>NC_089822.1:260321437-261812686 GCF_035046505.1 Tiliqua scincoides
TTTCTCCCTCCCCCCCCCAAGGCCCTGGGCCTTAAATACAAGGACATGTCCAGACCTGTTCCCACTCCCCCTTTTTTCCCATTGGCTCCACACGGTGGTCCGAGAGCTATGAAACCTGCACGTACTGGTCGGTGGCGATGGGGCAAGTTGTTTGAGTGGTCACATGAACCCCCATTCCACACTTTACTGGCAGGCTCTTTTCCTGCCAAACCAAAAGTCAGGGTGCTACAAAACCCTTCCCTAGCGGTCGAGGGGAACGGGGAAAGTTGTTTGAGGGGTCACATGAACCCCTTTCCCACACTTTATTGGCGGGCTCCTTTTCCCGCAAAACCAAATGTCGGGGTGCTACAAAACCCTTCCCTAGCGGTCGAGGGGAACGGGCCGAGTTGCTTGAGTGGTCACATGAACCCCTTTCCCACACTTTACTGGCGGGCTCCTTTTCCCGCAAAACCAAATGTCAGGGTGCTACAAAACCCTTCCCTAGCGGTCGAGGGGAACGGGGCGAGTTGTTTGAGGGGTCACATGAACCCCCTTTCCCACACTTCATTGGCGGGCTCCGTTTCCCACCAAACCAAATGCCAGGGTGTCCCAAAAGCCCTCCCCAGTGGTGGGGGGCAGTGGGGAGAGTTGTTTGAGGGGTCACTTGAACCCCCTTAGGGGGCGGGATTTCCAGTAAAAAGGGGCGGGACCAGCTGTCAAACTTAGATTTGACATAAGGTATGTACTTCCTACTACTAACACACTCCTAAGTCTCTCTAAAATCTTTGAAATATAGAAAATCCACTGCAGAAAATTAGCATCATCGGTATTTAGGCTCACACTAGAATGGACCAAAATGAACTTCTGCAGCAGCTGTAGCCCCACAGCTGTGCTCCTGAGCTTCTATACACTCCTTCATGGTTAATGGATCCACAAGTCAAAGAGCTACTGTAGCAGACCAGTTTCCTCCCAGATTTGATACTGTGTTAAGGAGGGTCATGGATGCATTCCTAGGTCTGGTGTGCACGGCTTGCAGCAGCAGGTAACACTGCATGTGTGTGGTTCTGCCCGAGCATCATGCGTAGGCAGTGAGTTCAGGTGAGACAGGAAAATGTCAGATCCCAGGAATTTTCTGGGCCCCTTCCTTTGGCTCCTGGCCCCCTTTCTGACCCTGGACCCAGTTACAAATTACCCCCTTTACCCCCCTCTCCTAGGCCCTGATCATAGCAGAGCATTCTGCAGATGCCCCTGTGCACAAGCCACCATAGCGTTCCACACCCTCCCAGAGGAAATTACAGGGAACATTGGAAGTTTGGATTGCTCCATCCAAGTGGAGTTGGACTTCTATCCAGTCAAAGAAAGACTTTTGGGGACCCAGCAGCTGCACACCTCTTCACAAGCTGTCTCCTGAGGAAGCAGAAGAGAACAGATGACAGTGTTTGAAAATATGGAGTGAAATGGGTGAGTATTGGCTGTGTGTTGTATTGACTGTTTACTGTGTGTGTAAACACCAATGTGCTGTATTGGCTGTGTTCTGTGCAGATGTAAATACCTAAGTAGATCAGACAAATATAAGAATGAATGAATGAAGCTTTGGTCTCAGCTTTCAGAGTTATTTCTCCTGGATGGGAATTCATTTAAGAATTGAACTAAAATTGGTCTCATGATCTTATCACAAGAGAAACACCTTCTGAAGCATTTGGGAATCTAGAGTGGACTTGCTGGACTAACACCCCAATCCTATGCAGGGCTTACAGTGGCAGATCTCATAATCCACTACCATAAGTTCAGGCATGAAAGCCTTTATGATATTCAGCCAGCCATGGACACCAGCACAAAGCCATGGCGGCCACTGTCATTTGCTGCCACCGGTAAGTCAGCAGTAGGGATGGTTCGGGGAGGATCGTGGGCAGATTAGGGCAGGGAACAGGCCTGTGTGGGGGAGGTTCAGAAGTGGGAGATCCTATTCCCCCCCCAGCCTGTCCGCATCCCCAGGAGTCTCCTCAGACTTACCCCAGCAAAAGAGCTCACATAGATCCAAGGAGACCCATTGAAGACCAGGCGGCCTACAGAGAGGTAAGTAAAAACGCTTGTCTTGGATTGTTTTCCCACCCACCTGTAGCATTCAGTGCGCGCTCTGTCAATGGCGCTGCATGCTCTGGGATGGCTTAGGGGATAGAACTGAACTCTAATTCTCGCTGTTCCAGCCACAACCTGCTTTTCCAAGGATTTTCCTTTTCCCCTCCCGTTACTCACCCACAGCCCCGAAAAGCAAAGCAAAGAAGTCAAGGAGACAAAGCGGATTCATCTTCCCCGATGGCAGAGGTGGGATTACCCAGAAGCATTTGCTAGGGCTCCGGTCTCTCTGAAGGTTCCAGGTGCCTCTAGACAGCTGCAGGATTCCAATTTATCCTCTGAATGTAGTATTACATACACAGGCACTAAGATGTCTTAGCATATTTGGCATCAAGGACAGTCAGGCACACCTGCGCAGTTGAGCACACTCAACTGCCCTTGAAAATATGTTGGGTCATTGAACTCTGTGCCTGTGAGCAGCAGAATGCTATGAAGGAGAATCTTATCTAGGAATGTGTTTGCGGTAAAGCTAGAACTAACTAGCAAGTATGAAGCAAGGTAGCATCCTTGTGGAAATTTCCCTATTACGTAACCGTATATCATGTGTTTTGAGACTTAATAAAAAGCTGGGTCAGGAGCTGGGAGACTTCACTTCACTTCTCCCTTGATTTCATTCTTGCACCTGCTTCCAGCACTTTCAACCTCTCTGAAACCTGTGTTTGTTGGCTAATTCTTGCTATGGCTTCTCTGCCACACCAACACAGCATCTCAGGCTGCTCCTCAAGTAGCACCAAAATGCTACATTTGGCGCCCTGGCACAGGGACTTCTTGCCCTGGAACAGGGACCCTCTGCAACTTCTAGCCCTGGAACAGGGACGTCTGGCGCCCTGGCACAAAGACCCTTGCTTTTCCTTATTTCTAGCAGCCTGACTTTCTTTGTTGTTCCCCATTCGCTGCTACATCTAGCACAGCGAATGGGGACCCTTTCTTGCTCTGGCTTCTGCACCACATCAAGCAGTCCTTGACTTCCGGGGTCTTGGGCTGCTCCAGGTGGCATTACTGATACATTTGGCGCAGCAGGCAGAGACTTTCTGCAATGAGCAGGTACAGTGGAGCCGGGTAGCCTTGATCAAGCGGCCTGCTCTTCTGACTCCGAACTCATTGCCTTGACTTGCTCCAGTTATGACTTTCAATCCCTTAGAGTGCTTCTGTCTTAGCACTCTCCCTCAGGCAACAAGGTACACCTTGTGTGCCTTTTAAGCAGCCTTGCATTGCAACTTTTAGTGGCTGCCTCTCTGATTTTTCACTGTACTTGCTTTTATAAGCATCCTGATTTGAGGTCAAGTTGCTTCTTAACACTATTGTGGCTATACTAGGTGCCCAGACGTGGGCCAGCCAAGTATAGCAGACAAGCTGCTTTACTTTTTTCTAAATTAAGTAACCTGTTTTTCTGGGTTGCTCCTCCTGCGTCTGACCCTGAAAGAGGGGCCACGACAACATCAAGTAACCTGTTTTCTGGGTTGCTCCTCATTCATTGCTGCGTCTGACCCTGAAAGAGGGGCCACGACAACAACTAGCTTATCCGCCCGGCACGGGTTACAGAGCTCAACTATCTAGGTAAGTATAGCATTGATAGGTAAGTATAAGCTTATCAAAACCACAGCAATGATCTATTGTTTCTCTTTAGCAAAGCTTAGCACTGTGTTTCCCTCTAAGAGGTCACAGACTTAATTTACCATCCAAACTTTCACTCTGCAGTGGTAAAGTAGTTAGAGGAAATAAACAGTCATACATCTATCTTCTTATCAGAAACTGTGCTCCTTAGCCCAAGCCACAGAGCAAGAGATTAACTCTTAAAAGCACTCATCTGTGTTCCTCCAGGTGCTCTTTAAAAAACCCTTTTTGTTAGCTTGTATTTTTCCCCCCTCTGTACCAACTTAGTAAGAAAAGAACTCCACAGTAGGCAAGCATGAGTAATACACAGCAAAGCCAAAACTAGACCTCCACAAGAACAACAAAAACAATGCCCTCGGTATTCCGAGAGAAGCACCTTTAAACGTGGTGCTTTGCAAACAGAACAAAAGAAACTCTTAAGCTATCCATAATCTTCCTTGTGTATTCATTCTTTCAGAATAAAAATTATAATTTGCCATGTGGCACAACTCCACAGGCAATGTCCTGCCACTTACCTGGCTACCAGGTAGCCCAGTTTAGGTAAAGCAATAGCCTCTGCCTAAAGAAAAATTGGAGGCATTGCACCCATTAATTGAAAAACAATTATAAGTCAAACATATTGTTCTTTTCATCAGTCCATAGAATATACCAATATTTGTCATAAGAAAAGACATTTAGAAAATGGAGACTCTTGTATGATCTCCATGAAGTAATCAAACAAATCCAACCCATGGAACCACGTTAATTTGGCCTCCCAAATCCAAATTAAAATTTTATGATGTAAAATAACCCCATCTTGTGTTAATACTAGGTAAATCAAGCCTTGCAGCCATTTAATTATGAAGCAAGCCCTCAATTTTAAATCAAATAGCACAGACAAATATTCCCAAAAATTATAAGCTTGTCCTAATAACATAGGCAAGTCTTTAAAAAATAGCAAACTCCTCCTCATTCTGTGCCACAAAAAGGACAAATTGCACTTAAACATTCTGGCATCATTAATAGATGCCAAAAATTCACAAAGTATAGTAAATAAGCAGCCACCCTGCCAAAAAAGTCAAATGTAGTATACCAATGCTCCTAACTTTGCCAGGACAGACATCACTCCAATAGTTCAAACAGCAAGACCAACCCCCCACCATAAACAGCTTTCCTACATGCTTTTTTCTTCACATGGTGAAGAAGCATTTAACACAGCAAAACCACAAGCTTATTATCCTAACCATCAAGCATACGTTATATTTAAAATGTGATGCCACATTTTTGGCAATCAGAAGCTCCTAAAGCGCATAGTTTTAACTACTGCACAAAATGCAGTATGGCTCCATAAGTATCAACCACCTTAAAGAAAGGACCAAAAAAAAAAAATTATTAGCAAGTTTTCCTTTAAAGTAAGTCTAACAGCCCAACTTTGTGTTGTGTTGGCATCCTTCAGTCTCGGAAGACTATGGTGTCACGCTCTGAATGGTGGTTCTGGAACAGAGTGTCCTCTCCAGTGCGCGAAGCCTGGGTAAAGTAGGTATGGAGGATAGGCTGTTACCCATGCAGCAAATCCCCCCTCTCCACGTCGCTGAAATGGTCCAATGGAAAGGCAGAGGCCAATATGGTTGGTTCCAGCGGCGTCGCAGGAGTTGCCAGAACGTGACTGTGTTCAGCCATGAACTGCCTCAGGGACTCCGGCTCCAGATTTTGCCTTGAGGTTGACTCCTGAAGCCTTTTCCATAACTGGATGTAGCCACAAGGCAGTGGAGGTTTGGGATCAGAGGCTAACTTTGTGTTAGCCTCCTCTTTTTTGGGTATTAGTTCATCAGAACAAAAAACCATGATTTGCCCTGTGGTACAATGCCACAGGTAAGCCCTCAAAAAACAATAAATTCCCCTTCATTCTGTGCCTTTTATAGGTACAGATTGCACTTAAAGATTTTGGCATCACTAGTATATGCCAAAGATTTGTAAAATATAGTAAACCAGCTATCACCTTAAGAAAAATCTTATAGTGGGAAGCCCTTAAGGCTAACCCCTAAATTTTAATTCCTGCACCAAATGCAGGATAACCTGTGAGGCCAATCATTTTAAAAGCTCAAAAAAGCTGCAACAATAGCAACAGCACTGGCCTTTTAGTTTTGTCCAGTGCCTTTAAAAAACAGTTCCATTTTCCAATTAAAAATGTGAAAAGCACCAACAACCATTGATGAGCTATAAAACATGTTAAACAAACTATAGCCATCGTTTTTCAGTTTATTATTATTATTATTATTATTATTATTATTATTATTATTATTATTATTATTCCACACCCTTTAAGACAGCAACCACAAGCCATTTTAAGTTTGGTAAGTTTACATAAAAAAATTTCCCAAACCTTTTTCCCCATAAGTTGAAGCTACTATAATAGTTTTTATAGTATTTCTCATTCCACATCTTTTAAAACTGCTGCCATTAACCATTTTACCCATTATTAGCAGTCATTATAGCATTTAAAGTCATAAGTTATTAAGTTTTATGTTTTTAAATATTAAAAGCAAACCGAAAGTCACCAGCAGTTTGTTTAGTTTAGTAGTAAACCACAGTGATCCCAAACATAGATAAGAAATTGTAAACAACCGTGAAAGTCTTGCTGTGTTTACAATCACAGAAGAGAAGGCAAAAAAATGCTCTGACAGTTTAAATTTTTCGGTTTGCAAACCTCTTCAGAATACCATCTAAAGAAAACCATATCAGATCCCCCAGATCTGGTATAGAAAGATACCAGTCAATTTAGTTCCCTTATAGTTTAATGTATATGTATAAATGATTAGCAAATAGTAATATTTTAAGTCAATTGTGGTGGTTTAATTACATCAGAAAGTTCAGAGTCTAAGATCTCACAAAGAAGGCAAAAGCATGTAAGTTTTAGCAACAGTTATGTTGCCTGTTGAAAGTCAGAAGTAGGTCGTTCGATAGTTGTGGGAAATGGGTTCATGTGAGCAAAGGTAAAAGTACAATACCACTGTTAAAAATATGTAAATAAGAGGGATAATGTATGTATAAGATTGAACAACAGAATTGTTTCCAGTGAGAAATATAGGTATTTCAAAGAAAGAACCCCACATGGTAATTTTTTTTTTAAATAATTAAAAAGAGGGATATGATAATGTAATTGTTTGTTTGTTTAATATTAGATAAAGAAAAGCACCCCCACAAAAAGGCACAGTATTGCCTTTTAGCCAAAAAATTAAGTAACTAACCCATATGTTTAAGGGTTGTGAGACCCAAAAAGGACAGGCCCAAGATCCCTAGAATTTAGGGCAGGCTGTGTTGTTATTGTGTTTAATTTTACAGAAACGTTTTAAAGCCAACACAGTGTGTGACATCAGTTGCAAGAACAAACCAAGGCCTCAAATGAAAAAAAAAATCCTGTTTCCAAATTTCCAATTGCAAAGCCAACCCAGACCAGATAACCAGCAAAAAAATCCTGGTGAAAGGCCAAAGCAAAGAAAGGCTCGCCCCATTTTTAGCATCATGGAAAGATTTTAAAAAAACATTGACATTCAAAAAAACCCAAAAGAAATTGCTTGTCATGATGGATAAAGGAACCAAAGAACTTTTAAACATTTGAAAATGCCATGGTACAATCACAACCTGCACACTATAGCAGTTCCCAATGAACTACAAAAGACTTATCTGATTTCAGTATGTAAACAAAAAGAATTCAAAGCCATAACAACTCTGTATGCCCATGAAAACCAGTTTAATGATGTGTTATTATTTTCTGAAAAGTTCTGATATGTAAAAGTGAAACCTCCAATTGTATTTCAGTCAATTTAAGCAATGAAGCAAAATGTTGTGTTAGTTAACGTGTAATGATGTTCCCTTTTTAATTAACTGATTGAGTTTTAATGTTTTCCTTTGTTGTGTCAAGTCATGCAATTTGTAATCCCATAGCGCAATTTAGAAAGAAAAAAAGGGTGAGATGTAGTATTACATACACAGGCACTAAGATGTCTTAGCATATTTGGCATCAAGGACAGTCAGGCACACCTGCGCAGTTGAGCACACTCAACTGCCCTTGAAAATATGTTGGGTCATTGAACTCTGTGCCTGTGAGCAGCAGAATGCTATGAAGGGGAACCTTATTCAGGAATGTGTTTGCAGTAAAGCTAGAACTAACTAGCAAGTATGAAGCAAGGTAGCATCCTTGTGGAAATTTCCCTATTATGTAACCGTATATCATGTGTTTTGAGACTTAATAAAAAGCTGGGTCAGGAGCTGGGAGAATTAACTTCACTTCTCCCTTGATTTCATTCTTGCACCTGCTTCCAGCACTTTTAACCTCTCTGAAACCTGTGTTTGTTGGCTAATTCTTGCTATGGCTTCTCTGCCACACCAACGCAGCATCTCAGGCTGCTCCTCAAGTAGCACCAAAATGCTACACTGAAGGGAAGAGATATTGTGTAAAGAGTGAGGGTGGCTCCACCACATGATTCTAGAAAGGTGTATTCCCAGGATGTCTACAGCAGAATGTTCTTTCTGTGAAGAACAGCATGATAAGGATGCTTTTGGGGATTCTGAGAAAGAGAATGTTTCTTTGCCAAACAAAGAACTTGTATTCTGGTAGCGAGGGGCATTCTGGCAGTGTGAAAGCTGGACTGCTGTCACATACCGCTGACTACTGAGCCACTGTTGCAACCAATGGGAATGGGGAGGATCAGGACAGGGATCTTGGCTGCAGGGGGTGAGTCGAGGTGGATATCAGCAGCAATGGCACCAGAAGTATGCCGCCGCTGCCTCCAGCCTGCTGCCTCCATTCCTTGACCCTGTGCCTTGAGGTGAGCCCTCGCAGCCTGGTTTCTCAGGAGTCAAATCAGGACTGCAGCCAGCCTGGGAAGTCTCTTGGCGGGCCGGGGGGGGGCCGCCAGAGGAGGAGGAGGAGGAGGAGGAGGAGATGGGGCCTGAGAAGGGGAGGAATGGGAGTAATAAGAAGGAGGAGGAGGAACAGGCTCACAAAGGCATTGCTGGCTGGCTGGCTGGCTTGGGGGGGGGGTTTCCCTGGGAGTGGGTTTCTCCAGATGCGATTTCCCTGGGAGTCCAGACTCCAGCTGGCCAGGGAACACAGAGGAAGGGAGTTGGAGGCAGTGTGGCAGCAGGAGACGGGAGAAACAGTATGCTGAACCCCCAGCCCTGGTACCCCCTCCTCTTTTGGCAGGATTCGGCCCCCTGGATGTGCTCTTCTAACGCCCAGGGGTGGAGCAAGGGATCCAGGCAACCAGGTTGTGGCACCCCTTTGGGAGAGGGAAACAGGCAGCACCTCTGCTGTCTTACTGCAAGCTGCCCACCTGGGGAGAAGCAATCCCAGAAGTTGCAGAATAGGCACCACCGTAGCCAAGTACAGCAGGTGCAACCCCTGACTCTTCCTCCTCAGAGAGCAGCAGCTGCTTTGTCCATGGGGAGCCCTCCCCCACCCCACACTTGGCCAGTTCCCTATCTCCTCAGATTGCAATCCTATGCATGCTTACCTTGGAGTAAGCCCCATTGACTATAATAGGACTTACTTCTGAGTAGACATGCCTAGAATGGGGCTGTTAGTCACACTGTGGCTGTGATGAACTCCTCCAGAAATTTCTCCAATCCCCTTTTAAAGGCATCTAGTCTAGGCACCATCATCACATCCTGGGGCAAGGAGTTCCACAGATTAATGGCAGAGTAGGCAGCTGTTGTTTTGTGGCTGCAGCCTATCTATAGGCTTGCTCACACTCTCTTTGCTCCAACCAAAGTAGTCCACAGCTAGAGCATGACAGCAATTAGAACAGGAAGTGAAGAGAGGCTTCCCCCCCCAAAGACCTTGCAGTGCACACCAAAAGGACTTTTCTTCCTGAGACATGCAGCAGCCATTCTGAGATGTCTCTCTGAGCTGGTGCTTCCTTCACACGTCTCACATTATTATGTGTTCCATGTATTGCATGTAAACCCAAGACTTTCATAGCTAGTGAAGCACATGCAAGCACAAGCATCACATTAGTTATTAAATCATCTTCTTATGTATTACAAATTTAATAGTATTTTTTGTGTGCGAGGGTGGGGGGGGTTGCATGTGGTCCCCACCCTCTCAAAAATTTTGCCCAACCACAAGTGTACACATTTGGTCCCTGTTGCATATATGCAACGTTGGGCAGAAATCCCTCTGAGTTTGGAAGTGCTTTTGTACAGAGTGCTAAGGGGGCAGGATGCGGGTTAGAAGTCACTTACGAACCTGGCCCCTGGGTCACCTGGGATCAGGACCACAAAATGCTGCCCCTCATGTGGCCCAGTGGCCTGAAAATGTCACTTTCTCCAGAACCTGAAGGCCTTCGGAGGCCCAGTAAAGGACCTAAAGAAAACAAAACTAAGGCGGCAAGGAGGGGGTTGCAGCAGCACTTCGCTGGATGGTGGCCTGGGGCATTTCCCTCTCGGAACCCCCTCAGATCACCAGTGTTGGGAGTGGGTGGCATGGCTGTGGGGTGGGTGGCAACAGAGTGGAGCAGGTGTAGCTGGTATCCACGGAGTGTAGGACCCCAGCCTTACGCTCTGCTTATTGATTGGGGTCATGGCACAAAAAAGGTTGAAGACCACTGCCCTAATGTCTTCAAAAGGGGTGAACATGAGGACTTAAGAGACCAGCCTTGCTCTATTCCCTCCAAGGCAGTGGTATTCAAACTGGGGCATTGCGATGCCCCAACCTGAGGACCCTGGTTTCAGCCCCCCTAAGGGGCGGTGGCGGGGGGAAGGCAGCGATGCGATCCCCAGGATTGCATTGCTCAGGAGGCTGCAGGGACTGGGATACACTCACCAGTCCCTGCAGCAGCCTCCTGGGGGGGTGGGGAGCCCTGCATGAGCGTCTGCCTTCCCCCCACCCCCGCTTCCTCCCTCCCTTTCATGGTGAAGGAAATGAACTTGTGAAATGAACTAGGGATTGGGACATGCCTCAAAGAGGGAGAGACAATGGCAAGAAGAAAATGTACTTCTGAATGAGAAGTAAGAATTTGTCATCAATAGAAAACAGAAAAGGAGGACTGAAAAGACACGAGGAGAGGAGAATCATGACCATAGACTGGAGCAGAGAAGCTCAGGCCAGTGGCACAGCTGAGAATGCAAGACAGAGTCTTCAGGGCAGAAGCAGAAATGTTGATACAGACTGAGCATCCAAAACCCAAAATGCTCCAAAATCTGAAACATTTTGAGTGCTGACAGGACACCACAAGCAGACAATTCCACACTTGACCTCATGTGACTGGTCACAGTCAAAACAAAGGTGAAAATCAGTTTAGTCAGCATCCCCAAGGGAAAATGTCCCTACCAGGCCCTTCAGCCATGATGTATCTTTTCTGTGCATGCCCTGCGCAAGCCTGCCCACATTTGCTTTCTGATAGTTCAATGTACACAAACTTTGTTACATGCACAAAGTTATTTAAAAATATTGTGTAAAATCAGTGTCAGGCTATGTGTATACGGTGTTTGTGAATCGTAAATCAATTCCATGTTCAGACTTGGATCCCATCCCCAAGAGATCTCATTATGTATGTTCACATATTCCAAAATAAAAAAAAAATATAGAATCTGAAACACCCCAAATCTTCTTGCCCCAAGCATTTCAGATAAAGGATACACAACCTGTAATAGCACAGCTTCAAATGAAAGGCATGTTTTTTGTACTTGCTTTGTATAATATGACATAGTCCAACCAGTGTATTTGTAACCTTACAGAGTAACAGAAGAATCAACAAACTCCTGCACCAAGCGGATCACAGTCTACATTTCAGCAGGTGAGACAGACCCTTTGGGGGTAGGGGGTGGGCAAGGGTTAGGGGGAGAGAATACGGGGTGGAAGGGAGAGGCAGAGGAAAGAATGGGAGCAAGTGCAGTAACATGTAATGAGGTTTCATTTTGACTAAATAATATTTCCATCTGTCAGTCAGAGATTTCCTCAACTTAGGGCCCAATCCTATCCAACTTTCCAGCACCAGGGCAGCCGCAATGGAACCCCAAGTAAGAGAACAAATGTTCTCTTACCTTGAGGAGGTCTCCAAGACTGTCTCCCCAACACAAGAAGCAGTGCAAACCCCATAGGCATAGCAGCACCAGCACTGGAAAATTGGGCCCTTATATCACAAGCCTAGACCTGTATTTCATGGGACTGACTCCCAGGAAAGTGTATACAGAATTGCAGCCTCCATTATAGTAGAGGGTATTTTAGAGATGAGGAGCAAACCATGCATTTATTTTCCCAGAAGGAATATGGAGTGCATCTGGTTACAGTTGGGCTATGCCCCTTCTGGAAGACTGGCTCACTCACTAGATAAAATAAGATGGCCAATTATTACAGTGGTACTTGGTGCAGCACTTGAAAATGGTGGTCCGGTTGCGATCACGGCCGCGAGGAAAAAGCAAGGACTTGTAAAGATGACTGACTGTCGTGTTGCATCTATCGCGATTGTCGGGCGTAGTGCAGCCACGTTCCTTATAACTCAATCTCCCATCTGTGTGGGAAAAAGAGAACAATTGGAAATGGGATTGTTCCTCTTTCTGAGGATCAGCAACATCATAGAAGGGAATGGAGAAGAGGGAGGCAGCCTACTGAAAGTCCCAGCCCACCTTAAGGCTACTGATTGGGAAATTTGGTGTCTTACCTGTATAATCTGCACGTGTAAAACATTGATCCGCCCCACAGGCATAACAAGAATATTGGATACATGGTTCACCTTTGCATTTCTCCAAGCACCAAAGGCTCTGGACTGAAAAAGAGTGAGAGTGTTGTAAGTGAACGGAGCATCTGGTAAAAGACAGTTTTGCTTGTTTCCTAGTATGCTGCATTGTGACTCTCGAGAAGAACCAAGATTGAGTCTTGTGACTGGTGGGTCAGCACAGTAGAATGTTAAAATTAAAGGTTTTGATGCTTTTCCTTGTTGCTGTGCTATGTTGTACAATTATTATGGAACTTAGTAAGCTGCATGGGGCACTTGCTTCAGCATGGGGAAGGTGGGAAATAAATAAATAATTAAATACTCAGAAGTCAGTCTAATTGATTTAAATAGGTCTAACTCCCAGGAATCTGTGCATAGGATGGCAGCCTGATGGTGTTTCACATCTATGTTTGACCTGGCTGCTTGTTCGCTGACCCCTTTTCTCATTTTGTCCCTGAAAAGCAGAACTAGAGAATGTTTGGTTCTGCCCTCAGCTGGATGTATCCAATATTTCCAGGATTTTAAGCAGTGTTCTCTGTAAGCGGCTCAGCCACTGGGCTGCACAGCTGGAATTGCCATGGCACACAGCTGCTGTCCCGGTCTCTGGAGCTTGGTGATGATGGTGACATCATCCTGGAGCACTCCGGACATGCCCCTGTGCAGCCATCTGCACTGCAAAAGCTTTGATTGCTCCATCTGACAGGACCTGGACTTGCATTCACTGGGAGAACCCAGCAGTTGCACATCTGTTGTGAATGGGTGACAGTGTTTGCAAACATGAAAAGAAATGAGTGATGTATTGTACTGGTTGTTTAATAGGCAGGTGTAAATATGTCAACAGATCAAACAAATAAATATATGAATGAATGAATGAATGAATGAATGAATGAATGAATGAATGAAGGAGTAAATGAATGAATGAAGGATTTCAGAACTATTACTCCTGGATCTGAATTCATGTAAGAATTAATCTAGAAGTGGTCTCATTTGTAAGAAAAATGGTTGATGAGAGAAGTGCTGGAGGAGAAATACCAGTGGCACTGAGTTAATTAATGCCACCAATCATGTTAGTAGCACAGTAAGTAACACATCTCCAGAAGAGATCGTACAACTGGGAAAGGTACTGAAAAAAAGAAAAACAAATCACCAAATCACTTTTGGTGGACAAGTGGACATGTGGACAAGTCCTCAGCTGTGGAATCTGGCAACCTCTGATCCAATGTCAAGTTCAAGAAAAAAAAAAACAATTCCTATTAGAACGAAATGGGGAGACACCTCAAAAAGCCACTATATCTGCACAAGTATCTTAGAAGTGAAGATTCACAGCAAAATCTGAACATGCAGTTGAGTCAGTGTGGCCCATCCCCAGGCTGGCTCCAATTGCCACATAAGGCATTTTTGCCATAAGGCATTTTTGCGCCTACCTGGGATCCAGCAGGGCCAGCATGGAGGCCTGCACTGGATAGGCAGCATTGGATCTGACCCCTGTACCAGCTGGCACATGTAAGTGTATACTGGGCAGTGTGGGAAGTGGGAGAGGGTGGACCTGGGGGGGAGGGTGGAATTGGGCAGGAAGGGGCATTTGAGAGAGGGGAAGGGCAGGGTGGGAGAGGGTAGATCAGGCCTAAAAGGGGGGCGGAATCATCTGTGGCATCACATGCTGCATTCTAACCCCCATCCCAGGCAGCCCTACAAAGGGCTTCCCTGATTTGCGCCAGCTACTAAGCTGACGCAGATCAGAGAAGCACCGTAGGGGTGGCTGGGGCTTTATTAGGGTTAAGGGAAAATATCCCCTCACGCTGAGGTGACCTCCAGCCATTTCCTGGCTGCACCAGCACAGTTTGAGCTGTAAAAAAGACGTGTAGGAAATGGAAGATGGGGCTGATCACCGGGGAGGAGGATGGAAAGGTAGCCCAGACTGGTAGTGCAAGGGTCAGGAATGCTAAAGCTCAGTATGAGATGAGGCTGACCATGGATGTCAAGAGCAACAAAAAGGATTTTTTGAGGTCAAGCCAAAGGAAGGGGAAGAGAAAGGAGAGGGTGGGATTGCTTCTCGACAAGGATGGCCAATTAGTGTTTGGTGACAAAGAGAAGGTGGAACTGCTCAACTTCTTTGAGTCCTCTTGGAAGGAGGATTGTGCAAATGTGGATGCTGGGTCCTTAGCTCATGGGGGGAAATGCGTATATCCCCACAGAGGTAGTGAAAACCTGAAAGATTAGTGAATGGTCTGCAGATTAAGATTGATAGCAGACTAGTAAAGAACCACCTAACTGTCCTAAATGAATTAAAATCATTTAGATCAGATGAACTGTATCCTAGAGTACTAAATAAACTTCCTGTTATGAAAAGGGGGGGCTCCAAGCAACACCCGCTGATCTAGGGAATTAGTGCCTAGTGCCAAGCACTCTTCCCTTCCCCCCAATCTTTCTCTAAGTTTGGACACACAGATTAGTGGGGAAAGCCTTGGTAGTTCTAATCTGCTGCCACCAGCCCAGGAGATCATGATCACCAGAGAGGTTCCCCAGGCAGGACCTGTAGAATAGTTTTGGACCTCAAGAGTCTCCTTGAGATCACGCTTACAAGTAAGGAGGCTGACAATTTCACTATTATTATCCCCCAACCCCAACCTTTTAAGAAGGTTAAAAGATTAATAGAGGACCAAGGAATAACAAAGTCCAATTGAGCAGAGGAACACCATAGAAGAGAGGCTTGGTTAATGCAGAAACATTTACTAGAGGTATACATGTAATTGGCCAGTAGATGGTGCTGGTGCTCTGCATGTGACTGCCTCATGCAAGCTTTGCTCTGCCAAGCAACAGCCATGGAGCATGAATGCTGACCCAGCCTGGAGCAAGCTTGGGAGGTCAAGAAGCATATCACATTTGCAAGGAAGAAACAAAACAAAATAAAGTGAAGCCCCCCTCCTTTTTTTTCTTAGTCTCGTAAAGGTAGGTGGGTCCTGACAGAGTGCTGTTTTAAAAAGTGGTGCTAAAACTGGTGCCAAACTGTTTGGGAACCACTAATCTAGTCCGTTAATCCATTTTAGATGGATTCACAACTGGTTGGATGAGCATAAACAAAGGGTGTTCATCAATGGCTTCGCATCAGGCTGCTTTGAAGTGGAGTACCCCAGGGCTCTGTCTTGGGCCTAGTTCTCTTTAACAGCTTCATCAGAAGATACAAGGGGACCTCATCAAATTTGTGGATAATGCCAAGCTGGGAGAAATAGCAAACGAAATAGAATGGTGGTTCCCAAATTGGTGGATTACAACCCACCGGCCAGGGAAGCGCTCCTTTCAGACCCCTTAAGGCCTGAAAAATAATCATCATTATCACTGATCATTATTTTTACTCAGTCAGAGGCTTGGGGAGTCCCGCAGAGGCACCTTGAGGACTTCCAGCACCCCCACAGAGACCAGCACAGATGGCTGTAAGTATTTTTTTTTAAAGCCCTTCTGACCCTGGCAGTGGCACGATCCTGGGGATTGCATCACTGCCATTGCCCCACCCCCACAAACACTGAGGTCTGCAATAGAAGATAGTGGAAGCCTTCAGGAAGACCGAGACAAAAGAACACTGGGCTGAAATGAATAAGATGGATTTCAATAGGGACAAATGCAAGGTTCTGCACTGAGGCAAAGATAATCTATCATCAAAGACAAGATATAGAATGGGAGATAGGTATAAATATAGATAGATATAGAATGGGAGATTCCTCTGAGAGGAATTTTATCAGGGGGTACAAAGTTTCTTTGGGGCCCATTTGCAAAGGGGAGGGGTGAAACAGAGCGGGGGAGGGTGGTGATGGGCAAGCAGAACGGGGGCAGAGAGGGGCAAAACAGGATGGGAAGATGGTCTCAGCTGTGCAATGTGACAAGCTCTGAACCAACATTGGAATCAACCTGGAACAGTTTCCCCCATAATTATGTGAAACACCTTCTGAAGCATTTTGGGATCTAGAACTGACGTGATGGACTAACACCTCAGTCCTACACAGGACTTCAAGTGGCAGCTCTCTGATCCAACACCATAAGTCTCAGACCAATGGCATGAAAGCCACTTTGCTTTTCAGCAGGCCGTGGTCACCAGCACAAAGAAACCACACACAAATGACAGCAGCCCACAGACCCTCCGCCTTCCTCTGCTGCCACCAGTAAGTGTTCAGGGACGATCGTGGGCAGATTAGGGCAGGGAGTGGGCCAGCAAAAAAAGTTTTTTAGTTATCTCTCCTGGGTTGCCTTTTTCTCCCACCCACCCACAGCATGCAGCTTGTGCTCCTTTGCCAGTGCTGCACAGTCTGGGCTTGCAGGGGGTAGGACTGGCCTCTAATACTCACTGTTCCAGCCACGACTTGCTTTGCCAGGGATATTCCTTTCCCCTCCACTTACTCACCAACAACCCCAGAAAGCAGAGTAGAGAAGCCAAGGAGAAGAAGCGGATTCATCTTCTCTGATTGCAGAGGTGGGATAACCCCGGAGAATCAGGCAGGGCTCTGGTCTCTCTGAGAGTCCCAAGTGTCTCTAGACAGGTGCAGGTCTCCAATTTATCCTCTAAAGAGAACAGGTATTGCATCAAGAGTGAGGGTGGCTCCACTACATTATTCTAAGTAGGTTGATTTGCAAGATGTCAACAGCATAATGTCCCTTTGGTGAAGAACAGCATGATAAGGATGCTTGTGGGAATTCTGAGAAAGAGAGTATTTCTTTGCTAAACAAAATGTCCTTGTCTTTCTTGCACATACACCCAGCCATGGAGCTTGTTGTGCACTAAAGTGAGGCTTCCGATGGCTTTGTTGGATGCCTTTGTTCATGTAATTGTGGGCTCAGTGATCAAACCAATCTGGACTAATTTTAGTCATGATTTGGTCTTCCAAGGAGTTCACTTCCCCTCCTGGTTTTGTGTCATCTGACAATTTGAAGACCATTTCTTCTACCCCATCATCCTGATCATTTATAGAACTGTTGAACTGCGCAGGACCCAAGACAGAGCCTGTGGCACTGCACTCAACACCCCCCTCCTGGATGATGGAGAGCAAGTTAACAGCACTCATTGGCAATGATCGTTCAGCCAGCTTTTAGCTAACCCATATAGGTGTTCCCTGTATACACAGTTTTAATTATTTGTTTGTTTGTTTGTTTATTGGATTTGTGATTCGCCTTTCTCCCCAGGGCACCCAAGATGGATAACCATCAATAGGTAAAAATACAAAAATCATTAAAATACAGATAAAATTATAAAAGATAATATTTTTATCAGCAGTATTTGCTGCTGTAGTTCTGAGTGAGTCGTGAGTGGTGAGTGGTGAGTGGTGAGTCAGGGTCCCCTGGGGGCTGGGGATAAGATTAGGCCCTCATTTCAACTGTACTTGTCATAAGAAGCGACTAAACAGCCACCAGGTAGATGGGACTCGTCAGCCTGGGGAGGCTGGTAAGATCATCGAAGAGAAGGAAACTCTGACTTCAAACCTCCACTGCATTGTGGCTACATCCAGTTATGGAAAAGGCTTCAGGAGTCAACCTCGAGGCAAAATCAGGAGTCGGAGTCGCTGAGACAGTTCGCGGCTGAATACAGTCATGCTCTGGCAACTCCTGCGATGTTGCTGGAACCAACAGTATTGGCTTCTGCCTTTCCATTGGACCATTCCAGCGACGTGGAGAGGGGGGATTTGCTGCATGGGTAACAGCCTGTCCTCCATACCTTCTTTACCCAGGCTTCGTGCACTGGAGAGGACACTCCAACTTCGCCATACGGCGTCGGCACAACACGGTAAGCAGCAGTTTATTGTCATTCCCAAATTGGCCTTTTCAGACATACTAGATGCTGTACCAGAACCACTTTTCAGAGCAGAATCTCTTTTCAGATACCAGACTCTTCCGAGACTGAAGGATGCCAATGATGAATATAACAGCATAAAACAATAAAAACAAACAGTATAAAACAGACAGCAGTAAAAAAAAAAACACCAATAACAAACATTAAAATGGATTCATAAAAGCAGCCATTATAGGGCCTCAAAGACTTTCCTAAATAAAAATGTTTTCAGGCCTCGCTGGCAGGTGAACAAAGCTATCCTCAGCTCAATGGGGACAGAATTCCATAACACTGTTGTGACCACCGAGAAGTTGGTGCCGATCCATGCATCAACTGATCCAGGGGGGCCCCCCCACACCCTCCCTGTGTGCGCCCCCTCTGCACATCACACATAACAGTACCTTTGTTTTGCTGTAGTAGTGCTTGCAGTGGGGGGGAGGTTTCTTGCAGTGGGGGGGGGGGCTTCTTCATTCTTCCTTAACTGAAGAACCAGCCTGCCTCGTAGAGGGTGACGAACTGAACGTTAATAGAAACTGTTTAGTTCAGTTAGGGCCCAATCTTATGGCCCATCAGTGTCAGTGTTGAGCTCCAGGAGCGGCTCTGGGTTTTCTACCCAATGCCCAAAGAGGACTGATTTCCAGCCCTGCACCGGACGGATGCCACTCACAGCACAGGAAAAGCTCAGAGTGGTGGTGAGGGCCTTGGGGGCAAGGGGAGGCATTCCAGGGATGGGAGAAGGGGAGGGGGCAAGGCCGGGGGAGAAACTGGAGTGGGAGGGGAGGTGGGACCAGTGCAACCCTGCTCCGCCATATCCTATCTTCTGTATTGGGCTGCAAAGCCCGACACAGACGTTCACATCTCACTGCCGGCAAAAAAGCTGACGCAGACTTAAGAAGCTCCATTGCAGGGCTTGGGGCTTTCTCTGGGGATGGGATCCAAAGTTTCTTTCCCCTGAGGAGACCTCTGGCGGCCCCAGCAGTGCTGCTGAATGCAGCAGTAGCCATTTTGGTGCCACTGCACCCAACACCACCACCAGGGACAGGATTGGGCTGTTAGTCTCCTCTCTGTACCGTGGAGAGTGGTTGTCTGCATGTTTGGTTCTTCAGTTCAGAAAGAATGCTAAGCATGAAGCACCCCCACCCACTCCAAGGGCTACTACAATAAAACAAAGATACTGGACTGGGCACACAAGGGGCTGCTATTTATGAAGGTTTGTCCCGTATCTGTGATTTCCATACCAGCTGGCCCCAGAACAGAAACCCTGCAGTTACGGGGGGATGCAGCATTATCATTGAGCCTTCATTTTAGCATTTCTCCCACAGGGGTGTTGTGGGAGATATTCAGTAACTTTCCACCACAGATGCAGCCATGCCAATGGGGCACATGTTGCAATACGCGGGGGGGGGGGGAAGAGTCACAGAGGACTCCCCAAAGTAAGGGAATGTTTGTTCCCTTACCTCGGGACCACATTGCAGCTGCATCGACTCTGGAAAGTTGGTTAAGGACTGGGTTTTCTGTTGAATGCAGTATATCTGAAACTTGAGTATACCTGAAATCTAGAAACACTCTGTACATGGCATTCCCACCATCAACTACACTCATCATTCTGTGAAAGGAGGCGAGACTTGTCTAGGTCAGAGTTGGGCAAACCCAGCCCATGGGCCATTGGTGGTTCTCGAGGACCCCCAATCTGGCCTGCAGGGAGCCGCCAGTCACCACTGAGCCTCCAGCCCATCAGAGACTGCTGGAGCCCTCACTGCCTGCGACCACCAGAGGCAAGCTGCAGGCCGAGTTAGAGCAAGGCCTTGCATAGTCTCCATGTGTTTTCTGCTTTTCCCTGGGCATTATTTTGCCTTCTCCCCATTGCCTCCGAACAACTTATGTCTCCACGTGTTTCTGGCTTGGTGTATGTTTTTACTGTGCAAGAGGTATGTGGCAAACAGTTCATATTTCTCATGTGGTTCTACATGCCTCTGTTATAGTTCTCATGTGTATTATAAATAAGCTCAGTAAAATCCATTCATTCATATAAGTTCCATTGCTAATTTATTCATTTATGTAAATTTACTGAAATTTGAAATGTAAATTGATTCTTTCTTTTCCCGGCCCCCAACACAGTGTCAGAGAGATGAGGTGGCCCTCCTGCCAAAACATTTGTCCACCCCGGTCTACGTCAACTTGTTCCTGACAAACCCATGCTCGCTCCTAGAAATCATCCCATTGTTTTCTAAGTGCTCACAGACTTCTTGCTTCATTGTCTTGTTGGAAAACCATCTGCCCCTGGGGTTCTGACCTGGCAAAATCTGGAGACACACTGGAGACACAAACAGCTTCTCGTTTAGAGATTCCCCTTGTCTTTATTTTTAATTGCCCTGTGCACAGGCCAACACATCTGAAACAGGCCAGTTGTATTGGGGTGCGCACTTCAACAAAGGTGCCCAAGCTTTTTATACCTGTAATGCATATCTACTTCATATTCGTAAACTAACCCTCACACCACCTTACTGAGCATTTTACCTGCTATATAAAATTCAGCATGAATACTGTGCTTGTTTTTCCCGAAACCTTAACATGCACAGAAAGCATGTTTTTAGCTATCCATTTCTCAGAAACTACAGGCTTTCCCCAAAATGATGTCTCCTAAATCATGTTAGTGTCCAACAATCCATCATCTAGGATTTTGTGCTGCTCATTATAGAGGCATTGGTAGGGTGGTACAGTGTGTGCGTCCCACATTGGGGGTCACCCTCAGGAGGTCACACTTAGGAGGCTGACACCAAAGCTCCCCTCACGATATTTGCCTTCTCAGGACAGGATTTCGAGTGTGTTGTGTGTGGAATATTCACATCACATGTTTCCACAGTGTATGATGGATGGGAGCATTGTCAACCCACAACAAAAAGAAGAATCATAGTCAGGATTGGTAGAGGAGAGAGGATGGCGAATGAGGTGGCCTTTAGAAATGAATAAAATGCAGAGCAATATTACATGTGGGATGTTTCCATTGCCCTTCTTCTCATTTTTATTATACTGAGTTTAGTTTTGAAAATTACTGGCTATGGGAAGTTAGTGGGCAGGTGCACTGATGAGTGTGAAAGGTGCTAGTTGTACCTGACAGGAAGGTGTTTTGCAATTTGCCAGTCTACATTGTTGTGTGTTTGTGCCCAGAATATGATGGAACATGTATATACGCGTACAGGACAATGTGTATATTCAGTGTGCTTTAATTAATGTGCATTAATCTGCTTTCAGATTGTGAGAAAACCTTTATGAAAAATATTGCTCAGCAAACACTTGCTCAGGATATCGTTGGCTGGAGTACACAACCTACAAGTCCTTGGCACAAAATAAATTGCATTGGATTAGTGCTAACAGCAGGGGGGGGGAGCTTTTTGAAAGCCATATATTGGACCCCCAGATAACACCTAATGGTGTGTTGGGCTCTGTCACTGCCACTGAGAGTGGAGATTCAGGGGTTGCAGCAGGGACATGGATCCTCGGCTGGTACTTGTCCAGATCTCTGAGTCTAGCCCTCAATGTCAGCACCAGAAACCAATCTATCCACTTCCCTGTAGTGCATCTTTTTGTTCCAAACAGGATAGAAGAGAAGCAGACCTCTCTCCCACTTGCTGCTGGATGCTTCAGGTTTGGTTGTAAGGGGGAGGCCAAGCTCACAGAGAAGAGACAGAGCTTTGTGAACATACCCATTGAGCCAGTGGTGGGATTCAAATAAATTAAGAACAGGTTCTATATCCTAATGACCATTTTAAGTATACCAAAAGATATACCGAAAGGTAGTTTAATAATTCATGCATTAAATACTCAAATAAGAACAATAAAAGAGGTACACAAAACTAGATTATATTTTAAGGAAGAGTTTTAAAATATGAATGAGAAAATATTAAATACCTGACAAACTGTTATTGAAGATATTTCCATATTGCTGTTTGATTGGCATCCCCACTTGAAATTTCTTTGCTTTTATCCAAGCATCATTGGCTGTGTGACTTCTGCCCGAAGTACTTCTTCCAGCCCTTGTGCATAAAGGGGGTCAGGCCTGCTTGTGGGAGGGGGGGTCTGGGCTGTTTGGGTGTCGGGGCTTCAAGGGGGAGGGGGTCAGGGCTGCAGGGGGGAGGGTGGCCACACAGCCCGCTCGTGCCCCCCGCACCACCTGCTCGGCCACTGCGCAGAAGAGGCAGGTGGTGTCCTTGGCCGTGAGCATGCGGCAGAGGCCCAGGCTGCACAGGTACTCATCCATGGTGACCTGCATGGCCCTGCTGCTGCCCGCCCGCCGGCCCATCCGCGCTGTCACTCTGCATGTGCCGGGGAGGCTGAAAACCTGGCAGTTGCACTTCAGGCTGGCAGGAGGAACACGCATGCCCAAGGCGCGGGGCTGGGCTAGGCTGGGCAAGAGAGGCGCTCCGGAGGCTAACAATCAATAGGTAAAAATACAGGCTGTCTTGTGTGCAGCCGTTGCCGTGCTCGCTGCTCCATCGGCTGGCGCTCATTAGCAAATGGTTCGCAGAACCGATATCAACATTAGGTATCGGTTCTGCAGAACCGGTGCGAACCGGCTGAATCCCACCACTGCATTGAGCCCCTTTTCAAAACCATTCTCTCAAATTCCCAAGCACATTGGTGTGTTTGTATATCTCAGTCTCTCAATTAATGCCAGCACTTTGTGCTTGTAGCCTGAGTAGCGTCCATTGCTCAAGAGCACCACATCATAAGAACATAAGAACATAAGAACATCCCCACTGGATCAGGCCATAGGCCCATCTAGTCCAGCTTCCTGTATCTCACAGCGGCCCACCAAATGCCCCAGGGAGCACACCAGATAACAAGAGACCTCATCCTGGTGCCCTCCCTTGCATCTGGCATTCTGACATAGCCCATTTCTAAAATCAGGAGGTTGCACATACACATCATGGCTTGTACCCCATAATGGATTTTTCCTCCAGAAACTTGTCCAATCCCCTTTTAAAGGCATCTAGGCTAGACGCCAGCACCACATCCTGTGGCAAGGAGTTCCACAGACCGACCACACGCTGAGTAAAGAAATATTTTCTTTTGTCTGTCCTAACCTGCCCAACACTCAATTTTAGTGGATGTCCCCTGGTTCTGGTATTATGTGAGAGTGTAAAGAGCATCTCCCTATCCACTCTGTCCATCCTCTGCATAATTTTGTATGTCTCAATCATGTCCCCCCTCAGGTGTCTCTTTTCTAGGCTGAAAAGGCCCAAACGCCGTAGCCTTTCCTCATAAGGAAGGTGCCCCAGCCGCGTAATCAACTTAGTCGCTCTTTTTTGCACCTTTTCCATTTCCACTATGTCTTTTTTGAGATGCGGTGACCAGAACTGGACACAATACTCCAGGTGTGGCCTTACCATCGATTTGTACAACGGCATTATAATACTAGCCGTTTTGTTCTCAATACCCTTCCTAATGATCCCAAGCATAGAATTGGCCTTCTTCACTGCCGCCGCACATTGGGTCGACACTTTCATCGACCTGTCCACCACCACCCCAAGATCTCTCTCCTGATCTGTCACAGACAGCTCAGAACCCATCAGCCTATATCTAAAGTTCTGATTTTTTGCCCCAATGTGCATGACTTTACACTTACTGACATTGAAGCGCATCTGCCATTTTGCTGCCCATTCTGCCAGTCTGGAGAGATCCTTCTGGAGCTCCTCACAATCACTTCTGGTCTTCACCACTCGGAAAAGTTTGGTGTCGTCTGCAAACTTAGCCACTTCACTGCTCAACCCTGCCTCCAGGTCATTTATGAAGAGGTTGAAAAGCACCGGTCCCAGGACAGATCCTTGGGGCACACCACTTTTCACCTCTCTCCATTGTGAAAATTGCCCATTGACACCCACTCTCTGCTTCCTGGCCTCCAACCAGTTCTCAATCCACGAGAGGACCTGTCTTCTAATTCCCTGACTGTGGAGTTTTTTCAGTAGCCTTTGGTGAGGGACCGTGTCAAACGCCTTCTGAAAGTCCAGATATATAATGTCCACGGGTTCTCCTGCATCCACATGCCTGTTGACCTTTTCAAAGAATTCTATAAGGTTCGTGAGGCAAGACTTACCCTTACAGAAGCCATGCTGACTCTCCCTCAGCAAGGCCTGTTCGTCTATGTGTTTTGAGATCCTATCTTTGATGAGGCATTCCACCATCTTACCCGGTATGGATGTTAGGCTGACCGGCCTATAGTTTCCCGGGTCCCCCCTCTTTCCCTTTTTAAAGATAGGCGTGACATTTGCTATCCTCCAATCTTCTGGCACCATGGCCGTTTTGAGGGACAAGTTGCATACTTTAATCAAGAGGTCTGCAACTTCATTCTTCAATTCCTTAATAACTCTTGGGTGGATGCCATCAGGGCCCTGTGACTTATTGATCTTTAATTTATCAATGAGGTCTGAAACATCTTCTCTTTTAACCTCTATCTGACTTAACTCCTCGGTCAGGTGGGGCCATTCGGGCAGCGGTATCTGCCCGAGGTCTTCTGCCATGAAGACAGATGCAAAGAACTCATTTATTTTCTCTGCCATCTCTAAGTCTCCTTTTATCTCCCCTTTCCCTCCCTCACCATCCAGAGGGCCAACCACTTCTCTGGCGGGTTTCCTGCTTCTAACATATTTGAAGAAGCTTTTATTATTCCCCTTAATGTTGCTGGCCATGCGTTCCTCATAGTCTCGCTTGGCCTCCAGTATCACCTTCTTACATTTCTTTTGCCACAGTTTATGTTCCTTTTTATTCTCCTCATTAGGGCAAGACTTCCATTTACGGAAGGAAGCTTCCTTGCCCTTCACAGCTTCTCTAACTTGGTTGGTTAGCCATGCGGGCACCCTCCTGGATTTAGTGGAACCCTTCTTTCTTTGCGGTATACACCTCTGCTGGGCTGCCATTACTGTTGTTTTAAGCAGCCTCCATGCATTCTCGAGAGACTGGACTCTTTTTACCCTCCCTTTCAACCTCCTTCTAACCAGCCTCCTCATTTGAGGGAAGTCCGCCCGTCGGAAGTCAAGGGTTTTTGTTAGAGATTTGCCTGGTATTCTTCCCCCAGCGTGCACGTCAAAACGGATCGCAGCATGATCACTGTTCCCCAATGGCTCAGTAACGTTTACATCTCTAACCAGGTCCTGCGTACCGCACAATATTAAATCCAGAATCACCTGTCCTCTGGTAGGCCCCGTGACTAGCTGATCTAAGCCACAGTCATTTAGCACGTCAAGAAATCCGGTTTCCTTATCGTGATCAGAACACAAATTGACCCAGTCAATATGAAGATAATTGAAGTCCCCCATGATTACAACCCTGTCCCTCCTTGTCACCTCCCTGATCTGTTTCCTCATTTCAAGGTCCCCATTCGATTTCTGATCTGGAGGACGATAGCACACCCCCAGTATTACATCGCTGCACAAGCCTGGTAATTTAACCCACAGAGATTCTACGGTGGAGTCGGACCCACCTTCAATCTCTACTTTGCTGGATTCTATCCCTTCCTTAACATAAACAGCCACCCCACTTCCAACACTCCCCTGCCTGTCCCTCCTGTAGAGTTTATAGCCCGGGATTGCGGTATCCCACTGATTCTCCGCATTCCACCAGGTTTCCGTTATGCCCACTATGTCAATGTTTTCCCTTGTCACCAGACATTCCAGATCTCCCACCTTTGCTCGTAGACTTCGGGCATTCGCATAAAAGCATTTATACACGGAATGCCCCAGGATGGGCTGCTTATTCGCTCCTTTGTCCCCGCATCCTCTCATTGTGCCAAACCGTCTATCCCATCACGCTACCTTTGCCAATTTCTTCTCCTACTCTGCCTTTGTCTTGTTGTTTTCTAACCTCCCCATCCTCATCCCTTAAGGATGAGGAGTCCCGAACCAGATGCCCCTCGGCTCCTGTCGGCCTTCCCCCAGGGATCAGTTTAAAAGCTGCTCTGCCACCTTTTTAATGTTATGCGCCAGCAGTCTGGTTCCATTCTGGTTCAAGTGGAGCCCGTCCCTCTTGTAAAGGCCCCGCTTGTCCCAAAACGTTCCCCAGTGCCTAACGAATCTAAACCCCTCCTCCCTACACCACCGTCTCATCCACGCATTGAAACCCCTGATCTCCGCCTGCCTAGCTGGCCCTGCGTGTGGAATAGGTAGCACTTCAGAGAACGCTACCTTGAGGTCCTGGCTTTCAGCTTCCTGCCTAAAAGCCTAAATTTGGCCTCCAGGACCTCCCAGCTACACTTGCCCACGTCATTGGTGCCGACATGCACCACAGTCGCTACCTCTCCCCCAGCACTGTCTACTAGCCTGTCTAGACAAGAAGTGATGTCCGCAACCTTCGCACCAGGCAGGCAAGTCACCATGCGGTCCTCACATCCGTCGCAAACCCCCCTCTCTATGTTTCTAATAATTGAATCCCCCACTACAAGAAGCCCCCGACCCTCCTCCCGCCGTGGAGTATCCTGAGTGCATTCGGATACGGGCCCACCCCCTTCATTTAGACCCCAATAAAAAACTTTCTGGCTGTAACTGGGTTGGGGAAATGAGTGCCATAAAACAGTCAACACAGGTCAGAAAAGGCACTCCATGAGCTCACTACATGGCACACTGCCGGGAGCAGGGTGGAAGGCCTGCGCCTTCCTGTCCATGTTGGAGCTTTGCTCACTGCTCATCAATGAAGATAATTCAGCAGGAGATGCTGGAGCGGTGGTGGCAATGCCGATATCCTAACACCATTCCCAAACTCAATCCTGTGGTGTGGCTCCACGCAGTCTGGCAATATCCATTTCGCTGATGTTTGTCTGAGTAGACCTCTCCTGCACAATCGAGGCTTACTCTGGGGAAGAAATGTTCCCTAACCCAGAAAGATCTCCAGGACTATCCTCCCTCTTCCACCTTAGGATGGTCACCATTTTAGGGAAGGGATGGATATGACTGGGCTGTTGGAAAGCAGAGGGGTCTTTACTCTTGTGAGATCATGCGTAGATGGAGTCAATACAGTACTTTGAATTTGCCACCCCTTAAGCATGCCCAAAGTGCAATATTTTGAGCCAGTCAGCTTGCAGCAACTCTAGTTTCATCATGGAAAGGGAACCCATAGCTGGGAAAGATTTCCAAATTATTTTCTTTGGCACAAAATAGTGATGATCCATCTGTTCCCAAAAGACATCTTATTCTGGCTGAGAAGCCATTGTAAGAGAACACTGGGTCTCTTGCCATGTTCCTGGGGCTCCACCCTCATCCTCTCGCCAACACCTGTTTTATCAGAGGATAAATTGGAAACCCACACTTCTCAGAGGCACCTGGGCTGAGAGACTGTGCAGGGTCCCGTCTCATTCTTGGTGGTATTTGTGGCTCTGAAATCAAGAAAAATGAATAAGATTCTTCTCCTTGGCTTCTCTGTTCTGCTCTTTTGTGTTCTGGGTGAGTAACTGCCTGATCTGGTCCATCAACTGTGTTGTGAGAGTTTGCACTGTGCTAGTGCATGCTGGATAATAGCAGTGTGAATGCTGGGCTGCTGTCACATGCTGCTGAGCCAATGTCACAAATGGTGGATGATGCCACGTGCACAGCAGTAGCTCCTCTGGCTCAAGGGCAGTTGTAAGCTGGAAGCAGTAGAGGGAGGAGGAGGACTGGGGAGGACAGCCAGGGATTAAGTCAGGGTGTATCCAGACAGCAGCAGCACTTCCAGTACCCTATGTTCCCTGCCTGGCCTCGCCATGCCCCTCTGGGTCCAGTTGAAACCATGCCAGCCAAAGAGCTGGTGCAGGTCCTCAGAAACCCATCAGGGACAGTGGTGCAGCAGAGGAGATAAGTAGAAATTTCTCCATCATGAAATGGTCCTCAGCTGACCTGGAGGCTCTGTCAGCACTGCTGTGCCCCAGAGGCCGGCCAAGGATACAATTGGTGCCAGAATAAAGGAATAGAAACAAATAGAGAGAAAAGAAGTGGATGTATGAGATTGGGAAGAGTCAGCAGTCAAGAACTCTCTAGAGAGGTACTTCAGGCACTGGCTTTCTTGGACAGGATTCTGAGAGCTCAGTCCTATCCTTCCCCCCACTGATTCAGCCACTCTCAAAAAGGCATGTGCTGTGTCCAATGGAGAGGGGGGCAGATCATTCAGCAGGGAAAGGGGAATCATTTCCCATATTCATAATGGAGCCTCCCACTCAACAATGGGTCTTCCCAGACATGCACCAGCTTGATACCTGGCACAAGTCCAGGGCGAAGAAATGGACAGGGAGATTGTCAAAGGGGTGGGCAGGATCTGGTTTGTACCCTTGCCATTGGAGCCAAACCCTACTGCCCCTGTTTCTCCCCCCTTCCTGCCCAATTTTGTGCCAAACCATCCCTGCCCTCCACTTCCCACACTGCCCCTAACTTGTCCAGGAGGTGCGCTAGCTTGCAGCAGCATGCAAAATGGCCACTGACAGAGCACTGTGCATGCTGTTGGTAGCCATTTTGTGACAGAAGAATTGCCTTCTGCTGTCTCAACGTGGTCCACAGGGTAGCCCAATCCTAGAGCCTTAGGACTGAGCTGTGATTTCTGGAAAATGTTGCTAACTCTCCTAAAGTTGGCGGAGAACCTGGCAGACTCCTGAACTGAGGAGCAGGTGCTGAGGTGGAAGAATGGACAGCAGCACTTCACAGTCTGCATGATTTGGGATGGTTGAGGAAGAGGTTGAAGAATGGATTTGGTTTTCTATTTTGTCCCACTTGTCAGCCAAAGTTTGACTCCCAAAGGTATTTGCTGCAATTCATACTGAACAGAAATAGAAACTGAAATGCAGGGAGCCCAGTCCAGGCAGAATCTCTCTGTTACCCTCAGTGCTGACACCAGCTGGGTGATCCCACCATTAAACCTTCTCTGGCTGTGATCTGAATGTCCACATGAAGCATATTGGGAAGTCATTCAATCTTTGATATGCGATAACAAAAACAAGATTCAGCATTCACCCAGTGCTTGTAGCCATTCTTGCGCACTACCTCTTTACAAACCTTACAGCAATCCTGTCAAGGTGATTCAGTGCTGGAACTAGCATTCTGGTGGCAGAACATACCATATGGTATTATCAAAGCTGATCCAGATGCATGTGTAGTTGCATGCTTCTGGGCATGGGGAGTACCCCGTGTGCAGCAGCAAAGAGCAGCCTGGCTGACACTGGTCATTCAGCAAGGTGGGCTGAAGTGGGCATGGGTGGGGAGAGGAGACAGACCAAGGGAGAGAGGGGGTGCATGGGAGAGGGTGGCATCCACCATGAGCATCTTGATACTCTATCCCAGATAGAGCCTGCCGACACACCCCGAACAGGGGCTTATGGACTGGTAAGGGAAAATATGTTCCCTCGCTTCTCCAAGCTTCCCAGTTGCCCCCACCACTACCACAGCATGTAGTGCAGCCTGCTTTTGCGCAACCATATGCTACGGCAGAGAAAAGGATATGCCCACTTTGCAACTGGACCGTTGAGGCTCAGATTTGGCAGCCTGCCCAAAGCTACCCAGTGAGCACTCGACAGAGGCAAGAGTCACACCAGGGAGTGCCCGATACACAGCTTGGTGTGTTAACCACTGCACTGCAACAGCTCTCTCCAGCTGACATTACATTGCATTTTATGCGATTTCAATATTTGGCATGGCATGCAGGCTGACATGACATGCAATGGTGTTTCGTACTTGACAACATAGGGAAGTTGGTATCTTACACTCTTTGGATACTCTGGTATTTGGCAGAATGAAAAGTTCACAACAGAAATTTCAGTTTTCAAATCATAGCTGGGACTAGGGGGGAATCTTGAATGGTTTAAGAGGTCCCCTTTAGCTCTCCTCTTTTCTCTTAGCCCAGGGACTCCAGTGCAATGAATGTGGAACTATAGATGCTGCGCGCTGTCAACGTCACCCAAAGTTCTGCACGCCTGAAACGGGACATCAATGCTATTCAAAGTCAATCTATAGCGGTAGGGACAAGGTGCAGTTGTCTTAATATTGTGATAGTGCAATTTGAGATTGCAAACCTATATATCATTGATGTTCTTCTTAGACAACTCTGTAAATTAAGGAAGTATGATTCAGCTCAATATGTAAATTGAGAGGCAACAGCTTTCCATCTCCTCTATTCATGGCAGAGGTGAGCAGAGAGATTTGAAGTTCCCTCCAGAGCTCCAGCTCTCAGAACTCATACAGCCCAACCCCATCCTCCTGGGTGCCTCTGATTACAATTCTATTCTCTGCCTGGTGCCTCCCTGGAACCTACTGCTGTATCCAACAGGGCCAGGGAAGTTGCTAGAGGTCTTCTCGAGGGAAGGAAATGTAAGCTCCAGGCCCCACAATGGGACTACTCAAGTCTCCTTCAGTTATTTTGCCAGTTCAGACCTGAGGAGCCCCATGTGGGCTTTGCATCCCAAAGCGGGGCATAGGATCCAGTGCAGAAGGCCACTGCTGGTCCTGTCCCCCACTCAGACTGGTCCCTCCCCCCTTTCCTGTACCCCAGCCATGAAGCCCAAGAGGCAGTTCTGCCCCTGCAATCAGGGTAGCCACATCCACCAGCACTTATTCCTGCTACTCTGCACCTTCTCAGATCACTGCCAGAGCCAGCACAATGTACCCTTGGCACTACCCCTCAGCATCAATAGCCCATACAACCCTGCCCACAGCTCAGGTCCAAACTTCACAGGCTGCATCAGATGAACAACCTCTAAGCATTCCTGTTCATTGTGGCCTCACAGAGCAGTCAAGTCACTAGGAAGTAGCTGGGTGGACCAAGGCCCACAAGTACAAGGTGACCTGGGGGGTCCCAATGCCATATGCACCTCCAGTTGGGCCAGACAATGCAGGCTCCTGGACAACTGTGGTGGCAAATGCAGGATCCTGGGTGGCCAGAGTGGGCAATGCCAGAAGGGACAGAAGTGTGGGAGTTGACCAGGCAGCCAAGAAACTGGTGCCAGTGTGCTCTGGCTACACCAGTTGGTTCATTGTTGGTCAAGGAGTTTGCAAAACCACAGGAGCCTGACTGGTTGGGGAAAGCAGCCTTGGATTGCTGTAGACAGACTGTCAGCTTCCCTTGAAATTTTTGTAATGTGTTCACGTGTTGGATGGCTGCCTAGAGAGCAAGAAGGAAAATGGAGAGAGTATAAGGAAATAGCCCACAGCATCAATCACACATCTTCCCTCTCTAGAGATGCAAGCACAGTGTTTGTGAGGGGGAGTGGTGCATGCAAGAAGTACTCTGTGGGAGTGTACAGAGGCAGGGAGACTTGAATCCTTTCTTTCCTTCTCCAGGGACATCAGTAACCCTCTGTGGGGGATCGTTGTTCAGCCCCCTGTAGCAATGTTGGAGTAATGAAAAGCAAGTGGGGTTGCCAGGAGTATTTGGACAGATTATGTAATGGCTGGAATCCTAGGATTTATTTATTTATTGGAGGAATTTATATTCCACCTTTCCACCCTGCTTAGGGGCTCTCAAGGCAGCTCACAAAATATTTCAATATAATAGATAAAACCATGCTAAAACAGTAATAGAAAGTTCTGTGAGGTAGGCTCTCCCTGCTCTTGGCTGTGGGGGGGATGGCCACTATGTGTGGCAGGAATCCAATGGACTCTGGTCTTGGTGCATTGCAACATTGGGCTCCCTTCTGCCTTCTTTAAACTGTGCGGGGTACATAATCCTTTCCCTTTTGGGGTAATTAGATGGGGATTCTAGTTAGGAATTTATGAGTGAAGACATCCTAGGGTAGGACACTTTCAGTGCATGTATGTGTGTGTACAGTGGGTCCTTCTTATTCGTGGGTTCAGGACTCATGGACTTCACTCAATGCAGGTTCCGACTCACATGAGTAGGGCTTCACTGAGCCTCCTGGACACAACCAGAAGAGTCTTCTCATTCCTCAGAACACCTCCTGGCCTCAGAAAGGCACTTTCAATTTTGGTGCATGGCCTCCTGGGCCTCAGAACACTTCCCAGATACTATTGGAAGGTGCTTCTGGTCACATCTGGGAGGTTCTTGAGGTACACTCCCTGGATTCCATTATCCGCAGATATCGGTAGTTGTGGGGGGTCCAGGAACATATCCCCCATAGATACCAAGGGCCATAAGTGTGTGTAAATACGTATTTATACACACACACACACACACACACACACACACACACACACACACACACAGATATGAGAGAGAGAGAGAGGGAGCTAATATGAAAATGTATTTCCATTGCAGTCTCTCCCAAATCACATCATCACTCCAACTCTTCTAGAATTTCCAGTTCACACTACTTTGGTATATCTTGCAAACACCAAATGAAGGGGAAAGTTACTCAGCTGACATTCATATTTGAGCTTCCTCTCAGGTGAGAGGACATGAGAGGACCCCAATGGAGGCTCCTAGTTATGACCAACTGGGAACCATTAACCATCCTTTGGGATTATTCACTTAGCAAAAGCAGTCCTGATTGCTCACCTGTTACATGACAGCAGGCTAAGGGTGTGTGCCATCTGGGTCCTGCAGCCAGAGTCTCTGGCCTCCAAAGGGCCTCTTAGAGAGTGGTGGCTTTATCCTGCCTCCCATGGACTTTGTGCTAGTTTGTGAGATCATTCTCTCTTCCAAAACAAGAGCTTCCAGGCTTACATTGCTGTCTTTTTTTTTAGAAAGTGGAAAGTACCAAGGAACTAAATACGGATGTACCAATGGATATGATGAGTTAAAGGAATGTAACCGCACTCTAATGGCTGAACAATTGATTCTCGCTTACCGCTGTTGCACAGCTAACAAATGCAATAAAGGGAGTGTGCCTTTCCCTCCTTCTGAATGTTTGAATCCTAAGTCAGGATTGTGAGTGGGTGGAAGACACCCAAGGCTCTGGCTGCCTCCATTCCAAGCATCTCCATTTTCTTTGACAAGAGATCCAGAGACAGGCTGCAGGTCCATCCTTTCATCCCCTCGGAGTGGGCTTGTGCTTCAGCAGTCTGTACCCTACTCTAGAATTTGTTCACAATCCATTTAATGAGTTTAGAAAATGCAAGACAAACAAATAAAATAAATACATAAAAATAAACAAACGCATCCTGGAGCACAGAGTTCCCTCTCTTCTTTAGTGTGACTTTAAATATTTCTCAGGCGGTGGATTGGTTCATGCTGTGGAAGCCTCTCGTTACTGCATCAGTTCATCTAGTTGGAGCATTGGTGATCTATATTGCTGATCTATACCTGTATTATATGCATGTGCAGTTGGGCTTTAGACACCATCCAACCTTAGCTCAGCACATGTTCCTCCCATTGATTTCAGGAGGATTCAGAGGAGAGTTTGATGACCCTGCAGCATAAGCCCTTTTCCATAGACACTTGAAGCCTTAGACCCTTGGACAGGTTGATGAAAGTGACCTTGAAGCCTTGGACAGGTCGATGAAAGTGTCGACCCAATATGCGGCGGCAGTGAAGAAGGCCAATTCTATGCTTGGGATCATTAGGAAGGGTATTGAGAACAAAACGGCTAATATTATAATGCAGTTGTACAAATCTATGTTAAGGCCACAACTGGAGTATTGTGTCCAGCTCTGGTCACTGCATCTCAAAAAAGACATAGTGGAAATGGAAAAGGTGCAAAAGAGAGCAACTAAGATGATTACAGGGCTGGGGCACCTTCCTTATGAGGAAAGGCTATGGCGTTTGGGCCTCTTCAGCCTAGAAAAGAGTTGCCTGAGGGGGACATGATTGAGACATACAAAATTATGCAGGGGATGGACAGAGTGGATAGGGAGATGTTCTTTACACTCTCACATAACACCAGAACCAGGGGACATCCACTAAAATTGAGTGTTGGGTGAGTTAGAACAGACAAAAGAAAATATTTCTTTACTCAGTGTGTGGTTGGTCTGTGGAACTCTTTGCCACAGGATGTGGTGATTGCGTCTAGCCTAGACACCTTTAAAATGGGATTGGACAAGTTTCTGGAGGAAAAATCCATTATGGGGTACAAGCCATGATGTGTATGCGCAACCTCCTGATTTTAGAAATGGATTATGTCAGAATGCCAGATGCAAGGGAGGGCACCAGGATGAGGTCTCTTGTTATCTGGTGTGCTCCCTGGGGCATTTGGTGGGCCGCTGTGAGATACAGGAAGCTGGACTAGATGGGCCTATGGCCTGATCCAGTGGGGCTGTTCTTATGTTCTTATGTTCTTATGACCCTTGATTCTCATCCTTTTCGATCTCACGGCAGACTGGCAAGGCACTAAAATGGTCAAGGCACACCAGCAGTTTTTGACAATTGACAAGGCACACTGTGCTGTCAATGGAGGGCTCATACCCCAAATGGCCCTGCTAATAAATGACCTTCTCTCAATTTCCCATGGCACACCTGGCGATCATTCGCAGCACACCAGTGTGCCATTGCACAGTGGTTGAAAATGGCTGGTTTAGACCCTCAAAATGCTTTCCATCAATCCTGATGCAGGCATCTTTAATTCTGCATTTGATGGAGATGGGGGGGTGGGATTTCTGGCTTAGGGCCCAATCCTATTTAATTTTCCAACCTTTGTGTAATTGCACCAATGGGGTGTGTACTGCATCTTGCTGTGGGAGGGTAGTTACGGAGGCCTCCAGAAGGTAAGGGAGCACTTGCCTCTAATCTGCATTGCAGCTGCACCAGTGTTGAAAATTTGAATAGGATTAGGCCCTTACTCACACTTCTAATTTCACCTTCAAACAATGCCAAAACACATGCAGACCTGATGCAAGGCCATGTGTTCTGGACACACACTAAACTAGAAGAAGGGGTGGACCTGACCATTGGAGCCTGGGAATTCTGTGAATACGGGGACCTACTGCTAGGGCCTAGGTTTGCTGGGCAGGTAGATCTGGGCTCCCACCTGGACTTGGAGCCCAGATCCACCTGCTGGGTAGACTTGGGCTCCAATTCCGAATCAGTTTCCCCTGCCACCTGACTTTGCTCCCCCTCTCGGCAGGCACCCTTCTCTGCTGGCATGACAGTTTGGGGGCAGGGGCATGCATCCATGGCCCCTCCCTTAGATCAGCCCCTTTCTTCAACAGGGGCTTGTGGCCTTTCCAAAATAAAGAGACATACATTGCCTGTGTCCTCCCAGCACCTGAATGTACAGAAGCTGCATGAGTTAAACGTGCCCCAATACAAAAAAATAGACCCCGCCCCCCCAAAAAAAAACAAACACAAAAATGAAGCAGAAACACAGGGATTCATCCCAAGCACTTTTCAGGAAACTTTGGTGCACCTTGACTTTTGCCTCAATCACCACCAAATTGAATATATGTGCCAACTGGTTATGACACTGGATCCCTGCGCATCACTGCCTCTCCCCTTGTGTGCATGTCATGCATGTTTTAGACAAGTGCAGCCAGTAACAGAGGGTAGCCAGTGAAAATGGCAGATTCCTGCTGGCAGTGTCAGGCGAAGGACTCAGAACTCAGGCACCATGTAGTTGCTGTCAGCACGAAGAAAGCTCAGAGATCACAGTGGTCCAATTTTGCCACGAAAGGGAAGAGGCTTTTCTAGTCATTCCATAACCACTTGGCACTTTGGAATCACATCCCTTCCTGACTACTGAGAAGTCCAGAAGTTTCACACACCCACTCCATGTTACAACAGCATTTTTCAAACACTGATACTCCAGCACATTGGTTTGCACACATTCAGCACTGGGACCCACATTTTAGAATGAGAATCTGTCAGGACCCACCGGAAGTGATGTCATGACTGGAAGTGACATCATCAAGCAGGAAAATTTTCAACAATCCCAGACTGCAATCCTACCCTCACTTACCTAGGAGTAAGTCCCATTTACTATCATTGTTAAAAGAATATACACAGTAGCTTGTTAAAAGTACAGGACTGTAACATTTCCCCAAATGCAGTCACATCCCATGGTAGCATCAAGTCTAATATATTAAAAATAAAATATTGACATGAATGGGGACCCACTTGAAGATGGTCCACGACCCACCTAGTGGGTCTTGACCCACAGTTTGAGAAAAACTGCTCCAGGAAAATGCACAAAGAGAGCACAACTCGGTCAAACCACTAATGATTAGGACAATTTCCTCCTAACGTTTTCTCATCTTGTCCCACTGCCACCAGCCTGTCCCAGAAAAACCAGCTGTGTCTGACAGCTGTGTTATACCCCAATCCTATGCATGTCTACTCAACAGCAAGTCCCTTCCCCACCACTATGCCATGGGTCAGGTAAAATCTTCTGTCAGGCTGGATGTGGCGCCCCCCCCTCCCCTGGTTACAATTAGTCTAGTTCCAGCTAGACTAATTGGAATCACCTATTTGGTTTGGAGCACTACAATAAATTCCTCTTGGCACTTTGATCCTTGCCTCTGTTTCTGTTCCCTGCTGCATTACGTAGCTGCACCACTGGCTAATACACAGGAGTCCTGCACACCATGGTTCCTCTGCAGTTACCCAGTAGTTGCAGGTTGCTGCAGGCCAAAACATTCAGCCTTTCCCAATCACCAGGTCCACTCACTTGCCCGGCAGGCCTTCTGGTCATAGTCTAGCCAGTGCTGCTAAATACTGCCTCTGAGTGAAGAAAGCCCAGCCCCAGCAGCAGTGGAGGAGGAGACTCACAGCCCAATCCTATGCATGTCTACTCAGAAGGAAATTTCCATTCGAGTTAATGGGGCTTACTCCCAGGGAAGTGTGGATAGGATTGGGCTGTGAGGCTGATGTGATCAGCTGATGCTTCACTTGCCTTGCTTATTGAGAAGAAATTCCCCTTTGCCTTTGACTCAAAGCCTTTGAAAGGTTGGCTTTGAGCATCACACATTGACTGAAACATGGCCAAAGCAAAGGAGGGGGAAGGCAAAGTGTGCAGGGTCACGGCTTCTATGGCCAAAAAAAATTAAAATCAAACTGTAGGCAGATGTCTCGACAGGTTTTTTACCTTTTTCTCAGGCGGACAGGCAACAAAGTTTAACCTCGAGGCTTCTCGGGCTGGTGCTGGACTCCACCCTTTTAATACAGAGCCTCACCCTGGTTCCACATTTTTTAAATCATGTTCCAAGGGTTGGTGGGGACATGTGAGAACAGAGCCAGAGCAGTGTGTATTTTAACCAAAGGTATGAATGCCCTCTTGTGACAGTAGATGGGGCTGTAAGCTCTCAAGTTGGTTGGTTAGAGCTTCTTGTCTCTGTTTCTTCTTCTGACTGTTGGACTTTACTTGTGGTGAAGACATTACTTGAGCCCTGCTAACAGTGGGCATGTAATCTGAAGAACTTTTTAATTTCCTCATACAGTGGAGACCAGAGCTGAGAGGATCGGCACTGCTGAACACTTTTATTATTTCACAGAGCGCATTGCATTCCCCTTGGAAAGCTGAGAGGATGGAGGCTGCACTCTGCTTTTGCAGGCCTGCAACTTGCAAATGGAGTTTCAGATCTAGTATTGAAAATACACACCACATTGTGAGTCATATGCTGGGCATTTAGAACAATTACATAAGCCAGACAAGCTGTGGTTACCAACCCTTTTTCTCTCCCTTTGTCCAGTGCTGTGTTAGGCAGTTCCTAACTGTCAGCTGTCAGTCTTTCCCCTCCCTTTTGCTTCATGTGGCCTTTTCAACTTTGATTTTTAAAGGTGTGTGATGTATATTTAGTCATCAATTCATTATTATTCTCTCTTTCTTTCAAAGAAAGAAAGAAAGAAAGAAAGAAAGAAAGAAAGAAAGAAAGAAAGAAAGAAAGAAAGAAAGAAAGAAAGAAAGAAAGGCTTTTCTTAAAAGTGTGAAACTGCTTCTGGTTTGGGAATGGAGTTTGGTGATATGGACATGAGCCAATAAGCACTGTGCACAGCACCCCCCATTTGTAAGAATCAGAGGGATGGGGGGGACTTCAGAGAGGAGAGATATTTGTGGACTGAATGTGGGGACACTCCCAAAGCAGTCCCAATACTCCCATAATATTGTCTGTCCTCACATGTAGATTCCCACATAGACCATTTCTCAACTTGGCTGCAGTTCTAGCTTTGAGGTGGATGAGCAAACGAATCCTTTCCTTCCTGAAAGAATTATTTCAATTATATTTAATGTTTTCAGGCAGGTTTGCTGTCAGCTGGAGGAGGGAAACACCAAAAAATGTCATCTGTGAAGCTGCTCAAATTTGCAATCCTATACAATCTGTCTACTCAGATGTAAGTCCCATTGTGTTCAATGAGGCGTAGTTCCAGGAAGGTATGCATAGAGTTGCAGTCTAAGGCTGCAACCCACTACATACTTTCCTAGTAGTTAGCCCCATTGATCACAAGGAGGCTTACTTCTGAATAGACATGTCTAGGATTACACTTTTAGGGCGCAATCCTAACCAACTTTCCAGCACTGGCATAGCTGTGCCAGTGGAGCATGTGTTGCATCCTGCAGTTGGGGGGCAGTCATGGAGGCCTCTTCAAGGTAGGGCATTGTTTGTTCCCTTACTTTGGAGTTACATTACCCTTATGTCAGTGCTGGAAAATTGGTTAGGATTGCGTCCTTAGTTCCCTAAATATTAGAAAGGCCCAGCTGAGGAAAGAAAATGAGAACATGCAAAGCTCTGAGTGAAAACGGGGAGATTTGTTCCCTGCGACCCCAATTTGCAATGCAGAACTACAGTATTTCTCAAACTCTCTCAGGTCACCTGAGGGGGCCCTTCTGACTGTGCTGCCACCAGTAGCGGTGAAGGGGGTGGCAGCTAGCAGTAGTGCCTTCTCGGTGGTGGTACCCGGTTTATGGAATTCCCTTCCCTAGAACAAGGGTGGGCAGATTTTCAACCTTAAGGATCCTGGACATTTAACAGTTGTGTAGGTGAGGGTTTCTGCAGGTGTGGCTTTTTATCTGTGAGATGACAAACTGCACCTGCTGAAATTCCCTCTTCTATACAACTATTCGAGGCCCAGGATCCCTAAAGCTGAAAGTTTGCCCACCCCTGCCCTGGAATTAAGAACAGCTCCCTCTCTGGAGACCTTTTTGCAGTGCCTCATGACCTTCTTACTGGTCAAGGATTTTAACTGACACTGGGGGCTGGTGCTTTTTCTATGACTTAGAGCCCAACCTGGAGCTTGCACCGCCGGCAATCTGCTCACGGTGAGTGTCGCAAAGCTGCCATAAAGCAGAGTCACAGCCCTCAGCACCGGTCCAGCGCTGGTGCTAGCTCAGTGCCAGCCAACTTTGTGAACAGCTGCCCAAGAAGTTCACTGAAGTTTTTTAATGTCACGATCCAGTTAGGCGATCCAGGTTGATGGGGCTGCTTCGGTGCTGTGCCTGGCTCCTCCTCCTAGGGACTCTGCTGGGGGATGACTCAGGTGAGTGAATGCACTGGCAAAACTCCCAACTCCTCCCCGGGCCATCTGCTGGGGAGGGGGCCAGGACTCAAACCCTCGGCCAGTCTGGCACAGCAAGGGGCAATGCTGTCTCTAGCCCAAGCCTCACCGGAGCTGGGAGGGGAGGCAGGCTTGGGGTTTATCCTGGAGGGGGTGGGTGGGAACAGAGCTCCTTGCAGATCCCTGTCACAGGAATGTTTTGGATGCTCTCCGGGGTAGAGAGCTTATTGTTCAGACCCACCCTTGTTCTCTGACTGCAAGGAGCCTTTCCCAGGTCTGCTTCCCCTCCTCTTTGGAAACCTTCTTCCCTCTCACTCACTGCTTAATTCCTTCTCATCTCACAGGCTGCAGCAGGCAGACCCACAGCCAACTCTGACCAGCACTGGGGAGACTCTGGGGCCAGAGGAGGCTCAGTGTCTGAGGCAGGGGCTGGTCAGAGATGGCTGTGGGTCTGCCTGCTGCAGCCTGCGGGCTTCCCCTAGTTCTGCAGTTCTGTTTTTCAGCCTAGAAAGTGTGGTTCTCTCCCAATCCACCCAGAATGAAGGTTGGGTATCCCTTCATACCACTGACCAAATCCATGCCTGTACCCCACTCATCGGCACTCAAAGGAGGCCAGAAAAGCGCACCTCACCTTCCCCCCCCCCCAGTTTGCGGGGCCTGGAGCAGCCCATCCATTTGTCAAGGATATATGGGTAGCATCAGCAGCAGATTGTGGGGGGGGGGGGCCAAGAGAATGGCAGACTGTTCAGGAGTTTTCAGCTGTCATCACCTCTTTCCAACCGGCCATGGGTGTAACCTGCCCCAATCCACTTTCTGTCCACTACAAGTGAGCAGGAACTGGATCACCCGCCTGCCTGCCATGTTGCCAGTCCTGGGCTAGACAAGACTCCCTCTGCTTGGCCTAGGAAGAGGAACAGGGCAGACTGTTGCCGTTTCACCCCCTTATTGATTCTGCAATGGAGCCACAGTCAGAGGTCAAGTGGGGAGAGGGGCCAGGGGAACACATCAGCTGTAGGAGCAGGCATGTTCTCAGAAGGGGGGCACTGTTTGCAAAGGGCCTTCCCTGAGCAGCATTGGTGGGCCGCTGTGAGATTGGTGGGCCGCTGTGAGATACAGGAAGCTGGACTAGATGGGCCTGTGGCCTGATCCAGTGGGGCTGTTCTTATGTTCTTATGAGACAGTTGCTTAAGGGCCAGAACAGTCAGTCTGCCTTATCTCTGGATGAGAGGCCAAATGGGTCAGGATGGGAATACGGAATGCAGTGGGATGAGGGGGGAGGGTGACATTGGATCATGCTCCCCAAGGAGAAGAATTTAAGCTGATTTCATTGCATTGGGACTTATTTCTGAGGAAATGCGCAGGATTACATGTAATATGTTCAGCCAAGATCTCCCAGGGCCTGAGGCCTCCTAGAGGGAGGGGGGAGGCTTCTGCTCTCCATTAAGTGCCACAGAACAGAATCAGGAGTCCAAAACTGAGGATCGGCTCCTTTCCCAGCAGGACAAGGAGGCTCCAGGACAAATTAGTGGCAGGTTTCCATCTGGACCTGTTGCAAGGTGTTTATGTTGTGTTGGCAGCAAATTTTAAGCAATCTCAAAATTGAGCTTCAAAAGCAAAGTTCAAATCAAACTCAAAATAGACTCGGAAAGCAAGCATGGCGATTATTAGCAAGCTTTATTCATTGCTAGCAATGGGCTTCTCTTGGTGGTTCAAAATGGGAAACACAGAGAGCTGTGTTCTCTCAGTTTCTCCAGAGAATAGCAGAGAGAGAATGGCTGTGTTTCAACTTATAAAGCCCTGTTTCTTTGTCTTAAAAGTCTCACCACTATTGGCCAGAGAGCTGGGTAATGTCAGAAATGCGGCTTCTCTTGATTGGTTTGTCTCAGGTTACGTGCATGATTTTCCTATCTTCAATAGGTGGCGCTGTTGACTCATTTTTCAAACTTTAACTTTTATATTTTCCTTTATTTATTAATCTGAACTCTTAAGTAGCTTAATTTAGATTCATTTTAAACCTCATTGAATGTAGAGCTTCATTTTAATATCAAAAACTCTATATTTTACCTTTAAGTGATTTCTAAATTTTAAGTGATTTCTAAATCTCTGTTGAAGTCTGCTTTTTCTTTGTTAATTCAAGATGCAAGCATTCCAGGCTCTGGAATGTTGTCCTAACCTGGGCCTCATTGACATTGAACAGATTTCTGCTGTACTTACCTAATTATCCACTAGGTTTCATATCTTGTTCTGTCATATAAATTAACTGTTTTCCCATTAAAAATACTTTTGGCGCCGCCAGAAAGTCATTAATAGTCTGATCTTTCTTTTAGTTCTCTATCTGTCTTTCTTTGAGTTATAAGTCTTGTATCTTATCTGTAACTTTTATAACTTTTAGAGTCTCTTGTCAAACTCTTAATTAACTCCAGACTGGCATTTATAGTTTTAAAACATATCTGAGACCTAAGTCTTTTGATTTTAGCTATTTTCTTATTTAGCTTTCTTGCTCATTCTATGTTTTGCTATGTTTTAATTTAAATACTTTGACTTCTGAAGCATCGGGGGGCCCTGCGGATGGTTGCGCGGGGCTTCCTGCACCCCTGGGAGCCTGCAGGAGGCTCTGGTAAGTGCAGCCAAGCCCCTGCAGCCCCTCCTCCCTGCCCCCTGGCTGCCCCGCCCCTTAAGGGGAAAGAGGCCAGGCCCCTCGGGCTGAGATGTCACGACGCCCCGGTCTGAAAACCTCTGTTATATGGAACTGAAGATGAGGTCAGCACCATGTAGGACCATGGCTGCTGATTGACCAGCAGCAGTGTACATGGGCTGCTGCTCTCCTGCTGTTATTGACCTTCGTTACATCTTATGTCTGAACTCTTCTCTGCCAGAGTGTATAATTTGCCACCATTCAATTCACAAAACATTGTCATATTGATTTTTCCCTTTTAGGTATCTGTTTGCATTGCAAATCAAGAGAGACTTAGCCGAGGAACGCCTTACCTGCAATGACAACACAGCAGCACTTCTTATTTCTCACCTTCTGCAGTGTTTGTATCCAGTATTACTTAAAGATATCATAAAGCAACTATAGTATTTCAGAAAGCTTAGATACTGGGTTTGGTCCTGTCTGGCATTTATGTGAACAAAACTATGCTTCCTTCCATTTGTATTGGGGGGGAGAACAGGACTAGATTTATGCTGATTCCTCACCCCCACCCCACTGGCAGTCTTCCATGCTATTCCCTGCATTGATCCTGGGCTTTGTCAAACACCTGCCATCTTCACCACCTTGATTCCAGATAACCCAGAGCAGATGACATCCTAAATGGACCTTCCATTTCCTTATTTTGCTGAAATTCTCCCTTATATTATTTTTCACACTGGCAATCTTCTGGTCCTCCATTATTTTAGTGGCATGATTGCACATTTATGTTAAAAGATTAATAATTTTGTACACAAGTTTCTTTAGAACTTTCTGGATATACTGTCTGCTCTCAGTGACTTGCTAACTTGGTGACTTTGTCTAGTACTTTACTCTTGTCATTTCTCAGTGACTTAATTCTTTAAGCCCCATCCCAGGAAATAAATATGATTTGAGTGTAGGTTTAGAATATTTTTGGCTGTGAACATAAGTACAAGGAACCAATTCAGTGTCACTGAAATTTCTCTATTGATTGAAATCCTTTTGCTCCTTTGCCACTAAGCAGTCTGACAACCACTTGGACTAGCTTCCTGTTTACAGGCAATCCTCCTCACCTGAAACAGCCACTAACCAAAAGCAGACCATGTGTTAGAGATACTAACAAAGAAACCAGACCCTGCAATAAGGACAGGGGCCAACTCTGTTCCCATGGCCACTTTTAAAAAGCATCATTAGAGAATTCAGTAACTCAGCAATGCTATTGGGACTCACCAGAGAGATGCTCTTTACACTCTTTACACTCTCACATAACACCAGAACCAGGGGACATTCACCAAAATGGTGTTATGTGAGAGTGTAAAGAGCATCTCTCTATCCACTTTATCCTTCCCATGTGAGAGTGTAAAGAGTGTAAAGAGTGTGAGAGTGTAAAGAGTGTGAGAGTGTAAAGAGAGTGAGAGTTATGTGAGAGTGTAAAGAGCATCTCTCTATCCACTTTATCCTTCCCATGCATAATTTTGTATGTCTCGATCATGTCCCCCCTCGGGTGTCTCTTTTCTAGGCTGAAGAGGCTATGACCCCAAGCATAGAACTGGCCTTCTTCACTGCCACCGCACATTGGGTTGACACTTTCATCGACCTGTCCACCACCACCCCAAGATCTCTCTCCTGCTCTGTCAGAACCCATTAGCCTATATGTGAAATTTTGATTTTTCTCTGAATTACATATAACTTAGTACAAATCAACACATGTAGTGCATATCCTGAAGGATTTGGGGACAAGGAGGGTGGGGAAAGAGAAAGCATAGTGGCAAACAGCAACATGGAACATCAATGTCATCACTTATACAGGATCATCACTGTATACAATATCACTTATACAATGTCATCACTAGGGCAGGAGGTCTGGTCTAGAGGGTTGAGCCTCCATTTGCCTGAAGATAACATCCGAAGGTCGCCAGTTCGAGGCCACCGGCACCGTGTGACCTTGAAGCAGCTGACAAGCTGAGCTGAGTAATTCCATCTGCTCTGAGCTTGGGAGGATGGAGGCCAGAATGTGCAGCCAGATCAAGAACAAAACATCTGATTGTTGTGGTTTCTTGAAAGATAGAACCTTTCTAACTGTAAAAATCCCTACAGGGATTTAAATTGCCTGCCCATGTAAACCGCCTTGAATAAAGTCCGAGGAGAAATCTGAGGACCTAGGCGGTATAGAAATACCTGTATTATTATTATTATTATTATTATTATTATTATTATTATTATTATTATTATTATTATTATTATTATTATTAATAATAATAATAATAATAATAATAATAATACAGGTATTTCCTTGGGGGCTGGGGCTAAGAATAGGCCCTCAGTTTGGCTGTACTTGTCGTAAGAGGCGACTAAACAGCCACCGGGTAGATGGGACTCGTCAGCCTAGGAAGGCAGCTCATCTAAGAGAAGGAAACTCTGACCTCAAACCTCCACTGCCTTGTGGCTACATCCAGTTCTGGAAAAGGCTTCAGGAGTCAACCTCAAGGCAAAATCAGGAGCCGGAGTCCCTTAGGCAGTTCATGGCTGAACACAGTCACGTTCTGGCAACTCCTGCGACGCCGCTGGAACCAACCGTATTGGCTTCTGCCTTTCCATTGGACCATTCCAGCGACGTGGAGAGGGGGGATTTGCTGCATGGGTAACAGCCTATCCTCCATACCTTCTTTACCCAGGCTTCGCGCACTGGAGAGGACACTCCAACTTCGCCATACGGCGTCGGCACAACACGGGAAGCAGCAGTTTACCGGTTATAAGTCTTTGCTCGATTGGCGTAGAGCATGACGCCAGGGGCTGCTTCCGACGGTGGGAGAGATCATTGCATCTCATTGGGCAGCTACCGCCCGCCTTAAGCTGGGCAGTCCCCAGCCAGTAAGGTGTTGCCTCGCCACGGTCCGTTAACCTCATGGGGTGCGTGGGGTTTAGGGTGAAAACCGACAAGCGGATCGACAACTCTGCACCATGCAACAGAAAACAGAAAACTACTGCCCTAAAGCTGGGCACCTGGAACGTTAGGACAATGACACCTGGCTTCTCTGATGACCTGCAAGAAATAGACGACGCACGCAAAACAGCTGTCATCGACATGGAGCTGAGCAGACTGCAGATGGACATCGTCGCCCTTCAAGAGACTAGGCTGCCAGATTCCGGATCTGTCAAGGAGAGAAATTTCTCATTTTTCTGGCAGGGAAAACCACCAAACGAAACCAGGGAACATGGCGTTGGCTTTGCGGTCAGAAATACCCTGCTGAAATCCATCATCCCACCTACTGTGGGAAGTGAAAGAATTTTGTCCCTGCAGCTCCAGTCATCAGCAGGACCTATCACTCTCATCAGTGCTTATGCACCGACTCTGTCGTCTCCAGCAGAAGCCAAAGACAAATTCTATGATGACCTGGCCACCACTGTCAAGAAAATCCCTGTAAAAGAGCCATTGTTCATCCTTGGCGATTTCAATGCTAGAGTTGGTGCTGATAACAGTTCATGGCCCACTTGCTTAGGTCAGTTTGGCACTGGGAGGATGAACGAAAATGGCCAACGCCTGCTAGAGTTTTGCTGTCATCACGGTCTCTGTGTCAGCAACACGTTCTTCAACACAAAGCCCCAACATAGAGTCTCTTGGAGACATCCAAGATCAAAGCACTGGCACCAGCTCGACCTGATCCTCACCAGACGCTCCAGCCTTCCCAGCATCAAGATCACACGCAGTTATCATGGTGCTGCCTGCGACACTGACCACTCCCTGGTGTGCAGCAGAGTGAAACTGCAAACAAAGCGACTGTATCACACGAAAAAGGAAGGAAGACCTCGCATTGATACCAGCAAGACCCGGGATCAGAGAAAAGTGGAGGAATTTGCACAAGCGCTTGAGGAATCTCTTCCAGGCCCGGCCGACGCAAACGCATCCAACAGATGGGAACATTTCAAGAATACCGTTTACAACACCGCCTTGTCCATATTCGGCAAGAAGACCAACAAGGCGGCAGACTGGTTTGAAGCCCACTCTGAGGAGTTGACACCAGTCATTGAGGAAAAGAGGAGAGCTCAAGCAGCATACAAGGTCTGTCCCAGTGAGCACAACCTGCAGGTCCTCCGAACTGCTCGCAGCAAAGTCCAACAGACTGCCAGGAGATGTGCTAACGACTACTGGCTCCAGCTCTGTTCCGAGATACAGATAGCAGCTGACACGGGCAACATCAAGGGGATGTATGATGGTATCAAGCAGGCCCTAGGTCCAACACAGAAGAAAATTGCCCCTCTGAAGTCTGCCACAGGCGAGGTCATCCAGGATCGGGCGCAGCAGATGGAACGCTGGGTGCAGCACTACTCTGAGCTATATTCCAGAGAAAATGTAGTCACCGAAGAAGCACTGAACAACATTGAGTGCCTGCCTGTGCTGGAAGAGCTTGACAGTGAACCAACCCTAGAAGAACTTCACGTGGCCCTGGACTCCCTTGCCTTTGGCAAGGCACCTGGAAAAGACAGCATCCCTGCTGAAGTCCTAAAATGCTGCAAGGAGATCATTGTCACTGAGCTGCATGAAATCCTCTGTCTCTGCTGGAGAGAAGGTGGAGTACCTCAAGACATGAGGGATGCAAACATCATCACGCTGTACAAGAACAAAGGTGACAGGGGTGACTGCAACAACTACCGCGGCATCTCTCTCCTTAGCGTTGTAGGAAAGCTGTTTGCCCGAGTTGTACTAAAGAGGCTCCAGGTACTTGCAGAGAGCGTCTATCCAGAATCGCAGTGTGGATTCCGAGCCAACAGGTCCACCACTGATATGGTATTCTCCCTTAGACAACTGCAGGAGAAATGCAGGGAACAACGACAGCCACTCTTTATAGCCTTCATAGATCTCACAAAGGCTTTCGACCTGGTCAGCAGAGACGGCCTCTTCAAAATTCTCCCCAAGATTGGATGTCCACCCAGGCTCCTCAGCATCATCAGATCCTTCCACAAGGACATGAAGGGCACTGTTGTCTTCGATGGCTCCACATCAGACCCTTTTGACATCCGAAGCGGAGTGAAGCAGGGCTGTGTTCTTGCACCAACCTTGTTTGGGATTTTCTTTGCTGTCCTGCTGAAGCAGGCCTTTGGAACTGCAACAGAAGGCATCTATCTCCGGACCAGATCAGACGGAAAGCTCTTCAACCTCTCCAGACTGAGAGCAAAATCCAAAGTCCAGCTGAAATGTCTGCGTGACTTCCTCTTTGCCGACGATGCAGCTGTCACTACCCACTCTGCCAAAGATCTCCAGCAGCTCATGGATCGTTTCAGCAAGGCCTGCCAAGATTTTGGACTGACAATCAGCCTGAAGAAAACACAGGTCATGGTTCAGGATGTGGACTCACCTCCCTGCATTACAATCTCTGAGCATGAACTGGAGGTTGTCCATGACTTTGTGTACCTTGGCTCAACGATCTCTGACACTCTTTCTCTCGATGCCGAGCTAAACAAGCGCTTCGGTAAAGCAGCTACCACGTTTTCCAGACTCACAAAGAGAGTCTGGTCCAACAAGAAACTGACGGAACATACCAAGATCCAGGTCTACAGAGCTTGCGTCCTGAGTACACTTCTGTACTGCAGCGAGTCATGGACTCTTCACTCACAACAGGAGAGGAAACTGAGCGCTTTCCACATGCGCTGCCTACGACGCATCCTCGGCATCACCTGGCAGGACAAAGTTCCAAACAACACAGTCCTGGAACGTGCTGGAATCCCTAGCATGTATTCACTGCTGAAACAGAGACGCCTGCGTTGGCTTGGTCATGTCGTGAGAATGGATGATGGCCGGATCCCAAAGGATCTCCTCTATGGAGAACTCGTGCAAGGAAAGCGCCCTACAGGTAGACCACAGCTGCGATACAAGGACATCTGCAAGAGGGATCTGAAGGCCTTAGGGATGGACCTCAACAAGTGGGAAACCCTGGTCTCTGAGCGGCCCGCTTGGAGGCAGGCTGTGCAGCATGGCCTTTCCCAGTTTGAAGAGACACTTTGCCAACAGTCTGAGGCTAAGAGGCAAAGAAGGAAGGCCCATAGCCAGGGAGACAGACCAGGGACAGACTGCACTTGCTCCCGGTGTGGAAGGGATTGTCACTCCCGGATTGGCCTTTTCAGCCACACTAGACGCTGTGCCAGAACCACCTTTCAGAGCGCGATACCATAGTCTTTCGAGACTGAAGGTTGCCAATATATATATATAATTTAAATAATTCTAAAAGCTAGAATCTACCTTTTATTTATATTTGTTACTGGTATTCTTTAATTATTAAAAAGTGAAGGATTCAATATACTTGCTGGCTTTCAATTCTTATCTGTGAGAGGCAATAAATTTTGACAGACTTGAAGTATTTCAGGGGAGCAGGCTAATTGCTTTTTGCTTAGAGCTCCAATCTTTGAGCCTCTTTCAATAGTTATTTCTGTCTATATTCTAACTTTCAATAACATCAAGCTTTTACTTTGACTCAGAATATTTGCAGACATATTTTAAACTGCATTTGGTCTGGAGGCAAACTTGAATGCAAATCACTGGCTCTCTATTCAGTTGCAGGAATTAAGTGTCTTTTTAGAAGCTTCTGCTTCTGTCTAACTTGATTTATTACTTGTGCTAATTGGCCTAATAGCAGTCTTTTGTTATTTACACCTTTAAGGTGATCCTTGTCTAAACAAAGCACTTTTATAGTAGCTTGCTGGTAGCCACCCTCTGTAACACTTCATTAAATACAGTTACACACATTATGATGTACCTTTTGATATCTTTGCATTATTTGGAATTCTAGAGAAAACTTGTTTAGATATATTTAAAATTCAGCATGTCCTTTGTGCTCTAAATGCATCTATTGGTGCTTGGAAGGGGAGCATTCCTAACTTCTTCTGAAACTGCTTGCCTAGCCTCATCCATCACTTTGACAGCTGGTAATTGCTGTTAATTGCTGTCTTTAGCTCCTTATCTTGCTATCAGCTTGTTGGGGCCTCTCCTGCCATCTCTGTTTTATGACTTTTGCCTTAACTAGCTTCTTTGACTAGCCTTGGGGGGGGGGTGAGCATTACTAGTAACTTTCTATTTCTTTAATTCACTTATTGCATTTTCATTATTAAGCAGATTATTTTAAACTGATTTACCTATTACTTATAGATGACTTGGGTGCTTTTGGCATTCTTTTAAAACTATATTTTACATAATTTTAAGCCAAAAGGGAGGATTTTTTCTTCAGAGGAATCTTCAGAGGCTGTCAAAGTAACATTCCTTTCGTGATTGATACTGCCTGTTTGCTTGCAGCCTGCACTTTTTACATCAGACTGAAAACCATTGAGAGGCTTTTGTTCTGAATCAAACTATGTGAGATGAACATTTGATCTGCTTTCAAATATATACATTAAGCATTCAATTTCAATAATGTGTTTTAGACTGATTCATTACATTCCTAACACAGTCAATTTGCCTATTCTTATAATTTCAAGCTTTTTCAGAAAGATGGATCCAGCTGGCTTGTGGGCATTCTGAACCCTTCAAACATACACCTTCCCCCTAACATAACATAACTTTTGGTTGGCATAAGTTTGGATTGCTTTTCAAACATACATTTGAACAAAGCATCATAACATTTCATTGTCCTCTCTGTTGGCCTTGCCTTAGACCTGCCTTTGGACGAGGTAAAAAGAAAGATGTTTGTGTTCAGAGAGGCAGGCACCCTACCTGACTGCACACTTCCTACTAATTTTTTGTATTGTATAGTTTGTTTTGTCCCTGCCCTGCCTCCCTCCTCCCCCCCCCCTCCCGTCAGACCTGGTCTCCAGGAATTTCCCCCCTCAAGCTTGTCTCTTTGGATCTATGCCAGCCATTTTGCTGGAAGAGGTCCAACAAGAGCAAGGGAGAGGAACGTATGTGGCCTGGCTGGATCCATGTGAGGATGAACCAGGCCCTCCACCAGAGCAAGTTAGATGGAGCAGGGGTGGGAGGGAGGGGTTAGCATGCAGCGGCAGACAGTGGCAGACAGTGGCAGACTGGGAGGAGATGGGGTGGGTTCAGCAGCTAGAGCAGGTTTGGCAACAGTGTTGCCCACCAAATCCTAACCCCCCTCCTGGGCCTGGACCACCTTCATGGATCAGTGTGGACTTGCACCAGCTATAGAGCTGCCTCCAGTTGACCCATGGCAGCTGCTGCAACTGATCGTGGAGTAGGGGAACAAATGGTCCCTTACCCCGAGGTGACCTCAAAAGACCAAAACACCCTTACAGGATACGGTGGAGTCTGCAATGGCACTGCTGCATTGCTGTATCGGGAGCTGGTGAGGACTGAACTGCTCGTTTCCTGAAAAGATTTCTATACTATTTTTCCTACGCACTTGAGTGTTATTCAGAGTATGGGGGAAAATGGAGAGAACGCCAATATGACGGAGGCCTCAATCCTAACTTGCACTGGAACAGGAAGGCCAGCGGGCCTGCGTTGTATCCAGTGCAAGTTTCAGGTAGCCAGAGGCTCAACCAGGGACAAGGGGAAACATTTGGGACTACTTGGATCAGGAGGTGATAGCAATGCGAAGGCATCTTCTCTGCATTGATTTTGCCTCCCAGAATGGCTCCAACTGCTGGTGAACTGGGCATCTTGAGATATTTCCATATTGTGAGCTGGGCATATTGGTATCCGTTTTGTGCCCCAAGGTGTACAAAAAATGTATGCTGTGAAGGAAGGGACTAGAGAGATTTTCTCACTCCCTCGCAACACTTGAATCATTTGAACTAATTGGCAGTGGCGTTCCCAGGGGGGCAGGCACAGCACTATGTTTTGCAGGGGCCTCATTGCACCCTGCAGGAGGCCCCTCCCCCTCATTGTCTGAGGTACTCTGAAACCTAGACTAGATGGGCCTCTGGCCTGATCCAGCAGGGCTCCTCTGCCACCTCTGCCACAGTGCCCCGGGGGGGGGGGAGCAATGCCATTACAGTTCTTCTTATGCAGTTTTGTCAATCACAGACATGCAAGACTTCTGGTTTCATGAAATGGAATGGCATGAACAAAGCAGTTTCTTTGTTTGCTTCGTCCCTGTAAATAAAATTGGAAGTAGTACTAAACCAGCCCATTAGTACTCTGCAGCTTTCAAGTCATAGCCTTTCTTATAGGAAGGTTTTCAGGGAAGCCAGTCAGTGAACCTCGTTATTCTTGGAGGGCTTCTATTTTTTCACAGATTTCATGATTTGGAAAAAGGAAAAGGCAGAAAGCAGTGCTGTGTGTTCTTACCCCGAGTTCTCATTCAGAGTTCTCAATTTATTAATTTTAAATGCTTTGGAAGTGTACTAGGTGGGTGATATGCTGTCAGCAGACACGGCCATGGTAGGATTTCTAGCTGGAAAAGTCATCTGTTTTAATTTATGGAAAACATCTTAAACACCAAAATAAGGTGTTTTCTGTTTTTATGTGTTTACCAAAATGTGGTGTTTTGTGCTCTTATGTCATTATCAACAAAAACAAACACGTCTAGTTATTAGTCTCACAAACTAGGCACCACAGTGGACAATTCACAGATCTTCTGCAATGGGGAGTCTGAAATATTTACTACCCTTGTGGTATTTCTTCTGTTGCTCATCCACACCCACCTGCTGTCCTTGTACAGGTCTCAGAAGCTGCCTGAATCAATCCCTGGAGTCTTCATCAGCCATTGGCCTCACGCTCACCATCCATGAATGTAGAAGAAGAAATCAAGTGCCCCATCTGCATGGAGTACCTGACAGACCCGGTGACCCTGGACTGTGGACACAACTTCTGCAGGGGCTGCATCTTCCAGTACTGTGAGACATGGGAAGATCTGAGAGGCTTGGAGTGTCCCCTTTGCAATGCTGAAATCAAGAGAGGGAATTTCCGACCAAACTGGCAAACATAGCAGAGAAAATTAAATGTCTATCACTTAACTTGGGAAAAGAAAATTTGTGTGTGAGACACAAGGAAAAACTCAACCTCTTCTGCAAAGAAGCCCAGGAGTTGGTGTTTGTGGGTTGCGAGCGATCCCCAGAACATCAATCACATACAGTCCTGCTTTTGGAAGATGCTTCCAAGGAATGCAAGGTGAGTGGATACAAATCTCCAGGGCCAGTGATGGGTATAACATGCAGCTTGCTTTGGAGAGAAGTCATTGAGGGAAGGCCTTAAGCCCTGGAGCAGAAATAGGGTTTGCCTGCTCCAGGGTACGACACTGCTCTAAAAACAGCTGTAGGACACAACGGACGGGTGAAGGATAGTCTTTTCCTTCTCCATCTCAGGAGGTGCTCAGCACAAACTGCACTTGGTCTAAGAATTCATTCAATCTCTTTGTGCTCCTGTAAAATACCTTTGTAGGATACGAAGTCCAGAGACCTGTGGAAGAGAAATAAGGAAGTTCATTTTATTTCACTGCAGCCTGGAGGTTCCATAGTTTGTGGAATCTGTTCTCATGTTTCCTTCCTGACCACTGACCTTCCCCCAAGTCAATTCTGTCCTGCTATTCTCAAGCCCCACTAAAGGGCTTCTGCGGTGGTCCAGTGCAGCATTGTTGTCCGCTGTCTGCTGGTTGTGCAGAGAAAGAGAGTTGCTGGGCTTCTGAAGTCGATAATGCTGGTAGCCTGATAATGGAGGGCAGTCCCTGCCTGGGCATGCCTCAGTTTCCCTCTGAGGAAGATAAGAGTGAAGGGGAAGCATGAGCCAGAGCAACTTGGTTTCAACAACACAAGGGAAGCTCCAGCAGAGCCCTCTCCTCCGTGGTGTTCATAGCCACTGCGGCAGCTGGGACCATACCTTTAGGGGTGCCATCCCCCCACCTGGAGGTGCCATCCCACACACCCACTACCTCTCCCCATGTTCTGAGAGCCAGATAGGCCACCTGTGACTTTTCCTGACGTGACTATTTTTGGCACTTAGAAGGCCATCCGCTGCTTCCCCAGCCCTCAGAATGCATCTGGGTGTGGCCCTCAGATTGTCTCACTGATACTATCGGTGGCCAACTGAGTGCCACTGGGGAGTTGTGCAGAGAGTGGATGGTGGTGCGGTGCCACCCCCCACGCCTGGTGCCTTGGACATTTGACCCTTTTCCCCCTTCAGTTATGCCTCTGTTATATTGATTGGGGTCCCAGGCTGTGGACAGAGGTTGGGGCTGTTAGCTGGGTCTGATAATAGATCAGCAGGTGTGACACAGAATTGATGGATCAGGACAAGCACAAGCAAAAGAAAATATTTCTCTACCCAACATGTGATTATTCTGTGGAGCTGCACCTCAGTCTTTAGTGGAGCCTGCAAGATGGATCACTGCCAACTGGATTCTGGAGGACTAGAGAGAATCTCTGTGCAGGGCATGAAAAGACTGACTTGCCTGGGCAGGCTTTGACCTATTTTTCTTCTCTTTTCCCCCCAGGATATTAAAAGGACCTTGCAGAGGTATGTGGATCCCACTCATTTCCCTTCTTGTCACCTGATGCTGGGAATGGTCTGTGAAGGATGTGGTGTGAAGGATACGGGACACCCCAAACCCTTACATGCTCACCCTCAAAAGCGCCTTGGGTTCCATTGAGTCATTCCAATCCTCCCCTGAGCACACAATACTTCAGAAATCAGACCAAATAGTTTATTAATAACTGAGGTTAGTAAGTAGGTAGTTGCCACTCATCCCAGTGGGCTTTTCTTTTTTGTTTTTATTTTTTATTTTGAACGAGCACACATAACACATAACACAAAAAAAATAACAGACTACACTACACAGAGAAAGGCGGTGCAGGAAATCATGTATCATTATCATATATCACTAAAACTAATAAATCATTATATATCTTAATCAGTTTCCTCTTCTAAATTTACCTTTTAATATCATTTTTCATTCATCATTCATCTATTAAGAACATAAGAACAGCCCCACTGGATCAGGCCATAGGCCCATCTAGTCCAGCTTCCTGTATCTCACAGCGGCCCACCAAATGCCCCAGGGAGCACACCAGATAACAAGAGACCTCATCCTGGTGCCCTTCCTTGCATCTGGCATTCTGACATAACCCATTTCTAAAATCAGGAGGTTGCACATACACATCATGGCTTGTACCCCATAATGGATTTTTCCTCCAGAAACTTGTCCAATCCCCTTTTAAAGGCGTCTAGGCTAGACGCCAGCACCACATCCTGTGGCAAGGAGTTCCACAGACCGACCACATGCTGAGTAAAGAAATATTTTCTTTTGTCTGTCCTAACCTGCCCAACACTCAATTTTAGTGGATGTCCCCTGGTTCTGGTATTATGTGAGAGTGTAAAGAGCATCTCCCTATCCACTCTGTCCATCCCCTGCATAATTTTGTATGTCTCAGTCATGTCCCCCCTCAGGTGTCTCTTTTCTAGGCTGAAGAGGCCCAAACACCATAGCCTTTCCTCATAAGGAAGGTGCCCCAGCCCCGTAATCAACTTAGTCGCTCTCTTTTGCACCTTTTCCATTTCCACTATGTCTTTTTTGAGATGCGGTGACCAGAACTGAACACAATACTCCAGGTGTGGCTTTACCATCGATTTGTACAACGGCATTATAATACTAGCTGTTTTGTTCTCAATACCCTTCCTAATGATCCCAAGCATAGAATTGGCCTTCTTCACTGCCGCCGCACATTGGGTCGATACTTTCATTGACCTGTCCACCACCACCCCAAGATCTCTCTCCTGATCTGCCACAGACAGCTCAGAACCCATCAGCCTATATCTAAAAGTTTTGATTTTTTGCCCCAATGTGCATGACTTTACACTTACTGACATTGAAGCGCATCTGCCATTTTGCTGCCCATTCTGCCAGTCTGGAGAGATCCTTTATATCCTATTATATCATACTGTATCATAGTATATATGTAATACAATCATCTAAATGCCCTCTCATATATTTCTAAAACTTCATTTTCAGCTAAGCATAAAATAGTTTCCATTGCTCAGTTTGTGTCAGTTTTCGTTGTTGATCCAAATTTTCTGAAAACCTGTCCATTTTCGCCATATTCATTATTTTCTCTATTAATTCATCTTTCATTGGTATTTTAAAATCCTTCCAATATCTAACATATAAAATCCTCGCTACAATTAAAATCATAATAACTAAATACACATCTTTTTCTTTATCTATAGCATCTAAAATAATTTTAAAGAAAATAATTCAGGTTTCAACAATATAATCAATTAAACAATCTCTTGTATTAAATTTCTTACCATTTTCCACTAAATTTACATTTTTTTGCATATCCACCACATATAATAAAGTGTTCCTTCCACACATTTACACTTCCAACAACTGTTTGATATATTCTGTTTCATTTTTGCCAATTTTTTTGGTGTCATGTACCAACTAAAATTTTTTATATACTTTTTTTCAAAAATGTGTTGCTCTAATAAGTTTTATATTATGCTTCCAGATCTGTTCCCATTGATCCATTATGATATTATGGCCTTTATTTTGTGCCCATTTTATCATACATTGTTTTACTGTTTCTTCTTGCATCTCAAAATCCAATAAAAACATATACATTTTTTAAAGTATATTTTTATTTTAGCAATAGTCTATCAAATGCCATCTGTTCCATATAAAAAGCTTCTTATTTGTCTCCCCCAAATCTTGAATCTAATTATAGGTGCATCCACCAGCCCATCTCCACACCTTGCCTTGACAATTCTTTTTTCTCTTCTTCCTCACACTCCATGGAACATGTCTCAAAATTCTGGTTTTATTATCATCCACTGTCCATTCCTTTTCCTGTGAGGCCTTAAGTAATTTATTTCTGTAAAAGGTTCTGATGGATTTCACATGAATTTCTCTTGGTAATTCATGTTTTTTCAGATAAAAAGTGCTCACTCTTCTCACTGAATCCAATTCTTTAGGTATCTTCTCCATCGGTGTATCAATCCATTCTATTAATCTGATAATCTGTTGCGACATATCTTCTCCTTTCTCTTCTGGTATATTTTCCATGTTGCACATAAGAACATAAGAACAACCCCACTGGATCAGGCCATAGGCCCATCTAGTCCAGCTTCCTGTATCTCACAGCGGCCCACCAAATGCCCCAGAGAGCACACCAGATAACAAGAGACCTGCATCTTGGTGCCCTTCCTTGCATCTGGCATTCTGACATATCCCATTTCTAAAATCAGGAGGTTGTACATACGCATCATGGCTTTTTGTAACCCATAATGGATTTTTCCTCCAGAAACTTGTCCAATTCCCTTTTAAAGGCATCCAGGCCAGATACTATCACCACATCCTGATGCAAGGAGTTCCACAGACCAACCACACACCCTCCTGGTTGGGGCCCTTGGTGACTGGGACCCCAAGAACTAGCCCGTGCTGAGAGCCTGTGGTGGGGGCAAATGCTATGCAAAGTTCATGCACAAGCTGATGGTGTCTGACACCATCCGGTGGTCCCGAGATATCTACATTGAACATATCTTGGGACACCGCCAGTACAAGGTTCCACTCCACCCCCCAAACTCGAGGATGGGGGGACCACAACCAGCCTGCTCCACTAACCCCAGAGGGGAGAGGCCACCAGGTGCTCGGACTGCCAGCCTGCCCCCCTGACCCAGTGGGGGGAGGCCATTGTGGCTTGCCCTCCAGACCCAGTGGAGGGCAGCCACCCACAGCTCGCCCTCCTGGCACAACGGAGGGCAGCCACCCATGGCTTGCCCTCCTGATCCAGCAGTGGGGAGCCACCCATGGCTTGCCCTCATGCTTGCCCTCCTGGCCCAGTGGAGGGGAGCCACCCATAGCTTGCCCTCCTGGCCCAGTGGAGGGGAGCCACCTATGGCTTGCCCTCCTGGCCCAGTGGAGGGGAGCCACCCATGGCTTGCCCTCCTGGCACAGTGGAGGGGTGCCCCCCATGGCTTGCCCTCCTGGCACAGTGGAGGGGAACATAAGAACATAAGAACAGCCCCACTGGATCAGGCCATTGGCCCATCTAGTCCAGCTTCCTGTATCTCACAGCGGCCCACCAAATGCCCCAGGGAGCACACCAGATAACAAGAGACCTCATCCTGGTGCCCTCCCCTACATCTGGCATTCTGACTTAACCCATTCCTAAAATCAGGAGGTTGCGCATACACATCATGGCTTGTACCCCATAATGGATTTTTCCTCCAGAAACTCGTCCAATCCCCTTTTAAAGGCGTCTAGGCTAGACGCCAGCACCACATCCTGTGGCAAGGAGTTCCACAGACCGATCACGCGCTGAGTAAAGAAATATTTTCTTTTGTCTGTCCTAACCCGCCCAACACTCAATTTTAGTGGATGTCCCCTGGTTCTGGTATTATGTGAGAGTGTAAAGAGCATCTCCCTATTCACTCTGTCCATCCCCTGCATAATTTTGTATGTCTCAATCATGTCCCCCCTCAAGCGTCTCTTTTCTAGGCTGAAGAGGCCCAAACGCCGTAGCCTTTCCTCATAAGGAAGGTGCCCCAGCCCCGTAATCAACTTAGTCGCTCTCTTTTGCACCTTTTCCATTTCCACTATGTCTTTTGTTTGTAATGCTCTTTATGACCACTAGATGTCCTCAGCATATTATCTTCCTTGCTCCGTTTATAGACACAAATCCAGTTCTTGCAATGTCTTTTTAAATCCACTAGATGTCACTGGATGTCACTGATGCAGTGTTCTTGTTTTTGTTTCTGTTCTCTTATTAATACGATTTGTAGCCTTGGCAACCACATTCCTCTGTTCACAAGAATCTCAAAACATCCAGTTGCTCTTTCCAGCAATCCCAAACAATAGTATCAAACTAAGGCAATAAACACTCCAATGCACAAACTTTATCCAAGGACAATTAATTTGTAATCCACCAAAATTTAAAGTTGTAATTATGCTTTCATATATCCATAACACGCTTGGCAAATCTCTTCTACGATTTCTCCTCACACAGCTAAACAGCTGGGGGGGAGCCTCCCCCCTCCTCTTCTTCTTATGGCAAAAAAGAACCAGATCAGGCAATCAATTACTCAGTCCACGCCAGGCATACACAAACAGAATAACACTTACTTAAGTCTTTCAAAGTCTTTCCCTGCTGGGGCCTTCAGCTTGATTCAGCACGAATTATTCACCATTGCTGCCAGATGGCAAATCTCCTGGGAAAGGTGGGGCTTATCTCCTCAGGAATCATGCCATCACATGGAGGAATTTGTCTCTCCTGACAAATATCCCCGGTTTTCCTTGGATCCGCAGTTTTTTGGGGAAAAACAGAGTGCCTTTCAGGAGCTCTAGAAATGCACGTCTGTTTGGCTGCTGGCTGGCCCCTCCCCCTCCCCAGTGGGCTTTTCAACTAAACACGTCAGTGTACTCATGGCTATAAAACAAGAAAGCCAGCTAGGACTATTCTACTCACATGCCTTGTACAGATTACATTGTTGCCAGTTTGATGTTCAGAGTGGCATAGTTTTCCCTTGGCATGCACCAACCCTGAAGGTGAAATATCTCCTTTCTATCAAAAGTTATGGCCGAAAAACCAGAGAACAAAAAATGCATGGAGCCCTATGGAAAGTGAAACTGAGCCATATCGCACGTTTACTTGCGAGTAGGTGAATTTGCCTTAGTCTGTTGGAAAGGGCAGGCTGAGAGGAATCCAACAACACCATATGCTAGCATGGATCAGCACCTATCTAACACCTATATAATGCCTACCTAGCACCCATCTAACACCTATATAATGCCTATCTAGCACCTATCTAACACCTATCTAGCAACTATCTAACACCTATATAGCGCCTATCTAGCAGCTAACACCTATATAACAACTATCTAGCACCTAACACCCATCTAACACCTATATAATGCCTATCTAGCACCTATATAACACCTATTTAGCACCTATATAACACATATAACACCTATGTAGTGCCTATCTAAAATCTATATAGCACCTACCTATATGCCTATCTAGTGCCTATGCAACACCTATCTAGCACCTATATAATACCTATATAGCACCCATCTAACACCTATCTAGCACCTATCTAACACATATATAATGCCTATCTAGCAGCTATCTAACACCTAACAGCTATACAGCATCTATGTAATGCCTGTCTAGCACCTAACACCTATATAGTGCCTATCTAGCATCTATCTAGCACCTAACACCTATCTAGCACCTAACGCCTATATAATGCCTATCTAGTGCCTATTCAACACCTATCTAGCACCTATCTAACACCTGTATAGCGCCTAAAATATTTCACCTATCTAATGCCTATCTAGCCCCTATCCAGCACCTATCTAACAGCTTTATGCCTATCTAGCCCCTACATAACTCCTATTTAATGCCTAAATAGTGCCAATATAACGCCTATCTAACACCTATATAACGTCTATTTAACACCTATCTAGCATCTATTTAACACCTATATAGCCCTTATCTGGTGCCTCTCTTGCACCTATATAGCGCCTATATAATGCCTATATAACATATGTTGATGACATTTTGCTGACCTGTGCTTCTACTTGACACCCGCCCAGTGGGTGTTCCCCTGACATCTGATTTTGCTCTCCATCCTGGCGGGCGCCCTTCCCTGCTGGCAGGACAGTTGGAGGGGGGGTTTGCAGCCATGGCATCCCCCAGATCCACCCCTGCTTAGAACCTTTCCCACAGTTCTTGGTTCTCTTTAGCTCAAACGTTTTCCATGTTTTCTCCCGCCAGGAAAAGGGTTTCCCCAGCCCCCAAGCAGCAGCCATCAATTTTAAAAGTATATCAGAAAGGCAAGAACCTGCCCCCATGATTTCTCCAAACAGAAACATTTCTCCCTGCCCCCCCCAGCAGTACCATTATAGTAATTAGCATGTTCCACAGTAGAAGAAATAGCACCCTCCCTACCCCCAGCCAGTACAAGTAGAAATCTCTCCCAACCTTCTTGTAGCTGCTCTTGACCAGCCCCGCTCTTCATGTGCTCTGGATAGGGGCAGGGTGACCAGAGGTCATAACTTCCAAGGAGCCCCCCCAGGACCCTGTTCTACTTACTCTACACACATGTACTCTCTCTCCTCCCCAATCCCTGCCAGAAGCACCAACTGTCTTCCTTCCTGTGCACAAATATGTGGCAAAAACAGCTTCAAATCACACCCAACTGACGCCAGATTAGATAAAGAGGACAGGTTTGGCAAAAATGCTAGGGGGGCAAACTGCTGGCTTGGGGGGCAAAGCTCCCCTGGCCCCCCCAGCTATGTCCCTGCACAGCAGTGACACCAGCATCCTGCACAGGCAGCGAGTTCAGTCAACATCGGAAAATGTAAGATTTCAGGAAATTTCTGAGCCCCTTTGGTTCCTGGGCCTCTTTAGGACCTGGGCCTGGGGACAAATTACCTCCTTTACCCCTGTTTCATGGACCCTGCTTTATAGGGTAGCTTAACCGCCAATTTAAAAAAAAGCAAAAAAAAAAAAAAGAGTAAACACATATCTGACAGCAAAATCCTATACAGTATGAGTTTACTCAGAAGTAAGTTTCAGTGCATCCAATTGGACTTACTCCCTGGTAAACATATTTAGTATTGCAGCCCTAGTGAGGAGCAGACCATACTCTTTGATACGGAATGAATTCCCTTCAGGTATTTCAGCTGACAAACCCAGCAGGACCACTTATGGGAAAAGCTTCCATCCCAGGAACAACCTGAATTGTGTACCAATGTGACCATGTGAGTTAATGTGGGGGCAGCTGGTAAGCAGACAGAACATTTTGCCCAGAGCACCAAGGCAGCTGTAGAAGCTGGCAGTGGAAAGGCTGAAGCATCGCTGAGAACAGGCAGTCATAGGTGGAGGTGGCAGAAGGCACCAAAATGAAGCAGGGATGAGGAGAGGCCTGGAAAAGACCAGTCTTTAGACTGGAAGCAGATGAGCATGAAAGTACTTAAGCAGGAGCAGCAAAAGCATGCGTGGACTCTGGGACACCAAGTGCCTCAGGAACAAAGTGCCAGGTAAGGCAGAGCGAGTTTAGCCTCTGTGCAAGTACAGCAGCAGGGTCAGGAAGCCAGGGCCCCAGACACTGCCCTTCTCTTCTCTTGAGAAGAGGGCAGCAAACCAGTGAAGGGTTTTTAAGGACCCCTAAACAAAAAAACAAATAACTATGCAGTCAGACAGCCAGCAGCAGGGGGGGGGGGGGCTATCCAGTGTTTTGCATCGAGTGCCACATGTATGACTATATGCTTCTGGGGCATAAGTCATGCGTGTGCCCTTGGTGCAAGGAGCTTCAGGGACTCAGGGAACGTGTCCGCTCCCTTGAAGCCCTGGTGGCCGACCTGGAGAAGCAGAGGCAGGCAGAGAAGGACCGTGGGGAGACTTCCGGGGATGATCTGGCTTCATCCCAACCTCAGGCGTGCAGCTCCTCAACTGCCCGGGTGGGACATCTTGGGGATGGAGGACGTCATCCTGGAGAGAAGGGAAACAATCCGCTAGGGGGACCCCTTCTTCAGGGGACAGGCCCATATCTGAATGCACTCAGGATACTCCTCCGTGGGAGGGGGATTGGGGACTTCTTGTAGTGGGGGATTCAATTATTAGAAACATAGAGAGGGGGGTAGGTGACGGATGTGAGGACCACATGGCGACATGCCTGCCTGGTGCGAAGGTTGTGGACATCACTTCTCGTCTAGACAGGCTGGTAGATAGTGCTAGGGAGGATGTAGTGTTTGTGGTGCATGTCGGCACCAACACGTTGGCAAGTGTAGCTGGGAGGTCCTGGAGGCCAAATTTAGGTTATTAGGTAGGAAGTTGAAAGCCAGGACCTCAAAGGTAGCATTCTCGGAAGTGCTACCTGTTCCACACGCAGGGCCAGCTAGGCAGGCGGAGATCAGGGGTCTCAATGCGTGGATGAGACGGTGGCGTAGGGAGGAGGGGTTTAGATTTGTTAGGCACTGGGGAACATTTTGGAACAACTGGGGCCTGTGCAAGAGGGACGGGCTTCACTTGAACCAGAATGGAACCAGACTGCTGGTGCATAACATTAAAAAGGTAGCAGAGCAGCATTTAAACTGATCCTTGGGGGAAAGCCGAGATGAGCCGAAGGGCATTCGGTTCAGGACTCCTCATCCCTATGGGACGAGGGTGGGGAGGTTAGAGAACAACAAGGTAAAAGCAGAGTAGGAGAAGAAATTGGGAATGGTAGCATGGTGGGTTGTGATAGACGGTTTGGCATAATGAGAGGATGTGGGGACAAATGCTTGTACAAAGCATTCCATGTACAAATGCTTTTATGCAAATTCCCGAAGTCTCCAAGCAAAGATGGGGGAACTGGAATGTCTGGTGATTATGAAAAACATTGATCTAGTGGGCATAATGGAAACCTGGTGGAATGCGGAAAATCAGTGGGATACCACAATCCCAGGCTATAAACTCTACAGGAGGGACAGGCGGGGGCATGTTGGAGGTGGGGTGGCCGTTTACATTAAAGAAGGGATAGAATCCAGCAAAGTAGAGATTGAAGGCGGGTCAGACTCCACCATAGAACCTCTGTGGGTTAAATTACCAGGCCTGAGGAGCGATATAATACTGCGGGCATACTTTCGTCCTCCAGACCAGAAACTGGAAGGGGACCTAGAAATGAGGAAACAGATCAGGGAGGTGACAAGGAAGGACAGGGTTGTAATCATGGGGGTCTTCAATTATCCTCATATTGACTGGGTCAATTTGTGTTCTGGTCACGAAAAGGAGCTCCAGACAGCTAGTCATGGAGCCCACCAGAGGACAGGTGACTTTGGATTTAATATTGTGTGGTACTCAGGACTTGGTTAGAGATGTAAATGTTACTGAGCCGTTGGGGAACAGTGATCATGCTGCGATCCATTTCGACATGCACCTCAGGGGAACAATACCGGGCAAATCTCTCACAAAAACCCTTGACTTTGTGAGTCTGGAAAACGTGGTAGCTGCTTTACCGATGCATTTGTTTAGCTCAGTATCGAGAGAAAGAGTGTCAGAGATCGTTGAGCCAAGGTACACAAAGTCATGGACAACCTCCAGTTCATGCGCAGAGATTGTAATGCAGAGAGGTGAGTCCACATCCTGAACCATGACCTGTGTTTTCTTCAGGCTGATTGTCAGTCCAAAATCTTGGCAGGCCTTGCTAAAACAATCCATGAGCTGCTGGAGATCTTTGGCAGAGTGGGTAGTGATAGCTGCATCGTCGGCAAAGAGGAAGTCACGCAGACATTTCAGCTGGACTTTGGACTTTGCTCTCAGTCTGGAGAGGTTGAAGAGCTATATGTAAAACTAAATGTATTAAAAGCACTTGATTTTCTCTGTAAACTGCTTTGTGAACTTTTTGATGAAGAGTGATATATAAATACTGTTAACAACAACAACAACAACAACAACAACAAAAACAATAATAATAATAATAATAATAATAATAATAATAATAATAATAATAATAATAATAATAATAATAATAAAACATTAAGGGCGCAAACAGAAGGCATCTATCTCCAGACCAGATCAGACGGAAAGCTCTTCAACCTCTCCAGACTGCGAGGAATGCCCTAAGTCCAGCTGAAATGAGATCTCCAGCAGCTCATGGATTTTTTTAGCAAGGCCTGCCAAGATTTTGGACTGACAATCAGCCTGAAGAAAACACAGGTCATGGTTCAGGATGTGGACTCACCTCCCTGCTTGATTACTTGGCAAAAATTTCACGTACTATACGTGAGTATCTACGGTAATTAATTCACATTTTTATGCCACCCTTCCTCTAAGCAGCTCAGGGTGGTGTACATGGTTCTCACCATATTTTGTCCTCTCAACAGCCCTGTGAGGTAGGTGAGACTGAGAGATAGTAATCTTCATGACAAGAAACGAATAATAATGTTAGCCAGAAAATAAATGCAGTGACTATTTCCCCACAAGCACTGGAGGAAATTCTGCATCAAATGGTATATAACATGATGGTGTTATTCCTAAAAGTCAGGATTTCCAGAATTTTGGTCATTAGGGTATCACTCACCCCCCCACCCCAGGATGTTCCATTGGCCCGTTTTGAGTTAAGGCAGTGGTTCTCAAACTTTTAGCACTAGGACCCACTTTTTAGAATGATAATCTGTCCGGGACCCACTGGAATTGCTCTCATGGCTAGAAGTGACATCAGCAAGCAAAATAAAATAAATAATTATAAATAATTAAATAAGGAGAAGCCAGCCATGTTACACCAAGTGAATTTTCTCTGTAGCCTGCCTGCAATACCCCCCCGCCACAAAAAATCAGTGAGATTTTCAGCCCTCCCCAGTGCCCAGTTCAGTTAAATTCTTATATTTCAAGCATAGCACTGTCAGGACCCACCTGGCTTTGCAAGTCTGAAAACAAATAAAATGGACCTTACCAGCTGAAGCCTGTTTTATTCTTTGGGGGGGAGGGGGGTGCTGCCTTCTGGAGCATTTGTTGAGCTCCACTTTCATCAGATTGGGACCAAGCAGTTAGCCTTGCATTCCCCTTTGTCTGATTTGACCAGGAGCGAAGGTACGTTTGCTTACTCGTGAGTAAACATGACCATGTGACTTGTTTTCTCTTTCCATAGGGCTCAATACATTTATCAGCTTGGAGGGAGGGAGTTCCTTCTTGGGTGTTTTTTGGGGGCTGCTTTCATTGGATAGGAGCCATTCAGGTGTCTGCCCTTTCAAACAAACAAAGGCAAGTTCACCTACTCGAGAGTAAATGTGTGATATGACTCTGTTTCACTTTTCATAGGACTCCATGCATTTTTTGTTTTATGACTTTTTGGCCATAACTTTTGATGGAAAGGAGATGTTTCACTCTGGTTTTTTCCATTGCATTCCACTGTAAATTCCACATCCAACAGTATATAGCATGATGGGGCTATTCCTAATCTCTGCAATTTTGGTCATTTGTGATGTCACCCCCCTAAAGGCTGGTACCTGGGGCAAACCGCCCCCCACTACTCGCTAGCTACACCACTGCTGTGTGCACAATAAGACCCAGTGAGACGAAGTCAGGGTAACTTAACCCACAGAAAAAGTCAAGGTCTGCGTGTCCCCTTTCTCTGAATCAGAACTCTTTGGGAGCATTTGCAGAGTCTGAGACTGACTGGGGAGAAAAAAACTGGTCCCAAAGAAAACACCCTTGAAGGAGTCCCTTCCAGTCCATTCTCACATTTTAAAAAATCAGACATTTCCCCCTCCCTCCAGGGCAATAATTTCTAGAAGAACCTTGATGGTCACAGATTGTGTCCCTCCCATGATGTCTGATGGTAGGAGCTCTTGTCGGTGGCTACGCCATGTGAGATTGACTCCTGCAGGAAGGAACACACTCAGAGCCCGGAGAGACAGCCCTGTACTTTCACTTCCTGAAGTGCTGCTCTTCTAGGTTGGGCATACAGCAGTATTTGCCAAACTGTGGGTCACGAACCCCCCCTCCCCCGTGTATGATGAACTGATTTTTGTTGGGTACTTGTTAAGTTTTTGAAACATTCAAACAAACAAACAAAAACCTTTGCAAGCCGCCTTGGCTGGTTTGCAGAAGTAAATATTTAGCTGGAATGCTAACCTGTACTTGGAGGCAGTCTTCACACCCCAAATTAGAATGTCACATTTTCCCATTTCCTCCAGTAATTGGCATGCTGTGGATCATGTGTGGATCGCCTTTTGTTCGGACTGGAAGTCCCTCGCTGCACGTCTTGTTTCGGGCTCAACCTCCTGAGTTCCCTGGAATGAATGCAAAAGTTTCATTCCTTGAAAGCTTTGTTGAAGAAATGCAGTCACAGTTTGTTGGTGACCCTGTCATCACTCATTTTGATTCATTTTATTTCGTTGATTACTGAACTGTGTTGTGTGATCAATTGTACTTCCAAAGGCTATTGATTTAGTTTGGTGGAATGGGAAAAAAGCCTTCCCATGAGAAACGGAAAGTCTTGTCTTCCCATATTCCAAAGGATATCCTGAGCAAAAGTGATAAGAAATCTGCAAGCTCAAAACTTGGTGCCTCTTCCTCAGGAATCAAGGAAAAGGATGCTATGATCAGTAAAAGGATGCTGTGTTCTTGACTATGCCTAGATTCTTGGTTGAATATGTATATCTATCCTGAGAAGCAGCGTATTGTTTTAGGTTTTGATTGGTCAAGATGTAAACAGCCAGATTTTCCTGTAGTGATGCATATGTAAAAAATGGGTGTGAATGAAGAATAAAAAGTTTGGATTCCTTTGTCCTGTGTGCCTGTTTACTCTCCATCCCTTTCTCAAAGCACAGTTCTGTCTGTGTCTACTCAGAGGTAAGTTCTATTGTGGTCAATAGGACCTGCTCCTGTGTAGGTGGGTCAGAGATGTTGAGTAACTGGCCACAAAACAGCTGTTTTGATAAAAGAAGAAGTTCCTGAAAGAAATGCAGCCTCCCCTGATGAGTCTTCACTTAGCTGAAAAAGAGCCCTGGGGAAAGTTTTGCACCTCCTCTCACAGACAGCAGGGGGCAGTGCTGGGAGAGGACACAAGCATCACCCTGGAGGGTGGGCCTCTGATGCTGGTGCTGGTCCCTGTGATGACTTTGCCAGGGCAGATCTCTAGGCAGAGCCAGAGCCAGCCAAGCAGCTGCCTCTCCTGCTCTGTATTCTTGGGCAGCAGGACCGAGATGCAGAGGGTCAGTCATCCTCAGAGAAACACACACCCTCCGAGTGTGAATCTAGGGATGCCCTGGGGGTGTTCCTGCATGGGAAAAAACAGTGGCACCTCACAGTCTGCCCAGGTATAGCAAGAGAGATTTAGCAGCTAAAAGGGGAGCTGCACTCACTCAGAGGGGATTTGCAGTGGGAACAAATGCAGCCTCGCCTGATGAGTCTTTAGGTGAAAAAGAGCCCTGGGGAAAGTTGTTAACTTTCTCTCACATAAGTGACAGAGCAGTTGAGTCAGAGGTCCTTTTTCTGTACTAGTTGGAATTTTTTTTTTAATTCACCTTCCTAAGCATAATTTCTCTTCTTCGTAACTGTGGAATTGGCTCCTTTTCTTACAATTCCATTTTATCAAGCAGACGTATGGTATGTGTCTCTGAGGGTGCAATTCTATCTTACGCTGGAACAGGCAAACCAGGAGGCTTGCGCTGTATCCAGCGTGAGATAGGGCTGCACAGAGCCATAGCCAAAGGTAAGGGTGTAGTGGTTATCTACACAGGCGCTAGCCTTAGCCTTAGTATGTTGGCAATAAAGCAAAGCACACTTTGCACATGCGCAAAGTTGCGTGGCCTTAGCGACATGCTGAGTCTGAGGCTCTGTGGCCCGTCAACAAGGCGATGTTATAGAGAATCATATCTAGGAATGTATTGTGATTAAGCTAGAGAGCTGGCTAGTTATAGCCAGTGTGAATCTTAGCTTCCTCTTGAAAATTTCCCTATTATGCAGACTATTGACTCATGGTTTAGTATTGTAAACAAGATCAAAGAATAGAAAACCCCAGCCTGTTGTGTATTGTTTGAGAGAGAATAAAAGTCAGAGAAGGCTAAATCCCAGAAGCTTTCCTTCTGCATCTGGCCTTCCTTCTGCATCTCGCTTCTATATATGTCTGTTGTTGTATTCATTGCTATTACTCTTTGCTCCTCAAGTTCTAACTTTCAAACCCTCATAGTGCATCTGCTTTAGCACTCTCCTTCAGGCAACAAGATACAGTCTTGTGTATCTCCCACCAAGCACCAAGGCCCCCAAAAGCCTTGGGTGCTCCCCAAAGCAGCATCTTGCCCTGCTACATAAGGGGAAACGCTTCCACTTACCTCCAGGCACTGGCGTTGCTAGGAGGTGTGGGGTGCGAGCTGCACCAGGTGACACGCAAGTGTGTGTGTGTGTGTGTGTGTGTGAGACGCGCCCTGGGGTGGACGCGCTACCTTCGTGGCTCTAGGAGCTACCACGTCGTGCCACACATCGTTGGATGTGGAATGTCTAGCGGAACGCAGTGCAAAAAAAAAAGAATTGAAATCACTCCTTTCGTTCAAAAGTTATGGCCAAAAAACCGGAAGGAAAAAAGGCATGGAGCCCTATGGAAAGTGAAAGTGAGCCATATCGCGTGTTTGCTCGTGAGTAGCCAAACTTGCCATAGTGCGTCAGAAAGGGCAGAATTAGAGGAATCCAAGGACACCAGAATGGAGCCGATCCAATGAATGCAGCCTCCAAAAAACACCCAAGAATATCCCATCCCTCCTAGCTGCGAGTCTTGACTGAGCTGGAAAAGAAACTCGAGAGTAGTCCATTGGAAAGGGCAGCTGAGATGACTCCAAGGAGGTCAGAATGGTCCCAATCCAATGAATGCAGCCCCCAATAACACAAAAGGGAGAAGGAGTTGCCTGCCTCCCTCCCTCCCAGCTGCAGTCTATTGAACCCTATGGAAAGCAAGCAGACATGCCCTGGCTGGTGGTCAGGCAGGCAAAGGGGAATGTGAGGACACCAGAATGGTCCTGATCCGAAGGAACTGGAGTGCAACAAATGCTCCAGAAGGCAGCCTCCCCCCCCCCCCCCCCAAAAAAAGGACCAAAAAAGAGGCTTGAAATGGCAAGGGGAAGTTTTCTATTTTGCACTTGCAAAGCCAGGAGGGTCTTTGTCTTGATATGCCTGAAATAGAAGAACTTTAAACTGGACACTTGGAGGGCTGGAAATCTCACTGATTCTTTTTTCTTTTTTTTGGTGGGGGGGGGGGTGTTATTGCAGGCAAACTACAGAGTAAGCTCCATTGACCACTATGGGACTTACTTCAGAGTAGACATGCATAGGATTGGGCACACAGGCTGCAATCCTACCCACCATTTCCTGATTGTAATCCCCATTGACCACTATGGGACTTACTTCAGAGTAGATTCACTTGGTGGAACAGGACTGGCTCTTCCTTATTTAATTATTTCTTTTATTTTAATTATTTTTAATTATTTATTTTATTTTAACCCCTGCTAACTGGTTAAAAGGCACTTTTTCAAGTGGGTGCTCCTCTTTTATTTAGCAGGGGAAGAGTAACTGGCCCACCTCACCCCAGCAGTGTCTTTTCTAGTGGCTGTCTGCTGGTGTTCTTTTTGCATCTTTTTAGATTGTGAGCCCTTTTGGGACAGGGAGCCATTAGATATTTGATTTTCTCTGTAAACTGCTTTGTGAACCTTTTGTTGAGAAGCGGTATATAAATACTGTTGTTGTTGTTTTAATTTGCTTGATGATGTCACTTCTGACTATGACATCATTTCCAATGGGTCCTGGACAGGTTGTCATTCTAAAAAGTGGGTCCCAGTACTAAAGATTTGAGAAGTGCTGCAATAAGTTGTTAGTAAGCTGACACAGGGTTGTGTGTGTAAGACTACAAGTTTTCAAAATCACTAAAATCAGAGTCTGGAGGAATAATCCCATCATGTTATATATCAATCAATGCGTAATTTCATAGTTACATAATTATTGTAATTTAGGTGCAGCCAAAAAACCAGTGGGGGCGGGGCGATGGTACATCACCATGACCACCACTTGGAACATTGCCCCGCCCACTGCATGGGGTGACGTGCAGTCCTCCCGCACCGGGAGACACAAATCCTAGTGACGCCACTGCCCCCAGGTAAGTCACTGCAGCCCCTATGGGTCTCCTTGGGCTCCCCATAACCCCAGAGACCCACCAGCCCCATAAGCAAGGAGGCAGGATGTGGGTGGAATTAGGTGGTGATGGGGGTGCAGAGGAAGGTGTATCTGGACTGGGAAGGGGGCGTGTTTAGCAGCAGCAACGTCTGCCAGTTCTAAGCCCCTTCCCAGTCTCAATCCCCAAACCTGCATCCACAAGGACTTGTGCCAGCTCTGAGTTGCGCCAGGTGTCAGTGGGCGCAGGTCTGAGCAGAGCCAGCAGCCCAGTTTGGGCTTACCTTGAGGATACAGGTTTCATTACTCAGAGAAGGCCTCTGAAGATCCAAAGTCCCCCGCAGGATACCGTGGGCACCACATTAGGACTGGGCTTTGAGAGACGTGGAAAACCGAGGCAAAACAGCTGTTGTTTCTGTCTTTTTCTTCCTTTGCCGAGCACTTTATGCGCAGATAAAGTGCTCCTAAGATGTGGGCTGATTGGACAGTGTAACCTGAAGACGCACCCCAAAAACCCCACTCCACAAGATGTCCTGCTGTCTCCAGAAAGGAACAACTTAGAAAACATTTTTTTTCCCTGATGGGCAAGAAACATGGAGAGAGAGAAATGAGTGTTCTTAAATCAGAAATGTCTTTTGTTAAACAACCATTTCCTGAAGTATCTGAATGAGATTATTTTCCCTTTCAGGAAACAGACACCTCCAGTATCCTGCCTTCAGAAGCTACCATTGGAGTGACGATTGCCACACTGATTGTGGTCAAAGTGGTCATCAGTGTGTGTGTCTTTGCCAGGCGGCTGTCCTGCACCAAGAAAAGAGCGATTGGGCAGAACCTGGCATCTTTGGCTCAAGTACAGGAAGAGGGTGCTTGGCACATGGCACTGAACCGGAGGGGCCCCCAAGCTGCTGGTGTGGGAATGCGCTTTGGTCTACTGAGTTTGTGATTGTTGCATTTGCTGGTTGTTAAGGCTGATGCTTCACTGAAATTCAATCATTGCATGTTTCTGCTCTCTTGAACTGCCTTGAGGATTCTGTTGGGAAGGCAGAGCAGAACTTTAAAAACCCATCTGAGAAGAACACCCCTTTCCTTTCTGCAAGGCAGGGGAATCACAGCATCAGTCTGGCCTTAAAGGGCGGTTGCAACGAGACAGGGCAAGCCCATCCATGAGGCCAAGTGAAGATGTGGCCTCAGGCCAGAGATGGGGAAGTGTTGCCCACTTCTCTTGCCTCACTTTTCTCCACAGGACCAGAGGCTGGTAAAGGTGGGTCGGCCTTTGGTATACTGCCTCAGGCCCCGGGAGATCTTGGCTGAACATATTACATGTAATCCTGTGCATGTTTCCTCCAAAATCAGTCCCAATGCAATGAAATCAGCTTAAATTCTTCTCCTTGGGGAGCATGATCCAATGTCACCCTCCCCCCTCATCCCACTGCATTCTGCATTCCCACCCTGACCCATTTGGCCTCTCATCCAGAGATAAGGCAGGTTCGCTGTTCTGGCCCTTAAGCAAGTGTCTCAGTTTGCCCTCTTCTGAGCCCGATGCTGCTCAGGGAAGGCCCTTTGCAAACAGTGCCCCCCTTCTGAGAACATCCCTGCTCCTGCAGCTGATGTGTTCCCCTGGCCCCTCTCCCCACTTGACCTCTGACTGTGGCTCCATTGCAGAATCAATAAGGGGGTGAAACGGCAACAGTCTGCCCTGCTCCTCTTTCTAGGCCAAGCACAGGGAGTCCTGTCTAGCCCAGGACTGGCAACATGGCAGGCAGGCGGGTGATCCAGTTCCTGCTCACTTGAAGCAGACAGAAAGTGGATCGGGGCAGGTTACACCCATGGCCAGTTGGAAAGAGGTGATGACAGCTGAAAACTCCTGAACAGTCTGCCATTCTCTTCCCCCCCCCCCCCACAATCTGCTGCTGATGCTACCCATATATCCTTGACAAATGGATGGGCTGCTCCAGGCCCCACAAACTTGGGGGGGGAAGGTGAGGTGCGCTTTTCTGGCCTCCTTTGAGTGCCGATGAGTGGGGTACAGGCATGGATTTGGTCAGTGGTATGAAGGGATACCCAACCTTCATTCTGGGTGGATTGGGAGAGAACCACACTTTCTAGGCTGAAAAACAGAACTGCAGAACCAGGGTAAGCCCTCAGGCTGCAGCAGGCAGACCCACAGCCATCTCTGACCAGCCCCTGCCTCAGACACTGAGCCTCCTCTGGCCCCAGAGTCTCCCCAGTGCTGGTCAGTTGGCTGTGGGTCTGCCTGCTGCAGCCTGTGAGATGCAAGGAATTAAGCAGTGAGTGAGAGGGAAGAAGGTTTCCAAAGAGGAGGGGAAGCAGATCTGGGAAAGGCTCCTTGCAGTCAGAGAACAAGGGTGGGTCTGAACAATAAGCTCTCCACCCCGGAGAGCATCCAAAACGTTCCTGTGACAGGGATCTGCAAGGAGCTCTGTTCCCACCCCCCACCCCTTCCAGGATAAACCCCAAGCCTGCCTCCCCTCCCAGCTCCGGTGAGGCTTGGGCTAGAGACAGCATTGCCCCTTGCTGTGCCAGACTGGCCGAGGGTTTGAGTCCTGGCCCCCTCCCCAGCAGATGGCCCGGGGAGGAGTTGGGAGTTTTGCCAGTGCATTCACTCACCTGAGTCATCCCCCAGCAGAAGAACCATTGCCCCCAGGAGGAGGAGCCAGGCACAGCACCAAAGGAGCCCCATCAACCTGGATCGCCTAACTAGATCGTGACATTAAAAAACTTCAGTGAACTTCTTGGGCAGCTGTTCACAAAGTTGGCTGGCACTGAGCTAGCACCAGTGCTGGAACAGTGCTGAGGGCTGTGCTTTATGGCTTTATGTGCTTTATGGCACGTTTGCTACACTCACCGTGAGCAGAGTGCCGGCGGTGCAAGCTCCAGGTTGGGCTCTAAGTCATAGAAAAAGCACCAGCCCCCAGTGTCAGTTAAAATCCTTGACCAGTAAGAAGGTCATGAGGCACTGCAAAAGGGTCTCCAGAGAGGGAGCTGTTCTTAATTCCAGGGCAGGGGTGGGCAAACTTTCAGCTTTAGGGATCCTGGGCCTTGAACAGTTGTATAGAAGAGGGAACTTCAGCACGTGCAGTTTGTCAGCTCACAGATGTTTATTTGCACATGTGAATGCAAATCCCAGTTGTAATATCATAGACAGAACTTCCACATTTTTTCATGGTCAGTGTTTTTTCTACAAAATCTGTTCACTCCTTTGAAGATGAGTCGTCAAGAGATAAACATTCTGGGTCGTCAAGAGATAAACATACATGAATGAACTGGAAGAAATGAATGAACTGGAAGAAAAAAGGCAAGCAATGAGGAGCAAGAAACATTTCAGGTTTTCTTGCAACTGTGATAAATCTTGTCCTACCCTTTGTTTCCTTAAACAGGGGGAACAACATACTGTATAAATGATTTACAATGAACAGCAATGTTTGTGTTTAAAAAAGGCTTTGGAAAACAGGTTCTGCCTGCTGGTTGTATTCAGCACTGATTGGCCAGCATCCGCAACATCAAGAACCCACCTGCATCATCCATGACACAGATTTCCAACTCCATAAATATTTATTTTTCCTGAAAAAAACAATCATCAGAACTTTGAGTTGGGCTGAACAAGAGACTGGGCATCCATGAAGATTTGTCTGTCGCAGAGTCATGTAGTCTTGAGAAAAGGAGACCAGTCTAGATTTGGGTTCAGCATTTGGCACCAGCTGTGGCTGGAGATCTCTGAAAAGAGGTATTCTGCCTCAAGGGTTCCAAGAGCCTCTTTGAATAGCAACACTAAAGGAGGTTTGCTCTCTACGTTTCCAGCCTTTGCAGAGAGAGAGAGAGAGAGAGAGAAAAAAGGAAGACTGAAAGCAGGACTGAGGGACATGGAAGCAGGAAACGGTCTGGTTTCCCTAACGGGACACCCATTTCTGCCTCAGAAGAGTCTAGATCAGCTGCTGTCAAACTGTGGGACATGAGCTCACATGAGGTGGGTTGTAGATCAGTGGTGGGCCAGTTGAGGTGTGGGGGGGCAAAAGCCCCAGGTGCAGTACCTGGGTGCATTGGGTGGTAGTGCTGCACCCGCCGTGGCATCATCTCTACAAGCTGCAGCTGCCCCCTCCCAACCTCCAGAGCCATTCCAGGGGCAGGCAAAATCTTGGCACATTGTTAGCCTTCTCTGGCCTCAGAAGCACCTCTGGTTTCCTGTGGAGTTCTCAGAAGACTTTCAGAGTGCCAAAGAAAGTCAAGTGAGGCTCCTCAGCTTAGTATGTGTCTGGGGGGGGGGCGCGGTGTGTCTTGGGGGGGCGCAGCATGTTGTATATCTGACCTGAGGTGGCACAGGTCTGTTATTGTTGCGGATTGTCTTTCCCACCTGTCCTTGCTCACAAATGGCTCCAGATAGAAGCCATTCTGGAAGACGAACACTGTACTGGGAGACTCTGAGAGGGGGCTTCTCCAGGCTACCTTTGCACTCTGTTTGCCTTTGTGGACTTCAGAATTGCCCACAGAAGCCTCTTTACCCCACTTTTGCTTCCTGGAAGCAAATTGGAAGTCTGTGGTATAGTTCAAGGGGTGCAGGGGGTAGCGGTTGTACTGGGCATCAGGCTTTAGGAGGCAACAAGCTGAGCTTGACACTAGTGACCAAAATTGTGGAAACCACGTTAGCTATCCTGGGAAAGGTAATTTAATGCAGAACACAATGAAACAAACCTCATTGGAATATCTGTACTCTCTCAAAAGTTATGGCCAATTAACCAGAAAATGAAAACACAACTGCCTTATGGAGCAAAAAGTGGATTTACTTAACTCAAAACTGACCCGAGAAACTGATTGTTTTAAGAGCCAATGAGATGTTATTATGATACAGCATGGAACCAATAAGGTGTTACTATGTGTCAGCTCTCAGTTCATGTATCTTAATACACTTACACCTGCTAACTGGTTAAAAAGGCAATTTTTCAAGTGGTGCTCCTCATATATTCAGCAAGGGGAGAATAACTGTCACTTTTCTCCTGCACGCTGTCTCTAACCAGTCAGAGGCTCACTTTTTATTTATTTACTTAATTAAATTTTGTTTTGTCTTGGGGGGAGGGCTACAAATTTTCTTTAACCCCAAGTAGCAGATAGATGCCTTAGCTATGTCGGTGACTTGGGGGAAGCGCTACAGCAAGTGGGTGGTGAGCTGCCGGGGCTAGGAGGCGGGTTTCCTCATGATTTTCACTTTTTAAAAGCCCGAGTGTGAGGTCACTTCTGGTTGTGACATCACTTCCGGGGCATCATTTTGAGCTTGGCATTGGGCTACACAATCATGAGCTATGCCACTGCTGGAAGTGTCCTTCCAAAATCCAGAAGTGGCTGCTGGAGGCTTTGCGGGCCATCCCAAGGCTCATAGAGTTGGATGCAACCTTGCGTGACCAGCTGGAGGCTTCCTCTAGCGCCAGCAGGAGGATCACAACCCACTGCAGAGGAATAAAGGAGGATTGCAGCGCATAAGACCTTGGGCGTCGCTGGATGAGATGATGGTATTACTTGTTGCCATGACCGTGTGATTGTCTCTTCGAGAAAGAAGCTGGAGGAGGAGGAGGAAATTCCTGGACATGGAGCAAAGAGCAACTTAGTTTTGATGCCTGCCTGAGAGTTGAGAGGCCTTTGCAGAGCTGGAAAAAAGGCTCTGGCTGTCAAATGGCTCTCAATTACTGGAGATACTCAAGTACAAGATGATCTCACAGATAAGCCCAGCCACAAAATCCAGGAATTATCTGTGACCCTCTGTTAAATCTGGGATGGGGCAGGAACTTACCAGGAATTGTTCTGAGGCAGCAGCAAAAAGACCAACAGAAAAAGGAGCCATTTGTCTTCTTCTCCAAGCAGGAAGGGAGATGACGGTGCTGGTGGAACCTGCAGGCTCTGTGCAGAGGATGGAGCTGAACTTGCCTACAGCAGCCCTCACACAGACTGTGATTCCTCAAGCCTTCATTTTCCTGCCTGTTTGGAGAAGAAGCGAAAACAGCGACAGTTTTTTTTCTTTCCTTTTGTGGCTGCCTCAGAACAATCAATGGGAAGTCAAACTACTCCTTCCCCCCCACCAGCCTGTGCCCTGCTTCTTGGCCCTGCTCCCAACCCCACATCACCCAGCAACTGCTTCCAGAAGCTTTATTTACTGCACTGACCCGTGTATCATTTGACCCCTCTTTACTATACACAAAAAAGAAGGGGAGGAGGGTCTCTGCAGAAGGAGGCTCCTGAGTGCGTGTAGAGATGGACTTCTGTGTCAGCATCAGAAAAAGCCGCCTGTCCCTCAGCTTAGTTCAGAGTTACTGGGATCCTCTTGAGCTCCTTCTTCAAGGACAGAGGAGCGTTAGCAGGGGGATTAAAAACTCTGCACTGACCTCCCCACTTCCCCACAGCCCAGATCCCTTTCTCAGGATTGATAACAATATGCCCAGCTCACAATATGGAAATATCCCAAGATGCCCAGTTCACCCATAAGGCTCTTCCCTGACCAAAAAAGCTATCCCTCTCAGAGAACCAGTTAACTGTGATATGAGCCTCCAAGGGTGAACAGAAAGGTCCTAGACAAGGGCAATCAACAAACGAGGATAAAAAGGTTAGGGTAAAAGGGATGAGTCAGAGTGCCAGACCCCCTCTAACGGATATCTCTGTAAACAAACTGCCGATGTGTATTGAATTGCCATTCTCAGATCAACATCCTGTACTGATAACATGCCAAATGTTGTTTTGGGCGTCTGCCTGTATGTTATTTTTCCCTATAAAACCTGCATTATTGTAATGCTTCGGGGTCCTCCAAGGGTGTGGAGGTCCCGTTTGCAAACGAGTAAACGTTAAGAAGTTCTTTGAATTCTCCTGTCGCCTGTTTGATTGCCTCTCCAAAATCCAAAGAACCGTGTGTGTGTTCATTCGGGGTCAGGATTAAGATCAAACCTGCCCTTTCTCCTCACAGACTTTATGGCAACCCCCACACCCCATTGCTCCTCACTTTCCACAGTGCCTGCCTGCTGTGAATCCCTCCTGGCCCAACACAACAGGCCAGAAGTCCAGTCTCTCAGGATAGTCAGGCAGATCTTGCCATCCATCTTCCCATCTCACACTTTTGCAATCTTCAGACAGGATAAGTTGGGGATGAGCCCTGTCCCTCTGCTGAATGGTTTCTCTGCACTGGGGGCAGGAGGCTGCTGCCTTCTGCTGCTCCCCCCGCTCTGGGCCAGGCAGGCTGGCAGAAGTTGTGCTCACACTCTGCATGGGGTCCCTGAAATAGTCCAGGCAGATGGGGCAGGTGGCTTCCTTGCAGATAGCCTGGATGTCCCCCGCAGCTGCCATGGCTCCTGGTAGAAGGAAACAGGAGTCACTTTCATTTTCTCTTCTGGGGGGGGGGGGTTCCCCCTCCTGGAAAAGACTGGAGATCTCCGCTGATGTGAGATGTTAACCCTTTCCAGCCTGAAACGACTCTGAAAGCCTCTGAATGAATCCCAGCACCAGGATCCAAGGACGACCCTCCCCTCCATAGATACTGTGCAGACTTCTGCTGCCAGTCCCAATGCAAAGGGGAGGGAGCCCCCCTAATGGTCCTCCGCAGGAGACCCCAAGCACGGTGGGTCTCATCAGAAGTCCCCTTGGAAGTGGGATGCTTCACCTGGATCCCCTCCTGCAGCCTGTTGGGGGCTCCTTGCAGGGAATGAGCCTCACCCTGAAATCCTGAAGCTGGTTCAGCCCATTCTGCAATCAGGGTCTTATCCTCAGGAGTTGGGGCACCCAAAGTATGACACAAAGGAGCAGCCAGAGGGGCTCAGGCCTCCCCTTCCCTTCCTCCTGAAGAAGTAGTCACTTAGCACTATGAGGGCACAATCCTAACCAGGTCTACTCAGAAGTAAGTCCTATTGTGTTCAATGGGGTTTACTCTCAGGAAAGTTTGGTTAGGATTGCAGCCTAAGAGGCTGGAGCCCCTGCTGCCCCACTGAGCTGCAGCCCTCCTCCTGCAAGAACACCAAGATCTCAGTTCTATCAGCCTGGCATCCACCGAGGCAAGCACATCCATTTTCTTTCTAAAGCATGCCCGCCAGTGCTTTGAGAAGGACTCTGTGGCCCTCCAAAGCTTGCTCCCCTCATTCGGCCTCACCTGTGTCCAAAGGGAAGAGATGACTTCTTTGATCAGACCAGGGTGACCGGATGTCACCCCCGCAAAAAAGCTAAAAACACTCATATATTATTATTATTATTATTATTATTATTATTATTATTATTATTATTATTTTATTTTATTTTATTTTATTTTATTTTATTTTATTGATTTATATCCCACCTTTTTGCCCCATGGGCACACAAGGCGGCCTACAACAATTAAAAATACACAATTAACAATTAAAAACAATAATTAAAAACAGTTTTTAAATAATTAAAAATCTAAAACAAACCCTGTGGATTCTAATATAAAGAAGAAGGAAAGCCAGCCAGCCTGTCAACAGTTAAAAGCTTTTTGAAATAAAAAGGTCTTTAGTCCACTCCGAAATATTAGCAACGAGGGAACAGTTCTCAATTCTAAGGGGAGGGTATTCCAAAGTTCAGGGGCCACCACCGAGAAGGCCCTCTTCCTGGCTGCCGCCCCTCTCATATCTCTTGGTGGAGGCACAGTCAAAAGGGCCCCCCCCCAGATGATCTAAGTGTACGGGCAGGATTGTAGGGAAGGAGGCGGTCTCTCAAATACCCCGGACCCAAGCCATAAAGGGCTTTAAAAGTCAAAACTAGCACCTTGAATTGGGCTCAGAACAGAACCGGCAGCCAGTGTAGCCGCCAAAGCAATGGCCCGATAGTGTCAAACTGATGTGCCCCAGCAACCACACGAGCAGCCGCGTTCTGTACTAGTTGTAATTTCCAGACCATCTTCAAAGGCAGCCCCACGTAGAGCACATTGTAATAATCTAATCTAGATGTCACTAGGGCATGAGTTACTGTGGCCAGGTCCACGCAGCTCAGGTATGGTTGCAGCTGGTGAATCAGCCGAAGCTGAGCAAAGGCTCCCCTGGCCACCGCCGCCACCTGGGACTCCAGGTGCAGCTGTGGATCCAGGAGAACCCCCAAGCTGCGGACCTGCTCCTTCAGAGGGAGTGCAACCCCATTCAGAGCAGGATGATAGTCCAGTACCCAAGCTGTGGATTTCCGAACCAAAAGCACCTCTGTCTTATCCGGATTTAATTTCAGCTTGTTTGCCCACATCCAGCCCCTAACCACCTCCAGACAGTGATCCAGGACCCCACCACCTCCTCAGAATCAGGGGGAAAGGAGAGATAAAGCTGGGTGTCATCCGCATATTGATGGCACCCCACTCCAAACCCCCGGATGACCTCTCCTAGCGGCTTCATGTAGATATTAAAAAGCATGGGGGATAAGATGGAACCCTGCGGCACCCCAAACCTAAGAGGTTGGGGTGCCGTACAGGCATCCACCAGCACCACCTTCTGGGATCTGTCAGCCAGGAAGGAGCGGAACCTCTCCAAAACAGTGCCTCCAAGCCCCAACCCGGCCAGCTGACCATGGTTGATGGTGTTGAATGCCGCCGAGAGGTCCAGCAGGACTAACAGGGTTGCAGTCCCTCTGTCCATCACCCGGCAAAGGTCATCCACCAAGGTGACCAAGGTAGTCTCCGTCCCGAACCCCGGCCTGAAGCCAGATTGGAATGGGTCCAGATAATCAGTTTCCTCCAGTACCCTCTGAAGCTGGGACGCCACCACCCGCTCAATCACTTTGCCCAGGAATTGAATATTCGAGACTGGCCGAAAGTTGTTTAAATTAGTGGGATTCAAGGAGGGCTTCTTCAGGAGGGGGCGAACCATTGCCTGCTTCAAGGCAGGTGGGAGCACCCCCTCCCTCAGAGATGAGTTCACCACCCTCCCCGTCCACTTGGCCAGCCCTTCCCGGGCAGCCCTAATTAACCATGCTGGGCACGGGTCAAGCGGGCAAACAGCAGGTCTCACACTCCAGAGAATCCTGTCCACATCTTCAGGCTCTACAAGCTGAAAAGGATCCCAAATAGCAGGATAGACTTTGCTTTAAATCAAGTTGAACCTCCTCCTTCCACGGGAAGGTCAGAACATCTCTAAACATGCATACATGTTGGCATCCTTCAGTCTCGGAAGACTATGGTATCATGCTCTGAATAGTGATTCTGGAACAGTGTGCCCTTTCCAGTGCGCGAAGCCTGGGTAAAGTAGATATGGAAGATAGACTGTTACCCATGCAGCAAATCCCCACTCTCCACGTCGCTGGAATGGTCCAATGGAAAGGCAGAAGCCAATACTGCCTAAGGTTGGTTCCAGTGGCGTTGCAGGAGTTGCCAGAACATGACTGTGTTCAGCCATGAACTGCCTCAGGGACTCCGGCTCCGGATTTTGCCTTGAAGTTGACTCCTGAAGCCTTTTCCATAACTGGATGTAGCCACAAGGCAGTGGAGGTTTGGGATCGGAGTTTTCCTTCTCTCAGATGAGGTGCCTTCCCGGGCCGATAAGTCCCATCTAACTGGTACGTTGCTGAGTCAATGTGCAAGTAACCCATCCCACCAAGGAAGAAACCTATAGGTTGAAGCGATCCAACTCTCTCTGATCAACAGTGTATAAGGATTTTAAAATCAAGATGCCCATTGTCATGGAAGCAGTAAAAGAGCACAATGGGAGGGTGTGCTTAATTTAGCCAATGTTGTAGGAGCAAGAGGACAGAGATCAAGAGGATCAAGGGAATAAAGGGCATGTTCTAATTGTGAGATGCAAGTCTAAAACAAACACCAGAGGGTGTGTGTGCGCGTGTGCGTGTGCGTGTGTGTGTGTGTGTGTGTGTGTGTGTGTGTGTGTGTTTGTGAGAGAGAGAGAGAGAGAGAGAGAGAGAGAGAGAGTCTTTTTCTCTGTAGTGTATACTTTGACCACTTTGTGTAAGCCACACATCTTTCACTATTTTGAAAAGGGCCTTGTGGTCCAGTGTTGACAATATGCAAATCAGTTGCACATAATATATTTATTAATCGGTTAAAAAGGTAGTGATTAGTTAGCTAAACTTTTGGCATTGGTTGACAGCCCTGATTATAAAAAACATTTCTCCAGGGGACAGGAACACATTGAAATAATGGAGGATCCCTTCTCCTGTGAATTCTCTGCTGGCATTGCCCCTCTCTTGTGTCCAGTCCCATCTTCCTCCACCCCAGAGTCTCTTCCAGTCGGCATCACTCCTGCCCTCTTTCTCCCCCTACTTTTTCCCACCCCTTCACCGTGCCCTCAGTCACATCTCAGTTTTCAGATTGTCCTGGCACCCTGGGCAAAATGTCTCATCTGACTCCTCAGAATTCCCATCCTAACCCTTGAAGTGGCCTCAATGCTCTGCTCAGACTATTCCTGGAACTGATGCTTTTCTCCTCAGCGGTCCTACTGGGTTTGCCACAGGCTTCCAGAATTACTGAGAATTCCCCTTTCTCATGGGCAGCCTACACATGAGGCAGGGTGGAGCATCCAACAGTGGGCTGGGGGAGGCAGGAAACTGACTTAGGGTGTCTGCACCAGTGACCACCCCCCAGTTCCTCATCTACTCAGCTGTGTCCCCACCTATTCTTGCTCACTTCTCCTGTAGAGTGCACATGAAGAGGGGGGCTGACCTCCTCTTCACTGGTTGGGAGGGGAGGATCTTGGGAGTGGAAGCTCTCTTTCTAGGAGCAATCTCAACAGTGTGCTAAGGCTATTGGAATTCATATGGACCCGGGCAGTGAGCAGATGGAACGCTTGGCCCCAGGTGCCCCAGGAACAGCTATGGAGGCTGGCAGTGGAAAGGCTGATATGTCACCTAGACCAGGCAGTGTCACAAGAATGAGGTGGGGTAGTTGGAGGTGGTTGAAAGCATGGGAAGGGATGGAGCAGAAATAATGAGAGGCTAAGAGACTAATTGCCTATTGTGCAAGGAGACAACTCTCGAACACAGAGCAGTGCTATTCCGTTGGAGCATCAAAAGCAGAAGAAATGCAATTCTTTACATTTTTGGCCACCCCGGGTCAAAGGTTGTTTACAATTACAACACAAAACCAATTTATAACATTTCCTTTAAATCATTTCTGCCCAATGTTGCATATATGCAACAGGGTTTAACTGTGTACACATGTGTGCTGGGCAAAAATGGGTTAAACAATTCATCTGTACAATTAAACTGAGTAGTTTGCCACTCTGCTGACTACAGGGTGTTGCATCTGGTGGAAAGGCTGGCATCCCACATGCACACAGCCATGTCACACAGGTGGACTAGGGTAGCAATCGGGCTTGAGGAGGAGGTGCATTGAGGCAGGACAGGTTCAGATCTAGGCTTCAGTGGCATCTGCTGGATCCTACCTCCCTTATCCCCTATCCCAGGCCTGACATACCCTCTTTGGCCTAACAGACCAAGTGGTAATTGGGAGATAAAAGCATGGGATAGAAATCAGACACAGGATATCAGGGTGTAGCTTTATTGCAATTTCATCCCCCACTTTTTCATCAGCCCAAGATAAATCAGACATTATGGCTAGTGGGTTATTTCAGGGGGACCAGATGATAGTGTGGACTCAAGGGCCTTCTGTGAGGCTTGGGCTGGATGGGGTGGAGGTTGGAGAGGTGATGGTCGTTGGTGCTATCCCATTGCAGTAATCTGTGCTGCAACACATAATATTTTTCCACGGAAATTTGTTTTGGCGAAATTCACATAACGCTTCAGGAAAACAGTTAGATAATCCATCCCCTGGAATGGAAGAAAAGAAGACATGAGTGTAAGGATAACACCTTTCTCTGTAAAAGGGAGGAACTGTCAAGGATTGTAATGGGTGTGACTTATAAGTAGTATCCACATGTTTGAAACAGGGAGGAATGCTTGAAGCAGGAATTGAAGAATTCAAGCGGTCCACTAAAGGTTCACTTGCTCACTTTTGACACGATACCTACCGTCCGTTAGTTTGCAGGATTATTGTGGACCTCTGCCCCCTTTTGGAAACAAGAATAAGCATCTGTTGGTCCCTAAGAACCAAAGAATGCTGAATTTGGTGGATTTTGGTCTGATTTTGCACACAAACATTGCATATTCTTATGTAAATGTCCTGCTCAGAATCAATATAAATTACAGCCCAGTCCTAAATAAACTCTACCCCTGAGGCAGCCATGCCAACTGAGCACATGCTGCATCCTCTGAGGATGCTTGTTCAACCAGAGTTGAGCCTAGCTGAGAATAGTACTGTCTTGCCCACCCTTGACTCTTGGATCCACAAGGATATCACAGCAGGTATTTTCCAATGCCTTTCTGAAATCTAGCTGCAGTCTGTCAGTGTTGTTTCCACAGTCAGCCAGACAAGTAATAATAATAATAATAATAATAATAATAATAATAATAATAATATATCGCCTTTCTTGGTCTTTATTCAAGACTTTATTCAAGGTGGTTTATATAGGCAGGCTTTTATTTAAATCCCTTATTAAATAGCGATTTTTACAATTTGAAAAAATCTACATTCAAGGTGTTTCATTCCGATCTGGCTTCACATTCTGGCCTCCATCCTCCCACGCTCAGAGCAGATGGAATAGCACGGCTTCAGCTTGTCAGCTGCTTCAAGGTCATATGGTGCCAGTGGCCTTGAACTGGCGACCTTGTGGATGTTATCTTCAGGCAGACGGAGGCTCTACCCTCTAGACCAGACCTCCTGCCCGTCACACTGTCCAAGGAGATGAGACTGGTCTGGCATGACCTGTTCCTGGCACAACCCCTGCTGGCACCTAGAAATCCTGCCAGGACAAATGTTTCTCATCTCTGATGCAATTGAACAGGGCCCAGAACTACAAGAAAGCTCTCCACTGCAAGGATGAAATCAACAAGTCTGGCATAACTTGCAATTGGGAGGCGTACTTGGCTTCAAGCTCTTTTCCTGACATCCTCCCTTTTCCACAAGCCATAGACACCGGGTTCAGAAATGCATACATTCCTTAACCATGTCAGATCTAGCAGAAACAGGAATAAAAAGAGGAGGAGATTCACTCATAGTGGTCTCTTCATTCATTCATTCATTCATTCATTCATTCAATCAATCAATCAATCAATCAATCAATCAATCAATCAATCAATCACTAAACTGATAACAATATGCTGAGCTCACAATATAGAAATATCCCAAGATGCCCAGTTCACCCATAAGGCTCTTCTCTGACCAAAAGCCAGCATCTAAAAATCCCTCTTAGAGAACAGGCTAACTGTGGTATGTTCACAAGGGTAAACAGAAAGTCATAAATAAGAGCCATAAACAAATAAAAGGGATGCATAGAGTACCAGATCCTTTGTAATGGATATATCTGTAAACAAATTGCCGATGCGTATCAAATTGCCCTCCTGAACATCCTGAGGATCAAGATGTTGATCTGATAACCAAGCCAAATGTTTGTGGGACTGTTGGTCTGTTATTTTTCCCATGCTTGCCATGGATGTGTTTTACTCTCTTTGTGTGCTCTTTTTTCCCCCCTCCCCTACCTAGTCTATCCTATAAAACCAGCATCATTGTAATTGTTTACGGTCTCTCCACGTGTGTGTGTTTGTGGAAGGCCCCGTTTGCAAACGAGTAAAACGTTAGAAGTCCTTTGAATTCTCCTGTCGCCTGTTTGTTTGCCTCTCCAAAAATCCAAAGAACTGTGTGTGTGTTCATTCGGGAACAGTTTTTGGTGCCGTGACTCGGATTGGAAGGCAAGGCTCTGCGGGGATCGAGATGAAGTCACTGCAGGGGACAGCGCACCGCCAGAAGTTAAAGTGAGTCGGCTCCCGCACCCCTTGTGTGCGTCCTGGCGCTGGGTTGTCTCTGAATCTGACCGTCTCCTTTTCTGCAAGAAAGAGCCCAGGAGAACGGAACTTCGCCCGCGGAAAAGTACAGTGCGCTTAGGTGAGAATTCTCTGTGGGAGGTTTTAGTGTGAAGCCTCAGTGGGGAGGGTGATTGTGTTTGTATTACTGTACATACATGTTGCTGATTGTGTTTGAATTACTGTACATATTTGTATATTATTGTACATTTTGCTGTGTGTGTGCGCCCATCTCCGTGGCTTCAGAGCAAGGCCATGTGGTTCTCTGCCTGACTGAGTGTTGTCTGACTGAGATACGAATGAGAATATGAGTGTGTGTGTGTCAAGGCAGCAAACCCCCAGGTTTTGAAGGATTGGCCATGAGTGAGTCACTGTTTTGGGCAGCCAGTCCAGCTGAGACCTGGCTCCCAGCTCCCAGCCGGACCCAGCTGAGACACAGGAGGCCAGCCTGTGTGACAATTAAGATGAGGCACTCAGAGCCTGGGCCTGAAGGAAGAAACCCTTTGAAATGCATATTGGATAACTTTGAGTATCTGGGAAGAGGAAACCCCACCCTTCTGAATGGGCGCATTACTGGCCAACTCAGAATTTCAAAGGCCAGCAGTTGGTATTGTTGGCAACCTTCAGTCTCGGAAGACTATGGTATCGGAAGACTATGGTATCGCGCTCTGGATGGTGGTTCTGGCATATGTTGTTAACCAGGTCTCACTAGTTTCAGGAAGGCATTAGACACTGTATCTTTCCTGAGTTTCAACAAGGCCCCCTCCCTTCTCTCCTCCAAAGTACTCAGTGTTCTGCTTGCCTGCCCCTTCCCCTCAGTGTTCATGACATCCCTCTCTTCTATCTGCTTGGCAATTTCATATGATGTGTTCTGTCTTCCCTTGTCTGAGAGACAAGATACAATTCGCTGTCTTGTTCATGGGTGCTCAGGATCAGGCTCATTTGAACTTAGTGTTTTTTAAGGCACTTACTATTAAGTGCATTGAAAAAGCAAACTTCTAAGCAAACTACACTGTGTGTTTGCTTAGAAACACAGCCTGCAAAACAATATATGTGCCCATTACATAGATCAGCAAAACTGAGTCAGTGAGATCCTAGGGGCCAGAATACAAGCTAAAAATGCTCAGATTGATTTAGAGAGACCCCAAAGTATAGTTTCCAGCTACAATAATAACCATGATTTGCTTCCTGCCTATTCAGGTAACTAAAAAAGACTAATTGCAGCTGCAACCAGCCTAGACAATTGTCAAAAGTGTGTTTCTCTTTAAATACAACCTTTAATCATTCTTAATAACTTTTGGATTTCACAGGTGTGCAATGCAGGAAGTCTGTGTGTTCCCCCTCCCCAAAAGAAGGGAAAGCTGGAGAACCCCTCCTAGCCTTTGTGCCTCAAGGCATGCACAGAGTGCAAAATAGTAGCCAAAAAAAAAGGAAAGCCTCTAATGCCTAACTTTGCGATGGCTATCTTTTGTTTTAACCCTTTTTGTTTCAGCAACAAGTAAAGACAAAGAAAACAGCATTTGCCCTCCAGAGGACAAATTTACTTAATCTCATTTCCTTTACAGGATCTAAGCCCTGACGCCTATATCTGTATATATTTTAGTTTGGTTTAATACTAGTCAAGTATTTCTTTTTCTAATGGAAAGATTATCATGACAAATTCTTTTAATTCTACTTATGTTCTCTGCTTATAAATACTAAAATGTTCTATATGTTTGTTGGATATGTGTGTGTGGTATGAAAGAAGCGCTTTGTCTGTCTTTGTTCTTGTTTGTTTTTGACTTATAGTGAAGTCTATCTGAAGCCCACATGACTTCCTTTCTGTAATAGGCCTGATATTCGTTGCAACAATTTTTATTATTTTTGTATATTGAGCTCATTACCATTTTTGGTACCATGGTTCCTTTTTTTCTGTTTTTAAACATGTAAGAGTACTCTTATCAAATGTACTTTATTTTCACACAAACCCCCCCTCATCCAAGAGAAAGGGAACATGAAGAATAACCCTAAGGTAATTGGACAAAACGTTTTGTTCCATCAATGATGAATATGTTCAAGGGTTACAGTTCCTCAGCAAATAATCTCTTAATGTTAAGATTTCACTGCATTGTAAAAACTATTGTGGTGCAATTAATATTTTGCATTCTCTTAATTCTATGTATATGTTAAGGAAAAAAAAAAAAGAGGGAGAAAGAGAGAAAAGCGAAGAGGAATGAGCTGTGCAAGTGTTTGCAGAACCAACTTGAGTCCTCCTTGAAGGAAAAACCCAGGTTCTCTCCAGCTCCCAGGGAATCAAAACAGTTGTGAATAAGAAAAGAAACAAAAGCAAAAGTTGGAAAAAAAAATCAGATTTGGCTGACTGTAGTGTGTAAAGCTCATGATGTGTTCCAGTTTTTCTCTGTCTTAATGGTAAGAAATTGCACTCAATCAGAGGTAGCCCTGGACAACTGGTTTACTTTCTCTGTGGAGAATGTGTTAAAACACCTAACCTTTTGTGCTCAACAAGAATGTAAGCAAAGTCAACACAGTGTCTTTCTGCTACTGTATTTGTACTGTATTTGTATTTTTGTACTGTTATTACCTCTTCTCTAGTTCCTACAGCAAACCAACCAACAAGCAGGCCATGTGCAGAGTTCTGTAACAACACCAGCCCTTTAAGGTTGAACAGTCCAAGAAAAAGAGAGAGAGAGAGAGAAAATGGAATCAAGAGCCACATGGCCTGACCAACAGAACTTTGAGCTAAGAGAAACTGACCAAAGTAAAAGTACCAGACATAGCCAATAGTGGGAGGGGCCAAATCACGCAATTGTATTTCGAGGAGGTTAGATAAAAATACAGGAAGCCCCCTTCCACAAAAATATGTATTGTTGTTTATTGTCTGTTGTAAATCAATGTCTGTGTGCAGGTTTAAAGCTAGCAAATTGCCTCTATTCCAATATTGCACTCCCTGAACTGCTATTCTCACAATGTTTTAAGTTTCCTATGTTTAGTAAATTGTTGCATTTTATCTTTGTTTGAGACCAAAGCAACTAAAAGAGTCTGAAGTAGGTGCAGTATCTGAATGTTTGATATCAACAGGAGTGTCTAGATAAAGGAGGGTGAGAAAACAAAGAAAGGACCTAAACATCTAAGATCAAGTTAACTAAAAAGTTGTGGTAACAAGTATCAAAAATAACTTTAATTTATTCCAAGTGCTAATAGCCATGCTGGTTGTGTTTAACTGTTTGAATGTAGGGACACAACTAAATAAGCCTCTGTCACTAACCTGTATTATGTTCCAACAAAATGACCAGCATTGTGTCTGTGACCACATGAGAAACAGCCCCCTGGATCAGGCCATAGGCCCATCTGGTCCAGCTTCTTGTATCTCACAACGGCTTCGCCGGTTGCCCCAGGGAGCACACCTAGTGGCAGGAGACTTGCATCCTGGTGCCCTCCCTTGCATCTGACATAGCCCATTTCTAAAATCAGGAGGGTGCACATACACATGATGGCTTGTGGCCCGTGATGGATTTTCCTCCAGAAACTTGTCCGGTCCCCTTTTGAAGGCATCCAGGCAGGATGCCGTCACCACATCCTGTGGTGGGGAGTTCCACAGACCTACCACACATGGAGTGAACAAATATTTTCTTTTGTCTATCCTATCTCTCCCCACACTCAATTTTGAGTGGATGTCCCCTGGTTCTGGTGTTATGTGAGAGTGCACGGAGAGCATCTCTCTGTCCACTTTATCCTCCCCATGCATGATTTTGTATGTCTCAATCATGTTCCCCCTCAGGTGTCTCTTTGCTGGGCTAAGGGAGCTCAGGCGCTGTGGCCATTCCTCATAGGGGAGGTGCCCCAGCCCAGCAATCACCTTAGTGATCTTTTGTACCTTTTCCATTTCCAATATCTCCTTTTGAGATGTCTCAAATGTGTTCCAACGCAGAGAAAGTGTACCCTGAAATGCACTGCTTAAGAAACCACATTGATCCCTTGAGTATGTGTTTTGCTTTGCTAACTTTTCTTTTCTGCTTTATACTCAGAAATCATGAGGGCTTTACCATTATCATCTGCAGTGAGCTCCCAAAGCAGGGTCAGTGCAGCTAACTCCAACCAACACATCCACTGGACAAGTTCATGCAAGTCCAGCGCTACATGGACCTAACTTCCAACCAATGCTGGTTCAGACCTGAAGACGGTTCCTGCCTGTGCTCCTCTGGACTGAGACAAATGGTGGAGGCAACTTGGCTGTGAAAGAGACCAGACCTCTTTTCCTCAGCCTGTGTGCACCCACTGAAAGAAGCGAGGGCAAGATCGAAGATACACCGGTCCCTCGCCATACACCCCCAGATGGAGATTCAACACGGGAGGTACCAACTTGTCAGGTCCCTGACTACACACAACGTCGCCTAGAAGACAGCTGCTGGAAGATGAAGAACACTTTGCTCACCTGATGCTGAAAGATATGTTGGAGTTGGACCTGCTGAAGGTACTCACGGCAGATAAATAATGAGCTGTTATGAGCATGTATGATTTCTTTGGATGAAGTTGTTTTAATGTAGCATTTTTATTTTCTATTCATTCTATTATTTTCCATTGTATCTTCAGTTTGTGTTTGCTTTCCTGAATGTAATTCCAGTAACTTCTGTATTTTGTACCAAAACTTTGGATTATGCCTGTATTTCGCATTAATTTAGGTAAACCTCACTTAAAAGTTGCTAGACAGGCTCTGGCACCAAAGAGCTAATATGCATTTTAGCTGACACTGCTGGCCCAGTTTACCTGCATCCTGGGTGATTAAGGGAATTCCCTCCATTCATACCCTGACTTTCACATTTATCTCCAAACATTCTGCCTACATGTAAGCAACCTTTCAATATCCTTAAAAACTAAGAGAGTTTGGCTAGCAAATAGTTACTCTCCTGAGCACACAAACATAGAGTCACTCTCCAGGGTGTACAGGCTGCTCACAGACCAGACACCCAGACAAGTAGCTATGTTTGCACTTTAAATTCACTATTTGCCCTTGTGTATTCAGAATGCTCTGTAGAAAGTGAACTAAAACTACACCACCCTGGTATACCTAAAAGTGGTCTGGATTTATGATTCCTAACAAAGTAAAATGTGTGTTGATGTATTTTTTGTTTTGTTCAGCCCAAGTTTACCAAGCTAATTTGACTTTCTGTTTACCTTGTTGTTTATCAGGAGGGAAACTGATAACAATATGCTGAGCTCACAATATAGAAATATCCCAAGATGCCCAGTTCACCCATAAGGCTCTTCTCTGACCAAAAGCCAGCATCTAAAAATCCCTCTTAGAGAACAGGCTAACTGTGGTATGTTCACAAGGGTAAACAGAAAGTCATAAATAAGAGCCATAAACAAATAAAAGGGATGCATAGAGTACCAGATCCTTTGTAATGGATATATCTGTAAACAAATTGCCGATGCGTATCAAATTGCCCTCCTGAACATCCTGAGGATCAAGATGTTGATCTGATAACCAAGCCAAATGTTTGTGGGACTGTTGGTCTGTTATTTTTCCCATGCTTGCCATGGATGTGTTTTGCTCTCTTTGTGTGCTCTTTTTTCCCCCCTCCCCTACCTAGTCTATCCTATAAAACCAGCATCATTGTAATTGTTTACGGTCTCTCCACGTGTGTGTGTTTGTGGAAGGCCCCGTTTGCAAACGAGTAAAACGTTCGAAGTCCTTTGAATTCTCCTGTCGCCTGTTTGTTTGCCTCTCCAAAAATCCAAAGAACCGGGTGTGTGTTCATTCGGGATCACAGTCAATCAGTCACTTTCTGTCTTCTTATTCTGCTATATGAGTTTCTGAACAGTTGTATTGTTCAGCAATTATCTTCTTTCCTCAGCTCAGCTCTTTCCTCAAACCTGCTTTGATCTTTCTGCCCTCCTGTTTGCACCTTTCCTATCCTTCCTTATACAGGTATGTCCCTTCATTATGGGCTCTATTCACTGCAGCACAAACCACTCCAGTCCACTCCAGTCCAGTCCACTCCATTCCAGGGCAGCATGCTAACCGGAATCCAGAATTTCTCTATAGTGGTCAGCCTTCCTTTGTCTCACAGCCAACCTTCGATATTGCAATTCATGCAAGGAATATCAGAACTTTTGCTGTATAAAAGGAAAAGATACGTTTGCAGGACCCATAGGAACAATGTTTTGTATAACAGAACTGAACAAAAAAGGTAAGATGCAGACTTTGCTGCTTTTGTCACAGCTTGGGTGCAACCAACATCTTGGAAACGAGGATCTCTGGAATGCTTATCTTGTCCCCCAATTCTACATATGACCCTAGGAGCAGACTAAACTGCAGTGCTCTGTTCTCCCCCCCCCCCCCCCCCCCGCAGAATACCCAGATTGTCCAGTGTGCTTAACCTTTCAAAAGCAGGGCAGCATATTCAGGCTCCTGTAACACTTTAAGGAGAACTGACAGCCCAATTCTAACTGGGCTTTATGATACTGGAACGGAGGTTCCATTGTTGCGAATGGTCATAAGGCAGAATACACAGTAGTGGTGTCACAGTGGGCTACAGGCAGGTCTGCAGGTAACTTGACGAGGAGGAAGGGTGATGAGGAGGAACACAAGAGTGTCTGGATGAGGAAGGCTGCAGGTGCAATGTGGCAGCGAGGGTGTGTGGAACAAGTGTATTCCAGCACCCTAAGCGAGTCTCTCTGCCCTTTCCTGTTCCTTATTCTCCTTGGTTCCGTGCCTGGAAAACGACTGGCACAGCTCCAAGAAGACCCACCGGGGTCAGTGGAGACTTGCCCTAGTTTAAGGGCACCAAAGTTTCCTTATCTTGAGGAAGTCTATGAGACTGCCCCCCCCTCGCAAGATGCAGCGTGTGCTCTGCTGGCATGGCTGCCACAGGGCAGGGATTGGGCTGTAGTTTATATTAATTGATTCTGAGCAGGACATTTACTTAACAATTTGCAATGTTTATATGCAAGATCAGAACAAACGCCACCAAATCCAGCATTCTTTGGATCCTGGAGACTAGGAGATGCTTGTTATGCCACACAAAAGGGGGCAGAGGTTCACTGGTGAACCACAATCTATGTCTGCAAATAATCCTGCAAACTAAGAGGTGAGAGGTGTAATACCAAAAGGGAGGAAGTGAACCTTTAGTGGACCACAATCTGCCTTTCTTCACCTCCCGCTTTAAGCATTCCTCCCTCCAAGGCCCTTGAGGACCCTATATCTGGTCCCCCTGACATAACCCACCAACTATATTGTCTGATTCATATTGTCATCTTGGGCTGATGAAAAAGTGGGGGGTGAAATTTCCATAAAACTACACCCGGATATCCTGTGTCTGATTTCTAGCCCATGTTTTTACCTCCCAAGTGCCAGTCACAGGCAGAAGGTCTCCCCAACCCAAGGCAGTGCTGATAAACAGAGTTCAAGGTGGAGTTCAGGGCTTGTCACGTTCACAAGGTTGCACCCATGATTCGTGTTACAGTCCACTGATGAACATACACTAGGAAAAGTGTCCAGAATGGTTACTGGTTACTTTCGACGTTGGCAAGGAACGATGACTTGAGTTGTTCTGCCTGATGTGCACTTATAGGCATTGGAAAACTTATCCATAGTCTAAGTTGGCCTGGTTGCTAACCCCTCCTAGTTCTTATCCCTCCCAACTGAAGATCCACAGCTGCACTCAATCACCCCTGATAAGGAGACTCTGTCTGCTGAGGTGCCAAGCACTCCAATTGGTCCTAATTCCTGCTATCTGTCCTTCCCGGCCATCAAAGCAGAGACAACACATTCCTTCCACCTTGTTTATTTACCCACATTCCTACAGCTGGGAACTGCTAGCAACTTCTCTGTTACCCTTTCTTAGTTTGGTTCAGGCTTCTCCTGCCAACGTAGGCCTAACAAGGACTTATTGATGACAGAGCCTCACTGCAGTGCAAGGGACCACCCCCTCCTCTCCAGAGGTGGTATAGTGTCTGCAGATGCAGCCACAGTCATCACCCATGCACACTCTCTCTCACACACACCCACACCACAGTCCAGCCCAACCTGCCTCCAGTGACCAATATGCAAGAGGTGTTTTATTTTTTGGAAGATTTCAAGGTTTTTTTAAGTTTTGTTTTTCTTCTTCTTCTTTTTTTTTTTTTTACAAAAAATGAACATCCAGAATGCGATATTATGTTTTTATTTTCAAGTCAAGTCAAGTCAACCTTTATTAGGCATAAACATTAGGTAGGTGAAGACTCTGTACGGAAACCGTAGAGAGAATATAAACCTAAGAAATACACAAGTATATGTATATGTGCACACCTACGTGTACACACAGATACAAACGTACAATACATTTTATCTACAAACATATATTATTAAAAAAACAAAACAATCAGTTACTCTGCAGATATTGCCAAAGATGTAATGTGCTCAGTGATTACTTGCTACAGAACAACAACAACAACAACAACAGTATTTATATACCGCTTTTCAACAAAAAGTTCACAAAGCAGTTTACAGAGAAAATCAAATATCTAATGGCTCCCTGTCCCAAAAGGGCTCACAGTCTAAAAAAGATGCAACACCAGCAGACAGCCACTAGAAAAGACACTGCTGGGCTGAGGTGGGCCAGTTACTCTCCCCCTGCTAAATAAAAGAGGAGCACCTCTTGAAAAAGTGCCTCTTAACCAGTTAGCAGGGGTTAACTGCTAATAGAAAGCTTGGTTGGATTCAAATTACTCAAGTTTAGGAACTGTGCGACTGAGAGGGTTGTATGCTCTACATCACCTGCTAGAAGGAATTGAATTATAGCTTTTTCAGAATGCCCTGTTTTAGCATGGAGCAAGGGAGAGATAAATTGCTGTCTTAATGCTTGACATCTGGGACAGTGCAACATAATGTGGGTGGATGATTCTACTTCATCTAAATTGCAGCTACATAAACGATCTTCCCAGGGGGCGTTTCTAAATCTGCCATGTAAGTCATTAGAGGGGGTCATGATACAACGTGCCAAGGTAAAGGCCCTTCTTTCCAGGGGATGCACTAGGAGGGACAGATATTTTGGTTGTTGACCACTTGTAATTTTAAGATGAAAATTAAGAGGGGAACATTTTTTCTGTACTGCACTTAGAATCTCTTGCCTTTCTATATCATATAGTCTGGTTTTCACAAGTCTGGTGATAACCTCTGGAGAGGGAGCTCCTTGTAGATCAACCTCAAGGCCATGTTTTTATTTTGTTATCACAAAAAACACGCAACTACCTATGACCCTTCTCAGATCTATGCCAGCTTTTTTGCTGGGGTTGGTCTGTTAGGCCAAAAAGGGTATGTAAGGGCTGGGATAGGGGACACAGGATCCAGTGGATGCCACTGCTGTCTAGATCTGCACCTGTCCTGCCTCAATACACCTCCTCCTCAAGCCCGATTGCTGCCCTAGTCCGCCTGTGTGACATGGCTGTGTGCATGTGGCAGACTTGCCATTCCACCAGGAGCAACACCCTGTAGATCAACAGAGTGGCAAACTACTCACTTTAATTGTATGGATGAATTGCGTGTGCATTTCAGCTCTGCACACAGATGTACACATTTGATCTCTGTAGTGTAAATGCAACATAGGGCAGAAATGTCTTAAAGGAAAGGTGATAAACTGGTTATAATGAACACGTTTGTTTTGTGCTGTAATTATACACAACCTTTGACCTGGAATGGGGGAAATTAAAAAATTGAATATTTCTTCAGCTTTTGATGCTCCCATAGAATAGTGTTGCTCTGTGTTTGAGAGTTACCTCCTTGCACGATAGAAAATAGTGTCTTCATAGAAAACAGTGAAAGATGTGTAGCTTACACAAAGTGATCAAAGTATTAACTACAGAGGAAAAGATTCTCTCTCTCTCTCTCTCTCTCTCTCTCTCTCTCTCTCTCTCTCTCTCTCTCACACACACACACACACACACACACACACACACACACACACACCCTCTGGTGTTTGTTTTAGACTTGCATCTCACAATTAGAACATGCCATTTATTCCCTTGATCCTCTTGCTCTCTGTCCTTTTGCTCCTACAACATTGGTTAAATTAAGCACCCCCTCCCATAATTTCCTGGCTTTCAATGTCCCATAAACTGCACAAGTTGCTCATCCTATTTAAAGGATCATTGTCCATAGTATCCAGCAAGAGGTCGATTTTAAGTGATAGATATTTTAAGGGTTAACCTAACTTCTCTCAGATAAGAAAAACACCCAAAATTAGGAGCCAAAGTTTTGACTAGTTTTCTGTTAAAACCAGGACAGGAAAAGTCATTATGTCAAGATGACCGGCAGAGAGAAAAACATGCGCGTCATAGCTTTCCCGAAAGGAATATTCCAGGGTCTTATGTAATCAAAGTTGCAGGCCAGAAACATCTCCATACATGGCTGACAGACTTCCCAGTTAGGGATGGAACCATGCACCAGTATGCCAAATAAGGAGAGGGAAATGACATGCAATATCACATGGGTCTCTTGTTTGTGACAGAGTACAAGTAAAGGAGTTTTGGGTGTGGTTCGGAGAGAAATCAACAATCCACCATGGGGTAACTTCGAACCTGTATCTATCCTAATCTATTCCTAATCTGTAAATAGCATGTAAATAAACTTTCTATACGCTTGTAAAGGAGTCTGTGTCTGCTTAGCATTTGACCCAGAGACCAAGTCCCAGAAAACTCTCTATCATAAGGTTAAAACGATGAAAACCTGTAGATTGCCAGGAATCAGAAAGCAAGGCTTGGAAAAGAGGAGCTTGCCCCGCGTTGAAACAAACATTGAGCCAGAACTTAATAAATCTGACCCAAGCTAAATGCTCAACAGTCCAATCCTAAGGGGCAGCCCAATCCTGAGCTCAGGGGGCGGCCCCGCTCAGTGGCACCACGAGGGCTGCCGCAGCATCCAGCACCTCCCGCACTACCGCGGGGGGAGAGGCTCCTCGGGAGTAGGGGATGTTCGTTCCCTACTCCCAGGTAAGGGAGGCAGCCCCGCAATGGGGCTACTCACTTTTGTGGTGCCCCTAAAGTAAAGGCGCTCGTGTAAGGCATGCAGCCTTCATGAGTGCCTAGCATCCTGCGGAACAAAGCTCCTCGGATCCTCCTCCCGCCCTCCCCCAGTCACGCCTCCAGCACGCCCCCCTTCCCTAAGTCATGCCGGCCTCCCCACCCCCGCCCTGCTTCACTGGGCCTCCCCCCTCCCCAGAACGCCCCATCCTGTTTGCCCTTCTGCAGCTCCGCGGCCACTGATGGCTAATGGACCACTGGAACTGTGACTAGACTGATTGGTGAATTGACTTTGGGGACTGCTGGAGACACTAAGACTGGGGTTTGGCTGCTGTGCCCAAGACCTGCTGAGGACCAAGGGGCTGCTGTAGTGGTGGGAGGCTGCTGGCAGGAAGGAGGTCCTCTGGAGCTTGAACAGGAGAGCTACCCTGGTGGTGGGGTCCAGCAGGACTGCAGGGCAGAACCAGGGTCATTTCTGAGGAAAGAAGGGGAGCTAATGAGCTGAAAGTGGGCATAATTCTCCAGGCAGAGCTTGGCCTTGGAATCTGGCAAAACACTGGCTGGCTTAGTCCTTTCACCCATGAGAAAGCTGAGCTTTGGGAGGGTTGATGGAGGAACACGGTGGGTTGCAGCTCATGAGGAGAGTCACACGCCTTGGCCAAGGAAGGCAGGGGAACTGATGGGGTGCTGATGCTTGAAAAAGGGAAATCTGACAGGCTAAAGGTGAGCTTTTGGACATAGGAGAGGCCTCATCCTTGGACCTCATTCAACAAGAGGCGCTTCTGTTGATCTTTCTTTGGTTTCCCAAGCATTTCATGGTTTCCAAGTACTATTTCCTCCAGGCTGGGCCAGGCAATTTCCCTGAGATAACTGGGAGAGATTTGGGTTGGGCCCACAGACTATTTTTTGGCAGTCCCCACTGGTAAAGTCAGAGATGACCCAGAGATGTCTAGCCTTTCAGCTGTGTTTGCCAAAGGGTCATTCCACCAATTCAGGAAACAAAAGGCTCCCATTCCATACTGCAAGAAGAGCAGGGAATGGGACTGGGAAACAGGGAAACTGGAAAGGAGGAATGAAATGGGACTTCTCTCTTCATGTATCACTCGTTGTCCTCAAACTGGCACTGAGTGATATAAAGGGGCTTTTAGTTGAACTTGGTGTTCTTAGGCTGTGGGTGAGCTTGTTTGCAAGAAGCAGGCCTGACCCTTCCATAAGAGTGCTTGAGCACCTCACCCTTAGGTGGCAGGCTGGGAAGGGTGGTGAACTGATGGGGGCGTGCCACGTTCCATTCCCACCTGCCCAGTCCCTCCGCCTGCCTGGAGGATGGGAGGGTTTACCTCCTCCTGCTGCAGTTTCACCACCATGACCTCTTTTAGCATGTTAGAATATTTTTCTGTTCTACTCTTGCCATCTATAGACTATGGATACATTTTCAAATGCCTATTAGTGCATGTCAGGCAGATCAGCTCAAGCCATCTCTGCTTGCCAACATCCTAAGGAACCAGCCCTGGATTCTGGATGCTTTTCCTGAGTCTCTACATTCACCATTGGACTGTAACATGAATCATGGACACAACCTTGTGAACATGTCAAGCCCTGAACTCCACCTGGAATTCTGTTTATCATCCCGTGCCTTAGGTCAGGGAGGCCATCTGCTGCTGGATGCCTCCTCAAGTCTTGCATTACTCTTTAGCAAAGGTCAGGTGCATCTTGTCCTTCATAATTTTTGCCAGATAAGTGGCCAATGCATTAAGTTTATGACCTGCACATTCCTATATGGATGCACCACTGCTCAAAATTCTGGGAAGATGTTTTCCGACTTGAGAACAAATAATGGAAATGTCAATCTCCGCCATCTTCAGACTCAACCCCCATCCCACGTTCAAGGCTCACCAGGGACATCCTGTATTTGGTTATTTAAACAATCACCAGGTTGGTCTATTGCCCTACTCTGCCAATTTTGACACTATCCAAGGCTGCCTTTCACATGTGACTGGCAAATGAGAGGTAGAAACATGGGATAGAAATCAGATACAGAATTTCCAGGTGCGGCTTTATTGAAACTTCATCTCCTCCTTCAGACCAAGATGACCATATGGGTCAGACAATATACCCAGTGACTTGTGTCAGGAGGACCAGCTGATGAGGAGGACTCAAAGGCCTTCGGTGAGGCTTCGGTTGGATGGGGTGGAGGTTGGAGAGGTGGTGGTCGGGGCCGATATCGTGTTGCAGTAATTTGTGTTGCAACAGGTACTCTCTCTCCCTGGATACTTCTTTTTTACAAGATCACAAAACCCCTTAAACATACAGTTAGAGGCCCCATTTCCTGGAATGGAAGAAAAGAAGACATGAGTGTAAGGATAACATCTTTCTTTTGGAAAGGAAAGAACTGTTTAGGTTTGCAGTGGGTGTGACCTGTAAGCAGTGTCCACACCTTCAATACCAGGAGGATTGCTTAAAACAGGAGGTGAGGAAAGGCAGGTTGTGGTCCACTAAAGGTTCAGCTGCACACTTTTGGCACTACACCTCTCATCTCTTAGTTTGCAGGATTATTTCCAAAGATAGATTGTGGTCCACCAATGGACCTCTGCACCTTTTGGGTGGCACAACAATTCTCCAGGATGCAAGGAATGCTTGATTCGGTGGACTTTGGTCTGATCTTGCACACAAACATTGCATATTTTAAGATGTCCTGTTCAGAATCAATTAATATAAATTACAGCCCAATTCCAGGTAAAACCTGCCCCTGATGAAGCCATGCCAACACAGTATGTGCTGCATCCTGCAGGGAGCGGGCAGTCTCAGAGACCTGCTCAAGGTAAGGACACTGTGGTTCCCTTACACCAGGGCAAGCCTCCTCAAAATGAGGCCCCATAAGTGATGTTGCAACCAGAAGTGACATCACACCTAGGCTTTTTAAAAAGTAAAAATCAGGGGGGAAACTGCCTCCTCCCCCCGCAGTTCACCAGCCACTTGATCTTCCACCCCCCAGCCAGCAAATGCATCTATCTGCTACCTGGGATCAAGGAAAATTTTGTCTTCCCCCTCCAGGACAAAATCAAATTTAATTAAGTAAATAAAGGAAAAGTGTGCCCCTTACTGGTTAGAGACACTGTGCTGGGCTGAAGAGGGATGGTTATTCTCTCCCTGCTTAATATAAGAGGAGCACCACTTGAAAAAATGACCAGTTAGCAGCTCTATTATGATACATGGAAATGAAAGTTGATGCATTAACACCTTATGGGTTCCATGCAGTATCATAATAACATCTCATTGGCTCTCAGAACAATCAGTCTCATAGATCAGTTTTGAATTAAAGAAATCCACTTTTTGTTCCTTAATGCAGTTGTGGGGTTTTTTGTTTTTTTGTTTTGCTTAATTGGCCATAACTTTTGATATAATATAGATATTCCAATGCGGTTTGTTTCATTGCAATCTGCATTAAATTACCTTTCCAATGATGTATAACATGACAGTATTATTTGAACATACAAAGATTTTCAAAATTTTGGTCAATCTCAGCTTGTTACCTCCCCCCGTGACAGCTACCCCCTGACCTCCTTAGCTATGCCACTGGCCTCTGCTGCCCCAATGGGTCTTTTTGCATCTGTGCCAGTCATATTCCTGGCACAGAACCAAGGAGAATAATGGACAGGGAAGGGCAGAAGAACTGTGTTAGGCTCCTGGCACATCCTGGTTCCAGTAGTATCCACCCCCTTGCTCCCCCATTCCACCTGCACCCTTCCTCATCCAGGCACTGCCCCACCACATTCCTCCCACTGTCTTCCGCCTACACCAATTTACCTGCAGACCTGCCTGTAGCCCACTGTGGCAGTGGTCCTCAGACACCACTACTGTGCATTCTGCCTTATGACCATTGACAATGGAACCTCCATTCCATTGTCCTAAAGTACAGTTATCTGTCACTTATCCTTAAAGTGTTCTAGGATCCTGAATATGCTGCCCTACCATTGAATCGTATCATGCACTGGACAATCATGGGTATTCTCTGGGGGGGGGGGGGGTGAATAGGGCCCTGCAGTTTAGACTGCTCCTACTGTCAAATTTAGAATTGGGGGACGAAATATGCCTTCTAGAAATCGTTTCCAAGATTTTGGTTCCACGCAACCTGTGACAATAGCAGGACACTCTGCATCTTACCTTTTTTGTTCACAGTTATTACACACTCTATCATGTCCAACGGTCCTGAACATGTATCATTTACTCCGATACATTCGAAGTTCTTATATTCAGAGCATGCTAGGCACCTCAGCTTGGAGTCTGTGAGACAAAGGAAGGATGATCAGTAAAGAGAATTTCTGGATTCCGGTTAGAGTGCTTTTCCAGAGTGGAGGGAACTGGAGTTTGCTGCAGTGAATAAAGGCCATAACAAAGGGACTCAGCTGTATTAGGAAAGCTGCAAACAGGAGGGCAGAAAGATCACAGCAGGTTTGAGAAAAGAGCTGAGGTGACACAAAAGATTAGGAAAGGAGGTACCTGCAAAACAGCACACTGCTCAGAACCACACAAAGCAGAATAAGAAAAAATTGAATCACCCACTACAAGAAGCTCCAAACCCCCTCCCACCACGTAATAAGTGCAAGTACATACATGCCTGTCCCCTGAAGAAGTGGGTCCTTTCAGGGGATTGTTCCTCTCCTCTCCAAAATGAGCCACCTTGAGTCCCTTCGGGGAGAAATACAGGGTAAAAATAAAGTATAATAATAATAATAAAGTAGAAATGCCAACCTCTAGCCCTGAGACTTCCTACCCCAACAGCTGGGGAGCTGCCTGCCTGAGGGTGGAACGACACCTGCACATCCCTGGAAGTCTCACGGTGGTCTCTCGCTGCCTGCCTCTGCTTCTCCAGGTTGGCAATCAAAGTCCCTGGAGCTTCCTGCACTGAGGGCACACCCATGACCCCCAGAGGCCTATAGCCAGACATGGGACACTCAGTGCAAAACACTTGATACCCCCAACCTGCTGCTGGCTGTCTGACTGCATAGTTTTGTGATACTTAAGAAAGCTTACCCGGCTTTGCTACCCCTCTTTTCAAGGGAGCTTCTTTGCCCAGCTTCTGAACTAACACAGGTATTTAACTCACTCTATTTTACCTTGGCACTTTGTCCCAAGAAGCCAGAAGCTCACTTCCTACCTGACCCTAGCTTTGTATACTTAGATCCGAGGTTTTCAAACTGGTGGGTCATGACCCACCAGTTCGTGTAAAGGTCCCCATCCCTTTGAGGGGAGGGGAGGGGAGAGGCAGGGAAGCGATCCCCAGGATCGTGTCCATATAGGGGGGTGAAGGCAGGGCTGCAGCAGGCTGCAGGAGGTGCGGGGAGCCCTGCACAGCACTCCCCGAGGCTTGGAACATTCACTAAAAGCACTTCCGTTTTGCAGGAGTTGCTTAGTGCCCGCTTTTAGTGAATGGTCCAAGCCTCAGGGAGCGCTGTGGAGGGCTGCGCAGGGCTCCCCACACCTCCTACAGCCTGCTGCAACTCTGCCTACAAGCACCCCCTCGGCCCTCCAGCCCCTCCCCCACAGGGGGACTTACTGAGGGAGTAAAGCTGTTGAGAACAACTATCAACAGTTGAACAACAGTAAAGCTGTTGAGAGCAACTATCTTAGATAGTGCCTTTCTCCCCTCCTAGGTGGCTGATTGAAAAGGGACTGGCCTTCACGGGTGAGATCTGCAAAGTTCAGGAGGACAATCAGTGGCTGATTCAATCCCTGGGAACTGCAGAAGTCTATTGATGGGATTAACCCATTTTCAAACTTCTGAATGGGGTACCTGAGTTTGCAAACTCCTAAACTGGTAGCTGACTATACTACATTTGCTGGCTGGCTGGCTGGCTGGGAACCTGCCCTGCCTGCATTCTTGACCTCTGAGCAGCTCTCTTTTTGCTGGGCAGTATTGAACCCCAAGGTGGTCTTTACTTTGAATTTAAACTGAGCTGGCTTTAGTTTTTGAACTTGGCAGAACTTACACACTTAGGTTTAAATTGTGTTTAAAGTTAAAACACTAAAGTGTGCTTTCCTCCTTCTTTAATTCTCTTCCTCTGTTTAGATTGGGCTCCTACTCTGATCAACTCAGAGTAGACCTGTTTAGACTTGAGCTGTAACTCCATTCAGAATTAGCTCCCTGTCCAAATTCTGCCTTGCTGCTTTTATTAAGTATGCACTTAGATATTTCTTTTTATTGCCCTTGTGTAGTCCTACCCAATTTTATGGAACTTCAGAATTCCCTCCTCAGGTTAGATTAAGTACTAACTTTAGGTAAAAGAATAAAAGTTGATTGAAAGTTAGACAAATGAGAGGATACACTTTCTTTCTCTGCCTCCTCCCTCTTCTTGCACAGATGCTTAAAACACCCTGTCTTACCTTGGTATTTTTCCCCAGGAAGCATTTCATCCAAAGAAGGCCAATTTCATCAAATTGCTTGTTTCTTTATGGGGAGAGGAAATTCCCCATAAACAGCATCTTTCTTGCAACTAAGCCCTCCTTTTTCAGTCTTGAGGATCCAAATTCTACTCACCACCATGCCACACCCAGGAACTCCCCACTTCTTCTCCCAACCATCTTTTGAAAAATAACAAGCAGGACTCACCAGAGCTCCCAGAGAGCAGGATAACAAACACAAGGAGCAGAACCTTATTCATATTGCTGGACTTGACAGGCAAAACTGAGATCGTAAATGAGGCAGACAGGAAGAGAACCACCTTCAGACCAGAAAGCTCTTCTCTGGATACCTCAGGACAGCTCTGTGCTGATCATTTATCCTCTCCAAGTCCCTAGGAAGAGCCAAGGTGTGAAGCAAGAGGGTGCCGCCAGGCCTTCATACTGGAAAGGGGTGGGAAGCTCATCGTGTACCTCTACTGGAACAGGAAGACAATAGGTTTCAGACACTGTTTATCACTATTGTCACCCCTGGGAGGGGCCTGGCCAGAAATGCTTGGCATCCAGCTCATTATTTAGAATCAGGTACATTGACATGCGTGGCAGTCCATGTACAGGGGGATGATGGTGCTCTTTAGCCTCGAGCATGGTTATCCTTGGGGTACTCCTTAATTATGTGGCAAGAATGAAGAGGAAGAGAGAGATAAATGTGAACTGAGCAGCTTGCAGACGGATCCCAATGAAATCTCCCCCTCCCCCCATGCAGTTGTGCCAATTGAGCTTCATCCTGCATCAGGGGGCAGCTGTTGCAGAGTTGGGGATGTCCATTCCCTTACCTTGGGAAAGCCTCTGCTGCCCAAATGGGTGTCCTCTGACCTGCACCAGCAGTTGTGCTGAGGAAGAAACTGGTGTGTGATTGTGATTGATCCTGAATGGCGAGTTTTCCAAATGTCTGAGAATTTTTAAAATGCAGGAGCAGAGCTATCTGCAAAAGCTGTGATTCCTCCTGCAGATAATGGTGTTAGAGGGGGGAGGGAAGCAAGGGCTCCCATTCAAATGCAGTGGGAAGGCGCTGCAGGGGGAACTGTGTTGCCTTCCCAACTGCTAGGCTGTAACCCGCTCCACCTCCCTCGATCCACAGAACTGTGAACCAATGAGAAAGACTCATGTTCATCCCAAAGGTTCTCCTCAACAGCATGATGAGATGCACTCAACTTGTTACACGATATACAGGACCAAGTATATGAACAGATGAGACTGAATCATTAATCCACCACTTAGATCCTTTTCAAATATGCTGCTGCCAAGTCAAGTTTTTGCCACCCTGTCCTTATTCCCCTGATTTGCTGAATATGCAGAATATTATAGCTGTCTCCATGGAGCTACATCTGATGGGTATGGGCCCAATGAACAAGCCTGTCTAGATCATACTGAATCCTCATTAAGAACATAAGAACATAAGAACAGCCCCACTGGATCAGGCCACAGGCCCATCTAGTCCAGCTTCCTGTATCTCACAGCAGCCCACCAAATGCCCCTGGGAGCACACCAGATAACAAGAGACCTCATCCTGGTGCCCTCCCTTGCATCTGGCCTTCTGACATAGCCCATTTCTAAAATCAGGAGGTTGTACATGCACATCATGGCTTGTACCATGTAATGGATTTTTCCTCCAGAAACTTGTCCGGATTGTCTGGATTTTTCCTCCATTCAATCTTCTGGATTGTAAGCTGCGCCTCTCCTTCAGTTCAGTGTCACAGGCCAATTTTATAAGCAACCCACTATGACAGGGCTTCTCAAACTGGGGTATCACGAGGCCCCAGCCTGAGGGCCCTGGAGTCTTTCCCCTTAAGGGATGGGGGCAGGGGGGAGGCAGCGATGTGATCTTCAGGACCAAATTGCTAAGGGGCCTGCAGGGACTGGCTTGTACTTACCAGTCCCTGCAGCAGCCTCCTGGAGGATGGTACCTAGGGCGGACAGCCCCCCTGCCTCTTGCTAGCTATGCCACTGCCCTGTGGCACTTGATTCCTCCCTCCAGGCTGGCACAGAGTCATTTAATAGCGCTCATTGACATGCCTGTTCAACCAGAGTGGAGCCTGGCTGAGAGTAGTACCATCGTGCCCACCCTTGACTCTTGGATCCACAAGGATATCACTGCAGGTATTTCCCAATGCCCTTCTGAAATCTAGCTGCAGTCTGTCAGTGGTGTTTCCACAGGCAGTCAGACAAGTCACTCTGTCCAAGGAGACGAGACTGGTCCGGCATGACCTGTTCCTGGCACAACCCCTGCTGGCGCCTAGAAATCCTGCCAGGACAAATGTTTCTCATCCCTGATGCAACTGAACAGGGCCCAGAACTACAACAAAGCTCTCCATTGCAAGGATGCAATCAAGAAGTCTGGCATGACTTGCAACTGGGAGGTGTACTCGGCTTCAAGTGCTTCTCCTGACATCCTCCCTTTCCCACACATGTAGCCAGTGTGTGTTCCTGTCAGCCTTTGTCCTCTGTGTCTTTTCTTTTGGGCTCCATCCAATTCTTTTTCTCCTGGGCCTCTGCACTGCTAGAACACGTGTTCGGGTGCAGCACTGTCTTTGACGGTGGTCTCAAAGCGGGACCTGCCGTACTGTGCAGCCAGGGCACTGCTGCAAGCGGTGAGTGAGTGGCTGCAGCCAAGCACCAGCTGCCTCCAGAGAAGCCCAGTGCTGGGACATGGGGGGAATGGGGAGGGGAGGTATAGGGCAGAGGCCTGGGAGAGAGAGGCGTTTTGAGGCTAGGAAGGGGGCAGTATCAGCAGCCGTGGCTCTGCTGATGTCCTATTCCCCTTTCCCAGCCATCATCCATCCACCCAGGTCCGCTTAGACTTCTGCTGGCAAATTAGCTGGCGCAGATCTGACTAGACCTATTGGGATAGTGGAGGCTTCCTCCAGGCCAAGGGGTCAAATGTTCCCGTAGCTCAGGAGGCCTCTGGGATGCCAGATTCCCCACAGAATGCAGCATGTGTCCCATGACATTTTCGGATCTCACCTGAGCAAGATTCCTGTGCAGGATGCTTTAGGCACTACTGTGGGCACACGGCAGTGACTACTGCCACAAGCCACGGACGCCGGGCCCAGGAATGCATACATTCCTTAACAGTGTCACATCTGGGAAGAAACTGGCCTGCTAGAGGTGCAAAAGAAAAAAGGTGCAAAAGAGAGCGACTAAGATGATTACGGGGCTGGGGCACCTTCCTTATGAGGAAAGGCTACGGCATTTGGGCCTCTTCAGCCTAGAAAAGAGACGCTTGAGGGGGGACATGATTGAGACATACAAAATTATGCAGGGGATGGACAGAGTGGATAGGGAGATGCTCTTTACACTCTCACATAATACCAGAACCAGGGGACATCCACTAAAATTGAGTGTTGGGAGAGTTAGGACAGAGAAAAGAAAATATTTCTTTACTCAGCGCGTGGTCGGTCTGTGGAACTCCTTGCCACAGGATGTGGTGCTGGCGTCTGGCCTAGACGCCTTTAAAAGTGGATTGGACGAGTTTCTGGAGGAAAAATCCATTATGGGGTACAAGCCATGATGTGCATGCGCAACCTCCTGATTTTAGGAATGGGTTAAGTCAGAATGCCAGATGTAGGGGAGGGCACCAGGATGAGGTCTCTTGTTATCTGGTGTGCTCCCTGGGGCATTTGGTGGGCCGCTGTGAGATAAAGGAAGCTGGACTAGATGGGCCTATGGCCTGATCCAGTGGGGCTGTGCTTATGTTCTTATGTTCTTAGAGTATCTCTTTGGCTTATGGCTCCACTTACTGTGAGTATATAGGAACTGAGGGACACAGCTGCGGGACTGCGGCTTCTGCAGAAGTCGGTTTTGGTACACACAGGTCACTTTCCATTATGAATACAATGGTGCGAATTTTCGGCTGTGATTTTCTATATTTAAAAGATTTTAGAGAGACTTATGAGTGTGTTTGATTTTCCGTATTCCGGCATCTAGCTGCCGATGTTGGTAGACAGGTAGACATGAGCTCCAAAGACTATTCCGGCTGTTGCCATCCTCCCCCAGCCCTGTTTCACTCCCATTCTGCCCACCCCATTGCCACCTCCCGCACTCTGTTTAGCCTCCTCCCCATTTGAGAAAAGGAACTTCGTACCTCCTGATAAAATGCCTCTCAGAGGCCCTGCTATAAAGAGTTTGGTCTTTAGGTTACTTTGTCCAACACACACACACCCCAACATCTCACCTGTGGTGCTTTTGGGAAGACAGTCTCCTGGAGGAATCTCAGGAAGAAGGAAGAACCTCACAGTCAAAGAACAAGTTCAGGAAACGAGGACCAGAATCCTGCATCCAGGTTCTGTTTGTACACCCGCTAACCAAGCAGGTGCCTGGAAGCTCACACAGAAGGCAGCTTCCCCACCACCTTCAGAGTGCCCTCCAAGGAACAGTCCTCCCTCTCAGTATATTCCTTTCACCCTTCCACACTTTGCTGGCATCCCCACTAGATGGCACTGGCAGTCCCACCTTCAGGCTTCAGCACACCTGTCCTTGGCCCTCCATGAGGCCTTCCTCCAGCACTTTTCTCCCTGTCCTGGCTCATTCCTCCACTCCCTGCCTGCTCTGCATCTCAGAAGCAGGAGCAATGTAGTAGGCTTGGGGCAGAGCCAGCGCTACACATGGGAGCAGCGGGGACCTGTGCTTTATGGGGCTCAGAGCAACTTTCTCCAGGGGACAACCCCTCCGTCTCCCTGATCAGCTCTGTCCAGGTGGCAGCATTTGCACCAGCTGAAGTTTCCAAAACATCTTAGAAGGCAACCCCACACAGAGAGTTGTAATCCAGATTGGGCTAGTTATTTCATAGAAGTACTGAAAAGATTTATATACCTGTTTTTCCAAATGCTCACAGTGTTTGATGTACAAATTATTGCTTTTGTGTTGTACACCAAACATTTGGAGCATTTGGAAAAATACAGTTAAGAACAACCTATGAAAATACAATAAAATAGAACCAATTAACAACAATGCCAGGAGCTGTTGCCATCAGTACATTGACACTGACGTCCAGTGCAAGCATAACCACAGCCAGAATGTCCTTTTTCCTGGTAGGGCCGGAGCTGAAGAACGGTGAAGCTGTTAAGGTAGTCCTGGGGGGCTGAGACTGGAGCTAGGAGACGTTTCACATTTCCTAGTGAGCACTTGGGATCGGCGTGAGGCTTGCAAAAAGTTTCCAACTCAAATACAAAAATAAAGACCATCTTCCCAGAATCCTCATGAGCAGTGGGTACAGTGAATGTGTGTTGTATACTTTTTGCTTTCCATGCCTTTCAGTGTTCCAGAAAAATCACTATCAATTGCATTTTTGACTATGTGCAAATTACTGTGTTCACCTACAATGTGTCTGTGAATTCATTAAAAGTGAATTGATTAATCTTTGTATCAAATTCAAAAGGAATAAAAAGGAGAAAACAGAAGAAGAAAAGAGAGGGATCAAGAAATGGGATATGGAAATACATGGGATTTAAGAGGAAGAAGAAGGAGTGGAAGGAACAGTACGAGGAGCAAGAAGGAAAATATTGACTGTTGACTGTGGGAAAGCCAGTGACAGACTGCAGCTAAATTTCAGCAAATCATTGGAGAAAGTCTCCATGACATCCTTGTGGATCAAAGCGTCAAGGGTGGGCTAGATGGAACTACTCTCAGCTGGGTTCCAAGCTGGTTGAACAAGCATGTCAATGAGTGATATTAAACGGCTCTGGGTCAACTGGGAGGGAGGAATCAAGTGCCACAGGGCTCTGTGCTGTTCACAGCTTTTCTAAACTATGTGGATGATGTTGCAGGGGGTTGCTTATAAAATTTGCGCATGATTCAGAACTGGAGGAGAGGAACAGCTGACAACCTGGAAGATTGAACGAGGATTCAGAATGATTAGACAGGCTCGATCATTGGGCCCATACACATCCGATGCAGCTCCATTGTGACAAACATCAAGTTCTGCATGTAGGTCCAGCAAATCAGGGGAATCGGGACAGGGTGGCAGAAACCTGACTTGGCAGCAATATCTTTAAAAAGGATCTAGGTGGTGGATTAATGATCTGACCCAGTATATCGCATGAATGTCACCTGTTCATATACTTGGCCCTGTTAATCGTGTAACATGATGGGTGCCATGTTGGCACTTACATTGAACATGTGTCTTTCTCATTGAACCACAGGATCTTTGGAGGTTAGAGGGCAGAGCCAGTTCCAGCCTAGCAGTGTAGGGGCAGTAGCAGTTTGGAGGGCAGCCCAGTTCCCCCCACCACCACCCGCAGCTCCTTCCCATCGCATTGAAACGGGAGACCATGCTCCCTCACTTTCTAACACCATCATCTGCAGGAGGAATCACAGCTTTTACAGTTAGCTCTGCCTCTGCTCCAGATTTTTTTTTTTTTTTAATTCTTGGACATTAGGAAAAACCACCATTCAGGATCAATCAAAATCACACACCAGTTTCTTCCTCAGCAAAATGGCTGCTGCAGATCAGGGAACACCCATTGAGTAGTAGAGGCTTCCCCCCCCCCCAGGTAAGGGAATGATCATTCCCAACACTGCAACAGCTGCCCCCTGATGGCTCCATTGGCATGGCTGCATTGGGAAGGGGGAAATTTCATTAGGATCAGTCTGCAAGCTGCTCAGTTCCTCTTTATCTCTCGCTTCATCTCCATTCTTGCAATCCCCAGGATCGTGTGACCTTCTGCAGGGCTCCCCAAAGCTCTGAAAGCGAAAGCAGAGCAATTGCACCCCACCTCCGCTAAACCAGAAGTAGAGCATGGTCACTCCACTTTCACTTCTGAAGCTTCCTGGGGATCCTGGGGATCGCGTCACTGCCTTCCCCCTGCCGCCTCCCCTCCCTGCCCTCGCAAGGACTTACAGCAGTGGAAACACTCCTAGAGAGTTTGAAAACTGCTGTGTTAGGGGACATACACACACTTAAACATATTAGAACCAACTAAGACAGTGGCACTCAAACTTTTCCGGACTGTGGCTCCCTTGACCCCTGTGGCTGTTGGCCATGACTCCCCGTCATGTTCCTGAGGGCTGGAAGTGACATCATTAAAGAGGAAGTGGCCAGAAGTATTAACTATATTAAATATAATAATATTTATTAAAATATAATATTAAATATTAAATATATATTAACTATAGTAATATTAATTATATTATATCATTAATTAAATGCAGATCTTAAAAATATATTATTAATACTCAGCAATGTACTTGCTTTATAAATGATTAGCTGCTGATCACTGATGGAGACAGGATGCTGGAGAAGGTAGATTTTGTCTTGTCCAGGAAGACTCATTTTTTTAACTTTGTCAGCATACCAATAGAATTGTTTTATCAAATGAACTAGTCATTTCTCCCATTCTCCTTGGATAGGATTGGACCCTTTATTAATCAAATGAAATTAAATTTTTCCAGCAGCTGGTGGGGAAAACAAAAATAGACCATGATAATAGAGCTGATCAGGGTTTGGTTAGGAAGCTGATTTGTCTCCTATACTAGGAGAAGCACAGCTCAAGCCTATGCATGTCTACTCAGAAGTAAGTCACATTAGAGTTGATATCAATATGCCCAGCTCACAATATAGAAATATCCCAAGATGCCCAGTTCACACTATGAAATACCCACAAGGCTCTTCTCTGACCAAAAGCCAGCATCTAAAATCCCTCTCAGAGAACAAGCTAACTGTGGTATGGGCATACAAGGGTGAACAGAAGGCCATAAATAAGGGCAATAAACAAAGGATGAAAGAGTTAGAGTACCAGACCCTCTGTAATGGATATCTCTGTAAACAAATGGTCAATGCGCATAGAATTGCGCTTCTCAAATTAACATCCTGAGCTGATAAGGAATACCAAATGTTGTTTTTGCCTGCCTGTACATTATTCTTCTCATGGATGCTATCCTCTCTTTGTGTCCTCTCGTCCCCCTCCCCTATCTAAAATGCCCTATAAAACCTGCATCATTGTAGTTGTTCGGGGTCCTCCACGTGTGTGTGTGTGTGGGGGGGGGGCCCTGTTTGCAAATGAGTAAACGTTAGAAGTCCTTTGAATTCTCCTGTCGCCTGTTTGTTTGCCTCTCCAAAAATCCAAAGAATCGTGTGGCCATGCGGGGTCAGTTTCTGGTGCCGCGACTCGAATTGGAAGGCAAGGCTCTGTGAGGATCGAGACGAAGTCACTGCAGGGGACAGCGCACCGCCAGAAGGTAAAGTGAGTCGGCTCCCACACCCTTTGTGTGTGTCCTGGTGCTGGGTTGTCTCTGAATCTGGTCATCTCCTTCTGTGCAAGAAAGAGTCCAGGAGAACGGAACTTCACCTGCGGGAAGGTACAGCGCGCTTAGGTGAGAATTCTCTGTGGGAACCCAGTGGGGGGACCCTGAATTTTGAAGGGAAGTTCTAGTGTGGAGCTTCAGTGGGGAAGGTGATTGTGCTTGTATTACTGTACATACGTACTGCTGATTGTGTTTGAATTACTGTGCATATTGTTTGTATATTATTGTACATCTTGCTGTGTTGTGTGTGTGTGTGCCCATTTCCGTGGTTTCAGAGCAAGGCCACTTGGGTCTCTGCCTGACTGTGTGTGTGTGTGTGTGTGTGTGTGTGTGTGTGTGTGTGTGTGTGAAGGCAGCAAACCCCGAGGTTTTGAAGGATTGGCTGTTTCTGCTGAGACCAGACTCCCAGGCAGGAGGTGAGCCAGTGTGACAATTGAGATGGGGCAATCAAAGCCTGAGCCTGAAGAAAGAAACCCTTTGAAATGTATTTTGAATAACTTTCAGTCCCTGGGAAGGGGAAACCCCACCCTTCTGAATGGGCGCTTTAGAATTAGAATGGCCAGCTCAGAATTTCAATAGCCAGCAGAAGGTACTCTTAATTTCCATATGTTGTTAACCCTGTCTCAGTAGTTTCAGGAAGTGGGGAAGGCATTGGACATTGGATCTTTGCAATTGTTTTTGCTAAGAAACAGGCCTGAGCTCTTAAAAAATGGAGGATTGAATGTTTAAGATGTAGAATCTATAAGCCCTGTGCAGACTAGTGGCTGAGGCTCCAACCACACCGCCTCCTATCTATCCTGCACCCCTTCCTTTCAACAAGGCACCCTCCCTTCCCTCCTCCAAAGTACTCAGTGTTCCTGCCATCCCTCTCTTCTATCTGCTTGGCAATTTCATATGATGTGTTATGCCTCCCCTTGTCTGGGAGACAAGATACAATTTGCTGTCTTATTCATGGGTGCTCAGGATCAGGCTCATTTGAACTTAGTGTTTTTTTTTAATGCACTTACGTAAGAGCAAACTACACTCCGTGTTTGCTTAGAAACACAGCGTGCAAGACAATATATTGCCCATTACATAGATCAGCAAAACTGAGTCAGTGAGACCCTAGGGGCCAGAATACAAGCTAAAAATGCTCAGGGTGATTTAGGGAGACCCTAAAGTATAGAGTCTCCAGCTATAATAATAACCATGATTTGCCTCCTACCTATTTAGGTAACTAAAAAAGACTAATTGCAGCTGCAACCAACTTAGACAGTTGTCAAAAGTGTGTTTCTCATTAAATACAATCTTTAATCATTCTTAATAACTTTTGAATTTCACAGGTATGCAATGTAAGAAGTCTGTGTGTTCCGTTCCCCTCCCCAAGGAAAGTCTGAAAAACCCTCCTAACCTTTGTGCCTCGAGGCATGCACAGAGTGCAAAATAGTAGCCAACAAAGAAAAGCCTCTAATGCCTAACTTTGCAATAGCTATCTTTTGTTTTAACCCTTTTTGTTTCAGCAACAAGTAAAGACAAAGAAAAAAAAAAACATTTGCCCTCCAGAGGACAAATTTACTTAATCTCATTTCCTTTACAAGATCCAAGCCCTGACCCCTATATCTGTATATATTTTAGTCTGGTTTAATACTAATGAAATATTTCTTTTTCTAATAGAAGGATTGTCATGACAATTTCTCTTAATTCTACTTATGTTCTCTGCTTGTATACATATAAATACTAAAATGCTCTATATGTTTGTTGTATGTGTGTGTGGTATGAAAGAAGCTCTTTGTTTGTCTTTGTTCTTGTTTGTTTATAGTGAAGTCTCTCTGAAGCCCACATGGCTGTAGACTTCCTTTCTGTAATAGCCCTGATATTTGTTGCAACATTTTTTATTATTTTTGTATATTGAGCTCATTATCATTTTTGGTACCACAGTCCTTTTTTCCCTGTTTTTAAACATGTAAGAGTACTCTTATCAGATGTGCTTTCTTTTCACACTCACACCCCTCATCCATGAGGGAGGGAACATGAAGAATAACCCTAAGGTAATTGGACAAAACTTTTTGTTCCTTCAGTGATGGACATTTTCAAAGGTTACAGTCCCTCAGCAAATAATCTCTTAATGTTAAGATTTCTCCCCATTGTAAAAACTATTGTGGTGCAATTCATATTTTGCATTCTCTTAATTCTAACTATATGTTAAGAAAAAAAAAAAAAAGAGGGAGAGAAGAATAATGAGATGTGCAAGTATTTGCAGGACCAACTTGTGTCCTCCTTGAAGGAAAAACCCAGGTTCTCTCCAGCTCCCAGGGAATCAAAAGAGTTGTGAATAAGAAAAGAAACAAAAGAGAAAGTAGGAAAAAAAAATCAGATTTGGCTGACTGTGGTGTGCAAAGTTCATGATGTGTTCCAGTTTTCTTGTGCCTTTATGGTAAGAAATTGCACTCAGTCAGAGGTAGTTCTAAACAACCTGTTTACTTTCTCTGTGGAGAATGTTTTAAAACACCTAACCAGTTTATTCCTCAGCAAAATAACTGCTGCAGATCAGAGGACACTCCTTGGGGCAGCAGAGGCTTTCCATATGGTAAGGGAATGAACGCCCCCAACTCTGCAACAGCCTGCCTTCCAATGCAGGATACAGCGCACTCTACATTGGCACAGCTGCTTTGGGTGGGGAAGATTTCGTTAGGATTTGGACAGCAAGCTGCTCATTTCTTGCTTCCTCTTGTTTATCTCTTCTTTATCTCTTGCATTCCTAGAATGTTTTAAAACACCTAACCTTCTGTGCTCAACAAGAATGTAAGCAAAGTCAGCACAGTGTCTTTCTGCTATTGTATTTGTATTTCTGTACTGTTATTACCTCTTCTCTAGTTCCTACAGCAAACCAACCAACAAGCAGGCCATGTACATAGTTCTGTAACAACACCAGCCCTGTAAGGTTGAACAGTCCAAGAAAAAAAGAGAGAGAGAGAGAGAGAGAGAGAAAATGGAATCAAGAGCCACATGGCCTGACCAAAGGGACTTTGAGCTAAGAGAAACTGACCAAAGGAAAAGTACCAGACATAGCCAATAGTGGGAGGGACCAAATCACGCAATTGTATTTCAAGCAGGTTAGATAAGAATACAGGAAGCCCCCTTCCCCAAAAATATGTATTTTTGCTGTTTATTGTCTGTTGTACATCAATGTCTGTGTGCAGGTTTCTATTGCCTCTATTCCAATATTGCACTCCCAGAACTGCTATTCTTACAATGTTTTTTTGTGGCTTTTTAAAAAAATATTTTATTTGATTTAAGGCATGGGTACAGGGGAAATCACAGATATATACAGGGTAATACAGAGGGGAAAACACTAGGGAATCACAGAACTGCAGCCAATACTGTCTTATTTCTATAATTATCATCTCTTCAATCAATATTTCATAATCGTTTTTCTAACCATTCATATAATGGGTTCCACAATCTCTTTATTCTCTCCATCTCGCCATCCCTCAATCTTTCTGTCAACACATCCATTTCGACAATCTCGTATAATTTCTCAATCCACATCCCTACACCAGGAATTTCTGAGTTCTTCCATAACCTGGCATAGAACAATCTTGCTGCAATGATCACGTATAACAAAGTGTGTTTGAAATCATTGTTATATCCTTCAGGGAAGATATTCAATAGAAACAATTCTGGTTGTAAGGGTATTACACAATTGAAAATAACTTGAATATTTATATGAATTTTTTTTCCAAAACTCTTTTGCCTTAGGGCAAAGCCACCACATGTGGTAAAAAGATCCTTTCACCTCTTTACATTTCCAACATTTGTTACTTGTGCCGGGATACATTTTTGCCAACCTATCTGGAGATAGGTACCATCTATAAAAAATTTTATATATGTTTTCTTTCATTGTTGCTGCCTTGATTATCCTCATATTTCTTTTCCATAGCTGTTCCCAATTATTCATGATTATGTTATGTCCAATATTCTTTGCCCATATAATCATCACCTCTTTTACCAATTCATCTTCCATTTCCACACTTAACAAATATTGATACATCCTCTTAATATAATGTTCCTCATTTGATAGAAATATTTTATCAAATGGGCACACACACAAACACCAGAGGGTGTGTGTGTGTGTGTGTGTGTGTGTGTGTGTGTGTGTGTGTGAGAGAGAGAGAGAGAGAGAATCTTTTCCTCTGTAGTTAACACTTTGACCACTTTGTGTAAGCTACACATCTTTCACTATTTTCTATGAAGACACTATTTTCTATCATGCAAGGATATCCAAGGATAGCCGGATATCCTGTGTCTGATTTCTATCCCATGTTTTTACCTCCCAAGTGCCTTCCCGGCCATTAAAGGAGAGACAACACATTCCTTCCTCTTTGTTTATTTACCCACATCCTGGAAACTGCTAGCAACTTCTCAGTTACTCTTTCTTAGTTTGGTTCAGGCTTATCCTGCCAACGTAGGCCTAACAAGGACTTATTCATGAAAGAGCCTCACTGCAGTGCAAGGGACCACCCCCTCCTCTCCAGAGGTGGTATAGTGTCTGCAGATGCAGCCACAGTCATCACCCATGCACACTCTCTCTCACACACACCCACACCACTGTCAAGCCCAACCTGCCTCCAGTGACCAATATGCAAGAGGTGTTTGATTTTTTGGAAGATTTCAAGGTTTTTTAAATTTTTCTTTTTCTTCTTTTTTTACAAAAAATGAACATCCAGAATGCGATGTTTTGTATTTATTTTGTTATCACAAAAAACACACAACTACCTATGAACCTTCTCAGATCTATGCCAGCTTTTTTGCTGGGGTTGGTCTGTTAGGCCAAAAAGGGTATGTAAGGGCTGGGATAGGGGACACAGGATCCAGTGGATGCCACTGCTATCTAGATCTGCACCTGTCCTGCCTCAATACACCTCCTCCTCAAGCCCGATTGCTGCCCTAGTCCACCTGTGTGACATGGCTGTGTGCATATGGCAGACTGGCCATTCCACCAGGAGCAACACCCTGTAGATCAACAGAGTGGCAAACTACTCACTTTAATTGTATGCATGAATTGTGTGCGCATTTCAGCTCTGCACACGGGTGTACACATTTGATCTCTGTAGCGTAAATGCAACGTAAGGCAGAAATGTCTTAAAGGAAAGGTGATCAATTGGTTATAATGAACATGTTTGTTTTGTGCTGTAATTATACACAACCTTTGACCTTTGACCTGGAATGGGGGATGCTCCCATAGAATAGTGTTGCTCTGTGTTCGAGAGTTACCTCATTGCACATAGAAAATAGTGTCTTCATAGAAAATAGTGAAAGATGTGTAGCTTACACAAAGTGGTCAAAGTATTAACTACAGAGAAAAAGATTCTCTCTCTCTCTCTCTTTCTCAAACACACACACGCACGTGCGCGCGCGCACACACACACACACACACACACACACACACACACACACCCTCTGGTGTTTGTTTTAGACTTGCATCTCACAATTAGAACATGCCATTTATTCCCTTGATCCTCTTGCTCTCTGTCCTCTTGCTCCTACAACATTGGTTAAATTAAGCATACCCTCCCATAATTTCCTGGCTTTCAATGTCCCATAAACTGCACAAGTTGCTTGTCCTATTCAAAGGATCATTGTCCATAGTGCAAAGCTCATCATGTACCTCAAAGGGGTGCGAAGCTCATCATGTACCTCTACTGGAACAGGAAGACTTGGCAATAGGTTTTGTACACTGTTGTCCTCCACGGGAGTGGCCTGGCCTGAAATGCTTGATGTTCATCTCATTTTTTTAGAATCCGGTACATTGATATGCCTGGCAGTTCATATACAGGGGGCTGGTGGTAAAAAAGAAGGAATCTATCTAGAGGAGACGGAATTTGATAAAATATTTCTATCAAATGAGGAACATTATATTAAGAGGATGTATCAATATTTGTTAAGTGTGGAAATGGAAGATGAATTGGTAAAAGAGGTGATGATTATATGGGCAAAGAATATTGGACATAACATAATCATGAATAATTGGGAACAGCTATGGAAAAGAAATATGAGGATAATCAAGGCAGCAACAATGAAAGAAAACATATATAAAATTTTTTATAGATGGTACCTATCTCCAGATAGGTTGGCAAAAATGTATCCCGGCACAAGTAACAAATGTTGGAAATGTAAAGAGGTGAAAGGATCTTTTTACCACATGTGGTGGCTTTGCCCTAAGGCAAAAGAGTTTTGGAAAAAAAATTCATATAAATATTCAAGTTATTTTCAATTGTGTAATACCCTTACAACCAGAATTGTTTCTATTGAATATCTTCCCTGAAGGATATAACAATGATTTCAAACACACTTTGTTATACGTGATCATTGCAGCAAGATTGTTCTATGCCAGGTTATGGAAGAACTCAGAAATTCCTGGTGTAGGGATGTGGATTGAGAAATTATACGAGATTGTCGAAATGGATGTGTTGACAGAAAGATTGAGGGATGGCGAGATGGAGAGAATAAAGAGATTGTGGAACCCATTATATGAATGGTTAGAAAAACGATTATGAAATATTGATTGAAGAGATGATAATTATAGAAATAAGACAGTATTGGCTGCAGTTCTGTGATTCCCTAGTGTTTTCCCCTCTGTATTACCCTGTATATATCTGTGATTTCCCCTGTACCCATGCCTTAAATCAAATAAAATATTTTTTTAAAAAGCCACAAAAAAACATTGTAAGAATAGCAGTTCTGGGAGTGCAATATTGGAATAGAGGCAATAGAAACCTGCACACAGACATTGATGTACAACAGACAATAAACAGCAAAAATACATATTTTTGGGGAAGGGGGCTTCCTGTATTCTTATCTAACCTGCTTGAAATACAATTGCGTGATTTGGTCCCTCCCACTATTGGCTATGTCTGGTACTTTTCCTTTGGTCAGTTTCTCTTAGCTCAAAGTCCCTTTGGTCAGGCCATGTGGCTCTTGATTCCATTTTCTCTCTCTCTCTCTCTCTCTCTCTTTTTTTCTTGGACTGTTCAACCTTACAGGGCTGGTGTTGTTACAGAACTATGTACATGGCCTGCTTGTTGGTTGGTTTGCTGTAGGAACTAGAGAAGAGGTAATAACAGTACAGAAATACAAATACAATAGCAGAAAGACACTGTGCTGACTTTGCTTACATTCTTGTTGAGCACAGAAGGTTAGGTGTTTTAAAACATTCTAGGAATGCAAGAGATAAAGAAGAGATAAACAAGAGGAAGCAAGAAATGAGCAGCTTGCTGTCCAAATCCTAACGAAATCTTCCCCACCCAAAGCAGCTGTGCCAATGTAGAGTGCGCTGTATCCTGCATTGGAAGGCAGGCTGTTGCAGAGTTGGGGGCGTTCATTCCCTTACCATATGGAAAGCCTCTGCTGCCCCAAGGAGTGTCCTCTGATCTGCAGCAGTTATTTTGCTGAGGAATAAACTGGTTAGGTGTTTTAAAACATTCTCCACAGAGAAAGTAAACAGGTTGTTTAGAACTACCTCTGACTGAGTGCAATTTCTTACCATAAAGGCACAAGAAAACTGGAACACATCATGAACTTTGCACACCACAGTCAGCCAAATCTGATTTTTTTTTCCTACTTTCTCTTTTGTTTCTTTTCTTATTCACAACTCTTTTGATTCCCTGGGAGCTGGAGAGAACCTGGGTTTTTCCTTCAAGGAGGACACAAGTTGGTCCTGCAAATACTTGCACATCTCATTATTCTTCTCTCCCTCTTTTTTTTTTTTTTCTTAACATATAGTTAGAATTAAGAGAATGCAAAATATGAATTGCACCACAATAGTTTTTACAATGGGGAGAAATCTTAACATTAAGAGATTATTTGCTGAGGGACTGTAACCTTTGAAAATGTCCATCACTGAAGGAACAAAAAGTTTTGTCCAATTACCTTAGGGTTATTCTTCATGTTCCCTCCCTCATGGATGAGGGGTGTGAGTGTGAAAAGAAAGCACATCTGATAAGAGTACTCTTACATGTTTAAAAACAGGGAAAAAAGGACTGTGGTACCAAAAATGATAATGAGCTCAATATACAAAAATAATAAAAAATGTTGCAACAAATATCAGGGCTATTACAGAAAGGAAGTCTACAGCCATGTGGGCTTCAGAGAGACTTCACTATAAACAAACAAGAACAAAGACAAACAAAGAGCTTCTTTCATACCACACACACATACAACAAACATATAGAGCATTTTAGTATTTATATGTATACAAGCAGAGAACATAAGTAGAATTAAGAGAAATTGTCATGACAATCCTTCTATTAGAAAAAGAAATATTTCATTAGTATTAAACCAGACTAAAATATATACAGATATAGGGGTCAGGGCTTGGATCTTGTAAAGGAAATGAGATTAAGTAAATTTGTCCTCTGGAGGGCAAATGTTTTTTTTTTTTCTTTGTCTTTACTTGTTGCTGAAACAAAAAGGGTTAAAACAAAAGATAGCTATTGCAAAGTTAGGCATTAGAGGCTTTTCTTTGTTGGCTACTATTTTGCACTCTGTGCATGCCTCGAGGCACAAAGGTTAGGAGGGTTTTTCAGACTTTCCTTGGGGAGGGGAACGGAACACACAGACTTCTTACATTGCATACCTGTGAAATTCAAAAGTTATTAAGAATGATTAAAGATTGTATTTAATGAGAAACACACTTTTGACAACTGTCTAAGTTGGTTGCAGCTGCAATTAGTCTTTTTTAGTTACCTAAATAGGTAGGAGGCAAATCATGGTTATTATTATAGCTGGAGACTCTATACTTTAGGGTCTCCCTAAATCACCCTGAGCATTTTTAGCTTGTATTCTGGCCCCTAGGGTCTCACTGACTCAGTTTTGCTGATCTATGTAATGGGCAATATATTGTCTTGCACGCTGTGTTTCTAAGCAAACACGGAGTGTAGTTTGCTCTTACGTAAGTGCATTAAAAAAAAACACTAAGTTCAAATGAGCCTGATCCTGAGCACCCATGAATAAGACAGCAAATTGTATCTTGTCTCCCAGACAAGGGGAGGCATAACACATCATATGAAATTGCCAAGCAGATAGAAGAGAGGGATGGCAGGAACACTGAGTACTTTGGAGGAGGGAAGGGAGGGTGCCTTGTTGAAAGGAAGGGGTGCAGGATAGATAGGAGGCGGTGTGGTTGGAGCCTCAGCCACTAGTCTGCACAGGGCTTATAGATTCTACATCTTAAACATTCAATCCTCCATTTTTTAAGAGCTCAGGCCTGTTTCTTAGCAAAAACAATTGCAAAGATCCAATGTCCAATGCCTTCCCCACTTCCTGAAACTACTGAGACAGGGTTAACAACATATGGAAATTAAGAGTACCTTCTGCTGGCTATTGAAATTCTGAGCTGGCCATTCTAATTCTAAAGCGCCCATTCAGAAGGGTGGGGTTTCCCCTTCCCAGGGACTGAAAGTTATTCAAAATACATTTCAAAGGGTTTCTTTCTTCAGGCTCAGGCTTTGATTGCCCCATCTCAATTGTCACACTGGCTCACCTCCTGCCTGGGAGTCTGGTCTCAGCAGAAACAGCCAATCCTTCAAAACCTCGGGGTTTGCTGCCTTCACACACACACACACACACACACACACACACACACACACACACACACACACACACAGTCAGGCAGAGACCCAAGTGGCCTTGCTCTGAAACCACGGAAATGGGCACACACACACACAACACAGCAAGATGTACAATAATATACAAACAATATGCACAGTAATTCAAACACAATCAGCAGTACGTATGTACAGTAATACAAGCACAATCACCTTCCCCACTGAAGCTCCACACTAGAACTTCCCTTCAAAATTCAGGGTCCCCCCACTGGGTTCCCACAGAGAATTCTCACCTAAGCGCGCTGTACCTTCCCGCAGATGAAGTTCCGTTCTCCTGGACTCTTTCTTGCACAGAAGGAGATGACCAGATTCAGAGACAACCCAGCACCAGGACACACACAAAGGGTGTGGGAGCCGACTCACTTTACCTTCTGGCGGTGCGCTGTCCCCTGCAGTGACTTCGTCTCGATCCTCACAGAGCCTTGCCTTCCAATTCGAGTCGCGGCACCAGAAACTGACCCCGCATGGCCACACGATTCTTTGGATTTTTGGAGAGGCAAACAAACAGGCGACAGGAGAATTCAAAGGACTTCTAACGTTTACTCATTTGCAAACAGGGCCCCCCCCCACACACACACACACGTGGAGGACCCCGAACAACTACAATGATGCAGGTTTTATAGGGCATTTTAGATAGGGGAGGGGGACGAGAGGACACAAAGAGAGGATAGCATCCATGAGAAGAATAATGTACAGGCAGGCAAAAACAACATTTGGCATTCCTTATCAGCTCAGGATGTTAATTTGAGAAGCGCAATTCTATGCGCATTGACCATTTGTTTACAGAGATATCCATTACAGAGGGTCTGGTACTCTAACTCTTTCATCCTTTGTTTATTGCCCTTATTTATGGCCTTCTGTTCACCCTTGTATGCCCATACCACAGTTAGCTTGTTCTCTGAGAGGGATTTTAGATGCTGGCTTTTGGTCAGAGAAGAGCCTTGTGGGTATTTCATAGTGTGAACTGGGCATCTTGGGATATTTCTATATTGTGAGCTGGGCATATTGATATCAACTCTAATGTGACTTACTTCTGAGTAGACATGCATAGGCTTGAGCTGTGCTTCTCCTAGTATAGGAGACAAATCAGCTTCCTAACCAAACCCTGATCAGCTCTATTATCATGGTCTATTTTTGTTTTCCCCACCAGCTGCTGGAAAAATTTAATTTCATTTGATTAATAAAGGGTCCAATCCTATCCAAGGAGAATGGGAGAAATGACTAGTTCATTTGATAAAACAATTCTATTGGTATGCTGACAAAGTTAAAAAAATGAGTCTTCCTGGACCAGACAAAATCTACCTTCTCCAGCATCCTGTCTCCATCAGTGATCAGCAGCTGATCATTTATAAAGCAAGTACATTGCTGAGTATTAATAATATATTTTTAAGATCTGCATTTAATTAATGATATAATATAATTAATATTACTATAGTTAATATATATTTAATATTTAATATTATATTTTAATAAATATTATTATATTTAATATAGTTAATACTTCTGGCCACTTCCTCTTTAATGATGTCACTTCCAGCCCTCAGGAACATGACGGGGAGTCATGGCCAACAGCCACAGGGGTCAAGGGAGCCACAGTCCGGAAAAGTTTGAGTGCCACTGTCTTAGTTGGTTCTAATATGTTTAAGTGTGTGTATGTCCCCTAACACAGCAGTTTTCAAACTCTCTAGGAGTGTTTCCACTGCTGTAAGTCCTTGCGAGGGCAGGGAGGGGAGGCGGCAGGGGGAAGGCAGTGACGCGATCCCCAGGATCCCCAGGAAGCTTCAGAAGTGAAAGTGGAGTGACCATGCTCTACTTCTGGTTTAGCGGAGGTGGGGTGCAATTGCTCTGCTTTCGCTTTCAGAGCTTTGGGGAGCCCTGCAGAAGGTCACACGATCCTGGGGATTGCAAGAATGGAGATGAAGCGAGAGATAAAGAGGAACTGAGCAGCTTGCAGACTGATCCTAATGAAATTTCCCCCTTCCCAATGCAGCCATGCCAATGGAGCCATCAGGGGGCAGCTGTTGCAGTGTTGGGAATGATCATTCCCTTACCTGGGGGGGGGGGAAGCCTCTACTACTCAATGGGTGTTCCCTGATCTGCAGCAGCCATTTTGCTGAGGAAGAAACTGGTGTGTGATTTTGATTGATCCTGAATGGTGGTTTTTCCTAATGTCCAAGAATTAAAAAAAAAAAAAATCTGGAGCAGAGGCAGAGCTAACTGTAAAAGCTGTGATTCCTCCTGCAGATGATGGTGTTAGAAAGTGAGGGAGCATGGTCTCCCGTTTCAATGCAGTGGGAAGGAGCTGCGTGTGGCGGGGGGGGGGAACTGGGCTGCCCTCCAAACTGCTACTGCCCCTACACTGCTAGGCTGGAACTGGCTCTGCCCTCTAACCTCCAAAGATCCTGTGGTTCAATGAGAAAGACACATGTTCAATGTAAGTGCCAACATGGCACCCATCATGTTACACGATTAACAGGGCCAAGTATATGAACAGGTGACATTCATGCGATATACTGGGTCAGATCATTAATCCACCACCTAGATCCTTTTTAAAGATATTGCTGCCAAGTCAGGTTTCTGCCACCCTGTCCCGATTCCCCTGATTTGCTGGACCTACATGCAGAACTTGATGTTTGTCACAATGGAGCTGCATCGGATGTGTATGGGCCCAATGATCGAGCCTGTCTAATCATTCTGAATCCTCGTTCAATCTTCCAGGTTGTCAGCTGTTCCTCTCCTCCAGTTCTGAATCATGCGCAAATTTTATAAGCAACCCCCTGCAACATCATCCACATAGTTTAGAAAAGCTGTGAACAGCACAGAGCCCTGTGGCACTTGATTCCTCCCTCCCAGTTGACCCAGAGCCGTTTAATATCACTCATTGACATGCTTGTTCAACCAGCTTGGAACCCAGCTGAGAGTAGTTCCATCTAGCCCACCCTTGACGCTTTGATCCACAAGGATGTCATGGAGACTTTCTCCAATGATTTGCTGAAATTTAGCTGCAGTCTGTCACTGGCTTTCCCACAGTCAACAGTCAATATTTTCCTTCTTGCTCCTCGTACTGTTCCTTCCACTCCTTCTTCTTCCTCTTAAATCCCATGTATTTCCATATCCCATTTCTTGATCCCTCTCTTTTCTTCTTCTGTTTTCTCCTTTTTATTCCTTTTGAATTTGATACAAAGATTAATCAATTCACTTTTAATGAATTCACAGACACATTGTAGGTGAACACAGTAATTTGCACATAGTCAAAAATGCAATTGATAGTGATTTTTCTGGAACACTGAAAGGCATGGAAAGCAAAAAGTATACAACACACATTCACTGTACCCACTGCTCATGAGGATTCTGGGAAGATGGTCTTTATTTTTGTATTTGAGTTGGAAACTTTTTGCAAGCCTCACGCCGATCCCAAGTGCTCACTAGGAAATGTGAAACGTCTCCTAGCTCCAGTCTCAGCCCCCCAGGACTACCTTAACAGCTTCACCGTTCTTCAGCTCCGGCCCTACCAGGAAAAAGGACATTCTGACTGTGGTTATGCTTGCACTGGACGTCAGTGTCAATGTACTGATGGCAACAGCTCCTGGCATTGTTGTTAATTGGTTCTATTTTATTGTATTTTCATAGGTTGTTCTTAACTGTATTTTTCCAAATGCTCCAAATGTTTGGTGTACAACACAAAAGCAATAATTTGTACATCAAACACTGTGAGCATTTGGAAAAACAGGTATATAAATCTTTTCAGTACTTCTATGAAATAACTAGCCCAATCTGGATTAAAACTCTCTGTGTGGGGTTGCCTTCTAAGATGTTTTGGAAACTTCAGCTGGTGCAAATGCTGCCACCTGGACAGAGCTGATCAGGGAGACGGAGGGGTTGTCCCCTGGAGAAAGTTGCTCTGAGCCCCATAAAGCACAGGTCCCCGCTGCTCCCATGTGTAGCGCTGGCTCTGCCCCAAGCCTACTACATTGCTCCTGCTTCTGAGATGCAGAGCAGGCAGGGAGTGGAGGAATGAGCCAGGACAGGGAGAAAAGTGCTGGAGGAAGGCCTCATGGAGGGCCAAGGACAGGTGTGCTGAAGCCTGAAGGTGGGACTGCCAGTGCCATCTAGTGGGGATGCCAGCAAAGTGTGGAAGGGTGAAAGGAATATACTGAGAGGGAGGACTGTTCCTTGGAGGGCACTCTGAAGGTGGTGGGGAAGCTGCCTTCTGTGTGAGCTTCCAGGCACCTGCTTGGTTAGCGGGTGTACAAACAGAACCTGGATGCAGGATTCTGGTCCTCGTTTCCTGAACTTGTTCTTTGACTGTGAGGTTCTTCCTTCTTCCTGAGATTCCTCCAGGAGACTGTCTTCCCAAAAGCACCACAGGTGAGATGTTGGGGTGTGTGTGTGTTGGACAAAGTAACCTAAAGACCAAACTCTTTATAGCAGGGCCTCTGAGAGGCATTTTATCAGGAGGTACGAAGTTCCTTTTCTCAAATGGGGAGGAGGCTAAACAGAGTGCGGGAGGTGGCAATGGGGTGGGCAGAATGGGAGTGAAACAGGGCTGGGGGAGGATGGCAACAGCCGGAATAGTCTTTGGAGCTCATGTCTACCTGTCTACCAACATCGGCAGCTAGATGCCGGAATACGGAAAATCAAACACACTCATAAGTCTCTCTAAAATCTTTTAAATATAGAAAATCACAGCCGAAAATTCGCACCATTGTATTCATAATGGAAAGTGACCTGTGTGTACCAAAACCGACTTCTGCAGAAGCCGCAGTCCCGCAGCTGTGTCCCTCAGTTCCTATATACTCACAGTAAGTGGAGCCATAAGCCAAAGAGATACTCTAAGTACATAAGAACATAAGCACAGCCCCACTGGATCAGGCCATAGGCCCATCTAGTCCAGCTTCCTTTATCTCACAGTGGCCCACCAAATGCCCCAGGGAGCACACCAGATAACAAGAGACCTCATCCTGGTGCCCTCCCCTACATCTGGCATTCTGACTTAACCCATTCCTAAAATCAGGAGGTTGCGCATGCACATCATGGCTTGTACCCCATAATGGATTTTTCCTCCAGAAACTCGTCCAATCCACTTTTAAAGGCGTCTAGGCCAGACGCCAGCACCACATCCTGTGGCAAGGAGTTCCACAGACCGACCACGCGCTGAGTAAAGAAATATTTTCTTTTCTCTGTCCTAACTCTCCCAACACTCAATTTTAGTGGATGTCCCCTGGTTCTGGTATTATGTGAGAGTGTAAAGAGCATCTCCCTATCCACTCTGTCCATCCCCTGCATAATTTTGTATGTCTCAATCATGTCCCCCCTCAAGCGTCTCTTTTCTAGGCTGAAGAGGCCCAAATGCCGTAGCCTTTCCTCATAAGGAAGGTGCCCCAGCCCCGTAATCATCTTAGTCGCTCTCTTTTGCACCTTTTTTCTTTTGCACCTCTAGCAGGCCAGTTTCTTCCCAGATGTGACACTGTTAAGGAATGTATGCATTCCTGGGCCCGGCGTCCGTGGCTTGTGGCAGTAGTCACTGCCGTGTGCCCACAGTAGTGCCTAAAGCATCCTGCACAGGAATCTTGCTCAGGTGAGATCCGAAAATGTCATGGGACACATGCTGCATTCTGTGGGGAATCTGGCATCCCAGAGGCCTCCTGAGCTACGGGAACATTTGACCCCTTGGCCTGGAGGAAGCCTCCACTATCCCAATAGGTCTAGTCAGATCTGCGCCAGCTAATTTGCCAGCAGAAGTCTAAGCGGACCTGGGTGGATGGATGATGGCTGGGAAAGGGGAATAGGACATCAGCAGAGCCACGGCTGCTGATACTGCCCCCTTCCTAGCCTCAAAACGCCTCTCTCTCCCAGGCCTCTGCCCTATACCTCCCCTCCCCATTCCCCCCATGTCCCAGCACTGGGCTTCTCTGGAGGCAGCTGGTGCTTGGCTGCAGCCACTCACTCACCGCTTGCAGCAGTGCCCTGGCTGCACAGTACGGCAGGTCCCGCTTTGAGACCACCGTCAAAGACAGTGCTGCACCCGAACACGTGTTCTAGCAGTGCAGAGGCCCAGGAGAAAAAGAATTGGATGGAGCCCAAAAGAAAAGACACAGAGGACAAAGGCTGACAGGAACACACACTGGCTACATGTGTGGGAAAGGGAGGATGTCAGGAGAAGCACTTGAAGCCGAGTACACCTCCCAGTTGCAAGTCATGCCAGACTTCTTGATTGCATCCTTGCAATGGAGAGCTTTGTTGTAGTTCTGGGCCCTGTTCAGTTGCATCAGGGATGAGAAACATTTGTCCTGGCAGGATTTCTAGGCGCCAGCAGGGGTTGTGCCAGGAACAGGTCATGCCGGACCAGTCTCGTCTCCTTGGACAGAGTGACTTGTCTGACTGCCTGTGGAAACACCACTGACAGACTGCAGCTAGATTTCAGAAGGGCATTGGGAAATACCTGCAGTGATATCCTTGTGGATCCAAGAGTCAAGGGTGGGCACGATGGTACTACTCTCAGCCAGGCTCCACTCTGGTTGAACAGGCATGTCAATGAGCGCTATTAAATGACTCTGTGCCAGCCTGGAGGGAGGAATCAAGTGCCACAGGGCAGTGGCATAGCTAGCAAGAGGCAGGGGGGCTGTCCGCCCTAGGTACCATCCTCCAGGAGGCTGCTGCAGGGACTGGTAAGTACAAGCCAGTCCCTGCAGGCCCCTTAGCAATTTGGTCCTGAAGATCACATCGCTGCCTCCCCCCTGCCCCCATCCCTTAAGGGGAAAGACTCCAGGGCCCTCAGGCTGGGGCCTCGTGATACCCCAGTTTGAGAAGCCCTGTCATAGTGGGTTGCTTATAAAATTGGCCTGTGACACTGAACTGAAGGAGAGGCGCAGCTTACAATCCAGAAGATTGAATGGAGGAAAAATCCAGACAATCCGGACAAGTTTCTGGAGGAAAAATCCATTACATGGTACAAGCCATGATGTGCATGTACAACCTCCTGATTTTAGAAATGGGCTATGTCAGAAGGCCAGATGCAAGGGAGGGCACCAGGATGAGGTCTCTTGTTATCTGGTGTGCTCCCAGGGGCATTTGGTGGGCTGCTGTGAGATACAGGAAGCTGGACTAGATGGGCCTGTGGCCTGATCCAGTGGGGCTGTTCTTATGTTCTTATGTTCTTAATGAGGATTCAGTATGATCTAGACAGGCTTGTTCATTGGGCCCATACCCATCAGATGTAGCTCCATGGAGACAGCTATAATATTCTGCATATTCAGCAAATCAGGGGAATAAGGACAGGGTGGCAAAAACTTGACTTGGCAGCAGCATATTTGAAAAGGATCTAAGTGGTGGATTAATGATTCAGTCTCATCTGTTCATATACTTGGTCCTGTATATCGTGTAACAAGTTGAGTGCATCTCATCATGCTGTTGAGGAGAACCTTTGGGATGAACATGAGTCTTTCTCATTGGTTCACAGTTCTGTGGATCGAGGGAGGTGGAGCGGGTTACAGCCTAGCAGTTGGGAAGGCAACACAGTTCCCCCTGCAGCGCCTTCCCACTGCATTTGAATGGGAGCCCTTGCTTCCCTCCCCCAACACCATTATCTGCAGGAGGAATCACAGCTTTTGCAGATAGCTCTGCTCCTGCATTTTAAAAATTCTCAGACATTTGGAAAACTCGCCATTCAGGATCAATCACAATCACACACCAGTTTCTTCCTCAGCACAACTGCTGGTGCAGGTCAGAGGACACCCATTTGGGCAGCAGAGGCTTTCCCAAGGTAAGGGAATGGACATCCCCAACTCTGCAACAGCTGCCCCCTGATGCAGGATGAAGCTCAATTGGCACAACTGCATGGGGGGAGGGGGAGATTTCATTGGGATCCGTCTGCAAGCTGCTCAGTTCACATTTATCTCTCTCTTCCTCTTCATTCTTGCCACATAATTAAGGAGTACCCCAAGGATAACCATGCTCGAGGCTAAAGAGCACCATCATCCCCCTGTACATGGACTGCCACGCATGTCAATGTACCTGATTCTAAATAATGAGCTGGATTTCTGGCCAGGCCCCTCCCAGGGGTGACAATAGTGAGAAACAGTGTCTGAAACCTATTGTCTTCCTGTTCCAGTAGAGGTACACGATGAGCTTCCCACCCCTTTCCAGTACGAAGGCCTGGCGGCACCCTCTTGCTTCACACCTTGGCTCTTCCTAGGGACTTGGAGAGGATAAATGATCAGCACAGAGCTGTCCTGAGGTATCCAGAGAAGAGCTTTCTGGTCTGAAGGTGGTTCTCTTCCTGTCTGCCTCATTTACGATCTCAGTTTTGCCTGTCAAGTCCAGCAATATGAATAAGGTTCTGCTCCTTGTGTTTGTTATCCTGCTCTCTGGGAGCTCTGGTGAGTCTTGCTTGTTATTTTTCAAAAGATGGTTGGGAGAAGAAGTGGGGAGTGCCTGGGTGTGGCATGGTGGTGAGTAGAATTTGGATCCTCAAGACTGAAAAAGGAGGGCTTAGTTGCAAGAAAGATGCTGTTTATGGGGAATTTCCTCTCCCCATAAAGAAACAAGCAATTTGATGAAATTGGCCTTCTTTGGATGAAATGCTTCCTGGGGAAAAATACCAAGGTAAGACAGGGTGTTGTAAGCATCTGTGCAAGAAAAGGGAGGAGGCAGAGAAAGAAAGTGTATCCTCTCATTTGTCTAACTTTCAATCAACTTTTATTCTTTTACCTAAAGTTAGTACTTAATCTAACCTGAGGAGGGAATTCTGAAGTTCCATAAAATTGGGTAGGACTACACAAGGGCAATAAAAAGAAATATCTAAGTGCATACTTAATAAAAGCAGCAAGGCAGAATTTGGACAGGGAGCTAATTCTGAATGGAGTTACAGCTCAAGTCTAAACAGGTCTACTCTGAGTTGATCAGAGTAGGAGCCCAATCTAAACAGAGGAAGAGAATTAAAGAAGGAGGAAAGCACACTTTAGTGTTTTAACTTTAAACACGATTTAAACCTAAGTGTGTAAGTTCTGCCAAGTTCAAAAACTAAAGCCAGCTCAGTTTAAATTCAAAGTAAAGACCAGCTTGGGGTTCAATACTGCCCAGCAAAAAGAGCGCTGCTCAGAGGTCAAGAATGCAGGCAGGGCAGGTTCCCAGCCAGCCAGCCAGCCAGCAAATGTAGTATAGTCAGCTACCAGTTTAGGAGTTTGCAAACTCAGGTACCCCATTCAGAAGTTTGAAAATGGGTTAATCCCATCAATAGACTTCTGCAGTTCCCAGGGATTGAATCAGCACCTGATTGTCCTCCTGAACTTTGCAGATCTCACCTGTGAAGGCCAGTCCCTTTTCAATCAGCCACCTAGGAGGGGAGAAAGGCACTATCTAAGATAGTTGCTCTCAACAGCTTTACTGTTGTTCAACTGTTGATAGTTGTTCTCAACAGCTTTACTCCCTCAGTAAGTCCCCCTGTGGGGGAGGGGCTGGAGGGCCGAGGGGGTGCTTGTAGGCAGAGTTGCAGCAGGCTGTAGGAGGTGTGGGGAGCCCTGCGCAGCCCTCCACAGCGCTCCCTGAGGCTTGGACCATTCACTAAAAGCGGGCACTAAGCAACTCCTGCAAAACGGAAGTGCTTTTAGTGAATGTTCCAAGCCTCGGGGAGTGCTGTGCAGGGCTCCCCGCACCTCCTGCAGCCTGCTGCAGCCCTGCCTTCACCCCCCTATATGGACACGATCCTGGGGATCGCTTCCCTGCCTCTCCCCTTCCCTCCCCTCAAAGGGATGGGGGACCTTTACACGAACTGGTGGGTCATGACCCACCAGTTTGAAAATCTCGGATCTAAGTATACAAAGTTATGGTCAGGTAGGAAGTGAGCTTCTGGCTTCCTGGGACAAAGTGCCAAGGTAAAATAGAGTGAGTTAAATACCTGTGTTAGTTCAGAAGCTGGGCAAAGAAACTCCCTTGAGAAGAGGGGTAGCAAAGCCAGGTAAGCTTTCTTAAGTATCACAAAACTATGCAGTCAGACAGCCAGCAGCAGGTTGGGGGTATCAAGTGTTTTGCACTGAGTGTCCCATGTCTGGCTATAGGCCTCTGGGGGTCATGGGTGTGCCCTCAGTGCAGGAAGCTCCAGGGACTTTGGTTGCCAACCTGGAGAAGCAGAGGTAGGCAGCGAGAGACCACCGTGAGACTTCCAGGGATGTGCAGGTGTCGTTCCACCCTCAGGCAGGCAGCTCCCCAGCTGTTGGGGTAGGAAGTCTCAGGGCTAGAGGTTGGCATTTCTACTTTATTATTATTATTATACTTTATTTTTACCCTGCATTTCTCCCCGAAGGGACTCAAGGTGGCTCATTTTGGAGAGGAGAGGAACAATCCCCTGAAAGGACCCACTTCTTCAGGGGACAGGCATGTATGTACTTGCACTTATTACATGGTGGGAGGGGGTTTGGAGCTTCTTGTAGTGGATGATTCAATTTTTTCTTATTCTGCTTTGTGTGGTTCTGAGCAGTGTGCTGTTTTGCAGGTACCTTCTTTCGTAATCTTTTGTGTCACCTCAGCTCTTTTCTCAAACCTGCTGTGATCTTTCTGCCCTTCTGTTTGCAGCTTTCCTAATACAGCTGAGTCCCTTTGTTATGGCCTTTACTCGCTGCAGCAAACTCCAGTTCCCTCCACTCTGGAAAAGCACTATAACCGGAATCCAGAATTTCTCTTTACTGATCATCTTTCCTTTGTCTCACAGACTCCAAGCTGAGGTGCATAGCATGCACTCAATATAAGAACTTCGACTGTATCGGAGGAAATGATACATGTTCAGGATCATCGCGCATTACAGAGTGTGTAAAAAGTGTGAACGAAAAAGGTAAGATGCAGAGTGTCCTGCTATTGTCACAGGTTGCGTGGAACCAAAATCTTGGCAACAATTTCTAGAAGGCATATTTAGTCCCCCAATTCTAAATATGACAATAGGAGCAGCCTAGACTGCAGGGCCCTATTCACCCCCTCCCCCCCAGAGAATACCCATGATTGTCCAGTGCATGTTACGATTCAAGGGTAGGGCAGCATATTCAGGATGCTAGAACACTTTAAGGGTAAGTGACAGAACTGTACTTTAGGACAATGGAATGGAGGTTCCATTGTCAATGGTCATAAGGCAGAATGCACAGTAGTGGTGTCTGAGGACCACTGCCACAGTGGGCTACAGGCAGGTCTGCAGGTAAATTGGTGTAGGCGGAAGGCAGTGGGAGGAATGTGGTGGGGCAGTGACTGGATGAGGAAGGGTGCAGGTGGAATCTGGGAGCAAGGGGGTGGATACTACTGGAACCAGGATGTGCCAGGAGCCTAACACAGTTCTTCTGCCCTTCCCTGTCCATTATTCTCCTTGGTTCTGTGCCAGGAATATGACTGGCACAGATCCAAAAAGACCCATTGGGGCAGCAGAGGCCAGTGGCATAGCTAAGGAGGTCAGGGGGTAGCTGTCACGGGGGGAGGTAACAAGCTGAGATTGACCAAAATTTTGAAAATCTTTGTATGTTCAAATAATACTCTCATGTTATACATGATTGGAAAGGTAATTTAATGCAGATTGCAATGAAACAAACCACATTGGAATATCTATATTATATCAAAAGTTATGGCCAATTAAGCAAAACAAAAAAAAACCCCCACAACTGCATTAAGGAACAAAAAGTGGATTTCTTTCATTCAAAACTGATCTATGAGACTGATTGTTCTGAGAGCCAATGAGATGTTATGATACTGCAAGGAACCCATAAGGTGTTAATGAGTCAACTTTCATTTCCATGTATCATAATAGAGCTGCTAACTGGTAAAGAGTCATTTTTTCAAGTGGTGCTCCTCTTATATTAAGCAGGGAGAGAATAACCATCCCTCTTCACCCCAGCACAGTGTCTCTAACCAGTAAGGGGCACACTTTTCATTTATTTACTTAATTAAATTTGATTTTGTCCTGGAGGGGGAAGACAAAATTTTCCTTGATCCCAGATAGCAGATAGATGCCTTCGCTATGCCTCTGGCTGGGGGGTGGAAGATCAAGTGGCTGGTGAACTGCGGGGGGAGGAGGCAGGTTTCCTCCTGATTTTTACTTTTTAAAAAGCCTAGGTGTGATGTCACTTCTGGTTGCAACATCACTTATGGGGCCTCATTTTGAGGAGGCTTGCCCTGGTGTAAGGGAACCACAGTGTCCTTACCTTGAGCAGGTCTCTGAGACTGCCCGCTCCCTGCAGGATGCAGCACATACTGTGTTGGCATGGCTTCATCAGGGGCAGGGTTTACCCGGGATTGGGCTGTAATTTATATTAATTGATTCTGAGCAGGACATTTTAAAATATGCAATGTTTGTGTGCAAGATCAGACCAAAGTCCACCGAATCAAGCATTCCTTGCATCCTGGAGACCAGCGGATGCTTGTTGTGCCACCCAAAAGGGGCAGAGGTCCACTGGTGGACCACAATCTATCTTTGGAAATAATCCTGCAAACAGAGATGAGAGGTGTAGTGCCAAAAGTGTGCAGCTGAAACTTTAGTGGACCACAACCTGCCTTTCCTGTTTCAAGCAATCCTCCCTGTATTGAAGGTGTGGACACTGCTTACAGGTCACACCCACTGCAAACCTTGACAGTTCTTTCCTTTCCAAAAGAAAGATGTTATCCTTATACTCATGTCTTCTTTTCTTCCATTCCAGGAGACGGGTACGCTAACTGTATTTATAAGGGGTTTTGTGATTTTATGAAAAAGAAGTATCCAGAGAGAGAGATGACCTGTTGCAACACAAATTTCTGCAACGAGATATCGGCTCCAACCTCCACCCCATCCAACTGAAGCCTCACCGAAGGCCTTTCAATCCTCATCATCAGCTGGTCCTCCTGACATAACTCACTGGGTATATTGTCTGACCCATATGGTCATCTTGGTCTGAAGGAGGAGATGAAGTTTCAATAAAGCCACACCTGGAAATTCTGTATCTGATTTCTATCCCATGTTTCTACCTCTCATTTGCCAGTCACATGTGAAAGGCAGCCTTGGATAGTGTCAAAATTGGCAGAGTAGGGCAATAGACCAACCTGGTGATTGTTTAAATAACCAAATACAGGATATCCCTGGTGAGCCTTGAACGTGGGATGGGGGTTGAGTCTGAAGATGGCGGAGATTGACATTTCCATTATTTGTTCTCAAGTCGGAAAACAAAAACCATCTTCCCAGAATCTTGAGCAGTGGTGCCTCCATATAGGAATGTGCAGGTCATAAACCTAATGCCTTGGCCACTTATCTGGCAAAGATTATGAAGGACAAGATGCACCTGACTTTGCCAAAGAGTAATGCAAGACTTGAGGAGGCATCCAGCAGCAGATGGCCTCCCTGACCTAAGGCACGGGGTGATAAACAGAATTCCAGGTGGAGTTCAGGGCTTGACATGTTCACAAGGTTGTGTCCATGATTCATGTTACAGTCCAATGGTGAATGTAGAGACTCTAGGAAAAGCATCCAGAATCCAGGGCTGGTTCCTTAGGATGTTGGCAAGCAGAGATGGCTTGAGTTGTTCTGCCTGATGTGCACTTATAGGCGTTTGAAAAATTATCCATAGTCTATAGATGGCAAGAGTAGAACAGAAAAATATTCTAACATGCTAAAAGAGGTCATCAGTTGTAATATGGTGGTGAAACTGCAGCAGGAGGCGGTAAACCCTCCCATCCTCCAGGCAAGAGGAGGGCCTGGGCAGGTGGGAATGGAACGTGGCATGCCCCCATCAGTTCACCACCCTTCCCAGCCTGCCACCTAAGGGTGAGGGGCTCAAGCACTCTTATGGAAGGGTCCGGCCTGCTTCTTGCAAACAAGCTCACCCACAGCCTAAGAACACCAAGTTCAACTAAAAGCCCCTTTATATCACTCAGTGCCAGTTTGAGGACAACGAGTGATACATGAAGAGAGGAGTCCCATTTCATTCCTCCTTTCCAGTCTCCCTGTTTCCCAGTCCCATTCCCTGCTCTTCTTGCAGTATGGAATGGGAGCCTTTTGTTTCCTGAATTGGTGGAATGACCCTTTGGCAAACACAGCTGAAAGGCTAGACATCTCTGGGTCATCTTGACTTTACCAGTGGGGACTGCCAAAAAATAGTCTGTGGGCCCAACCCAAATCTCTCCCAGTTATCTCAGGGAAATTGCCTGGCCCAGCCTGGAGGAAATAGTACTTGGAAACCATGAAATGCTTGGGAAACCAAAGAAAGATCATCAGAAGCGCCTCTTGTTGAATGGGGTCCAAGGATGAGGCCTCTCCTATGTCCAAAAGCTCACCTTTAGCCTGTCAGATTTCCCTTTTTCAAGCATCAGCACCCCATCAGTTCCCCTGCCTTTCTTGGCCAAGGTGTGTGACTCTCCTCATGAGCTGCAACCCACCGTGTTCCTCCATCAACCCTCCCAAAGCTTAGCTTTCTCATGGGTGAAAGGACTAAGCCAGCCAGTGTTTTGCCAGATTCCAAGGCCAAGCTCTGCCTGGAGAATTATGCCCACTTTCAGCTCATTAGCTCACCTCCTTTCCTCAAAAATGACCCTGGTTCTGCCCTGCAGTCCTGCTGGACCCCACCACCAGGGTAGCTCTCCTGTTCAAGCTCCAGAGGACCTCCTTCCTGCCAGCAGCCTCCCACCACTACAGCAGCCCCTTGGTCCTCAGCAGGTCTTGGGCACAGCAGCCAAAGCCCAGTCTTAGTGTCTCCAGCAGTCTCCAAAGTCCATTCGCCAATCAGTCTAGTCACAGTTCCACTAGTCCATTAGCCATCAGTGGCAGGCGCCTGTATTCCGCAGCTCGGCTGTGCCTGCAACCGTGGAGCTGCAGAAGGGCAAACAGGGTGGGGGCGTTCTGGGGAGGGGGGAGGCCCAGTGAAGCAGGGCGGGGGTGGGGAGGCCAGCATGTCATAGGGAAGGGGGGCGTGCTGGAGGCGTGACTGGGGGAGGGTGGGAGGAGAATCCGTGGAGCTCCGTTCCGCAGGATGCTAGGCGCTCCTGAAGGCTGCATACCTTACGCCAGCGCCTTTACTTTAGGGGCACCACAAAAGTGAGTAGCCCCATTGCAGGGCTGCCTCCCTTACCTGGGAGTAGGGAACGAAAACCCCCTACTCCCGAGGAGCCTCTCCCCCCCGCGGTAGTGCGGGAGGCGCTGGATGCTGCAGCAGCCCTCGTGGTGCCACTGAGCGGGGCCACCCCCTGAGCTCAGGATTGGGCTGCCCCTTAGGATTGGGCTGTTGAGCATTTAGCTTGGGTCAGATTTATTAAGTTCTGGCTCAATGTTTGTTTCAACGCGGGGCAAGCTCCTCTTTTCCAAGCCTTACTTTCTGATTCCTGGCAATCTACAGGTTTTCATCGTTTCATCCTTAAAATCCACACGCTCGACTTCTTGCTGGATACTACGGACAATGATCCTTTGAATAGGATGAGCAACTTGTGCAGTTTATGGAACATTGAAAGCCAGGAAATTATGGGAGGGGGTGCTTAATTTAACCAATGTTGTAGGAGCAAAAGGACAGAGAGCAAGAGGATCAAGGGAATAAATGGCATGTTCTAATTGTGAGATGCAAGTCTAAAACAAACACCAGAGGGGGTGTGTGTGTGTGTGTGTGTGTGTGTGTGAGAGAGAGAGAGAGAGAGAGAGAGAAAGAGAAAGAGAGAGAGAGAGAATCTTTTTCTCTGTAGTCAGTACTTTGACCACTTTGTGTAAGCTACACATCTTTCACTATTTTCTATGAAGACACTATTTTCTATTGTGCAAGGAGGTAACTCTTGAACACAGAGCAACACTATTCTATAGGAGCATCAAAAGCTGAAGAAACATTCAATTTTTTAATTTCACCCATTCCAGGTCAAAGGTTGTGTATAATTACAGCACAAAACAAATGTGTTCATTATAACCAATTGATCACCTTTTCTTTAAGACATTTCTGCCCTATGTTGCATTTACGCTACAGAGATCAAATGTGTACACCTGTGTGCAGAGCTGAAATGCACACACAATTCATCCATACAATTAAAGTGAGTAGTTTGCCACTCTGTTGATCTACAGGGTGTTGCTCCTGGTGGAATGGCCGGTCTGCCACATGCACACAGCCATGTCACACAGGCGGACTAGGGCAGCAATCCGGCTTGAGGAGGAGGTGTATTGAGGCAGGACAGGTGCTGAGCTAGACAGCAGTGGCATCCGCTGGGTCCTGTGTCCCCTATCCCAGCCCTTACATACCCTTTTTGGCCTAACAGACCAACCCCAGCAAAAAAGCTGGCATAGATCTGAGAAGGTTCATAGGTAGTTGTGCGTTTTTTGTGATAACAAAATAAAAACATAACATCGCATTCTGGATGTTCATTTTTTGTAAAAAAAAAAAGAAGAAAAAGAAAAATTTAAAAAACCTTGAAATCTTCCAAAAAATCAAACACCTCTTGCATATTGGTCACTGGAGGCAGGTTGGGCTTGACAGTGGTGTGGGTGTGTGTGAGAGAGAGTGTGCATGGGTGATGACTGTGGCTGCATTTGCAGACACTATACCACCTCTGGAGAGGAGGGGGTGGTCCCTTGCACTGCAGTGAGGCTCTGTCATGAATAAGTCCTTGTTAGGCCTACGTTGGCAGGAGAAGCCTGAACCAAACTAAGAAAGAATAACTGAGAAGTTGCTAGCAGTTCCCAGCTGCAGGAATGTGGGTAAATAAACAAAGAGGAAGGAATGTGTTGTCTCTCCTTTGATGGCCGGGAAGGACAGATAGCAGGAATTAGGACCAATTGGAGTGCTTGGCACCTCAGCAGACAGATAGTCTCCTTATCAGGGGTGATTGAGTGCAGCTGTGGATCTTCAGTTGGGAGGGATAAGAACTAGGAGGGGTTAGCAACCAGGCCAACTTCGAGAAGGTTCTGTTCACCAAGGGTTCTGACTGGACAGTCTAATAATCATGAAGTCACCTCAGTACGATTAGCATAAGAGGTACAATAATGAGTGCCCAGGGGGGTTAGGAGTTCCCACTTGGACAGAGAGTCTCGGGTGCGACAATCTGCATGCGTGTAAGCTCCATTGTCCATCATGGGCACCTGGGGTGCCCTGCAAAACCGAGTGCTTTGCAACCTCTAGCTATGCCACTGGTTTAAGAACACCTCTGCCCATAAGGGCCCAGGCAGCATCTGGAGAGTTAAGTCCAAGTTTCTTCACTTACCACTCCCAGCCAACCTGGTCCCAACTGGCCCCCATGATGCAGCAGCCCCTGCATCAGCACACAGGCCAGCCAAGGATAGGATGGGGCCATCAGTGATACTTTGGATTGTTCACTGGCACTGAGCGATGTGGCTTTTAGTTTAACTTGCCTTGTTGGTATCCTTGGGCTGTGGGTGTGTTTGTTTGCAAGAAGCGGGCCTGGCCCTTCCATAAAAGTACTTGAGCCCCTCCTCCTTAGGTGGCAGGCTGGGAAGGGCGGTGAACTGATGGGGGTGTGCCACGTTCCATTCCCACCTGCCCAGGACCTCCACCTGCCTGGCGGATGGTAGGGTTTACCTTCTCCTGCTGCAGTTTCATCACCATATTACAAGTGATGAGCTCTTTTAGCATGTTAGAATATTTTTCTGTTATACTCATGCCATCTATAGACTATGGATAATTTTTCAAATGCCTATAAGTGCACATCAGGCAGAACAACTCAAGCCATCTCTCCTTGCCAACGTCCAAAGTAACCAGTAACCATTCTGGACACTTTTCCTAGTGTATGCTCATCAGTGGACTGTAACACGAATCATGGGCTCAACCTTGTGAACGTGACAAGCCCTGAACTCCATCTTGTACTCTGTTTATCAGCACTGCCTTGGGTTGGGGAGACCTTCCGCATGTGACTGGCACTTGGGAGGTAAAAACATGGGCTAGAAATCAGACACAGGATATCCGGGTGTAGTTTTATGGAAATTTCACCCCCCACTTTTTCATCAGCCCAAGATGTCAATAGAAATCAGACAATATAGTTGGTGGGTTATGTCAGGGGGACCAGATATAGGGTCCTCAAGGAGCTTTTGTAAGGCTTGGGGTGGAGTTTGGAGAGCTGGTGGTCATGGGTGCTATCCCATTGCAGTAATCTGTGTTGCAACAGGCAATATTTTTCTTTCATTTTAATTTCTTTTGGCAAAATTCACAAATTTGTTTAGGCAAACAGAGTACCCATCTCCTGGAATGGAAGAAAAGAGTACAAGAGTGTAAGGATGACATATTTCTTTTTGAAAGGGAAGAACTGTCAAGGGCTGCACTGACACCTTCAATACAGGGAGGAATGCTTAAAGGTGAAGGGAGGTGAAGAAAGGCAGATTGTGGTCCACTAAAGGTTCACTTCCTCCCTTTTGGTATTACACCTCTCATCTCTTAGTTTGCAGGATTATTTGCAAACATAGATTGTGGTCCACCAGTGAACCTCTACCCCCTTTCGTGTGGCATAACTAGCATCTCCTAGCCCCTGGATCCAAGGAATGCTGGATTTGGTGGCGTTTGTTCTGATCTTGCACATAAACATTGCAAATGGTTAAGTAAATGTCCTGCTCAGAATCAATTAATATAAACTACAGCCCAATCCTAAGGAAACCCTTCCCCTGTGGCAGCCGTGGCAGCAGAGCACACGCTGCATCTTGCGAGGGGGGGGCAGTCTCATAGACTTCTTCAAGGTAAGGAAACTTTGGTGTCCTTGAAGCAGGGCAACTCTCCACTGCCCTGGTGGGTCTTCTTGTAGCTGTGCCAGTCATTTTCCAGGCACGGAACCAATGAGAATAAGGAACAGGAAAGGGCAGAGAGACTGGCTTAGGATCCTGGAATATACTTGTTCCACACCCCCTCGCTGCCCCATTCTACCTGCAGCCTTCCTCATCCAGACACTCTTGTGTTACTCCCCATCGCAATTCCTCCTCGTCAAGTTACCGGCAGACCTGCCTGTAGCCCACTGTGACACCACTACTGCGTATTGTGTGTACAAAACCTATTGCCAAGTCTTCCTGTTCCAGTAGAGGTACATGATGAGCTTTTCACCCCTTTCCAGTAAGAAGGCCTGGCTGCACCCTCTTGCTCTTCCTAGGGACTCAGAGAGGATCAGGGATTTTTCAGGGACTATAATCACTGCATCCAATCCTGCAAGCCAGTCCAAAAACACCACCTTCTCTTCGGGGGTTCAGCTTCCTATATTGCTAGTTTTGCATTTGACTTCAACACAGATCTCTCCTCTGTGAATATGCCCAGAAAATGACCCTGCACTCATTTCATATTTAAATCAGACTCAAAACAAAGATGTAGCTAATCAGGTACAAACACTTCCAAACAGGACCATTTAGCCAGATTTCTGCTTCTTCAACAAGCCCAGGCCACAGTTAATGTGGAAAGTCTGCTTTGGAAACTTAATGTGGAAAGCCACAGGCCTCCTAAGCCTTTAAGAGTGACATTCTGTACCAGACAAGAATTCAGCAGCTGTTCTTTTTCCACCAAGGACCAGCTAATCTAGTTAAGGACCAATCCTATCCAACTTTCTAGCACTGGTGCATCGGCAGTGCAGCCCCGAGGTAAGGGACCAAATGTTCCCATACCTGAAGGAGGCCACAGTGACTGCCCCTCCACCACAGGATGCAGCGAATGCCTCATTGGTGCACTAGTGTTGGAAAATTGAATAGGATTGGGCCCTGAGTTCAAGGGAGGAAGGACTGGGATTTACATCATGTCAAAAGGAACAGAGGAGCACTCAAGAGCTGCCCTCTTTTCTCCTTCCTTCCCCACCGTTTGACTATGAAACATCCTTTATTTTTTCCCCTTTTGGGGGGATGCTTAACATCCAACATGAGAGTGAACTGAAAAGGAATGTTTGCTCATGCTTTGACTTCTTAGTTCAGTGTTATTCAAACTGTGCGGCGCGGCTCTTTAGGGAGGCGCCCGGAACTCAAAGGGGAGGCGCAGGATGTCCTCTCGCAGTGTTACAGTCACACCCCTGGGAAGAAGACCAGACCAGTCTTCTGCCCGTGGTCTGTGCTTTTATTAAAGCAGAAGAAACGGGAGTTGCTCAGCTGCAGAGTGGCTGCTGCCGCCCGCCCTCTTCTCCCTCCACTCCGAGGCTGCTGCCTTCTGTGTTTGATGCATGTTGTTTCCAAAGCTCTTGACTCCAACCCCATCTGGCAATTACTGAGCATGCTCAGCTTGCAGTCCTTAACCCTCGCTGATCCTTGTCTGGTTGGTTCCTAGTTCCCAGCCTGGGATCGCTTCTCATCAAAGTGAAATCTCTCTTTTCAGCCCGCTCCCACTTCCACTCCCCTCTTTCAATCTCCAAACCTTTCCGCTTTCCTCCCCCTCCCCAAATAAAACGCTTCCTATTTTACCAGTCACCAGGGTTCTTATGGTTGTTTCCATGCAGCTGGCAAAGGCGGGGGGGGGGGGGAAGAGAGAAGCACACTTTACTTGGCCAGGAGTAAAAAAAGGGTACTGTTTTTAAAGTGATTTCTTAATCTTGTTGTTTGACTGAAGAGGAAAGGCTCTATTTTTAAAGTGATGAATCTTGCTATTTGAAGGGAATACTCATCAGTCATTAATGAAGTGATTGCCAGCCCAATCCTATCCACATGTTCCTGGGAGTAAGCCCCATTGACTCTGACCCTGCATGGCCACACGATTCTTTGGATTTTTGGAGAGGCAAACAAACAGGCGACAGGAGAATTCAAAGGACTTCTAACGTTTACTGATTTGCAAACGGGACCCCCCACACACACACATGTGGAGGCCCCCGAACAACTACAATGATGCAGGTTTTATAGGGCATTTTAGATAGGGGAGGGGGTCGAGAGGACACAAAGAGAGGATAGCATCCATGAGAAGAATAATGTACAGGCAGGCAAAAACAACATTTGGCATTCCTTATCAGCTCAGGATGTTAATTTGAGAAGGGCCATTCTATGCGCATTGACCAGTTGTTTACAGAGATATCCATTACAGAGGGTCTGGTACTCTAACTCTTTCATCCTTTGTTTATTGCCCTTATTTATGGCCTTCTGTTCACCCTTGTATGCCCATACCACAGTTAGCTTGTTCTTGAGAGGGATTTTAGATGCTGGCTTTTGGTCAGAGAAGAGCCTTGTGGGTATTTCATAGTGTGAACTGGGCATCTCAGGATATTTCTATATTGTGAGCTGGGCATATTGATATCAGTTCCCCCCCCCCCCAATGGGCAACAAGGGAGACAGAAAGTGGATGGAATTTTAGCAGATTAGCTTGGTAAACTTGGGCAGGAGAGACAAGAGGGACTGTAGGACGCTGAGTCCTAACATATTGAAAACACATGAGAACTGAGTAAATGCAGCAACCAGACAGAAATATGAGAACAGCAATAACTTCAATTAACACTAAAAGTGATCTAAGCCAATCAGAATCCACAAGCCAGTTTAACTAGTTGGGAGAAACCTTATGGGTGACATGAGTGAGCAAGGTCTTTGAGATCGTATGTAAGGTTAGTTTGATTCAGAGACTATTTTCTATTAGGCTGAACAAAACAAAAAAATACATCAACACACATCTTACTTTGATAGGAATCATAAATCCAGACCACTTTTAGGTACACCAGGGTGGTAGAGTTTTAGTTCACTTTCTACAGAGCATTCTGAATACACAAGGGCAAAGAGTGAATTTAAAGTGCAAACATAGCTACTTGTCTGGGCGTCTGATCTGTGAGCAGCATGTACACCCTGGAGAGTGACTCTATGTTTGGGTACTCAGGAGAGTAACTATTTGCTAGCTAAACTCTCTTAGTTTTTAAGGATATTGAAAAGTTGCTTACATGTAGGCAGAATGTTTGGAGATAAATGTGTAACTCAGGGTATGAATGGAGGGAATTCCCTTAATCACTCAGGATGCAGGTAAATTGGGCCAGCAGTGTCAGCTAAAATGCATATTAGCTCTTTGGTGCCAGAGCCTGTCTAGCAACTTTTAAGTGAGGTTTACCTAAATTAATGCAAAATACAGGCATAATCCAATGTTTTGGTACAAAATACAGAAGTTACTGAAATTGTGTTCAGGAAAGCAAACACAAACTGAAGATACAATGAAAATAATAGAATGAATAGAAAATAAAAAATACTACATTAAAACAACTTCATCCAAAGAAATCATACATGCTCATAACAGCTCATTATTCATCGGCCATGAGTCCCCTCAGCAGGTTCAACTCCAACATATCCTTCAGCATCAGGTGAGCAAGGTGTTCTTCATCTTCCAGCAGCTGTCTTCTAGGCGACGCTGTGTACAGTCAGTGACCTGACAAGTTTGTACCTCCTGTGTTGAATCTCCATCTGTTCATCTGGGGGTGTATGGCAAGGGACAGGTGTATCCTCTACCTTGCTTCTACCTTGCCTCTACCTCTTCATTCCGTGGGTGCACACAGGTTGAGGAAAAGAGGTCTGGTCTTCTTCACAGCCAGATTGCCTCCACCATTGGTCTCAGTTCAAAGGAGCACAGGCAGGAACTCTCTTCAGGTCTGAACCAGCGTTGGTTGGAAGTTAGGTCCATGTAGGGCTGGACTTGTGTGAGCTTGTCCAGTGGATGTGTTGGTTAGCCACAGGGTAGCCATACTGACCCTGCTTTGGAGCTCACTGCTAATGATAATGCTGAAGCATTAATAATTTCTGAGTATAAAAACAGAAAAGAAAACAAAGCAAAACACATACTCAAGGGGTCAATGTGGTTTCTTAAGCAGTGCATTTCAGGGTAAACTTTCTCTGCATTGGAATACATTTGAGACATCTCAAAAGGAGATATTGGAAATGGAAAAGGTCCAAAAGAGAGTAACTAAGATGATTGCTGGGCTGGGGCACCTCCCCTATGAGGAAAGGCCACAGTGCCTGAGCTCCCTTAGCCCAGAAAAGAGACACCTGAGGGGGAACGTGATTGAGACATACAAAATCATGCATGGGGAGGACAAAGTGGACAGAGAGATGCTCTCCATGCACTCTCACATAACACCAGAACCAGGGGACATCCACTCAAAATTGAGTGTGGGGAGAGATGAGTTAGGACAGACAAAAGAAAATATTTCTTCACTTCGTATGTGGTAGGTCTGTGGAACTCCCTGCCACAGGATGTGATGGCAGCATCCGGCCTGGATGCCTTCAAAAGGGAACTGGACAAGTTTCTGGAGGAAAAATCCATCACGGGCCACAAGCCATCATGTGTATGTGCACCCTCCTGATTTTAGAAATAGGCTATGTCAGATGCAAGGGAGGGCACCAGGATGCAAGTCTCTTGTTATTAGGTGTGCTCCCTGGGGCATTTGGTGGAGCTGCTGTGAGATACAGGAAGCTGGACCAGATGGGCCCATGGCCTGATCCAGGGGGCTGTTTCTCATGTGGTCACAGACACAATGCTGGACATTTTGTTGGAACATAATACAGATTAGTGAAGGAGGCTTACTGAGTTGTGTTTCTTAGATTGTGCCCCTACATTTAAACAGTTAAACACAACTAGCATGGCTATTAGCACTTGGAATAAATTAAAGGTTAAAGTTATTTTTGATACTTGTTTCCAAACTTTTTAGTTAACTTGATCTTAGATGTTCAGGTCTTTTCTTTGTTTTCTCACCCTCCTTTATCTAGACACTCCTGTTGATATCAAATGTTCAGATACTGCACATACTTCAGACTCCTTTAGCTGCTTTGGTCTCAAACAAAGATAAGATGCAACAATTTACTAAACATAGGAAACTTAAAACATTGTAAGAATAGCAGTTCAGGGAGTGCAATATTGGAATAAAGGCAATTTGCTAGCTTTAAACCTGCACACAGACATTGATGTACAACAGACAATAAACAACAATAATACATATTTTTGGGGAAGGGGGCTTCCTGTATTCTTATCTAACCTCCTTGAAATACAGTTGCGTGATTTAGTCCCTCCCACTATTGGCTATGTCTGGTACTTTTCCTTTGGTGAGTTTCTCTTAGCTCAAAGTTCCTTTGGTCAGGCCATGTGGCTCTTGATTCCATTTTCTCTCTCTCTTTTTCTTGGACTGTTCAACCTTAAAGGGCTGGTGTTGTTACAGAACTATGTACATGGCCTGCTTGTTGGTTGGTTTGCTATAGGAACTAGAGAAGAGGTAATAACAGTACAGAAATACAAATACAATACAAATACAATAGCAGAAAGACACTGTGCTGACTTTTCTTACATTCTTGTTGAGCACAAAAGGTTATGTGTTTTAAAACATTCTCCACAGAGAAAGTAAACAGGTTGTTTAGAACTACCTCTGATTGAGTGCAATTTCTTACCATAAAGGCACAAGAAAACTGGAACACATCATGAACTTTGCACACTACAGTCAGCCAAATCTGATTTTTTTTTCTACTTTCTCCTTTGTTTCTTTTCTTATTCAGAACTCTTTTGATTCCCTGGGAGCTGGAGAGAACCTGGGTTTTTCCTTCAAGGAGGACACAAGTTGGTCCTGCAAATACTTGCACAGCTCATCTTAACATTAAGAGATTATTTGCTGAGGGACTGTAACCTTTGAAAATGTCCATCACTGATGGAACAAAAAGTTTTGTCCAATTACCTTAGGGTAATTGGAGGGGTGTGTGTGTGAAAAGAAAGCACATCTGATAAGAGTACTCTTACATGTTTAAAAACAGGAAAAAAAGGACTGTGGTACAAATACAATAGCAGAAAGACACTGTGCTGCCTTTGCTTACATTCTTGTTGAGCACAGAAGGTTAGGTGTTTTAAAACATTCTAGGAATGCAAGAGATAAAGAAGAGATAAACAAGAGGAAGCAAGAGATGAGCAGCTTGCTGTCCAAATCCTAACGAAATCTTCCCCACCCAAAGCAGCTGTGCCAATGTAGCGTGCGCTGTATCCTGCATTGGAAGGCAGGCTGTTGCAGAGTTGGGGGCGTTCATTCCCTTACCACATGGAAAGCCTCTGCTGCCCCAAGGAGTGTCCTCTGATCTGCAGCAGTTATTTTGCTGAGGAATAAACTGGTTAGGTGTTTTAAAACATTCTCCACAGAGAAAGTAAACAGGTTGTTTAGAACTACCTCAGACTGAGTGCAATTTCTTACCATAAAGGCACAAGAAAACTGGAACACATCATGAACTTTGCACACTACAGTCAGCCAAATCTGATTTTTTTTCCCTACTTTCACTTTTGTTTCTTTTCTTATTCACAACTCTTTTGATTCCCTGGGAGCTGGAGAGAACCTGGGTTTTTCCTTCAAGGAGGACACAAGTTGGTCCTGCAAATACTTGCACAGCTCATTCTTCTTCTCTCCCTCTTTTTTTTTTTTTTCTTAACATATAATTAGAATTAAGAGAATGCAAAATATGAATTGCACCACAATAGTTTTTACAATGGGGAGAAATCTTAACATTAAGAGATTATTTGCTGAGGGACTGTAACCTTTGAAAATGTCCATCACTGAAGGAACAAAAAGTTTTGTCCAATTACCTTAGGGTTATTCTTCATGTTCCCTCCCTCATGGATGAGGGGTGTGAGTGTGAAAAGAAAGCACATCTGATAAGAGTACTCTTACATGTTTAAAAACAGGAAAAAAAGGACTGTGGTACCAAAAATGATAATGAGCTCAATATACAAAAATAATAAAAAATGTTGCAACAAATATCAGGGCTATTACAGAAAGGAAGTCTACAGCCATGTGGGCTTCAGAGAGACTTCACTATAAACAAACAAGAACAAAGACAGACAAAGCGCTTCTTTCATACCACACACACATACAACAAACATATAGAGCATTTTAGTATTTATATGTATACAAGCAGAGAACATAAGTAGAATTAAGAGAAATTGTCATGACAATCCTTCTATTAGAAAAAGAAATATTTCATTAGTATTAAACCAGACTAAAATATATACAGATATAGGGGTCAGGGCTTGGATCCTGTAAAGGAAATGAGATTAAGTAAATTTGTCTTCTGGAGGGCAAATGTTTTTTTTTTCTTTGTCTTTACTCGTTGCTGAAACAAAAAGGGTTAAAACAAAAGATAGCTATTGCAAAGTTAGGCATTAGAGGCTTTTCTTTGTTGGCTACTATTTTGCACTCTGTGCATGCCTCGAGGCACAAAGGTTAGGAGGGTTTTTCAGACTTTCCTTGGGGAGGGGAATGGAACACACAGACTTCTTACATTGCATACCTGTGAAATTCAAAAGTTATTAAGAATGATTAAAGATTGTATTTAAAGAGAAACACACTTTTGACAACTGTCTAGGTTGGTTGCAGTTGCAATTAGTCTTTTTTAGTTACCTAAATAGGTAAGTGGCAAATCATGGTTATTATTATAGCTGGAGACTCTATACTTTAGGGTCTCCCTAAATCACCCTGAGCATTTTTAGCTTATATTCTGGCCCCTAGGGTCTCACTGACTCAGTTTTGCTGATCTATGTAATGGGCACATATACTGTCTTGCACGCTGTGTTTCTAAGCAAACACGGAGTGTAGTTTGCTCTTACGTAAGTGCATTAAAAAAAACACTAAGTTCAAATGAGCCTGATCCTGAGCACCCATGAATAAGACAGCAAATTGTATCTTGTCTCCCAGACAAGGGAGGCATAACACATCATATGAAATTGCCAAGCAGATAGAAGAGAGGGATGGCAGGAACACTGAGTACTTTGGAGGAGGGAAGGGAGGGTGCCTTGTTGAAAGGAAGGTCTGCAGGATAGGTAGGAGGCAGTGTGGTTGGAGCCTCAGCCACTAAAGTCTGCACAGGGCTTATAGATTCTACATCTTAAACATTCAATCCTCCATTTTTTAAGAGCTCAGGCCTGTTTCTTAGCAAAAACAATTGCAAAGATCCAATGTCCAATGCCTTCCCCACTTCCTGAAACTACTGAGACAGGGTTCACAACATATGGAAATTAAGAGTACCTTCTGCTGGCTATTGAAATTCTGAGCTGGCCATTCTAATTCTATAGCGCCCATTCAGAAGGGTGGGGTTTCCCCTTCCCAGGGACTGAAAGTTATTCAAAATACATTTAGACTCAGACTAGACTGGAAAGTGGCCTTTTGCACCAGAACATACTTCTGCTGCAGCTGCAGTTCCACAGCTGTGCCCCTGAGCTCCTCTACACTCCTTCATGGTAAGCAGATCTACTGCAGCAGGCCAGCTTCCTCTCAGGTGAAACACTGTTCAGGAATGTTGCTGGGCCTGGTGTGTATGGCTTGTGGCAATAGTCGCCACCATGTGCCCATGGTAATGCCCCCAGCGTCCCATGTGAGCAGTGAGTCTGGGTGAGATTGGAAATGTAAGATCCCAGGAAATTTCTGGGCCCAGTGGCATCGCGAGGGGGCTGCGGGGGGTGTGGGTCGCATCGGGTGACGTTCCGGGGGGGTGACACGTCCAGGGGGATGAAGCACTAAAATTGCGGCTTTAGGAGCTACCCCATCATGCCATATGCTGTTGAATGCAGAATGTCCAGCGGAATGCAATGCAAAAAACCAAAGTGAAATCGCTCCTTTCGTTTAAAAGTTATGTCCAAAAAACCGGAAAGAAAAAATGCATGGATCCCTATGGAAAGTGAAAGTGAGCCGTATCGCACGTTTACTCATGAGTAGGTGTACTTGCCATAGTCCTTCAGAAAGGGCAGGCCAAGAGGAATCAAATGACACCATAATGGTCCTGATCCATTCAATGCAGCCCCCAAAAAACACCTGAGAAGGAGGTCCCTACCTCCCAGCTGCGAGTGTATTTAGCCCGAAACAAAGCCACTTTGCCGTGTTTACTCATGAGTAGGCAAACATGCCTTAGTCTGTCAGAAAGGGCGGGCAGAGAGGACTCTAAGGACATCAGAATGGTCCTGATCCACTGAATGCAGCCCCCAAAAATACTCAAGAAGGAGGTTGCTCCCTCCCAGCTGCGAATCAATTGAGCCCTATGGAAAGTGAAGCAGCCTCACAGTCATGTTTGCTCGTGAGTAGGCAGACTGCCTTGGCTGGTGGTCAGGCCAGGAAAAGTGGAATGTGAGGGTACCAGAATGGTCCTGATTCAATGGAGCTGGAGTGCAACAAATGCTCCAGAAGACGGCCCCTCCCTCCCCCACAAAGATAGGATCTCAAAACACATAGACGAACAGGCCTTGCTGAGGGAGAGTCAGCATGGCTTCTGTAAGGGTAAGTCTTGCCTCACCAACCTTATAGAATTCTTTGAAAAGGTCAACAGGCATGTGGATGCGGGAGAACCCCTGGACATTATATATCTGGACTTTCAGAAGGCGTTTGACACGGTCCCTTACCAAAGGCTACTAAAAAAACTCCACAGTCAGGGAATTAGAGGACAGGTCCTCTCGTGGATTGAGAACTGGTTGGAGGCCAGGAAGCAGAGAGTGGGTGTCAATGGGCAATTTTCACAATGGAGAGAGGTGAAAAGTGGTGTGCCCCAAGGATCTGTCCTGGGACCGGTGCTTTTCAACCTCTTCATAAATGACCTGGAGACAGGGTTGAGCAGTGAAGTGGCTAAGTTTGCAGACGACACCAAACTTTTCCGAGTGGTAAAGACCAGAAGTGATTGTGAGGAGCTCCAGAAGGATCTCTCCAGACTGGCAGAATGGGCAGCAAAATGGCAGATGCGCTTCAATGTCAGTAAGTGTAAAGTCATGCACATTGGGGCAAAAAATCAAAACTTTAGATATAGGCTGATGGGTTCGGAACTGTCTGTGACAGATCAGGAGAGAGATCTTGGGGTGGTGGTGGACAGGTCGATGAAAGTGTCGACCCAATGTGCGGCGGCAGTGAAGAAGGCCAATTCTATGCTTGGGATCATTAGGAAGGGTATTGAGAACAAAACGGTTAGTATTATAATGCCGTTGTACAAATCGATGGTAAGGCCACACCTGGAGTATTGTGTCCAGTTCTGGTCGCCGCATCTCAAAAAAGACATAGTGGAAATGGAAAAGGTGCAAAAGAGAGCGACTAAGATGATTCCTGGGCTGGGGCGCCTTCCTTATGAGGAAAGGCTACGGCGTTTGGGCCTCTTCAGCCTAGAAAAGAGACGCTTGAGGGGGGACATGATTGAGACATACAAAATTATGCAGGGAATGGACAGAGTGGATAGGGAGATGCTCTTTACACTCTCAAATAATACCAGAACCAGGGGACATCCACTAAAATTGAGTGTTGGGCGGGTTAGGACAGACAAAAGAAAATATTTCTTTACTCAGCGCATGGTTGGTCTGTGGAACTCCTTGCCACAGGATGTGGTGCTGGCGTCTAGCCTAGGCGCCTTTAAAAGGGGATTGGACAAGTTTCTGGAGGAAAAATCCATTATGGGGTACAAGCCATGATGTGTATGCGCAACCTCCTGATTTTAGAAATGGGCTATGTCAGAATGCCAATGCAAGGGAGGGCACCAGGATGAGGTCTCTTGTTATCTGGTGTGCTCCCTGGGGCATTTGGTGGGCCGCTGTGAGATACAGGAAGCTGGACTAGATGGGCCTATGGCCTGATCCAGTGGGGCTGTTCTTATGTTCTTATGACAAAAAAAAGAGGCTTGAGCTGGTAAGGAGAAGTTTTCTATTTTGCACTTGCAAAGCCAGGAGGGTCTTTGTATTGATGTGCCTGAAATAGAAGAACTTTAAACTGGGCACTGGGGAGGGCTGGAAAACTCACTGATTCTTTTTTTTTGGGGGGGGGGGGGTGTTATTGCAGGCAGACTACAGAGTAAGCTCCATTGACCACTATGGGACTTACTTCCTACTAGACATGCATAGGCTTGAGCTCACAGGCTGCAATTCTACCCACACTTTCCCGAGAGTAAACCCCATTGACCACAATAGGACTTACTTCAGAGTAGATTCACTTGGTGGAACAGGACTGGCTCCCCCTTATTTAATTATTTCTTTTATTTTAATTTAATTATTTATAATTATTTATTTTAATTTCCTTGATGATGTCACCTCTGGCCATGACATCACTTTCAATGGGTCCTGGACAGGATGTCATTCTAAAAAGAGGGTCCCAGTGCTAAAAGTTTGAGAACTGCCACAATAAGTTGTTAGTAAGTTGACACAGGGGTGTGTGTGCGTGAGACTCTACAAGTTTTCAAAATCACTAAAATCAGAGTCTGGAGGAATAATACCATCATGTTATATATCAATCAATGCGTAATTTCATGCAGAATGCAACGAAACAAACCACATTGAAATATCTGTGTTCTAACAAAAAGTACAGCCAAAAAACCAGTGGGGGCAGGGCGATGGTACATCACCACGCCCACCACCTGGGGCATTGCCCCGCCCACTGCATGGGGTGACGTGCAGTCCTCCCGCACCGGGAGACACAAATCCTAGTGACGCCACTGCCCCCAGGTAAGCCACTACAGTCCCTATGGGTCTCCTTGGACTCCCCATAACCCCAGACACCCACCAGCCCCATAAGAGAGGAGGCAGGATGTGGGTGGAATTAGGTGGTGATGGGGGTGCAGAGGAAGGTGTATCTGGACTGGGAAGGGGGCGTGTTTAGCAGCAGCAACGTCTGCCAGTTCTAAGCCCCTTCCCAGTCTCAATCCGCAAACCTGCATCCACAAGGACTTGTGCTAGTTATGAGTTGTGCCAGATGTTAGTGGGCACAGGTCTGAGTAGACGCAGCAGCCCAGCTGGGGCTTACCCTGAGGATACAGGTTTCTTTACTCAGAGAAGGCCTCTGGAGATCCAAAGTCCCCCGCAGGATACCGAGGGCACCACATTAGGATTGGGCTTTGAGAGACATGGAAAATTAAGGCAAAACAGCTGTCGTTTCTGTCTTCTTCTTTTGCCAAGCACTTTATGCGCAGATAAAGTGCTCCTAAGATGTGACCTGATTGGACAGTGTAACCTGAAGACGCACCCCTAAGAACCCCACTCCACAAGATGTCCTGCTGTCTCCAGAAAGGAGCAACTTAGAAGACATGTAATGTTAAATGAACTGTGGAGTTCTCAGAAGGCTTTCAAAGTGCTGAAGAAAGTCATGTGAGCTAAGTATGTATCCCGAGGGGGAACAGTGTGTTGCAGGGGGGCCAGCACGTTGTGGAACTGGCCCAGGGCTGTAAAGAGGCCAGGTCTGTTATTGTTGCGGATTGTCTTTCCCACCTGTCCTTGCTCACAAATGGCTCCAAATAGGAGCCACTCTGGAAGACAAACAATGTCCTGGGAGACTCTGAGAGGGGGGCTTCTCCAGGCTACCTTTGCACTCTATTTGCCTTTTGGACTCTTTGGACTTCAGAATGGCCCACAGAAGCCTCTTTAACCCACTTTTGCTTTCTGGAAGCAAATTGGAAGTTTGTGGTATAGTTAAAGGGGTGCAGGCCGTAGGGCAACAAGTTGAGCTTGACACTAGTGACCAAAATTGTTAAAACCATGTTAGATATCATGGGAAAGGTAATTTAATGCAGAATGCAATGAAACAAACCTCACTGGAACATCTGTATTCTCTCAGAAGTTATGGCCAATTAACCAGAAAATGAAAACACAACTGCCTTATGGAACAAAAAGTGAATTTACTTAACTCAAAACTGACCCGAGAAACTGATTTGTCATGCACATTGGGGCAAAAAATCAAAACTTTAGATATAGGCTGATGGGTTCTGAGCTGTCTGTGACAGATCAGGAGAGAGATCTTGGGGTGGTGGTGGACAGGTCGATGAAAGTGTCGACCCAATGTGCGGTGGCAGTGAAGAAGGCCAATTCTATGCTTGGGATCATTAGGAAGGGTATTGAGAACAAAACGGTTAGTATTATAATGCCGTTGTACAAATCGATGGTAAGGCCACACCTGGAGTATTGTGTCCAGTTCTGGTCGCCGCATCTCAAAAAAGACATAGTGGAAATGGAAAAGGTGCAAAAGAGAGCGACTAAGATGATTACGGGGCTGGGGCACCTTCCTTATGAGGAAAGGCTACGGTGTTTGGGCCTCTTCAGCCTAGAAAAGAGACGCTTGAGGGGGGACATGATTGAGACATACAAAATTATGCAGGGGATGGACAGAGTGGATAGGGAGATGCTCTTTACACTCTCACATAATACCAGAACCAGGGGACATCCACTAAAATTGAGTGTTGGGCGGGTTAGGACAGACAAAAGAAAATATTTCTTTACTCAGCGCGTGGTCGGTCTGTGGAACTCCTTGCCACAGGATGTGGTGCTGGCGTCTAGCCTAGACGCCTTTAAAAGGGGATTGGACGAGTTTCTGGAGGAAAAATCCATTATGGGGTACAAGCCATGATGTGTATGCGCAACCTCCTGATTTTAGGAATGGGTTAAGTCAGAATGCCAGATGTAGGGGAGAGCACCAGGATGAGGTCTCTTGTTATCTGGTGTGCTCCCTGGGGCATTTGGTGGGCCGCTGTGAGATACAGGAAGCTGGACTAGATGGGCCTATGGCCTGATCCAGTGGGGCTGTTATGTTCTTATGTTCTTATGATTGTTCTGAGAGCCAATGAGATGTTATTATGATACAGCATGGAACCAATAAGGTGTTAATATGTGTCAGCTCTCATTTCATGCATCATAATACACTTACACCTGCTAACTGGATCCCTAACACTCTGGATTCTTTTTACGGCTTGCACAGCAGTGCTTGAAGAACAGCTGGAGATCATTGCAAAGCCCAGCAGAAGAGAGCGATCTGCCTTGGCAGATGCTGTTGTCCAGGCTGCTGGGAGTGTTGAGCTCAGTGGCATTGCTGGGGGTGTGGCTGCACCAGGAGACACGCAAAGGGGGAGGTGACCCCACTAGTGACCACAATCACTCAAATCATAGTTTGTAGGAATAACACCATCAGCTTGCATGGCCCTTGAGAGGAATTTTATCAGGGTGCACCAGGTGATGTGGATTTGGATCCTGGACCCCTTTGCAAATTCTGTGGTCCACTTGGGAGTATTGACCTCCCCTCTTTTTCCTGCTTCCTTCGTCCTCTTCAGTCTATAGATTAAGTTGCACTGATACCATTTCAACAGTTGCACTGATACCATTTCAACAGAGAAGGACCTGCAAGATCCTCCTCTGCCCAGCATTGTTTCCATTGGTCCCTGACTCCCCCTCCTTCGCCTACAGTTGCAAGCCGGGCAGCCCAGTCCCAAATTGCACTAGAACAGGGAGGCCAAATGGCCTGAGCTGTATCCAGCACAAGTTAGGTGCTGACTAAATTTGGGTAAGGGGATATTTTACTACCTTCCAGACTGCCCTCTCCCACCCAAAAGTGCCCCCTCCCTGCCTCTGCTACACCCTCCTGTCACCCTCTCTCTTGCTGGCCTGCCTCTGTCAGCCTGAAGGATCAATATCTGGCTACACCCTCCGTGCTGGAAATAATGACCATTTAGGATTGGGGTTTTAGTGAATCCAAATTTCCCAATTGTTGTTTGCATTAACGTTTTATGTTCACCTTTTTTTTGTTTTTTTTTCTAATTATTTTGATAAAACTTGTAAATGAACAGTGGAGGTGGGTGTTTTTCCCCATTAGGAGGGGGAGCCGTTGCCTGTTCAGTTTGTACCATGCAAAAGCATATGGGATGCTCTCACCTGTGTAGACTAGACTTCTCATGGGTCTCTTTTTCTTGTTTCGTAAGTCCCTCCTTAAGAAGCCATGAGAAGCAGCTTCTCTTGTTTTATTTTGCTCTCTGTTCCACCAGCAGTAGGAACCTCTGACCATTCAGAGGATACGTCATCTTAGAAGCTGTGAGTCCCTTTCTTTGGAAACCTTCACCAGCCTCTGCTCTTGTGCACATGCAGTTGATAACAGCAGCCTAGCTACGTGGTGGACCAGTGGTTCCCAAACCAGATCGTGAGATGCAGCTCCCCAGGGAGCACCAAAGGCAGCCAGGGAGCCACAGAATCATCCCCTGAAGGTGCCCCTCCTCAAAGCCAACATTCTCAGAAGAAGAGCTGCAGAAACGTGGAGACTGTGGCATTGTCATTCCTTCTGGGCTCCTATCATTTTATGTTCACCTTTTTGGTGCAGTGGTTAGTGATAAAGGAGTCTTCACAATGCTGAATGATGGAAAAGTGGGTGGGAGGGAGATGACAGATTGAACGACTTCCCGTGACCCTCCTCCAGGAGGTGAGAGCAAAGCGCTTCCTCATCCTACATCCATGGGCTTCAGGATTTTCTGGTTTGCAAAGGCAGGAGCATTTGAGCATAACATTGCTTTTGTGCCTGCTGTGGCACATTTTGATCTTCCTGCAGAAAGGAGAGGAGGCTGCAGTCAGGCGACTAAAGGGGGAGGCTCAAGCCCTGGCCAGAGGAGCCCTCAGTTGTCCTCGATCATGTCGCTTTGCTCCAGGCAGTGACGTAGCTGAGGGGGTGCAGGGGGTAGATATTGCACTGGGAAACAAGCTTTAGGGGGGCAACAAGCTGAGTCAGATGTTAATGGGCAAAGTTGGGAAAACCTTGGCATGTATGAAGAATAACGTCATGTCATATACCACTGGAAAGGTAATTTAATGCAGAACACAATGAAGCAAACTGCACGGAAATATCTGTATTCTATCAGAAGTTATGTCCAATAACCAGAAAATAAAAATATAACCACCTCATGCAGCATTTTTCAACCGCTGTGCCAAGGCACACTGGTGTGCCACGAGGCTGCCTCAGGTGTGCCGTGGGGCAGGAGGAGACAGGCAGCAGCCGCGCACATGGGAAAGGGGCTGCTTTGAGCCTCATGTGGCAGCAGAAGAAAAGGAGCAGCCAATGAAGGGGCTGGTCATGGCTGCTTTGCTGCCACTGCTGAGCAAGACTAAGGCTGCAACCCCATCCTCACTTACATGGGAGTAAGCTCTGTTGACTATTCTGGGGCTTACTTCTAAGTAGACATGCATGGGATTCAGAAGTGAGGTGGTTGTTAGGTTGTTGGGCAGCCAGAGAAGCCTGGCAAGCTCTGGGTGGGAGCCTGAAGTGAGTGAGAAGGAGGGAGCCAGAAGCAGGTAGGAAGTGAGCGAGTCTGCTGAGGCCACCAACCAAGGGACTGGCTGGCTGAAGAGGGTCCTTGAAAGTCCCTTTTCCTTGCCTGCAACTCCCCAAAGTGACCCTCCCTGTGTTGCCTTCCCGTCCCCATCAAGACACTTCTTGCCTGTTAGAGTTGGACCACAATCCCTTCCACACTTACCAGGGAGTAAGCCCCATTGACTATAATGGGGCTTACATCTGAGTAGTCATGGCTATGATTGGGCTGTTGGTCATGCTCTTTTTTTCCTCAAATACACTAGCAGGCAATTGGTGCTTCTCTTCTCCACACCCCACTTCCTCCCACAGACACATTCCCCCCAAACTCATAATCCCAGTTAACACCTCCCTTTCTTTCCCTCCCTTTACTCCTCCCCACCTTCCAAAGGTCCAGACTCAGTTGCCTCACATTCTCTCTCTCTCTCTCTCTCTCTCTCTCTCTCTCTCTCTCATCCTCAGTTAAATTCTGCACTTGTTCCAATCATGTCTCCTCACTGCTCCTCACCCCACATTTCTCCACTAGATGCTCAGCCTGACCTCTCTTTGCCAGCACTTTCTGGCATCACACTTGGGTAGCAATTTGATCACTCTACTTCAGAACAGTTTTCCTCCTTTCCAGAAAGCAAACACACGTCCCTCTCCAAGTTCTTGTGAATTTCTTTGTCATGTAATGATTTGATTCTATTAATTGTATTAATTAAAATTTATTGTAATGTCGTAATTTAATGCCACTAAAAACCACTTGTTGCCTTGTTGACCATTTTAGTGCCTTGTCAGCGTGCTGTGAGCTAAAAAGGTTGAAAGTGGCTGGTCTAACTGAACAAAATTTCCCTAACTCAGAACTGACCTATGAGGCTGAGTGTTCTGAAAGCCAATGAGATGCTGTTATGATGCCGCAAGGATCCAATAAGGTGTTAATGTGAGTCAGCTCTCATTTCCTTGTCTCATAATACACTTACACCTTCTAATACACTTACACCTTCTAAGTGGCTATAGTGCTTATATATATATCCAGTGGGCATCACTGGATGTTGAAAAGCGGTATATAAATACTGTTAATAATAATAATAATAATAATAATAATAATAATAATAATAATAATAATAATGAGATGATTAAAGAGAAGATTGCATGCCATTTAGTTTTAATGACTTCCTGAAGGAGGTGAGAGGACTTTGCAGAGCTGGAAAAGAGGCTCTGACTGCCAAGCGACTCTTAATTATCACACATACTTGAGTATAAGTCGATCTCACAAATAAACAGAGCCAAAAAAAAAAAAAAAAAAAGAATTTTCTGTGACCCTTTGATCAATGTGGGGGATGAGGGGCTTACCAGGAACTGTTCTGAGGCAGCAGCAAAAAGCCCTAAAGAAAAAAGGAACCATTTGTCTTCTTCTCCAGACAGGAAGGAGATGAAGGTGCTGGTGGAACCTGCAGGCTTTGTGCAGAGGATGGAGCTGAACTTCCCTGGCAGCAGCCCTCGCACAGACTGCGATTCCTTAAGCGCCTTCATTTCCCTGCCTGTTTGGAGAAGAAGCTAAAATGGCTACATTGTTTCTTTGCTCTCTGTGGCTGCCTCAGAACATTCACAGGTAAGTAAAAGTGCTCCTTCCCCCCACCCCCTGCGTCCTGCTTCTCAGTCCTGCTCCCCCCCACCTCACCCAGCAGCTACTCTCAGACTCTGTCCTGACCTCCCCACCTGCCCACAGCAAGTCCTTCCTCAGGACTCATCTGAGCCCAGCCCTTTCTCCTCACAGACCCCACAGCAAACCCCACGTTCCCTCACCTCCCATATTAACTTCTATATACGTCAACCCTCTTTCAGGGCCGGTTTAAGGCATAAATTCTACCACTTACACACATGTATAGACGGCACTTTCTTGTCAATCACACTGGTCTGGTCTGGAAAGAAAAACCATCAGAGCCTGAGAAGACAGACCCTCAGGGAGAGAGTCTCAGGTGGGCTTTATAATCCACCCAAAAGAAGGGGAGGAGGGTCTCTTCGCAGAAGGAGACTCCTGCCTAAGTGTAGAGATGGACTCCTGTGTCAGCATCAGAAAAGGCCACCTGCCCCTCAGCACAGTTTAGTGTCACTCGGATCCTCTTGAGGTTCTGGTTCAGGGACAGTAGGGTGTATTTGTGAAGATTAAAAACGCTATACTGACCTCCCCACTTGCACACAGCCCAGATTCCTTCCTCAGGACTAAGACCAAACCTGCCCTTTCTCTTCACAGACTTTCTGGACACCCCCACAGCCCACCATCTCTCCCCTCCCACAGTGACCTCCCAGAAGTGTCTCTCTGCTGTGAATCCCTCACGGTCCAGTACAAACTCCCACCAGTCAAATCTCTCAGGATTGTCGGGCAGAGCTTGACATTTGTGTTCAGATCTCACACTCTTGCAGTCCTTGGACAGGATGAGTTGGGGATGAGCCGTGTCTGGATCCAGAGTCACGTTTGCTGCTGAGGATGTTGGGTGTTTGCTGTCAACCTTTGCTGTTGGGTGGAGGGAGAGGAGGAAAGAGACAAGATCAGCCTGGAGACCGTTGTGAGGAAATCAGCCTCCTCCCAACTGTGCCCAGTCCTCAGAGAGACCTCTGGAAGCGAGAGGGTGGCCTAGAGCGTCAGTGCCCCAGACAGCTAGGCTACCAGCAGCCCCAAACCACTTACAAGTGGCGCTTCCATTGGGGCCTCTGCTGCTTCCTTCATTCCCCCACTTTTTTTTCCAAATTAGGAATGGAGGAGGTAGCTGCAGGGAAGTCATTACTTCTGGGTCATGGGTGTGGGGGGCGGAAGAGGGGTGGGGGGCAAGAGGTGTGGGGGTGGTTGCACCATGGGGGTTGCACCAATGGGGGTTGCGCCATGTGCCGGGACCCCGAGATATGCCACTGATTTCTCTCCCCCCTTACTTTCAGCCCCTACAACGTGACAAGTCCTGTTCAAACTGCCCACCATCTGCCTCCTTGCACATCATTCCTGGGAATTGCTCCATGACTCCCTCCAGAAGGGGTTTCACATCATGGAATCCCCCGATTCTGCAGGTGAGCTCAGGAGGAAAAGCCACAGGATTCTCAGACACTTCCTTCTTCTCAGACCTGATGTGGAGAAAAAATCTGATCCCAAAATCCACACAGTCAGAGGTGTTCCTGAGGGTTCTGGCACCCAGGACAATACCCCTTTTTCTGCCCCACACCCCCTTTTCTGCCCCACACCCCCTTTTCTGCCCCCTGCCCTTGACCCAGAAGTAATTGCAGTGAAAAGAGGGGATTGCCTGATCAAGCGCTATGGGATCGCTCAGCAGCAGCGCCCAGGAGGTGCCACCCACTTCCCCACCTCCTGGAATGGCGCTCGCCTCCTGGGCACCACTTCTGAGTGGCCTCAAAGCGCTCCAGTCAAGCAGCCTTTGTGTCCCTCAGAAGGGGCCTGGAAGGGTCCTCGGAGCCTGAGAAAAGGGAGGAGGTCGTGTCACTTCCCACCACCCTGAAGTTAACCCCCTTCCTTTATGTTAAAGGGGAGAAGAGCAGATGCAGTGCTGAGCTCCTGTCAGGTAGCACAGTTGAGCGATGCCACTGCTCTCCTCCCCTTTAATGCATGGGGAGGGGGAGGACCTCACGGCCGCATCTGAGGGCCCCTCTCTTCGCCTTTGACAAGAGAGGAGGGGGACCCTCAGAGCAGCGTGGAAGCATTCAGAGAGTGGATGTGCTCCTGCAGCCATTTTCAGCACAGCTCTTGGAGTATGGGGGGGTGTCGTATGGGGTGTGTCACAGCAGCACCCCCCAGTGCACTGCCTGAGGCATTTGTGCCACTTGCCCCCCTCTAGGTACACCACTGCATCCAATTTGGAATTCCTCACTGGAACAAAAGGACAGCCTGAAGGAGAAGAAAGTAGAAATCCTGGAGACGGAAGCAGACACACCGGGGGTGCTTTGGGGAGGAGGCTTATCTAGTGATGGCAACATGAATAGAAAATACAGCAGGTACACAAAAACCTCAGGGTAATGTGTCCCTGAATGAACACAGGGGTCTGGCAGCTCTGCTGCCTGTTCCAAAGAGACAGAACACTGGAGGGTGGGGAGTCCTACACTCTCTCCCCAGAAGCCCCTGGAGAGCCACGTTCTTCACTGCCCTTCTCAGCATCAGGAAGCAAGAAGGGAAATGAGTGGGATCCACGTACCTCTGCAAGGTCTTTCTAATATGCTGAAAAGAAAAGAAAAGAAAGAGAATTCAGAGCCTGCCACAAGGAAGACCCTGGATGGAGATGCTCTCTGGTTCTCCAATGTTCAATTGGCAGAGTTCTGTCTTATATGCTCCATTCAAGGACTAAGCTTGTAGCAGCTCAGAATGTTACTGGATCAATCACATACCCCAGCACCAGTAAGTCAGCATGTTGGGCTGGAGGGTGGTGAGAGGTGATGGAAATGGGTTGGGATAGGGGAGGTGGTGGGGTGAAGAGGGGATGGTGGAAGGGGATGGAAGGGGATGGTGGCAGTGGCACCGCTGATATCTTATCCAGGCCTCAATCTCATGCTCCAGCAAAATAGCTGGTACAGGTCAGAGTAGATCTGGCACTAGAGGCATTTCCCTGGAGTAAGAACAAATATTCCTTTACCAAAAGAAGACATCTGCAAATGCCCCTGTGCTGGGTGCTCAAGCAGTGCCGGTGCACTGGCCAGGGTGGGGGGGAGGAAGGATAGGATTGGGCAGTACTGTCACTAAGAGGGGGCACAGTGCAAAGTTTTGCCAGTGCATGAACATGCTGTGCAAGCCACCATTCCAGCCATTCTGGGCGTCAAGAGCAAAAGGAAGAGACAACTCCATATTTCTCTAGCTGCCCAGAATGGCTCCGAAAGGGAGGAGGAGGGCCCACTTCCGTGGCACATTCAGGCACCTGCAAAACTTAGCACTGAGACCCCCTGCGAGTTTCTCCTGGTCTATCCCTAATGACCAGCCAGGACGATAACCAACTGACCCTGAGAATTACTTTAGATCTACCTCTAGCAGCAGGACAGGGCAATAAACCACTCATCCTAACCAACTTTCCAGCACTGGCATAGCTGTGCCAATGGGACGTGTGCTGCAGCGGCAGTCACAGAGGCCTCCTCAAAGTAAGGGAATGTTTTTTCCCTTACCTCAGAGCTGCATTGCCCTTAGGTTGGTGCTGGAAACTGGGTTAGGATTGTGCCCTGAGTGTACAGAATAACAACCCATTATCACAAGGGGATACTTATTGCCAAGCGGTTTCTGATCCAATCTGGGCTTTGGTTCCGGTCAGAGGCAGGAGGGTCAGATGGTAGTTTAAAGAGGGCATCTATGCAGTAGCAGTTAAAGGATCAAGACTGAATTTAGATACAGCCCCAACCCCCTCTTATACTCAGTAAGATTCCTCTGTAAATGGAGTTTTGTTTAGGAATTTAACTTGCGCTACTACCATTCCAGTCAGACTGCTGTAATGCACTATACATGCAGCTGCCCTTGACAGCCCAGGCAGCCCGTGGAGCTCAGCATATCAGACCTTACCTGCAGGAATTGGCTGACTGGCTGCTGACACTTCTCCTCCATCTCCTGGATGACATTTTCCAGAGAGGAGAGTTCCCTGCAGAGTTTGGTCAGGTGCTTGTCCCTCCTTCTGGCAATCTCCTTCTCCACCTCTTCTATTTGGGCCAGGAGGCTTTTCTCCTCTTCTTCCAGGAACTGGTGCATTTGTCGAAACTCAGCCTTGGTCTTTTGTCTCTTTTCTTCTGTTTGGTTCTGCAACAAGTAGATATGAAGAAATGAATGGCAGACCAAAGAACTTACAGTCCAATCCAATGCTTTCCAGGGCCCAGGGCTGCAGCGGCGCCAAAATGGCTACCGCTGCATCCCATGGGGCATGAAAGCAGTGCTGGGGTACTTGGGAAAGGAGCTTACAGTCCTTTACCCCATGTAATCACCAGGAGGCCCAGATAGGTCTCCTTGGATCTGAGCCCACTATTGTGTGGTCACAGATTCAAAGATGCCCATGTTGGGTCTCACGGGACGGTAAGGGGGTGAGGGTATAGTGGCAGAGACTGTTGCCATCTCCGCCCCCACCTCACTCCCTCCTCCTGCCACACCTTCCCCAGCTCAGAACACCACCCCCTTGTCCAGACTTACCACTCTGTCATCCGGTGCTCACCTGGAGTGGTGGGTGGTAGTCTCCTGTCCTCTGCCTGGTGCTGGCAGGCTCTTGCTGAACCAGCTCCAGCACCAGAATGGTGCAGACTGTCACAGGTGTGTGTAATGGCACATTTGTGACACCGTGCACTGGTGCCGGGCTGGCGCGAGCCCAATTGGATTGGGCTATGTCCTTGCAGTACCATCAGTTTGAGCATGATTGGAAGGGCATTTCTGAGTTTTCACAGAGCTCAGATGAATATTTAGTCATGAAAGAGTTTCCTAAAGACCCCAAAGGACCCACTCTCTGAATGGCCGTGCATAGAAAATGAGCCATGGAATATTAGAGCAGCAGAGCTGCCTCCTGCCCTTGGACTCCTGCGTGCTCTATTCCGTGTCTCCAGAAACAGGTTCAGGTATCTTTGAACTGCCCAAAAATCGTGACACTTACCAGCAGGTCTTGGCTTTCTTTCTTTGCACCTGCTTTATACCTCAGGATTTTTTCTCTTTCTGCTCTCAAGATCTCCAGCCTGCTACTGATCTGATCCTGGTGAGAAATGAAAGATCAGATTCATTTCCTTTGGAGACATGACTAATATTTACACACACAAACACAGACGAAAGCTCAGAGACAGACAGGTGGGATCAAGTGAATTGTTCCCTGCACCAAACTCCTGTATTTTCCAGCAGCCCCCTAAGTCCCTCAGGGTCTTTATCTCATCATTCTAGAATTTCTCTTACAGTAATAGATCCAGTTAGAACTTGTTAGAACTCTCAGGCAGGTCTGGTACTCTGGTAAAAAACTCAGCCTCAGTCTGACTCCAGTGGATACAGTTAAGAACTTTCTGTGTATCTGCACTTTCAGTTGTTGGCCAAATTTCCAGCCAGTATTTAGCACCAACTTGGACTGAAGCTCTTTTTCAATGTCTTCTATTAATCATATATTAATTTCTTACACCAGGATGTGATGGCATTTAGCCTTGTTGCTGAGTGCCCTACTTTGGATTGTGGCAAGTCTAGGAGTCCCTGCCTGGTGCTGTCCTGCTGCCCCTGGGGGAGGTCAAGCAGAGGGGGTCCTCCAGGGCCCGGCTATGAGTGTCAGTGTCTTTTTCCAGGCCTGGGAGGGGAGGGGTTAGGCTTCACCCACCACCTCCTTCTCCCATTCAGGTGGCACTCCTGGCCCACCCAGGCCTCCTTCCTCCTCCAGGAGGTTCCTCGGATCACTCCTCCACCCCACCTCCCACCCACCCTCCTTATGGCCTTCTGAAAGTTTTTTCAAGTCCTCTGTCACACCACATCGGCACCAGCCCCCTTCCGCCTCCAGGGGTCCCTTGCAGAGGCATCCAAGACTGATCAGCACTTTTGGACTGCCCAGGATGTACCTGTTTCCAACACTGGCTGCCCTTCCGGCTAGAAAAGCAGAGGGAGTGTGCCCCAAATTCAGGCTTGGTTGCTCTGGGGCCAGTGGTGTACCTAATGAACACGTATCCCGGTGCGAATCTCAAAATGATGCCCTGGAAGTGATGTCACCAATGGAAGTGACATCCCACCTGGACTTTTAAAAAGTGGAAATTGGGGGGAAACCTGCTTCCTCCCCCCCAGCAGCTCTCCACCCACTTGGTCTGCCATCTCCCCCCAGCCAGTGGCATAGTGAAGGCATCTATATGCTACCTGTGGTCAAAGTGGATTTGTAACCCCCCTCCAAGACAAAATCAAATTTAATTAAGAAAATAAATAAAACGTGTGTCCCTGATTGGTTTGAGACAGTGTGTTGGGATGAAGGGGGACGGTTATTCTCCCTCTGCTTAATAAAAGGTGAGCACCACTTGATAATTGCGCCTTTACCTAGTTAGCAGTGTAACTGTATTATGATACATGGGAATGGGAGCTGATTCATATTAATACCTTATTGAAACATGTCAATTACATAATAATATGTCATTGCCTCTCAGAACAATCAGTCTGACAGGTCAGTTTTGAGTTAAAAAATCCACTTGTTCCAAATGGCAGTTGTGTTTTCATTTTCTGGATAAATGGCCATAACTTTTGATAGAACACAGATATTCCAGTGCCGTTTGTTTCATTGCATTCTGCATGAAATGAGCTTTTCAAAGATATAAGATGGTATTATTGATACATAGAGAAATTTTCACAATATTGGCAACAAGTGTGAAGTTTAGCTTGTTGCCCCCCTAAATGATGCCCAGAGCAACTTGATGCCCAGAGCAACTGCTACCTCCTGCACCTCCCTAGCTACGCCACTGCCTGGGGCAAATCTGGACGTGTGAGGGTCCCGTTTGTAGTAGTCCAAGAGGTTACTTTAAAGTGGAAAATTCTAATTTCCGTATTTGGCAGTGTGAGCTGGAGGCTTGGCCGGTCCATCCAGGAGGCCAACTGAAGCAGTCACCTCAGGCAGCAGGTTGGTGGGGGACAGAGAGGAGGGGAAATGTGGAGGGGAGGAGAGTCCTGAGCCAGAACATGAGAGAGGCGGAGGAGCAGAGGCTGGCACATCATCAAGTAAGAGAGGAGCATGTTGCATGCAGGCTCAGGCATCAGAAGGTCTTGGACCAGCCGTATCTGCAGTGGGAATCATGTTAAAGGATTTTGCAAAAAAAAAACAAGCATGTTTTGGGTCAGACTGAATCCAAGTATGTGTTGAATGTGACAACCTCTCAGTCATAGAGGTGTGTGATACTGTTTGGTCCAACAAAGAATGGGATGGGGGGGTCAGACACAGGAAAACTGTGGTTCTTTAATGAGGTGCTCCTGCAGCTCTACCCTTCCCCCGCCATCAAGATCCCCAGCCCTTTCCTACCTTGTACTCCTGGAAAGCCTCCTCCTGTGGAACCACCTTGTGGCTTTCATGTTCCCTGGATCTGTTGCACACCACACAGATGGGGGCTTGCTGGTCCTTACAGAAGAGCTTCAGGGGCTCCTGGTGCTTCTCGCAAACCTTCTCCGCTTCTCTGGCCCCCCCTTGCCCCCCAAGGCAGAGCTTCCTGGCTATCTCCACCACGTTCTTCAGCTGTCGGTTTGGGAGGAGGCTCTTTCCCTGAGTGGATCCCCTGCACTGGGGACAGTAGACCACCAAGGCATCATCGCCCTCCTCCTCTTCCTCCCCCCAGCTCTGGGCCAGGCAGGCTCGGCAGAAGTTGTGCCCACACTCCCTGATGGTCACCGGGTCCCTGAAATACTCCAGGCAGAAGGGACAAATCAATTCATAGCAGAGGTCCTGGATGTCCCCTGCAGCTGCCATGGCTCCTGGCACAGGGAAGTCGGAGTCACTTTCCTTTTCTCCCTGTGGGTCTTGAAGGGGGAGTTTCTCTTCCTGGAACTGACTTGAATCTCCACTGACTTCACACAAACAACTTGTAAAAAGCAGCAGGATGAGCTTCAAGGGGCTCCTGCTTGGGAAAGCACTTTGGGGACATCAAGGGGCCTGATCAGCCCCTCCTTGGCAGAATCAGTTTCCCCTGAACGGAAATTTAACCCTTCCCAGCCTGAAACGACTCTGAAGGCTGCTGACTGAATCACAGCAGCAGCATCCAAGGAAGCCATCATCAGAAAATCATCAGAAATCCCCTTTGAAGTGGGATGTTTGGCCTGGATCTCCTCCTGGATCCTCTTTGCGGCTCTTTGCAGAGAAGGAGCCTCAGCCTGAGTTCAGCCCCTTCTGCATTCCGGATCTTACTCTGGGCAGCCAAAGGATTACCCAACGGAGCAGCAAGAGGGGATCAGACTCTGAGCCCTAAAACGTCCTGCCCCTTCTTGTGCTGAGCTGCAGCTCCTCTCTGGGAAGAATATTGAGTTCGACCAGGTTGGCATCAGTGGAGACCTGCAAACAGACTGGCAGGAGAGTTAGGAGGGATTTCTTCCCACAGTTCATAATTAGTCTGTGGAATTCATGGCCACAAGATGTGGAAATGGCCACTGGCCTGAATGGCTGCAGAAGGGGGTTGGACACAGGCATGGTGGACAGGACTGTCTGTGAGTGGTAATCACATTGGGAGCTAGCTACCTCTGGCTGCAGTGGCAGGGTGCATCTGAATACCCTTTCTACAGGGCATTCAGCTGAGAGGGAGGTATGGCTCTGGCTTCCCGGAAGCACCTGGTGGGATGATGGAGTAGGAGGGCCCTTGGCCTGATCCAGTCAGACTTTTCCTATGTTTTATTTATGTATTTATTTCCTCCCTTTTCCATGCGGAAGCAAATGCCCAGGTTGGCTTGCAAAGCTTTATAATAGAAGTACGCAGTATATTTTGTATAAAGTATCTACCTCACAGCAGGTAAAAAGAAAAACAGCAAACGCAGCATTGAGAATATTATTTTTAACATTAAACCATGAAACATAAAACAGAGCAAACCCTCACACATATCATTGAGCCATTGCGGGAGGAACACATTCGCCCGGGGAAGCAGTCAAGCCATAGCCACATACGAGCAGAGGGCACAGATTCACCCAGCAACCAAATGCCAAGTGAAGCAGGTATATTTTGAGCCCTTAGGGAAAAGCCACAAGGGAGGGAGTAGTTTTCCATTCCCCTGCAACAGCATAAAAGGAGCAACAAAGGTCTGTAGAAATGGACTTAAACAGGATCTCAAGAGTTCCCTCCCTCCCTCTTCAAACCACGTGCTAATCCTTCCTTTTTATTTTTTGTTTTTTTAACCTGAGTGCTTTTGAAAATTGAGACTCGTTTCAATGTCCTGATGCCAAAATCCTGGAGTAGCCTTGAATCAGAGGGTGCAAATGTTTCCCTTTGCTGCACGACCTTGAAGAAAGGGCACGGCCCCTCTCCTGGATGCAGGTTGCAAAATGAACAAACCTCATGGAAGGCACAGAATCTCCCTCACATCATGATCAATAATTGCTAATTGGGTAAGAGGCACTTTTTCAAGTGAGTGCTCCTTTTTTAGCAGGGGGAGAGTAACTGGCTCTCCTCACCCCAGCACTGTCTGTTCTAGAGGCTGTCTGCTAGTATTCCTTTGCATCGTTTGCATCCTTTGCATCCTTTGACCTGGAGACAGGGTTGAGCAGTGAAGTGGCTAAGTTTGCAGACGACACCAAACTTTTCCGAGTGGTGAAGACCAGAAGTGATTGTGAGGAGCTCCAGAAGGATCTCTCCAGACTGGCAGAATGGGCAGCAAAATGGCAGATGCGCTTCAATGTCAGTAAGTGTAAAGTCATGCACATTGGGGCAAAAAATCAAAACTTTAGATATAGGCTGATGGGTTCTGAGCTGTCTGTGACAGATCAGGAGAGAGATCTTGGGGTGGTGGTGGACAGGTCGATGAAAGTGTCGACCCAATGTGCGGCGGCAGTGAAGAAGGCCAATTCTATGCTTGGGATCATTAGGAAGGGTATTGAGAACAAAACGGTTAGTATTATAATGCCATTGTACAAATCTATGGTAAGGCCACACCTGGAGTATTGTGTCCAGTTCTGGTCGCCGCATCTCAAAAAAGACATAGTGGAAATGGAAAAGGTGCAAAAGAGAGCGACTAAGATGATTACGTGGCTGGGGCACCTTCCTTACGAGGAAAGGCTACGGCGTTTGGGCCTCTTCAGCCTAGAAAAGAGATGCTTGAGGGGGGACATGATTGAGACATACAAAATTATGCAGGGGATGGACAGAGTGGATAGGGAGATGCTCTTTACACTCTCACATAATACCAGAACCAGGGGACATCCACTAAAATTGAGTGTTGGGCGGGTTAGGACAGACAAAAGAAAATATTTCTTTACTCAGCGCGTGGTCGGTCTGTGGAACTCCTTGCCACAGGATGTGGTGCTGGCGTCTAGCCTAGACGCCTTTAAAAGGGGATTGGACGAGTTTCTGGAGGAAAAATCCATTATGGGGTACAAGCCATGATGTGTATGCGCAACCTCCTGATTTTAGGAATGGGTTAAGTCAGAATGCCAGATGTAGAGGGCACCAGGATGAGGTCTCTTGTTATCTGGTGTGCTCCCTGGGGCATTTGGTGGGCCACTGTGAGATACAGGAAGCTGGACTAGATGGGCCTATGGCCTGATCCAGTGGGGCTGTTCTTATGTTCTTATGTTCTTATCGTTTTAGATTGTGAGCCCTTTCGGGACAGGGAGCCATTTAGTTATTTGATTTTTCTCTGTAAACCACTTTGTGAACTTTAGTTGAAAAGCGGTATATAAATACTGTTAAATAATTAATTAATCAATAAATTGTATAAGATTTGCTTTTCTATGGGGAATACTGCAGAAATTTTCAAGAGGGTTGATGCTGACTTGCTGAAAGGCAGAGGGGCCGGTTCACACGTGCTTGTCCATAGCCTGATTACAGACTGGGAAAAGATAGAACTCTTTAGCCAAAGGTTTGCACCAAGAAAATGGTGGTGGTGGTGGGGTTTTCTTGCCTATGGCAGAACAAAACATACATGACCATATTAGGAGGCCATTCAAGTGCCCATTCCCAAAGGTCTGGATGATCTCCTGCCATGTACTCTAAACAGCTGCTTCTTCAAGAACTGCAGTGTGCGGTTTCTGTTGCAGGGTCTGCTGGCAAGTCACACACACCAGCTTTTTCTCCTCTTGGGATTGCTTCCTTGTGTTTCACACACAGCTCCTCTGCTGCTGCAGTTCAGTGAAGGAGTTAAACTTTCTTCTCTTGCATCTGCCAGTTTGGCTGGAAGTTGCATTTCAGGGTGTGAGCTTTGCAGAGGGGACACTTCAAGCACCCCCTCCCCGGATCTCCCAGTGACTCCCAGGAGTTGGTGATGCAGCCCTTGCAGTCCTGCTGCTTCACCCAGAACTTGTGCTTGAACGCCCAGAAGTTCCTGTGCTCATTTCTTGTGCCCCCTGCTGTGTCTTCATCACTTTGCCCCCCTTGTAGCAGGCCAGTAACACTCCTCTGCAGCTGCCTTTTGGATGGCTCTTTCCACAGGGCTGGTGGGCTGGGGGTAGCATGGCCTGGAAGGGCAGTGATGAAAGTCCCAAGCACAGGACATTTCCGGTCATCCGTAGGGCTAGTGGTGGTAAAAGGCGGACCCCTAGTGGCTCAGTGAGGAAAGGCCTTGTGCTGACACCATCCTTCTCATGGCAAAGGGCTGAGTGGTGGAAAGAAGGAACCTCCCTTGTACGGAGTCAAGCCATCAGGCCATCCATCACAGAGTAGTCTACACTGACTGGCAGCAGCCCCCATAGTTTCAGGTAAAGTCTTTCCTGACACAACCGGGGTATGCCGGGCACTAAACCTGCAACCTGCTGAATGTGTAGCCAACCTCTGCACTGCATCCCCCCCCCCCGATCTTCCTGCAGCAGATCTTGAGGGCAATTTGAGGGGAAGGCTCAAGATGTGGCCAGAGGAGCCCTCCGTTGTCCTCGATATGGCATTTTGCACCAGGCTGCACTGTCACCCTGCAACTTCCCCAGTCGAGGGTAGCTTGAGCCAGGGCTTAACATAGCTTAGGCTATGAACCTGATAAAGAAGAAGAGCGTGTGCAGAGTGCTTGGGATTCATCACAGAGTTTATTCTTCCACAATAGGAATTACTGACTCCTGCAGCCTGTTTGGTTCATGTCTCTCCCATCTATTCTCTAGGTGGCTCCAAGGAGGGAAGACTATTCTAGCCTCACAGTTCAGGCTGGCCCAGACAAGAGACCCAATGAAGTGCTTGCCTTGAGCCACTGCTGGGGTGGGGGTGGCAGAAAACAGATGAATGGAGAGTCTTGCATCTGCCCACTAGCGCTCCTGACCTGCCCAGCTGCATTGCCTGACTATGGTCCCCTCCTTTCTTCACTGGCTCCCCTTGGAAAGGGAGTGAGAAGGTGGGGGAGGGGCTGACCTCTTCCAGCACCATTGCCATGGACCACAAGGGTGGAACTAGACAAGACAGTCAAGGCTGCCATAATGTGGCAGGTGGAGGATCTTTCCCATGATCCCCCCGTTCTGACCAGTTTTGAGGATGCACTGGGAGGAGCTCTTTGGCATTTTGTCACTTGGTCAAAGTAGCAATTAGCCACTTTGGAACTATCTAGTGAAAGGTGGGATAGAAATGAAACAGTCCATTTCCTTCCTAGGAAACCCCATGCCCCATTTTGTGCAAAGCTCTTGGTTCTGGAATCAGTGTATCCATCACGGTTCAAGATTTCACCTGCCTTGATCTTCAAGTAGGAGGCAACCAGTGGCTACAACTCCTCCTTTTTTTCTTTCAAAAGCCATTTCACATCAAGTTACAGCTGGTCAGTGTGAACCCTGCATGATTTGAAGCATATCCTGGAGTAATTCTAGCAATGAAACCTCCAGCACACATACTGATGATGGTGTCCCTCGACCCACTGGGCACATGCCCTGCTGGAGTAGAATTCAGACCAGCTATACTTGACTGTGAATTGACATCGAACAAATCCAGTAGCCTTACATAAGAACATAAGAACATAAGAACAGCCCCACTGGATCAGGCCATAGGCCCATCTAGTCCAGCTTCCTGTATCTCACAGCGGCCCACCAAATGCCCCAGGGAGCACACCAGATAACAAGAGACCTCATCCTGGTGCTCTCCCCTACATCTGGCATTCTGACTTAACCCATTCCTAAAATCAGGAGGTTGCGCATACACATCATGGCTTGTACCCCATAATGGATTTTTCCTCCAGAAACTCGTCCAATCCCCTTTTAAAGGCGTCTAGGCTAGACGCCAGCACCACATCCTGTGGCAAGGAATTCCACAGACCGACCACGCGCTGAGTAAAGAAATATTTTCTTTTGTCTGTCCTAACCCGCCCAACACTCAATTTTAGTGGATGTCCCCTGGTTCTGGTATTATGTGAGAGTGTAAAGAGCATCTCCCTATCCACTCTGTCCATCCCCTGCATAATTTTGTATGTCTCAATCATGTCCCCCCTCAGGCGTCTCTTTTCTAGGCTGAAGAGGCCCAAACGCCGTAGCCTTTCCTCATAAGGAAGGTGCCCCAGCCCCGTAATCATCTTAGTCGCTCTCTTTTGCACCTTTTCCATTTCCACTATGTCTTTTTTGAGATGCGGCGACCAGAACTGGACACAATACTCCAGGTGTGGCCTTACCATAGATTTGTACAACGGCATTATAATACTAACAGTTTTGTTCTCAATACCCTTCCTAATGATCCCAAGCATAGAATTGGCCTTCTTCACTGCCACCGCACATTGGGTCGACACTTTCATCGACCTGTCCACCACCACCCCAAGATCTCTCTCCTGATCTGTCACAGACAGTTCAGAACCCATCAGCCTATATCTAAAGTTTTGATTTTTTGCCCCAATGTGCATGACTTTACACTTACTGACATTGAAGCGCATCTGCCATTTTGCTGCCCATTCTGCCAGTCTGGAGAGATCCTTCTGGAGCTCCTCACAATCACTTCTGGTCTTTATCACTCGGAAAAGTTTGGTGTCGTCTGCAAACTTTGCCACCTCACTGCTCAACCCTGTCTCCAGGTCATTTATGAAGAGGTTGAAAAGCACCGGTCCCAGGACAGATCCTTGGGGCACACCGCTTTTCACCTCTCTCCATTGTGAAAATTGCCCATTGACACCCACTCTCTGCTTCCTGGCCTCCAACCAGTTCTCAATCCACGAGAGGACCTGTCCTCTAATTCCCTGACTGTGGAGTTTTTTCAGTAGCCTTTGGTGAGGGACCGTGTCAAACGCCTTCTGAAAGTCCAGATATATAATGTCCACGGGTTCTCCCGCATCCACATGCCTGTTGACCTTTTCAAAGAATTCTATAAGGTTGGTGAGGCAAGACTTACCCTTACAGAAGCCATGCTGACTCTCCCTCAGCAAGGCCTGTTCGTCTATGTGTTTTGAGATCCTATCTTTGATGAGGCATTCCACCATCTTACCCGGTATAGATGTTAGGCTGACTGGCCTATAGTTTCCCGGGTCCCCCCTCTTTCCCTTTTTAAAAATAGGCGTGACATTTGCTATCCTCCAATCTTCTGGCACCATGGCCGTTTTGAGGGACAAGTTGCATACCTTAGTCAAGAGATCTGCAACTTCATTCTTCAATTCCTTAATAACCCTTGGGTGTATGCCATCAGGGCCCGGTGACTTATTGATCTTTAATTTATCAATGAGGTCTGAAACATCTTCTCTTTTAACCTCTATCTGACTTAACTCCTCGGTCAGGAGGGGCCGTTCGGGCAGCGGTATCTGCCCGAGGTCTTCTGCCGTGAAGACAGATGCAAAGAACTCATTTAATTTCTCTGCCATCTCTAAGTCTCCTTTTATCTCCCCTTTCCCTCCCTCACCATCCAGAGGGCCAACCGCTTCTCTGGTGGGTTTCCTGCTTCTAACATATTTGAAGAAGCTTTTATTATTCCCCTTAATGTTGCTGGCCATGCGTTCCTCATAGTCTCGCTTGGCCTCCCCTATCACCTTCTTACATTTCTTTTGCCACAGTTTATGTTCCTTTTTATTCTCTTCATTAGGGCAAGACTTCCATTTACGGAAGGAAGCTTCCTTGCCCCTCACAGCCTCTCTAACTTGGCTGGTTAGCCATGCGGGCACTCTCCTGGATTTAGTGGAACCCTTCTTTCTTTGCGGTATACACCTCTGCTGGGCCTCTATTACTGTTGTTTTAAGCAGCCTCCATGCACTCTGGAGAGACTGGACTCTTTTTACCCTCTCTTTCAACCTCCTTCTAACCAGCCTCCTCATTTGAGGGAAGTCCGCCCGTCGGAAGTCAAGGGTTTTTGTTAGAGATTTGCCCGGTATTCTTCCCCCAACGTGCACATCAAAACGGATCGCAGCATGATCACTGTTCCCCAATGGCTCAGTAACATTTACATCTCTAACCAGGTCCTGCGTACCGCACAAAATTAAATCCAGAGTCACCTGTCCTCTAGTGGGCTCCGTGACTAGCTGATCTAAGCCACAGTCATTTAGCACGTCAAGAAATCCGGTTTCCTTATCGTGACCAGAACACAAATTGACCCAGTCAATATGAGGATAATTGAAGTCCCCCATGATTACAACCCTGTCCTTCCTTGTCACCTCCCTGATCTGTTTCCTCATTTCAAGGTCCCCATCAGATTTCTGGTCTGGAGGACGATAGCACGCCCCCAGTATTACATCGCTGCACAAGCCTGGTAATTTAACCCACAGAGATTCTACGGTGGAGTCGGACCCACCTTCAATCTCTACTTTGCTGGATTCTATCCCTTCCTTAACATAAAGGGCCACCCCACCTCCAACACGCCCCTGCCTGTCCCTCCTGTAGAGTTTATAGCCCGGGATGGCGGTATCCCACTGATTCTCCGCATTCCACCAGGTTTCCGTTATGCCCACTATGTCAATATTTTCCCTTGTCACCAGACATTCCAGTTCTCCCACCTTTGCTCGTAGACTTCGGGCATTCGCATAAAAGCATTTATACACGGAATGCCCCAGGATGGGCTGCTTATTCGCTCCTTTGTCCCCGCATCCTCTCATTGTGCCAAACCGTCTATCACATCCCATCTCCCTACCTTTCCCAATTTCTTCTCCTACCCTGCCTTTGTCTTGTTGTTCTCTAACCTCCCCATCCTCATCCCATAGGGATGAGGAGTCCCGAACCGGATGCCCCTCGGCTCCTGTCGGCCTTCCCCCAGGGATCAGTTTAAAAGCTGCTCTGCCACCTTTTTAATGTTATGCGCCAGCAGTCTGGTTCCATTCTGGTTCAAATGGAGCCCGTCCCTCTTGTACAGGCCCCGCTTGTCCCAAAACGTTCCCCAGTGCCTAACGAATCTAAACCCCTCCTCCCTACACCACCGTCTCATCCACGCATTGAGACCCCTGATCTCCGCCTGCCTAGCTGGCCCTGCGCGTGGAACAGGTAGCACTTCAGAGAACGCTACCTTTGAGGTCCTGGCTTTCAGCTTCCTGCCTAAAAGCCTAAATTTGGCCTCCAGGACCTCCCAGCTACACTTGCCCACATCGTTGGTGCCGACATGCACCACAGCCGCTACCTCTCCCCCAGCACTGTCTACTAGCCTGTCTAGACGAGAAGTGATGTCCGCAACCTTCGCACCAGGCAGGCAAGTCACCATGCGGTCCTCACATCCGTCGCAAACCCCCCTCTCTATGTTTCTAATAATCGAATCCCCACTACAAGAAGCCCCCGACCCCCCTCCCGCCGAGGAGTATCCCGAGTGCGCTCGGATACGGGCCCATCCCCTGGAGAAGGGATCCCCCCTAGGGGATTGTTTCCCTCCTCTCCAGGATGACGTCCTCCAGTCCCGAGACTTCCCACCCGGGCAGCCGAGGAGCTGCACGCCTGATGTTGGGACGAAGCCTGATCGTCCCCAGAAGTCTCCCCACGGTCCTCCTCTGGCTGCCTGCGCTTCTCCAGGTCGGCCACCAAGGCTTCAAGGGAGCGGACGCGTTCCCTGAGAGCCTGGAGCTCCTTGCACCGAGGACACACCCATGACTTATACCCCAGAGGCATATAATCATACATGTGGCACTCGACGCAGAACACTGGATAGCCCCCACTCTGCTGCTGGCTGTCTGACTGCATAGCTTTTTTGTTGTTGTTGTTTTATTTAGGGGTCCTTTTAAAAACCGTACACTGGATAGCAGCCCTCTTCTCAAGGGAAGAGGAAGGGCAGTGTCTGGGGCCCTGGCCTCCTCGCCCTGCTGCTGAACTCGCCCAGATGCTAAACTCTCGTGCCTTACCTGGCACTTAGTTCCCAGAGGCCACACGCGTCTGCAGAGAGCCTCACGCGATGGCCTGCCTAGCTTTATACTCCTGGCTGGCTCCTCCCCCCTCCTTCCTTCCTGATTGAAAGGGGGCTGGCCTTCCCAGGTGAGTTTACAAAAGCTCAGGAAGGCAAATGGCTGCTGATGGGCGTGACCTACTCTGCAGGCTCCTGAATGGACTGCTTGGGGCTCTTAATGGGTTGGGAATTGGCCCTTCCTAGGTCCTTTCCCTCCTAGTTCTGCTCTCTTAGGCTGGACTGTTTTTGTAACCTCAAGCTAGTTTTTATTTGGGTTTGTTTAATTATTTATTGCTCTCTAGATCCTGTGTCCCAATTTACTGACCTGTTTAGGTTATGTTCTAACTTAGATTAGGTTTAACCTGGGTTAAGTATAGGTTTAATTTAAGCAAGTAGAAAACCTGCTTTTCACTTTATCCTCCTCCCTTCCTTTGATTAAGTGCTACCTTAGGTGCAGCTAACTTTCAATTTTGATTTAAATGCCTGACCCTTGGGCACTTACTCACGAGTAGGACTCTGCTCTTACTCACGAGTAGGACTCTGCTCCTGCTCAGAGTAGCCCTATGTACCTCCCTTAGGTGCTAACTTTCAATTTTGATTTAAGGTTGCTTTAAAGGTAAGGTTAAGGTTAGAAGACAGGGAGTTAGAAAGACAAAGCGTTAGAATAAGTACACTTACCTCCTCCTCCTGCTCCTCCTCCTCTCCTTCTCCAAAACTCAGAGGTCTCCTTGCCTTCTCCTCGCCCAGATGCTAAACTCTCGTGCCTTACCTGGCACTTAGTTCCCAGAGGCACTTGGTTCCCAGAGGCCACACGCGTCTGCAGAGAGCCTCACGCGATGGCCTGCCTAGCTTTATACTCCTGGCTGGCTCCTCCCCCCTCCTTCCTTCCTGATTGAAAGGGGGCTGGCCTTCCCAGGTGAGTTTACAAAAGCTCAGGAAGGCAAATGGCTGCTGATGGGCGTGACCTACTCTGCAGGCTCCTGAATGGACTGCTTGGGGCTCTTAATGGGTTGGGAATTGGCCCTTCCTAGGTCCTTTCCCTCCTAGTTCTGCTCTCTTAGGCTGGACTGTTTTTGTAACCTCAAGCTAGTTTTTATTTGGGTTTGTTTAATTATTTATTGCTCTCTAGATCCTGTGTCCCAATTTACTGACCTGTTTAGGTTATGTTCTAACTTAGATTAGGTTTAACCTGGGTTAAGTATAGGTTTAATTTTATGTGCCTTTTAGCCTTTATGTGCCTTTTCTCCCGAGTTGCTTGGAAGAGACAATACGAACACCTCTGGAGGCAGGGGTCACTACCATTGTCTTCCTGGGCACATATATTGGTGTAAAGAGCCCTTTGGAATGGCAGAATCTTCTACCTTCAACCATCCCTGCTTTGGGTGCAGGACGGTGGCATTTTCTTTTCTTTTTTTTTCTTTTTTTGGGGGGCTCCAACATTCCTTGCATTTCTTTCTTTCTTTCTTTCTTTTTAAATAATGCTTTATTTATTTATTACAGATACAGGTAAGGAAAATTGGTGAGACTTAGGGCTAGGACTACATAGAATATACACGAGGGTGGTGGCCATCGATTACAACAAACATTAATCCAAACGAAATTAATAATCAATACAAAAAATAACATTCCATATTTTTCCTCTAACCTTATCTATCCCATCATATAAAAAACACTTCAAACTTTTACTTATACACTCTTCTTACCACTAAACTAGTCTCTAAAATAAAATCTTTCTTATCTAATTCTTAATTTCTAATATGACATCTAAAAAAGAAGTCTCCGATTACAATGGTATTACCTCCTTCAATATCTCTTATAACATGTTATACATCATTTTCCATAACTATCCAATCAAAAAAGGCTTCAAATTTTTACTTATAAACTCTTCTTACCACTAAGCTAACCTCTAAAATACAATCTCTTATCTGATTCTTAACTTCTAATATCACATCTAAAAACAAATATCTCCAATTACAATATTATACTTTGCTTATCCACCACATATTTATTAACCCAAAATACAGGTTGAATATTTTCTCCAAAATAAATTAACATCTATAATTTATTTTATTTACCTTCTTTTTTGTAAAATAACCCTTTTATTTGTCTTAATACCACTATAATTTACACAATACTTATATTCCAAAATTGCAATTCCATCTAATTTATTTCATATATTTTCCACTTTAATTTTCACGATGCTTATATTCCAAATTCCCTTTTCATCCACTTTAATTTAATCTAATTAATAAAATATTTATCTTAATACCACTTAATTTCCACAATATTTATATTTCAAATTTTCATTTACATCTATTTTAATTTAATATATTTTTTAAAAAAAATCTATTTATTATTCAACCATTTTGCCCTTCTTCTTATTGTTTACTTTGTACTCTATCTTATTGGTGTTCCCTCTTAGTCCTCCTACTGGTTCTTCCACTTCTTCTTTTTCTTCTTAGGTCCCCCCTCCTCTGTTTTTCTTTCTTCTTTTTCATTCTGTTATTCTTGAATTCAATCCATAAATTCTTCCTCTTCGTGAGACAGCTTGCTCTCTGAACATTTCCTCTTTTTTCTTCTTTAAGATTCTCAGTTATTATGACAGTTGCTTCTTCCATCTCGTGTCCCATTTCAAAATACTCCACTTCTTTAACTTCACCCGACATCTGATCCATTCTTTTTTCTTCTCTATTATTTATAATCTGTTCCTGCGAGATTACAAGGGAGGAGCTTATTTGCCCAATTTGTTCAGAGAGTTCTCTGACTTGTTGCTCCATTTCTCTTCTAAAATCCATCAGAAAGTCCACCAACAAGGCCTGGCTTTCACGATCATCTTTTAGATTTTCAAAAGCCATTTTTATCAACACCAACTCGAGCCACTTTCTGCAGGGCTACTTTCTAATTTTGTATCCAGGGCTACTTTCCAAATTTTTATATCCAAAAAAAAAGTCAATCAAATCCACACAGTCAAATTAGGTTAGTATGCCTTTAAATGACCAAAAGAAGAAAAAAAAAATTCAAGCCTCTTGCTGAGAAACCGAAACCGAAAGTAACAATGTCCAAGCTTAAATAAAGGCTTTTTGCTAGGAAAATGAAGGTAGACTTTATTTCCTTTGTTGAAGATTACTTATTTATTTCTCTTCGGTACATACCATTAAAAAAAATATAATCTTGTACTTACTCCAGCAGGGGAAATACCAATTCACCTATTCCCCCCCTGGGTGGCTAACAGCCAGCATGAATAATCTTGAATTATCTCCTCCTCCTCCAGACTTCTTACTTACAGTTCTCAATAAAACTTTTTAACGAGCCAAATTCACTCACTCTTAATAGCTTTTTTCGCTGCGATGTTATTGTATCTAGGCTGTGGGAGGACGGATTTTCAGCTCTCCGAGCTTATCAAAAATGGCACCCGGGATAGATATGCTTCAGCACAGAGCAAAACAGAGAGAAATCCTTGAAATTGCCTATTTCTAAGGACCCCCCCCCCCGTTCAAGCTCTCAGCTCTTCGTACCGTCTTCCTGGCAACAAAGCGTGCCTTAGTTGTTTAGGCACCTGAAAACATATCTATTTCGCAGTCTCTTCGGGAGCCCCCAAAGTTCACTGCAACTTTGCTGAAAGTTAGCTCCGCCCCCGGTGGCATTTTCTTTTTGGAGGTGTCTGCACTGCCTGTTTGGTGGTTTCTTTCCCCATAGAAACCTCAGCCATTTGGTCCACTTGCTGCTGTGGGTTTTGATACCCTCTTGCCCCATAGAGACTGTCTCCATTTTGTGGCACTTTGCTCCCCATTGAAGGTTTCTGTGCTGTCCGCGTTGGAGAAGGCTTGTCTAGCTCTGGAGTGCCTCTTGCTCAGGTAGCCGCCCTCACTCTTGGAGGAGCTACACCCCATGCCTGCAGTACAGCAGGACCGGCTTTCAGTCATTTGGACCAATTGCTCCCAACTGGGCCCCACGCCTAAGGGGACCCTGTGCGAGGGGGAAAGGAATATTTTTGCTCATTCGTTCCACAGTCACCAAAACAAGTGGTTTTGTAACTATTTCCCTTCCAAGGTAATCTACACATTTTGGTTACTTGTAGGCTTTCATGTATGCCATTATATATTGAAATGTGCATTGATCCATTTGGCCCATTATCTCACATGCACTGTTTAAGTGCACATTTTGATTCTATCTCTATGGTGGAATGGAAAGTCAAGTCTATAATGAATTTTATTTACATCTCTCTGATTTGACAGACCTTGGCTGTGAACCTGCAGTCCTGCCAAGGATGTTTCCTGCTGTGGGTAGAGGTTGCAGGCAGCTCCTAAGGCCAGCCCTGCAGAGGAGCTCCTTCGTGCTGCCTTCTTCCTTCCCTCTGGAAAGAGGAGCCGTGCAACTATCCTTGCTGCACAGAAGGGCATCGTACACCAGTCTGCCCAGCAGACTAAGACTCCATAATTGCTCCTCTCTCTTCCCTTGAGCCGTGCACCAACTCTCCCTTCTACAAGCTTCCATTGCCCACTCCCTGCTAGCTTTCCTCTTTCCCCTGGTTGGGTCACCTCTGGCTGAGGAGGAGACACAGGGCAGCTGCAGTCCAGTTTCACTCTCACTCCTTTCTTCTTTCATTTATTCTGTGACTATCCAAAAGAGAACAATAAAAAAATAGTTCTTTCACCCACAACCACTTAAAGTCCTGTGAAACTGATCTCTTAAGCAAAGTACTGTGTGACCTCCTTATTCGCAGGCTTGGCCTCCATGGGTTTGAGCATCCCAAGAGGCCGAGCCCCAGCTCAGAAGGCCTGAGGACCTCCCGGACATGACTGGCCAACCCCTTTCTCCCTTCCTGTCGTGGTGTCACCCCTTCCTTGATGATGTCTCTGGGTGCAGTCAGCACCTGCCTAGTGATGCCACAAGTTGGAGGTCCTAAACACTCAGGTAATTAAGACGGGGCATCAGGGTGGTTAAACCAGTCATGCTTTTGTTCTTTTTCCAGCCTGTTTGTAGTTTTCCCAGCTTGCCTATGGAGGCCGTACAAAGGGCTTGACTTAACTTGCAGCCCCTCCAATTCAAAGTGCATATGTGAGATTCTGCACCACCTCAGCCCCATATGTTGGTGACCAGCATTAGGGCATCTCTCTGCTTTGGTTTCAACCCTTTCTTTGTCTTTCTTGCTTGTTGAGTTTATCCCTTTTAAAATAGGACTTTAAATATTTATTTATTTATTTATTTGCAGGATTTTCATCCCGCCTTTCTCCCACACCAAAGGGGGGGACAAGGGGGCGGGCAATATCAACTTCAAACAAAACTATATGTATTAAAAGCACTTGATTTTCTCTGTAAACCGCTTTGTGAACTTTTTGTTGAAGAGTGATATATAAATACTGTTAACAACAACAACAACAACAACAACAACAACAACAACAACAACAACAACAACAACAACAACAACAACAACAACAATAATAATAATAATAATAATAAAACATTAAGGGCGCAAACAGAAGGCATCTATCTCCGGACCAGATCAGACGGAAAGCTCTTCAACCTCTCCAGACTGCGAGCAATGCCCAAAGTCCAGCTGAAATGAGATCTCCAGCAGCTCATGGATTGTTTTAGCAAGGCCTGCCAAGACTTTGGACTGACAATCAGCCTGAAGAAAACACAGGTCATGGTTCAGGATGTGGACTCACCTCCCTGCTTTGATTACTTGGCAAAAATTTCACGTACTATACGTGAGTATCTACGGTAATTAATTCACATTTTTATGCCACCCTTCCTCTAAGCAGCTCAGGGTGGTGTACGTGGTTCTCACCATATTTTGTCCTCTCAACAGCCCTGTGAGGTAGGTGAGACTGAGAGATAGTAATCGTCATGACAAGAAACGAATAATAATGTTAGCCTGAAAATAAATGCAGTGACTATTTCCCCACAAGCACTGGAGGAAATTCTGCATCAAATGGTATATAACATGATGGTGTTATTCCTAAAAGTCAGGATTTCCAGAATTTTGGTCATTAGGGTGTCACTCCCCCCCCCCCCAGGATGTCCCATTGGCCCGTTTTGAGTTAAGGCAGTGGTTCTCAAACTTTTAGCACTAGGACCCACTTTTTAGAATGATAATCTGTCCGGGACCCACTGGAATTGATCTCTTGGCTAGAAGTGACATCAGCAAGCAAAATAAAATAAATAATTATAAATAATTAAATAAGGAGAAGCCAGCCATGTTACACCAAGTGAATTTTCTCTGTAGCCTGCCTGCAATACCCCCCCGCCACAAAAAATCAGTGAGATTTTCAGCCCTCCCCAGTGCCCAGTTCAGTTAAATTCTTATATTTCAAGCATAGCACTGTCAGGACCCACCTGGCTTTGCAAGTCTGAAAACAAATAAAATGGACCTTACCAGCTGAAGCCTCTGTTTTATTCTTTGGGGGGGGGGGTGCTGCCTTCTGGAGCATTTGTTGAGCTCCACTTTCATCAGATTGGGACCAAGCAGTTAGCCTTGCATTCCCCTTTGTCTGATTTGACCAGGAGCGAATGTACGTTTGCTTACTCGTGAGTAAACATGACCATGTGACTTGCTTTCTCTTTCCATAGGGCTCAATACATTTATCAGCTTGGAGGGAGGGAGTTCCTTCTTGGGTGTTTTTTGGGGGCTGCTTTCATTGGATAGGAGCCATTCAGGTGTCTTTGGATTCCTCTCAGCCTGCCCTTTCAAACAAACAAAGGCAAGTTCACCTACTCGAGAGTAAATGTGTGATATGACTCTGTTTCACTTTTCATAGGACTCCATGCATTTTTTGTTTTATGACTTTTTGGCCATAACTTTTGATGGAAAGGAAATGTTTCACTCTGGTTTTTTCCATTGCATTCCACTGTAAATTCCACATCCAACAGTATATAGCATGATGGGGCTATTCCTAATCTCTGCAATTTTGGTCATTTGTGATGTCACCCCCCTAAAGGCTGGTACCTGGAGCAAACTGCCCCCCACTGCTCACTAGCTACACCACTGCTGTGTGCACAATAAGACCCAGTGAGACGAAGTCAGGGTAACTTAACCCACAGAAAAGAGTCAAGGTCTGCGTGTCCCCTTTCTCTGAATCAGAACTCTTTGGGAGCATTTGCAGAGTCTGAGACTGACTGGGGAGAAAAAACTGGTCCCAAAGAAAACTCCCTTGAAGGAGTCCCTTCCAGTCCATTCTCACATTTTAAAAAATCAGACATTTCCCCCTCCCTCCAGGGCAATAATTTCTAGAAGAACCTTGATGGTCACAGATTGTGTCCCTCCCATGATGTCTGATGGTAGGAGCTCTTGTCGGTGGCTACGCCATGTGAGATTGACTCCTGCAGGAAGGAACACACTCAGAGCCCGGAGAGACAGCCCTGTACTTTCACTTCCTGAAGTGCTGCTCTTCTAGGTTGGGCATACAGCAGTATTTCCCAAACTGTGGGTCAGCACCCCCCAGTGTATGATGAACTGATCTTTGTTGGGTACTTGTTAAGTTTTTGAAACATTCAAACAAACAAACAAACAAAAACCTTTGCAAGCCGCCTTGGCTGGTTTGCAGAAGTAAATATTTAGCTGGAAGGCTAACCTGTACTTGGAGGCAGTCTTCACACCCCAAATTAGAATGTCACATTTTCCCATTTCCTCCAGTAATTGGCATGCTGTGGATCATGTGTGGATCGCCTTTTGTTCGGACTGGAAGTCCCTCACTGCACGTCTTGTTTCGGGCTCAACCTCCTGAGTTCCCTGGAATGAATGCAAAAGTTTCATTCCTTGAAAGCTTTGTTGAAGAAATGCAGTCACAGTTTGTTGGTGACCCTGTCATCACTCATTTTGAATCATTTTATTTCGTTGATTACTGAACTGTGTTGTGTGATCAATTGTACTTCCAAAGGCTATTGATTTAGTTTGGTGGAATGGGAAAAAAGCCTTCCCATGAGAAACGGAAAGTCTTGTCTTCCCATATTCCAAAGGATATCCTGAGCAAAAGTGATAAGAGATCTGCAAGCTCAAAACTTGGTGCCTCTTCCTCAGGAATCAGGGAAAAGGATGCTGTGATCAGTAAAAGGATGCTGTGTTCTTGACTATGCCTAGATTCTTGGTTGAATATGTATATCTATCCTGAGAAGCAGCATATTGTTTTAGGTTTTGATTGGTCAAGATGTAAACAGCCAGATTTTCCTGTAGTGATGCATATGTAAAAAATGGGTGTGAATGAAGAATAAAAAGTTTGGATTCCTTTGTCCTGTGTGCCTGTTTACTCTCCATCCCTTTCTCAAAGCACAGTTCTGTCTGTGTCTACTCAGGGTAAGTTCTATTGTGGTCAATAGGGCCTGCTCCTGTGTAGGTGGGTCAGAGATGTTGAGTAACTGGTCACAAAACAGCTGTTTTGATAAAAGAAGAAGTTCCTGAAAGAAATGCAGCCTCCCCTGATGAGTCTTCACTTAGCTGAAAAAGAGCCCTGGGGAAAGTTTTGCACCTCCTCTCACAGACAGCAGGGGGCAGTGCTGGGAGAGGACACGAGCATCACCCTGGAGGGTGGGCCTCTGATGCTGGTGCTGGTCCCTGTGATGACTTTGCCAGGGCAGATCCCTAGGCAGAGCCAGAGCCAGCCAAGCAGCTGCCTCTCCTGCTCTCTATTCTTGGGCAGCAGGACCGAGATGCAGAGGGTCAGTCATCCTCAGAGAAACACAGACCCTCTGAGTGTGAATCTAGGGATGCCCTGGGGGTGTTCCTGCATGGGAAAAAACAGTGGCACCTCACAGTCTGCCCAGGTACAGCAAGAGAGATTGACCAGCTGAAAGGGGAGCTGCACTCACTCAGAGGGGATTTGCAGTGGGAACAAATGCAGCCTCCCCTGATGAGTCTTTAGGTGAAAAAGAGCCCTGGGGAAAGTTGTTAACTTTCTCTCACATAAGTGACAGAGCAGTTGAGTCAGAGGTCCATTTTCTGTACTAGTTGGAATTTTTTTTTTTTTTAAATTCACCTTCCTAAGCATAATTTCTCTTCTTCCTAACTGTGGAATTGGCTTCTTTTCTTACAATTCCATTTTATCATGCAGACGTATGGTATGTGTCTCTGAGGGTGCAATTCTATCTTACGCTGGAACAGGCAAACCAGGAGGCTTGCGCTGTATCCAGTGTGAGATAGAGCTGCACAGTGGCATAGCCAAAGGTAAGGGTGTCGTGGTTATCTACACAGGCACTAGCCTTAGCCTTAGTATGTTGGCAATAAAGCAAAGCACACTTTGCACATGCGCAAAGTTGCGTGGCCTTAGCGACATGCTGAGTCTGAGGCTCTGTGGCCTGTCAACAAGGCGATGTTATAGAGAATCATATCTAGGAATGTATTGTGGTTAAGCTAGAGAGCTGGCTAGTTATAGCCAGTGTGAATCTTAGCTTCCTCTTGAAAATTTCCCTATTACGCAGACTATTGACTCATGGTTTAGTATTGTAAACAAGATCAAAGAATAGAAAACCCCAGCCTGTTGTGTATTGTTTGAGAGAGAATAAAAGTCAGAGAAGGCTAAATCCCAGAAGCTTTCCTTCTGCATCTGGCCTTCCTTCTGCATCTCGCTTCTATATATGTCTGTTGTTGTATTCATTGCTATTACTCTTTGCTCCTCAAGTTCTAACTTTCAAACCCTCAGAGTGCATCTGCTTTAGCACTCTCCTTCAGGCAACAAGATACAGTCTTGTGTGTCTCCCACCAAGCACCAAGGCCCCCAAAAGCCTTGGGTGCTCCCCAAAGCAGCATCTTGCCCTGCTACATAAGGGGAAACTCTTCCACTTACCTCCAGGCACTGGCGTTGCTAGGAGGTGCGGGGGTGCGAGCTGCACCAGGTGACACGCGGGGGTGTGTGTGTGTGTGTGTGACGCGCCCTGGGGTGGATGCGCTACCTTCGTGGCTCTAGGAGCTACCACGTCATGCCACACATCGTTGGATGCGGAATGTCTAGCGGAACGCAGTGCAAAAAAAAAAAAGAATTGAAATCACTCCTTTCGTTCAAAAGTTATGACCAAAAAACCGGAAGGAAAAAAGGCATGGAGCCCTATGGAAAGTGAAAGTGAGCCATATCGCGTGTTTGCTCATGAGTAGCCAAACTTGCCTTAGTGCGTCAGAAAGGGCAGAATTAGAGGAATCCAAGGACACCAGAATGGAGCCGATCCAATGAATGCAGCCTCCAAAAAACACCCGAGAATATCCCATCCCTCCTAGCTGCGAGTCTTGACTGAGCTGGAAAAGAAACTCGAGAGTAGTCCATTGGAAAGGGCAGCTGAGATGACTCCAAGGAGGTCAGAATGGTCCCAATCCAATGAATGCAGCCCCCAATAACACAAAAGGGAGAAGGAGTTGCCTGCCTCCCTCCCTCCCAGCTGCAGTCTATTGAACCCTATGGAAAGCAAGCAGACATGCCCTGGCTGGTGGTCAGGCAGGCAAAGGGGAATGTGAGGACCCCAGAATGGTCCTGATCCAAAGGAACTGGAGTGCAACAAATGCTCCAGAAGGCAGCCTCCCCCCCCCCCCAAAGGACCAAAAAAGAGGCTTGAAATGGCAAGGGGAAGTTTTCTATTTTGCACTTGCAAAGCCAGGAGGGTCTTTGTCTTGATATGCCTGAAATAGAAGAACTTTAAACTGGGCACTTGGAGGGCTGGAAATCTCACTGATTCTTTTTTTTTTGGGGGGGGGGGGTGTTATTGCAGGCAAACTACAGAGTAAGCTCCATTGACCACTATGGGACTTACTTCAGAGTAGACATGCATAGGATTGGGCACACAGGCTGCAATCCTACCCACCATTTCCTGATTGTAATCCCCATTGACCACTATGGGACTTACTTCAGAGTAGATTCACTTGGTGGAACAGGACTGGCTCTTCCTTATTTAATTATTTCTTTTATTTTAATTATTTATAATTATTTATTTTATTTTAACCCCTGCTAACTGGTTAAAAGGCACTTTTTCAAGTGGGTGCTCCTCTTTTATTTAGCAGGGGGAGAGTAACTGGCCCACCTCACCCCAGCACTGTCTGTTCTAGTGGCTGTCTGCTGGTGTTGCATCTTTTTAGATTGTGAGCCCTTTTGGGACAGGGAGCCATTAGATATTTGATTTTCTCTGTAAACCGCTTTGTGAACCTTTTGTTGAAAAGCGGTATATAAATACTGTTGTTGTTGTTTTAATTTGCTTGATGATGTCACTTCTGGTCATGACATCACTTCCAATGGGTCCTGGACAGGTTGTCATTCTAAAAAGTGGGTCCCAGTACTAAAGGTTTGAGAAGTGCTGCAATAAGTTGTTAGTAAGCTGACACAGGGTTGTGTGTGTAAGACTACAAGTTTTCAAAATCACTAAAATCAGAGTCTGGAGGAATAATCCCATCATGTTATATATCAATCAATGCGTAATTTCATAGTTACATAATTATTGTAATTTAGGTGTAGCCAAAAAACCAGTGGGGGCGGGGCGATGGTACATCACCATGACCACCACTTGGGACATTGCCCCGCCCACTGCATGGGGTGACGCGCAGTCCTCCCGCACCGGGAGACACAAATCCTAGTGACGCCACTGCCCCCAGGTAAGTCACTGCAGTCCCTATGGGTCTCCTTGGACTCCCCATAACCCCAGAGACCCACCAGCCCCATAAGCAAGGAGGCAGGATGTGGGTGGAATTAGGTGGTGATGGGGGTGCAGAGGAAGGTGTCTCTGGACTGGGAAGGGGGCGTGTTTAGCAGCAGCAACGTCTGCCAGTTCTAAGCCCCTTCCCAGTCTCAATCCCCAAACCTGCATCCACAAGGACTTGTGCCAGCTCTGAGTTGCGCCAGGTGTCAGTGGGCGCAGGTCTGAGCAGAGCCAGCAGCCCAGTTTGGGCTTACCTTGAGGATACAGGTTTCATTACTCAGAGAAGGCCTCTGGAGATCCAAAGTCCCCCGCAGGATACCATGGGCACCACATTAGGACTGGGCTTTGAGAGACGTGGAAAACCGAGGCAAAACAGCTGTTGTTTCTGTCTTTTTTGCCGAGCACTTTATGCGCAGATAAAGTCCTCCTAAGATGTGGGCTGATTGGACAGTGTAACCTGAAGACGCACCCCAAAAACCCCACTCCACAAGATGTCCTGCTGTCTCCAGAAAGGAACAACTTAGAAAACATTTTTTTTCCCTGATGGGCAAGAAACATGGAGAGAGAGAAATGAGTGTTCTTAAATCAGAAATGTCTTTTGTTAAACAACCATTTCCTGCAGTATCTGAATGAGATTATTTTCCCTTTCAGGAAACAGACACCTCCAGTATCCTGCCTTCAGAAGCTACCATTGGAGTGGCGATTGCCACACTGATTGTGGTCAAAGTGGTCATCAGTGTGTGTGTCTTTGCCAGGCGGCTGTCCTGCACCAAGAAAAGAGCGATTGGGCAGAACCTGGCATCTTTGGCTCAAGTGCAGGAAGAGGGTGCTTGGCACATGGCACTGAACCGGAGGGGCCCCCAAGCTGCTGGTGTGGGAATGCGCTTTGGTCTACTGAGTTTGTGATTGTTGCATTTGCTGGTTGTTAAGGTTGATGCTTCACTGAAATTCAATCATTGCATGTTTCTGCTCTCTTGAACTGCCTTGAGGATTCTGTTGGGAAGGCAGAGCAGAACTTTAAAAACCCATCTGAGAAGAACACCCCTTTCCTTTCTGCAAGGCAGGGGAATCACAGCATCAGTCTGGCCTTAAAGGGTGGTTGCAACGAGACAGGGCAGGCCCATCCATGAGGCCAAGTGAAGATGTGGCCTCAGGCCGGAGATGGGGAAGTGTTGCCCACTTCTCTTGCCTCACTTTCCTCCACTGGGAGGACCAGAGGCTGGCAAAGGTGGGTCGGCCTTTGGTATACTGCCTCAGGCCCCGGGAGATCTTGGCTGAACATATTACATGTAATCCTGTGCATGTTTCCTCCGAAATCAGTCCCAATGCAATGAAATCAGCTTAAATTCTTCTCCTTGGGGAGCATGATCCAATGTCACCCTCCCCCCTCATCCCACTGCATTCTGCATTCCCACCCTGACCCATTTGGCCTCTCATCCAGAGATAAGGCAGACTGGCTGTTCTGGCCCTTAAGCAAGTGTCTCATAAGAACATAAGAACAGCCCCACTGGATCAAGCCACAGGCCCATCTAGTCCAGCTTCCTGTATCTCACAGTGGCCCACCAATCTCACAGCAGCCCACCGATGCTGCTCAGGGAAGGCCCTTTGCAAACAGTGCCCCCCCTTCTGAGAACATCCCTGCTCCTGCAGCTGATGTGTTCCCCTGGCCCCTCTCCCCACTTGACCTCTGACTGTGGCTCCATTGCAGAATCAATAAGGGGGTGAAACGGCAACAGTCTGCCCTGCTCCTCTTTCTAGGCCAAGCACAGGGAGTCCTGTCTAGCCCAGGACTGGCAACATGGCAGGCAGGCGGGTGATCCAGTTCCTGCTCACTTGTAGCAGACAGAAAGTGGATTGGGGCAGGTTACACCCATGGCCGGTTGGAAAGAGGTGATGACAGCTGAAAACTCCTGAACAGTCTGCCATTCTCTTGCCCCCCCCCCCCACAATCTGCTGCTGATGCTACCCATATATCCTTGACAAATGGATGGGCTGCTCCAGGCCCCACAAACTTGGGGGGGGGGGAAGGTGAGGTGCGCTTTTCTGGCCTCCTTTGAGTGCCGATGAGTGGGGTACAGGCATGGATTTGGTCAGTGGTATGAAGGGATACCCAACCTTCATTCTGGGTGGATTGGGAGAGAACCACACTTTCTAGGCTGAAAAACAGAACTGCAGAACCAGGGTAAGCCCTCAGGCTGCAGCAGGCAGACCCACAGCCATCTCTGACCAGCCCCTGCCTCAGACACTGAGCCTCCTCTGGCCCCAGAGTCTCCCCAGTGCTGGTCAGTTGGCTGTGGGTCTGCCTGCTGCAGCCTGTGAGATGCAAGGAATTAAGCAGTGAGTGAGAGGGAAGAAGGTTTCCAAAGAGGAGGGGAAGCAGATCTGGGAAAGGCTCCTTGCAGTCAGAGAACAAGGGTGGGTCTGAATAATAAGCTCTCCACCCCGGAGAGCATCCAAAACGTTCCTGTGACAGGGATCTGCAAGGAGCTCTGTCCCCACCCCCCACCCCTTCCAGGATAAACCCCAAGCCTGCCTCCCCTCCCAGCTCCGGTGAGGCTTGGGCTAGAGACAGCATTGCCCCTTGCTGTGCCAGACTGGCCGAGGGTTTGAGTCCTGGCCCCCTCCCCAGCAGATGGCCCGGGGAGGAGTTGGGAGTTTTGCCAGTGCATTCACTCACCTGAGTCATCCCCCAGCAGAAGAACCATTGTCCCCAGGAGGAGGAGCCAGGCACAGCACCGAAGGAGCCCCATCAACCTGGATCGCCTAACTGGATCGTGACATTAAAAAACTTCAATGAACTTCGAGGGCAGCTGTTCACAAAGTTGGCTGGCACTGAGCTAACACCAGTGCTGGACCGGTGCTGAGGGCTGTGACTGTGCTTTATGTCACGTTTGCGACACACACCTTGAGCAGAGTGCCGGCAGTGCAAGCTCCAGGTTGGGCTCTAAGTCACAGAAAAAGCACCAGCCCCCAGTGTCAGTTAAAATCCTTGACCAGTAAGAAGGTCATGAGGCACTGCAAAAGGGTCTCCAGAGAGGGAGCTGTTCTTAATTCCAGGGCAGGGGTGGGCAAACTTTCAGCTTTAGGGATCCTGGGCCTTGAACAGTTGTATAGAAGAGGGAACTTCAGCACAAACTTCAGTGCAGTTTGTCAGCTCACAGATGTTTATTTGCACATGTGAATGCAAATCCCAGTTGAAATATCATAGACAGAACTTCCACATTTTTTCATGGTCAGTGTTTTTTCTACAAAATCTGTTCACTCCTTTGAAGATGAGTCGTCAAGAGATAAACATTCTGGGTCGTCAAGAGATAAACATACATGAATGAACTGGAAGAAATGAATGAACTGGAAGAAAAAAGGCAAGCAATGAGGAGCAAGAAACATTTCAGGTTTTCTTGCAACTGTGATAAATCTTGTCCTACCCTTTGTTTCCTTAAACATGGGGAACAACATACTGTATAAATGATTTACAATGAACAGCAATGTTTGTGTTTAAAAAAGGCTTTGGAAAACAGGTTCTGCCTGCTGATTGTATTCAGCACTGATTGGCCAGCATCCGCAACATCAAGAACCCACCTGCATCATCCATGACACAGATTTCCAACTCCATAAATATTTATTTTTCCTGAAAAAAACAATCATCAGAACTTTGAGTTGGGCTGAACAAGAGACTGGGCATCCATGAAGATTTGTCTGTCGCAGAGTCATGTAGTCTTGAGAAAAGGAGACCAGTCTAGATTTGGGTTCAGCATTTGGCACCAGCTGTGGCTGGAGATCTCTGAAAAGAGGTATTCTGCCTCAAGGATTCCAAGAGCCTCTTTGAATAGCAACACTAAAGGAGGTTTGCTCTCTACGTTTCCAGCCTTTGCAGAGAGAGAGAGAGAAAAAAAGGAAGACTGAAAGCAGGACTGAGGGACATGGAAGCAGGAAACGGTCTGGTTTCCCTAACGGGACACCCATTTCTGCCTCAGAATAGTCTAGATCAGGAGCTGTCAAACTGTGGGTCATGAGCTCACATGAGGTGGGTTGTAGATCAGTGGTGGGCCAGTGGAGGTGTGGGGGGGCAAAAGCCCCAGGTGCAGTACCTGGGTGCATTGGGTGGTAGCGCTGCACCCGCCGTGGCATCATCTCTACAAGCTGCAGCTGCCCCCTCCCACCCTCCAGAGCCATTCCAGGGGCAGGCAAAATCTTGGCACATTGTTAGCCTTCTCAGGCCTCAGAAGCACCTCCGGTTTCCTGTGGAGTTCTCAGAAGACTTTCAGAGTGCCAAAGAAAGTCAAGTGAGGCTCCTCAGCTTAGTATGTGTCTGGGGGGGGGGCGCGGTGTGTCTTGGGGGGGCGCAGCATGTTGTATATCTGACCTGAGGTGGCACAGGTCTGTTATTGTTGCGGATTGTCTTTCCCACCTGTCCTTGCTCACAAATGGCTCCAGATAGAAGCCATTCTGGAAGACGAACACTGTACTGGGAGACTCTGAGAGGGGGCTTCTCCAGGCTACCTTTGCACTCTGTTTGCCTTTGTGGACTTCAGAATTGCCCACAGAAGCCTCTTTACCCCACTTTTGCTTCCTGGAAGCAAATTGGAAGTCTGTGGTATAGTTCAAGGGGTGCAGGGGGTAGCGGTTGTACTGGGCATCAGGCTTTAGGAGGCAACAAGCTGAGCTTGACACTAGTGACCAAAATTGTGGAAACCACGTTAGCTATCCTGGGAAAGGTAATTTAATGCAGAACACAATGAAACAAACCTCATTGGAATATCTGTATTCTCTCAAAAGTTATGGCCAATTAACCAGAAAATGAAAACACAACTGCCTTATGGAGCAAAAAGTGGATTTACTTAACTCAAAACTGACCCGAGAAACTGATTGTTCTAAGAGCCGATGAGATGTTATTATGATACAGCATGGAACCAATAAGGTGTTACTATGTGTCAGCTCTCAGTTCATGTATCTTAATACACTTACACCTGCTAACTGGTTAAAAAGGCAATTTTTCAAGTGGTGCTCCTCATATATTCAGCAAGGGGAGAATAACTGTCACTTTTCTCCTGCACACTGTCTCTAACCAGTCAGAGGCTCACTTTTTATTTATTTACTTAATTAAATTTTGTTTTGTCTTGGGGGGAGGGCTACAAATTTTCTTTAACCCCAAGTAGCAGATAGATGCCTTAGCTATGTCGGTGACTTGGGGGAAGCGCTACAGCAAGTGGGTGGTGAGCTGCCGGGGCTAGGAGGCGGGTTTCCTCATGATTTTCACTTTTTAAAAGCCCGAGTGTGAGGTCACTTCTGGTTGTGACATCACTTCCGGGGCATCATTTTGAGCTTGGCATTGGGCTACACAATCATGAGCTATGCCACTGCTGGAAGTGTCCTTCCAAAATCCAGAAGTGGCTGCTGGAGGCTTTGCGGGCCATCCCAAGGCTCATAGAGTTGGATGCAACCTTGCGTGACCAGCTGGAGGCTTCCTCTAGCGCCAGCAGGAGGATCACAACCCACTGCAGAGGAATAAAGGAGGATTGCAGCGCATAAGACCTTGGGCGTCGCTCGATGAGATGATGGTATTACTTGTTGCCATGAACGTGTGATTGTCTCTTTGAGAAAGAAGCTGGAGGAGGAGGAGGAAATTCCTGGACATGGAGCAAAGAGCAGATTTCATGCAACTTAGTTTTGATGCCTGCCTGAGAGTTGAGAGGCCTTTGCAGAGCTGGAAAAAAGGCTCTGGCTGTCAAATGGCTCTCAATTACTGGAGATACTCAAGTACAAGATGATCTCACAGATAAGCCGAGCCACAAAATCCAGGAATTATCTGTGACCCTCTGTTAAATCTGGGATGGGGCAGGAACTTACCAGGAATTGTTCTGAGGCAGCAGCAAAAAGACCAACAGAAAAAGGAGCCATTTGTCTTCTTCTCCAAGCAGGAAGGGAGATGAAGGTGCTGGTGGAACCTGCAGGCTCTGTGCAGAGGATGGAGCTGAACTTCCCTACAGCAGCCCTCACACAGACTGCGATTCCTCAAGCCTTCATTTTCCTGCCTGTTTGGAGAAGAAGCGAAAACGGCGACAGTTTTTTTTCTTTCCTTTTGTGGCTGCCTCAGAACAATCAATCAACAAGTCAAACTACTCCTTCCCCCCCACCAGCCTGTGCCCTGCTTCTTGGCCCTGCTCCCAACCCCACATCACCCAGCAACTGCTTCCAGAAGCTTTATTTACTGCACTGACCCGTGTATCATTTGACCCCTCTTTACTATACACAAAAAAGAAGGGGAGGAGGGTCTCTGCAGAAGGAGGCTCCTGAGTGAGTGTAGAGATGGACTTCTGTGTCAGCATCAGAAAAAGCCGCCTGTCCCTCAGCTTAGTTCAGAGTTACTGGGATCCTCTTGAGCTCCTTCTTCAAGGACAGAGGAGCGTTAGCAGGGGGATTAAAAACCCTGCACTGACCTCCCCACTTCCCCACAGCCCAGATCCCTTTCTCAGGATTGATAACAATATGCCCAGCTCACAATATGGAAATATCCCAAGATGCCCAGTTCACCCATAAGGCTCTTCCCTGACCAAAAAAGCTATCCCTCTCAGAGAACCAGTTAACTGTGATATGAGCCTCCAAGGGTGAACAGAAAGGTCCTAGACAAGGGCAATCAACAAACGAGGATAAAAAGGTTAGGGTAAAAGGGATGAGTCAGAGTGCCAGACCCCCTCTAACGGATATCTCTGTAAACAAACTGCCGATGTGTATTGAATTGCCATTCTCAGATCAACATCCTGTACTGATAACATGCCAAATGTTGTTTTGGGCGTCTGCCTGTATGTTATTTTTCCCTATAAAACCTGCATTATTGTAATGCTTCGGGGTCCTCCAAGGGTGTGGAGGTCCCGTTTGCAAACGAGTAGACGTTAAGAAGTTCTTTGAATTCTCCTGTCGCCTGTTTGATTGCCTCTCCAAAATCCAAAGAACCGTGTGTGTGTTCATTCGGGGTCAGGATTAAGATCAAACCTGCCCTTTCTCCTCACAGACTTTATGGCAACCCCCACACCCCATTGCTCCTCACTTTCCACAGTGCCTGCCTGCTGTGAATCCCTCCTGGCCCAACACAACAGGCCAGAAGTCCAGTCTCTCAGGATAGTCAGGCAGATCTTGCCATCCGTCTTCCCATCTCACACTTTTGCAATCTTCAGACAGGATAAGTTGGGGGTGAGCCCTGTCCCTCTGCTGAATGGTTTCTCTGCACTGGGGGCAGGAGGCTGCTGCCTTCTGCTGCTCCCCCCGCTCTGGGCCAGGCAGGCTGGCAGAAGTTGTGCTCACACTCTGCATGGGGTCCCTGAAATAGTCCAGGCAGATGGGGCAGGTGGCTTCCTTGCAGATAGCCTGGATGTCCCCCGCAGCTGCCATGGCTCCTGGTAGAAGGAAACAGGAGTCACTTTCATTTTCTCTTGGGGGGGGGTTTCCCCTCCTGGAAAAGACTGGAGATCTCTGCTGATGTGAGATGTTAACCCTTTCTAGCCTGAAACGACTCTGAAAGCCTCTGAATGAATCCCAGCACCAGGATCCAAGGACGACCCTCCCCTCCATACTGGCAGACTTCTGCTGCCAGTCCCAATGCAAAGGGGAGGGAGCCCCCCTAATGGTCCTCCGCAGGAGACCCCAAGCACGGTGGGTCTCATCAGAAGTCCCCTTGGAAGTGGGATGCTTCACCTGGATCCCCTCCTGCAGCCTGTTGGGGGCTCCTTGCAGGGAATGAGCCTCACCCTGAAATCCTGAAGCTGGTTCAGCCCATTCTGCAATCAGGGTCTTATCCTCAGGAGTTGGGGCACCCAAAGTATGACACAAAGGAGCAACCAGAGGGGCTCAGGCCTCCCCTTCCCTTCCTCCTGGAGAAGTAGCACTATAAGGGCACAGTCCTAACTAGGTCTACTCAGAAGTAAGTCCTATTGTGTTCAATGGGGCCTACTCTCATGAAAGTGTGGTTAGGATTGCAGCCTAAGAGGCTGGAGCCCCTGCTGCCCCACTGAGCTGCAGCCCTCCTCCTGCAAGAACACCAAGATCTCAGTTCTATCAGCCTGGCATCCACCGAGGCAAGTGCATCCATTTTCTTTCTAAAGCATGCCCGCCAGTGCTTTGAGAAGGACTCTGTGGCCCTCCAAAGCTTGCTCCCCTCATTCGGCCTCACCTGTGTCCAAAGGGAAGAGATGACTTCTTTGATCAGACCAGGGTGACTGGATGTCACCCCCGCAAAAAGCTAAAAACACTCATATATTATTATTATTATTATTATTATTATTATTATTATTATTATTATTATTATTATTATTATTATTATTATTATTATTTTATTTTATTTTATTTTATTGATTTATATCCCACCTTTTTGCCCCATGGGCACACAAGGCGGCCTACAACAATTAAAAATACACAATTAACAATTAAAAACAATAATTAAAAACAGTTTTTAAATAATTAAAAATCTAAAACAAATCCTGTGGATTCTAATATAAAGAAGAAGGAAAGCCAGCCAGCCTGTCAACAGTTAAAAGTTTTTTGAAATAAAAAGGTCTTTAGTCCACTCCGAAATATTAGCAACGAAGGAACAGTTCTCAATTCTAAGGGGAGGGTATTCCAAAGTTCGGGGGCCACCACCGAGAAGGCCCTCTTCCTGGCTGCCGCCCCTCTCATATCTCTTGGTGGAGGCACAGTCAAAAGGGCCCCCCCCCAGATTATCTAAGTGTACGGGCAGGATTGTAGGGAAGGAGGCGGTCCCTCAAATACCCCGGACCCAAGCCATAAAGGGCTTTAAAAGTCAAAACTAGCACCTTGAATTGGGCTCGGAACAGAACCGGCAGCCAGTATAGCCACCAAAGCAACGGCCCGACAGTGTCAAACTGATGTGCCCCAGCAACCACACGAGCAGCCGCGTTCTGTACTAGTTGTAATTTCCAGACCATCTTCAAAGGCAGCCCCACGTAGAGCACATTGTAATAATCTAATCTAGATGTCACTAGGGCATGAGTTACTGTGGCCAGGTCCACGCAGCTCAGGTATGGTTGCAGCTGGTGAATCAGCCAAAGCTGAGCAAAGGCTCCCCTGGCCACCGCCGCCACCTGGGACTCCAGGTGCAGCTGTGGATCCAGGAGAACCCCCAAGCTGCGGACCTGCTCCTTCAGAGGGAGTGCAACCCCATTCAGAGCAGGACGATAGTCCAGTACACAAGCTGTGGATTTCCGAACCAAAAGCACCTCTGTCTTATCCGGATTTAATTTCAGCTTGTTCGCCCACATCCAGCCCCTAACCACCTCCAGACAGTGATCCAGGACCCCACCACCTCCTCAGAATCAGGGGGAAAGGAGAGATAAAGCTGGGTGTCATCCGCATATTGATGGCACCCCACTCCAAACCCCCGGATGACCTCTCCTAGCGGCTTCATGTAGATATTAAAAAGCATGGGGGATAAGATGGAACCCTGCGGCACCCCAAACCTAAGAGGTCGGGGTGCCGTACAGGCATCCCCCAGCACCACCTTCTGGGATCTGTCAGCCAGGAAGGAGCGGAACCTCTCCAAAACAGTGCCTCCAAGCCCCAACCCGGCCAGCTGACCCAGAAGGACACCATGGTTGATGGTGTCGAATGCCGCCGAGAGGTCCAGCAGGACTAACAGGGTTGCAGTCCCCCTGTCCATCACCCGGCAAAGGTCATCCACCAAGGTGACCAAGGTAGTCTCCGTCCCGAACCCCGGCCTGAAGCCAGATTGGAATGGGTCCAGATAATCAGTTTCCTCCAGTACCCTCTGAAGCTGGGACGCCACCACCCGCTCAATCACCTTGCCCAGGAATTGAATATTCGAGACTGGCCGAAAGTTGTTTAAATTAGTGGGATTCAAGGAGGGCTTCTTCAGGAGGGGGCGAACCATTGCCTGCTTCAAGGCAGGTGGGAGCACCCCCTCCCTCAGAGATGAGTTCACCACCCTCCCCGTCCACTTGGCCAGCCCTTCCCGGGCAGCCCTAATTAACCATGGTGGGCACGGGTCAAGCGGGCAAACAGCAGGTCTCACACTCCAGAGAATCCTGTCCACATCTTCAGGCTCTACAAGCTGAAAAGAATCCCAAATAGCAGGATAGACTTTGCTTTAAATCAAGTTGAACCTCCTCCTTCCACGGGAAGGTCAGAACATCTCTAAACATGCATACATGTTGGCATCCTTCAGTCTCGGAAGACTATGGTATCGTGCTCTGAATAGTGATTCTGGAACAGTGTGCCCTTTCCAGTGCGCGAAGCCTGGGTAAAGTAGATATGGAAGATAGACTGTTACCCATGCAGCAAATCCCCACTCTCCACGTCGCTGGAATGGTCCAATGGAAAGGCAGAAGCCAATGCTGCCTAAGGTTGGTTCCAGTGGCGTTGCAGGAGTTGCCAGAACGTGACTGTGTTCAGCCACGAACTGCCTCAGGGACTCCGGCTCCGGATTTTGCCTTGAAGTTGACTCCTGAAGCCTTTTCCATAACTGGATGTAGCCACAAGGCAGTGGAGGTTTGGGATCGGAGTTTTCCTTCTCTCAGATGAGGTGCCTTCCCGGGCCGATAAGTCCCATCTAACTGGTACGTTGCTGAGTCAATGTGCAAGTAACCCATCCCACCAAGGAAGAAACCTATAGGTTGAAGCGATCCAACTCTCTCTGATCAACAGTGTATAAGGATTTTAAAATCTAGATGCCCATTGTCATGGAAGCAGTAAAAGAGCACAATGGGAGGGTGTGCTTAATTTAGCCAATGTTGTAGGAGCAAGAGGACAGAGATCAAGAGGATCAAGGGAATAAAGGGCATGTTCTAATTGTGAGATGCAAGTCTAAAACAAACACCAGAGGGTGTGTGTGCGCGTGTGCGTGCGTGCGTGCGTGCGTGCGTGTGTGTGTGTGTGTGTGAGAGAGAGAGAGAGAGAGAGAGTCTTTTTCTCTGTAGTGTATACTTTGACCACTTTGTGTAAGCCACACATCTTTCACTATTTTGGAAAGGGCCTTGTGGTCCAGTGTTGACAATATGCAAATCAGTTGCACATAATATATTTATTAATCGGTTAAAAAGGTAGTGATTAGTTAGCTAAACTTTTGGCATTGGTTGACAGCCCTGATTATAAAAAACATTTCTCCAGGGGACAGGAACACATTGAAATAATGGAGGATCCCTTCTCCTGTGAATTCTCTGCTGGCATTGCCCCTCTCTTGTGTCCAGTCCCATCTTCCTCCACCCCAGAGTCTCTTCCAGTTGGCATCACTCCTGCCCTCTTTCTCCCCCTGCTTTTTCCCACCCCTTCGCCGTGCCCTCAGTCACATCTCAGTTTTCAGATTGTCCTGGCACCCTGGGCAAAATGTCCCATCTGACTCCTCAGAATTCCCATCCTAACCCTTGAAGTGGCCTCAATGCTCTGCTCAGACTATTCCTGGAACTGATGCTTTTCTCCTCAGCGGTCCTGCTGGGTTTGCCACAGGCTTCCAGAATTACTGAGAATTCCCCTTTCTCATGGACAGCCTACACATGAGGCAGGGTGGAGCATCCAACAGTGGGCTGGGGGAGGCAGGAAACTGACTTAGGGTGTCTGCACCAGTGACCACCCCCCAGTTCCTCATCTACTCAGCTGTGTCCCCACCTATTCTTGCTCACTTCTCCTGTAGAGTGCACATGAAGAGGGGGGCTGACCTCCTCTTCACTGGTTGGGAGGGGAGGATCTTGGGAGTGGAAGCTCTCTTTCTAGGAGCAATCTCAACAGTGTGCTAAGGCTATTGGAATTCATATGGACCCGGGCAGTGAGCAGATGGAACGCTTGGCCCCAGGTGCCCCAGGAACAGCTATGGAGGCTGGCAGTGGAAAGGCTGATATGTCACCTAGACCAGGCAGTGTCACAAGAATGAGGTGGGGTAGTTGGAGGTGGTTGAAAGCACGGGAAGGGATGGAGCAGAAATCATGAGAGGCTAAGAGACTAATTGCCTATTGTGCAAGGAGACAACTCTCGAACACAGAGCAGTGCTATTCCGTTGGAGCATCAAAAGCAGAATAAATGCAATTCTTTACATTTTTGGCCACCCCGGGTCAAAGGTTGTTTACAATTACAACACAAAACCAATTTATAACATTTCCTTTAAATCATTTCTGCCCAATGTTGCATATATGCAACAGGGTTTAACTGTGTACACATGTGTGCTGGGCAAAAATGGATTAAACAATTCATCTGTACAATTAAACTGAGTAGTTTGCCACTCTGCTGACTACAGGGTGTTGCATCTGGTGGAAAGGCTGGCATCCCACATGCACACAGCCATGTCACACAGGTGGACTAGGGTAGCAATCGGGCTTGAGGAGGAGGTGCATTGAGGCAGGACAGGTTCAGATCTAGGCTTCAGTGGCATCTGCTGGATCCTACCTCCCTTATCCCCTATCCCAGGCTTGACATACCCTCTTTGGCCTAACAGACCAAGTGGTAATTGGGAGATAAAAGCATGGGATAGAAATCAGACACAGGATATCAGGGTGTAGCTTTATTGCAATTTCATCCCCCACTTTTTCATCAGCCCAAGATAAATTGGACATTATGGCTAGTGGGTTATTTCAGGGGGACCAGATGATAGTGTGGACTCAAGGGCCTTCTGTGAGGCTTGGGCTGGATGGGGTGGAGGTTGGAGAGGTGATGGTCGTTGGTGCTATCCCATTGCAGTAATCTGTGCTGCAACACATAATATTTTTCCACGGAAATTTGTTTTGGTGAAATTCACATAACGCTTCAGGAAAACAGTTAGATAATCCATCCCCTGGAATGGAAGAAAAGAAGACATGAGTGTAAGGATAAAACCTTTCTCTGTAAAAGGGAGGAACTGTCAAGGATTGTAATGGGTGTGACTTGTAAGTAGTATCCACATGTTTGAAACAGGGAGGAATGCTTGAAGCAGGAATTGAAGAATTCAAGCGGTCCACTAAAGGTTCACTTGCTCACTTTTGACACGATACCTACCGTCCGTTAGTTTGCAGGATTATTGTGGACCTCTGCCCCCTTTTGGAAACAAGAATAAGCATCTGTTGGTCCCTAAGAACCAAAGAATGCTGAATTTGGTGGATTTTGGTCTGATTTTGCACACAAACATTGCATATTCTTATGTAAATGTCCTGCTCAGAATCAATATAAATTACAGCCCAGTCCTAAATAAACTCTACCCCTGAGGCAGCCATGCCAACTGAGCACATGCTGCATCCTCTGAGGATGCTTGTTCAACCAGAGTTGAGCCTAGCTGAGAATAGTACTGTCTTGCCCACCCTTGACTCTTGGATCCACAAGGATATCACAGCAGGTATTTTCCAATGCCTTTCTGAAATCTAGCTGCAGTCTGTCAGTGTTGTTTCCTAATAATAATAATAATAATAATAATAATAATAATAATAATAATAATAATAATATATTGCCTTTCTTGGTCTTTATTCAAGACTTTATTCAAGGCGGTTTATATAGGCAGGCTTTTATTTAAATCCCTTATTAAATAGGGATTTTTACAATTTGAAAAAATCTACATTCAAGGTGTTTCATTCCGATCTGGCTTCACATTCTGGCCTCCATCCTCCCACGCTCAGAGCAGATGGAATAGCACGGCTTCAGCTTGTCAGCTGCTTCAAGGTCGTATGGTGCCAGTGGCCTCAAACTGGCGACCTTGTGGATGTTATCTTCAGGCAGACGGAGGCTCTACCCTCTAGACCAGACCTCCTGCCCGTCACTCTGTCCAAGGAGATGAGACTGGTCTGGCATGACCTGTTCCTGGCACAACCCCTGCTGGCACCTAGAAATCCTGCCAGGACAAATGTTTCTCATCTCTGATGCAATTGAACAGGGCCCAGAACTACAAGAAAGCTCTCCACTGCAAGGATGAAATCAACAAGTCTGGCATAACTTACAATTGGGAGGCGTACTTGGCTTCAAGCTCTTTTCCTGACATCCTCCCTTTTCCACAAGCCATAGACACCGGGTTCAGAAATGCATACATTCCTTAACCATGTCAGATCTAGCAGAAACAGGAATAAAAAGAGGAGGAGATTCACTCATAGTGGTCTCTTCATTCATTCATTCAATCAATCAATCAATCAATCAATCACTCAGTCAATCAGTCACTTTCTGTCTTCTTATTCTGCTATATGAGTTTCTGAACAGTTGTATTGTTCAGCAATTATCTTCTTTCCTCAGCTCAGCTCTTTCCTCAAACCTGCTTTGATCTTTCTGCCCTCCTGTTTGCAGCTTTCCTATCCTTCCTTATACAGGTGTGTCCCTTCATTATGGCCTCTATTCACTGCAGCACAAACCACTCCAGCCCACTCCAGTCCAGTCCACTCCATTCCAGGGCAGCATGCTAACCGGAATCCAGAATTTCTCTATAGTGGTCAGCCTTCCTTTGTCTCACAGCCAACCTTCGATATTGCAATTCATGCAAGGAATATCAGAACTTTCGCTGTATAAAAGGAAAAGATACGTTTGCAGGACCAGTAGGAACAATGTTTTGTATAACAGAACTGAACAAAAAAGGTAAGATGCAGACTTTGCTGCTTTTGTCACAGCTTGGGTGCAACCAACATCTTGGAAACGAGGATCTCTGGAATGCTTATCTTGTCCCCCAATTCTACATATGACCCTAAGAGCAGACTAAACTGCAGTGCTCTGTTCTCCCCCCCCCCCCCCGCAGAATACCCAGATTGTCCAGTGTGCTTAACCTTTCAAAAGCAGGGCAGCATATTCAGGCTCCTGTAACACTTTAAGGAGAACTGACAGCCCAATTCAAACTGGGCTTTATGATACTGGAACGGAGGTTCCATTGTTGCGAATGGTCATAAGGCTGAATACACAGTAGTGGTGTCACAGTGGGCTACAGGCAGGTCTGCAGGTAACTTGACGAGGAGGAAGGGTGATGAGGAGGAACACAAGAGTGTCTGGATGAGGAAGGCTGCAGGTGCAATGTGGCAGCGAGGGTGTGTGGAACAAGTGTATTCCAGCACCCTAAGCGAGTCTCTCTGCCCTTTCCTGTTCCTTATTCTCCTTGGTTCCATGCCTGGAAAACGACTGGCACAGCTCTAAGAAGACCCACCGGGGTCAGTGGAGACTTGCCCTAGTTTAAGGGCACCAAAGTTTCCTTACCTTGAGGAAGTCTATGAGACTGCCCCCCCCTCGCAAGATGCAGCGTGTGCTCTGCTGGCATGGCTGCCACAGGGCAGGGATTGGGCTGTAGTTTATATTAATTGATTCTGAGCAGGACATTTACTTAACAATTTGCAATGTTTATATGCAAGATCAGAACAAACGCCACCAAATCCAGCATTCTTTGGATCCTGGAGACTAGGAGATGCTTGTTATGCCACACAAAAGGGGGCAGAGGTTCACTGATGAACCACAATCTATGTCTGCAAATAATCCTGCAAACTAAGAGGTGAGAGGTGTAATACCAAAAGGGAGGAAGTGAACCTTTAGTGGACCACAATCTGCCTTTCTTCACCTCCTGCTTTAAGCATTCCTCCCTCCAAGGCCCTTGAGGACCCTATATCTGGTCCCCCTGACATAACCCACTAACTATATTGTCTGATTCATATTGTCATCTTGGGCTGATGAAAAAGTGGGGGGTGAAATTTCCATAAAACTACACCCGGATATCCTGTGTCTGATTTCTAGCCCATGTTTTTACCTCCCAAGTGCCAGTCACAGGCGGAAGGTCTCCCCAACCCAAGGCAGTGCTGATAAACAGAGTTCAAGGTGGAGTTCAGGGCTTGTCACGTTCACAAGGTTGCACCCATGATTCGTGTTACAGTCCACTGATGAACATACACTAGGAAAAGTGTCCAGAATGGTTACTGGTTACTTTCGACGTTGGCAAGGAACGATGACTTGAGTTGTTCTGCCTGATGTGCACTTATAGGCGTTGGAAAACTTATCCATAGTCTAAGTTGGCCTGGTTGCTAACCCCTCCTAGTTCTTATCCCTCCCAACTGAAGATCCACAGCTGCACTCAATCACCCCTGATAAGGAGACTCTCTGTCTGCTGAGGTGCCAAGCACTCCAATTGGTCCTAATTCCTGCTATCTGTCCTTCCCGGCCATCAAAGCAGAGACAACACATTCCTTCCACTTTGTTTTTTTACCCACATTCCTACAGCTGGGAACTGCTAGCAACTTCTCAGTTACCCTTTCTTAGTTTGGTTCAGGCTTCTCCTGCCAACGTAGGCCTAACAGGGACTTATTCATGACAGAGCCTCACTGCAGTGCAAGGGACCACCCCCTCCTCTCCAGAGGTGGTATAGTGTCTGCAGATGCAGCCACAGTCATCACCCATGCACACTCTCTCTCACACACACCCACACCACAGTCCAGCCCAACCTGCCTCCAGTGACCAATATGCAAGAGGTGTTTGATTTTTTGGAAGATTTCAAGGTTTTTTTAAGTTTTGTTTTTCTTCTTCTTTTTTTTTTTTTATTTACAAAAAATGAACATCCAGAATGCGATATTATGTTTTTATTTTCAAGTCAAGTCAAGTCAACCTTTATTAGGCATAAACATTAGGTAGGTGAAGACTCTGTACGGAAACCGTAGAGAGAATATAAACCTAAGTAATACACAAGTATATGTATATGTGCACACCTACGTGTACACACAGATACAAACGTACAATACATTTTATCTACAAACATATATTATTAAAAAAACAAAACAATCAGTTACTCTGCAGATATTGCCAAAGATGTAATGTGCTCAGTGATTACTTGCTACAGAACAACAACAACAACAACAACAACAACAACAACAGTATTTATATACCGCTTTTCAACAAAAAGTTCACAAAGCGGTTTACAGAGAAAATCAAATATCTAATGGCTCCCTGTCCCAAAAGGGCTCACAGTCTAAAAAAGATGCAACACCAGCAGACAGCCACTAGAAAAGACACTGCTGGGCTGAGGTGGGCCAGTTACTCTCCCCCTGCTAAATAAAAGAGGAGCACCCACTTGAAAAAGTGCCTCTTAACCAGTTAGCAGGGGTTAACTGCTAACAGAAAGCTTGGCTGGATTCAAATTACTCAAGTTTAGGAACTGTTTACTTTAGGTTTACTTAGGTTTACTTAGGTTTATAGTTTACTTAGTTTATAGTTTACTTTTTATAGTTTATAGTTTATACTTAGTTTATAGTTTACTTAGTTTACTTAGGTTTATATTCTAAACTCAAGTTTAGGACTGAGAGGGTTGTATGCTCTACATCACCTGCTAGAAGGAATTGAATTATAGCTTTTTCAGAATGCCCTGTTTTAGCATGGAGCAAGGGAGAGATAAATTGCTGTCTTAATGCTTGACATCTGGGACAGTGCAACATAATGTGGGTGGATGATTCTACTTCATCTAAATTGCAGCTACATAAACGATCTTCCCAGGGGACGTTTCTAAATCTGCCATGTAAGTCATTAGAGGGGGTCATGATACAACGTGCCAAGGTAAAGGCCCTTCTCTCCAGGGGGTGCACTAGGAGGGACAGATATTTTGGTTGTTGACCACTTGTAATTTTAAGATGAAAATTAAGAGGGGAACATTTTTTCTGTACTGCACTTAGAATCTCTTGCCTTTCTATATCATATAGTCTGGTTTTCACAAGTCTGGTGATAACCTCTGGAGAGGGAGCTCCTTGTAGATCAACCTCAAGGCCATGTTTTTATTTTGTTATCACAAAAAACACACAACTACCTATGAACCTTCTCAGATCCATGCCAGCTTTTTTGCTGGGGTTGGTCTGTTAGGCCAAAAAGGGTATGTAAGGGCTGGGATAGGGGACACAGGATCCAGGGGATGCCACTGCTGTCTAGATCTGCACCTGTCCTGCCTCAATACACCTCCTCCTCAAGCCGGATTGCTGACCTAGTCCGCCTGTGTGACATGGCTGTGTGCATGTGGCAGACTTGCCATTCCACCAGGAGCAACACCCTGTAGATCAACAGAGTGGCAAACCACTTTAATTGTATGGATGAATTGTGTGTGCATTTCAGCTCTGCACACAGGTGTACACATTTGATCTCTGTAGTGTAAATGCAACATAGGGCAGAAATGTCTTAAAGGAAAGGTGATAAACTGGTTATAATGAACACGTTTGTTTTGTGCTGTAATTATACACAACCTTTGACCTGGAATGGGGGAAATTAAAAAATTGAATATTTCTTCAGCTTTTGATGCTCCCATAGAATAGTGTTGCTCTGTGTTTGAGAGTTACCTCCTTGCACGATAGAAAATAGTGTCTTCATAGAAAACAGTGAAAGATGTGTAGCTTACACAAAGTGATCAAAGTATTAACTACAGAGAAAAAGATTCTCTCTCTCTCTCTCTCTCTTTCTCTCTCTCTCTCTCTCTCTCTCTCTCTCTCACACACACACACACACACACACACACACCCTCTGGTGTTTGTTTTAGACTTGCATCTCACAATTAGAACATGCCATTTATTCCCTTGATCCTCTTGCTCTCTGTCCTTTTGCTCCTACAACATTAGTTAAATTAAGCACCCCCTCCCATAATTTCCTGGCTTTCAATGTCCCATAAACTGCACAAGTTGCTCATCCTATTCAAAGGATCATTGTCCGTAGTATCCAGCAAGAAGTCAAGCGTGTGGATTTTAAGGATGAAACGATGAAAACCTGTAGATTGCCAGGAATCAGAAAGTAAGGCTTGGAAAAGAGGAGCTTGCCCCACGTTGAAACAAACATTGAGCCAGAACTTAATAAATCTGACCCAAGCTAAATGCTCAACAGCCCAATCCTAAGGGGCAACCCAATCCTGAGCTCAGGGGGCGGCCCCGCTCAGTGGCACCACGAGGGCTGCCGCAGCATCCAGCGCCTCCCGCACTACCGCGGGGGGAGAGGCTCCTCGGGAGTAGGGGATGTTCATTCCCTACTCCCAGGTAAGGGAGGCAGCCCCGCAATGGGGCTACTCACTTTTGTGGTGCCCCTAAAGTAAAGGCGCTTGTGTAAGGCATGCAGCCTTCACGAGCGCCTAGCATCCTGCGGAACAAAGCTCCTCGGATCCTCCTCCCACCCTCCCCCAGTCACGCCTCCGGCACGCCCCCCTTCCCTAAGTCATGCCGGCCTCCCCACCCCCACCCTGCTTCACTGGGCCTCCCCCCTCCCCAGAACGCCCCATCCTGTTTGCCCTTCTGCATCTCTGCGGCCACTGATGGCTAATGGACTACTGGAACTGTGACTAGACTGATTGGTGAATGGACTTTGGGGACTGCTGGAGACACTAAGACTGGGCTTTGGCTGCTGTGCCCAAGACCTGCTGAGGACCAAGGGGCTGCTGTAGTGGTGGGAGGCTGCTGGCAGGAAGGAGGTCCTCTGGAGCTTGAACAGGAGAGCTACCCTGGTGGTGGGGTGCAGCAGGACTGCAGGGCAGAACCAGGGTCATTTTTGAGGAAAGGAGGGGAGCTAATGAGCTGAAAGTGGGCATAATTCTCCAGGCAGAGCTTGGCCTTGGAATCTGGCAAAACACTGGCTGGCTTAGTCCTTTCACCCATGAGAAAGCTGAGCTTTGGGAGGGTTGATGGAGGAACACGGTGGGTTGCAGCTCATGAGGGGAGTCACACGCCTTGGCCAAGGAAGGCAGGGGAACTGATGGGGTGCTGATGCCTGAAAAAGGGAAATCTGACAGGCTAAAGGTGAGCTTTTGGACATAGGAGAGGCCTCATCCTTGGACCCCATTCAACAAGAGGCGCTTCTGTTGATCTTTCTTTGGTTTCCCAAGCATTTCATGGTTTCCAAGTACTATTTCCTCCAGGCTGGCCAGGCAATTTCCCTGAGATAACTGGGAGATATTTGGGTTGGGCCCACAGACTATTTTTTGGCAGTCCCCAATGGTAAAGTCAGAGATGACCCAGAGATGTCTAGCCTTTCAGCTGTGTTTGCCAAAGGGTCATTCCACCCATTCAGAAAACAAAAGGCTCCCATTCCATACTGCAAGAAGAGCAGGGAATGGGACTGGGAAACAGGAAGACTGGAAAGGAGGAATGAATTGGGACTCCTCTCTTCATGTATCACTCGTTGACCTCAAACTGGCACTGAGTGATATAAAGGGGCTTTTAGTTGAACTTGGTGTTCTTAGGCTGTGGGTGAGCTTGTTTGCAAGAAGCAGGCCTGACCCTTCCATAAGAGTGCTTGAGCCCCTCACCCTTAGGTGGCAGGCTGGGAAGGGTGGTGAACTGATGGGGGCATGCCACGTTCCATTCCCACCTGCCCAGTCCCTCCGCCTGCCTGGAGGATGGGAGGGTTTACCTCCTCCTGCTGCAGTTTCACCACCATGACCTCTTTTAGCATGTTAGAATATTTTTCTGTTCTACTCTTGCCATCTATAGACTATGGATACATTTTCAAATGCCTATTAGTGCATGTCAGGCAGATCAGCTCAAGCCATCTCTGCTTGCCAACATCCTAAGGAACCAGCCCTGGATTCTGGATGCTTTTCCTGAGTCTCTACATTCACCATTGGACTATAACATGAATCATGGACACAACCTTGTGAACATGTCAAGCCCTGAACTCCACCTGGAATTCTGTTTATCATCCCGTGCCTTAGGTCAGGGAGGCCATCTGCTGCTGGATGCCTCCTCGTTTGCATTACTCTTTGGCAAAGGTCAGGTGCATCTTGTCCTTCATAATCTTTGCCAGATAAGTGGCCAAGGCATTAGGTTTATGACCTGCACATTCCTATATGGATGCACCACTGCTCAAGATTCTGGGAAGATGGTTTTTGTTTTCCGACTTGAGAACAAATAATGGAAATGTCAATCTCCGCCATCTTCAGACTCAACCCCCATCCCACGTTCAAGGCTCACCAGGGACATCCTGTATTTGGTTATTTAAACAATCACCAGGTTGGTCTATTGCCCTACTCTGCCAATTTTGACACTATCCAAGGCTGCCTTTCACATGTGACTGGCAAATGAGAGGTAGAAACATGGGATAGAAATCAGATACAGAATTTCCAGGTGTGGCTTTATTGAAACTTCATCTCCTCCTTCAGACCAAGATGACCATATGGGTCAGACAATATACCCAGTGAGTTATGTCAGGAGGACCAGGATGAGGATTGAAAGGCCTTTGGTGAGGCTTCAGTTGGATGGGGTGGAGGTTGGAGCCGATATCTCGTTGCAGAAATTTGTTTTGCAACAGGTAATCTCTGCCTCTGGATCCTCCCTTTTGATAGCATCACAAAACCCCTTAAACATACAGGTAGAGAACCCATCTCCTGGAATGGAAGAAAAGAAGACATGAGTGTAAGGATAACATCTTTCTTTTGGAAAGGGAAGAACTGTCAAGGTTTGCAGTGGGTGTGACCTGTAAGCAGTATCCACACCTTCAAGACAGGGAGGATTGCTTAAAACAGGAGGTGAGGAAAGGGAGGTTGTGGTCCACTAAAGGTTCAGCTGCACACTTTTGGCACTACACCTCTCATCTCTTAGTTTGCAGGATTATTTCCAAAGATAGATTGTGATCCACCAGTGGACCTCTGCCCTTTTTGGGTGGTACAACAAGCAGCCACTGGTCTCCAGGATGCAAGGAATGCTTGACTCGGTGGACTTTGGTCTGATCTTGCACACAAACATTGCATATTTTAAGATGTCCTGTTCAGAATCAATTAATATAAATTACAGCCCAATCCCAGGTAAACCCTGCCCCTGATGAAGCCATGCCAACACAGTATGTGCTGCATCCTGCAGGGAGTGGGCAGTCTCAGAGACCTGCTCAAGGTAAGGACACTGTGGTTCCCTTATACCAGGGCAAGCCTCCTCAAAATGATGCCCCATAAGTGATGTTGCAACCAGAAGTGACATCACACCTAGGCTTTTTAAAAAGTAAAAATCAGGGGGGAAACTGCCTCCTCCCCCCGCAGTTCACCAGCCACTTGATCTTCCACCCCCCAGCCAGCAAATGCATCTATCTGCTACCTGGGATCCAGGAAAATTTTGTCTTCCCCCTCCAGGACAAAATCAAATTTAATTAAGTAAATAAATGAAAAATGTGCCCCTTACTGGTTAGAGACACTGTGCTGGGGTGAAGAGGGATGGTTATTCTCTCCCTGCTTAATATAAGAGGAGCACCACTTGAAAAAATGACTCTTTACCAGTTAGCAGCTCTATTATGATACATGGAAATGAAAGTTGACTCATTAACACCTTATGGGTTCCTTGCAGTATCATAACATCTCATTGGCTCTCAGAACAATCAGTCTCATAGATCAGTTTTAAATTAAAGAAATCCACTTTTTGTTCCTTAATGCAGTTGTGGGGTTTTTTTTGCTTTCCCCTCCTTAATTGGCCATAACTTTTGATATAATATAGATATTCCAATGCGGTTTGTTTCATTGCAATCTGCATTAAATTACCTTTCCAATGATGTATAACATGACAGTATTATTTGAACATACAAAGATTTTCAAAATTTTGGTCAATCTCAGCTTGTTACCTCCCCCCGTGACTGCTACCCCCTGACCTCCTTAGCTATGCCACTGGCCTCTGCTGCCCCAATGGGTCTTTTTGGATCTGTGCCAGTCACATTCCTGGCACGGAACCAAGGAGAATAATGGACAGGGAAGGGCAGAAGAACTGTGTTAGGCTCCTGGCACATCCTGGTTCCAGTAGTATCCACCCCCTCGCTCCCCCATTCCACCTGCACCCTTCCTCATCCAGGCACTGCCCCACCACATTCCTCCCACTGTCTTCCGCCTACACCAATTTACCTGCAGACCTGCCTGTAGCCCACTGTGGCAGTGGTCCTCTGACACCACTACTGTGCATTCTGCCTTATGACCATTGACAATGGAACCTCCATTCCATTGTCCTAAAGTACAGTTATCTGTCACTTATCCTTAAAGTGTTCTAGGATCCTGAATATGCTGCCCTACCATTGAATCGTAACATGCACTGGACAATCATGGGTATTCTCGGGGGGGGAGGGGTGAATAGGGCCCTGCAGTTTAGGCTGCTCCTATTGTCATATTTAGAATTGGGGGACAAAATATGCCTTCTAGAAATTTTTGCCAAGATTTTGGTTCCACGCAACCTGTGACAATAGCAGGACACTCTGCAACTTACCTTTTTCATTCACACTTGTTAAACACTCTATCATGCGCAATGATCCTGAACATGTACCATTTACTCCGATACAGTCGAAGTTCTTATATTTAGTGCATTTAAGGCACATCAGCTTGAAGGCTGTGAGACAAAGGAAGGATGATCAGTAAAGAGAATTTCTGGATTCCGGTTAGAGTGCTTTTCCAGAGTGGAGGGAACTGGAGTTTGCTGCAGCGAGTAAAGGCCATAACAAAGGGACTCAGCTGTATGAGGAAGGATAGGAAAGCTGCAAACAGGAGGGCAGAAAGATCACAGCAGGTTTGAGAAAAGAGCTGAGGTGACACAAAAGATTACGAAAGGAGGTACCTGCAAAACAGCACACTGCTCAGAACCACACAAAGCAGAATAGGAAAAAATTGAATCACCCACTACAAGAAGCTCCAAACCCCCTCCCACCAAGTAATAAGTGCAAGTACATACGTGCTGGTCTCCTGAAGAAGTGGGTCCTTTCAGGGGATTGTTCCTCTCCTCTCCAAAATGAGCCACCTTGAGTCCCTTCGGGGAGAAATGCAGGGTAAAAATAAAGTATAATAATAATAAAGTAGAAATGACATCCTCTAGCCCTGACTTCCTACCCCAACAGCTGGGGAGCTGCCTGCCTGAGGGTGGAACGACACCTGCACATCCCTGGAAGTCTCACGGTGGTCTCTCGCTGCCTGCCTCTGCTTCTCCAGGTTGGCAACCAAAGTCCCTGGAGCTTCCTGCACTGAGGGCACACCCATGACCCCCAGAGGCCTATAGCCAGACATGGGACACTCAGTGCAAAACACTTGATACCCCCAACCTGCTGCTGGCTGTCTGACTGCATAGTTTTGTGATACTTAAGAAAGCTTACCCAGCTTTGCTACCCCTCTTCTCAAGGGAGCTTCTTTGCCCAGCTTCTGAACTAACACAGATACTTAACTCACTCTATTTTACCTTGGCACTTTGTCCCAGGAAGCCAGAAGCTCACTTCCTACCTGACCCTAGCTTTATATACTTAGATCCGAGGTTTTCAAACTGGTGGGTCATGACCCACCAGTTCGTGTAAAGGTCCCCCATCCCTTTGAGGGGAGGGGAGGGGAGAGGCAGGGAAGCGATCCCCAGGATTGTGTCCATGTGGGGGGGTGAGGGGGATGAAGGCAGGGCTGCAGCAGCCTGCAGGAGGTGCGGAGAGCCCTGCACAGCACTCCCCGAGGCTTGGAACATTCACTAAAAGCAGGCGCAAAGCACTTCCGTTTTGCAGGAGTTGCTTAGTGTCTGCTTTTAGTGAATGGTCTAAGCCTCAGGGAGCGCTGTGGAGGGCTGCGCAGGGCTCCCCACACCTCCTACAGCCTGCTGCAACTCTGCCTACAAGCACCCCCTCGGCCCTCCAGCCCCTCCCCCACAGGGGGACTTACTGAGGGAGTAAAGCTGTTGAGAACAACTATCAACAGTTGAACAACAGTAAAGCTGTTGAGAGCAACTATCTTAGATAGTGCCTTTCTCCCCTCCTAGGTGGCTGATTGAAAAGGGACTGGCCTTCACAGGTGAGATCTGCAAAGTTCAGGAGGACAATCAGTGGCTGATTCAATCCCTGGGAACTGCAGAAGTCTATTGATGGGATTAACCCATTTTCAAACTTCTGAATGGGGTACCTGAGTTTGCAAACTCCTAAACTGGTAGCTGACTATACTACATTTGCTGGCTGGCTGGCTGGGAACCTGCCCTGCCTGCATTCTTGTCCTCTGAGCAGCTCTCTTTTTGCTGGACAGTATTGAACCCCAAGCTGGTCTTTACTGTGAATTTAAACTGAGCTGGCTTTAGTTCTTGAACTTGGCAGAACTTACACACTTAGGTTTAAATCGTGTTTAAAGTTAAAACACTAAAGTGTGCTTTCCTCCTTCTTTAATTCTCTTCCTCTGTTTAGATTGGGCTCCTACTCTGATCAACTCAGAGTAGACCTGTTTAGACTTGAGCTGTAACTCCATTCAGAATTAGCTCCCTGTCCAAATTCTGCCTTGCTGCTTTTATTAAGTATTCACTGAGATATTTCTTTTTATTGCCCTTGTGTAGTCCTACCCAATTTTATGGAACTTCAGAATTCCCTCCTCAGGTTAAATTAAGTACTAACTTTAGGTAAAAGAATAAAAGTTGATTGAAAGTTAGACAAATGAGAGGATATACTTTCCTTCTCTGCCTCCTCCCTCTTCTCGCACAGATGCTTAAAACACCCTGTCTAACCTTGGTATTTTTCCCCAGGAAGCATTTCATCCAAAGAAGGCCAAATTCATCGAATTGCTTGTTTCTTTATGGGGAGAGGAAATTCCCCATAAACAGCATCTTTCTTGCAACTAAGCCCTCCTTTTTCAGTCTTGAGGATCCAAATTCTACTCACCACCATGCCACACCCAGGCACTCCCCACTTCTTCTCCCAACCATCTTTTGAAAAATAACAAGCAGGACTCACCAGAGCTCCCAGAGAGCAGGATAACAAACACAAGGAGCAGAACCTTATTCATATTGCTGGACTTGACAGGCAAATCTGAGATTGTAAATGAGGCAGATGGGAAGAGAATCACCTTCAGACCAGAAAGCAATTCTCTGGATACCTCAGGACAGCTCTGTGCTGATCATTTATCCTCTCTAGGAATCCCTAGGAAGAGCCAAGGTGTGAAGCAAGAGGCTGCAGCCAGGCCTTCTTACTGGAAAGGGGTGCAAAGCTCATTGTGTACCTCTACTGGAACAGGAAGATAATAGGTTTCAGACACTGTTTCTCACTCTTGTCACCCCTGGGAGGGGCCTGGCCAGAAATCCAGCTCATTATTTAGAATCGGGTACATTGACATGCGTGGCAGTCCATGTACAGGGGGATGATGGTGCTCTTTAGCCTCGAGCATGGTTATCCTTGGGGTACTCCTTAATTATGTGGCAAGAATGAAGAGGAAGAGAGAGATAAACGTGAACTGAGCAGCTTGCAGACAGATCCCAATGAAATCTCCCCCCCCCCATGCAGTTGTGCCAATTGAGCTTCATCCTGCATCAGGGGGCAGCTGTTGCAGAGTTGTGGACGTCCATTCCCTTACCTTGGGAAAGCCTCTGCTGCCCAAATGGGTGTCCTCTGACCTGCACCAGCAGTTGTGCTGAGGAAGAAACTGGTGTGTGATTGTGATTGATCCTGAATGGCGGGTTTTCCAAATGTCTGAGAATTTTAGAAATGCAGGAGCAGAGCTATCTGCAAAAGCTGTGATTCCTCCTGCAGATAATGGTGTTAGAGGGGGGAGGGAAGCAAGGGCTCCCATTCACATGCAGTGGGAAGGCGCTGCAGGGGGAACTGTGTTGCCTTCCCAACTGCTAGGCTGTAACCCGCTCCACCTCCCTCGATCCACAGAACTGTGAACCAATGAGAAAGACTCATGTTCATCCCAAAGGTTCTCCTCAACAGCATGATGAGATGGCACTCAACTTGTTACACGATATACAGGACCAAGTATATGAACAGATGAGACTGAATCATTAATCCACCACTTAGATCCTTTTCAAATATGCTGCTGCCAAGTCAAGTTTTTGCCACCCTGTCCTTATTCCCCTGATTTGCTGAATATGCAGAATATTATAGCTGTCTCCATGGAGCTACATCTGATGGGTATGGGCCCAATGAACAAGCCTGTCTAGATCATACTGAATCCTCATTAAGAACATAAGAACATAAGAACAGCCCCACTGGATCAGGCCACAGGCCCATCTAGTCCAGCTTCCTGTATCTCACAGCGGCCCACCAAAGGCCCCATGAAGCACACCAGATAACAAGAGACCTCATCCTGGTGCCCTCCCTTGCATCTGGCCTTCTGACATAGCCCATTTCTAAAATCAGGAGGTTGTGCATGCACATCATGGCTTTTACCCCGTAATGGATTTTTCCTCCAGAAACTTGTCCGGATTTTTCCTCCTTTCAGTCTTCCGGATTGTAAGCTACACCTCTCCTTCAGTTCAGTGTCACAGGCCAATTTTATAAGCAACCCACTATGACAGGGCTTCTCAAACTGGGGTATCACGAGGCCCCAGCCTGAGGGCCCTGGAGTCTTTCCCCTTAAGGGGTGGGGGCAGGGGGAGGCAGCGATGTGATCTTCAGGACCAAATTGCTAAGGGGCCTGCAGGGACTGGCTTGTACTTACCAGTCCCTGCAGCAGCCTCCTGGAGGATGGTACCTAGGTCGGACAGCCCCCCTGCCTCTTGCTAGCTATGCCACTGCCCTGTGGCACTTGATTCCTCCCTCCAGGCTGGCACAGAGTCATTTAATAGCACTCATTGACATGCCTGTTCAACCAGAGTGGAGCCTAGCTGCGAGTAGTAGCGTCTTGCCCACCCTTGACTCTCGGATCCACAAGGATATCACTGCAGGAATTTCCCAATGCCTTTCTGAAATCTAGCTGCAGCCTGTCAGTGGTGTTTCCACCGTCAGCCAGACAAGTCACTCTGTCCAAGGAGACGAGACTGATCCAGCATGACTTGTTCCTTGCACAACCCCTGCTGGCGCCTAGAAATCCTGCCAGGACAAATGTTTCTCAGCTCTGATGCAACTGAACAGGGCCCAGAACTACAACAAAGCTCTCCATTGCAAGGATGCAATCAAGAAGTCTGGCATGACTTGCAACTGGGAGGTGTACTCGGCTTCAGGCTCTTCTCCTGACATCCTCCCTTTCCCACACATGTAGCCAGTGTGTGTTCCTGTCAGCCTTTGTCCTCTGTGTCTTTTCTTTTGGGCTCCATCCAATTCTTTTTCTCCTGGGCCTCTGCACTGCTAGAACACGTGTTCGGGTGCAGCACTGTCATTGACGGTGGTCTCAAAGTGGGACCTGCCATACTGTGCAGCCAGGGCACTGCCGCAAGCGGTGAGTGAGTGGCTGCAGCCAAGCACCAGCTGCCTCCAGAGAAGCCCAGTGCTGGGACATGGGGGGAATGGGGAGGGGAGGTATAGGGCAGAGGCCTGGGAGAGAGAGGCGTTTTGAGGCTAGGAAGGGGGCAGTATCAGCAGCCGTGGCTCTGCTGATGTCCTGTTCCCTTTTCCCAGCCATCATCCATCCACCCAGGTCCGCTTAGACTTCTGCTGGCAAATTAGCTGGCGCAGATCTGACTAGACCTATTGGGATAGTGGAGGCTTCCTCCAGGCCAAGGGGTCAAATGTTCCCGTAGCTCAGGAGGCCTCTGGGATGCCAGATTCCCCACAGAATGCAGCATGTGTCCCATGACATTTTCGGATCTCACCTGAGCAAGATTCCTGTGCAGGATGCTTTAGGCACTACTGTGGGCACACGGCAGTGACTACTGCCACAAGCCACGGACGTCGGGCCCAGGAATGCATACATTCCTTAACAGTGTCACATCTGGGAAGAAACTGGCCTGCTAGAGTATCTCTTTGGCTTAGGGCTCCAGTTACCGTGAGTATATAGGAACTGAGGGACACAGCTGCGAGACTACAGCTGCTGCAGAAGTCAGTTTTGGTACACACAGGTCACTTTCCATTCTGAATACGATGGTGCGAATTTTCTGCTGTGATTTTCTATATTTAAAAGATTTTAGAAAGACTTATGAGTGTGTTTAATTTTCCGTATTCCGGCATCTAGATGCCGATGCTGGTAGACAGGTAGACATGAGCTCCAAAGACTATTCTGGCTGTTGCCATCCTCCCCCAGCCCTATTTCACTCACATTCAGCCCAACCCATTGCCACCTCCCGCACTCTGTTTAGCCTCCTCCCCATTTGAGAAAAGGAACTTTGTACCTCCTGATAAAATGCCTCTCAGAGGCCCTGCTATAAAGAGTTTGGTCTTTAGGTTACTTTGTCCAACACACACACCCCCCAACATCTCACTTGTGGTGCTTTTGGGAAGACAGTCTCCTGGAGGAATCTCAGGAAGAAGGAAGAACCTCACAGTCAAAGAACAAGTTGAGGAAACGAGGACCAGAATCCTGCATCCAGGTTCTGTTTGTACAGCTGCTAACCAAGCAGGTTCCTCGAAGCTCACACAGAAGGCAGCTTCCCCACCACCTTCAGAGTGCCCTCAAAGGAACAGTCCTCCCTCTCAGCATATTCCTTTCACCCTTCGCTAGCATCCCCACTAGATGGCACTGGCAGTCCCACCTTCAGGCTTCCGCACACCTGTCCTTGGCCCTCCAGGAGGCCTTCCTCCAGCACTTCTCTCCCTGTCCTGGCTCATTCCTCCACTCCCTGCCTGCTCTGCATCTCAGAAGCAGGAGCAATGTAGTAGGCTTGGTGCAGAGCCCCACATGGGAGCAGCGGGGACCTGTGCTTTATGGGGCTCAGAGCAACTTTCTCCAGGGGACAACCACTCCATCTCCCTGATCAGCTCTGTCCAGGTGGCAGCATTTGCACCAGCTGAAGTTTCCAAAACATCTTAGAAGGCAACCCCACACAGAGAGTTGTAATCCAGATTGGGCTAGTTATTTCATAGAAGTACTGAAAAGATTTATATACCTGTTTTTCCAAATGCTCACAGTGTTTCACATTTCCTAGTGAGCACTTGGGATCGGCGTGAGGCTTGCAAAAAGTTTCCAACTCAAATACAAAAACAAAGACCATCTTCCCAGAATCCTCATGAGCAGTGGGTACAGTGAATGTGTGTTGTATACTTTTTGCTTTCCATGCCTTTCAGTGTTCCAGAAAAATCACTATCAATTGCATTTTTGACTATGTGCAAATTACTGTGTTCACCTACAATGTGTCTGTGAATTCATTAAAAGTGAATTGATTAATCTTTGTATCAAATTCAAAAGGAATAAAAAGGAGAAAACAGAAGAAGAAAAGAGAGGGATCAAGAAATGGGATATGGAAATACATGGGATTTAAGAGGAAGAAGAAGGAGTGGAAGGAACAGTACGAGGAGCAAGAAGGAAAATATTGACTGTTGACTGTGGGAAAGCCAGTGACAGACTGCAGCTAAATTTCAGCAAATCATTGGAGAAAGTCTCCATGACATCCTTGTGGATCAAAGCGTCAAGGGTGGGCTAGATGGAACTACTCTCAGCTGGGTTCCAAGCTGGTTGAACAAGCATGTCAATGAGTGATATTAAACGGCTCTGGGTCAACTGGGAGGGAGGAATCAAGTGCCACAGGGCTCTGTGCTGTTCACAGCTTTTCTAAACTATATGGATGATGTTGCAGGGGGTTGCTTATAAAATTTGCGCATGATTCAGAACTGGAGGAGAGGAACAGCTGACAACCTGGAAGATTGAACGAGGATTCAGAATGATTAGACAGGCTCGATCATTGGGCCCATACACATCCGATGCAGCTCCATTGTGACAAACGTCAAGTTCTGCATGTAGGTCCAGCAAATCAGGGGAATCGGGACAGGGTGGCAGAAACCTGACTTGGCAGCAATATCTTTAAAAAGGATCTAGGTGGTGGATTAATGATCTGACCCAGTATATCGCATGAATGTCACCTGTTCGTATACTTGGCCCTGTTAATCGTGTAACGTGATGGGTGCCATGTTGGCACTTACATTGAACATGTGTCTTTCTCATTGAACCACAGGATCTTTGGAGGTTAGAGGGCAGAGCCAGTTCCAGCCTAGCAGTGTAGGGGCAGTAGCAGTTTGGAGGGCAGCCCAGTTCCCCCCCCCGCCACACGCAGCTCCTTCCCACTGCATTGAAACGGGAGACCATGCTCCCTCACTTTCTAACACCATCATCTGCAGGAGGAATCACAGCTTTTACAGTTAGCTCTGCCTCTGCTCCAGATTTTTTTTTAAAAAAATTCTTGGACATTAGGAAAAACCACCATTCAGGATCAATCAAAATCACACACCAGTTTCTTCCTCAGCAAAATGGCTGCTGCAGATCAGGGAACACCCATTGAGTAGTAGAGGCTTCCCCCCCCAGATAAGGGAACGATCATCCCCAACACTGCAACAGCTGCCCCCTGATGGCTCCATTGGCACGGCTGCATTGGGAAGGGGGAAATTCTGCAAGCTGCTCAGTTCCTCTTTATCTCTTGCTTCATCTCCATTCTTGCAATCCCCAGGATCGCATGGCCTTCTGCAGGGCTCCCCAAAGCTCTGAAAGCGAAAGCAGAGCAATTGCACCCCACCTCCGCTAAACCAGAAGTAGAGCATGGTCACTCCACTTTCACTTCTGAAGCTTCCTGGGGATCCTGGGGATCGCGTCACTGCCTTCCCCCTGCCGCCTCCCCTCCCTGCCCTCGCAAGGACTTACAGCAGTGGAAACACTCCTAGAGAGTTTGAAAACCGCTGTGTTAGGGGACATACGCACACTTAAACATATTAGAACCAACTAAGACAGTGGCACTCAAACTTTTCCGGACTGTGGCTCCCTTGACCCCTGTGGCTGTTGGCCGTGACTCCCCGTCATGTTCCTGAGGGCTGGAAGTGACATCATTAAAGAGGAAGTGGCCAGAAGTATTAACTATATTAAATATAATAATATTTATTAAAATATAATATTAAATATTAAATATATATTAACTATAGTAATATTAATTATATTATATCATTAATTAAATGCAGATCTTAAAAATATATTATTAATACTCAGCAATGTACTTGCTTTATAAATGATCAGCTGCTGATCACTGATGGAGACAGGATGCTGGAGAAGGTAGATTTTGTCTGGTCCAGGAAGACTCATTTTTTTAACTTTGTCAGCATACCAATAGAATTGTTTTATCAAATGAACTAGTCATTTCTCCCATTCTCCTTGGATAGGATTGGACCCTTTATTAATCAAATGAAATTAAATTTTTCCAGCAGCTGGTGGGGAAAACAAAAATAGACCATGATAATAGAGCTGATCAGGGTTTGGTTAGGAAGCTGATTTGTCTCCTATACTAGGAGAAGCACAGCTCAAGCCTATGCATGTCTACTCAGAAGTAAGTCACATTAGAGTTGATATCAATATGCCCAGCTCACAAGATGCCCAGTTCACACTATGAAATACCCACAAGGCTCTTCTCTGACCAAAAGCCAGCATCTAAAATCCCTCTCAGAGAACAAGCTAACTGCCAACGTAGGCCTAACAAGGACTTATTCATGACAGAGCCTCACTGCAGTGCAAGGGACCACCCCCTCTTCTCCAGAGGTGGTATAGTGTCTGCAGATGCAGTCACAGTCATCACCCATGCACACTCTCTCTCACACACACCCACACCACTGTCAAGCCCAACCTGCCTCCAGTGACCAATATGCAAGAGGTGTTTTATTTTTTGGAAGATTTCAAGGTTTTTTAAATTTTTCTTTTTCTTCTTTTTTTACAAAAAATGAACATCCAGAATGCGATGTTAAGTTTTTATTTTGTTATCACAAAAACACACACAACTACCTATGAACCTTCTCAGATCTATGCCAGCTTTTTTGCTGGGGTTGGTCTGTTAGGCCAAAAAGGGTATGTAAGGGCTGGGATAGGGGACACAGGACCCAGTGGATGCCACTGCTGTCTAGATCAGCACCTGTCCTGCCACAATACACCTCCTCCTCAAGCCGGATTGCTGCCCTAGTCCGCCTGTGTGACATGGCTGTGTGCATATGGCAGACCGGCCATTCCACCAGGAGCAACACCCTGTAGATCAACAGAGTGGCAAACTACTCACTTTAATTGTATGGATGAATTGTGTGTGCATTTCAGCTCTGCACACGGGTGTACACATTTGATCTCTGTAGCGTAAATGCAACGTAGGGCAGAAATGTCTTAAAGGAAAGGTGATCAATTGGTTATAATGAACACGTTTGTTTTGTGCTGTGATTATACACAACCTTTGACCTTTGACCTGGAATGGGGGATGCTCTCATAGAATAGTGTTGCTCTGTGTTCGAGAGTTACCTAATTGCACGATAGAAAATAGTGTCTTCATAGAAAATAGTGAAAGATGTGTAGCTTACACAAAGTGGTCAAAGTATTAACTACAGAGAAAAAGATTCTCTCTCTCTCTCTCTCTCTCTCACTCACACACACACACACACACACCCTCTGGTGTTTGTTTTAGACTTGCATCTCACAATTAGAACATGCCATTTATTCCCTTGATCCTCTTGCTCTCTGTCCTCTTGCTCCTACAACATTGGTTAAATTAAGCACACCCTCCCATAATTTCCTGGCTTTCAATGTCCCATAAACTGCACAAGTTGCTCATCCTATTCAAAGGATCATTGTCCATAGTGCAAAGCTCATCATGTACCTCAAAGGGGTGCGAAGCTCATCATGTACCTCTACTGGAACAGGAAGACTTGGCAATAGGTTTCGTACACTGTTGTCCTCCACGGGAGTGGCCTGGCCTGAAATGCTTGATGTTCATCTCATTTTTTTAGAATCAGGTACATTGGCATGCCTGGCAGTCCATATACAGGGGGCTGGTGGTAAAAAAGAAGGAATCTATCTAGAGGAGACGGAATTTGATAAAATATTTCTATCAAATGAGGAACATTATATTAAGAGGATGTATCAATATTTGTTAAGTATGGAAATGGAAGATGAATTGGTAAAAGAGGTGATGATTATATGGGCAAAGAATATTGGACATAACATAATCATGAATAATTGGGAACAGCTATGGAAAAGAAATATGAGGATAATCAAGGCAGCAACAATGAAAGAAAACATATATAAAATTTTTTATAGATGGTACCTATCTCCAGATAGGTTGGCAAAAATGTATCCCGGCACAAATAACAAATGTTGGAAATGTAAAGAGGTGAAAGGATCTTTTTACCACATGTAGTGGCTTTGCCCTAAGGCAAAAGAGTTTTGGAAAAAAATTCATATAAATATTCAAGTTATTTTCAATTGTGTAATACCCTTACAACCAGAATTGTTTCTATTGAATATCTTCCCTGAAGGATATAACAATGATTTCAAACACACTTTGTTATACGTGATCATTGCAGCAAGATTGTTCTATGCCAGGTTATAGAAGAACTCAGAAATTCCTGGTGTAGGGATGTGGATTGAGAAATTATACGAGATTGTCGAAATGGATGTGTTGACAGAAAGATTGAGGGATGGTGAGATGGAGAGAATAAAGAGATTGTGGAACCCATTATATGAATGGTTAGAAAAACGATTATGAAATATTGATTGAAGAGATGATAATTATAGAAATAAGACAGTATTGGCTGCAGTTCTGTGATTCCCTAGTGTTTTTCCCTCTGTATTACCCTGTATATATCTGTGATTTCCCCTGTACCCATGCCTTAAATCAAATAAAATATTTAAAAAAAAAAACCACAAAAAAAAATTTTAAGAATAGCAGTTCTGGGAGTGCAATATTGGAATAGAGGCAATAGAAACCTGCACACAGACATTGATGTACAACAGACAATAAACAACAAAAATACATATTTTTGGGGAAGGGGGCTTCCTGTATTCTTATCTAACCTGCTTGAAATACAATTGCGTGATTTGGTCCCTCCCACTATTGGCTATGTCTGGTACTTTTCCTTTGGTCAGTTTCTCTTAGCTCAAAGTCCCTTTGGTCAGGCCATGTGGCTCTTGATTCCATTTTCTCTCTCTCTCTCTTTTTCTTGGACTGTTCAACCTTAAAGGGCTGGTGTTGTTACAGAACTATGTACATGGCCTGCTTGTTGGTTGGTTTGCTGTAGGAACTAGAGAAGAGGTAATAACAGTACAGAAATACAAATACAATACAAATACAATAGCAGAAAGACACTGTGCTGACTTTGCTTACATTCTTGTTGAGCACAGAAGGTTAGGTGTTTTAAAACATTCTAGGAATGCAAGAGATAAAGAAGAGATAAACAAGAGGAAGCAAGAGATGAGCAGCTTGCTGTCCAAATCCTAACGAAATCTTCCCCACCCAAAGCAGCTGTGCCAATGTAGCGTGCGCTGTATCCTGCATTGGAAGGCAGGCTGTTGCAGAGTTGGGGGCATTCATTCCCTTACCATATGGAAAGCCTCTGCTGCCCCAATGAGTGTCCTCTGATCTGCAGCAGTTATTTTGCTGAGGAATAAACTGGTTAGGTGTTTTAAAACATTCTCCACAGAGAAAGTAAACAGGTTGTTTAGAACTACATCTGATCGAGTGCAATTTCTTACCATAAAGGCACAAGAAAACTGGAACACATCATGAACTTTGCACACTACAGTCAGCCAAATCTGATTTTTTTCCCCCTACTTTCTCTTTTGTTTCTTTTCTTATTCACAACTCTTTTGATTCCCTGGGAGCTGGAGAGAACCTGAGTTTTTCCTTCAAGGAGGACACAAGTTGGTCCTGCAAATACTTGCACAGCTCATTCTTCTTCTCTCCCTCTTTTTTTTTTTTTTTCCTTAACATATAATTAGAATTAAGAGAATGCAAAATATGAATTGCACCACAATAGTTTTTACAATGGGGAGAAATCTTAACATTAAGAGATTATTTGCTGAGGGACTGTAACCTTTGAAAATGTCCATCACTGAAGGAACAAAAAGTTTTGTCCAATTACCTTAGGGTTATTCTTCATGTTCCCTCCCTCATGGATGAGGGGTGTGAGTGTGAAAAGAAAGCACATCTGATAAGAGTACTCTTACATGTTTAAAAACAGGAAAAAAAGGACTGTGGTACCAAAAATGATAATGAGCTCAATATACAAAAATAATAAAAAATGTTGCAACAAATATCAGGGCTATTACAGAAAGGAAGTCTACAGCCATGTGGGCTTCAGAGAGACTTCACTATAAACAAACAAGAACAAAGACAGACAAAGCGCTTCTTTCATACCACACACACATACAACAAACATATAGAGCATTTTAGTATTTATATGTATACAAGCAGAGAACATAAGTAGAATTAAGAGAAATTGTCATGACAATCCTTCTATTAGAAAAAGAAATATTTCATTAGTATTAAACCAGACTAAAATATATACAGATATAGGGGTCAGGGCTTGGATCTTGTAAAGGAAATGAGATTAAGTAAATTTGTCCTCTGGAGGGCAAATGTTTTTTTTTTTCTTTGTCTTTACTTGTTGCTGAAACAAAAAGGGTTAAAACAAAAGATAGCTATTGCAAAGTTAGGCATTAGAGGCTTTTCTTTGTTGGCTACTATTTTGCACTCTGTGCATGCCTCGAGGCACAAAGGTTAGGAGGGTTTTTCAGACTTTCCTTGGGGAGGGGAACACACAGACTTCTTACATTGCATACCTGTGAAATTCAAAAGTTATTAAGAATGATTAAAGATTGTATTTAATGAGAAACACACTTTTGACAACTGTCTAAGTTGGTTGCAGCTGCAATTAGTCTTTTTTAGTTACCTAAATAGGTAGGAGGCAAATCATGGTTATTATCATAGCTGGAGACTCTATACTTTAGGGTCTCCCTAAATCACCCTGAGCATTTTTAGCTTGTATTCTGGCCCCTAGGGTCTCACTGACTCAGTTTTGCTGATCTATGTAATGGGCACATATATTGTCTTGCACGCTGTGTTTCTAAGCAAACACGGAGTGTAGTTTGCTCTTACGTAAGTGCATTAAAAAAAACACTAAGTTCAAATGAGCCTGATCCTGAGCACCCATGAATAAGACAGCAAATTGTATCTTGTCTCCCAGAAAAGGGGAGGCATAACACATCATATGAAATTGCCAAGCAGATAGAAGAGAGGGATGGCAGGAACACTGAGTACTTTGGAGGAGGGAAGGGAGGGTGCCTTGTTGAAAGGAAGGGGTGCAGGATAGATAGGAGGCGGTGTGGTTGGAGCCTCAGCCACTAGTCTGCACAGGGCTTATAGATTCTACATCTTAAACATTCAATCCTCCATTTTTTAAGAGCTCAGGCCTGTTTCTTAGCAAAAACAGTTGCAAAGATCCAATGTCCAATGCCTTCCCCACTTCCTGAAACTACTGAGACAGGGTTCACAACATATGGAAATTAAGAGTACCTTCTGCTGGCTATTGAAATTCTGAGCTGGCCATTCTAATTCTAAAGCGCCCATTCAGAAGGGTGGGGTTTCCCCTTCCCATGGACTGAAAGTTATTCAAAATACATTTCAAAGGGTTTCTTTCTTCAGGCTCAGGCTTTGATTGCCCCATCTCAATTGTCACACTGGCTTGCCTCCTGCCTGGGAGTCTGGTCTCAGCAGAAACAGCCAATCCTTCAAAACCTCGGGGTTTGCTGCCTTCACACACACACACACACACACACACACACACACACACACACACACTCATGTTCTCAGTCACACAACACTCAGTCAGGCAGAGACCCATGTGGCCTTGCTCTGAAACCATGGAAATGGGCACACACACACACAACACAGCAAGATGTACAATAATATACAAACAATATGCACAGTAATTCAAACACAATCAGCAGTACATTTGTACAGTAATACAAGCACAATCACCTTCCCCACTGAAGCTCCACACTAGAACTTCCCTTCAAAATTCAGGGTCCCCCCACTGGGTTCCCACAGAGAATTCTCACCTAAGCGCGCTGTACCTTCCCGCGGGCGAAGTTCCGTTCTCCTGGGCTCTTTCTTGCGCAGAAGGAGATGACCAGATTCAGAGACAACCTAGCACCAGGACACACACAAAGGGTGTGGGAACCGACTACCTTCTGGCGGTGTGCTGTCCCCTGCAGTGACTTCGTCTTGATCCTCGCAGAGCCTTGCCTTCCAATCTGAGTCGCGGCACCAGAAACTGACCCCGCATGGCCACATGATTCTTTGGATTTTTGGAGAGGCAAACAAACAGGCGACAGGAGAATTCAAAGGACTTCTAACGTTTACTCATTTGCAAACAGGACCCCCACACACACACGTGGAGGACCCCGAACAACTACAATGATGCAGGTTTTATAGGGCATTTTAGATAGGGGAGGGGGACGAGAGGACACAAAGAGAGGATAGCATCCATGAGAAGAATAACATACAGGCAGGCAAAAACATTTGGCATTCCTTATCAGCTCAGGATGTTAATTTGAGAAGCGCAATTCTATGCGCATTGACCATTTGTTTACAGAGATATCCATTGCAGAGGGTCTGGTACTCTAACTCTTTCATCCTTTGTTTATTGCCCTTATTTATGGCCTTCTGTTCACCCTTGTATGCCCATACCACAGTTAGCTTGTTCTCTGAGAGGGATTTTAGATGCTGGCTTTTGGTCAGAGAAGAGCCTTGTGGGTATTTCATAGTGTGAACTGGGCATCTTGTGAGCTGGGCATATTGATATCAACTCTAATGTGACTTACTTCTGAGTAGACATGCATAGGCTTGAGCTGTGCTTCTCCTAGTATAGGAGACAAATCAGCTTCCTAACCAAACCCTGATCAGCTCTATTATCATGGTCTATTTTTGTTTTCCCCACCAGCTGCTGGAAAAATTTAATTTCATTTGATTAATAAAGGGTCCAATCCTATCCAAGGAGAATGGGAGAAATGACTAGTTCATTTGATAAAACAATTCTATTGGTATGCTGACAAAGTTAAAAAAATGAGTCTTCCTGGACCAGACAAAATCTACCTTCTCCAGCATCCTGTCTCCATCAGTGATCAGCAGCTGATCATTTATAAAGCAAGTACATTGCTGAGTATTAATAATATATTTTTAAGATCTGCATTTAATTAATGATATAATATAATTAATATTACTATAGTTAATATATATTTAATATTTAATATTATATTTTAATAAATATTATTATATTTAATATAGTTAATACTTCTGGCCACTTCCTCTTTAATGATGTCACTTCCAGCCCTCAGGAACATGACGGGGAGTCACGGCCAACAGCCACAGGGGTCAAGGGAGCCACAGTCCGGAAAAGTTTGAGTGCCACTGTCTTAGTTGGTTCTAATATGTTTAAGTGTGCGTATGTCCCCTAACACAGCGGTTTTCAAACTCTCTAGGAGTGTTTCCACTGCTGTAAGTCCTTGCGAGGGCAGGGAGGGGAGGCGGCAGGGGGAAGGCAGTGACGCGATCCCCAGGATCCCCAGGAAGCTTCAGAAGTGAAAGTGGAGTGACCATGCTCTACTTCTGGTTTAGCGGAGGTGGGGTGCAATTGCTCTGCTTTCGCTTTCAGAGCTTTGGGGAGCCCTGCAGAAGGCCATGCGATCCTGGGGATTGCAAGAATGGAGATGAAGCAAGAGATAAAGAGGAACTGAGCAGCTTGCAGAATTTCCCCCTTCCCAATGCAGCCGTGCCAATGGAGCCATCAGGGGGCAGCTGTTGCAGTGTTGGGGATGATCATTCCCTTATCTGGGGGGGGGGAAGCCTCTACTACTCAATGGGTGTTCCCTGATCTGCAGCAGCCATTTTGCTGAGGAAGAAACTGGTGTGTGATTTTGATTGATCCTGAATGGTGGTTTTTCCTAATGTCCAAGAATTTTTTTAAAAAAAAATCTGGAGCAGAGGCAGAGCTAACTGTAAAAGCTGTGATTCCTCCTGCAGATGATGGTGTTAGAAAGTGAGGGAGCATGGTCTCCCGTTTCAATGCAGTGGGAAGGAGCTGCGTGTGGCGGGGGGGGGGAACTGGGCTGCCCTCCAAACTGCTACTGCCCCTACACTGCTAGGCTGGAACTGGCTCTGCCCTCTAACCTCCAAAGATCCTGTGGTTCAATGAGAAAGACACATGTTCAATGTAAGTGCCAACATGGCACCCATCACGTTACACGATTAACAGGGCCAAGTATACGAACAGGTGACATTCATGCGATATACTGGGTCAGATCATTAATCCACCACCTAGATCCTTTTTAAAGATATTGCTGCCAAGTCAGGTTTCTGCCACCCTGTCCCGATTCCCCTGATTTGCTGGACCTACATGCAGAACTTGACGTTTGTCACAATGGAGCTGCATCGGATGTGTATGGGCCCAATGATCGAGCCTGTCTAATCATTCTGAATCCTCGTTCAATCTTCCAGGTTGTCAGCTGTTCCTCTCCTCCAGTTCTGAATCATGCGCAAATTTTATAAGCAACCCCCTGCAACATCATCCATATAGTTTAGAAAAGCTGTGAACAGCACAGAGCCCTGTGGCACTTGATTCCTCCCTCCCAGTTGACCCAGAGCCGTTTAATATCACTCATTGACATGCTTGTTCAACCAGCTTGGAACCCAGCTGAGAGTAGTTCCATCTAGCCCACCCTTGACGCTTTGATCCACAAGGATGTCATGGAGACTTTCTCCAATGATTTGCTGAAATTTAGCTGCAGTCTGTCACTGGCTTTCCCACAGTCAACAGTCAATATTTTCCTTCTTGCTCCTCGTACTGTTCCTTCCACTCCTTCTTCTTCCTCTTAAATCCCATGTATTTCCATATCCCATTTCTTGATCCCTCTCTTTTCTTCTTCTGTTTTCTCCTTTTTATTCCTTTTGAATTTGATACAAAGATTAATCAATTCACTTTTAATGAATTCACAGACACATTGTAGGTGAACACAGTAATTTGCACATAGTCAAAAATGCAATTGATAGTGATTTTTCTGGAACACTGAAAGGCATGGAAAGCAAAAAGTATACAACACACATTCACTGTACCCACTGCTCATGAGGATTCTGGGAAGATGGTCTTTGTTTTTGTATTTGAGTTGGAAACTTTTTGCAAGCCTCACGCCGATCCCAAGTGCTCACTAGGAAATGTGAAACGTCTCCTAGCTCCAGTCTCAGCCCCCCAGGACTACCTTAACAGCTTCACCGTTCTTCAGCTCCGGCCCTACCATGAAAAGGATATTCTGGCTGTGGTTATGCCTGCACTGACATCAGTGTGAATGTACTGATAGTTAATTGGTTCTATTTTATTGTATTTTCATAGGTTGTTCTTAACTGCATTTTTCCAAATGCTCCAAATGTTTGGTGTACAACACAAAAGCAATTATTTGTACATCAAACACTGTGAGCATTTGGAAAAACAGGTATATAAATCTTTTCAGTACTTCTATGAAATAACTAGCCCAATCTGGATTAAAACTCTCTGTGTGGGGTTGCCTTCTAAGATGTTTTGGAAACTTCAGCTGGTGCAAATGCTGCCACCTGGACAGCGCTGATCAGGGAGATGGAGGGGTTGTCCCCTGGAGAAAGTTGCTCTGAGCCCCATAAAGCACAGGTCCCCGCTGCTCCCATGTGTAGCGCTGGCTCTGCCCCAAGCCTACTACATTGCTCCTGCTTCTGAGATGCAGAGCAGGCAGGGAGTGGAGGAATGAGCCAGGAGAGAGAGAAGTGCTGGAGGAAGGCCTCATGGAGGGCCAAGGACAGGTGTGCTGAAGCCTGAAGGTGGGACTGCCAGTGCCATCTAGTGGGGATGCTAGCGAAGGGTGAAAGGAATATGCTGAGAGGGAGGACTGTTCCTTTGAGGGCACTCTGAAGGTGGTGGGGAAGCTGCCTTCTGTGTGAGCTTCCAGGCATCTGCTTGGTTAGCGGGTGTACAAACAGAACCTGGATGCAGGATTCTGGTCCTCGTTTCCTGTACTTGTTCTTTGACTGTGAGGTTCTTCCTTCTTCCTGAGATTCCTCCAGGAGACTGTCTTCCCAAAAGCACCACAAGTGAGATGTTGGGGTGTGTGTGTGTTGGACAAAGTAACCTAAAGACCAAACTCTTTATAGCAGGGCCTCTGAGAGGCATTTTATCCTTTTCTCAAATGGGGAGGAGGCTAAACAGAGTGCGGGAGGTGGCAATGGGGTGGGCTGAATGGGAGTGAAATAGGGCTGGGGGAGGATGGCAACAGCCGGAATAGTCTTTGGAGCTCATGTCTACCTGTCTACCAGCATCGGCATCTAGATGCCGGAATAAGGAAAATCAAACACACTCGTAGGTCTCTCTAAAATCTTTTAAATATAGAAAATCACAGCAGAAAATTTGCACCATCGTATTCAGAATGGAAAGTGACCTGTGTGCACCAAAACCGACTTCTGCAGAAGCTGCAGTCCCACAGCTGTGTCCCTCAGTTCCTATATACTCACGGTTAGTGGAGCCCTAAGCCAAAGAGATACTCTAGCAGGCCAGTTTCTTCCCAGATGTGACACTGTTAAGGAATGTATGCATTCCTGGGCCCGACGTCCGTGGCTTGTGGCAGTAGTCACTGCCGTGTGCCCACAGTAGTGCCTGAAGCATCCTGCACAGGAATCTTGCTCAGGTGAGATCCAAAAATGTAATGGGACACATGCTGCATTCTGTGGGGAATTGGGCATCCCAGAGGCCTCCTGAGCTATGGGAACATTTGACCCCTTGGCCTGGAGGAAGCCTCCGCTATCCCAATAGGTCTAGTCAGATCTGCGCCAGCTAATTTGCCAGCAGAAGTCTAAGCGGACCTGGGTGGATGGATGATGGCTGGGAAAAGGGAACAGGACATCAGCAGAGCCACGGCTGCTGATACTGCCCCCTTCCTAGCCTCAAAACGCCTCTCTCTCCCAGGCCTCTGCCCTATACCTCCCCTCCCCATTCCCCCCATGTCCCAGCACTGGGCTTCTCTGGAGGCAGCTGGTGCTTGGCTGCAGCCACTCACTCACCGCTTGCGGCAGTGCCCTGGCTGCACAGTATGGCAGGTCCCACTTTGAGACCACCGTCAATGACAGTGCTGCACCCGAACACGTGTTCTAGCAGTGCAGAGGCCCAGGAGAAAAAGAATTGGATGGAGCCCAAAAGAAAAGACACAGAGGACAAAGGCTGACAGGAACACACACTGGCTACATGTGTGGGAAAGGGAGGATGTCAGGAGAAGAGCCTGAAGCCGAGTACACCTCCCCGTCGCAAGTCATGCCAGACTTCTTGATTGCATCCTTGCAATGGAGAGCTTTGTTGTAGTTCTGGGCCCTGTTCAGTTGCATCAGAGCTGAGAAACATTTGTCCTGGCAGGATTTCTAGGCGCCAGCAGGGGTTGTGCCAGGAACAAGTCATGCCGGACCAGTCTCGTCTCCTTGGACAGAGTGACTTGTCTGGCTGACGGTGGAAACACCACTGACAGACTGCAGCTAGATTTCAGAAAGGCATTGGGAAATTCCTGCAGTGATATCCTTGTGGATCCGAGAGTCAAGGGTGGGCAAGACGCTACTACTCGCAGCTAGGCTCCACTCTGGTTGAACAGGCATGTCAATGAGTGCTATTAAATGACTCTGTGCCAGCCTGGAGGGAGGAATCAAGTGCCACAGGGCAGTGGCATAGCTAGCAAGAGGCAGGGGGGCTGTCCGACCTAGGTACCATCCTCCAGGAGGCTGCTGCAGGGACTGGTAAGTACAAGCCAGTCCCTGCAGGCCCCTTAGCAATTTGGTCCTGAAGATCACATCGCTGCCTCCCCCTGCCCCCACCCCTTAAGGGGAAAGACTCCAGGGCCCTCAGGCTGGGGCCTCGTGATACCCCAGTTTGAGAAGCCCTGTCATAGTGGGTTGCTTATAAAATTGGCCTGTGACACTGAACTGAAGGAGAGGTGTAGCTTACAATCCGGAAGACTGAAAGGAGGAAAAATCCGGACAAGTTTCTGGAGGAAAAATCCATTACGGGGTAAAAGCCATGATGTGCATGCACAACCTCCTGATTTTAGAAATGGGCTATGTCAGAAGGCCAGATGCAAGGGAGGGCACCAGGATGAGGTCTCTTGTTATCTGGTGTGCTTCATGGGGCCTTTGGTGGGCCGCTGTGAGATACAGGAAGCTGGACTAGATGGGCCTGTGGCCTGATCCAGTGGGGCTGTTCTTATGTTCTTATGTTCTTAATGAGGATTCAGTATGATCTAGACAGGCTTGTTCATTGGGCCCATACCCATCAGATGTAGCTCCATGGAGACAGCTATAATATTCTGCATATTCAGCAAATCAGGGGAATAAGGACAGGGTGGCAAAAACTTGACTTGGCAGCAACATGTTTGAAAAGGATCTAAGTGGTGGATTCATGATTCAGCGTCATCTGTTCATATACTTGGTCCCATATATCGTGTAACAAGTTGAGTGCCATCTCATCATGCTGTTGAGGAGAACCTTTGGGATGAACATGAGTCTTTCTCATTGGTTCACAGTTCTGTGGATCGAGGGAGGTGGAGCGGGTTACAGCCTAGCAGTTGGGAAGGCAACACAGTTCCCCCTGCAGCGCCTTCCCACTGCATTTGAATGGGAGCCCTTGCTTCCCTCCCCCCTCTAACACCATTATCTGCAGGAGGAATCACAGCTTTTGCAGATAGCTCTGCTCCTGCATTTCTAAAATTCTCAGACATTTGGAAAACCCGCCATTCAGGATCAATCACAATCACACACCAGTTTCTTCCTCAGCACAACTGCTGGTGCAGGTCAGAGGACACCCATTTGGGCAGCAGAGGCTTTCCCAAGGTAAGGGAATGGACGTCCACAACTCTGCAACAGCTGCCCCCTGATGCAGGATAAAGCTCAATTGGCACAACTGCATGGGGGGGGGGAGATTTCATTGGGATCCGTCTGCAAGCTGCTCAGTTCACATTTATCTCTCTCTTCCTCTTCATTCTTGCCACATAATTAAGGAGTACCCCAAGGATAACCATGCTCGAGGCTAAAGAGCACCATCATCCCCCTGTACATGGACTGCCACGCATGTCAATGTACCCGATTCTAAATAATGAGCTGGATTTCTGGCCAGGCCCCTCCCAGGGGTGACAAGAGTGAGAAACAGTGTCTGAAACCTATTATCTTCCTGTTCCAGTAGAGGTACACAATGAGCTTTGCACCCCTTTCCAGTACGAAGGCCTGGCGGCACCCTCTTGCTTCACACCTTGGCTCTTCCCCTAGGGACTCAGAGAGGATAAATGATCAGCACAGAGCTGTCCTGAGGTATCCAGAGAAGAGCTTTCTGGTCTGAAGGTGGTTCTCTTCCCGTCTGCCTCATTTACGATCTCGGTTTTGCCTGTCAAGTCCAGCAATATGAATAAGGTTCTGCTCCTTGTGTTTGTTATCCTGCTCTCTGGGAGCTCTGGTGAGTCCTGCTTGTTATTTTTCAAAAGATGGTTGGGAGAAGAAGTGGGGAGTGCCTGGGTGTGGCATGGTGGTGAGTAGAATTTGGATCCTCAAGACTGAAAAAGGAGGGCTTAGTTGCAAGAAAGATGCTGTTTATGGGGAATTTCCTCTCCCCATAAAGAAACAAGCAATTCGATGAAATTGGCCTTCTTTGGATGAAATGCTTCCTGGGGAAAAATACCAAGGTAAGACAGGGTGCTTTAAGCATCTGTGCGAGAAGAGGGAGGAGGCAGAGAAGGAAAGTGTATTCTCTCATTTGTCTAACTTTCAATCAACTTTTATTCTTTTACCTAAAGTTAGTACTTAATCTTCCCCTGGAACCAACTGTATTGGCCTCTGCCTTTCCATTGGACCATTTCAGCGACGTGGAGAGGGGGGATTTGCTGCATGGGTAACAGCCTATCCTCCATACCTACTTTACCCAGGCTTCGCGCACTGGAGAGGACACTCTGTTCCAGAACCACCATTCAGAGCGTGACACCATAGTCTTCCGAGACTGAAGGATGCCCACTTCAGTACTTAATCTAACCTGAGGAGGGAATGCTGAAGTTCCATAAAATTGGGTAGGACTACACAAGGGCAATAAAAAGAAATATCTAAGTGCATACTTAATAAAAGCAGCAAGGCAGAATTTGGACAGGGAGCTAATTCTGAATGGAGTTACAGCTCAAGTCTAAACAGGTCTACTCTGAGTTGACCAGAGTAGGAGCCCAATCTAAACAGAGGAAGAGAATTAAAGAAGGAGGAAAGCACACTTTAGTGTTTTAACTTTAAACACAATTTAAACCTAAGTGTGTAAGTTCTGCCAAGTTCAAGAACTAAAGCCAGTTCAGTTTAAATTCAAAGTAAAGACCAGCTTGGGGTTCAATACTGCCCAGCAAAAAGAGAACAGCTCAGAGGTCAAGAATGCAGGCAGGGCAGGTTCCCAGCCAGCCAGCCAGCAAATTTAGTATAGTCAGCTACCATTTTAGGAGTTTGCAAACTCAGGTACCCCATTCAGAAGTTTGAAAATGGGTTAATCCCATCCATAGACTTCTGCAGTTCCCAGGGATTGAATCAGCCACTGATTGTCCTCCTGAACTTTGCAGATCTCACCTGTGAAGGCCAGTCCCTTTTCAATCAGCCACTGATTGTCCTCCTGAACTTTGCAGATCTCACCTGTGAAGGCCAGTCCCTTTTCAATCAGCCACCTAGGAGGGGAGAAAGGCACTATCTAAGATAGTTGCTCTCAACAGCTTTACTGTTGTTCAACTGTTGATAGTTGTTCTCAACAGCTTTACTCCCTCAGTAAGTCCCCCTGTGGGGGAGGGGCTGGAGGGCCGAGGGGGTGCTTGTAGGCAGAGTTGCAGCAGGCTGTAGGAGGTGTGGGGAGCCCTGCGCAGCCCTCCACAGCGCTCCCTGAGGCTTGGACCATTCACTAAAAGCGGGCACTAAGCAACTCCTGCAAAACGGAAGTGCTTTGCGCCTGCTTTTAGTGAATGTTCCAAGCCTCGGGGAGTGCTGTGCAGGGCTCTCCGCACCTCCTGCAGGCTGCTGCAGCCCTGCCTTCACCCCCCTCACCCCCCCCACATGGACACAATCCTGGGGATCGCTTCCCTGCCTCTCCCCTTCCCTCCCCTCAAAGGGTTGGGGGACCTTTACACGAACTGGTGGGTCATGACCCACCAGTTTGAAAACCTCGGATCTAAGTATACAAAGCTAGGGTCAGGTAGGAAGTGAGCTTCTGGCTTCCTGGGACAAAGTGCCAAGGTAAAATAGAGTGAGTTAAGTATCTGTGTTAGTTCAGAAGCTGGGCAAAGAAGCTCCCTTGAGAAGAGGGGTAGCAAAGCCGGGTAAGCTTTCTTAAGTATCACAAAACTATGCAGTCAGACAGCCAGCAGCAGGTTGGGGGTATCAAGTGTTTTGCACTGAGTGTCCCATGTCTGGCTATAGGCCTCTGGGGGTCATGGGTGTGCCCTCAGTGCAGGAAGCTCCAGGGACTTTGGTTGCCAACCTGGAGAAGCAGAGGCAGGCAGCGAGAGACCACCGTGAGACTTCCAGGGATGTGCAGGTGTCGTTCCACCCTCAGGCAGGCAGCTCCCCAGCTGTTGGGGTAGGAAGTCTCAGGGCTAGAGGATGGCATTTATATATTATTATTATACTTTATTTTTACCCTGCATTTCTCCTGGAAGGGACTCAAGGTGGCTCATTTTGGAGAGGAGAGGAACAATCCCCTGAAAGGACCCACTTCTTCAGGAGACCGGGATGTTTGTACTTGCACTTATTACGTGGTGGGAGGGGGTTTGGAGCTTCTTGTAGTGGGTGATTCAATTTTTTCTTATTCTGCTTTGTGTGGTTCTGAGCAGTGTGCTGTTTTGCAGGTACCTCCTTTCGTAATCTTTTGTGTCACCTCAGCTCTTTTCTCAAACCTGCTGTGATCTTTCTGCCCTCCTGTTTGCAGCTTTCCTATCCTTCCTTATACAGCTGAGTCCCTTTGTTATGGCCTTTACTCACTGCAGCAAACTCCAGTTCCCTCCACTCTGGAAAAGCACGCTAACCGGAATCCAGAAATTCTCTTTACTGATCATCCTTCCTTTGTCTCACAGCCTTCAAGCTGAGGTGCATAACATGCGCTCAATATAAGAACTTCAACTGTAGTGGAGGAACTGGTACATGTTCAGGACCATCGGGCATGATAGAATGTGTAAAAAGTGTGAACGAAAAAGGTAAGATGCAGAGTGTCCTGCTATTGTCACAGGTTGCGTGGAACCAAAATCTTGGAAACGATTTCTAGAAGGCATATTTCATCCCCCAATTCTAAATATGACAATAGGAGCAGCCTAAACTGCAGGGCCCTATTCACCCCCCCCCCCCGGGGAATACCCATGATTCTCCAGTGCATGTTACGATTCAAGGGTAGGGCAGCATATTCAGGATCCTAGAACACTTTAAGGATAAGTGACAGATAACTGTACTTTAGGACAATGGAATGGAGGTTCCATTGTCAATGGTCAAAAGGCAGAATGCACAGTAGTGGTGTCAGAGGACCACTGCCACAGTGGGCTACAGGCAGGTCTGCAGGTAAATTGGTGTAGGCGGAAGGCAGTGGGAGGAATGTGGTGGGGCAGTGCCTGGATGAGGAAGGGTGCAGGTGGAATGGGGGAGCAAGGGGGTGGATACTACTGGAACCAGGATGTGCCAGGAGCCTAACACAGTTCTTCTGCCCTTCCCTGTCCATTATTCTCCTTGGTTCCGTGCCAGGAATGTGACTGGCACAGATCCAAAAAGACCCATTGGGGCAGCAGAGGCCAGTGGCATAGCTAAGGAGGTCAGGGGGTAGCAGTCGCGGGGGGGTAACAAGCTGAGATTGACCAAAATAGTGAAAAACTTTGTATGTTCAAATAATACTGTCATGTTATACATCATTGGAAAGGTAATTTAATGCAGATTGCAATGAAACAAACCACATTGGAATATCTATATTATATCAAAAGTTATGGCCAATTAAGCAAAACAAAACAAAACCCCACAACTGCATTAAGGAACAAAAAGTGGATTTCTTTCATTCAGAACTGATCTATGAGACTGATTGTTCTGAGAGCCAATGAGATGTTATTATGATACTGCATGGAACCCATAAGGTGTTAATGAGTCAACTTTCATTTCCATGTATCATAATAGAGCTGCTAACTGGTAAAGAGTCATTTTTTCAAGTGGTGCTCCTCTTATATTAAGCAGGGAGAGAATAACCATCCCTCTTCACCCCAGCACAGTGTCTCTAACCAGTAAGGGGCACATTTTTCATTTATTTACTTAATTAAATTTGATTTTGTCCTGGAGGGGGAAGACAAAATTTTCCTGGATCCCAGGTAGCAGATAGATGCATTTGCTGGCTGGGGGGTGGAAGATCAAGTGGCTGGTGAACTGCGGGGGGAGGAGGCAGTTTCCCCCCTGATTTTTACTTTTTAAAAAGCCTAGGTGTGATGTCACTTCTGGTTGCAACATCACTTATGGGGCATCATTTTGAGGAGGCTTGCCCTGGTATAAGGGAACCACAGTGTCCTTACCTTGAGCAGGTCTCTGAGACTGCCCACTCCCTGCAGGATGCAGCACATACTGTGTTGGCATGGCTTCATCAGGGGCAGGGTTTACCTGGGATTGGGCTGTAATTTATATTAATTGATTCTGAACAGGACATCTTAAAATATGCAATGTTTGTGTGCAAGATCAGACCAAAGTCCACCGAATCAAGCATTTCTTGCATCCTGGAGACCAGTGGCTGCTTGTTGTGCCACCCAAAAGGGGCAGAGGTCCACTGGTGGACCACAATCTATCTTTGGAAATAATCCTGCAAACAAAGAGATGAGAGGTGTAGTGCCAAAAGTGTGCAGCTGAACCTTTAGTGGACCACAACCTGCCTTTCCTCACCTCCTGTTTTAAGCAATCCTCCCTGTATTGAAGGTGTGGATACTGCTTACAGGTCACACCCACTGCAAACCTTGACAGTTTTTTCCTTTCCAAAAGAAAGATGTTATCCTTACACTCATGTCTTCTTTTCTTCCATTCCAGGAGACGGGTACTCTAACTGTAATTATAAGGGGTTTTGTAAACTTATGAAAAATAAAGAGATTACCTGTTGCAACACAAATTTCTGCAACAAGATATCGGCTCCAACCTCCACCCCATCCAACGGAAGCCTCACCGAAGGCCTTTGAGTCCTCATCATCAGCTGGTCCTCCTGACATAACTCACTGGGTATATTGTCTGACCCATATGGTCATCTTGGTCTGAAGGAGGAGATGAAGTTTCAATAAAGCCACACCTGGAAATTCTGTATCTGATTTCTATCCCATGTTTCTACCTCTCATTTGCCAGTCACATGTGAAAGGCAGCCTTGGATAGTGTCAAAATTGGCAGAGTAGGGCAATAGACCAACCTGGTGATTGTTTAAATAACCAAATACAGGATATCCCTGGTGAGCCTTGAACATGGGATGGGGGTTGAGTCTGAAGATGGCAGAGATTGACATTTCCATTATTTGTTCTCAAGTCGGAAAACAAAAACCATCTTCCCAGAATCTTGAGCAGTGGTGCCTCCATATAGGAATGTGCAGGTCATAAACCTAATGCCTTGGCCACTTATCTGGCAAAGATTATGAAGGACAAGATGCACCTGACTTTGCCAAAGAGTAATGCAAGGCTTGAGGAGGCATCCAGCAGCAGATGGCCTCCCTGACCTAAGGCACGTGATGATAAACAGAATTCCAGGTGGAGTTCAGGGCTTGACATGTTCACAAGGTTGTGTCCATGATTCATGTTACAGTCCAATGGTGAATGTAGAGACTCTAGGAAAAGCATCCAGAATCCAGGGCTGGTTCCTTAGGATGTTGGCAAGCAGAGATGGCTTGAGCTGTTCTGCCTGACATGCGCTAATAGGCATTTGAACAATTATCCATAGTCTATAGATGGCAAGAGTAGAAGAGAAAAATATTCTAACATGCTAAAAGAGGTCATGGTGGTGAAACTGCAGCAGGAGGAGGTAAACCCTCCCATCCTCCAGGCAGGTGGAGGGCCTGGGCAGGTGGGAATGGAACGTGGCATGACCCCATCAGTTCACCACCCTTCCCAGCCTGCCACCTAAGGGTGAGGGGCTCAAGCACTCTTATGGAAGGGTCCGGCCTGCTTCTTGCAAACAAGCTCACCCACAGCCTAAGAACACCAACAATCCAAGTTCAACCAAAAGCCCCTTTATATCACTCAGTGCCAGTTTGAGGACAACGAGTGATACATGAAGAGAGAAGTCCCATTTCATTCCTCCTTTCCAGTCTCCCTGTTTCCCAGTCCCATTCCCTGCTCTTCTTGCAGTATGGAATGGGAGCCTTTTGTTTCCTGAATTGGTGGAATGACCCTTTGGCAAACACAGCTGAAAGGCTAGACATCTCTGGGTCATCTCTGACTTTACCAGTGGGGACTGCCAAAAAATAGTCTGTGGGCCCAACCCAAATCTCTCCCAGTTATCTCAGGGAAATTGCCTGGCCCAGCCTGGAGGAAATAGTACTTGGAAACCATGAAATGCTTGGGAAACCAAAGAAAGATCAACAGAAGCGCCTCTTGTTGAATGTGGTCCAAGAATGAGGCCTCTCCTATGTCCAAAAGCTCACCTTTAGCCTGTCAGATTTCCCTTTTTCAAGCATCAGCACCCCATCAGTTCCCCTGCCTTTCTTGGCCAAGGCATGTGACTCTCCTCATGAGCTGCAACCCACCGTGTTCCTCCATCAACCCTCCCAAAGCTCAGCTTTCTCATGGGTGAAAGGACTAAGCCAGCCAGTGTTTTGCCAGATTCCAAGGCCAAGCTCTGCCTGGAGAATTATGCCCACTTTCAGCTCATTAGCTCCCCTCCTTTCCTCAAAAATGACCCTGGTTCTGCCCTGCAGTCCTGCTAGACCCCACCACCAGGGTAGCTCTCCTGTTCAACCTCCAGAGGACCACCTTCCTGCCAGCAGCCTCCCACCACTACAGCAGCTGCTTGGTCCTCAGCAGGTCTTGGGCACAGCAGCCAAAGCCCAGTCTTAGTGTCTCCAGCAGTCTCCAAAGTCCATTCGCCAATCAGTCTAGTCACAGTTCCACTAGTCCATTAGTCATCAGTGGCAGGCGCCTGTATTCTGCAGCTCGGCTGTGCCTGCAACCGTGGAGCTGCAGAAGAGCAAACAGGGTGGGGGCGTTCTGGGGAGGGGGGAGGCCCAGTGAAGCAGGGCGGGGGTGGGGAGGCCGGCATGACATAGGGAAGGGGGCATGCCGGAGGCATGACTGGGGGAGGGCGGGAGGAGGATCCGAGGAGCTCCGTTCCGCAGGATGCTAGGCGCTCCTGAAGGCTGCATGCCTTACACCAGCGCCTTTACTTTAGGGGCACCACAAAAGTGAGTAGCCCCATTGCGGGGCTGCCTCCCTTACCTGGGAGTAGGGAACGAACATCCCCTACTCCTGAGGAGCCTCCGTCCCCGCGGTAGTGCGGGAGGCGCTGGATGCTGCGGCAGCCCTCGTGGGGCCCCTGAGCTCAGGATTGGGCTGCCCCTTAGGATTGGCTGTTGAGCATTTAGCTTGGGTCAGATTTATTAAGTTTTGGCTCAATGTTTGTTTCAACGCGGGGCAAGCTCCTCTTTTCCAAGCCTTGCTTTCTGATTCCTGGCAATCTACAGGTTTGCATCGTTTCATCCTTAAAATCCACACGATCGACCTCTTGCTGAATACTACAGACAATGATCCTTTGAATAGGATGAGCAACTTGTGCAATTATGGGACATTGAAATCCAGGAAATTATGGGAGGGGGTGCTTAATTTAACCAATGTTGTAGGAGCAAGATGGCAATAAATAATACCATCATCTCATCCAGCGATGCCCAAACTCTTTGGCACTGCAACACACCTAGTCCCCTGCAATGGGTTGTGACCCTCTTGGTGGTGCTAGAGGGATCCTCCACCAGGTCATGCAAGGTTGCATACCCACTCTATGAACGCTGGAATGGCCCACAGTATTTTCCAGCAGCTACTTCTGGTTTTTGGAAAGACACTTCCAGTTTGCTTCCAGAAACCAAAAGCGGTCTCCAGAGGCTTCTGTGGGCCATTCTGAAGTCCACAAAGGCCAATAGAGTGGGAAGGTAGCCTGGCGTGACCAGGAGGAATCCCCTTCCTTCCCAGAGTCTCCCAGTACATTGTTCATCTTCCAGAAGGGCTCCTATTTGGAGCCATTTGGGAGCAAGGACAGGTGGGAGGGACAATCCGCAACAGTAATGGAACTGGCCCCCTGCCGCCTCTGTCCAGATCCGCAATCCACCATCCCTCCCGGGGATACTTCCCTTAGCTGCGGAGCTTCACTCACTCATTTCTTCGGCACTCCGAAAGCCTTCTGAGAACTCCACAGCGTATTTAACAGTACATCCATGTGACTATCCTCACATCCATCAGATTCTTGGCTAACATGCATCACAGCCTCTGAGTATGGACAAGGAGACAAAAACTCTCCAGTGCACTAGAAGCCTCAGGGCCCAATCCTATCCAACTTTCCAGTGCTGGTGCAGTTGCAATGCAGCACTGAGGTAAGGGAACAAACATTCCCTTACCTTGAGGGGACCTCCGTGACTGGTGCTCCACTGCAGCATGCAGTGCCCATCCTGTTGTCACAGCTGCACTGGTGCTGGAAAATTGGATAGGATTGGGCCCTCATTGTATTTCTTGAGTATTTCTTCCTCCTTCAGTTTCTTTCTTGAAGAGACAATCACATGGTGATGGCAATAAATAATACCATCATCTCATCCAGTGATGCCCAAACTCTTTGGCACTGCAACCCACCTAGTCGCCTGCAATGGGTTGTGACCCTCTTGGTGGTGCTAGAGGGATCCTCCACCAGGTCATGCAGGGTTGCATATCCACTCTATGAATGCTGGAATGGCCCACAGTATTTTCCAGCAGCCACTTCTGGTTTTTGGAAAGACACTTCCAGTTTGCTTCCAGAAACCAATAGTGGCCTCCAGAGGCTTCTGCGGGTCATTTTGAAGTCCACAAAGGCCAATAGAGTGGGAAGGTAGCCTGGCGTGACCTGGAGGAGCCCCCTTCCTTCCCAGAGTCTCCCAGTACATTGTTTATCTTCCAGAATGGCTCCTATTTGCAGCCATTTGGGAGCAAGGACAGGTGGGAGGGATAATCTGCAACAGAAATGGACCTAGCCATTCTTACTCTGCTGGGTATACTGGTGTAGTTCCCACCCCTGCCTCAAAGGCCCCCTGAAGCTGGGGTGGACTGCTTGCAGCCATCTGCTGTGAGCTACAGGGCCCAGCTTGTGCCTTGTGTCCCAACGTCAGGGCGGGTACATTGACAGGCCCCTCGACCCTGCAAGGCCCCTCGGCTTCAGCCTAGTCAGCCTAATGGGTAATATGGCCCTGCATAGGGCTAGTCGTGGTCAAAGCCCGATCCCCTAGTGGTTCATTGAGGAACGGTCTTGGCTGACATTCCATCCTTCTCATTTCAGAGGGATGAGTGGTGGAATGTAGGAAGTGCCTTGTATGGAGTCAAGCCATAGGGCTGCCGGTCTCAGTGTTGTCTGCACTGGCTGGAAGCAGCTCCCCACGGTTTCTGGTAAAAGTCTTTCCTGACCCAGCCTGAATGTGTTGGGCACTGAACCAGAAACCTGCTGTACGGACAGCCAGTGCTCTGCCCCTGAACTGCACCCCACCTCCCAAGTGTGACCTTTCTGCAGCAGGGAAAGGAGGCTGCAATCCGGTGACTTAAGGGAGAGGCTCAAGCACGTGCCGGAGGAGCCCTCAGTTGCCCGTGTTTGTGTCACCCACTACTGTGAGATGTGGGGAGATCTGGGAGACTTGGAGAGTCCCATCTGCAAAGCCAAAATCAAGAAACAAAGTTTCCAGCCAAACTGGCTCCTGGCAAGGGCCACATCCAATATCTGGCGCAGCGTCGAGGGCAGGAAAAAAATAAATGTTAAATATAAAATTGAAATCAATACATTGGAGATGGAACTTAGATGAACGATTAAATGAATGAATGGGCTCCAGGATTTCTCCAGGCACCAACACACACCACAGAAATAAAGCACACACTCAAATGGACCCCCCATTTCCCCACCCCACAAGCAGCTTACTTACACATACAGGAGTAAATACCTCAATCAACACATCACGGGAAACACCCAGAGCATGTTTTGAGGGCTGGAGAGGCCTCCCAGACCCTGAGAAAGCCTAAGGCCTTTTCTTCTGGTTTTCTGAGAAAAACCACACAGCCTCCCTGGCCCTCAGAACACCCTCTGGACCTGACTGGAGCACAGCTCTGGTCGGGTTGGCCAGAGGCTCTCAGAGGACTAGAAGCTCACTGTGGGCCCCATCAGGTCGCCAGGCTGGGGTCTGGAGACCCCTGCTTTATATAATACTGTACCACTAAAGATGATTGGACTGTATTTTTGAATCAGTAACTAAAGAATTGTTTCTCTTTTGGTTCAGGTGCAGGTACCCATGTGCGACATACCAGCAGAGTCAAATTAGACATCTTCTGAATTTTTGGCCCATCAAGCCCAAAAGGTTCACCATCAACTGGGCTAAAGGTTTCCCTTCCACCCAGTCTGGTAACTCTGCAGGTACCATCTTTGGGATCTTTGGGGGCACCATCAAGTTATTAATATCACTCCTTTCTTTCAAGGTTCTTACCTGATCCCTTCCGCAGGCCCTGATTTTCTGGTGAGGGTCACTCTGGCCTTTGTGTGCTGTGGGGGGGCCCAGCCAGGCTTGGGGCACAGGCACCATTTGCATCCCAGCAGAAGCACCAGCAATCCCCACACAGGATGGGGACATAGTACTAGAGGCTTCTTCCTCCTGAGCATCTGCACTTTGCCTCCTTTGAACATGACCCATCTCAGCCAGGTAACCAGAAGTCCTCTTTTTCCAGGACATGTCTTTTTTTTAGCCTCAACATCTGGTCAGCCGACCTCTGTACAGAGGTCATGTACAGAGTGCAGATACTGTACAGTATTCCCCCATTCACCACCATTCACATATACTGAACTAAAGCAGAGGAGGGAGTGTGTTAAACTCTTATTTTGTTACTGTCCTACTATTTTCTTGGATGTCCTCCATTTTGGGGTGCTTGGTCTTCTTCTGAAGCTGTGACATCTGGTCACCCTGATTTCTGGGCATATGCAGAGTGCATGTACTATACAGTATTCCCACCTGGCCACAGTTCCCATACACTAAACTAAAGCAGAGCAGGGAGTGTTTTAAACTTTTATCTTGTCCTGTCCTACATTTTGCTTGCATGTCTTGCATTTTGGGGTGCCTGGTCCTCTTCTGAAGCTGTGACATCTGGTCAGCCTGATCTCAGCACCCGCATCTTCGCAGTCACCGATTCCCCCTTCCAACCCCCCCCATCAGGAAGGATGCTCAGTCAGCCCCCCCCCATCCATGCTCTCATCAGTGGAAATCGCTCCCCTGGATGCTGCCTCGACCACAGGGGGGTGGATGTGGGCAAGGAGAGTCCTGCAGGGGCCTCGCAGTGGGGCACAACTCCTTGCCCAGCCCCAGCTCCCCCCAGGCACTTGCACCCTCTCCGCCCCTCCCCCTCGCTTGGCTCCAGTGTGGCTGCAGGAAGGAGAGGACGGAGGAGACGCCCCGAGGGCGTGGCTGCAAAGACCTCCCCGCTGCCAGGACAGGGACCTCCCCCTCCCTGCGAAGCCCGGAAGACCAGAGTCCAGAGCCGGGCTCGGCCCCTCTCCAGCCCCCCCAGGACCAGGAGGCTCCAAGGCAGAGTTCTGGCAGGATCTCCCCCAAGAGGTAAAGTTCTCTGGCGCCCCTTCTGGAGCTGAGAGCGGCTCCTCTTCTATTTCGCAAGGGGAGAATAACTGTCCCTCTGACCAATATGGGGCGTGCTGGTGATCCACCAGGGAGGGCTGGGAAAGACCCCTGGGAGGCCCTGCAGATCTGCTGCCACTCAGTGTTGACAGCAGGGAGCTGGATGGGCCAAGAGACTGACTCTTCCTGTGCTTCATGTGTTCTTGTAGCAAACAGGCTTCCATCCTGATCTTTACTTCCTTTCTGCAGTTTTTCCAGCTTTGGTGACATCCAACATGGATTCGATCACTCATACCAAAGGAGACTGCAATCTAATGTGCACTTACTTGGGAGTAAGCCTCATTGAGCTGTGGGTGGGGAGGGCTTATGTCTAAGAATTACTTATTGGATTGCACTGAACTTCTCACTACTCAGACTAGTGAGGGGTATGCAACACAACTGCAGGAAGATCTGCCTATGGGGTAGAGGTGATTCTCTTGGTTCTGAGCTCAGCCCATGTCAGGAGGAGAGAAATGCATGTATCTGAGGAAGGATCTTCTCTCATACTGTTATGAGCACACCTCCTTCTCCAGTGGTGAGAAGTTCCAGGAACAGCACAAACTGGATTCTGAATTCCTTTGGAGGAGAGATAACTGGAGGCTTAGGAGGTAGCAAACGCCCTCTCCATAAAGCTCCTGTGTTTATGGCTCCCACACCACTTTTTATTCTTACAATAGCCCTGTAAGGTAAGCAAGACTGAGAGATAGTGGTCCACCCAATAAGGTACATGACTGAGTGGGAATTTGAACCCAAGCCTTCAGGTTCAGCACTATAACTACTATACTGCACTGCCTCTCCATAGTTACAGTTATACAGGCTGAACATATGACACAGGCAAATAGCACAGCACCTGCAGGTTGCATCAGCTCCCAGAGGGGCACTCCTGGACTCTAAAAGGTGGTCTTAGGACTCGGCTCCCTTGCTCTGCCGGTTAACTTTTCCTACAGCAGCCGTCTGCCTTTGTCTCACTGCCAGAAACACCCTCCTTTTGTTCTTTCTTACACTCTCAGATGTATACCTTCCTGGCAGGATGTGTGGGGGAAGGCGGAAGGCTGAGACAACTTTGATTGCTCCCCCTGCCCTGCTGGGTACCCATTTTCCATCAACATCTCTCCTTAAGGAAGCATTCACGTGAAACATTGAGAAGCAGCAGTTGGCATCCTATACCAATACCCCATCAGTGACTGCAAACTCCTTCCAACATCATCATCATCTTCATCATTATCATCATAAAATCACTGTATCAGAGTCCAATGCAACTTCCAAATTTAAGGAATCTACTACTGCGGTTTCTTACCCTCTTAAATGGGGTTTAGACACTGCACATAGTGGGATGTACACAGTTGCACAATAGATAGATTATATAGATTCCATCTCTCAATAGATAGCATCATTTCCAGGACCAGTTTGTTGGTGTGTCTTAAAAACATTGCTAGCCTGTTGGGGACAGTGAATCATGATTTTCCTTTCTTTCCCTTGTGTACCACTTCACATTTTCCACCTGTTGGAAGTACTACTGGAAGTAACTGGTGATGGATGTCATCATCAGTCACTTCTGGATTAGGAAGCCAGATGCAACATGACAGACACCAGGAAGAGGCTCAGGATGGACAGGAGGGCTTTTCAGAGTACACAAAAAGCGCTCGCGAGAGCTCTGCCTGCTGAGCTGCACTACTGGTCTTGCTGCCAGGAGGCAGAGGGTCTCACACGTACTACTAGACACCTTAAGTACCACTAGTGGTACCCATACCACAGAAACACTTATAGAGACCATTTTGAAAGTGGTGGTTGTTGAAAAGTGGTATATAAATATTCCTAATAATAAATAAACAACAACAATAATGGGCTCCAGAAACAATAATGGGCTCCTTTAAATCCTGCAGTTTTCAGGTCATACCAAACAACTTTCTGAACAGGAAGGTCTTTGGCTGCAGGGAGAGCTAATCAGTGGAGTGGGTGGAAGGATCTCATTTGGTCAATAGTTTCAGAAACTAGACACTATAGCAGAGAAATTGTGGAGCTTCCGGAGTAGATGGGTGGTGAAATAGTGGTTTCCCCCGGAGGCATTTCTTCTTTTTCAGTTGTCCAATCCCACCCTGATGTCCTCTTTCAGATCTTACAAGCTGCTCTTCTAACAAAGCAGTAGGGGATCTGCCTCTCATGGCATCAGCCTCGGTGGAAGAGGAGCTCAACTGTCCCATCTGCATGGAGTTCCTGACAGGCCCAGTGACCCTGGACTATGGCCACAACTTCTGCAGGGGCTGCATCACCAACTACTGTGAGACATGGGAAGATCTGGGGGAAGATCTGGAGTGTCCCCTCTGCAAAGCCAAAATTAAGACAGGGAATTTCCGGCCAAACTTTTCACTGGCAAATGTTGTCGAAAAAATCAAACTTCTACAGCTTAATCCAGGGAAAGGGGATTTATGTGTGAAACATAAGGCAAGTCTCCATCTCTTCTGCAAAGAGGATAAGGAACTGGTGTGTGTGTTTTGTGAGCGATCCCCAGAACATCGATCACATACCATCCTTCTCTTGGATGAGGCTGCCGAGGAATACAAGGTAGGATCATTTGGATCTTGTATTGTATTGGCAACCTTCAGTCTCGAAAGACTATGGTATCACGCTCTGAAAGGTGGTTCTGGCACAGCGTCTATTGTGGCTGAAAAGGCTAATCCGGGAGTGACAATCCCTTCCACACCGGGAGCAAGTGCAGTCTGTCACTGGTCTGTCTCCGTGGCTATGGGCCTTCCTTCTTTGCTTCTTTGCCTCAGACTGTTGGCAAAGTGTCTCTTCAAACTGGGAAAGGCCATGCTGCACAGCCTGCCTCCAAGCGGGCCGCTCAGAGGCCAGGGTTTCCCACTTGTTGAGGTCCATCCCTAAGGCCTTCAGATCCCTCTTGCAGATGTCCTTGTATCGCAGCTGTGGTCTACCTGTAGGGCGCTTTCCTTGGAGGAGATCCTTTGGGATCCGGCCATCATCCATTCTCACGACATGACCGAGCCAACGCAGGCGTCTCTGTTTCAGCAGTGCATACGTGCTAGGGATTCCAGCACGTTCCAGGACTGTGTTGTTAGGAACTTTGTCCTGCCAGGTGATGCTGAGAATGCGCCGGAGGCAGCGCATGTGGAAAGTGTTCAGTTTCCTCTCCTGTTGTGAGCGGAGAGTTCATGACTCGCTGCAGTACAGAAGTGCACTCAGGATGCAAGCTCTGTAGACCTGGATCTTGGTATGTTCTATCAGCTTCTTGTTGGACCAGACTCTCTTTGTGAGTCTGGAAAACGTGGTAGGTGCTTTACCGATGTGTTTGTTTAGCTCAGTATCGAGAGAAAGAGTGTCGGAGTGTTTTTGGATCTTAGATAAGCAAATTTTGTTTGCTTAAACTGAATTCTGTGGAATATGGTTGTTCTTCCTGGTACATGAAGAAACTGTCTCTTTTGAGGGCTGATGTTAATTATCTTCTGCTCTAAGGAAGGTATTCCCCTTCGGATAACTGTTCTTGGTGCCCAAATGGTTGGTTAAATAGTTCCAGCGTTCCCCAGTCTACAGTCCAATGGATATACAGCAGGTTCTCTTTATAATTCAGGGTTAGAAGGCTTGGACTTCTAACCAAGCAGCTTATAAAGGGAAATTTTCCTCCCTAAGAAGGAAAATAAATAGGAGTTAATGGGGACATCCATGCCCTTCATCAAACCTGAAGAGGAAAATGTTCTCCCATTAAAAATGCAATGTGATAAAGTGGGGTAGGAACTGCAGAGAGTGGCCTGCAGCCCTGAACATATATAGACCGGTACACCCACCCCCCTGCAGGGGTTGCCGGTCCATGATGCAAGTGAAGAACTTCATGTAAGGAAACACATTTGGGGAGGCAGTGAGTCAAGGGAGGGGACCCATTGTTCATCTACTACCGTCCCTAGCCTGCAGCCTCCACGGAGTCTAGACTGGCTCCATCCTCTTCTCGTGTTGTACGTGCCAGAGGAGGACATGGAGCCCAGTATTCTGTGCATGGCCAGTAGAGCAAATGGCAGCACTTGCCCTAGACACAGAAGGAGAGAGGTAAGCCCTGCCTGTCCTCTTTTTGGCATCTGATGCCTCTAGTGGCTAGTGGAAGGAATGCTAAGAGCCCAGTATTGCCTCCACCACCATTAGGGGAAGTGACACTGGCACAGGACACTGAGCAAGAGGTCAATGAGAGGCAGGCTTGTAAGGCAGAGGCTGAGGGAGTTAACCTCACGTCCTCAGCATCCTACAGTATTGCTACCATCTCTTGTGACAAAGCCTTAGAATCCCACCCGGCTTCACATCCAATCTTTCAGCTCCAGGGACAGCTGAAGGCCTTCAGGTTCCTCCCCGGCTCTTGCAGGCTTTGGACTCCCTCCACCTCGGGGACCCAGGCTTCAAAAATCTGGTGCACACACAAGGTGAGCAGATCCAGATAAGCCCCTGTTCCATTACGTCATCAAGACCAAACACAGACCTAGAAATCTATAATGGCTCATTAAAGAATAAAAGTTCACATACGACTCAATAAGAAAGGCATTTACCAAAGAACACATACAGTCTAAAAACAAAAAAGCTGGCTTTCTAAACTGACTTCTCCCTGCCTCTCACCTGAGTCCTCCCATCCCCTGGGAGCAAATAAGGTGACCTCTTTCAGGCTACCTGTCATACCATGACTGGCAGGGCCGAGCATCCAGGGCACAATGGAAGCGTAGCCAGCCCCTCCCTTCTGAGGGGTTCCTCTTTTACCTGTGCTACCAGCCTTTCAGAGGGCTGGATCCATCCACTGAGCCTTCTAGAAGATGGTGCAGTCTCCAGGCCACTCACAGTCGGTCACTCACTCTGACCCCTCCCAACTGGAGAGTATCAGATGTTTCCAGTTTGGAATTAACTTTGCTTAGGCCACTGGCTGTTACTGAGCTTCCTTATTTTGGTCTCACTGGCTAAGTTCACAGTGACATTGACCCACCTTCCAGTCAAGCAAGATCCTCACCAGCTGTAGAGATGTTACAGGCACCAAGATGGAGTCAGACTGAGGCCTAGCAGTTACCTTAGTGCCACACCTGTCTTAGGGATTTTTAACCATCTCTAACTGGATCTACTACTATAATAGATGTTGTAGAATTATGTGATGAGGACCCCAAGGTCTTCAGGGTCTTAGGGGGCTGCTAGAAAAATGCAGGGTATTTATTGTGTAAATATCAGTTATCTCTCCAAAGGAACGAAACTTGAACTTTCATTTCTCACCAGGATCTGATCAGTAGCAGGCTGAAGATCTTGAGGGCAGAAAGAGAAAAAATCCAGAAGTGTAAAGCAGACGCAGAAAAAGAAAGCCAAGACCTGCTGGTAAGTGTCACGATTGTTGGGCAGTTCAAAAATACATGAACCTATTTCTGGAGATGTGGAATAGAAAATTCAAGAGTCCAAAGGCAGGAGGCAGCTCGGCTCCTCTAATCCTCAGTGGCTGGAAGGCCCCATCTTCTGTGCACGGCCATTCTGAAGGTGGGCCCCTTGAGGTCTTTGGAAAACTCTTTCATGAATGTGATCTCTGTGATGTGATGTGATCTCTGTGATGTGATCTCTGTGAAAACTCAAAAATGTCCTTCATATCATCTTTGACCTCATGGTACTGCAAGGACAGACTCAGAGCCCAATCCGTAAGGCACGTTTGCGAGGCTTACCGGCAGGCAAGCACCGGATGGTGGTCCAGCCTCCGCCACATGGCGGTTGCACAGACTGCTGAGCCACAGAGAGGAAAGCGGGGGTGGGGGGAGACGGGGAGGAGGTGTTCCAGAGAATGGGGAGGCAGATGGAGGGCGGGGAGGAGGCATGACAGGGAGGCGGGGAGAGGGCAGGCAGGAGGCAGGCCTGGGGGAGGGAGTGGGGAGGGAGGGAGGCGTGTCTGGTGGAGCACTGCTGCGCCAGATCCAGAGCAGATCTGTACTGGCTCAGATCTGAGCAGATCTGGCTCAGCGCCCAACACAAATGCTCTTCCCTCACCGCCAACCTTTTGGTTGGTGGTGAATCGAGGAGCCCCATTGCGGGGCTGCTTCCCTTCTCCCAAGGTGCCACCTGCGGCTACCGTGGGTGCAATAGATGCAATGGCAGCCGTTTTCAGTACGGCCGCAGCCGCTTGCCACAGGAGCGGCCCTTGGCCTGCCATTCTTTTCTTCCTGTCTACTTGTTGCAGAACCAAACAGAACAAAAGAAACAAAAGACTATGGCTGAGTTTTGACAAATGCACCAGTTCCTGGAAGAAGAGGAGAAAAGCCTCCTGGCCCAGATGGAAGAGGTGGAGAAGGAGATTGCAAGAAGGAGGGACGAGCACGTGGTCAGACTCTGCAGGGAATTCTCCTCTCTGGGAAATCTCATCCAGGAGATGGAGAAGTGTCAGCAGCCGGCCAGCGAATTCCTGCAGGTAAGGTCTGCTGAGCTCCACGAACTGCCTGTGCTGTCAAGGGGAGGTCCATGTATAGTGCATTACAGCAGTCTAACTGGAATGGTCCCAGGGCAAGTTAAATTCCTAAATAAAACTAATTTACAGAGGTATCTTACTGAGTATAAGAGGGGGTTGGGGATTGTCATGAATATGTGCAGTTCAGGCCTAGTAGCATTGCAAAGCCTGAACCAAAGTAACCCAGTAACATAGAAGTGGCTTGCATCCTAGCTGCAAGGAATTTACAACTCATGGAAGGTGATAAATGTAGCACCACAGTAGCCAGAGAGGCGCCCAGGAATCCCCAGTGGGGAGGGGGAGAACTAAGAGAACTAGCATCCAGCCCCACTTCCAGAAGATTCTGTCCCCAAGAGTTCGGATTGGTCAGTTCAAAAAAAGTACAGAGTCACATCATCCTGTAGCATGAGAGGTATAAGAAAAGCCCAAAGGGGTGTCTGGCCCTTTGTCTTCGTCTTTGGTCTTTGTCTCTTGGTGAGATAGGTGGTGGGTGCACATCCTGCCCCGCCAGGACCATGTGGCCCATAGGTAGCTGACCTGAGGATCTACAAAAGAAGCTGACCCAGGTGAGAGTTAGGAAATAATAGAGATAGCTTTATTATTTTATGCTGATATGTTTCCTATAAGTTTTATGCCTCCAGCATTTGCTGCCTTTTGTAACTTTTTGTAACCCTATATACTTAATAAAGTAAAAATCTTTTTACCATGTTGGTGCATTGTCTGTTGGGGACAAAGGTTCAGAATCCTGCCTAGCCATTCAGCAAGCTACCAAAAATCCTCATTGTGGACTAGTAACTTGAAGACTAAGACTTTAAGTAAAGAAAGTGCTCAGTGCCTACAAGGGATATAGTTAAGCCTAGAGGGTCTCAGTTTCCCTGGACTGAGACACTGGCTCTTACAGGGTGGTGGCAGTACTACCGAACAGGGATCTTTGAGGGCTCTAGGGTTCAGAACCAACAACTCTGAGCACCCAAAACCCTGGGAGTGTGAGACCAAGTATACGACAGGGATGTATCAAAATTCAGTGATGGCCATTTATCCATTTGTTAATAGATGCCCTGGTGAAGCTGTTGTTTGACTGTAGTGCCTCTGGCCAGAACTAAGCCCCAGGTTGGGTCAGAAGTTGCTTGGCATTAAGTATCCCCTTGTGATACTGAGATTGTGGCCTGGATAAGATATCAGCAGTGCCACTACTACCTTGATCACCCGCTACCATTTCCCTTTTCACCCCACTGCCTCCCCTACCCCAACCCATTTCCATCATCTCTCACCACCCTCCAACCCCACATACTGGTGGGGGGTATGTGATGGATCCACTAACATGCAGAGCTGCTACAAGCTTAGTCCTTGAATGGAGTGTGTTAGACAGATCCCTGCCAAATGAACATTGGAGAACCAGAGAGCATCTCCGTCCAGGGTCTTCCTTGTGGCAGGTGCTGAGTTCTCTTTCTTTTCTTTTCAGGATATTAGAAAGACCTTGCAGAGGTACGTGGATCCCACTCCTTTCCCTTCTTGCTTCCTTATGCTGGGAAAGGCTGTGAAGAACATGGTTCTCCAGGGGCTTCTGGGGAGAGAGTGTAGGACTCCCCACCCTCCAGTGTTGTGTCTCTTTGGAACAGGCAACAGAGCTGCCAGACCTCTGTGTTCCTTCAGCGACACGTTGCCCTGAGGTGTTTGTGCACCTGCTGTTTTCTCTATTCCTGTTGACATCACTAGAGAAGTTTCCTCCCCAAAGCACCCCCAGCGTGTCCTTCCCTCTGCCTGCAGGATTTCTACTCTTTGTTCTCCTCCAGGCTGTCCTTTTCTTCCAGTCAGGAATTCCAGATTGGATGCAGTGGTGTACTTAGAGGGGGGCAAGTGGGACAAATGCCTCAGGCATTGTACGGGGGGTGCTGCTGTGAGACGCCCCCCGCAACCCCCCCATACTGAAAGAGCCATGCCAAAAGTGGCTGCAGGAACACACCCACTCTCTGAATGGTTCCACGCTGCTCTGAGGGCCGCCCCTCCTCTCTTATCAAAGGCGAAGAGAGGGGCCCCCAGATGCGGCCGTGAGGCTTGTGTTAAAGGGGAGGAGAGCGCTGGCAGCAGAACCTGCTGGGGCTAAGCACTGCCTCTGCTCTTCTCCCCTTTAACACAAGGGAAGGGGGTTAACTTCAGGGTGGTGAGAAGTGACGTGAGCTCCTCCCATTTCTCAGGCTCTGAGGACCTTCCAGGCCCTTCTGAGGGACACAAAGGCTGCTTGACTGGAGCGCTTTGAGGCCGCTCAGAAGTGGTGCCCAGGAGGCAACCGCCATTCCAGGAGGTGGGGAAATGGGTGGCATCTCCTGGGCGCTGCTGCCGAGCGACCCCATAGCGCTTGATCAGGCAATTCCCTCTTTCCACTGCAATTACTTCTGGGTCAAGGACGGGGGGCAGAAAAGGGGGTGTTGTCCTGGGTGTCAGAACCCCCAGGAATGCTTCTGATTGGTGGATTTTGGGATCAGATTTTTTTTCCTCCACATCAGGTCTGAGAAGAAGGAAGCATTTGAGATTCCTGTGGCTTTTCCTCCTGGGCTGACCAGCAGAATCAGAGGACTCCGTGATGTGAAACCCCTTCTGGAGGAAGTCATGAAGCAGTTGAAGGCAGTCATGACGCAAGGTAATGAAGAATGGTGTGCAAGGATGAAGATGGTGGGCAGGACTTGCCATGGTGTAGGGCTGGAAGGAAGGGGGAGAGAAATCAGTGGCGTATCTGGGGGTCCCGGTGGTGGGGCAACCCCCAGTTTTTTAACCCCCCACACACCCCTTGCCCCCACCCCTCTTCCGCCCCCCACCCGTGAAAAAGGGGGAACAAAGGAGGCAGCTGAGGCTTGGGGATGTTGGAGGCCTCTCTGAGGAAGCGAGAGGACAGGGGCACCTGGGCTAGAGCATCAGCCCTCACGCTCTAGGCTGCCCTCCCGCTTCTGGAGGTCTCTTGAGGCACAGTTGGGAGGAGGCTGTTTTTCCTCAGGATGGTCTCCAGGCTGATCTTGTCTCTTTCCTCCCCTCCCTCCACCCAACAGCAAAGGTGACTCTGGACCCAGACACGGCTTATCCCAAACTCGTCCTGTCCGAGGACTGCAAGAGTGTGAGATGCAGAGACGAATGGCAAGATCTGCCCGACTATCCCAAATCTCTCTCTGAGATTTGATGGGTGGCCTTTTGTGCTGGGCCGTGAGGGATTCACAGCAGGCAGACACTCCTGGGAGGTCACTGTGGGAGGGGAGGGATGGTGGGCTGTGGGGATGGCCAGGAAGTCTGTGAGGAGAAAGGGTCACTTAGATCTTAGTCCTGAGGAAAGGATCTGGGCTGTGGGGAAGTGGGGAGTTCAGTTCAACGTTTTTAATCACCCTGCTGACACTCCTCTGTCCCTGAGCCAGGAGCTCAAGAGGATCCGAGTGACTCTGGACTGTGCTGGGGGACAGGTGGCCTTTTCTGGTGCTGATACAGGAATCCATATCTACACTCACTCAGGAGCCTCATTCTGTGGAGAGACCCTCCTCCCCTTCTTTTTTGTGGATTATCCCTGAGGCAGTTGCAGGATCCTAGGTCTTCTCAGGCTCTGCTGGTTTTCCTTTCCAGACCAGAGCGATTGACAAGAAAGTGCCGTCTATACATGTTTGTAAGTGGTAGAATTTGTGCCTTAAACTGGCCCTGAAAGAGGGTTGATGTATACAGGGGTCATATAGGTTGGTCACTGTGGGAGGTGAGGGAATGTGGGCTGTGGGGTTTGCTGTGGGGTCTGTGAGGAGAAAGGGCTGGGCTCAGATGAGTCCTGAGGAAGGACTTGCTGTGGGCAAGCGGGGAGGTCAGGACAGAGTCTAGGAGTAGCTGCTGGGTGAGGTGGGGGGAGCAGGACTGAGATGCAGGGGGTGGGGGGAGGAGCACTTTTACTTGACTGTGATTGTTCTGAGGCAGCCACAGAAAGCAAAGAAACAAATTAGGCATTTTAACTTCTTCTTCAAATAGGCAGGGAAATGAAGGCGCTTAAGGAATCGCAGTCTGTGTGAGGGCTGCTGCTGTGGAAGTTCAGCTCCATCCTTTGCACAGAGCCTGCATGTTCCACCAGCACCGTCATCTCCCTCCCTGTCTGGAGAACAAGACAAATGGCTCTTTTTTTTCTTTTGGGCTTTTTGCTGCTGGTAAGCCAGGTAACAATTCCTGGTAAGCCCCTCATCCCCCACATTGATCAAAGGGTCACAGAAAACTCATTGTTTTTTTGGCTCGGTTTATTTGTGAGATCGACTTATACTCAAGTATCTGTGATAATTAAGAGCCACTTGGCAGTGAGAGCCTCTTTTCCAGCTCTGCAAAGGCCTCTCAACTCCTTCAGGCAATCATCAGAATTAAATGGCATGAAATCTGCTCTTTACTCTGTCCCGGAATTCCCTCCTCCTCCTCCAGCTTCTTTCTCAAAGAGACCATCACGCGTTCAGGACAACAAATAAAGCAATCATCTCATCCAGCGCGATGCCCAAACTCTTTTGCGCTGCAATCCCCCTTTATTCCTCTACAGTGGGTTGTGACCCTCCTGGTGGCGCAAGAGGAAGCCTCCACCTGGTCACGCAAGGTTGCATCCAACTCTATGAACCTTGGAATGGCCTGCAAAGCCTCCAGCAGCCACTTCTGGATTTTGGAAGGACACTTCCAGCTGTGACATAGCTAATGATTGTGTAGCCCAATGCCAAGCTCAAATGATGCCCCGGAAGTAATATCACACTCGGGCTTTTAAAAAGGGAAAATCATTGGGAAACCTGCCTCCTATCCCCAGGATCTCGCCACCCACTTGCTATAGTGCCTCCCCCCAGTCACCAACATAGCTAAGGCATGTATGAGCTACTTAGGGTTAAAGAAAATTTGTAGTCCTCCCCCCAAGACAGAACAAAATTTAATTAAGTAAATAAATAAAAAGTGAACCTCTGACTGGTTCGAGACAGCGTACTGGAGTAAAGTGACAGTTATTCTCCTCCTGTTGAATATATGAGGAGCACCACTTGAAAAATTGCCTTTTTACCCAGTTAGCAGGTGTATGTGTAAGATACATGAAATGAGAGCTGACACATATTAACACCTTATTGGTTCCATGCTGTATCATAATAACATCTCATTGGCTCTCAGAACAATCAGTCTTTCAGGTCTGTTTTGAGTTAGGTAAATCCACTTTTTGTTCCATAAGGCAGTTGTGTTTTCATTTTCTGGTAAATTGGCCGTAACTTTTGACAGAGTACAGACATTCCAATGAGGTTTGTTTCATTGCGTTCTGCATTAAATTACCTTTCCAATGATATCTAACATGGTTTTAACAATTTTGGTCACTTGTGTCAGGCTCAGCTTGTTGCCTCCCAAAACCCAATGCCCAGTACAACTGCTACCCCCTGAACCCCTTTAACTATACCACAGACTTCCAATTTGCTTCCAGAAAGCAAAAGTGGGTTAAAGAGGCTTCTGTGGGCCATTCTGAAGTCCACAAAGGCAAATAGAGTGCAAAGGTAGCCTGGAGAAGCCCCCCTCTCAAGAGTCTCCCAGGACATTGTTCATCTTCCAGAATGGCTCCTATTTGGAACCATTTGTGAGCAAGGACAGGTGGGAAAGACAATCTGCAACAATAACAGACCTGGCTTCTGTGCCACCTCAGGCCAGATATGCAACACGCTGGCCCCCCCAGACACCCCCCCCCCCCACAGATACATACTAAGCTGAGGAGCCTCACTTGACTTTCTTTGACACTCTGAAAGTCTTCTGAGAACTCCACAGGAAACCGGAGGTACTATGAAAGGCGCTTCTGAGGCCTGAGAAGGCTTACAATGTGCCAAGGTTTTGCCTGCCCCTGGAATGGCTCTGGAGGATGGGAGGGGGCAGCTGCAGCTTGTAGAACGGTACCACCCAATGCACCCGGGTACTGCACCTGGGGCTTTTGCCCCCCCCCACACCTCCACTGGCCCACCACTGATCTACAACCCACCTCATGTGAGCTCATGACCCACAGTTTGACAGCTCCTGATCTAGACTACTCTGAGGCAGAAATGGGTGTCCCATTAGGGAAACCAGATCATTTCTTGCTTCCATGTCCCTCAGTCCTGCTTTCAGTCTTCCTTTTACTTCTCTTTCCAAAGGTTGGAAACGTAGATAGCAAACCTCCTTTACTGTTGCTATTCAAAGAGGCTCTTGGGACCCTTGAGATAGAATCCCTCTTTTCTGAGATCTCCAGCCACAGCTGATGCCAAATGCTGAACCCAAATCTCGGCTGGTCTCCTTTCCTCAAGACTACATGACTATGAGACAGACAAATCTTCACGGATGCCCAGTTTCTTGTTCTGCCCAATTCAAAGTTCTGATTATTGTTTTCAAGAAAAACAAATTCTATGAATTTGGAAATCTGTGTCATGGATGATGCAGGTGGGCTCTTGATGTTGCGGATGCTGGCCAATCAGTGCTGAATACAACCAGCAGGCAGAACCTGTTTTCCAAAGCCTTTTTTAAACACAAACATTGCTGTTTATTGTAAATCATTTATACAGTATGTTGTTCCCCCTGTTTAAGGAAACAAAGGGTAGGACAAGATTTATCACAGTTGCAAGAAAACCTGAAATGTTTCTTGCTTGCCTTTTTTTCTTCCAGTTCATTCATTTCTTCCAGTTCATTCATGTATGTTTATCTCTTGACGACCCAGAATGTTTATCTCTTGACGACTCATCTTCAAAGGAGTGAACAGATTTTGTAGAAAAAACACTGACCATGAAAACATGTGGAAGTTCTGTCTATGATATTTCAACTGGGATTTGCATTCACATGTGCAAATAAACATCTGTGAGCTGACAAACTGCACGTGCTGAAGTTCCCTCTTCTATACAACTGTTCAAGGCCCAGGATCCCTAAAGCTGAAAGTTTGCCCACCCCTGCCCTGGAATTAAGAACAGCTCCCTCTCTGGAGACCCTTTTGCAGTGCCTTATGACCTTCTTACTGGTCAAGGATTTTAACTGACACTGGGGGCTGGTGCTTTTTCTGTGACTTAGAGCCCAACTTGGAGCTTGCACCGCCGGCACTCTGCTCACGGTGAGTGTCGCAAACGTGCCATAAAGCACATAAAGCCATAAAGCACAGCCCTCAGCACCGGTCCAGCACTGGTGCTAGCTCAGTGCCAGCCAACTTTGTGAACAGCTGCCCTAGAAGTTCATGGAAGTTTTGAAATGTCACGATCCAGTTAGGCGATCCAGGTTGATGGAGCTCCTTTGGTGCCGTGCCTGGCTCCTCCTCCTGGGGGCAATGGTTCTTCTGCTGGGGGATGACTCAGGTGAGTGAATGCACTGGCAAAACTCCCAACTCCTCCCCGGGCCATCTGCTGGGGAGGGGGCCAGGACTCAAACCCTCGGCCAGTCTGGCACAGCAAGGGGCAATGCTGTCTCTAGCACAAGCACCACTGAAGCTGGGAGGGGAGGCAGGCTTGGGGTTTATCCTAGGGGGGTGGGGTGGGAACAGAGCTCCTTGCAGATCCCTGTCACAGTAATGTTTTGGAAATTATCTGGGGTTAGCTTATTGTTCAGACCTACCCTTGTTCTCTGACTGCTTCTCCTGATTCTGCAGTTCTGTTTTTCAGCCAAGAAAGTGTGGTTCTCTCCCAATCCACCCAGAATGAAGGTTGGGTATCCCTTCATACCACTGACCAAATCCATGCCTGTACCCCACTCATCGGCACTCAAAGGAGGCCAGAAAAGCGCACCTCACCTCCCCCCCCCCAAGTTTGTGGGGCCTGGAGCAGCCCATCCATTTGTCAAGGATATATGGGTAGCATCAGCAGCAGATTGTGGGGGGGGGGGGGCAAGAGAATGGCAGACTGTTCAGGAGTTTTCAGCTGTCATCACCTCTTTCCAACCGGCCATGGGTGTAACCTGCCCCGATCCACTTTCTGTCTGCTACAAGTGAGCAGGAACTGGATCACCCGCCTGCCTGCCATGTTGCCAGTCCTGGGCTAGACGGGCCAAGTGTCTGACTCGCCCGAAAGCAGCTCTCTGTGCTTGGCCTAGAAGGAGGAGCAGGGCAGACTGTTGCCGTTTCACCCCCTTATTGATTCTGCAATGGAGCCACAGTCAGAGGTCAAGTGGGGAGAGGGGCCAGGGGAACACATCAGCTGCAGGAGCAGGGATGTTCTCAGAAGGGGGGCATTGTTTGCAAAGGGCCTTCCCTGAGCAGCATCGGTCTCAGAAGAGGGCAAACTGAGACACTTGCTTAAGGGCCAGAACAGCCAGTCTGCCTTACCTCTGGATGAGAGGCCAAATGGGTCAGAGTGGGAATGCAGAATGCAGTGGGATGAGGGGGGAGGGTGACATTGGATCATGCTCCCCAAGGAGAAGAATTTAAGCTGATTTCATTGCATTGGGACTGATTTCTGAGGAAACATGCGCAGGATTACATGTAATATGTTCAGCCAAGATCTCCTGGGGCCTGAGGCAGTATTCCAAAGGCCGACCCACCTTTACCAGCCTTTGGTCCTCCCAGTGGAGGAAAGTGAGGCAAGAGAAGTGAGCAACACTTCTCCATCTCCGGCCTGAGGCCACATCTTCACTTGGCCTCATGGATGGGCCTGCCCTGTCTGGTTGCAACCACCGTGTAAGGCCAGACTGATGCTGTGATTCCCCCGCCTTGCAGAAAGGAAAGGGGAGTTCTTCACAGATGGGTTTTTAAAATTCTGCTCTGCCTTCCCAACAGGCAGAGCAGAACTTTAAAAACCCATCTGTGAAGAGTTCAAAAAGAGAGCAGAAACATGCAATGATTAAACATCAGTGAAGCATCAGCCTTAACAACCAGCAAATGCAACAATCACATACACAGGGGACAAAAGTGCATTCCCACACCAGCAGCTTGGGGGCCTCTCCGGTTCAGTGCCATGTGCCAAGCACCCTCTTCTGTACTTGAGCCAAAGATGCCAGGTTCTGCCCGATCGACAGCCGCCTGACAAAGATGCACAAATTGATGATCACTTTGACCACAATCAGTGTGGTGATTGTCACTCCAGTGGTAGCTTCTGAATGCAAGATACTGGAGGTGTCTGTTTCCTAAAAGGGAAAATAAATGGCTTCTGTAAGGGTAAGTCTTGCCTCACGAACCTTGTAGAATTCTTTGAAAAGGTCAATAGGCATGTGGATTTGGGAGAACCCGTGGACATTATATATCTGGACTTTCAGAAGGCGTTTGACACGGTCCCTCATCAAAGGCTACTGAAAAAACTCCACAGTCAACGAATTAGAGGACAGGTCCTCTCATGGATTGAGAACTGGTTGGAGGCCAGGAAGCAGAGAGTGGGTGTCAATGGGCAATTTTCACAATGGAGAGAGGTGAAAAGCGGTGTGGCCCAAGGATCTGTCCTGGGACCGGTGCTATTCAACCTCCTCATAAATGACCTGGAGACAGGGTTGAGCAGTGAAGTGGCTAACTTTGCAGACGACACCAAACTTTTCCGAGTGGTGAAGACCAGAAGTGATTGTGAGGAGCTCCAGAAGGATCTCTCCAGACTGGCAGAATGGGCAGTAAAATGGCAGATGCGCTTCAATGTCAGTAAGTATAAAGTCATGCACATTGGGGCAAAAAATCAAAACTTTAGATATAGGCTGATGGGTTCTGAGATCTTGGGGTGGTGGTGGACAGGTCGATGAAAGTGTCGACCCAATGTGCGGCGGCAGTGAAGAAGGACAATTCTATGCTTGGGATCATTAGGAAGGGTATTGAGAACAAAACGGCTAGTATTATAATGCCGTTGTACAAATCGATGGTAAGGCCACACCTGGAGTATTGTGTCCAGTTCTGGTCGCCGCATCTCAAAAAAGACATAGTGGAAATGGAAAAGGTGCAAAAGAGAGCGACTAAGATGATTACGGGGCTGGGGCACCTTCCTTATGAGGAAAGGCTACGGCGTTTGGGCCTCTTCAGCCTAGAAAAGAATGCCTGAGGGGGGACATGATTGAGACATACAAAATTATGCAGGGGATGGACAGAGTGGCTAGGGAGATGCTCTTTACACTCTCACATAATACCAGAACCAGGGGACATCCACTAAAATTGAGTGTTGGGCGGGTTAGGACAGACAAAAGAAAATATTTCTTTACTCAGCGTGTGGTCAGTCTGTGGAACTCCTTGCCACAGGATGTGGTACTGGCGTCTAGCCTAGACGCCTTTAAAAGGGGATTGGACAAGTTTCTGGAAGAAAAATCCATTATGGGGTACAAGCCATGATGTGTATGCGCAACCTCCTGATTTTAGAAATGGGTTATGTCAGAATGCCAGATGCAAGGGAGGGCACCAGGATGAGGTCTCTTGTTATCTGGTGTGCTCCCTGGGGCATTTGGTGGGCCGCTGTGAGATACAGGAAGCTGGACTAGATGGGCCTATGGCCTAATCCAGTGGTGCTGTTCTTATGTTCTTATGTTCTTATGACATAATTAATTAATTCACATTTTTATGCCACCCTTCCTCTAAGCAGCTCAGGGTGGTGTACATGGTTCCTCACCATATTTTGTTCTCCCAACAGCCCTGTGAGGTAGGTGAGACTGAGAGATAGTAATCGTCATGACAAGAAACGAATAATAATGTTAGCCACAAAATAAATGCAGTGACTATTTCCCCACAAGCACTGGAGGAAATTCTGCATCAAATGGTATATAGCATGATGGTGTTATTCCTAAAAGTCAGGATTTCCAGAATGTTGGTCATTAGGGTGTCACCCCCCCCCCCGGATGTCTCATGGGCTCGTTTTGAGTTAAGGCAGTGGTTCTCAAACTTTTAGCAGTAGGACCCACTTTTTAGAATGATAGTCTGTCCGGGACCCACTGGAATTGATCTCATGGCTAGAAGTGACATCATCAAGCAAAATAAAATAAATAATTATAAATAATTAAATTAAAGAAAAACAAATATTTAAATAAGGAGAAGCCAGCCATGTTACACCAAGTGAATTTTCTCTGTAGCCTGCCTGCAATAACACCCCCCCCCCACAAAAAATCAGTGAGATTTTCAGTCCTCCCCAGTGCCCAGTTCAGTGTAAATTCTTATATTTCAAGTGTAGCACTATCAGGACCCACCTGGCTTTGCAAGTCTAAAAACAAATAAAATGAACCTTACCAGCTGAAGCCTGTTTTATTCTTTTGGGGGGGGGGGGTGCTGCCTTCTGGAGCATTTGTTGAGCTCCACTTTCATCAGATTGGGACCATACAGCCAGCCTTGCATTCCCCTTTGCCTGACTTGACCAGGAGCCAGGGCACATTTGCTTACTCACGAGTAAACGCGACCATGTGACTTGCTTTCACTTTCCATAGGGCTCAATACATTTGTCAGCTTGGAGGGAGGGAGTTCCTTCTTGGGTGTTTTTTTTGGGCTGCTTTCATTGGATAGGAGCCATTCAGGTGTCTTTGGATTCCTCTCTGCCTGCCCTTTCAAACAAACTAAGACAAGTTCGCCTACTGGAGAGTAAACGGGTGATATGACTCTGTTTCACTTTTCATAGGACTCCATGCATTTTTTGTTTTATGACTTTTTGGCCATAACTTTTGATGGAAAGGAAATTTTTCACTCTGGTTTTTTCCAGTGCATCCCACTGTAAATTCCACATCCAACGGTATATAGCATGATGGGGCTATTCCTAATCTCTGCGATGTTAGCAATTTTGGTCATTTGTGGTCACCCCTCTAAAGGCTGTTACCTGGGTCAAACCACCCCCGACCCTTTGCTAGCTACAGCACTGCTGAGTGCACAATAAGACCCAGTGAGACGAAGTCAGGGCAACTTAACCCACAGAAAAGAGTCAAGTTCTGCATGTCCCCTTTCTCTGAATCAGAACTCTTTGGGAGCATTTGCAGAGTCTGAGACTGACTGGGGAGAAGAAGCTGGTCCCAAAGAGAACTCCCTTCCAGTCCATTGAATCCCTTCCAGTCCATTCACACATTTAAAAAATAAGGCCTTTCCCCCTCCCTCCAGGGCAATCATTTCTAGAAGACCCTTGATGCTCACCGACTGTGTCTCCCCCATGATGTCTGGTGGTCGGATCTCTCGTTGGTGGCTACACCGTGTGAGGTTGACTCCGGATCTGCAGGAAGCAACACACTCAGAGCCCGCAGAGACAGCCCTGTACTTTCACTTCCTGAAGTGCTGCTCTTCTAGGCTGGGCATACAGCAGTATTTCCCAAACTGTGGGTCAGGACCCCCCAGTGTATGATGAACTGATTTTTGTTGGGTACTTGTTAAGTTTTTGAAACATTAAAACAAACAAGAAACAACATTAAAACAAATAAAGAAACAAAAAGCCTTTGCAAGCCACCTTGGCTGGTTTGCAGAAGTAAATATTTAGCTGGAATGCTAACCTGTACTTGGAGGCAGTCTTTACACCTCCAAATTAGAATGTCACATTTTCCCATTTTCTCCAGTAATTGGCATGCTGTGGATCATGTGTGAGTCCAGTTTCAACCTTTGGTCTAGATTGGAAGTCCCTCACTGCACGTCTTGCTCTCCAGTTCAACCTCCTGAGTTCCCTGGAATGAATGCAGAAATTTCATTCCTTGAAAGCTTTGTTGAAGAAATGCAGTTTGTGGGTGACCCTGTCATCACTCATCTTGAATCATTTTATTTCATTGATTACTGAGCTGCGTTGTGTGATCAATTGTACTTCCATAGGCTATTGATAAGTGATAAGAGATCTGCAAGCTCAAAAATAGGTGCCCCTTCTTCAGGAATCAGGGGAAAGGAAGCTATGATCAGTAAAAGGATGCTGTGTTCTTGACTATGCCTAGATTCTTGGTTGAATATGTATATCTACTCAGAGAAGCAGTGTATTGTTTTAGGTTCTGATTGGTCCAGATGTAAAAAGCCAGATTTTCCTGTAGTAATGCATATGTAAAAAAAATGGGTGTGAATGAAGTATAAAAAGTATGAATTCCTTTGTCCTGTGTGCCTGTTTTCTCTCCAATCCTGGCTCAAAGCACAGTTCTGTCTGTGTCTACTCAGAGGTAAGTTCTATTGTGGTCAATAGGGCCTGCTCCTGTGTAGGTGGGTCAGAGATGTTGAGTAACTGGCCACAAGACAGCTGTTTTGATAAAAGAAGAAGTTCCTGAAAGAAATGCAGCCTCCCCTGATGAGTCTTCACTTAGCTGAAAAAGAGCCCTGGGGAAAGTTTTGAACCTCCTCTCACAGACAGCAGGGGGCAGTGCTGGGAGAGGACACAAGCAGCACCCTGGAGGGTGGGCCTCTGATGCTGGTGCTGGTCCCTGTGATGACTTTGCCAGGGCAGATCTCTAGGCAGAGCCAGAGCCAGCCAAGCAGCTGCCTCTCCCGCTCTCTGTTCTTAGGCAGCAGGACCGAGATGCAGTCATCCTCAGAGAAACACACACCCTCCGAGTGTGACTCTAGGCATGCACTGGGGGTCTTCCCGCATGGGAAAAAACAGTGGCACCTCACAGTCTGCCCAGGTACAGCAAGAGAGATGGACCAGCTAAAACGGGAGCTGCACTCACTCCGAGGGGATTTGCAGTGGGAACAAATGCAGCCTTCCCTGATGAGTCTTTAGGTGAGAAAGAGCCCTGGGGAAAGTTGTTAACTTTCTCTCACATAAGTGACAGAGCAGTTGAGTCAGAGGTCCTTTTTCTGTACTAGTTGGAAAAAAAAAATTTTCGTTCACCTTTCTAAGCATAATTTCTCTTCTTCCTAACTGTGGAATGGGCTTCTTTTGCTACAATTCCATTTTATCTTGCAGACGGATGGTATGTGTCTCTGAGGGCGCAATCCTATGTTGCGCTGGAACAGGCAAGCCAGGAGGCTTGTGCTGTATCCAGTGTGAGATAAGGCTCCACAGTGGCTCAGCCAAAGGTAAGGGGAAACTCTTCCCCTTACCCCCAGGTAAACCACTGCAGTCCGTATGGGTCTCCTTGGACACCCACCAGCCCCATAAGCAAGGAGGCAGGGTGTGGGTGGAATTAGGTGGTGATGGGGGTGCGGAGGAAGGTGTATCTGGACTGGGAAGGGGGTGTGTTTAGCAGCAGCAGCGTCTGCCAGTTCTAGCCGCTTCCCAGTCTCAATCCCCAAACCTGCACCCACAAGGACTTGCGCCAGCTATGAGTTCCGCCAGCTGTGAGTGGGCACAGGTCTGAGTAGAGCCAGCAGCCCAGCTCGAGCTTACCCTGAGGCAAGGGGATATGGGTTTCCTTACTCAGCGAAGTCCTCTGGAGAACAAAAGTCCTCCGCAGGATACTGCGGGCATCACATTAGGATTGGGCTTTGAGAGACATGGAAAATTGAAGTGAAACAGAGAACATCAGCTCTTGTTTCTGTCTTCTTCTTCTTGCATATGCGCAGATAAAGTGCTCCTAAGATGTGGGCTGATTGGACAGTGTAACCTGAAGACGCACCCCAAGAACCCCACTCCACAAGATGTCCTGCTGTCTCCAGAGAGGAACAACTTAGAAAACATTTTCTTTTTCAGATGGGCAAGAAACAGGGAGCGATGAAAATGAATGTTCTTATTTCAGAAGTGTCTTTTGTTAAACAACCATTTCATGCAGTAACTTAATGAGATTAACATAAGAACATAAGAACAGCCCCACTGGATCAGGCCATAGGCCCATCTAGTCCAGCTTCCTGTATCTCACAGCGGCCCACCAAATGCCCCAGGGAGCACCCCAGATAACAAGAGACCTCATCCTGGTGCCCTCCCTTGCATCTGGCATTCTGACATAACCCATTTCTAAAATCAGGAGGTTGCGCATACACATCATGGCTTGTACCCCATAATGGATTTTTCTTCCAGAAACTTGTCCAATCCCCTTTTAAAGGCGTCTAGGCTAGACACCAGTACCACATCCTGTGGCAAGGAGTTCCACAGACTGACCACACGCTGAGTAAAGAAATATTTTCTTTTGTCTGTCCTAACCCGCCCAACACTCAATTTTAGTGGATGTCCCCTGGTTCTGGTATTATGTGAGAGTGTAAAGAGCATCTCCCTAGCCACTCTGTCCATCCCCTGCATAATTTTGTATGTCTCAATCATGTCCCCCCTCAGGCATTCTTTTCTAGGCTGAAGAGGCCCAAACGCCGTAGCCTTTCCTCATAAGGAAGGTGCCCCAGCCCCGTAATCATCTTAGTCGCTCTCTTTTGCACCTTTTCCATTTCCACTATGTCTTTTTTGAGATGCGGCGACCAGAACTGGACACAATACTCCAGGTGTGGCCTTACCATCGATTTGTACAACGGCATTATAATACTAGCCGTTTTGTTCTCAATACCCTTCCTAATGATCCCAAGCATAGAATTGTCCTTCTTCACTGCCGCCGCACATTGGGTCGACACTTTCATCGACCTGTCCACCACCACCCCAAGATCTCAGAACCCATCAGCCTATATCTAAAGTTTTGATTTTTTGCCCCAATGTGCATGACTTTATACTTACTGACATTGAAGCGCATCTGCCATTTTACTGCCCATTCTGCCAGTCTGGAGAGATCCTCCAGTGGCAAGGAGTTCATACATACATACATACATACATACATACATACATACATATGAGAATGGGGACCCACTGTCAATTCCCCTCCTCCCAGGACCCTATTCACCCATTCTCATCCCTATTGCTGCCCACTCCCTGCCCCTTGATATCCTCCCAGCACTGTTCACTGTTACTAAATATTAGAGAGCAGATAAAGTGACCCTGAAGCCTGGCACTAGTGAAAACTATTTGAGCACAATTGCTGAGAACCTGAGCAGGACTAGGGCACAATCTCCTGGTACCTGAAGGGGCACCCCAGATGCCTCCCCTACACCTGGTGACGCTCTAGTCCAATGGTCTTCAACCTTTTCGTTCCCATGAGTTGCCAGAACCCTACAACTGAGGCTTCGCAACCCCAATGGGGTCCCAATCCCAAAGTGGAAGGACACTCATTTATACCGTTGATATTCTGATATTTTTTTACTGTACTTGAATTACACAATACATTAATTATGCAGGCCAACAGACATTTAGGTATCAACAATGTTATATCTAGTCCTGGGTATATTTGGGATGTTGATTCCAAAAATGGCATCTGTTTTGCCCTATTACCTTTTGTTTCAGAGATGCGGCACATAGCCTCATTAGTGAACATTCAGCCAGCTTCCTCATGAGGAGACCCACACCATGGCTTGCTCATGAGGAAGCTGCTTTAACCATTCACTCATGAGGTGAAGCCGTATCTCCTAAACGAGATGAGACAGGGCAAAACTGATGCCATTTGTAGAATCAGCACCAAAATTCATATGACAACACCAGAAATTTTGAAAAGAGAGTTTTTCTGACCCTCCAATTTCACAGGCCTATGTTATAGAACACTGAATTCTAAAAATGTTTCCAGTCGGGCCCCACAGCTCCTAAGGCTGGCCCTGGCACTTATTCTCTGAAATCAATGCCCCTGACCATGTGAAGAGCATGCTGGTCATGGTTCCAGACACATGTACACACAGGTAGGAGTCTGGGATCTGGGTGAGCAGTTGGGAGCTTGTCAGCTGAAAAACTGTGTTTGGAAAACAGGCAGGTGTGAACTCTCCCTTGTTTTGCCTCACCGAGAACTTGTTATATTTCTCTTGGGACATTGCTTGCTGAAGAAGGATTCTTTCTTTCTTTCTTTCTTTCTTTCTTTCTTTCTTTCTTTCTTTCTTTCTTTCTTTCTTTCTTCCCTCCCTCCCTCCCTCCCTCCCCCCCCCCGGGAACAGGGAGTAACCCCGCAATGAGGTAAAAGCCTCCATGTTGGACAGCAAGCCCAACACATTGTTGGCAACCTTCAGTCTCGAAAGACTATGGTATTGCGCTGTGAATGGTGGTTCTGGAACAGTGTCTAGTGTGGCTGAAAAGGCCAATTCGGGAGTGACAATCCCTTCCACACTGGGAGCAAGTGCAGTCTGTCCCTGGTCTGTCTCCCTGGCTATGGGCCTTCCTTCAAACTGGGAAAGGCCATGCTGCACAGCCTGCCTCCAAGCGGGCTGCTCAGAGGCCAGGGTTTCCCACCTGTTGAGGTCCACTCCTAAGGCCTTCAGATCCCTCTTGCAGATGTCCTTGTATCGCAGCTGTGGTCTACCTATAGGGCGCTTTCCTTGCACGAGTTCTCCATAGAGGAGATCCTTTGGGATCCGCCCATCATTCATTCTCACGACATGACCAAGCCAACGCAGGCATCTCTGTTTCAGCAGTGCATACATGCTAGGGATTCCAGCTCGTTCCAGGACTGTGTTGTTTGGAACTTTGTCCTGCCAGGTGATGCTGAGGATGCGTCGGAGGCAGCGCATGTGGAAAGCGTTCAATTTCCTCTCCTGTTGTGAGCGAAGAGTCCATGACTCGCTGCAGTACAGAAGTGTACTCAGGACACAAGCTCTGTAGACCTGGATCTTGGTATGTTCCGTCAGCTTCTTGTTGGACCAGACTCTCTTTGTGAGTCTGGAAAACATGGTAGCTGCTTTACCGATGCGCTTGTTTAGCTCGCTATCAAGAGAAAGAGTGTCGTAGATCGTTGAGCCAAGGTTCACAAAGTCATGGACAACCTCCAGTTCATGCACAGAGATTGTAATGCAGGGAGGTGAGTTTTCTCACCTCCCTGCATTTCCTTAAATGCAGTGTTCCTTAAAAACCTGTGTTTTCTTAAGCCTGATTGTCAGTCCAAAATCTTGGCAGGCCTTGCTAAAACGATCCATGAGCTGCTGGAGATCTTTGGCAGAGTGGGTAGTGACAGCTGCATTGTTGGCAAAGAGGAAGTCACGCAGACATTTCAGCTGGACTTTGGACTTTGCTCTAAGTCTGGAGAGGTTGAAGAGCTTTCCGTCTGGTCCGGAGATAGATGCCTTCTGTTGCAGTTCCAAAGGCCTGCTTCAGCAGGACAGCGAAGAAAATCCCAAACAAGGTTGGCGCAAGAACACAGCCCTGCTTTACTCCGCTTCGGATGTCAAAAGGGGTCTGATGTGGAGCCATTGAAGACAACAGTGCCCTTCATGTCCTTGTGGAAAGATCTGATGATGCTGAGGAGCCTGGGTGGACATCCAATCTTGGGGAGAATCTTGAAGAGGCCATCTCTGCTGACCAGGTCAAAAGCCTTTGTGAGATCTATGAAGGCTATAAAGAGTGGCTGTCATTGTTCCCTGCATTTCTCCTGCAGTTGTCTAAGGGAGAATACCGTATCAGTGGTGGACCTGTTGGCTCGGAATCCACACTGCGATTCTGGATAGACGCTCTCTGCAAGTACCTGGAGCCTCTTTAGTACGACTCTGGCAAACAGCTTTCCTACAATGATGAGAGAGATGCCGAGGTAGTTGTTGCAGTCACCCCTGTCACCTTTGTTCTTGTACAGCGTGATGATGTTTGCATCCCTCATGTCTTGAGGTACTCCACCTTCTCTCCAGCAGAGACAAAGGATTTCATGCAGCTCAGTGATGATGATCTCTTTGCAGCACTTTGAATTTGGTGGAACTCCACAGGTCCCGTCTCCCTCAATCCCTGCTCCCTCCCCCAGCACGCCTCTCCCTGCCTCCCCCCACACCCCTGCTTACTCTCCATGTGAAGCTCAGTCGCTTCACCAGTGCTAACCCAACACCATGGGGTTGGGGGGTGGCGCTTTTTGCATGTCCTTTTTAAGATGTGGCGATACTGGAGGTGTCTGTGTTTCTTGAAAGGGAAATAATCTCATTCAGATACTGCAGTAAATGGTTGTTTAACAAAAGACATTTCTGATATAAGAACACTCATTTTTTTATCTATCCATGTTTCTTGCCCATCTGAAAAAAAAATGTTCTTGTACCACTAAACATGTTTGGACTGTATTTTTTAATCAGTGACTAAATAATTGTTTCTCTTTTGGTTCAGGTGCAGGTACCCATGTGCGACACACCAGCAGAGTCAAATTAGACATTAGACGAACAGGCCTTGCTGAGGGAGAGTCAGCATGGCTTCTGTAAGGGTAAGTCTTGCCTCACAAACCTTATAGAATTCTTTGAAAAGGTCAACAGGCATGTGGATGCGGGAGAACCCGTGGACATTATATATCTGGACTTTCAGAAGGCGTTTGACACGGTCCCTCACCAAAGGTTACTGAAAAAACTCCACAGTCAGGGAATTAGAGGACAGGTCCTCTCGTGGATTGAGAACTGGTTGGAGGCCAGGAAGCAGAGAGTGGGTGTCAATGGGCAATTTTCACAATGGAGAGAGGTGAAAAGCGGTGTGCCCCAAGGATCTGTCCTGGGACCGGTGCTTTTCAACCTCTTCATAAATGACCTGGAGACAGGGTTGAGCAGTGAAGTGGCTAAGTTTGCAGATGACACCAAACTTTTCCGAGTGGTAAAGACCAGAAGTGATTGTGAGGAGCTCCAGAAGGATCTCTCCAGACTGGCAGAATGGGCAGCAAAATGGCAGATGCGCTTCAATGTCGGTAAGTGTAAAGTCATGCACATTGGGGCAAAAAATCAAAACTTCACATATAGGCTGATGGGTTCTGAGCTGTCTGTGACAGATCAGGAGAGAGATCTTGGGGTGGTGGTGGACAGGTCGATGAAAGTGTCGACCCAATGTGCGGCGGCAGTGAAGAAGGCCAATTCTATGCTTGGGATCATTAGGAAGGGTATTGAGAACAAAACGGTTAGTATTATAATGCCGTTGTACAAATCTATGGTAAGGCCACACCTGGAGTATTGTGTCCAGTTCTGGTCGCCGCATCTCAAAAAAGACATAGTGGAAATGGAAAAGGTGCAAAAGAGAGCGACTAAGATGATTACGGGGCTGGGGCACCTTCCTTATGAGGAAAGGCTACGGCGTTTGGGCCTCTTCAGCCTAGAAAAGAGACGCTTGAGGGGGGACATGATTGAGACATACAAAATTATGCAGGGGATGGACAGAGTGGATAGGGAGATGCTCTTTACACTCTCACATAATACCAGAACCAGGGGACATCCACTAAAATTGAGTGTTGGGCGGGTTAGGACAGACAAAAGAAAATATTTCTTTACTCAGCGCGTGGTCGGTCTGTGGAACTCCTTGCCACAGGATGTGGTGCTGGCGTCTAGCCTAGATGCCTTTAAAAGGGGATTGGACGAGTTTCTGGAGGAAAAATCCATTATGGGGTACAAGCCATGATGTGTATGCGCAACCTCCTGATTTTAGGAATGGGTTAAGTCAGAATGCCAGATGTAGGGGAGAGCACCAGGATGAGGTCTCTTGTTATCTGGTGTGCTCCCTGGGGCATTTGGTGGGCCGCTGTGAGATACAGGAAGCTGGACTAGATGGGCCTATGGCCTGATCCAGTGGGGCTGTTCTTATGTTCTTATGTTCTTATGTCTTTTGGCCCATCAAGCCCAAAAGGTTCACCATCAACTGGTTTAAAGGTTCCCCTTCCATCCAGGCTGGTAACTCTGCAGGTACCAAAGGAAATATCCCCCCCCCCATCTTTGGGGTCTTTGGGGGCACCATCAAGTTATTAATATCACTCTTTTTCTTTCAAGGTTCTGGCCTGATCCCTTACACAGGCCCTGATTTTCTGGTGAGGGTCACTCTGGCCTTTGTGTGCTGTGGGGGGGCCCAGCCAGGCTTGGGGCACAGGCACCATTTGCATCCCAGCAGAAGCACCAGCAATCCCCACACAGGATAGGGACATAGTACTAAAGAGACTTCTTCCTCTTGAGCATCTGCACTTTGCCTCCTTTAAACATGACCCATCTCAGCCAGGTGACCAGACGCCCTCTTTTTCCAGGACGTGTTCTCTTTTTTAGCCTCAACATCTGGTCAGTCGACCTCTGGGCATGTACAGAGTACAGATACTGTACAGTATTCCCCCGGGCCACCATTCACATATACTGAACTAAAGCAGAGCAGGGAGTGTTTTAAACTCTTATTTTGTCCTGTCCTATTTTTTTCTTGGATGTCCTACATTTTGGGGTGCTTGGTCCTCTTCTGAAGCTGTGACATTTGGTCACCCTGAGCTCTGGGCATGTGCAGAGCGCATGTACTATACAGTATTCCCACCTGGTCACAATTCCCATACATTGAACTAAAGCAGAGCAGGGAGTGTTTTAAACTTTTATCTTGTCCTACATTTTACTTGGATGTCCTACATTTTGGGGTGCCTGGTCCTCTTCTGAAGCTGTGACATCTGGTCAGCCTGATCTCAGCACCCGCAGCTTCGCTGTCACCGATTCCCCCTTCCAACCCCCCCCCCAATCAGGAAGGATGCTCAGTCAGTCCCCCCCCCCCACATCCATGCTCTCATCAGTGGAAATCGCTCCCCTGGATGCTGCCTCGACCACAGGGGGGTGGATGTGGGCAGGAAGAGTCCTGCAGGGGCCTCGCAGTGGGGCACAACTCCTTGCCCAGCCCCAGCTCCCCCCAGGAACTTGCACCCTCTCCGCCCCCCCCCCCGCTTGGCTCCAGTGTGGCTGCAGGAAGGAGAGGACGGAGGGGACGCCCCGAGGGCGTGGCTGCAAAGACCTCCCCGCTGCCAGGACAGGGACCTCCCCCTCCCTGTGAATCCCGGAAGACCAGAGTCCGGAGACGGGGTCGGCCCCTCTCCAGCCCCCCAGGACCAGCAGGCGCCACGGCAGAGTTCTGGCAGGATCGCCCTCTAAGAGGTAAAGTTCTCTGGCGCCCCTTCTGGAGCGGAGAGCGGCTCCTCTTCTATTTCGCAAGGGGGGAATAACTGACCCTCTGACCAATATGGGGCGTGCTGGTGATCCACCAGGGAGGGCTGGGAGAGACCCCTGGGAGACCCTGCAGATCTGCTGCCACTCAGTGTTGACAGTGGTGAAATAGTGGTTTCCCCAGGAGGCATTTCTTCTTTCTCAGTTGTCCAATCCCACCCTGATGTCCTCTTTCAGATCTTACAAGCTGCTCTTCTATTAGGGGATCCGCCCGTCATGGCATCAGCCTCGGTGGAAGAGGAGCTCAAGTGTCCCATCTGCATGGAGTTCCTGACAGACCTAGTGAGCCTGGACTGTGGCCACAACTTCTGCAGGGGCTGCATCACCAACTACTGTGAGATATGGGAAGATCTGGGGGACTTGGAGTGTCCCCTCTGCAAAGCCAAAATTAAGACAGGGAATTTCCGGCCAAACTTTTCACTGGCAAATGTTGTAGAAAAAATCAAACTTCTACAGCTTAATCCAGGGAAAGGGGATTTATGTGTGAGACATAAGGAAAGACTCCACCTCTTCTGCAAAGAGGATAAGGAACTGGTGTGTGTGTTTTGTGAGCGATCCCCAGAACATCAATCACATACCATCCTTCTCTTGGATGAGGCTGCCAAGGAATACAAGGTAGGATCATTTGGATCTTTGATAAGATAATTTTGTTTGGTTAAACTGAATTCTGTGGAATATGGTTGTTCTTCCTGGTCCATCGAGAAACTGACTCCTTTGAGGGCTGATGTCAATTATCTTCTGCTCTAAGGAAGGTGTTCCCCTTCGGATAACTGTTCTTGGTGCCCAAATGGTTGGTTAAATAGCTCCAGCGTTCCCCACGGCAGGTTCTCTTTCTAATTCAGGGTGAGAAGGCTTGGACTTCTAACCAAGCAGCTTATAAAGGGAAATTTTCCTCCCTAAGAAGGAATATAAATAGGAGTTAATGGGGACGTCCCTGCCCTTCATCAAACCTGAAGAGGACAATGTTCTCCCATTCAAAATGCAATGTGATAAGGTGGGGTAGGAACTGCAGAGAGTGGCCTGCAGCCCTGAACATGTATAAACCAGTACACCTACCCCCCTGCAGGGGTTGCTGGTCCGTGATGCAAGTGAAGAACTTCATGTAAGGAAACACATTTGGGGAGGCAGCGAGTTGAGGGAGGGGACACGTTGTTCAGCTACCACCTTCCCCAGCCTGCAGTGTTGTACATGGAGGAAGACGTGGAGCCCGGTGTTCCCTACGTGGCCTGTAGAGGAAATGGGAGCAGCGGTTCTGGACACTGAAGGAGAGAGGTAAACCCTGCCCATCCTCTTCTTGGCCTCTGATGCCTCTAGTGCAGGGGTCACCAAACCCCGGCCCGGGGGCCAGATGAGGCCCACAGTGAGCCTCTATCCGGCCCATGGCCAACCTCTTGTTCCCTGAAGGCTTCTGACCCACTCGACTGAACATGACCAGAGCGGTGCTCTGATTGCATCTGGAGGGTATTCTGAGGGCCTGAGTGAATGAGCCCACTCATTCATTTATTCATTCATCTAAGTTCCATCTCTAATTTACTTATTTCAATTTTATATTTAAATTTTTGCCCGGCCCTTAGCACTGTGCCAGACATTTCATGCGACCCTCTGACCAAAACGTTTGGAGACCCCTGCTCTAGTGGCTCGCGGAAGGCGTGCTAAGAGCCCAGTATTCCCTCAACACCCATTAGAGCACTGGTTCCCAACCTATGGTCTGGGGCCCACAAGTGTTCCTGGAGATCCAGAGAAATGGTCCGCAAAGTCTCAGGAAAAAAAGACTGCCTGTGATCACTTCCAGCATGTTCCCCCATGGCCACCAGAGAGGGCAGAGAATGAACTGCCTGCAGTCAGCAACAAAAGCAGCAACCCACAAATCTTCACACTAAATAATACATCTAATCAATCTCTAATCAATACAAATTTAATTGTATGTTTTGTGTGAAGGGGTGGGGGTTGCATGCAGGGCCCCTGAGAGGGGATACAGGAGGTAATCTGTACCTGGGCCCAAGGTCAAAAAGGGGGCCCAGGAGCCAAAAGGGCTCCCAGAAATGTCCTGGGATCTTACATTTTCCAGTCTCACCCGACTTCCTGCCCACATGGGATGGCGGCTGAGGCTGCTGCAAGCCATTTTATACTGGGCCGAGGAATGCAGACATGACACTCCTGAGCACTGTCAAATCTGAGAGGAATCTGGCCTGCTACGGTAGCTCTTTGGCTTGTGGATCTGCTTGCCAGGAAGGAGTGTATCAAGGACTCAGCTGAGGAACTACAGCTGCTGCAGAAGTACGTTTTGGTGCACTCCGGACACTTTCCATTCTCATGTGAGCCTAAATATGATGATCTAATTTTCTGCAATGATTTTCCTTTTTAAATTTTTTTTTAGATACTTAGGAGTGTTTTCTGTATTGCTGTATCTAGCTGCTGACACTGTGTGGGCAGGTAGACCTGCACTCCACATTGGGAAGCACAGCAGACCAGGGCTCCACTCTTCCTGCTCTTGCAGCCCTCCCCCTGTTCTGTTTTGCCCCCTCCCTACTCTCTCAGACTCTTTCAACCCTCCCCTCCTCCTTTGGGAAGGAGTTTACAAGAAACACTGAACCCCCTGTTAGATTCCACTTGGAGGTCCTGGGTGCATGTGGTCTGTGCCATTTTCAGTTTTTGTCTCAGTGGTCCATGGCCTCCTAAAGGTTGGGAACCACTGCTTTAGAGGAAGCAACAGTGAAACAGGACACTGAGCAAGAGAGGTAAACGCAGAGCATACTTCTAAAGCAGAGGTCCAGGGAGTTAACCTCTCTTCCTCTTATTCCTCCAGCAGTATCACCACCACCACTTGTGGACTTAGAATCCACCCCCCATTTGAATATGTGTGATCAAACCCTCTTCCTGAAAGCAGACTGGTATCTGGCTCTTCATCAAATACCTTGAAGCATGCTTTATTATTCCAGAGAAAAAAATAGAGCATAATGTGACTGAATTGGAGGATCTTTTGGATGTATTTGGTCATCTTTGTTCATTCTGCATTTCATCCCAGCTTCACTGATGTCCCTGTCACTCTGCTATAGCACCAGGTCTAGTTCTGAGGGTCTGTTGGTAAAGTGAGCCCCTTTGGTGAGCCCCCGTCCCTTATCCTACCAGTGGGTGTGGCGTTGGATGTGGGGCTCTATTGCTCTGAAACCGCAGGGAAGGTCCAGCCAACAGGTGGCCGCAGATTTTAGCTGGGCCCAGGCCCCCCTTGGGGGCCACAGCAGGAATCAGTAGTGAACCTCCTAGAGAACTTGGGCCTCAGCAGCTGCCCAACAGTGTTATATGTTGAGGTCAAACTGCTTGAAACACTTCTTCTGTGGCTCCTCATAAGAGCATAAGAACAGCCCCACTAGATCAGGCCATAGGCCCATCTAGTCCAGCTTCCTGTATCTCACAGCGGCCCACCAAATGCCCCAGGGAGCACACCAGATAACAAGAGACCTCATCCTGGTGCCCTCCCTTGCATCTGGCATTCTGACATATTGTATTGTATTGGCAACCTTCAATCTCGAAAGACCATGGTATCGTGCTCTGAAAGGTGGTTCTGGCACAGCGTCTAGTGTGGCTGAAAAGGCCAATCCGGGAGTGACAATCCCTTCCACACCGGGAGCAAGTGCAGTCTGTCCCTGGTCTGTCTCCCTGGCTATTGGCCTTCCTTCTTTGCCTCTTTGCCTCAGACTGCTGGCAAAGTGTCTCTTCAAACTGGGAAAGGCCATGCTGCACAGCCTGCCTCCAAGCGGACCGCTCAGAGGCCAGGGTTTCCCACTTGTTGAGGTCCATCCCTAAGGCCTTCAGATCCCTCTTGCAGATGTCCTTGTATCGCAGCTGTGGTCTACCTGTAGGGCGCTTTCCTTGCACGAGTTCACCATAGAGGAGATCCTTTGGGATCCGGCCATCATCCATTCTCACGACATGACCGAGCCAACGCAGGCGTCTCTGTTTCAGCAGTGCATACATGCTAGGGATTCCAGCACGTTCCAGGACTGTGTTGTTAGGAACTTTGTCCTGCCAGGTGATGCTGAGAATGCGTCGGAGGCAGCACATGTGGAAAGGGTTCAATTTCCTCTCCTGTTGTGAGCGGAGAGTCCATGACTCGCTGCAGTACAGAAGTGTACTCAGGACGCAAGCTCTGTAGACCTGGATCTTGGTATGTTCTGTCAGCTTCTTGTTGGACCAGACTCTCTTTCTGACATAACCCATTTCTAAAATCAGGAAGTTGTGCATACACATCATGGCTTGTACCCCGTAATGGATTTTTCCTCCAGAAACTTGTCCAATCCCCTTTTAAAGGCGTCTAGGCTAGACGCCAGCACCACATCCTGTGGCAAGGAGTTCCAAAGACTGACCACATGCTGAGTAAAGAAATATTTTCTTTTGTCTGTCCTAACCCGCCCAACACTCAATTTTAGTGGATGTCCCCTGGTTCTGGTATTATGTGAGAGTGTAAAGAGCATCTCCCTATCCACTCTGTCCATCCCCTGCATAATTTTGTATGTCTCAATCATGTCCCCCCTCAGGCGTCTCTTTTCTAGGCTGAAGAGGCCCAAACGCCGTAGCCTTTTCTCATAAGGAAAGTGCCCCAGCCCCGTAATCATCTTAGTCGCTCTCTTTTGCACCTTTTCCATTTCCACTATGTCTTTTTTGAGATGTGGCGACCAGAACTGGACACAATACTCCAGGTGTGGACTTACCATAGATTTGTACAACGGCATTATAATACTAGCTGTTTTGTTCTCAGTACCCTTCCTAATGATCTCAAACATAGAATTGACCTTCTTCACTGCCGCCGCACATTGGGTCAACACTTTCATCGACCTGTCCACCACCACCCCAAGATCTCTCTCCTGATCTGTCACAGACAGCTCAGAACCCATCAGCCTATATCTAAAGTTTTGATTTTTTGCCCCAATGTGCATGACTTTACACTTACTGACATTGAAGCGCATCTGCCATTGTGTCGCCTATTCTGCCAGTTTGGAGAGATCTTTCTGGAGCTCCTCACAATCACTTCTGGTCTTCACCACTCGGAAAAGTTTGGTGTCGTCTGCAAACTTAGCCACTTCACTGCTCAACCCTGTCTCCAGCTCATTTATGAAGAGGTTGAAAAGCACCGGTCCCAGGACAGATCCTTGGGGCACACCGCTTTTCACCTCTCTCCATTGTGAAACTTGCCCATTGACACCCACTCTCTGCTTCCTGGCCTCCAGCCAGTTCTCAATCCATGAGAGGACCTATCCTCTAATTCCCTGACTGTGGAGTTTTTTCAGTAGCCTTTGGTGAGGGACTGTGTCGAACGCCTTCTGAAAGTCCAGATATATAATGTCCACGGGTTCTCCCGCATCCACATGCCTATTGACCTTTTCAAAGAATTCTATAAGGTTCGTGAGGCAAGACTTACCCTTTCAGAAGCCATGCTGACTCTCCCTCAGCAAGGCCTGTTCGTCTATGTGTTTTGAGATCCTATCTTTGATGAGGCATTCCACCATCTTACCCGGTATGGATGTTAGGCTGACCGGCCTATAGTTTCCCGGGTCCCCCCTCTTTCTCTTTTTAAAGATAGGCGTGACATTTGCTATCCTCCAATCTTCTGGCACCGTGGCCGTTTTGAAGGACAAGTTGCATACCTTAGTCAAGAGATCTGCAACTTCATTCTTCAATTCCTTATGAACTCTTGGGTGGATGCCATCAGGGCCCGGTGACTTATTGATCTTTAATTTATCAATGAGGTCTGAAACATCTTCTCTTTTAACCTCTATCTGACTTAACTCCTCGGTTAGGAGGGGCCGTTCGGGCAGCGGTATCTGCCCGAGGTCTTCTACTGTGAAGACAGATGCAAAGAACTCATTTAATTTCTCTGCCATCTCTAAGTCTCCTTTTATCTCCCCTTTCCCTCCCTCACCATTCAAAGGGCCAACCACTTCTCTGGCAGGTTTCCTGCTCCTAACATATTTGAAGAAGCTTTTATTATTCCCCTTAATGTTGCTGGCCATGCATTCCTCATAGTCTCGCTTGGCCTCCCATATCACCTTCTTACATTTTTCCTCCCACCAGATTAAGGAAGGTCTGTGTAATTAGAACTCCTGGCCACTTTTTTTAAAATGATAAACCATCTGCTTCCCCTGCTCTCAGTTACGATTTGAGGGCCAAATTAGATTCTAGTGTGTTCACTTTTAAATGGTCGTGAGACCTGCTTTTTCAAGCTTACATAGCTCTTTATCACAAACATTTCATTGCTCTAGAATAGTGTTTCTCAGCTGTAGGCCAGGACCCCCTGGGTGGGTCATGAGCCAATTTCAGGTGAGTCCCCATACATTTAAATGTGTATTTTATTTTTAAACTGTGGATAGGATTGCAACCTTTAGGATGTTTGGGGACTCTTTTAAAAACAGGTCAGCAACTGCTTGGGAGGGTTAGGAAGATTCTTTATTTTAAATAAATTTTTAAACTTATGGTAAACTTTTAATTTACTTACTCAATTTGATTTTGTCAAATGAAGGGTGTTGACATGTGACAAATGGGGGGTGTTGCAGGTTAATGACATCACTGCCAGCATGTTGCAAAAGATAGTCATTTTAAAAAGTGGTTCCTCGTGCTAAAAAGTTTGAGAACTACTGCTCTAAAAGGTACACATTTGCCTTTGGGCTAAAATATTGTCCTGCATCTTAACTTGGGAGTGGGGTGGGAGAATCGCTGCCTTTTCTTGTCTTTGCCATGATGGAGGCCAATCATTGATCTCATTCCAGGATTGCCAAGGGATTTCAGAGCTCCCCTCTCCTTGACCTCCATGTGGAGAAATAGATCTGCCCCTTGAGGTCACTCCTATTCACGATGAGGGGTCAGGGTATGGCAAGATTGCCTACCTGCAGGAAAGCACCTGAGAGGTCCATAGAAAGTTCCTGGCCTTTCCACTGAAAGCCTCTCAAAGAGCAGATCTAGATTTTGGATGACAATTGTGTGTGGTTGTGTTAAAGAAAAAAATCACAGCCTGTGTACACAGCCTGAGAGGGGTGGGGGTGGGCCCTCTTTCTCTCCCCCCCCCCCCCATAGTCACAGTCAGTGGCCCAGCCTGGAACTCACTGACTGATCGATTCCGTTGCTGGCTCACTATCCCAACATTCACAGCAAGTTGAGGTGCATATTCCCTTCCTCCCAGGGGGTCCTTGTGCTTAGCTTGCAACATGAGGATATTCGGTGGGGGGGGGGAGGAAGGGAGGTAACACAATTCCAAGAGATACATTTCTTAAATAAACCAAAACACTGAATACAAAGTGTATCCATTGGCTAGTTCCCAAGTGGGCACACGTTTCCTTAAGGCAGTTTGGCCCCCTGGTCTAGCAATGCGGCCATCACCCTGCTGATCAGCCAGCCCTTCAGCTTCAAGGACAGCTGAAGTTCTTCAGGTTCCAACCCAGGACTTGCAGGCTTTGGGCTCTCTCCACCTCAGGGACACATGCCTCAAAAATCTGGTGCCAGTACAGATAAATCCCAGTTCCTTTTAGTACTCAGGACCAAACACAGACCTGTAAATCTATAATGGTTTATTAAAGAATAAAAGTCTGCTTACAACTAAGCAAGAGAGGCATTTATCCAAGAAAACATGCAGTCTGAAACACAAAAGCTGGTTTCCTGAACTTACTTATCCCTGCCTCTGAAAGAGAATAAGGTGAACTCTCTCAGGCTATCTGTCATATCTCATCTGGTGGGTCCAAGCATCCATGACAGAGTGGAAAGTGCAGCCAGCCCCTTCCCGCTGAGGGGATCATCTGTCACCTGTGCTACCAGCCTGCCAGAAGGCTGGATCCATCCACAGAGCCTTCTAAAAGGATGGTGCAGTCTCAAGGCCACTCAGGGTTACTCATTCTGACCCCTCCCAAATGGGAGGAATTTGGGGCAGGGAGGATACCCTTTGTTCAGTTTGCTGGATCCCGTCTGTCTGTCTCTGAGCTTTCATACATACATAAGACCTTTATTGGCATAGAGTGAGCTTTCATTTGTGTGTGTAAATGTCAGTCATCTCTCCAAAAGAAATAAACTTGCATTTCTCACCAGGATCAGATCAGTACCAACCTAAAGACCTTGAGGGCTGAAAGAGAACAAATCCTGACATATAAAGCAGACGCAGAAAAAGAAAGCCAAGACCTGCTGGTAAGTGTCGTGATTGTTGGACAGTTAAAACATCCATGAACCTATTTCTAGAGACACAGAATGGCAAATGCAAGAGTCCAAAGGCAGGAGGTAGGTCTGCTCCTCTAATCCTCTGTAGCTGGAATGGCCCCATCTTCTATGCACGGCCATTCTGAAGGTGGGCCCCTTGAGGAAACTCTTTTTTGACTAAATGTTGTTTTGCTCTCTGTGAAAACCCAGAAATGCCCTTCCTATCATGTTTGACTTCAGGGTACTGCAAGGACAATCTCAGTCCCTTGGCCTGCCATTCTTCCTATCTACTTGTTGCAGAACCAAACAGAAGTAAAGAGACAAAAGACCAAGGCTGAGTTTCGACAAATACACCAGTTCCTGGAAGAACAGGAGAGAAGCCTCCTGGCCCAGATGGAAGAGGTGGAGAAGGAGATTGCAAGAAGGAGGGACGAGCTCCTGGCCAGACTCTGCAGGGAACTCTCCTCTCTGGAAAATCTCATTCAAGAGATGGAGGAGAAGTGTCAGCAGCCAACCAGTGAATTCCTGCAGGTAAGGTCTGATCTGCTGTGCTCCACGGGCTGCCCAAGCTGTCAAGGGCAGCTCCTTGTATAGTGCAATGCAGTTGTCTTACTAGAATGTTACTAGGGCAAGTTATATTCCTAAATAAAACTCCTTTTACAGAGGTATCTTACTGAGTATAAGAGAGGGTTGGGGATATATCTAAATTCAATCTTGGTCATTTAACTGTTAATTACAAAGATGCTCTGATTAAGCTACTGTTTGACCCTAGGGCCTCTGACCACAACCAAGTCCCAGGTTGGATCAGCAGTTTCTTGGCATCAAGTATTCCCTTGTATTATTGGGGTGCAAGTTAGTGTTATAGGATCATTAGCTGTTTGCAGAGTTGATTGGTTGGTTGTGCCCTGGCCGGCTGCTAGAGGTAGATCGTGAGAAGTTCTCAGGGTCAGTTGGATATTGCCCTGGCTGGTCATTAGAGACAGACCAAGAGAAACTCACAGGGGGCCACCGTGCCAAGTTTTGTAGGTGCCTGAATTGCACCATGGAAGCTGGCCCTCCTCCTCCTCTTTGGATCCATTCCAGGCAGCTAGAGCAAAATGGAGGTGTCTCCTCCGTTTTGCTCTAGTCACCAGGAATGGCTCCAAGTGCGGCTTGCACAGCATGTTCAGGCACCAGCAAAACAGTACACTGTGACCTCCCCTGTGCTACTGCCCAATCCTAACCTCCCCCCCACCCCCGCACCAGCTGATGCAGTGCTTGAGCATCCAGCACAAGGGACATTCTCAGAGGTCTTCGTTAGGTAAAGGAACATTTATTCTCTTATCCCAGGGAAAAGCCTGTGGTGCCAGATCCACTCCAACCTGCACCAGCTATTTCACTGAGTCATGTCACTATTTCACCTGGATAGGATATCAGCAGTGCCACTGACACCAATACCACCCCCTTCCATCCCTCTTTTCACCGCACCGTCTCCCCTACCCCTTCCCTTCCCTTTCCCCCTTACTGGCACTGGGTTGTGCGATGGATCCACTGATGTGCTGAGCTGCTACACACTCAGTCCATGTATGGCATGTACAAGACAGACCACTGCCAAATGAACACTGGAGGACCAAGAGCATCTCTGTCCAGGGTCTGACAAGACGGACTTCTTGTGGCAAGTGCTGAGTTCTCTTTCTTCTCTTTTCAGGATATTAGAAAGACCTTGCGGAGGTACGTGGATCCCACTCATTTCCCTTCTTGCTTCCTGATGCTGGGAAGGGCTGTGAAGAACGTGGCTCTCCAGGGGCTCCTGGGGAGAGAGTGTAGGACTCCCCACCCTCCAGTGCTGTCTCTTTGGAACAGGCAGCAGAGCTGCCAGACCTCTGTGTTCCTTCAGCAACACGTTGCCCTGAGGTGTTTGTGTACCTGCTCTATTCATGTTACCATCACTAGATGAGCCTCCTCCCCAGAGCACCCCCAGTGTGCCCTGGAGGCCTCTACCTCCAAGATTTATACTCTTTTCTCCACCTCCATGTTGTCCTTTTGTTCTAGTCAGTAATTCCAGATGGGATAGATTTTGGGATCAGACTTTTTTTCTCCACACCAGGTATGAGAAGAAGGAAGTGTTTGAGAATCCTGTGGCTTTTCCTCCTGAGCTCACCTGCACAATCAGGGGATTCTATGATGTGAAACTCCTTCTGGAGTGTGTCGTGAAGCAATCTCCAGGTAATGAGGAATGATGGGCAAGGATGCATATGATGGGTAGGCTTGAAGAGTACCTTCCAGGAGGGTGCAGGGGGCTGAAAGGAATGGGGGGGGGAATTCCTAGAAAATGGGCTCAACCATCTTCAGTGAGTAGAAAACAAAAACACTGTACGGAAATGGGGGTAATGCCAGCATATTGACCAGGAAACAGACGACTCGGAAGCTCCATCTTGGACCTTGACTTTGTCCTCTGTGGTCCATAGAGGCATCTTTCTTTTACAGAATACTAAAACAGGAATGTGGAAAGTAGGCAGGCAACCTGGATGCTAGAGGGACACAGCCAGAACATGATCAGGAAGCAGGGTGCAGGACAGGAAGGGCAAGATGCACAGTAACTATGTCAGATAACTAAAATATGGGCACATTTGGGAGGTGGCTGTCTTTCTAATGTCTGTGCCTCCTGATGAGAGTCTCCCAACTTGATTATGCTTCTCTTTCCTCCTCTCCCTCCACGCCCAACAGCCTTAGCAGCAAAGGTGACTCTGGATCCAGACACGGCTAATCCCAAACTCATCCTGTCCGAGGACCGCAAAAGTGTGAGATGGGAAGATGAATGGCAAGATCTGCCTGACTATCCTGAGAGATTTGACTGGTGGCCTTGTGTGCTGGGCCAGGAGGGATTCACAGCAGGCAAACACTTCTGGGAAGTCACTGCGGAGGGTAAAGGAGACTGGGCTATGGGGGTTACCAGAAAGTCTGTGAAGAGAAAGGGCTCATTTAAGTTTAGTCCCAAGGGAGGGATCTGGGCTGTGGTGAAGCAGTTAGGTCAGTATATAGTTTTGAATACCACTGGTGACACTCATCTATTCTTCAGTCAGGAGCTTAAGAGGATCCGAGTGACACTAAACTGTGCTGAGAGGCAGGTGTCCTTTTCTGATGCTGACACAGGAGCCCATCTCTACACTTACTCAGAAGCCTCATTCTGCGGAGAGACCCTCCTCCCCTTCTTTTTTGTGTGTAAAAAAGCCCACCTGACACTCTCAACCTAAGGATCTTTTTCCACAGGCTCTACTGTTTTATCTCTCCAGACTAGAATGATTAGCCAAAAAGTAGTTAAAAGCCGTTTGGCAGCCAGTTCCTCTTTTCCAGCTCTTCGAAGTTCTCTAAACTCTTTCAGTCAGTCTTAAAAACCAAATCAATGAAATCTGCTCTTCCTTCTGGGACCCAGAATTCCCTCTTCCTCCTTCAACTTATTTCTTGAAGAGACAATTGCACATTCGTGACAACAAATAATACCATCATCTACGCCAGCGGTTCCCAAACCCTTTGGTGCTGCAACCCATCTTGTCCTCTGCAGTGGGTTGTGATGCTCCTGGTGGTGCCAGAGGAAGCCTGTGGAGAGCTCCTCTGGGTCATGCCAGTCTGCATACCCACCCAATCTATTGGCCTCTGTGAGCCTTGGAATGACCCACAGAAGCGTCCAGAAGCTACTTCTATATTCAGAAAGGCACTTTCAGTTGGCTTCCAAAAGTCAAAAGTGTTACGTGAAAATCCCCTTTTGCCTTTTAGTTGTGATTTTCTCTCTATCTGGTTATGTACTATGGACTAAAATATCATGCAGGTTAAACCTCAGCACACAGGTCACAATCAGGTCAAGTCACAAGCTTACACAACCTCCACCTCCTTGTGGTTACACATATAGGCATCTTAAATCCACCTGCCTATGAAGAAGTCTGGCATCTTAAATCATTGTTTAAGTGTCTCCTATTCATTGTATTGTTTTAACTCAATCACTGCTTAAGTACTGTATGCAAACTGGAACTGCCTTCTTGTGTTGATGATTCATGGTATTGTTCAAGCCAGCCACAGATCCCATTGAATTTTGCTGATAATCCTTTCAATGTTTTACACACTCCCAAGCACCCAGCTGGTAGTAAGCAAGCTACAATCCAGCTGAGTCTGTCTGAAAACCCTTTTTAAGAGAGGGCTTGCTGCCACATGCTCTCTGGCTCTCCCTCCAAGGACCAACACACCTGTATTGTGTCAGAGGGTCCTCTACACAGGACTCTTCCCCCCCCCAACTGCTCTACAGGACAGGTAACTATCTTGCGCCTGAAACTCTTTCCCTTCTTCCCCCCCTTTTTGTTCTCCCCTTCTCTCCCCATCTTTAGTCAGCAACTGGGTTTGGCAGACCAGGGACCCCTAAAATCCTTCCCTACAACCTTTCCTTTTTCTAATTTCCTCGGATGCACCAAATACTCTCCACACGCAACCACCATGAAAGTACTAGGACCAAGAAACATATCATTTCTCCATGTGCATTATGTTTACCTTTGTGCTTTTGTAATAAAACTATAATCTTTTATTAAAAGTTATCTTTCTCTCAGTCTCCTCTTTAAGCTAAAGGGAATTTCTCTGCATTACGCCATCTTGTTATCCAGCCTGCGATCCTGAGGTTCCAATAAGGGTAGTGTAATAATTCCCCTAAACAAAACAGCCCTTTTGGTAACAAAAGTGGTTTTCAGAGGATTGTATGGGCCATTCTGGGGCCCATGGAGGGCACCATTAGGGTAGGTCTACAGCCTTGTGTGACCCAAAGGAATCCCTCCCCCACCCCCAACCCCAGTCTCCCAGTACATTGTTCATCTTCCAGAATGGCTCCATTTGGGAGCAAGTGCAAGTGCGAAGGAAAATGTGTGACCCACCTCACATGGGCTCATGCCCCACAGGTTGAGAACTCCGAATCTAGTCTGTTCCCAGGCAGAAATATATGCCCCATTAGGGCCACCAGACCACCTCATGTTTCCAGGTCCCTCAATCCCCCATTGAATCTTCCTTTTTCTTCTCTCTGCAAAGGTGGGAAACAAAGCAAACCTCCTTTATTGCTGCTATTCAAAGAGGCTCTGGGGACATTTGAGGCAGAATCCCTCTTTTCTGAGGTCTCCAGCCGCAGCTGATGCCAAATGTTGCACCCAAAATCTTGACTGGGCCCCATTTCTCAAGAGTACACGACTCTGAGATGGTTAAATCTTCATGGATGCCCAGTCCCTTGTTCAGCCGAACTCAAAATTCTGATTATTTTTCAGGAAAATAAATGTTTAGAGAGTTGCAAATCTTGGTCATGGATGATGAAAGTGGGTTCGTGATGTTGCAGATGCTAGCCAATTGGTGCTGAATACAACCAGAAGGCAGAACCAGTTTTCCAAAACTTTTTTTTTTAACAAATGTTGCTGTTCATGCTTAATTATTTATATGTTGTTCCCCATGTTTGAGGAAACGTAGTGTGCCTGTGGCCAAGATTTATGACAGGTGGAAGAAAACCTGAAATGTTTCTTGCTCCTTGTTTCTTCTAATTTTTTCTTGCAGTTCATTCATGTATGTTTATTTCTTGATGACCCAGAATGTGATAACTCAGCTTCAAATGTGTGAACAGATTTTATGGAAAACTGTCGGGGCTCTGCAACGAGCAAAGCCCACAGAGGAAAATAAAGTGCAGCAAAATGCTGGCACAAGCAAAGATTCTGGACAGCTCCACGAAGAACATCACAGAGATGATGCAGAATTCCATCACCAAGCTATCTATTTACAAAGTGTACAGATAGCCAGGCTCCCTGGCAGCAGAAACAGCACAGATGTTTGATACTCCAACACGCTCTCTCGGATTCCTCACCGCAACTACAACAACCCATGTGGCAGGCTGTGCCTGCTTCCCTTAAGTACTTTTGATGACCAGTCAGGGTGAGGATGACCTCATCCCATCGCCTCATCCTCACAAGGTCCATTGCATCAGCCTCCAAGGATGCACCTGTCACCTTTCCCATTCTCTTACATTGAGGCAGTGGTGTCATCATGACTCAGCACATTTAGGCTTGCAGGATTGGTCAAACTGGAGACACATGATGTACAGAGAGTTACATGTGCTTAGAAATACAGGTCAGAACATTTAGGCCTTGCCACATTCAGACAGCAATTTTCTGGAACTTTGGGTTAAAATATCCTGACAAAAACTTACTATGAACCAATGTGGAAGTTCTGTCTATGATGTTTCAACTGGGATGTGCATTCACACATGCAAATAAACACTTCACACCAACACAAATAAACACTTCACACCAACTAGGTCCTGTGTACTTGCATGTTCCATGGTTACTTCAGATCTGATTACAGAAACACAGACAGAACCTCTTTCGTCCTGACACATCTGTTAGTAGCTGCCTGTAGCCCACTGTCCTCTCAAGCAGCACCTGCTTGGCAACAACCCTCTGTTAGGGTGGGGAGGGGTTTTCACCACCTATGGGCTGATCCAGGGCAGTAGTGTCTAGCTGCAGTGGTTCCCAAACGTTTTAGCACCAGGACACACTTTTTAAAATGACACTACCCACCTAGGTTCACCAGACTTCAAAAAAAGATCTCGAACGAAATAATTTTTTTTAATTTATAAGTAGTAATAATCAGAAAAAGATATTTATCGCGCTGTATTTACACATGCTTGCAAACTGCAGGAGCTGAGCTCTTTGCAGGGTAGTTAGCAGCTACAGTATCTGATATTTGAATAGCCATGGATAGATAGGAAAAGCCCGGCTGGATCAGGCCAAGGGCCCTTCTACTCCTGCATCCCACCAAGTGCAAGTTCACAAGCAGGAGGAAAAGCCATCCATCCCTCTCATGTGAATACCCTGTGGAGGGTATTCAGAGGCACACTGCCACTGCAGCCAGAGGTCGTGCAAGTGATTACTACTCATAGCCAGACCTGTGCACCATGCCTGTGTCCAACTGTGTTCTGCAGCTATTCAGACTAGTGACCAATTCCACATCTGGCCATGAATTCCACAGAAGAATTGTGCACTGTGGGAAGAAATCTCTCCTGTCTGTCCCTAAATCTCCTGCCAGTCAGTCTGATGCCAACCTGGTGGAATTCTATATTCTTCCAGGGGAGGAGCTGCAGCTCAGTGGTCAGGCAGGCTGCACAATGACTGTTCAAGAAGGGGGAGGACTTTTCTGGGGTCTGAGTCTGAGGCCCTCTGGCTGCTGCTTTGGGTAATACTTTGGGTGCCCCCAACTCAATCAGAGTTAAGATGCTGATTGCCAGAATGGGCTGATCCAACTTCAGGCTGAGGCTCCTTCCCTGCAAAGAGCCCCCAACAGGCTCCAGGAGGGGATCCAGCAGAAGCATCCCACTTCCAAGAGGACTTCTGATGATACCCACTGTGTCTGGGATCTCTTGGGGAGGGTTGTGGGAGGGGGGGCTCCTTCCCCTTGCATGGGACTGGCAGCAGCAGAAGGCTCCACACAGCATTTTTGGACGGGACAGCCTTCCTCGGACGCTGCCTCTGTTCACTCAGTGGTTTAAACAGTCCTTTGAGGCTGGAAGGGCTAAATTGGATGAAAATGTTGCTTGAAAAAAATAAAGAGCTCAGCCAAGCAGGAGGCTGCAGCTTTCCCAGGCCCTGTTTACATCAGCAGAGATCCGGAGTGGATTCCAGGAAGGGAAACACCCTCTGCAGACTGAAAGGGGAGAAATCAAAAGTGACTCCAGTTTCTCTGTGCCAGGAGCCATGGCAGCTGCTGGGGACATCCAGGACCTCTGTGAGGAAGCCACCTGCCCCATCTGCCTGGACTATTTCAGGGACCCAGTGACCATCGCAGAGTGTGGGCACAACTTCTGCCAAGGATGCCTGGCCCAGAGCTGGGGGGAGGAGGAGGAAGAGGGAGATGATGCCCTGGTGGGCTCCTGTCCCCAGTGCAGAGAAACAGCTCAGAGAAAGAGCCTCATCCCAAACCGGGCACTGAAGAACGTGGTGGAAATAGCTAAGAAGCTCCGTCTTGGGGGGCAAGGAGGGCCAGAGAACTAGTCAGGGTTTGCAAGAAGCACCAGGAACCCCTGAAGCTCTTCTGTAAGGACCACCAAGCCCCCATCTGTGTGGTGTGCGACAGATCCAAGGAGCTTCAAGTTCAAGTTTATTAGGTGGATCAGCACATAAGCCACACACCTATTAATCTAAAATCTTAAAACCAGAGTTTAAAACCACATAGAAACAGAATTTTGGTTATATTCACAACACACTCTTTGCAAAGACTACTTAACAGTAATTTCAGTCTTAAAGAGTCTAAAAACACAGAAAAATTTGTATCCATTTCTTTAAGAATCGATCTCTCCCTGCTGTATATTTTGGGCATCGGAAAAAGATATGCGCCGGGGTGTCTAATTCGGTTAAGGGACATTCACAATAATGCTGCTCAGGAGGGATCCTTTGAAAAGGATCCTTCATTTGTGCGGTTGGTAAAGCGTTGCATCTTGCAATCATATAAACAGGCCTCAACTTGGGAACTGTCAGCACATAAAAATAAATGGGTAAAGAACATTTAGTGGGAAATTTAACTCCGAAATAAGAAGGGGAGCATTTGCGCTTAGCCTCCCTTAGAAGGCAATCCCAATCTGGCATTAATAGCTTTTCAACAAGCAGCGAATGGCTTCTTCCACGGAGTTTTTCTAGTGACTGTAGGCCCAGCTCACCTACTTTCATATTAATGTTGTTATTCCATTTTACCCAGCAGCGTTCTTGGATGCCTCAGCAAGGGACCCCTGGAGGCAGCAGGGGGGTGGTGCCTGTGTGGCAGGAGAGAGGACTTGAAAAATCTTTCAGAAAGCCATAAGGAGGGTGGGGGGAGGTGGAGGGATCTGAGAAACCTCCTGGAGGGGGGCCTGTGTGGGCCAGGAGAGCACAGGAGTGGTGGTGGGTGAAGGCTAAACCCCTCCCCTGCCAGACCTGAAGCCGACTCTGAGACTCACAGCCAGGCCCTGCAGGATCCCCTCTGCTCAGCCTCCCCCAAGGGCAGCCACTGCAGGACAGCATCAGGCACAGACACCTAGACTTGCCACAAACCCAAGAGGGGCACACAGTAACAAGCTTCCCTGGCTAAATGGCATCACATCCTGCTGGAAAAAATTAATGTACAATTAATATAACACATTGAAAAAGAACACTCTAAGTTGGTGCTAAATCCTGGCTGGAAATTTTGCAAACATCTGGAAGTGCAAATATACACATCTCGACTAGGGTCATAAATGATCAAAAACAGGATGCAAAGCTAATTAAGACAGTGAAATGGCAGAGTAAACATAGAGCCCAATCCTATGCATGTCAACTCAGAAGCAAGTCCCATTAGAGTCAATGGGGCTTACTCCCAGGAAGGTGTGGATAGGATTGGGCTGATAATCAGCTATTGAAGTGAACCGTACCTGAAGATTCACTGAGGCACATTCAGTTTATGTAACAATGTAACACTGCCTTGTCCAGCTCACCTTTATCATGGAAGTTGCTACTGAGGAATGACTGACTCAAAAGACATTGGAATTAGTACACTGGGGTTTTCACACTCATACAAATGTGAGTCTAGCAACTCTGTCCTGTCGATGTGCTCTGTCCACTCCAGCTTATGATAAGAAGCAGTGAAGCTGAAGGAAACTTTGGATTTGGGGATGAGGTTTGCCCTCTTCCCTATAGTCACAGTCAGTGGCCCAACCTGGAACTCCCTGACGGATCTATTTCATTTCTTGCTCACTGTCCCAACATTCACAACAAGTCAAGGGTGTTTATTCCCAGTTTGTTCTTTGGTAGGCCTTCCACTCAAGGTGTCTTTATGCTCAGCTTGCAGATCTGGGCTACAGCTATTCTTTGTTTTTACTGTTCCATGATATCTCCGGGGGTGGGGGGAGCAGGAGGGAGGTGACACAATTCCAAGAGATAGCAAGGTACAGTTTTTAAATAGACCAAAACAAAGAGTGCAAACTTCTGAAGTGTATCCACTGGAGTCAGACTGAGGCTGAGCTCTTACCTGAGTACCATACCTGTCTCAGAGAGTTTTTAACAAGCTCCAACTGGATCTACTACTATAATAGAAGTTCTAGAATTATGGGATAAAGTTTACAAGGGACTTAGGGAGCTGTTAGAGAAATACAGGAATTTGGAGCAGGGAGGAAACCCCTTGTCTAGTTGGCTTGATCCCATCTGAGCTTTCAAATCTGTGTGTGTGTGTGTGTGTGTGTGTGTGTGTGTGTGTGTGTGTGTAAATATCAGTCATCTCTCCAAAGGAACTAAACTTGAACTTTCATTTCTCATCAGGATCAGATCAGTAGCAGGCTGAAGATCTTGAGGGCAGAAAGAGAAAAAATCCAGATGTATAAAGCAGATGCAGAAAAAGAAAGTCAAGACCTGCTGGCAAGTGTCATGATTATTGGACAGTTCAAAGATACACTAACCTATTTCTGGAGATTCGGAATAGAGCATGCAGGAGTCCAAAGACAGAAGGCAGCTCTGCTGCTCTACTCCTCCATGGCTGGAATGGCCCCATCTTCTATACATGGCCATTCTAAAGAGTCAACCCTTTGAGTTCTTTAGGAAACTCTTTCATGACTAAATGTTGATTTGATCTCTGAAAACTCAGACATGCCCTTCCTATCATATTCAACTACATGGTACTGCAAAGACAGACTCATGCCCCAATCCAGTTGGGCTTGTGCCAGCCCAGCATCGGTGTGCAGTGTTGCAAAAGTGCTGTAAGGCACACCTGTGACAGTCCGTACCAATCTGGTGCTGGAACTGACTCAGCATGAACCTGTGCTGAACCAACATCAGGGAGAGCACCAGAATGCCAGACGCAAGGGAGGGCATCACGATGCAGGTCTCTTGTTGTCTTGTGTGCTCCCTGGAGCATTTGGTGGGCTACTTGAGAGACAGGAAGCTGGACTAGCTGGGCCTATGGCCTGATTCAGCAGGGCTGTTCTTAGAGGACATGGGACTCCTTGAATCTGTGACCGTTCAGATTCTAGGAGATCCATTGGGGCATCCTGGTGATTACGCAGGAGTGTAAGCTCCCTTTCCCTTGAGTACCCCAATGCTGCTTCCCTGCCCCATGGGATGCAGTGGTAGCCATTTTAGCATCGCTGCAGCCCTGGGTGCTGGGAAGCATTGGATTGGGCTGTCAGCCCTTTGGTCTACCATTCTTTTCTTCCTATCTACTTGTTGCAGACCCAAACAGAAGAAAAGAGACAAAACACCAAGGCTGAGTTTCAACAAATACACCAGTTCCTGGAAGAATAGGAGAAAATGCTGCTGGCCCAGATGGAAGAGGTGGAGAAGGAGATTGCAAGAAGGAGGGACGAGCAGCTGGCCAGACTCTGCAGGGAACTCTCCTCTCTGGAAAATGTCACTGAAGAGATGGAGAAGTGTCAGCAGCCAGCCAGCGAATTCCTGCAGGTAAGGTCTGATCTGCTGAGCACCATGGGCTGCCCGGGATGTCAAGGGCAACTCTGTGTATACTGCATTATGTTAGTCTAACTGGAATGGTACTGGGGCAAGTTAAATTCATAAATAAAACTACTTCTATAGAGGTATGTTACTGAGGACTAAATTCCATCTTGGCCATTTAACTTTTACTGCATAGATGACCTGTTTAAGCTACTATTTGACCCTAGTGCCTCTGGCCAGAACCAAGAACCAAATTGGATCGGAAGTTGCTTGACATTAGGTATCCCCTTGTGATATTGAGGTGTTGCACGTTGTTATATAAGGTGTTGTTGTTGTTATATGTTATATAAGGTGCTATAAGTTGGTGTTATAGTTTCTTTAGCTGCTTAGCAGGGTTCTCTTACCCCAGGGAAAAGCCTCTGGTGCCAGATGTACTTCATCCTGTACCAGCTATTTCGCTGGCGCATGTGATCGAGGCCTGGATATCAGTGGGCCACTGCCACCAATATCCCTTCCACCCCCCTTTTCACCCCAACTCCTTCCCTACCCCACACCCTTTCCATCACCTCCCACCACCATCCAACCCCACTCGCTGACTTACTGGTGCTGGAGTACAGTGGCGTGCTGAGCTGTGACACGCTTAGTCTTTGTGTAGCATGTACAGGACAGACCACTGCCAAATGAACATTGGAGGACCAGAGAGCATCTCTGTCCAGAGTCTGACAAGACGGACTTCCTTGCGGCAGGTGATAAGAACATATAAGAACATATTTTTTTTCTTTCAGGATATTTGAAAGATATTAGGGGTGCCCTCAGAAGTGGAGGAGGGGCGCTAAGGATTGCTGTGGAGAGGCAGCCAATGATAGAATGCCGGACTGGGACGCCCCCTCTCCCCTCCTCCTTTATAGGAGGAGAGGAATGGGGTGCCCTAGAGAGGCAGTGCATTGGGAGATGCGACTCCCGCGCACTGACGCCCTAGGGTGCCTTTTTCCTCTCCTGATGGTCTTCTGTCCAGATTAGAATGATCAACAAGAAAGTCCCATATAGACACATATATAAGTCAAACATTATGCCTTAAAATTGGCCCTGAACATAAGAACAGCCCCACTGGATCAGGCCATAGGCCCATCTAGTCCAGCTTCCTGTATCTCACAGCGGCCCCACCAAATGCCCCAGGGAGCACACCAGATAACAAGAGACCTCATCCTGGTGCCCTCCCCTACATCTGGCATTCTGACTTAACCCATTTCTAAAATCAGGAGGTTGCGCATACACATCATGGCTTGTACCCCATAATGGATTTTTCCTCCAGAAACTTGTCCAATCCCCTTTTAAAGCCGTCTAGGTTAGACGCCAGCACCACATCCTGTGGCAAGGAGTTCCACAGACCAACCACACGCTGAGTAAAGAAATATTTTCTTTTGTCTGTCCTAACCCGCCCAACACTCAATTTTAGTGGATGTCCCCTTGTTCTGGTATTATGTGAGAGTGTAAAGAGCATCTCCCTATCCACTCTGTCCATTCCCTGCATAATTTTGTATGTCTCAATCATCTCCCCCCTCAAGCGTCTCTTTTCTAGGCTGAAGAGGCCCAAACACCGCAGCCTTTCCTCATAAGGAAGGTGCCCCAGCCCCGTAATCATCTTAGTCGCTCTCTTTTGCACCTTTTCCATTTCCACTATGTCTTTTTTGAGATGTGGTGACCAGAACTGGACACAATACTCCAGGTGTGGCCTTACCATCGATTTGTACAACGGCATTATAATACTAACCGTTTTGTTCTCAATACCCTTCCTAATGATCCCAAGCATAGAATTGGCCTTCTTCACTGCCGCCGCACATTGGGTCGACACTTTCATCGACCTGTCCACCACCACCCCAAGGTCTCTCTCCTGATCTGTCACAGACAGCTCAGAACCCATCAGCCTATATCTAAAGTTTGATTTTTTGCCCCAATGTGCATGACTTTACACTTACTGACATTGAAGCGCATCTGCCATTTTGCTGCCCATTCTGCCAGTCTGGAGAGATCCTTCTGGAGCTCCTCACAATCACTTCTGGTCTTTACCACACGGAAAAGTTTGGTGTCGTCTGCAAACTTAGCCACTTCACTGCTCAACCCTGTCTCCAGGTCATTTATGAAGAGGTTGAAAAGCACCGGTCCCAGGACAGATCCTTGGGGCACGCCGCTTTTCACCTCTCTCCATTGTGAAAATTGCCCATTGACACCCACTCTCTGCTTCCTGGCCTCCAACCAGTTCTCAATCCACGAGAGGACCTGTCCTCTAATTCCCTGATTGTGGAGTTTTTTCAGTAGCCTTTGGTGAGGGACCGTGTCAAACACCTTCTGAAAGTCCAGATATATAATGTCCACGGGTTCTCCCGCATCCACATGCCTGTTGACCTTTTCAAAGGCCCTGAAAACAGGGTCAACTTAGACATGGGTCAATACAGTAGATGGGGGATTGGGGGCAGCTGCTTGGTGAGTGGGGGTGGGAGCAGGACCATTTGGGAGCAAGGACAGGTGGGAGGGACAATCCGCAACAGTAATGGACCTGGCCCCCTGCCGCCTCTGGCCAGATCTGCAATCCACCACCCCTCCCAGGGATACTCTGCAGAGCCTCACTCACTCATTTCTTCGGCACTCCGAAAGCCTTCTGAGAACTCCACACCATATTTAACAGTACATCCATGTGACTATCCACACATCCATTAGATTCTTGGCTAATGTGCATCACAGCCTCTGAGTATGGACAAGGAGACAAAAACTCTTCAGTGCACTAGAAGCCTCAGGGCCCAATCCTATCCAACTTTCCAGTGCTGGTGCAGCCGCAATGCAGCCCTGAGGTAAGGGAACAAACATTCCCTTACCTTGAGGGGACCTCCATGAGTGGTGCTCCACTGAAGCATGCAGTGCACATCCTGTTGTCACAGCTGCACTGGTGCTGGAAAATTGGATAGGATTGGGCCCTCGTTGTATTTCTTGAGTATTTCTTCCTCCTTCAGTTTCTTTCTTGAAGAGACAATCTCATGGTGCTGGCAATAAATAATACCATCTTCTCATCCAGTGATGCCCAAACTCTTTGGCGCTGCAACCCACCCAGTCCCCTGCAATGGGTTGTGACCCTCTTGGTGGTGCTAGAGCGATCCTCCACCAGGTCATGCAGGGTTGCATACCCACTCTATGAACGCTGGAATGGCCCACAGTATTTTCCAGCAGCCACTTCCGGTTTATGGAAAGACACTTCCAGTTTGCTTGTGGGGTGATATGAGCTTCACACACATGTGTGACACCACCACAGAAACCTCTGGGAAGGGCAAAGGGTGGTGGTGGTGGCCAGCAGGTGGGCATCACCCCCAGTGCGTCACCTGGTGTGGACCGCATCCCCGCACCCCTGACGCCACTGTGTTTGCAAACTGCAGGAACTGAGCTCTTTGCACGGTAATTAGCAACTGCAGTATCTGATATTTGAATAACCTCAGGGCTTGAGCCAATTAGTTCTCAGGTCTTTCCATCCTAAAATCAGGTTGTGACTCGCCAGTGGGTCCTGACTCACAGTTTGGGACCACTAGTCTCGTGGTTGGCATGCTCACTCCCTTTCTGCTCCTTTCTCTCCCCTAGATGGGCATGTAACTGAATGGGAAAACAGGAGGGCTTCAGCAGACCCATCAACTCCCCTTCTCAGTGGTGCCACAGCAGGGTCATTCCTTGCAAAAGGGAAGCTCCTCCTCTCAGGCAGGCAGGTCAGTTGGTACAAGTTGGTATGGTCTGGGAAATTCCTAATGACTGCAGCTCAAGCAGAGACAGGACAAAAAGGGCCTTGTACGGAGTCAAGCCATGGGGCCCCGATCTCAGTGTGTTTCTGCACTGGCTGGAAGCAGCTCCCCACGGTTTCTGGTAAAAGTCTTTCCTGACCCAGCCTGAATGTGTTGGGCACTGAACCAGAAACCTGCTGTACGGACAGCCAGTGCTCTGCCCCTGAACTGCACCCCACCTCCCAAGTGTGACCTTTCTGCAGCAGGGAAAGGAGGCTGCAATCCGGTGACTTAAGGGAGAGGCTCAAGCACGTGCTGGAGGAGCCCTCAGTTGCCCGTGTTTGTGTCACCCACTACTGTGAGACGTGGGGAGATCTGGGAGACTTGGAGAGTCCCATCTGCAAAGCCAAAATCAAGAAACAAAGTTTCCAGCCAAACTGGCTCCTGGCAAGGGCCACATCCAATATCTGGCGCAGCGTCGAGGGCAGGAAAAAATATAAAATGTTAAATATAAAATTGAAATCAATACATTGGAGATGGAACTTAGATGAATGATTAAATGAATGAATGGGCTCCAGGATTTCTCCAAGCACCAACACACACCACAGAAATAAAGCACACACTCAAATGGACCCCCCATTTCCCCACCCCTCAAGCACCTTACTTACACATCCAGGAATAAGTAACTCAATCAGCACGTCACGGGAAACACCCAGAGCATGTTCTGAGGGCTGGAGAGGCCTCCCGGACCCTGAGAAAGCCTAAGGCCTTTTCTTCTGGTTTTTTGAGAAAAACCACAAAGCCTCCCTGGCCCTCAGAACACCCTCTGGACCTGACTGGAGCACAGCTCTGGTCATGGGGACCAGAGGCTCTCAGAGGACTAGAAGCTCACTGTGGGCCCCATCAGGTTCCAGGCTGGGGTTTGGAGACCCCTGCTTTATATAATACTGTACCACTAAAGATGATTGGACTGTATTTTTGAATCAGTGACTAAAGAATTGTTTCTCCTTTGTTTCAGGTGCAGGGACCCATGTGTGATGCACCAACAGAGTCAAATTAGACATCTTCTGAATTTTTGGCCCATCAAGCCCAAAAGGTTCACCATCAACTGGACTAAAGGTTCCCCTTCCATCCAGGCTGGTAACTCTGCAGGTACCAAAGGAAATATCCCCCCCACCTTTGGGGTCTTTGGGGGCACCATCAAGTTATTAATCACTCCTTTTCTTTCAAGGTTCTGGTCTGATCCCTTCCGCAGGCCCTGATTTTCTGGTGAGGGTCAATCTGGCCTTTGTGTGCCGTGGTGGGGCCCAGCCAGGCTGGGGGCACAGGCACCATTTGCACCCCAGCAGAAGCACCAGCAATCCCCACACAGGATAGGGACATAGTACTAGAGGCTTCTTCTTCCTGAGCATCTGCACTTTGCCTCCTTTAAACATGATCCATCTCAGCCTCTTTTTCCAGGACGTGTCCTCTTTTTTAGCCTCAACATCTGGTCAGCAGACTTCTGGGCATGTACAGAGTGCAGATACTGTACAGTATTCCCCCAGGCCACAATTCACATATACTGAACTAAAGCAGAGCAGGGAGTGTTTTAAACTTTTATTTTGTCCTGTCCTACTTTTTTCTTGGATGTCCTACATTTTGGGGTGCTTGGTCCTCTTCTGAAGCTGTGACATCTGGTCACCCTGAGCTCTGGGCATGTGCAGAGCGCATGTACTATACAGTATTCCCACCTGGTCACAATTCCCATACATTGAACTAAAGCAGAGCAGGGAGTGTTTTAAACTTTTATCTTGTCCTGTCCTACATTTTACTTGGATGTCCTACATTTTGGGGTGCCTGGTCCTCTTCTGAAGCTGTGACATCTGGTCAGCCTGATCTCAGCACCCGCAGCTTCGCAATCACCGATTCCCCCTTCCAACCCCCCCCCCCCAAATCAGGAAGGATGCTGTCAGTCCCGTCCCCCCCATCCATGCTCTCATCAGTGGAAATGCTCCCCTGGGTGCTGCCTCGACCACAGGGGGGTGGATGTGGGCGGGGAGAGTCCTGCGGGGGGCCTCGTAGCTGTGGCCCAACTCCTTGCCCAGCCCCAGCTCCCCCCAGGCCCTTGCACCCTCTGCCCCCCCCCCCGCTTGGCTCCAGTGTGGCTGCAGGAAGGAGAGGACGGAGGGGACGCCCCGAGGGCGTGGCTGCAAAGACCTCCCCGCTGCCAGGACAGGGACCTCCCCCTCCCTGTGAAGCCCGGAAGACCAGAGTCCGGAGCCGGGCTCGGCCCCTCTCCAGCCCCCCCAGGACCAGCAGGCGCCACGGCAGAGTTCTGGCAGGATCGCCCCCCCCCCCCCCAGAGGTAAAGTCCTCTGGCGCCCCTTCTGGAGCTGAGAGCCTGTTTCGCAAGGGGGGGGGGAAATAACTGACCCTCTGACCAATATGGGGCGTGCTGGTGATCCACCAGGGAGGGCTGGGAGAGACCCCTGGGAGACCCTGCAGATCTGCTGCCACTCAGTGTTGACAGCAGGGAGCTGGATGGGCCAAGAGCCCGACTCTTCCTATACTTAAGAACATATGAACAGCCCCACTGGATCAGGCCATAGGCCCATCTAGTCCAGCTTCCTGTATCTCACAGCGGCCCACCAAATGCCCCAGGGAGCACACCAGATAACAAGAGACCTCATCCTGGTGCCCTCCCTTGCATCTGGCATTCTGACAGAGCCCATTTCTAAAATCAGAAGGTTGCACATACACATCATGGCTTGTAACCCGTAATGGATTTTTCCTCCAGAAACTTGTCCAATCCCCTTTTAAAGGCATCCAGGCCAGATGCCATCTCCACATCCTGTGGCAAGGAGTTCCACAGACCATCCACATTCTGAGTAAAGAAATATTTTCTTTTGTCTGTTCTAATTCTCCCAACACTCAATTTTAGTGGATGTCCCCTGGTTCTGGTGTTATCTGAGAGTGTAAAGAGCATCAATGCTTAATGTGTTATTGTAGGGAACAGGCTTCTATCGTGATCTTTAATTCCTTTCTGCAGTTTTTCCAGCTTTGGTAACATCTAACATGGATTCGATCACTCATTCCAAAGGAGACTGCAATCTAATGTGCACTTACCTGGGAGTAAGCCTCATTGAGCTGGGGGTGGGGAGGGCTTACTTCTAAGAAGACACGTATTGGATTGCACTGAACTTCTCACTACTCAGAAAAGTGAGGGGTATGCAACACAACTGCAGGAAGATCTGCCTATGGGGTAGAGGTGATTCTCTTTGGATCTGAGCTCAACCCATGTCAGGAGGAGAGAAACGTATGTATCTGAGGAAGGATCTTCTCTCACATGTGCATTCCAGTGGTGAGGAGTTCCAGGAACAGCACAAACTGGATTCTGAATTCCTTTGTTTTTATTGTTTTTTTAATAATGCTTTATTTATTTATTACAGATACAGGTAAGGAAAATTGAATAGACAGGGCTAGGACTACATAGGTTACACACAAGGGTGGTGGCCATCGCTTACAACAAACATTAATCCAAACGAAATTAATAATCAATACAAAAATTATCATATTCATTAACCCAACTGGTTAATACTTTAACATTCCATATTTTTCCTCTAACCTTATCCATCCCATCATAAAAAAAACAAAACACTTCAGACTTTTACTTATACACTCTTATTACCACTAAACTAGTCTCTAAAATAAAATCTTTCTTATCTAATTCTTAATTTCTAATATCACATCTAAAAAAGAAGTCTCCGATTACAATGGTATTACCACCTTCAATATCTCTTATAACATATTATACATCATTTTCCATAACTATCCAGTCAAAAAAGGCTTCAAATTTTTACTTATAGACTCTTCTTACCACTAAACTAACCTCTAAAATAAAATCTCTTATCTGATTCTTAATTTCTAATATCACATCTAAAAACAAATATCTCCAATTACAATGGTATTATACTTCGCTTATCCACCACATATTTATTAACCCAAAATACAGGTTTAATATTTTCTCCAAAATAAATTGACATCATTTATTTTATTTACCTTAAATAAAGCTTACCTTCTCTTTTATAAAATAACCCTTTTATTTATCTTAATACTACTTTAGTTTACACAATACTTATATTCCAATTTTGCAGTTCCATCTAATTTATTTCATATATTTACCACTTTAATTTTCACGATACTTATATTCCAAATTCCCTTTTCATCCGCTTTAAATTAATCTAATTAATAAAATATTTATCTTAATACCACTTAATTTCCGAAATATTTATATTTCAAATTTTCATTTGCATCTATTTTAATTTAATATGATTAAAAAAAAGTCTATTTATTATTCAACCATTTTGACCTTCTTCTTATTGTTTACTTTGTACTCTATCTTATTGGTATTCCCTCTTAGTCCTCTGACTGGTTCTTCCACTTCTTCTTTTTCTTCTTTTTCTTCTTAAGTCCCCCCCTCTGTTTTTCTTTCTTTTTTTTCATTCTGATTCTTGAATGAATGGGGGGCAGACCTAACTCTCAGTGAAGTTGCAGTGAACTTTGGGGGCTCCCCGAAGAGACTGCGGAAATAGATGTGTTTTCATGTGCCTAAACAACTAAGGCACGCCAGGTATGAAGAGCTGAGAGCTTGAACGGGGGGGGGGGTCCTTAGAAACAGGCAATTTCAAGGATTTCTCTCTGTTTTGCTCTGTGCTGAATCATATCTATCCCGGGCGTCATCTTGGAGAAGCTCGGAAAGCTGAGAATCGGTCCTCCCAGGGCCTAGATACAACAGCATCACAGCGAAAAAAGCTATTAAGAGTGAGTGAACTTGGCTCGTTAAAAAGTTTTACTGAGAACTGTAAGTAAGAAGTCTGGAGGAGGAGGAGATAATTCAAGATTATTCACGCTGGCCGTTAGCCACCTAGGGGGGGAATAGGTGAATTGGTATTTCCCCTGCTGGAGTAAGTACAAGATTATATATATTTTAATGGTATGTACCGAAGAGAAATAAATAAGTAATCTTCAACGAAGGAAATAAAGTCTACTTTCATTTTCCCAGCAAAAAGCCTTTATTTAAGCCTGGACACTGCTACTTTGGGTTTCTCAGCAAGAGGCTTGAATTTTTTATTTTTTTTATTTTTTGGTCATTTAAAGGCATACTAACCTAATTTGACTGTGTGGATTTGATTGACTTTTTTTTTGGATATAAAAATTTGGAAAGTAGCCCTGGATACAAAATTAGAAAGTAGCCCTGCAGGAAGTGGTTCGAGTTGGTGTTGATAAAAATGGCTTTTGAAAATCTAAAAGATGATCGGGAAAGCCAAGCCTTGTTGGTGGATTTTGTGATGGATTTTAGAAGAGAAATGGAGCAACAAGTCAGAGAACTCTCTGAACAAATTGGGCAAATAAGCTCCTCCCTTGTAAACTCGAGGGAACAGATTATAAACAATAGAGAAGAAAAAAGAATGGATCAGATGTCGGGTGAAGTTAAAGAAGTGGAGTATTTTGAAATGGGACACGAGATGGAAGAAGCAATTGTCATAATAACTGAGAATCTTAAGGAAGAAAAAAGAGGAAATGTTCAGAGAGCAAGCTGTCTCAAGAAGAGGAAGAATTTATGGATTGAATTCATGGATTCTGAATTCCTTTGGAGGAGAGATCACTGGAGGCTTAGGAGGTAGCAAATGCCCCCTCTGTAAAGCTCCAGTGTTTATGGCTCTCACACCACTTTTTATTCTTACAACAGCCCTGTAAGGTAAGCAAGACTGAGAGATAGCGGTCCACCCAATAAGGTACATGACTGAGTGGGAATTTGAACCCAAGTCTTCAGGTTCAGCACTATAACCACTATACTGCACTGCCCCTCAATAGTTACAGTTATACAGGCTGAACATACGACACAGGCAAAGAGCAGAGCACCTGCAGGTTACATCAGCTCCCAGAGGGGCACTCCTGGACTCTAAAAGGTGGTCTTAGGACTCGGCTGCCTTGCTCTGCCTGTTAACTTCTCCTACAGCAGCCCCCTGCCTTGGTCTCACTGCCAGAAACACCCTCCTTTTGTTATTTCTTACACTCTCAGGTGTACACTTCTTCTGGCAGGATGTGTGGGGTAAGACGGAAGGCTGAGACAACTTTGATTGCTCCCCCTGCCCTTCTGGGTACCCACTTTCTATCAAGATCTCTCCTTAAGGAAGCATTCACTTGAAACATTGAGAAGCAGCAGTTGGCATCCTATACCAATACCCCATCAGTGACTGCAAACTCCTTCCATCATCATTAGACATCATCATTAGAGTCCAATCATTAGAGTCCAATGCAACTTCCAAGTTTAAGGAATCTACTACTGCGGTTTCTTACCCTGTTAAATGGGGTTAAGACACTGCCCATAGTGGGATGTACACAGTTGCACAATAGATTATTATATAGATTATATCTCACAATAGACAGTGTCATTTCCAGGACCAGTTTGTTGGTGTATCTTAAAAACAGTGCTAGCCTGTTGGGGACAGTGAATCATGATTTTCACTTCTTTCCCTATATACACCAGCATTTCTCACCATTTGTCCCCTGCTGCACCACTTCACATTTTCCACCTGTTGGAAGTACTACTGGAAGTAACTGGTGATGGATGTCATCATCAGTCACTTCTGGATTAGGAAGCCAGATGCAACATGACAGACACCAGGAAGAGGCTCAGGATGGACAGGAGGGCTTTTCTGAGTACACAAAATGCGATCGCGAGAGCTCTGCCTGCCGAGCTGCACTACTGGTCTTGCTGCCAGGAGGCAGAGGGTCTCACACGTACTACCAGACACCTTAAGTACCACTAGTGGTACCAATACCACTGAGAAACACTTATATACACCATTTCGAAAGTGGTGGTTGTTGAAAAGTGGTATATAAATATTCCTAATAATAAATAAACAACAACAGTAATGGGCTCCAGAAATCATAATGGGCTCCTTGAAATCCTGCGGTTTTCAGGTCATACAGAACAACTTTCTGGTACAGGAAGGTCTTTGGCTGCAGGGAGAGCTAATCAGTGGAGTGGGTGGAAGGATCTCATTTGGTCAATAGTTTCAGAAACTAGACACTACAGCAGAGAAATTGTGGAGCTTCTGGAGTAGATGGGTGATAAAATAGTGGTTTCCCCAGGAGGCATTTCTTCTTTCTCAGTTGCCCATTCCCATCCTGATGTCCTCTTTCAGATCTTACAAGCTGCTCTTCTAACAAAGCAATAGGGGATCCGCCCTTCATGGCATCACCCTCTGTGGAAGAGGAGCTCCAGTGTCCCATCTGCATGGAGTTCCTGACAGGCCCAGTGACCCTGGACTGTGGCCACAACTTCTGCAGGGGCTGCATCACCAACTACTGTGAGATATGGGAAGATCTGGAGGAAGATCTGGAGTGTCCCCTCTGCAAAGCCAGAATCAAGAAAGTGAATTTCCGACCAAACTGGCAACTGGCAAATGTTGTCGAAAAAATCAAACTTAATTCAGGGAAAGAGGATTTATGTGTGAAACATAAGGAAAGTCTCCATCTCTTCTGCAAAGAGGATAAGGAACTGGTGTGTGTGTTTTGTGAGCGATCCCCAGGACATCAATCACATACCATCCTTCTCTTGGATGAGGCTGCCAAGGAGTACAAGGTAGGATCATTTGAATCTTTGATAAGAGAATTTTGTTTAGTTAAACTGAATTCTGTGGAATATGGTTGTTCTTCCTGGTACATCGAGAAACTGACTCCTTTGAGGGCTGATGTCAATTATCTTCTGCTCTAAGGAAGGTGTTCCCCCTCGGATAACTGTTCTTGGTGCCCAAATGGTTGGTTAAATAGTTCCAGCGTTCCCCAGTCTACAGTCCAACGGTTATACAGCAGGTTCTCTTTCTAATTCAGGGTGAGAAGGCTTGGACTTCTAACCAAGCAGCTTATAAAGGGAAATTTTCCTCCCTAAGAAGGAATATAAATAGGAGTTAATGGGGACATCCATGCCCTTCATCAAACCTGAAGAGGACAATGTTCTCCCATTCAAAATGCAATGTGATAAGGTGGGGTAGGAACTGCAGAGAGTGGCCTGCAGCCCTGAACATGTATAGACCGGTACGCCCACCCCCCTGCAGGGGTTGCTGGTCCGTGATGCAAGTGAAGAACTTCATGTAAGGAAACACATTTGGGGAGGCAGCGAGTCGAGGGAGGGGACCCATTTTTCACCCACTACCGTCCCTAGCCTGCAGCCTCCACGGAGTCCAGACTGGCTCCATCCTCTTCTCGTGTTGTACGTGCCAGAGGAGGACATGGAGCCCAGCATTCTGTACGTGGCCAGTAGAGCAAATGGCAGCACTGGCCCCGGACACAGAAGGAGAGAGGAAAGCCCTGCCCATCCTCTTCTTGGCATCTGATGCCTCTAGTGGCCAGTGGAGGGAATGCTAAGAGCCCAGTATTCCCTCCACTGCCATTAGGGGAAGTGACAGTGGCACAGGACACTGAGCAAGAGGTAAATGAGAAGCAGACTTGTAAGGCAGAGGCTGAGGGAGTTATCCTCTCATCCTCAGCATCCTGCAGTATTGCTACCATCTCTTGTGACTAAGCCTTAGAATCCCACCCGGCTTCACATTCAGTCCTTCAGCTCCAGGGACAGCTGAAGGCCTTCAGGTTCCTCCCCGGCTCTTGCAGGCTTTGGACTCCCTCCACCTCAGGGACCCCTGCTTCAAAAATCTGGTGCACACAAAAGGTGAGCAGATCCAGATAAGCCCCTGTTCCATTATGTCATCAAGACCAAACACAGACCTATAAATCTATAATGGTTCATTAAAGAATAAAAGTTCACGTACGACTCAATAAGAAAGGCACTTATCAAAGAACACATACAGTCTAAAAACAAAAAAGCTGGCTTTCTAAACTGACTTCTCCCTGCCTCTCACCTGAGTCCTCCCATCCCCTGGGAGCAAATAAGGTGACCTCTTTCAGGCTACCTGTCTTTCAGGTAAACCTTTCAGGCTACCATGACTGGCAGGGCCGAGCATCCAGGGCACAATGGAAGCGTAGCCAGCCCCTCCCTTCTGAGGGGTTCCTCTTTTACCTGTGCTACCAGCCTATCAGAGGGCTGGATCCATCCACTGAGCCTTCTAGAAGGATGGTGCAGTCTCCAGGCCACTCACAGTCAGTCACTCACTCTGACCCCTCCCAACTGGAGAGTATCAGATGTTTCCAGTTTGGAATTAACTTCGCTTAGGCCACTGGCTGTTACTGAGCTTCCTTATTTCAGTCTCACTGGCTAAGTTCACAATGACACTGACTCACCTTCCAGTTAAGCAAGATCCTTACCAGCTGTAGAGATGTTACAGGCACCAAGATGGAGTCAGACTGAGGCCTAGCAGTTACCTTAGTGCCACACCTGTCTCAGGGATTTTTAACCATCTCTAACTGGATCTACTACTATAATAGATGTTGTAGAATTATGTGATGAGGACCCCAAGGTCTTCAGGTTGTTAGGGGGCTGCTAGAAAAATGCAGGATATGTATTGTGTAAATATCAGTCATCTTTCCAAAGGAACTAAACTTGAACTTTCATTTCTCACCAGGATCAGATCAGTAGCAGGCTGAAGATCTTGAGGGCAGAAAAAGAAAATATCCGGAAGTGTAAAGCAGACGCAGAAAAAGAAAGCGAAGACCTGCTGGTAAGTGTCAGGATTGTTGGGCAGTTCAAAGATACCTGAACCTATTTCTGGAGATGTGGAACAGAAAATTCAAGAGTCCAAAGGCAGGAGGCAGCTCGGCTCCTCTAATCCTCAGTGGCTGGAAGGCCCCATCTTCTGTGCACGGCCATTCTGAAGGTGGGCCCCTTGAGGTCTTTGGAAAACTCTTTCATGAATGGTGGTGTGATCTCTGTGAAAACTCAAAAATGTCCTTCATATCATCTTTGACCTCATGGTACTGCAAGGACAGCCTTAGAGCCCAATCCGTAAGGCATGTTTGAGAGGCTTACCGCCAGGCAAGCACCTGATGGGGGTCCAGCCTCCGCCACATGGCGGTTGCACAGACTGCTGAGCCACAGAGAGGAAAGCGGGGGTGGGGGGAGACGGGGAGGAGGTGTTCCAGAGAATGGGGAGGCAGATGGAGGGTGGGGAGGAGGCATGATGGGGAGGCGGGGAGAGGGCGGGCAGGAGGCAGACCTGGGGGAGGGAGGGAGGCATGTCTGGTGGAGCTCTGCTGCACCAGATCCAGAGTGTTAATGCAGGGCTCAGTGCCCAACACGAATGCTCTTCCCTCACCGCCAACCTTTTGGTTGGTGGTGAATCGAGGAGCCCCATTGCGGGGCTGCTTCCCTTCTCGCAAGGTGCCACCTGCGGCTACCGTGGGCGCACTAGATGCGATGGCAGCCGTTTTCAGTACGGCCGCAGCCGCTTGCCACAGGAGCGGCCCTTGGCCTGCCATTCTTTTCTTCCTGTCTACTTGTTGCAGAACCAAACAAAACAAAAGAGACAAAAGACCAAGGCTGCGTTTCGACAAATACACCAGTTCCTGGAAGAAGAGGAGAGAAGCCTCCTGGCCCAGATGGAAGAGGTGGAGAAGGAGATTGCAAGAAGGAGGGACGAGCACGTGGTCAGACTCTGCAGGGAATTCTCCTCTCTGGGAAATCTCATCCAGGAGATGGAGGAGAAGTGTCAGCAGCCGGCCAGGGAATTCCTGCAGGTAAGGTCTGCTGAGCTCCACGGACTGCCTGTGCTGTCAAGGGGAGGTCCATGTATAGTGCATTACAGCAGTCTAACTGGAATGGTCCCAGGGCAAGTTAAATTCCTAAATAAAACTAATTTACAGAGGTATCTTACTGAGTATAAGAGGGGGTTGGGGATTGTCATGAATATGTGCAGTTCAGGCCTAGTAGCATTGCAAAGCCTGAACCAAAGTAACCCAGTAACATAGAAGTGGCTTGCATCCTAGCTGCAAGGAATTTACAACTCATGGAAGGTGATAAATGTAGCACCACAGTAGCCAGAGAGGCGCCCAGGAATCCCCAGTGGGGAGGGGGAGAACTAAGAGAACTAGTATCCAGCCCCACTTCCAGAAGATTCTGTCCCCAAGAGTTCGGATTGGTCAGTTCAAAAAAGTACAGAGTCACATCATCCTGTAGCATGAGAGGTATAAGAAAAGCCCAAAGGGGTGTCTGGCCCTTTGTCTTCGTCTTTGGTCTTTGTCTCTTGGTGAGATAGGTGGTGGGTGCACATCCTGCCCCGCCAGGACCATGTGGCCCATAGGTAGCTGACCTGAGGATCTACAAAAGAAGCTGACCCAGGTGAGAGTTAGGAAATAATAGAGATAGCTTTATTATTTTATGCTGATATGTTTCCTATAAGTTTTATGCCTCCAGCATTTGCTGCCTTTTGTAACTTTTTGTAACCCTATATACTTAATAAAGTAAAAATCTTTTTACCATGTTGGTGCATTGTCTGTTGGGGACAAAGGTTCAGAATCCTGCCTAGCCATTCAGCAAGCTACCAAAAATCCTCATTGTGGACTAGTAACTTGAAGACTAAGACTTTAAGTAAAGAAAGTGCTCAGTGCCTACAAGGGATATAGTTAAGCCTAGAGGGTCTTAGTTTCCCTGGACTGAGACACTGGCTCTTACAGGGTGGTGGCAGTACTACCGAACAGGGATCTTTGAGGGCTCTAGGGTTCAGAACCAACAACTCTGAGCACCCAAAACCCTGGGAGTGTGAGACCAAGTATACGACAGGGATGTATCAAAATTCAGTGACGGCCATTTATCCGTTTGTTAATAGATGCCCTGTTGAAGCTATTGTTTGACCGTAGTGCCTCTGGCCAGAACTAAGCCCCAGATTGGGTCAGACGTTGCTTGGCATTAAGTATCCCCTTGTGATACTGAGATTGTGGCCTGGATAAGATATCAGCAGTGCCACTACTACCTTGATCACCCGCTACCATTTCCCTTTTCACCCCACTGTCTCCCCTACCCCAACCCATTTCCATCATCTCTCACCACCCTCCAACCCCACATACTGCTGGGGGGTATGTGATGGATCCACTAACATGCGGAGCTGCTACAAGCTTAGTCCTTGAATGGAGTGTGTTAGACAGATCCCTGCCAAATGAACATTGGAGAACCAGAGAGCATCTCTGTCCAGGGTCTTCCTTGTGGCAGGTGCTGAGTTCTCTTTCTTTTCTTTTCAGGATATTAGAAAGACCTTGCAGAGGTACGTGGATCCCACTCCTTTCCCTTCTTGCTTCCTTATGCTGGGAAAGACTGTGAAGAACATGGTTCTCCAGGGGCTTCTGGGGAGAGAGTGTAGGACTCCCCACCCTCCAGTGCTCTGTCTCTTTGGAACAGGCAGCAGAGCTGCCAGACCTCTGTGTTCCTTCAGCGACACGTTGCCCTGAGGTGTTTGTGCACCTGCTGTTTTCTCTATTCCTGTTGACATCACTAGAGAAGTTTCCTCCCCAAAGCACCCCCAGCGTGTCCTTCCCTCTGCCTGCAGGATTTCTACTCTTTGTTCTCCTCCAGGCTGTCCTTTTCTTCCAGTCAGGAATTCCAGATTGGATGCAGTGGTGTACTTAGAGGGGGGCAAGCGGGACAAATGCCTCAGGCATTGCATGGGGGGGGCTGCTGTGAGACGCCCCCGCAACCCTCCCATACTGAAAGAGCTGCGCCAAAAGTGGCTGCAGGTGCGCATCCACTCTCTGAATGGTTCCACGCTGCTCTGAGGGCCACCCCTCCTCTCTTATCAAAGGCGAAAAGAGGGGCCCCCAGATGCGGCCGTGAGGTCCGACGTCACTTGTGTTAAAGGGGAGGAGAGCGCTGGCAGTTCTCAGCTGCGTAACCTGACAGGAGCTAAGCACTGCCTCTGCTCTTCTCCCCTTTAACACAAGGGAAGGGGGTTAACTTCAAGGTGGTGAGAAGTGACGCGACTGTCTCCCATTTCTCAGGCTCCGAGGACCTTCCAGGCCCCTTCTGAGGGACACAAAAGCTGCTTGACTGGAGCGCTTTGAGGCCACTCAGAAGTGGTGCCCAGGAGGCAACTGCCATTCCAGGAGGTGGGGAAGTGGGTGGCACCTTCTGGGCGCTGCTGCGGAGTGACCCTATAGTGCTGATCAGGCTATCCCCTCTTTTCACCTCAACTACTTCTGGGTCAAGTATGGGGGGCAGAAAAGGGGGTGTTGTCCTGGGTGTCAGAACCCCCAGGAATGCCTCTGATTGGGTGGATTTTGGGATCAGATTTATTTTTCTCCACATCAGGTCTGAGAAGAAGGAGGCATTTGAGAATCCTGTGGCTTTTCCTCCTGGGCTATCCTGCAGAATCAGGGAATTCTGTGATGTGAAACCCCTTCTGGAGGAAGTCATGAAGCAGTTGAAGGCAGTCATGACGCAAGGTAATGAAGAATGATGTGCAAGGATGAAGTTGGTGGGCAGGACTTGCCATGGTGTAGGGCTGAAAGGAAGGGGGAGAGAAATCAGTGGTGTATCTGGGGGTCCTGGTGGCGGGGCAACCCCAAAGTTTTTTGACCCCCCCACACGCCTTACCCCCCACCCCTCTTCCGCCCCCCACCCGTGAAAAAGGGGGAACGAAGGAGGCAGCTGAGGTTTGGGGATGCTGGAGGCCTCTCTGAGGAAGCGAGAGGACAGGGGCACCTGGGCTAGAGTGGCAGTCCTCACACACTTCGCTTCCAGAGGTCTCTTGAGGCACAGTTGGGAGGAGGCTGTTTTTCCTCAGGAGGGTCTCCAGGCTGATCTTGTCTCTTTCCTCCCCTCCCTCCACCCAACAGCAAAGGTGACTCTGGATCCAGACACAGCTCATCTCCAACTCATCCTGTCTGAGGACCGCAGGAGTGTGAGATGCGGAGACGAATGGCAAGATCTGCCCGACTATCCTGAGAGATTTGACTTTTGGCCTTTTGTGCTGGGCCATGAGGGATTCACAGCAGGCAGACACTCCTGGGAGGTCACTGTGGGAGGGGAGGGAGACTGGGGTGTGGGGGTTGCCAGAAAGTCTGTGAGGAGAAAGGGCTGGTTTGATGTTATTCTTGAGAAAGGGATCTGGGCTGTGGGGAAGTGGGGAGGTCAGTTCAACGTTTTTAATTCCCCTGCTGACACTCGTCTGTCCTTGAAGAAGGAGTTCAAGAGGATCCGAGTGACTCTGGACTGTGCTGGGGGGCAGGTGGCCTTTTCTGATGCTAATACAGGAATCCATATCTACACTCACTCAGGAGCCTCCTTCTGTGGAGAGACCCTCCTCCCCTTCTTTTTTGTGGATTATAAAGCCCACTTGAGACTCTCTCCCTGAGGCAGTCGCAGGATCTTCTTCTCAGGCTCTGCTGGTTTTCCTTTCCAGACCAGAGCGATTGACAAGAAAGTGCCATCTATACATGTGTGTAAGTGGTAGAATTTGTGCCTTAAACTGGCCCTGAAAGAGGGTTGACGTATACAGGGGTCAATATGGGAGGTCGCTGTGAGAGGTGTGGGAACGTGGGTTGTGGGGTTTGCTGTGGGGTCTGTGAGGAGAAAGGGCTGGGCTCAGATTAGTCCTGAGGAAGGACTTGCTGTAGGCGGGTGGGGAGGTCAGGACAGAGTCTGGGAGTAGCTGCTGGGTGAGCTGGGGGGGAGCAGGACTGAGATGCAGGATGCAGGGGTGGGGGGAGGAGCACTTTTACTTGTCTGTGATTCTTCTGAGGCAGCCACAGAAAGCAAAGAAACAAATTAGGCATTTTAACTTCTTCTCCAAACAGGCAGGGAAATGAAAGCGCTTAAGGAATTGCAGTCTGTGTGAGGGCTGCTGCTGTGGAAGTTCAGCTCCATCCTTTGCACAGAGCCTGCAGGTTCCACCAGCACCTTCATCTCCCTCCCTGTCTGGAGAAGAAGAGAAATGGCTCTTTTTTTCTTTTGGACTTTTTGCTGCTGCCTCAGAACAATTCCTGGTAAGCCCCTCATCTCCTCCCCCCAATGATCACAGAAAACTCATTGTTTTTTTGGCTTAGTTTATTTGTGAGATTGACTTATACTCAAGTATCTGTGATAATTAAGAGCCGCTTGGCAGTGAGAGCCTCTTTTCCAGCTCTGCAAAGGCCTCTCAACTCCTTCAGGCAATCATCAGAATTAAATGGCATGAAATCTGCTCTTTACTCTGTCCCGGAATTCCCTCCTCCTCCTCCAGCTTCTTTCTCAAAGAGACCATCACGCGTTCAGGGCAACAAATAAAGCAATCATCTCATCCAGCGCGATGCCCAAACTCTTTTGCGCTGCAGTCCCCCTTTATTCCTCTGTAGTGGTTTGTGACCCTCCTGGTGGCGCAAGAGGAAGCCTCCACCTGGTCACGCAAGGTTGCATCCAACTCTATGAACCTTGGAATGGCCTGCAAAGCCTCCAGCAGCCACTTCTGGATTTTGGATGGACACTTCCAGCAGTGACATAGCTAATGATTGTGTAGCCCAATGCCAAGCTCAAATGATGCCCCAGAAGTGATGTCACAACCAGAAGTGACCTCACACTCGGGCTTTTAAAAAGTGAAAATCATGGGGAAACCCGCCTCCTAGCCCCGGGATCTCGCCACCCACTTGCTGTAGTGCCTCCCCCCAGTCACCAACATAGCTAAGGCATCTATGAGCTACTTAGGGTTAAAGAAAATTTGTAGCCCTCCCCCCAAGACAAAACAAAATTTAATTAAGTAAATAAATAAAAAGTGAACCTCTGACTGGTTCAAGACAGTGTACTGGAGTAAAGTAACAGTTATTCTCCCCCTGTTGAATATATGAGGAGCACCACTTGAAAAATTGCCTTTTTACCCAGTTAGCAGGTGTAAGTGTATTATGAGACATGAAATGAGAGCTGACACATATTAACACCTTATTGGTTCCATGCTGTATCATAATAACATCTCATTGGCTCTCAGGTCAGTCTCTCAGGTCAGTTTTGAATTAAGTAAATCCACTTTTTGTTCCATAAGGCAGTTGTGTTTTCATTTTCTGGTAAATTGGCCGTAACGTTTGACAGAGTACAGACATTCCAATGAGGTTTGTTTCATTGCGTTCTGCATTAAATTACCTTTCCAATGATATCTAACATGGTTATAACAATTTTGGTCACTTGTGTCAAGCTCAGCTTGTTGCCTCCCAAAACCCAATGCCCGGTACAACTACTACCCCCTGCACCCCTTTAACTATACCACAGACTTCCAATTTGCTTCCAGAAAGCAAAAGTGGGTTAAAGAGGCTTCTGTGGGCCATTCTGAAGTCCACAAAGGCAAATAGAGTGCAAAGGTAGCCTGGAGAAGCCCCCCTCTCAGAGTCTTCCAGGACATTGTTCATCTTCCAGAATGGCTCCTATTTGGAGCCATTTGTGGGCAAGGACAGGTGGGAAAGACAATCCGCAACAATAACAGTCTCTTGTTCAGCCCAGCTCAAAGTTCTGATTATTGTTTTCAAGAAAAATAAATGTTTATGGATTTGGAAATCTGTGTCATGAATGATGCAGGTGGGTTCTTGATGTTGCAGATGCTCGCCAATCAGTGCTGAATGCAACCAGCAGGCAGAACCAGTTTTCCAAGGCCTTTTTAAAAGACAAACATTGCTGTTCGTTGTAAATCATTTATATGTTGCTCCCCATGTTTAAGGAAACAAAGGGTAGGATAAGATTTATCACAGTTGAAAGAAAACCTGAAATGTTTCTCCAAGAGAATGGCAGACTGTTCAGGAGTTTTCAGCTGTCACCACCTCTTTCAAGCCAGCCATGGATGTAACCTGCCCTGATCCACTTTCTGTCCACTACAAGTGAACAGGAACTGGATCACCTGCCTCCCTGCCATGTTGCCAGTCCTGGGCTAGACAGGCCAAGGGTCTGACTCACCCAAAAGCAGATCCCTGTGCTTGGCCTAGAAAGAGGAACAGGGCAGACTGTTGCCGTTTCACCCCCTTATTTATTCTGCAATTGAGCCACGGTCAGAGGTCAAGTGGGCAGAGGGGCCAGGGGAACGCATCAGCTGCAGCAGCAGGGATGTTCTCAGAAGGGGGGCACTTTTGAGAAAGGGCCTTCCCTGAGTAGCATCGGGATCATAAGAAGGCAAACTGAGACATTTGCTTTAGGGCCAGAACAGCCAGTCTGCCTTGTCTCTGGATGAGAGGCCAAATGGGTCAGGGTGGGAATGCAGAATGCAGTGGGATGAGGGGGGATGGTGACATTGGATCATGCTCCCCAAGAAGAAGAATTTAAGCTGATTTCATTACATTGGGACTTATTTCGGAGGAAACATGCACAGGATTACATGTAATATGTTCAGCCAAGATCTCCTGGGGCCTGAGGCAGTATACCAAAGGCCGACCCACCTTTACCAGCCTCTGGTCCTCCCAGTGGAGGAAAGTGAGGCAAGAGAAGTGGGTAACACTTCCCAATCTCCAGCCTGAGGCCACATCTTCAGTTGGCTTCATGGATGGGCCTGCCCTGTCTGGGTGCAACCACCCTGTAAGGCCAGGCTGATGCTGTGATTCCCCCGCCTTGCAGAAAGGAACGGGGAGTTCTTCACAGATGGGTTTTTAAAGTTCTGCTCTGCCTTCCCAACAGAATCCTCAAGGCAGTTCAAAAGAGAGCAGAAACATGCAATGATTGAACATCAGTGGTCAGCCTTAACAACCAGCAAATGCAACAATCACAAACACAGGAGACCAAAGCGCATTCCCACACCAGCAGCTTGGGGGCCCCTCTGGTTCAGTGCCATGTGCCAAGCACCCTCTTCTGTACTTGAGCCAAAGATGCCAGGTTCTGCCCGATCGCTCTTTTCTTGGTGCAGGACAGCCGCCTGGCAAAGACGCACACATTGATGATCACTTTGACCACAATCAGTGTGGCAATCGTCACTCCAATGGTAGCTTCTGAAGGCAGGATACTGGAGGTGTCTGTGTTTCCTGAAAGGGAAAATAATCTCATTCAGATACTGCAGGAAATGGTTGTTTAACAAAAGACATTTCTGATATAAGAACACTCATTTTCATGTCTCCATGTTTCTTGCCCATGTGAAAAAGAAAATGTTTTCTAAGTTGTTCCTTTCTGGAGACAGCAGGACATCTTGTGGAGTGGGGTTCTTGGGGTGCGTCTTCAGGTTACACTGTCCAATCAGGCCACATCTTAGGAGCACTTTATCTGCGCATAAAGTGCTTGGCAAAAGAAGAAGACAGAAATGACAGCTGTTTTGCCTCAATTTTCCATGTCTCTCAAAGCCCAATCCTAATGTGGTGCCCGTGGTATCCTGCAGGGGACTTTTGATCAACAGAGGCCTTCTCTGAGTAATGAAACCTGTATCCTCAGGGTAAGCCCGAGCTGGGCTGCTGCGTCTACTCAGACCTGTGCCCACTAACATCTGGCGCAACTCATAGCTGGCACAAGTCCTTGTGGATGCAGGTTTTGGGATTGATACTGGGAAGGGGCTTAGAACTGGCAGACGTTGCTGCTGCTAAACACGCCCCCTTCCCAGTCCAGATACACCTTCCTCTGCACCCCCATCACCACCTAATTCCACCCACACCCTGCCTCCTTGCTTATGGGGCTGGTGGGTGTCTGGGGGTTATGGGGAGTCCAAGGAGACCCATAGGGACTGCAGTGGCTTACCTGGGGGCAGTGGCTTCACTAGGATTTGCGTCACCCGGAGCGGGAGGCCTGCGTGTCACCCCATGCAGTGGGCGGGGCAACGCCCCAGGTGGTGGGCGTGGTGATGTACCATCACCCACCCCCACTGGTTTTTTGGCTGTACCTTTTGTTAGAACACAGATATTTCAATGTGGTTTGTTTCATTGCATTCTGCATGAAATTACGCATTGATTGATATATAACATGATGGTATCATTCCTCCAGACTCTGATTTTAGTGATTTTATAAACTTGTAGAGTCTCTCTCTCTCTCTCTCTCTCTCTCTCTCTCTCAGACACACACACACACACCCATGTCAACTTACTAACAACTTATTGTGGCAGTTCTCAAACTTTTAGCACTGGGACCCACTTTTTAGAATGACAACCTGTCAATTACCCATTGGAAGTGATGTCATGGCCAGAAGTGACATCATCAAGCAAATTAAAATAAATAATTATAAATAATTAAATTAAAAGAAAAGAAATAATTAAATAAGGGGGAGCCAGTCCTGTTCCACCATGTGAATCTCTGAAGTAAGTCCCACTGTGGTCAATGGGGCTTACTTTCTGGAAAGTGTGGGTAGAATTGCAGCCTGTGAGCTCAAGCCTATGCATGTCTACTCTGAAGTAAGTCCCATAGTGGTCAGTGGGGCTTACTCTCAGGAAAGTGTGGGTAGAATTGCAGCCTGTGAGCTCAAGCTTATGCATGTCTACTCTGAAGTAAGTCCCATAGTGGTCAATGCTCTGTAGTCTGCCTGCAATAACACCCCCCCCCCCAAAGGATCAGTGAGATTTCCAGCCCTCCCAGTGCCCTCCTGGCTTTGCAAGTGCAAAATAGAAAACTTCCCCTTGCCATTTCAAGCCTCTTTTTTGGTCCTTTTAGTTGGGGGGGGGGGAGGCTGCCTTCTGGAGCATTTGTTGCACTCCAGTTCCCTTTTGTGTTATTGGGGGCTGCATTCATTGGATCGGGACCATTCTGGTGTCGTTGGATTCCTCTCAGCCTGCCCTTTCCGACGGACTATGGTAGGCACGCCTACTCGCGAGTAAACGCGCAATATGGCTCACTTTCCCTTTCCATAGGGCTCCATGCATTTTTTCCTTCCGGTTTTTTGGCCATAATGTTTGAACAAAAGGAGCTATTTCAATTCTGTTTTTTGCATTGTGTTCCGCTGGACATTCTGCATCCAACGGTGTGTGGCACGACACGGTAGCTCCTAAAGCCGGAAAGTTAGCGCATCCTCCCCACAGGGCCCGTCACACACACACACACCCCGCGTCACCTGGTGCGGCCAGCACACCCCACACCCCCCTAGTGATGCCACTGCCTGGGGGTAGGGGGAAGAGTTTCTCCTTACCTTTGGCTGCACCACTGTGCAGCCCTATCTCACGCTGGATACAGCGCAAGCTTCCTGGCTTGCCTGTTGCAGCGCAAGACAGAATTGCGCCCTCAGAGACACATACCATACGTCTGCAAGATAAAATGGAATTGTAAGAAAAGAAGCCAATTCCACAGTTAGGAAGAAGAGAAATTATGCTTAGGAAGGTGAATTAAAAAAAAAAATTCCAACTAGTACAGAAAAAGGACCTCTGACTCAACTGCTCTGTCACTTATGTGAGAGAAAGTTAACAACTTTCCCCAGGGCTCTTTTTCACCTAAAGACTCATCAGGCGAGGCTGCATTTGTTCCCACTGCAAATCCCCTCTGAGTGAGTGCAGCTCCCCTTTCAGCTGGTCAATCTCTCTTGCTGTACCTGGGCAGACTGTGAGGTGCCACTGTTTTTTCCCATGCAGGAACACCCCCAGGGCATCCCTAGATTCACACTCAGAGGGTCTGTGTTTCTCTGAGGATGACTGACCCTCTGCATCTCGGTCCTGCTGCCCAAGAATAGAGAGCAGGAGAGGCAGCTGCTTGGCTGGCTCTGGCTCTGCCTAGGGATCTGCCCTGGCAAAGTCATCACAGGGACCAGCACCAGCATCAGAGGCCCACCCTCCAGGGTGATGCTCGTGTCCTCTCCCAGCACTGCCCCCTGCTGTCTGTGAGAGGAGGTGCAAAACTTTCCCCAGGGCTCTTTTTCAGCTAAGTGAAGACTCATCAGGGGAGGCTGCATTTCTTTCAGGAACTTCTTCTTTTATCAAAACAGCTGTTTTGTGGCCAGTTACTCAACATCTCTGACCCACCTACACAGGAGCAGGCCCTATTGACCACAATAGAACTTACCTCTGAGTAGACACAGACAGAACTGTGCTTTGAGAAAGGGATGGAGAGTAAACAGGCACACAGGACAAAGAAATTCAAACTTTTTATTCTTCATTCACACCCATTTTTTACATATGCATTACTACAGGAAAATCTGGCTTTTTACATCTGGACCAATCAGAACGTAAAACAATACACTGCTTCTCTGAGTAGATATACATATTCAATCAAGAACAGAGCATCATTTTACTGATCATAGCATCCTTTCCCTAATTCCTGAGGAAGGGGCATCTATTTTGGAGCCTGCAGATCTCTGATCTCTTTTGCTCAGGATATCCTTTGGAATATGGGAAGATAAGTCTTTCAGTTTCTCATGGGAATGCTTTTTTTCCCATTCCACCAAACTAAATCAATAGCCTTTGGAAGTACAATTGATCACACAACGCAGCTCAATAACCAACAAAATAAAATGATTCAAAATGAGTTATGACTGGGTCACCAACAAACTGTGACTGCATTTCTTCAACCAAGCTTTCAAGGGATGAAACTTTTGCATTCATTCCAGGGAACTCAGGAGGTTGAACCCGAGAGCAAGACATGCAGTGAGGGACTTCCAGTCCAGACAAAAGGCGATCCACACATGATCCACAGCATTCCAATTACTGGAGAAAATGGGAAAACGTGACATTCTAATTTGGGGGTGTGAAGACTGCCTCCAAGTACAGGTTAGCCTTCCAGCTAAATATTTACTTCTGCAAACCAGGCAAGGCGGCTTGCAAAGGCTTTTTGTTTCTTCATTTGTTTGTTTCAATGTTTCAAAAACTTAACAAGTACCCAACAAAAATCAGTTCATCATACACTGGGGGGTCCTGACCCACAGTTTGGGAAATACTGCTGTATGCCAGCCTAGAAGAGCAACACTTCAGGAAGTGAAAGTTCAGGGCTGTCTCTCCGGGCTCTGGTTGTGTTCCTTCCTGCAGATCCGGAGTCAGCCTCACATGGCATAGCCACCGTCGAGAGATCCGACCACCAGACATCACGGGCGGAACACAGTCGGTGAGCATCAAGGGTCTTCTAGAAATGATTGCCCTGGAGAGAGGGGGAAAGGCCTGATTTTTTAAAATGTGTGAATGGACTGGAAGGGACTCCATCAAGGGAGTTCTCTTTGGGACCAGCTTCTTCTCCCCAGTCAGTCTCAGACTCTGCAAATGCTCCCAAAGAGCTCTGATTCAGAGAAAGGGGACACGCAGAGCTTGACTCTTTTCTGTGGGTTAAGTTGTCCTGACTTCGTCTCACTGGGTCTTATTGTACAATCAGCAGTGGCATAGCTAGCGAGGGGTGGGAGGCGGTTCTCCCCAGGTACCAGTCTTTAGGGGGGTGACATCACAAATGACCAAAATTTCTAACATCGCAGAGATTAGGAATAGCTCCATCATGCTATATACCATTGGATGTGGAATTTACAGTGGAATGCAATGGAAAAAACCAGAGTGAAACCTCTCCTTTCCATCAAAAGTTATGGCCAAAAAGTCATAAAACAAAAAATGCATGGAGTCCTATGAACATAAGAACATAAGAAGAGCCCCACTGGATCAGGCCATAGGCCCATCTAGTCCAGCTTCCTGTATCTCACAGCGGCCCACCAAATGCCCCAGGGAGCACACCAGATAACAAGAGACCTGCATCCTGGTGCCTCCCTTGCATCTGGCATTCTGACATAGCCCAAAAGTGAAACAGAGTCATAGCACACGTTTACTCTCGAGTAGGCAAACTTGCCTTAGTTTGTTTGAAAGGGCGGGCTGAGAGGAATCCAAAGACACCTGAATGGCTCCTATCCAATGAAAGCAGCCCCCAAGAAACACCCAAGAAGGAACTCCCTCCCTCCAAGCTGACAAATGTATTGAGCCCTATGGAAGGCGAGAGCAAGTCACATGGTCATGTTTACTCATGAGTAAGCAAATGTACCTTGGCTCCTGGTCAAATCAGACAAAGGGGAATGCAAGGTTGGCTGTATGGTCCCAATCTGATGAAAGTGGAGCTCAACAAATGCTCCAGAAGGCAGCACCCCTCCACCCCCCCCCCCCCCCGCAAAGAATAAAATAGGCTTCAGCTGGTAAGGTCCATTTTATTTGTTTTTAGACTTGCAAAGCCAGGCGGGTCCTGATAGTGCAATGCTTGAAATATAAGAATTTACACTGAACTGGGCACTGGGGAGGGCTGAAAATCTCACTGATTTTTTGTGGGGGGTGTTATTGCAGGCAGGCTACAGAGAAAATTTACTTGGTGTAACACGGCTGGCTTCTCCTTATTTAATTATTTGTTTTTCTTTAATTTAATTATTTATAATTATTTATTTTATTTTGTTTGATGATGTCACTTCTAGCCATGAGATCAATTCCAGTGGGTCCCAGACAGATTATCATTCTAAAAAGTGGGTCCTAGTGCTAAAAGTTTGAGAACCACTGCCTTAACTCAAAACGAGTCAATGAGACATCGGGGGGGGGGAAGGTGACACCCTAATGACCAACATTCTGGAAATCGTGGCTTTTAGGAATAACACCATCATGTTATATACCATTTGATGCAGAATTTCCTCCAGTGCTTGTGGGGAAATAGTCACTGCATTTATTTTCTGGCTAACATTATTATTCGTTTCATGTCATGACGATCTGTCCTGGGACCAGTGCTTTTCAACCTCTTCATAAATGACCTGGAGACAGGGTTGAGCAGTGAAGTGGCTAAGTTTGCAGACGACACCAAACTTTTCCGAGTGGTGAAGACCAGAAGTGATTGTGAGGAGCTCCAGAAGGATCTCTCCAGACTGGCAGAATGGGCAGCAAAAAATCAAAACTTTAGATATAGGATGAAAATCCTGCAAATAAATAAATAAATAAATATTTAAAGTCCTATTTTAAAAGGGATAAACTCAACAAGCAAGAAAGACAAAGAAAGGGTTGAAACCAAAGCAGAGAGATGCCCTAATGCTTGTCACCAACATATGGGGCTGAGGTGGTGCGGAATCTCACATATGCACTTTGAATTGGAGGGGCTGCAAGTTAAGTCAAGCCCTTTGCACGGCCTCCATAGGCAAGCTGGGAAAACTACAAATAGGCTGGAAAAAGAACAAAAGCATGACTGGTTTAACCACCCTGATGCCCCGTCTTAATTACCTGAGTGTTTAGGACCTCCAACCTGTGGCATCACTAGGCAGGTGCTGACTGCACCCAGAGACATCATCAAGGAAGGGGTGACACCATGACAGGAAGGGAGAAAGGGGTTGACCAGTCACATCCAGTCATGTCCGGGAGGTCCTCAGGCCTTCTGAGCTGGGGCTCGGCCTCTGTGGATACTCAAACCATGGAGACCGAGCCTGCGAATAAGGAGGTCCCACAGTACTTTGCTTAAGAGATCAGTTACAAAGAACTTTAAGTGGTTGTGGGTGAAAGAAATAATGTTCTATTGTTCTCTTTTGGATAGTCACAGATTAAATGAAAGAAGAAAGGAGTGAGAGTGAAACTGGACTGCAGCTGCCCTGAGTCTCCTCCTCAGCTAGAGGTGACCCAACCAGGGGAAAGAGGAAAGCTAGCAGGGAGTGGGCAATGGAAGCTTGTAGAATGGAGAGTTGGTACACGGCTCAAGGGAAGAGAGAAGAGCAATTATGGAGTCTTAGTCTGCTGGGCAGACTGGTGTGCAATGCCCTTCTATGTAGCGAGGATAGTTGCACAGCTCCTCTTTCCAGAGGGAAGGAAGAAGGCAGCACGAAGGAGCTCCTCTGCAAGGCTGGCCTTAGGAGCTGCCTACAACCTCTACCTATAGCAGGAAACATCCTTGGCAGGACTGCAGTTTCACAGCCAAGGTCTGTCAAATCCGAGAGATGTAAATAAAATTCATTATAGACTTGACTTTCCATTCCACCATAGAGATACGAGGGTCGCCCAGAAAGTAATGCACCACATTTTTTTTTCTCAGCCTACAGTAATGGTACGAATGTGAAACTTTAGATATACATTATTTGAATTTTCAGGAGTGCGCACACAAATTTTTGGTTTCTTCAGACAGATAGCGTAGCTGCAGCAGTGTTTCGAAATGGCATCTGTAAGTGATGTATGTTACAAGCAGCCTGTCATCATTGAATTTCTCACTGCGGAGAAAGAAACTGTTGGGAACATTCACAAACGTTTGTGTACAGTTTATGGAGAATCTGCAGTCGACAGAAGTACGGTTAGTCGCTGGGCACAGAGGGTGAGGCCATTAAAAGGCGGTTCGGTAGAGCTCCAAGATTTGCAGTGTTCGGGGCGGCCATCCACGGCTGTCACACCTGACAAGACGCAGCTTGCTGATGTGCTCATTCGCAAGGACCGACGTATAACGACTAGGCAGTTGGCGCTGAAGCTGTCAATCAGCAAAGGAAGTGTGGATGAAATCATCCGTGCTCTTGATTACTCAAAAGTGTGTGCACGATGGGTTCCGCGCTGTCTTACAGTGGACCACAAATCTCTCAGAAAAAACATTTCTTCTGAGTTGCTGAAACGTTTTGAAGATGAGGGGGAAGCGTTCTTGTCCAGGATTGTGACAGGTGATGAAACCTGGGTTCACCATTTTGAGCCCAAAACGACAGTCAGTGGAATGGCGTCATCCTCAATCTCCACAGAAGAAAAAATTCAAAGCAACTGCTTCCGCCAGTAAGGTCATGATCACTGTGTTTTGGGACTGTGAGGGCGTCATACTCATTGATGTAATGCCAAGAGGCAGCACCATTAATTCTGAAGCTTATGTGAAGACATTAACCAAACTCAAGAAGCGCTTCCAGCGACTTCGGCGCCATAACAACCCAGGTGAATGTTTGATTCAACATGATAACGCTCGGCCTCACACAAGTTTGAGGACTTCGGAACACATCACTAAACAGGGTTGGACTGTGTTACCCCATCCACCCTACAGCCCTGACCTAGCTCCCTCAGACTTCCACTTGTTTGGGCCATTAAGGGATGCCATTCGCAGAAGACATTTTGAGGATGACGAAGAGGTGATTCGCACAGTGCAGAAATGGCTTCGTGACCAGAACAAGGAGTGGTACCAACAGGGCATACATGCCCTTGTGTCTCGCTGGAGGAAGGCCATAGAACTGGACGGAGATTACGTGGAAAAATAGGGAGTGTAGAAGAAACATCATTCTTTCTTGTGTGTAAGTTTCATTGTGTTCAATAGATAATTGTTGAAGAAAAAAAATGTGGTGCATTACATTTTCAAGCACTGTGCCAATTCACAGTCAAGTTTAGCTGGTCTGAATTCTACTCCAGCAGGGCATGTGCCCAGTGGGTCCAGGGACACCGTCATCAGTATGTGTGCTGGAGGTTTCATTGCTAGAATTGCTCCAGGGTATGCTTCAAATCATAAAATTTGTCTTTGGCTTCTGCTGGAGACGACAGTCGGTGCATAAGCACTGATGAGAGTGACAGGTCCTGCTGATGACTGGAGCTGCAGGGACAAAATTCTTTCACTTCCCACAGCAGGTGGGATGATGGATTTCAGCAGGGTATTTCTGACCGCAAAGCCAACACCATGTTCCCTGGTTTCGTTTGGTGGTTTTCCCTGCCAGAAAAATGAGAAATTTCGCTCCTTGACAGATCCGGAATCTGGCAGCCTAGTCTCTTGAAGGGCGACGATGTCCATCTGCAGTCTGCTCAGCTCCATGTCGATGACAGCTGTTTTGCGTGCATCATCTATTGCTTGCAGGTCATCAGGGAAGCCAGGTGTCATTGTCCTTACATTCCAGGTGCCCAGCTTTAGGGCAGGAGTTTTCTGTTTTCTATTGCATGGTGCAGAGTTTTCGATCTGCTTGTCGGTTTTCACCCTAAACCCCACGCACCCCGTGAGGTTAACGGACCGTGGCGAGGCAACACCTTACTGGCTGGGGACTGCCCAGCTTAAGGCGGGCAGTAGCTGCCCAATGAGATGCAATGATCTCTCCCACCGTCGGAAGCAGCCCCTGGCGTCATGCCCTACACCAATCGAGTGAAGACTTATAACCGGTAACTGCTGCTTCCCGTGTTGTGCCGACGCCGTATGGCGAAGTTGGAGTGTCCTCTCCAGTGCGCGAAGCCTGGGTAAAGAAGGTATGGAGGATAGGCTGTTACCCATGCAGCAAATCCCCCCTCTCCACGTCGCTGGAATGATCCAATGGAAAGGCAGAAACCAATACGGTTGGTTCCAGCGGCATCGCAGGAGTTGCCAGAACGTTACTGTGTGCAGCCACGAACTGCCTGAGGGACTCCGGCTCCTGATTTTGCCTCGAGGTTGACTCCTGAAGCCTTTTCCACAACTGGATGTAGCCACAAGGCAGTGGAGGTTTGGAATCAGAGTTTTCCTTCTCTTAGATGTCTCCCTATTCAACTTCCTGATAGCCACAAACCTCTCTCGTGCCCCTCCCCCCTGCATCCCATTTGTCTCACCACTGCTCCCTATACAACTTCCTGATACACACAAACCCCTCTCGGGTTTAGGACTTTGAACCCCTCTCGGGTTTAGGACTTTGAAACCCCTCTCGGGTTTAGGACCTCTCGGGTTTAGGACTTTGAAGTCCTAAAGTGCTGCAAAGAGATCATCGTCACTGAGCTGCATGAAATCCTTTGTCTCTGCTGGAGAGAAGGTGGAGTACCTCAAGACATGAGGGATGCAAACATCATCACGCTGTACAAGAACAAAGGCGAAGGGGTGACTGCAACAACTACCGTGGCAGCTCTCTCCTTAGCGTTGTAGGAAAGTTGTTTGCCCGAGTTGCACTAAAGAGGCTCCAGGTACTTGCAGAGAGCGTTTATCCAGAATCACAGTGCGGATTCCGAGCCAACAGGTCCACCACTGATATGGTATTCTCCCTTAGACAACTGCAGGAGAAATGCAGGGAACAACGACAGCCACTCTTTATAGCCTTCATAGATCTCACGAAGGCTTTCGACCTGGTCAGCAGGGATGGCCTCTTCAAGATTCTCCCCATGATCGGATGTCCACCCAGGCTCCTCAGCATCATCAGATCCTTCCACAAGGACATGAAGGGCACTGTTGTCTTTGATGGCTCCACATCAGACCCCTTTGACATCCGAAGCGGCGTGAAGCAGGGCTGTGTTCTTGCACCAACCTTGTTTGGGATCTTCTTCGCTGTCCTGCTGAAGCAGGCCTTTGGAACTACAACAGAAGGCATCTATCTCCGGACCAGATCAGATGGAAAGCTCTTCAACCTCCCCAGATTGAGAGCAAAGTCCAAAGTCCAGCTGAAATGTCTGCGTGACTTCCTCTTTGCCTACAATGCAGCTATCACTACCCACTCTGCCAAAGATCTCCAGCAGCTCATGGATCATTTTAGCAAGGCCTGCCAAGATTTTGGACTGACAATCAGCCTGAAGAAAACACAGGTCATGGTTCAGGATGTGGACTCACCTCCCTGCATTACAATCTCTCCACATGAACTGGAGGTTGTCCATGACTTTGTGTACCTTGGCTCAACGATCTCTGACACTCTTTCTCTCGATACCGAGCTAAACAAACACATCGGTAAAGCAGCTACCACGTTTTCCAGACTCACAAAGAAAGTCTGGTCCAACAAGAAGCTGACGGAACATACCAAGATCCAGGTCTACAGAGCTTGTGTCCTGAGTACACTTCTGTACTGCAGCGAGTCATGGACTCTTCACTCACAACAGGAGAGGAAACTGAATGCTTTCCACATGCGCTGCCTCTGACATATTCTTGGCATCACCTGGCAGGACAAAGTTCCAAACAACACAGTCCTGGAACGTGCTGGAATCCCTAGCAAGTATGCACTACTGAATCAGAGACGCCTGCGATGGCTCAGTCATGTCGTGAGAATGGATGATGGGCGGATCCCAAAGGATCTCCTCTATGGAGAACTTGTGCAAGGAAAGCGCCCTACAGGTAGACCACAGCTGCAATACAAGGACATCTGCAAGAGGGATCTGAAGGCCTTAGGAGTGGACCTCAACAAGTGGGAAACCCTGGCCTCTGAGCGGCCCACTTGGAGGCAGGCTGTGCAGCATGGCCTTTCCCAGTTTGAAGAGACACTAGGCCAACAGTCTGAGGCTAAGAGGCAAAGAAGGAAGGCCCATAGCCAGGGAGACAGGCCAGGGACAGTCTGCACTTGCTCCCAGTGTGGAAGGGATTGTCACTCCTGAATCGGCCTTTTCAGCTACACTAGACGCTGTTCCAGAACCACCTTTCAGAGCGCGATACCATAGTCTTTCGAGACTGAAGGTTGCCAACTACTATGCTTCAAATCATGCAGGGTTCACACTGACCAGCTGTAACTTGATGTGAAATGACTTTTGAAAGAAAAAAAGGAGGAGTTGTAGCCACTGGTTGCCTCCTACTTGAAGATCAAGGCAGGTGAAATCTTGAACCGTGATGGATACACTGATTCCAGAACCAAGAGCTTTGCACAAAATGGGGCATGGGGTTTCCTAGGAAGGAAACGGACTGTTTCATTTCTATCCCACCTTTCACTAGATAGTTCCAAAGTGGCTAATTGCTATTTTGACCAAGTGACAAAATGCCAAAGAGCACCTCCCAGTGCATCCTCAAAACTGGCCAGAACGGGGGGATCATGGGAAAGATCCTCCACCTGCCACATTATGGCAGCCGTGACTGTCTTGTCTAGTTCCACCCTTGCAATCCATGGCAATGGTGCTGGAAGAGAAGGTCAGACCCTCCCCCAGCTTCTCACTCCCTTTCCAAGGGAAGCCAGTGAAGAAAGGAGGGGACCACAGTCAGGCAATGCAGCTGGGCAGGTCAGGAGCGGTAGTGGGCAGATGCAGGACTCTCCATTCATCTCTTTTCTGCCACCCCCACCCACTGCTCAAGGCAAGCACTTCATTGGATCTCTTGTCTGGGCCAGCCTGAACTGTGAGGCTAGAATAGTCTTCCCTCCTTGGAGCCACCTAGAGAAAAGAGATGGGAGAGACATAAAACAAACAGGCTGCAGGAGTCAGTAATTCCTACTGTGGAAGAATAAACTCGGTGATGAATCCCAAGCACTCTGCATATGCTCTTCTTCTTCATCAGGTTCATAGCCTAAGCTATGTTAAGCCCTGGCTCAAGCTACCCTCGACTGGGGAAGGTGCAGGGTGAAAGTGCAGCCTGGTGCAAAATGCCATATTGAGGACAACGGAGGGCTCCTCTGGCCACATCTTGAGCCTTCCCCTCAAGCTGCCCGACTGCACCCTCCTTTCCCTGCTGCAGGAAGATCTCATGGGGGGGCTGCAGTGCAGAGGTTGGCCTCACATTCAGCAGGTTGCAGGTTTAGAGCCCGGCATACCCCGATTGTGTCAGGAAAGACTATACCTGAAACTATGGGGGTTGCTGCCAGCCAGTGTAGACAACTCTGAGATGGATGGCCTGACTCTGTACAAGGCAGGTTCCTACTTTCCACCACTCAGCCCTCTGCCATGAGAAGGATGGTGTCAGCACAAGGCCTTTCCTCACTGAGCCACTAGGGGTCAGCCTTTTACCACCACTAGCCCTACGGATGACCTGAAATGTCCTGTGCTTGGGACTTTCATCACTGCCCTTCCAGGCCATGCTACCCCCAACCCACCAGACCTGTGGAAAGAGCCATCCAAAAGGCAACTGCAGAGGAGTGTTACTGGCCTGCTACAAGGGGGGCAAAGTGATGAAGACACAACAGGGGGCACAAGAAAAGAGCACAGGAACTTCTGGGCGTTCAAGCACAAGTTCTGGGTGAAGCAGCAGGACTGCAAGGGCTGCATCACCAACTCCTGGGAGTCACTGGGAGATCCGGGGAGGGGGTGCTTGAAGTGTCCCCTCTGCAAAGCTCACACCCTGAAATGCAACTTCCAGCCAAACTGGCAGATGCAAGAGAAGAAAGTTTAACTCCTTCACTGAACTGCAGCAGCAGGAGATCAGCTGTGTGTGAAACACAAGGAAGCAATCCCAAGAGGAGAAAAAGCTGGTGTGTGCGACTTGCCAGCAGACCCTGCAACACAAACCACACACTGCAGTTCTCAGAGAAGCAGCTGTTTCGAGTACACGGCAGGAGATCATCCGGACCTTTGGGAATGGGCACTTGAATGGCCTCCTAATATGGTCATGTATGTTTTGTTCTGCCATAGGCAAGAAAACACCACCACCACCACCATTTTCTTGGTACAAATCTTTGGCTAAATAGTTCTATCTTTTCCCAGTCTGTAATCAGGCTATGGACAAGCATGTCTGAACTGGCCCCTCTGCCTTTCAGCAAGTCAGCATCAACCCTCTTGAAACATTCTGCAGTATTCCCCCATAGAAAAACAAATGTTGCACAATTTATTGATTATCATGTGAGGGAGATTCCATGAGGGTTGTTCATTTTGCAACCTGCATCCAGGACAGGGGCCGTGCCCTCTCTTCAAGGTCCTGCAGCAAAGGGAAACATTTGCACCCTCTGATTCAAGGCTACTCCAGGATTTTGGCATCAGGACGTTGAAACGAGTCTCAATTTTCAAAAGCACTCAGGTTAAAAAAACAAAAAATAAAAAGGAAGGATTAGCACGTGGTTTGAAGAGGGAGGGAGGGAACTCTTGAGATCCTGTTTAAGTCCATTTCTACAGACCTTTGTTGCTCCTTTTATGCTGTTGCAGGGGAATGGAAAACTACTCCCTCCCTTGTGGCTTTTCAGTAAGGGCTCAAAATATACCTGCTTCACTTGGCATTTGGTTGCTGGGTGAATCTCTGCCCTCTGCGCGTATGTGGCTATGGCTTGACTGCTTCCCTGGGCTAATGTGTTCCTCCCGCAATGGCTCAATGATATGTGTGAGGGTTTGCTTTGTTTTATGTTTCATGGTTTAATGTTAAAAATAATGTTCTCAATGCTGCGTTAGCTGTTTTTCTTTTTACCTGCTGTGAGATAGATACTTTATACAAAATATACTGCGTACTTCTATTATAAAGCTTTGCAAGCCAACTTGGGCATTTGCTTCCGCATGGAAAAGGGAGGAAATAAATAAATAAATAAAACGTAGGAAAAGTCTGACTGGATCAGGCCAAGGGCCCTCCTACTCCATCATCCCACCAGGTGCTTCCGGGAAGCCAGAGCTATACCCCCCTCTCAGCTGAATGCCCTGTAGAAAGGGTATTCAGAGGCACCCGACTACTGCAGCCAGAGGTATCGTGCCCCGAGCGTGATTACCACTCACAGACAGTCCTGTCCACCATGCCTGTGTCCAATCCCCTTCTGCAGCCATTCAGGCCAGTGGCCATTTCCACATCTTGTGGCCATGAATTCCACAGACTAATTATCCACTGTGGGAAGAAATCCCTCCTAACTCTCCTGCCAGTCAGTTTGCAGGTCTTGGTTGACGCCAACCTGGTTGAACTCTCTATTCTTCCTGGAGAGGAGCTGCAGCTCAGGGGTTGAGCAGGTTGTACCATCACCCATCAGATGAGCACCCAAAGTTGCTCATCATCAACCCATCATCACCATCATAACCATCAGGTTACCCATCATCAAACATCAGGTTGCTCAAGAAGGGGGAGGACTTTTCCGGGGCAGAGTCTGATCCCCTCTTGCTGCTCCTTTGGGTAATCCTTTGGGTGCCCAGAGTAAGATCCGGAATGCAGAAGGGGCTGAACTCAGGCTGAGGCTCCTTCTCTGCAAAGAGCCCCAAAGAGATCCAGGAGGGGATTCCAGTGAAACATCCCACTTCAAAGGGGATTTCTGATGATTTTCTGATGATGGCTTCCTTGGATCCTGCTGCTGTGATTCAGTCAGCAGCCTTCAGAGTCGTTTCAGGCTGGAAAGGGTTAAATCTCACTCCAGGGGAAACCGATTCTGCAAAGGAGGGGCTGATCAGGCCCCTTGATGTCCCCAAAGAGCTTTCCCAAGCAGGAGCCCCTTGAAGCTCATCCTGCTGCTTTTCAAAAGTTGTTTTTGTGATGTCAGAGGAGATCCTGAATCAGTTCCAGGAAGGGAAACTCCCCCTTCAAGACTCACAGGGAGAAAAGGAAAGTGACTCCGACTTCCCTGTGCCAGGAGCCATGGCAGCTGCAGGGGACATCCAGGACCTCTGCTATGAATTGATTTGTCCCTTCTGCCTGGAGTATTTCAGGGACCCGGTGACCATCAGGGAGTGTGGGCACAACTTCTGCCGAGCCTGCCTGGCCCAGAGCTGGGGGGAGGAAGAGGAGGAGGGCGATGTTGCCTTGGTGGTCTACTGTCCCCAGTGCAGGGGATCCACTCAGGGAAAGAGCCTCCTCCCAAACCGACAGCTGAAGAACGTGGTGGAGATAGCCAGGAAGCTCCGCCTTGGGGGGCAAGGGGGGGCCAGAGAAGCGGAGGGGGTCTGTGAGAAGCACCAGGAGCCCCTGAAGCTCTTCTGTAAGGACCACCAAGCCCCCATCTGTGTGGTGTGCAACAGATCCAGGGAACATGAAAGCCACAAGGTGGTTCCACGGGAGGAGGCTTTCCAGGAGTACAAGGTAGGAAAGGGCTGGGGATCTTGATGGCAGGGGAAGGGTAGAGCTGCAGGAGCACCTCATTAAAGAACCACAGTTTTCCTGTGTCTGACCCCCCCATCCCATACTTTGTTGGACCAAACAGTATCACACACCTCCATGACTGAGAGGTTGTCACATTCAACACATACTTGGATTCAGTCTGACCCAAAACATGCTTGTTTTTTTTGCAAAATCCTTTAACATGGTTCCCACTGCAGATACAGCTGGTCCAAGACCTTCTGATGCCTGAGCCTGCATGCAACATGCTCCTCCCTCACACGATAATATGCCAGCCTCTGCTCCTCTGCCTCTCTCATGTTCTGGCTCAGGACTCTCCTCCCCTCCACATTTCCCCTCCTCTCTGTCCCCCACCAACCTGCTGCCTCAGGCGACTGCTTCAGTTGGCCTCCTGGATGGACCAGCCCTGCCTCCAGCTCACACTGCCAAATACGGAAATTAGAATTTTCCACTTTAAAGTAACCCCTTGGACAAATGGGACTCTCAGATGTCCAGATTTGCCCCAGGCAGTGGCATAGCTAAGGAGGTGCAGGGGGTAGCAGTTGCTCTGGGCATCAAGTTTTAGGGGGGCAACAAGCTGAACTTCACACTTGTGGCCAAAATTGTGAACATTTCTGTATGTATCAATAATACTGTCTTATATCTTTGGAAAGCTCATTTCATGCAGAATGCAATGAAACAAACGGCACTGGAATATCTCTGTTCTATCAAAACTTATGGCCATTTATCCAGAAAATGAAAACACAACTGCCATTTGGAACAAAAAGTGGATTTTTTAAACTCAAAACTGACCTGTCAGACTGATTGTTCTGAGAGGCAATGACATGTTATTATGTAATTGACATGTTTCAATAAGGTATTAATATGAATCAGCTCTCATTCCCATGTATCATAATACAGTTACACTGCTAACTGGGTAAAGACGCACTTATCAAGTGGTGCTCACCTTTTATTAAGCAGAGGGAGAATAACCGTCCCCCTTCACCCCAGCACACTGTCTTTAACCAATCAGGGGCACACGTTTTATTTATTTTCTTAATTAAATTTGATTTTGTCTTGGATGGGGGGCTACAAATCCACTTTGACCCCAGGTAGCATATAGATGCCTTCACTATGACACTGGCTGGGGGGAGATGGCAGAGCAAGTGGGTGGAGAGCTGCTTGGGGGAGGAAGCAGGTTTCCCCCCAATTTCCACTTTTTAAAAGTCCAGGTGGGATGTCACTTCCATTGGTGACATCACTTCCAGGGCATCATGTTGGGATTCGCACCGGGCTACGTGTTCATTAGGTACACCACTGGCCCCAGAGCAACCAAGCCTGAATTTGGGGCACACTCCCACTGCTTTCCTAGCCGGAAGAGCAGCCAGTGGTGGACACAGGTACATCCTGGGCAGTCCAAAACTGCTGATCAGTTTTGGATGCCTCTGCAAGGGACCCCTGGAGGAGGAAGGGGGCTGGTGCCGATGTGGTATGACAGAGGACTTGAAAAAACTTTCAGAAGGCCATAAGGAGGGTGGGTGGGAGGTGGGGCGGAGGAGTGATCCGAGGAACCTCCTAGAGGAGGAAGGAGGCCTGGGTGGGCCAGGAGTGCCACCTGAATGGGAGAAGGAGGTGGTGGTGAAGTCTAACCCCTCCCCTCCCAGGCCTGGAAAAAGACACTGAGACTCATAGCGGGGCCCTGGAGGACCCCCTCTGCTTGACCTCCCCCAGGGGCAGCAGGATAGCACTAGGCAGGGACTCCTAGACTTGCCACAAACCGAAGTAGGGCACTCAGCAACAAGGCTAAATGGCATCACATCCTGCTGGAAAAAAATTAATATATAATTAATAGAAGACATTGAAAAAGAGCTTCAGTCCAAGTTGGTGCTAAATACTGGCTGGTAATTTGGCCAACAACTGAAAGTGCACATACACATAAATTTCTTAATTGTATCCACTGGAGTCAGACTGAGGCTGAGTTTTTACCGGAGTACCAGACCTGCCTGAGAGTTTTTAACAAGTTCTAACTGGATCTATTACTGTAAGAGAAATTCTAGAATGATGAGATAAAGACCCTGAGGGACTTAGGGGGCTGCTGGAAAATACAGGGGTTTGGTGCAGGGAAGATACACCTTGACCAGTAGGCTTGATCCCACCTGTCTGTCTCTCAGCTTTCGTCTGTGTTTGTGTGTGTAAATATCAGTCATCTTTCCAAAGGACGTAAACTTGATCTTTCATTTCTCACCAGGATCGGATCAGTAGCAGGCTGGAGATCTTGAGAGCAGAAAGAGAAAAAATCCTGAGGTATAAAGCAGGCGCAAAGAAAGAAAGCCAAGACCTGCTGGTAAGTGTCATGCTTGTTGGGCAGTTCAAAGATACCTGAACCTGTTTCTGGAGACACAGAATAGACATGCAGGAGTCCAAGGGCAGAAGGCAGCTCTGCTGCTCTAATCCTCCATGGCTGGAATGGCCCCATGTCCTATGCACGGCCATTCGGAAAGTGGGTCCTTTGAGGTCTTTAGGAAACTCCTTCATGACTAAATATTCATCTGAGCTCTGTGAAAACTCAGAAATGCCCTTCCAATCATGTTCAACCTGATGGTACTGCAAGGACATAGCCCAATCCAATTGGGCTTGCGCCAGCCCAGCACCAGTGCACAGTGTCGCAAATGTGCCATTACACACACCTGTGACAGTCTGCACCAGTCTGGTGCTGGATCTGGCTCAGCAAGAGCCTGCCAGCACCAGGCAGAGGACAGGAGACTACTGCCCACCACTCCAGGTGAGCACCTGATGACGGAGTGGTAAGTCTGGACAGGTTGGTGGTGTTCCGAGCTGGGGAAGGTGTGGCAGGAGGAGGTAGTGAGGTGGGGGGAGAGATGGAGACCGTCTCTGCCACTATACCCTCACCCCCCTAGTCCCAGGAGACCCAACATGGGTATCTTTGAATCTGTGACCACACAATAGTGGGCTCAGATCCAAGGACACCTATCGAGGCCTCCTGGTGATTACATAGGGTAAAGGACTGTCCCAAGTACCCCAGCACTGCTTCCAAGCCCCATGGAACACAGCTGTAGCCATTTTGGCGCCACTGCAGCCCTGGGCCATGGAAAGCTTTGGATTGGACTGTCAATTCTTTGGTCTGCCATTCATTTCTTCCTATCTACTTGTTGCAGAACCAAACAGAAGAAAAGAGACAAAAGACCAAGGCTGAGTTTCGACAAATACACCAGTTCCTGGAAGAAGAGGAGAAAAGCCTCCTGGCCCAGATAGAAGAGGTGGAGAAGGAGATTGCAAGAAGGAGGGACAAGCACCTGGCCAAACTCTGCAGGGAACTCTCCTCTCTGGGAAATCTCATCCAGGAGATGGAGGAGAAGTGTCAGCAGCCAGCCAGCCAATTCCTGCAGGTAAGGTCTGATCTGCTGAGCTTCACGGGCTGCCTGGGCTGTCAAAGGCAGCTGCATGTATAGTGCATTTCAGCAGTCTTACTGGAATGGTAGCAGCGCAAGTTAAATTCCTAAACCAAACTACATTTACAGAGGAATCTTACTGAGTATAAGAGGGAGTTGTGGCTGTATCTAAATTCAGTCTTGATCCTTTAACCGCTACTGCATAGATGCCCTCTTTAAACTACCGTCTGACCCTCGTGCCTCTGGCCAGAACCAAAGCCCAGACTGCATCAGAAGCTGCTTGGCAATAAGTATTCCCTTGTGATATTGGGTTGTTATTCTGTACACTCAGGGCACAATCCTAGCCCAGTTTCCAGCACAAGCATAAGGGCAACACAGCTCTGAGGTAAGGGAGCAAACATTCCCTTACTTGGAGGAGGCCTCTGTGACTGCCGCTGCAGCACACGTCCCATTGGCACAGCTATGCCAGTGCTGGAAAGTGGGTTAGGATGAGTGGTTTATTGCCCTGTCCTGCTGCTAGAGGTAGATCTAAAGTAATTCTCAGGGTCAGTTGGTTATTGTCCTGGCTGGTCATTAGGGATAGACGAGAAGAAACTCACAGGGGGTCTCAGTGCTGAGTTTTGCAGGTGCCTGAATGTACCATGGAAGTGGACCCTCCTCCTCCCTTTTGGAGCCATTCTGGGCACCTAGAGAAAAATGGAGTTGTCTCTTCCTTTTGCTCTTAAAGCCCAGAATGGCTGGACGGGTGGCTTGCACAACATGTTCAGGCACTGGCAAAACTTTGCACTGTGCCCCCCCACATAGTAACAGTACTGCACAATCATATCCTTCCTCCCCCCCCCCCACCCCGGCCAGTGTACCGGCACTGCTTGAGCACCCAGCAAAGGGGCATTTGCAGATGTCTTCTTTTGGTAAAGGAATATTTGTTCTTACTTCAGGGAAATGCCTCTAGTGCCAGATCTACTCTGACCTGTAGCAGCTATTTTGCTGGAGCATGAGATTGAGGCCTGGATAAGATATCAGCAGTGCCACTGCCACCAATACCATCCCCTTCCACCATCTCCTCTTCACCCCACCACCTCCCCTACTCCAACCCATTTCCATTACTTTTCACCACCCTCCAACCCCACATGCTGACTCACTGTTGTTGGGGTATGTGATAGATCCACTAACATGCTGAGCTGCTACATGCTTAGTCCTTGAATGGAGCATGCAAGACAGATCTCTGCCAATTGAACATTGGAGGACCAGAGAGCATCTCTGTCCAGGGTCTTCCTTGTGGCAGGTGCTGAGTTCTCTTTCTTTTCTTTTCAGGATATTAGAAAGATCTTGCAGAGGTATGTGGATCCCACTCATTTTCCTTCTTGCTTCCTGATGCTGGGAAGGGTCTGTGAAGAACGTGGCTCTCCAGGGGCTCGTGGGGAGAGAGTGTAGGACTCCCCAACCTCCAGTGCTCTGTCTCTTTGGAACAGGCAGCAGAGCTGCCAGACCTCTGTGTTCCTTCAGCGACACTTTGCCCTGAGTTGTTTGTGTACCTGCTGTATTTTCTATTCATGTTGCCATCACTAGAAAAGCCTCCTCCTCAAAGCACCCCCAGTGTGTCTGCTTCCGTCTCCAGGATTTCTACTTTCTTCTCCTTCTCCTTCTCTTTCTTTTGTTCCAGTGAGGAATTCCAAATTGGATGCAGTGGCGTACCTAGAGGCGGGCAAGTGGCACAAATGCCTCAGGCAGTGCACTGGGGGGTGCTGCTGTGACACACCCCATGCGACACCCCCACCCCATACTGCAAGAGCTGTGCTGAAAATGGCTGCAGGAGCGCATCCACTCTCTGAATACTTCCACGCTGCTCTGAGGGTCCCCCTCCTCTCTTGTGAAAGGCGAAGAGAGGGGCCCTCAGATGTGGCCGTGAGGTCCTTCCCCTCCCCATGCGTTAAAGGGGAGGAGAGTGGTGGCATCACTCAATTGTGCTACCTGACAGGAGCTCAGCACTGCCTCTGCTCTTCTCCCCTTTAACACAAAGGAAGGGGGTTAACTTCAGGGTGGTGGGAAGTGACACGACCTCCTCCCATTTCTCAGGCTCCGAGGACCCTTCCAGGCCCCTTCTGAGGGACACAAAGGCTGCTTGACTGGAGCGCTTTGAGGTCGCTCAGAAGTGGTGCCCAGGAGGCCAGTGCCATTCCAGGAGGTGGGGGAAGTGGGTGGCACCTCCTGGGTGCTGCTGCTGAGCGACCCCATAGCGCTTGATCAGGCAATGCCCTCTTTTCACTGCAATTACTTCTGGGTCAAGGGCAGGAGGTGGAAAAGGGGGTGTGGGGCAGAAAAAGGGGTATTGTCCTGGGTGCCAGAACCCCCAGGAACACCTCTGACTGTGTGGATTTTGGGATCTGATTTTTTTCTCCACATCAGGTCTGAGAAGAAGGAGACGTCTGAGAATCCTGTGGCTTTTCCTCCTGAGCTCACCTGCAGAATCGGGGAATTCCATGATGTGAAACCCCTTCTGGAGGGAGTCATGGAGCAATTGCCAGGTAATGAGGAATGATGTGCAAGGAGGCAGATGGTAGGCAGTTTGGACAGGACGTCATGGTGCAGGGGCTAAAAGTAAAGGGGGAGAGAAATCAGTGGCATATCTCAGGGTCCTGGCACATGGTGCAACCCCCATTTTTCCACCACCCCCACACCTCTTGCCCCCCACCCCTCTTCCGCCCCCAGCACCTGTGACCCGGAAGTAATGACTTCCCTGCAGCTACCTCTTCCATTCCTAATTTGGAAAAAAAAGTGGGGGAATGAAGGAAGCAGCAGAGGCCCCAGCGGAAGCACCACTTGTAAGTGGTTTGGGGCTGCTGGAAGCCCAGCTGTCTGGGGCGCTGACGCTCTAGGCCGCCCTCTCGCTTCCAGAGGTCTCTCTGAGGACTGGGCACAGTTGGGAGGAGGCTGATTTCCTCACAACGGTTTCCAGGCTGATCTTGTCTCTTTCCTCCTCTCCCTCCACCCAACAGCAAAGGTTGACAGCAAACACCCAACATCCTCAGCAGCAAACGTGACTCTGGATCCAGACACGGCTCATCCCCAACTCATCCTGTCCAAGGACCGAAAGAGTGTGAGATCTGAACACGAATGTCAAGCTCTGCCCGACAATCCTGAGAGATTTGACTGGTGGGAGTTTGTGCTGGGCCGTGAGGGATTCACAGCAGGGAGACACTTCTGGGAGGTCACTGTGGGAGGGGAGGGATGGTGGGCTGTGGGGGTGGCCAGAATGTCTGTGAAGAGAAAGGGCAGGTTTGGTCTTAGTCCTGAGGAAGGAATCTGGGCTGTGTGCAAGTGGGGAGGTCAGTACAGCGTTTTTAATCTTCACAAATACACCCTTTTGTCCCTGGACCAGAAGCTCAAGAGGATCCGAGTGACTCTGGACTGTGCTGGGGGGCAGGTGGCCTTTTCTGATGCTGACACAGGAGTCCATCTCTACACTTACTCAGGAGTCTCCTTCTGCGGAGAGACCCTCCTCCCCTTCTTTTGGGTGGATTATAAAGCCCACCTGAGACTCTCTCCCTGAGGCAGTCGCAGGGTCTTCTTCTCAGGCTCTGATGGTTTTTCTTTCCAGACCAGACCAGAGTGATTGACAAGAAAGTGCCGTCTATACATGTGTGTAAGTGGTAGAATTTATGCCTTAAACTGGCCCTGAAAGAGGGTTGACGTATATAGAGGTTAATATGGGAGGTGAGGGAACGTGGGGTTTGCTGTGGGGTCTGTGAGGAGAAAGGGCTGGGCTCAGATGAGTCCTGAGGAAGGACTTGCTGTGGGCAGGTGGGGAGGTCAGGACGGAGTCTAGGAGTAGCTGCTGTGTGAGGTGGGGGGGAGCAGGACTGAGAAGCAGGACGCAGGGGGTGGGGGTGAAGGAGCACTTTTTCTTACCTGTGAATGTTCTGAGGCAGCCACAGAAAGCAAAGAAACAATGTAGCCATTTTAGCTTCTTCTTCAAACAGGCAGGAAATGAAGGCGCTTATGGGATTGTGGTCTGTGTGAGGGTTCCTGCCAGGGAAGTTCAGCTCCATCCTCTGCACAAAGCCTGCAGGTTCCACCAGCACCTTCATCTCCCTCCCTGTCTGGAGAAGACAAATGATTCCTTTTTTCTTTGGGGCTTTTTGCTGCTGCCCCAAAACAGTTCCCAGTAAGTCCCCATCCCCCACATTGATCGAAGGGTCACAGAAAATTCATTTTTTTTTTTTGGCTCTGTTTATTTGTGAGATCGACTTATACTCAAGTATGTGTGATAATTAAGAGCCGCTTGGCAGTCAGAGCCTCTTTTCCAGCTCTGCAAAGTCCTCTCACCTCCTTCAGGAAGTCATTAAAACTAAATGGCATGCAATCTTCTCTTTAATCATCTCATTCAGCGATGCCCAAACTCTTTGCTGAGTCCCATACTCAAGGAATACCGGAAGCACTCCTGATGTAACTGTGTGTGTGTGTGTGTGTGTGTGTGTGTGTGTGTGTGTGTGTGTGTGTGTATATATATATATATATATATATATATATATATATATATATATATATATATATATATATATATATAAGCGCTATACCCACTTAGCAGGTGTAAGTGTATTATGAGACATGGAAATGAGAGCTGACTCACATTAACACCTTATTGGATCCTTGCGGCATCATAACAGCATCTCATTGGCTTTCAGAACACTCAGCCTCATAGGTCAGTTCTGAGTTAGGGAAATTTTGTTCCGTCCCTTTCAACCTTTTTAGCTCACAGCACGCTGACAAGGCACTAAAATGGTCAACAAGGCAACTAGTGGTTTTTAGTGGCATTAAATTACTACATTACAATAAATTTTAATTAATACAATTAATAGAATCAAATCATTACATGACAAAGAAATTCACAAGAACTTGGAGAGGGACGTGTGTTTGGTTTCTGGAAAGGAGGAAAATGTTCTGAAGCAGGGTGATCAAATTGCTACCCAAGTGTGATGCCAGAAAGTGCTGGCAAAGAGAGGTCAGGCTGAGCATGTAGTGGAGAAATGTGGGTGAGGGGCAGTGATGAGACATGATTGGAACAAGTGCAGGATTTGACTGGGGATGAGACAGAGAGAGAGAGAGAGAGAGAATGTGAGGCGACTGAGTCTGGGCCTTTGGAAGGTGGGGAGGAGTAAAGGAAGGGAAAGAAAGAGAGGTGTTAACTGGGATTATGGTTGGCAACCTTCAGTCTCAAAAGACTATGGTAGTTTGGGGGGAATGTGCCTGTGGGAGGAAGTGGGGTGTGGAGAAGAGAAGCACCAATTGCCTGCTAGTGTATTTGAGAAAAAAAAGAGCATGACCAAAAGCCCAATCCTAGCCATGACTGCTCAGATGTAATCCCCATTATAGTCAATGGGGCTTACTCCCTGGTAAGTGTGGAAGGGATTGTGGCCCAACTCTAACAGGCAAGAAGTGTCTTGATGGGGAAGGCAACACAGGGAGGGTCACTTTGGGAAGGTGCAGGCAAGGAAAGGGGACTTTCAAGGACCCTCTTCAGCCAGCCAGTCCCTTGGTTGGTGGCCTCAGCAGACTTGCTCACTTCACAGGTCTGCAAAAAAAATTTTTGGACAGCTGTTTTGGTTTTGTTGACTGATTCTTACGTTTTTTGGTGCATAACGGCCACCATTGTGAAGTAAAACTGCTTTTAAGCTTCTTTTGGAAGAGTCAATGAAAAGCCTCCATTCAGAAGAATCATACTGAATGTAGAACTGAGCCATCAACCCCTCTAAATCAGAGCAAAACACCAAATTGCCCTCATGAAAAAAGTAAGACAGAAAGTGCCCTAGCAAGCACACTCAACAATGCAGTGATCACCATCAGGACCAATAAACATGTATTTTCATGTTTTTGGGAGCACTGGCAATGAAAAAAAATTTGTTTTTCCATGTTCAGTTTTTTTTCCCCAAGTATGATGAATTTGAAATTTAGCAATTTCCAGCTACCTGTTTGACCAAGGCACATTTCGATTGTGAAAAAACCTGACATCCCAGGAAAAAACGGTGGTCATTTTCGAATTCAGCGCACCAAAAAACATAAGAATCAGATAAAATTATGAAAACAGCTTTTTGGTTGCAGACCTGTGCTTCCTACCTGCTTCTGGCTCCCTCCTTCTCACTTACTTCAGGCTCCCACCCAGAGCTCACCAGGCTTCTCTGGCTGCCCAATCCGCATGCAGGGCAGGCAACAACCTAACAACCACCTCACTGCCGAATCCCATGCGTGTCTACTCAGAAATAAGCCGCATAATAGTCAACAGGGCTTACTCCCATGTAAGTGAGGATCGGGTTGCAGCCTTAGTCTTGCTCAGCAGTGGCAGCAAAGCAGCCATGACCAGCCCCTTCATTGGCTGCTCCTTTTTCTTCTGCTGCCTCGTGAGGCTCAAAGCAGCTGCTTCCCCGTGTGCACGGCTGCTGCCTGTCTCCTCCTGCCCCACGGCACACCTGAGGCAGCCTCGCGGCACACCAGTATATCTTGGCACAGCGTTTGAAAAACGCTGCATTAGGTGGTTATGTTTTTATTTTCTGGTTCTTGGACATAACTTTTGATAGAATACAGATATTTCCGTGCAGTTTGCTTCATTGTGTTCTGCATTAAATTACCTTTCCAATGATGTATGTAATGATGGTATTATTTATTCATACATGCCAAGGTTTTCCCAACTTTGCCCATTAATGTCTGACTCAGCTTGTTGCCCCCTGACTGAGCTTGTCGCCCAGTGCAATACCTACCACCTGCACCCCCTCAGCTACGTCACTGCCTGGAGCAAAGTGACATGATGGAGGACAACTGAGGGCTCCTCTGGCCAGGTCTTGAGCCTCCCCCTTTAGTCGCCTGACTGCAACCTCCTCTCCTTTCTGCAGGAAGATCAAAATGTGCCACAGCAGGCACAAAAGCAATATTTTGTTCAAATGCTCCTGCCTTTGCAAACCAGAAAATCCTGAAGCCCATGGACAGAGGAAGAAGAAGCACTTTGCTCTCACCTCCTGGAGGAGTGTCACGGGAAGACGTTCAGCCTGTCATCTCCCCCCCCCCCACCCACTTTTCCATCATTCAGCATTGTGAAGGCTCCTTTATCACTAACCACTGCACCAAAAAGGTGAACATAAAATGATAGGAGCCCAGACGGAATGACAATGCCACAGTCTCCACCTTTCTCCAGCTCTTCTTCTGAGAATGTTGACTTTGAGGAGGGGCACCTTCAGTGGATAATTCTGTGGCTCCCTGGCTGCCTTTGGTGCTCCCTGGGGAGCTGCATCTCAGGATCTGGTTTGGGAACCACTGGTCCACCACTTAGCTAGGCTGCTGTTATCAACTGCATGTGCACAAGAGCAGAGGCTGGTGAAGGTTACCAAAGACATGGACTCACAGCTTCTAAGATGACGTATCATTTGAATGGTCAGAGGTTCCTACTGCTGGTGGAACAGAGAGCAAAATAAAACAGGAGAACCTGCTTCTCATGGCTTCTTAAGGAGGGACGTATGAAACAAGAAAAAGAGACCAATGAGAAGTCTAGTCTACACAGGTGAGAGCATCCCATATGCTTGCATGGTACAAACTGAACAGGCAACGGCTCCCCCTCCTGATGGGGAAAAACACCTACCTCCACTGTTCATGTACAAGTTTTATCAAAATAATTAGAAAAAACAGAAAAAAGGCGAGTAAAACATAAAACGTTAACATCCAAAGACAATGCAGACGACAACTGGGAAATTTGGATTCACTAAAACCCAAATCCTAAATTGTCATGATTTCTAGCACAGAGGGTGTAGTCAGATATTTATCCTTCAGGCTGACAGAGGCAGGCTGGCAGGAGGCATGAGAGAGGGTGACAGGAGGGTGTAGCAGAGGTGGGGGGCATTTTTGGGTGGGGGTGCAGTCTGGGAGGTAGTAAACTATCCACTTACCTACGTTGAGCTCTAGTGAGCACCTTACTTGTGCCGGATACAGCTCAGGCCATTCCGCCAGCCTGTTCTAGCGCAAGTTGGGACTGGGCTGCCCGGCTTGCAACTGTAGCAGAAGGAGGGGGAGTCAGGGACCAATGGAAACAATACTGGGCAGAGGAGGATCTTGCAGGCCCTTCTCTGTTGAAATGGTATCAGTGCAGCATAATCTGTAGACTGAAGAGGATGAAGGAAGCAGGAAAAAGAGGGGAGGCCCCAAGTGGACCACAGAATTTGCAGAGGGGATCCAGGATCCAAATCCACATCACCTGGTGCACCCTGATTCAATTCCTCTCAACGGCCCTGCAAGCTGATGGTCTTATTCCTACGAACCGTGATTTGAGTGACTGTGGTCACTAGTGGTGTCACCTCCCCCTTTGTGTGTCTCCTGGTGCAGCCGCACCCCCAGCAGTGCCACTGAGCCCAACACTCCCAGCAGCCTTGACAACGGCCTTTGCCAAGGCAGATCACTCTCTTCTGCTGTGCTTTGGAATGGTCTCCAGCTGTTCTTCAAGCACTGCTGTGCAAGCCTTAAAAAGAAAATGGACTTGCATGATTCAGAGTGACCAGATGTCCTCTTTTTCCAGGACATATCCTCTTTTCTGAGCCTCATGTTTCAAAACAGGAGACATCCACTAAAATTGAGTGTTGGGAGAGTTAGAACAGACAAAAGAAAATATTTCTTTACTCAGCATGTGGTAGGTCTGTGGAACTCCTTGCCACAGCATGTGGTGATGGCATCTGACCTGGATGCCTTTAAAAGGGAATTGGACAAGTTTCTGGAGGAAAAATTCATTACAGGTTACAAGCCATGATGTGTAGGTGCAACCTCCTGATTTTAGAAATGGGCTATGTCAGATGCAAGGGAGGGCACCAGGATGAGGTCTCTTGTTATCTGGTGTGCTCCCTGGGGCATTTGGTGGGCCGCTGTGAGATACAGGAAGCTGGACTAGATGGGCCTATGGCCTGATCCAGTGGGGCTGTTCTTATGGTCTCATGTCCTGGAAAAGAACTTAAATTTTCTCCTTTTTCCTGTAAGCAGGCAGTGCAGAGCCTTCTTGAAATGAATAAATTATTAAATTTAAAACTAAATTACATATAAGTAATAGTTTCAAATTAGACACATGAAAGCAATACATGAGTGTTTTTAACTTTGATTTTGTCATGTCCTACATTTTTCTTGGATGTCCCACATTTGGAGGTGCCTGGTCCTCTTTTGCGGTGGTGACATCCAGTCACCCTGGCCTGATCAAAGAAATCATCTCTGCCCTTTGGACACAGGTGAGGCCGAATGAGGGGAGCAAGCTTTGGAGTGCCACAGAGCCCTTCTCGAAGCATTCGCGGGCATGCTTTGTAAAGAAAACAGATGTGCATGCCAGGCTGGCAGAACTGAGAACTTGGTGTTCTTCCAGGAGGAGGGCTGCAGCTCAGTGGGGCAGCAGGGGCTCCAACCTCTTAGGCTGCAATCCTAACCACACTTTCCTGAGAGTAAGCCCCATTGAACACAATAGGTCTTACTTCTGTTTAGGATTGTGCCCTTAAAGAGATAAGTGACTACTTCTTCAGGTGGAAGGGAGGGGGAGGCCTTTGCTGAGTTCTGAGCCCCTCTGGCTGCTCCTTTGTGTCATACTTTGGGTGTCCCCAACTAGTGAGGATAAGACCCTGATTGCAGAATGGGCTGAACCAGCTTCAGGATTTCAGGGTAAGGCTCATTCCCTGCAAGGAGCCCCCAACAGGCTGCAGGAGGGGATCCAGGCGAAGCATCCCACTTCCAAGGGGGCTTCTGATGAGACCCACCATGCTTGGAGTCTCCTGCGGAGGACCATTAGGGCAGCTCTCTCCCCTTTGCATTGGGACTGGCAGCAGAAGTCTGCACAGTATCTATGGAGGGGAGGGGGGGTCCTTGGATCCTGGTGCTGGGATTCATTCAGAGGCTTTCAGAGTTGTTTCAGTCTGGCAAGGGTTAACATCTCACATCAGAGGAGATCTCCAGTCCTTTCCAAGATAAAAACTTTATTTTTCCTACCAGATGACATACCTGGTGACCTGGTGACATACCCCCCCCCCCCCAGAAGAGAAAATGAAAGTGACTCCTGTTTCCTTGTACCAGGAGCCATGGCAGCTGCAGGGGACATCCAGGCTCTCTGCGAGGAAGCCACCTGCCCCATCTGCCTGGACTATTTCAGGGATCCAGTGACCATTGCAGTGTGGGCACAACTTCTGCCAAGCCTGCCTGGCCCAGAGCTGGGGGGAGCAGGAGGAGGCAGTAGCCCCCAGTGCAAAGAGAAAATTCAGCAGAGGGACACGGCTCATCCCCAACTCATCCTGTCTGAAGACTGCAGAAGTGTGAGAAGGGAAGACGAATGGCAAGTTCTGCCTGACTATCCTGAGAGATTGGACTTCTGGCCTTTTGTGTTGGGCCAGGAGGGATTCACAGCAGGCAGACACTTGTGGGAAGTCACTGTGGGGAGTGAGGAGCAGTGGGGTGTGGGGGTGGCCATGAAGTCTGTGAGGAGAAAGGACAGGTTTGATCTTAATCCTGAGAAAGGGATCTGGGCTGTGGGGAAGTGGGGAGGTCAGTGCAGAGTTTTTAATCCCCCTGCTAACGCTCCTCTGTCCTTGAAGAAGGAGCTCAAGAGGATCCCAGTAACTCTGAACTATGCTGAGGGACAGGTGGCTTTTTCGGATGCTGACACAGAAGTCCATCTCTACTCTCACTCAGGGGCCTCCTTCGGCAGAGAGACCCTCCTCCCCTTCTTTTTTTATATAGTAAAGGCCTCCCAAAACTCTCTCCCTGATGGTCTTCTCAGGCTTTGCTGGAGTCTCTTTCCAGGCCAGAGTGATCAACAAGAAAGTGCGGTCTATAAGCAGGTTTAAATGGTAGAATATATGCCTTGAAATTAGCCTTAAAAAGAGGGGTCAAATGATACAGAACTAGAGAACAGAACTAGGAGGGTAAGAACCTAGGAAGGGCGAGTTCCCAACCACCCAGGCAATCTAGCACAGTCCATTTCAGCAATTTAGCATCACCACCTTTAGGAGGTGATAAGAGCCCCATTAGACTAATCCAAGCAACCAATTCAGGGACCTGCAGAGTGGATTAAGCCCATCAACAGCCTTTTGTCTTCCTGAGCTTCCTGAGCTTTTGTAATCTCACCTGGGAAGACCAGCCCCCTTTCAATCAGCAAGGAGGGAGGGAGGAGGAGCTAGCTAGGGGTATAAAGCTAGGGCCTCTCTTCAGGAGTGTGTGGCCTCTGGGACCCCAAGTTCCAGGTAAGGTACCACGAGTTTAGCATCTGGGCGGGGAGGCCAGGGCCCCACACACCTCTTCCCTTGAGAAGAGGGCTGCTAACCAGTGTAGGGTTTTTAAAAGTACCCCCAGTGCTTTTTTTGTAAAAAAAAAAAAAAAAGGTGCAGGAACTCACAACTTGTTAATCTTTTATTTACTTATTTTTTAACCATTTTTTATTGGAGAAATAAAATATTTTTTATGTGCTTCTCCCCTAAAGATGAACTTACTTCTGAGTAGACATGCATAGGATTGGGCTGTCAATCTCCACATCCCCTTCCCCCTAGCTACTTTTCCAACACATGGGGAAAAATACTGTACAGGTGCACTTGTAGCGTGTAGTATGTAGTGTGGCACTACTTCGAGGAGAGGAGGCAGCGAATGGATTCTGAAAAATGACTTACATGAGTTCCATGTAATAAAATTACTCTAAGCAACTGTGGGAGTAAACAAAAAAGGAATTCTTACACGAGAGGGGTCCACATAGGTGCACATAGAAACAGCTACGTTTGCAAACAAGCCATTAAATATGGTTTAATTCAGGTATCAGAATACTCTGTGTCTTTGGGAAGGCGCTTGGCATGCAATTGTATGTTCTCTGCTGCCCTGAGCAGCTGCTGTGCATTGCTGGAGAGGAGCTGCAAATGCTGGCTGGCGGAGGGCATGCTTGTGGGGGAAGGATGAGGAGGATCTCTGGCAAGGCTGGACAGCATGTTGTACACACGTAGAATCCCATTTCACCTGCCCTTAGCATGTGAAAATGGGTGCAGATATATATCTCTGCCAGGATTAAGAGCCCAATCCTAGGTATGTCTACTCTGAAGTAAGTCTCATTCTAGTCAATGGAGCTTACTCCCAGGAAAGTGCCTAGGATTGCAGCCTAAGAGCCCAATCCTATGCATGTCTACTCAGATGTCCACTTTAGTAAATGGGGCTTACTGTGGATAGGATGGCAGCCTCAGATCCCAATCCTGTGCCTGTTTACTCAGAAGTCAGTCCCATTAGAGTCAATGAGGCTTCCTCCCAGGAAAGTGGGGAGAGGACTGCAACCTCAGAGCCAATGGCTGTCTCCTCAGAAGTCAGTCCCATTAGAGGCAGTGGGGCATCCTCCCAGGAAAGTGTGGACAGGACTACAGCCTCAGAGCCCCTCTTCTGCCTGTCTACTCAGAAGTCAGTCCCAGTAGAGGCAGTGGGGTTCACTCCCAGGAAAGTGTGGAGAGGTCTGCAGCCTCAGAGCCGTTCCTCTGCCAGTCTACTCAGGCTGCAAGGCTATGCACCCTTTCCCAGGAGCAAGCCCCATTGAGCAAAATAAGACTTACTTATGAGTAGACATGCCTAGGCTAGTGCTGCAGATTGGCACGGGGGCTGCACCAGCCAGCTTCCTTCCCCTCCTCCTCCACCAAGCCAGTACCTGGGCGTTCCATGGGTGCCACAGCCTGTCTCCCTGGCTGGCTGGCTGGCTGTCCTCCTCCTCAGTATCAGCGCATGTCCCCCACGCCCTCCACAGGTTTGGAAGCTGTGCAGGGAAGCAGAGCCTGGGGGGAGGGGAGGCAGGCTGGGCTCAGGCGAGAGCTTGGAGATGGGGGCAGGAGTGGTCGTTGTGCGGTCAGGCAGGGGCCAGGCGCCCGCCCACCCGCTACCCCGAGCACCCACCCAGCGAATGCCTCTGTTTTGCTCCCCGGTTTTGCTCTGTTTTGCTCCAGAAGGCCTCCTGGAATGCCTCCGAAGGGGAGGGGCCCCTGCAAAAAGGTGCTGGAACTCCGTCCCCCCACATTCCATTAGAAAAAAAGCCCTGAGTACCCCTAAATTAAAAAAAAAAAAAAAGCTATGCAGTCAGGCAGCCAGATAGCAGGGCAGGGGCTATCCAGTGTTCTGCATCAAGTGCCACATGTATGACTATTTGCCTCTGGGGCATAAGTCATGGGTGTGTCCTCGGTGCAAGGAGCTCCGGGGTCTCAGGGAACGCGTCTGCTCCCTTGAAGCCTTGGTGGCCGACCTGGAGAAGCAGAGGCAGGCAGAGAAGGACCATGGGGAGACTTCCAGGGACGATCAGGCTTCGTTCCAACCTCAGGCGTGCAGCTCCTCAGCTGCCCAGGTGGGAAGTCTCGGGGCTGGAGGACGTCATCCTGGAGAGGAGGGAAACAATCCCCTAGGGGGACCGCTTCTCCAGGAGACAGGCCCATATCTGAACGCATATCTGAACCCCTCGGTGGGAGGGGGATCGGGTGCTTCTTGTCGTGGGTGATTCAATTTTTAGAAATATAGAGAGGGGGGGTTTGCGACGGATGTGAGGACCACATGGCGACTTGTCTGCCTGGTGCAAAGGTTGCGGACATCACTTCTCGTCTAGACAGGCTGGTAGACAGTGGTGGGGAGGAGGTAGCGGTTGTGGTGCATGTCGGCACCGACGACGTGGGCAAGTGTAGCCGGGAGGTCCTGGAGGCCAAATTTAGGCTTTTAGGGAGGAAGCTGAAAGCCAGGACCTCAAAGGTAGCGTTCTCTGAAGTGCTACCTGTTCCACGCGCAGGGCCAGCTAGGCAGGCGGAGATCAGGGGTCTCAATGTGTGGATGAGACGGTGGTGTAGGGAGGAGGGGTTTAGATTCGTTAGGCACTGGGGAACGTTTTGGGACAAGCAGGGCCTGTACAAGAGGGATGGGCTTCACTTGAACCAGAATGGAACCAGACTGCTGGCGCATAACATTAAAAAGGTGGCAGAGCAGCATTTAAACTGATCTCTGGGGGAAGGCCGAGAGGAGCCGAGGGGCATCCGGTTCGGGACTCCTCATCCCTATGGGATGAGGATGGGGAGGTTAGAGAACAACAAGACAAAGGCAGAGTAGGAGAAGAAATTGGGAATGGTAGCGTGATGGGATGTGACAGATGGTTTGGCACACCCTCACCCTCAGCAGTGTCTTTTCTAGTGGCTGTCTGCTGGTGTTGCATCTTTTTAGATTGTGAGCCCTTTTGGGACAGGGAGCCATTAGATTTATGATTTTCTCTGTAAACCGCTTTGTGAACTTTTTGTTGAAAATCGGTATATAAATACTGTTGTTGTTGTTGTTGAGAGGATGCGGGGACAAAGGAGCGAATAAGCAGCCTATCCTGGGGCATTCCATGTACAAATGCTTTTATGTGAATGCCCGAAGTCTCCGAGCAAAGAAGGTAGAACTGGAATGTCTGGTGACAAAGGAAAACATTGACATAGTGGGCATAACCGAAACCTGGTGGAATGCGGATAATCAGTGCGATACTGCAATCCCAGGCTATAAACTCTACAGGACGGACAGGGAGGGGCGTGTTGGAGGTGGGGTGGCCGTTTATGTTAAGGAAGGGATAGAATGCAGCAAAGCAGAGATTGAAGGCGGGTCCGACTCCACCGTAGAATCTCTGTGGGTTAAATTACCAGGCCTGTGGGGCGATGTAATACTGGGGGCGTACTATCGTCCTCCAGACCAGAAATCAGAAGGGGACCGTGAAATGAGGAAACAGATCAGGGAGGTGACAAGGAGGGACAGGGTTGTAATCATGGGAGACTTCAATTATCCTCATATTGACTGGGTCAATTTGTGTTCTGGTCACAAAAAGGAGACCGGATTCCTTGACATGCTAAATGACTGTGCCTTAGAGCAGCTAGTCATGGAGCCCACCAGAGGACAGGTGACTCTGGATTTAATATTGTGCGGTACACAGGACCTGGTTAGAGATGTCAATGTTACGGAGCCATTGGGGAACAGTGATCATCCTGCGATCCGTTTCGACGTGCACATCGGGGGAAGAATACCGGGCAAATCTCTCACAAAAACCCTTGACTTCCGACGAGCGGACTTCCCACAAATGAGGAGGCTGGTTAAAAGGAGGTTGAAAGGGAAGATAAAAAGAGTCCAATCCCTCCAGAGTTCATGGAGGCTGCTTAAAACAACAGTAATAGAGGCCCAGCAGAGGTGTATACCACAAAGAAAGAAGGGTTCCACTAAATCCAGGAGAGTGCCCGCATGGCTAACAAGCCAAGTTAGAGAGGCTGTAAAGGGCAAGGAAGATTCCTCCCATAAATGGAAGTCTTGCCCTAATGAGGAGAATAAAAAGGAACATAAACTGTGGCAAAAAAAATGTAAGAAGGTGATACGGGAGGCCAAGCGAGACTATGAGGAACGCATGACCAGCAACATTAAGGGGAATAATAAAAGCTTCTTCAAATATGTTAGAAGCAGGAAACCTGCCAGAGAAGCGGTTGGCCCTCTGGATGGTGTAGGAGGGAAAGGGGAGATAAAAGGAGACTTAGAGATGGCAGAGAAATTAAATGAGTTCTTTGCATCTGTCTTCACAGCAGAAGACCTCGGGCAGATACTGCTGCCCGAACGGCCCCTCCTGACTGAGGAATTAGGTCAGATAGAGGTTAAAAGAGAAGATGTTTCAGACTGCATTGATAAATTAAAGATCAATATGTCACGGGGCCCTGATGGCATCCACCCAAGAGTTATTAAGGAATTGAAGAATGAAGTTGCTGATCTCTTGACTAAGATATACAACTTGTCCCTCAAAACGACCATGGTGCCAGAAGACTGGAGGACAGCACACCTATCTTTAAAAAGGGAAAGAGGGGTGACCCGGGAAACTATAGGCCAGTCAGCCTAACATCTATACCGGGTAAGATGGTGGAACGCCTCATCAAAGATAGGATCTCAAAACACATAGACGAACAGGCCTTGCTGAGGGAGAATCAGCATGGCTTCTGTAAGGGTAGGTCTTGCCTCATGAACCTTATAGAATTCTTTGAAAAAGTCAACAGGCATGTGGATGCGGGAGAACCCATAGACATTATATATCTGGACTTTCAGAAGGCGTTCGACACTGTCCCTCACCAAAGGCTACTAAAAAAAAAAACTCCACAGTCAGGGAATTAGAGGACAGGTCCTCTCATGGATTGAGAACTGGTTGAAGAACAGGAAACAGAGAGTGGGTGTCAATGGGCAATTTTCACAATGGTGAGAAGTGAAAAGCGGTGTGCCCCAAGGATCTGTCCTGGGACCGATGTGTTTCAACCTCTTCATAAATGACCTGGAGACAGGGGTAAGCAGTGAGGTGGCAAAGTTTGCAGATGACACCAAACTTTTCCGAGCGGTGAAGACCAGAAGTGATTGTGAGGAGCTCCAGAAGGATCTCTCCAGACTGGCAGAATGGGCAGCAAAATGGCAGATGCGCTTCAATGTCAGTAAGTGTAAGGTCATGCACATTGGGGCAAAAAATCAAAACTTCACATATAGGCTGATGGGTTCTGAGCTGTCTGTGACAGATCGGGAGAGAGATCTTGGGGGGGTGGTGGACAGGTCGACGAAAGTGTCGACTCAATATGCGGCGGCAATAAAGAAGGCCAATTCTATGCTTGGGATCATTAGGAAACGCATTGAGAACAAAACGGCTAATATTATAATGCTGTTGTACAAATCGATGGTAAGGCCACACCTGGAGTATTGTGTCCAGTTCTGGTCGCCGCATCTCAAAAAAGACATAGTGGAAACGGAAAAGGTGCAAAAGAGAGCAACTAAGATGATTACGGGGCTGGGGCACCTTCCTTATGAGGAAAGGCTATGGCGTCTGGGCCTCTTCAGCCTAGAAAAGAGGTGCCTGAGGGGGGAGATGATTGAGACATACAACATTATGCAGAGGATGGACAGAGTGGATAGAGAAATGCTCTTTATACTCTCACATAACACCAGAACCAGGGGACATCCACTAAAATTGAGTGTTGGGAGACTTAGGACAGACAAAGGAAAATATTTCTATACTCAGCATGTGGTTGGTCTGTGGAACTCCTTGCCACAGGATGTGGTGATGGCGACTGACCTGGACGCCTTTAAAAGGGGATTGGACAGGTTTCTGGAGGAAAAATCCATTACGGGGTACAAGCCATGATGTGTATGTGCAACCTCCTGATTTTAGAAATGGGTTATGTCAGAATGCCAGATGCAAGGGAGGGCACCAGGATGAGGTCTCTTGTTATTTGGTGTGCTCCCTGGGGCATCTGGTGGGCCGCTGTAAGATACAGGAAGCTGGACTAGATGGTTCTATGGCCTGAATCAGTGGGACTGTTCTTATGTTCTTATGATACACGGGTCAGTGCAGTAAATAAAGCGTCTGGAAGCAGTTGCTGGGTGATGTGGGGTTGGGAGCAGGAATGAGAAGCAGGACACAGGCGGGAGGGGGGGATGGAGCAGTTTGACTTTCTATTGATTGTTCTGAGGCAGCAACAAAAGCAAAGGAAAAAAAACAGTAGCCATTTTCACTTCTTCTCCAAGCTGGCAGGAAAATGAAGGCGCTTGAGGAATCGCAGTCTGTGAGGGAAGTTCGGCTCCATCCTCTGCACAGAGCCTGCAGGTTCCACCAGCACGTTCATCTCCCTTCCTGCTTGGAGAAAAAGACAAATGGCTCCTTCCTTCCCCATCCCGGATTTAATAGAGGTTCACAGATAATTCCTTGATTTTTTGGCTTGGCTTATCTGTGAGATCATCTTGTACTTGAGTATCTCCAGTAATTGAGAGCCATTTGACAGCCAGAGCCTCTTTTCCAGCTCTGCAAAGGCCTCTCAACTCTCAGGCAGTCATCAAAACTAAGTTGCATGAAATCTGCTCTTTGCTCTCTGTCCAGGAATTTCCTCCTCCTCCTTCAGCTTCTTTCTCGAAGAGACAATCACACGTTCATGGCAACAAATAACACCATCATCTTATGCAGCGATGCCCAAACTCTTTTGCACTGCAATTCCCCTTTATTCCTCTGCAGTGCGTTATGAGGAATGTGTGGCGCTAGAGGAAGCCTCCACCTGGTCACGCAAGGTTGCAGGCTCTGTCTATGAGCCTTGGAATGGCCCGCAAAGCCTCCAGCAGCCACTTCTGGATTTTGGAAGGACACTTCCAGCAGTGGCATAGCTCATGATTGTGTAGCCCAGTGCCAAGCTCAAAATGCTGCCCCGGAAGTGCATCAAAATGATGCAACCAGAAGTGACGTCACACTCGGGCTTTTAAAAAGTGAAAATCATGGGGAAACTCGCCTCCTAGCCCCGGCAGCTCACCACCCACTTGCTGTAGCGCCTCCCCCCAGTCACCGACATAGCTAAGGCATCTATCTGCTACTTGGGGTTAAAGAAAATTTGTAGCCCTCCCCCCAAGACAAAACAAAATCTAATTAAGTAAATAAATAAAAAGTGAGCCTCTTATTCGTTCGAGACAGTGTGCTGGAGTGAAGTGACAGTTATTCTCCCCCTGCTAAATATATGAGGAGCACCATTTGAAAAATTGCCTCTTTACCCAGTAAGTATTATGAGACATGAAATGAGAGCTGACACATATTAACACCTTATTGGTTCCATGCTGTATCATAATATCATCTCATTGGCTCTCAGAACAATCAGTTTCTCGGGTCAGTTTTGAGTTAAGTAAATCCACTTTTGGTTCCATAAGGCAGTTGTGTTTTCATTTTCTGGTTAATTGGCCATAACTTTTGAGAGAGTACAGATATTCCAATGAGGTTTGTTTCACTGGGTTCTGCATTAAATTACCTTTCCAATTATATCTAACATGGTTTTAACAATTTTGATCACTAGTGTCAAGCTCAGCTTGTTGCCCCTTAAAACCCGATGCCCAGTAGAACTGCTACCCCTGCACCCCTTTAACTATACCACAGACTTCCAATTTGCTTCCAGAAAGCAAAAGTGGGTTAAAGAGGCTTCTGTGGGCCATTCTGAAGTCCACAAAGCCAAACAGAGTGCAAAGGTAGCCTGGAGAAGAGCATTCCATTTGTGAGCAAGGACAGCTGGGAAAGACAATCTGCAACAATAACAGGCCTGGCCTCTGTGCCACCTCAGGTCAGATATGCAACACGCTGGCCCCCCAAGACACACTGCTCCCCCCCCCCACGGATACATACTAAGCTGAGGAACCTCACTTGACTTTCTTTGACACTCTGAAAGTCTTCTGAGAACGCCACAGAAAACCGGAGGTACAATGAAAGGTGCTTCTGAGGCCTGAGAAGGCTTACAATGTGCTAAGGTTTTGCCTGCCCCTGGAATGGCTCTGGAGGGTGGGAGGGGGCAGCTGCGGCTTGTAGAGAGGACGCCATGGTGGGTGCAGCAGTACCACCCAATGCACTCAGGTACTGCACCTGGGGCTTTTGCTCCCCCCCCCCACACCTCTACTGGCCCACCACTGATCTACAACCCACCTCATGTGAGCTCATGACCCACAGTTTGACAGCTCCTGATCTAGACTATTCTGAGGCAGAAATGGGTGTCCCATTAAGGAAACCAGTTCGTTTCCTGCTTCCATGTCCCTCAGTCCCGCTTTCAGTCTTCCTTTTACTTCTCTCTGCAAAGGCTGGAAACGTAGAGAGCAAACCTCCTTTACTGTTGCTATTCAACGAGGCTGCTGGGACCTTTGAGGCAGAATCCCTCTTTTCTGAGATCTCCAGCCACACCTGGTGCCAAATGCTGAACCCAAATCTAGGCTGGTCTCCTTTTCTCAAGACTACATGACTATGAGACAGACAAATCTTCATGGATGCCCAGTCTCTTGTTCAGCCCAGCTCAAAGTTCTGATTATTGTTTTCAAGAAAAATAAATGTTTATGGAGTTGGAAATCTGTGTCATGGATGATGCAGGTGGGTTCTTGATCTTGCGAATGCTGACCAATCAGTGCTGAATACAACCAACAGGCAGAACCGGTTTTCCAAAGCCTTTTTGAAACACAAACATTGCTGTTGATTGTAAATCATTTCTATCTTGTTCCCCATGTTTAAGGAAACAAAGGGTAGGACAAGATTTATCACAGTTGCAAGAAAACCTGAAATGTTTCTTGCTCCTTGTTGCTTGCCTTTTTTTCTTCCAGTTCATTCATTTCTTCCAGTTCATTCATGTATGTTTATCTCCTGATGACCCAGAATGTGATAACTCTTCTTCAAATGAGTGAACAGATTTCGTAGAAAAAACACTGACCATGAAACAATGCAAGTTCTGTCTATGATATTTCAACTGGGATTTGCATTCACACATGCAAATAAACACTTCATGCTACAGCCAAATAGGTCCTGTGTTCTTGCACGTTCCATGGTGACTTCAGCTCTAATTACTGAAACACAGACAGTACCTCTTTTGTCCTGAACCATCTGTTACTGGTTGACTGTAGCCCTGAGGTATTCAATCTTGGGGCTCTCTAGGGAGGCATGGCTAGCCCCCAGGAGCATTGTGAGTCATCTTGGGGAGAGAGAGGTCTGTAGCATAGCAGTTCAGCTCAGCTGCAGCTGAATGGGGAAAAGTCTTGGTTGAATTAATCCACTGTCCCCTGCCCAGGTGATCAGGCTGGTCACAGGGGTTCCCTGGGCAAAACTGTCCTCGGAAAATACTGAACCTCAGGGTTTCCTATCAAAATCACTCTCACAGTAGTGCCTGCATAGTAACGAGATGTGATAAGGCAGATTCAATGTCAAAACAAAATGTATTCAACCTATATGGTTTGGATCTAGAGTATTTGAGGGACAGCCTTCGTCCATCTTGTCCAGCCTACTTGTTCTCTCAGGTCATCTGAGGGGGCCCTTCTGACTGTGCTGCCACCAGTAGCAGTGAAGGGGGTGGCAGCTAGGAGTAGGGCCTTCTCGGTGGTGGTACCCAGTTTATGGAATTCCCTTCCCTAGAACAGGGGTGGGCAGATGTTCAACCTTAAGGATTCTGGACGTTTAACAGTTGTGTAGGAGAGAGTTCCTGCAGGTGTGGCTTGTTATCTGTGAGATGACAAACTGCACCTGCTGAAATTCCCTCTTCTATACAACTCTTAAAGGCCCAGGATCCCTAAAGTTGAAAGTTTGCCCACCCCTGCCCTGGAATTAAGAACAGCTCCCTCTCTGGAGACCTTTTTGCAGTGCCTCGTGACCTTCTTACTGATCAAAGATTTTAACTGATACTGGGGGCTGATGCTTTTTCTAGAACTTAGAGCCCAACCTGGGACTTGGACCGCCGGCACTCTGCTCACGGTGAGTGTCGCAAATGTGCCATAAAGCCCTCAGCACCGGTCCAGCACTGGTGTTAGCTCAGTGCCAGCCAACTTTGTGAACAGCTGCCCTAGAAGTTCATTGAAGTTTTGAAATGTCACGATCCAGTTAGGTGATCCAGGTTGATGGAGCTCCTTTGGTGCCGTGCCTGGCTCCTCCTCCTAGGGGCAATGGTTCTTCTGCTGGGGGATGACTCAGGTTAGTGAATGCACTGGCAAAACTCCCAACTCCTCCCCGGTCCATCTGCTGGTGAGGGGGCCAGGACTCGAACCCTTGATCAGTCTGGCACAGGAAGGGGCAAGCCCAAGCTGTCCTTGCAGATCCCTGTCACAGTAATGTTTTGGAAGTTCTCCAGGGTGGAGAGCATATTGTTCTCTGACTGCTTCTCCTGATTCTGCAGTTCTGTTTTTCAGCCAAGAAAGTGGTTCTCTCCCAATCTACCCAGAATTAAGGCTGGGTATCCCTTCATACCACTGACCAAATCCATGCCTCTACCCCACTCATCGGCACTCAAAGGAGACCAGAAAAGCGCCCCTCACCTTCCCCCCCCACCAAGTTTGCGGGGCCTGGAGCAGCCCATCCATTTGGCAAGGATATATGGGTAGCATCAGCAGCAGATTGTGGGGGGGGGGGGCAAGAGAATGGCAGACTATTCAGGAGTATTCAGCTGTCATCACCTCTTTCCAACTGGCCATGGGTGTGACCTGCCCTGATTCACTTTCTGTCCGCTACAAGTGAGCAGGAACTGGATCACCCGCCTGCCTGCCATGTTGCCAGTCCTGGGCTAGACAGGCCAAGGGTCTGACTCACCCAAAAGCAGCTCCCTGTGCTTGGCCTAGAAAGAGGAGCAGGGCAGAATGTTGCTGTTTCACCCCCTTATTTATTCTGCAATTGAGCCACGGTCAGAGGTCAAGTGGACAGAGGGGCCAGGGGAACGCATCAGCTGCAGCAGCAGGGATGTTCTCAGAAGGGGGGCACTGTTTGCAAAGGGCCTTCCCTGAGCAGCATCGGGCTCAGAAGAGGGCAAACTGAGACACTTGCTTAAGGGCCAGAACAGCCAGTCTGCCTTACCTCTGGATGAGAGGCCAAATGGGTAAGGGTGGGAATGCAGAATGCAGTGGGATGAGGGGGGAGGGTGACATTGGATCATGCTCCCCAAGGAGAATTTAAGCTGATTTCATTGCATTGGGACTGATTTCTGAGGAAACATACGCAGGATTACATGTAATATGTTCAGCCAAGGTCTCCCTGGGCCTGAGGCAGAATACCAAAGGCCGACCCACTTTTACCAGCCTCTGGTCCTCCCAGTGGAGGAAAGTGGCCAATCTCCGGAAGTGAGGTGAGCAACACTTCCCCATCTCCGGCCTGAGGCCACATCTTCAGTTGGTCTCATGGATGGGCCTGCCCTGTCTGGTTGCAACCACCCTGTAAGGCCAGGCTGATGTTGCGATTCCCCCGCCTTGCAGAAGGGAAAGGGGTGTTCTTCACAGATGGGTTTTTAAAGTTCTGCTCTGCCTTCCCAACAGAATCCTCAAGGCAGTTCAAAAGAGAGCAGAAACATGCAATGATTGAACATCAGTGAAGCATCAGCCTTAACAACCAGCAAATGCAACAATCACAAACACAGGAGACCAAAGCGCATTCCCACACCAGCAGCTTGGGGGCCTCTCCAGTTCAGTGCCATGTGCTGTTCAGTCCCAATTTTCGAATCCTGCTCACAGCGCCAATTTGTCCCGTCCAAATATCCCAACTCCCTTCTAATGCCCACTTTTTGGCTAATTAACACCTTCTTTATCCCTAGAACAGGGGTCGGCAACCCGCGGCTCTGGAGCCGCATGCGGCTCTTTCAGCCTTCTGCTGCAGCTCCTCTGGGTGAAAGTGGCAAAGGGGGTGACAGGAGGCACCTGTGTTGGGAGGGCAGGCTGCTTCCCTCTGCCCCCTGAGCTCACTGCCCTCCTCTCCCTTCACCCCCACCTGCCCCGCATTGGTTTCCATTTTCAATTTTGCCCGCTCTGCAGGCTTAAGCTCCCTGTTTTTCCCTTCCCCAACTCTCCAGCAGGACACCCTCCTCCTCAGCCATTGCGAGCCCTTGCAGCCCACCTTTCCCTGAGCAGGTCCCCACTCAGTGCAAGGAGAGGCTTTTCCTCCACAGCAGAGGAGACATCCTGTGTGTCTACTCAATTGTAAGCCCCATTACAGCGGATGAGGCTTACTCCTAGGAAAGGGTGCCTGGGACTGCACGAGCCTGCTCAAGGCCAAGCGCAAGGACGGGTGAGTAGGAGCCCGTGCCCGGCAGGTCTGTTCGCAAGCAAGCCCTGCTGTAGTCCCTGGGCTACTCCCAGGAAGGTGTGGAGGGCTGTAGCCTCAGCCCCCTCCTGTGCAGGTCTACTCACAAGTAAGCCCCCCTGTAGTCAGTGGGGCTTCCTCCCAGGAAGGTGTGGAGGGCTGCAGCCTCAGTCCCCTCCTATGCAGGTCTACTCACAAGTAGTCAGTGAGGCTTCCTCCCAGGAAAGTGTGGAGAGGACTGCAACCTGAGAGCTCCAACCAACTTGTCTGCTCAGAAGTCCCATTGTAGTCAGTGGGGTTACTCCCAGGATAGTGTGGAGAGGGTTGCAGCCTGAGGGAGGGAGGGAGGGCAGGCAGGCAGGCAGGGCAGAAGCTGGCCTGTGGCTGCCCCCCCTTTCTTCTCTTCCCCACCTCTGGAGTCTGTGTCCTTTTTTCCTTCTAGCAGGGTGCCTCTGGAAGGTGGGGGGAGTTCTTTAGCATTCATGTAAGATAAGCAGATGTTATCACCATATGTATTGGAATCCTGGAAGATCTAGTGAGGAGGTAGATGTGGTGTCAGCAGTGGCCCCTTTAAGAGTAAGGCTCTTAAAGGCAATAGGGCCCTCAGGGATATAAGGAGCACCTGAGGCAGGAAGGATTTGTGGGTTGTAGAAGGAGTGCAGGTAGGAGAAGAGACTGACTTGCCTTATTGACTTTGACTTGGATACTCTGACTGATTTGACTGACTTACTTTGGAATCTGACCTTGGACTGTGACTTGGCTTATTGACTTTGGACTCTGCCCTGGATACTCTGACTGACTTTGTGACTGCTAGAGACACTGAAGTTTGAAGTGTGGCTGCTGTGCCCAAGACCTGCTGACGACCCAGGGTCTGCTGTAGTGGTCGGAGGCTGCTGGCAGGAGAGAGGACCTCTGCAGGTTGAACAGGCGAGCTACCCTGGAGGTGGGGTCCAGCAGGACTGCAGGGCAGAACCAGGGTCATTTGTTGGGGAAAAGAAAGGGAGCTAATTTGCTTAAAGTGGGCATAATTCTCCAGGCAGAGAATGGCCTTGGAATCAGACAAAACACCATAGAGGACCAGGCATCTGAAAGCACAGGACAAGAATGTATGACAAAACTAACTAAAAGCTACAAGAGGGGGCTACATTATAAAAATGGGACCTATACGAGCATAAAGGTAAAAAAAAAAACTATATGCAGTATTATCTTCATTTTAGATGTCAAAAGGGTTTTGTGCTCCTGAGGTTTTTTTTCCTCTGGAAAATGGTCCAAATGGCTCTTTGAGTGTTTAAGGTTGCCGACCTCTGCCCTAGAACAACCGCTGTGGTGTGCAAAGGAATCAACACAGAACTCCTTATCTATAGCAATTAACAAGAATTTATTGCTATGAACACAGACACTCCCTGCAAGTCCTCTTGTCCAGAGGCTTTCCCTACCCAAAACTCCACTTAACTCAGTGGTTAAAGGTCCAAAGCCTCCAGTCCAAGTCCAATCCAATCTCCAAAGCACAGTCCAATCTTCCAAGTCTTCTGTGTCCTCCAGCAGAGTCCTGGCAGTTCCCTTCTCCTGTAGGTCTGGGTCAGGTAGCCCACTTGGTCTGGTTCCCTCTGGGTCAGGGTCCCCATCTGGTCCACTCTTTGCTCCTTCTGAAGATGCCTTTTAACCTGCAGCCCCTTTTTAAGTCCAAATGCAGCTCAGCTGTGAGCTACCTCCTTAGCTCATTCAAAGTCCCATCATGGTCAAATGAAGCTCAGGTGTCCAACCAGGTCTCCATTGGCCTTGATTGATTACAGCTGTGGAGCCAGCCCTGCCCTTCCCAGAGCTGTCAACCAGCTGTCAAAACATGGAATCGCTGTCAACACCACACCATCCACCTGATGATCTTCTGATCTTCCATTACATGTGCCAATCACCCTCTTCCTGTACTTGAGCAAAAGATGCCAGGTTCTGTACGATCGCTCTTTTCTTGGTGCAGAACAGCCGCCTGGCAAAGACACACACGCTGATGACCACTTTGACCACAATCAGTGTGGTGATCGTCACTCCAATGATAGTTTCTGAAGGCAGGATATTGGAGGTGTCTGTATTTCCTGAAAGGGAAAATAATCTCAGATACTGCAGTAAATGGTTGTTTAACAAAAGACATTTCTGATATAAGAACACTCATTTTTTTATCTCTCCATGTTCCTTGCCCATCTGAAAAAAAAAATGTCTTCTAAGTTGTTCCTTTCTGGAGACAGCAGGATATCTTGTTGAGTGGGGTTCTTGGGGGTGCGTCTTCAGGTTACACTGTTCAATCAGCCCACATCTTAGGAGCACTTTATCTGCACATATGCAAGAAGAAGAAGACAGAACATAAGAACAGCCCCACTGGATCAGGCCATAGGCCCATCTAGTCCAGTTTCCTGTATCTCACAGCGGCTCACCAAATGCCCCAGGGAGCACACAAGACACTTTACACTTACTGACATTGAAGCGCATCTGCCATTTTGTTGCCCATTCTGCCAGTCTGGAGAGATCCTTCTGGAGCTCCTCATAATCACTTCTGGTCTTCACCACTTGGAAAAGTTTGGTGTCGTCCGCAAGCTTTGCAACCTCACTGCTCACCCCTGTCTCCAGGTCATTTATGAAGAGGTTGAAAAGCACCGGTCCCAGGACAGATCATTGGGGCACACCGCTTTTCACCTCTCTCCATTTGAACCAGAATGGAACCAGACTGCTGGCGCATAACATTAAAAAGGTGGCAGAGCAACTTTTAAACTGATCCCTGGGGAAAGGACAACAGGAGCCGAGGGGCATCCGGTTCAGGAATCCTCATCCCTATGGGATGAGGATGGGGAGGTTAGAGAACAACAAGACAAAGGCAGAGTAGGAGAAGAAATTGGGAAAGGTAGTGTGATGGGATGTGATAGACGGTTTGGCACAGTGAGAGGATGCGGAGACAAAGGAGTGAATAAGCAGCCCATCCTGGGGCATTCAGTGTACAAATGCTTTTATGCGAATGCCCGAAGTCTCCGAGCAAAGATGGGAGAACTGGAATGTCTGGTGACAAGGGAAAACATTGACATAGTGGGCATAATGGAAACCTGGTGGAATGCGGAGAATCAGTGGGATACCGCAATCCCGGGCTATAAACTCTACAGGAGGGACAGGCAGGTGCGTGTTGGAGGTGGAGTGGCTGTTTATGTTAAGGAAGGGATAGAATCCAGTAAAGTAGAGATTGAAGGTGGGTCCAACTCCACCATAGAATCTCTGTGGGTTAAACTACCAGGCTTGTGCAGTGATGTAATACTGGGGGCGTGCTATCGTCCTCCAGACCAGAAATCGGAAGTGGACCTTGAAATAAGGAAACAGATTAGGGAGATGACAAAGAGGGACAGGGTTGTAATCATGGGGGACTTCAATTATCCTCATATAGACTGGGTCAATTTGTGTTCTAGTCACGAAAAGGGGACCGGATTTCTTGACGTGCTAAATGACTGTGGCTTAGATCAGCTAGTCACGGAGCCCACCAGAGGGCAGGTGACTCTGGATTTAATATTGTGCGGTACACAGGACCTGGTTAGAGATGTAAATGTTACTGAGCCATTGGGGAACAGTGATCATGCTGCGATCCGTTTTGACGTGCACATTGGGGGATTGAGACTGGGAAGGGGGTTAGAACTGGCAGACGTTGCTGCTGCTAAACACACCCCCTTCCCAGTCCAGATACACCTTCCTCTGCACCCCCCTCACCGTGTAATTCCATCCACACCCTGCCTCCTCTCTTATGGGTCTGGTGGGTGTCTGGAGTTATGGGGAGTCCAAGGAGACCCATAGGGACTGCAGTGGCTTACCTGGGGACAGTGGAGTCATTAGGATTTGCATCACCCGGTGCAGGAGGCCTGCGCGTCACCCCATGCAGTAGGCGGGGCAATGCTCCAGGTGGTGGGCATGGTGATGTACCATCGCCCTGCCCCCACTGGTTTTTTGGCTGTACCTTTTGTTAGAACACAGATATTTCAATGTGGTTTGTTTCATTGCATTCTGCATGAAATTACGCATTGATTGATATATAACTTGATGGTATTATTCCTCCAGACTCTGATTTTAGAGATTTTGAAAACTTGTAGAGTCTCTCTCTCACACACACACACCTGTGTTAACTTACTAAAAACTTATTGCAGCAGTTCTCAGACTTTTAGCACTGGGACCCACTTTTTAGAATGATAACCTGTACAGGACCCATTGGAAGTGATGTCATGGCCAGAAGTGACATCATCAAGCAAATTAAAATAAATAATTATAAATAATTAAATTAAAATAAAAGAAATAATTAAATAAGGGGGAGCCAGTCCTGTTCCACCAAGTGAACCTACTCTGAAGTAAGTCCTATTGTGGTCAATGGGGCTTACTCTCAGGAAAGTGTGGGTAGAATTACAGCCTGTGAGCTCAAACCTATTCATGTCATAAGTACATAAGAACAGCCCCACTGGATCAGGCCCATCTAGTCCAGCTTCCTGTATCTCACAGCACCCACCAAATGCCCCAGGGAGCACACCAGATAACAAGAGACCTCATCCTGGTGCCCTCCCTTGCATCTGGCATTCTGACATAGCCCATTTCTAAAATCAGGAGGTTGCACATGCACATCATGGCTTGTAACCTCTAATGGATTTTTCCTCCAGAAACTTATCCAATCCCCTTTTAAAGGCGTCCAATCCAGACGCCATCACCACATCCTGTGGCAAGGAGTTCCACAGACTGACCACACGCTAAGTAAAGAAATATTTTCTTTTGTCCGTCCCTCCTTCTGTCTCTCCTAAATCTCCTGCCAGTCAGTTTGCAGGCCTCCATTGATGCCAACCTGGTTTTCTTCCCGTGGAGGAGCTGCAGCCGAGGGGTTGAGCAGGCTGCACAATCACCATTCGAGAAGGGGGAGGACTTTTGGGGGGTCAGAGTCTGATCCCCAATTGCTGCGCCTTTGGGCAATACTGGGTGCCCAGAGCAAGACCATGAATGCAGGAGGGGCTGAACTCAGGCTGAGGCTCCGTCTCTGCAATGAGACCCAAACAGGCTCCAGGAGGGGATTCCAGTGAAACATCGCACTTTGAAGGGGATTTTTGATGAGATCCAATGTTTGGGGTCTCCTGAGGGCTGCTGTGTCTCCCTCCCCTTTACACTGTACCTGGCACCAGAAGTCTGCACACAGGTGTATGGATGATTGGAGGGGCTTCCTTGGACCCAGGTGTTCTGGTTCATTCAGCAGCTTTCAGAGCCCTTTCAGGCTGGAAAGGGTTAAATCTCGCTTCAGGGGAAAATGGTTCTGAAAACGAGGTACCGATCACACCCCTTGATGTCCCCAAAGACCTTTGATGGAAAATTTTCTGATTCTTGGTTATTGAGTCAATGCTAAACAATCACAGACCCTTAAAAACTGTTAAAGCTTTCTTTACAGCTATTTACAAAGATATACAAGCCAGATTTAATCTAGTATGGACACAGACCCCCTTCCCAGCTTCTCAGAGAACCACACCCAGAACTTCTCACTTATAGGGTGTAACAAACAACTTACTCATGTGACATTGCCATGTGAACATTTCCACTTCCTTGTTAGGCATATTGACAGTTTGGAACAAGGTTCCAGCCCTAACTAGGAAGTCATCTTACCCTTCTAAGGCAGAGTTTATGTCCCACAACTTTGGTTACACAAGAGTCTGGAATTTTCCTTTTGGGAAAGCTATGACATGCATGTTTTCTCTCTGCAGGTCAACTTGACATAATGACTTTTCTATCCTGTTTTTAATGGAAACACCAGTCTCTTTTTTGGCTCCTAATTTAAGTTATTTTTCCTCATCTAAAGAGAAGTTAGGTTAACCCTTTAAAATCTCCAACACCTTTCTCAAGCAAGACCCCTTGGAGCTTGAAGTGACTCTGAACTGTGCTGAGGGACAGGTGGCCTTATCCGATGCTAACACAGGCATCCATATCTACACTCACTCAGGAGCCTCATTCTGCAGAGAGCTAGTCTTCCCCTTCTTTCTTGTGTGTGAAGAAGCCCACCTCTCCCTGAGGCAGTGACAGGATCTTCTCAGGCTCTGCTGGTTTTTCTCTCCAGACCAGAATGATTAAGAAAGTGCCATCTATACATGTGTGTAAGTGGTAAAATGTATGCCTTAGAATTGACCCTGAAAGCAGGGGTTGACTTATGCCTGGGTCAATACAGTAACTAAACAGTAACTAAAGCTTCTGGAAGCAGCTGCTGGGTGACGTGGAGGGTGGAAGCAGGGCTCAGAAGCAGGAAGGTGGCAGGTGGGGGGAAAGGAGCCATTTTACTTACTAGTAATTGTTCTGTGGCAGCCACAGAAAGCAAAGGAAAAAACAGTAGAAACTTTAGCTTCTTCTCCAAACAGGCAGGAAAATGAAGGCGCTGAGGGAATTGCCGTCTGTGTGAGGGCTGCTGCTGGGGAAATTCAGCACCACACTCTGCACAGAGCCTGCAAGTTCCACCAGCATCTTCATCTCTCCCCCCCCCCCCCCGTTTGGAGAAGAAGGCAAATGGCTCCTTTTTCTTTTTGCTGCTGCCTCAGAACAATTCCTGGTAAGTCATTTTCAAGGAATTTCACACACCTCTCAGTTCACCTGACTTATCCGAGGGTCATGGAATGCATCTGCTCCCTTGAAGCCTTGGTGGCCAACCTGGAGAAGCAGAGGCAGGCAGAGAAGGACCCCAGGGAGACTTCCAGGGGCGAGCAGGCTCCGTCCCACCCTCAGGCTTGCAGCTCCTCAGCAAGGAGGAAGGAAGGAAGGAGGAAGGTAGGAAGTCTTGGGGCTGGAGGACATCATCCTGGAGAGGAGGGAAACAATCCCCTAGGAGGGACCCCTTCTCCAGGAGATGGGCCCTTATCCAATCGTGCCCAGGGTACTCCTCAGCTGGAGGGTGCTTCTTGTAGTGGGTGATTTAATTATCAGAAACATAGAGAGGGGGGTTTGTGATGAATGTGAAGACTGCATGGTGACTTGCCTACCTGGTGCGGACATCACTTCTCATTTAGACAGACTAGTAGATAGCGCTGGGGAGGAGGTAACGGTTTGGGTACATGTCAGCACCAATGATATGGGAAAGTATAGCTGGGAGGTCCTGGAGGCTAAATTGAATCTATTGGGTAGGAAGCTGAAAGCCAGGACCCCAAAGGTAGCATTCTTGGAAGTGCTACCAGTAAAGGCTTACAGTGTTTGGGCCTCTTCAGTCTAGAAAAGAGGCACCTGATGGGGGACATGACTGAGACACACAAAGTTATGCATGGGAAGGTTAGAGTGGATAGAGAGATGCTCTTTACACTCTCACATAACACCAGAACCAGGGGGCATCCACTAAAATTGAGTGTTGGGAGAGTTAGGACAGATAAAAGAAAATATTTCTTTACTCAGAGTGTGGATGGTCTGTGGAACTCCTTGCCACAGGATGTGGTGATGGCATCTGGCCTAGATGCATTTAAAAGGGGATTGCATTCCTTTAAAATCACAGTTTAAAAAACTTCTTTTTACTGTGTAGAGAGACAGTCATACAAGTGATTAAAAGTATAACCTAATTATCCACAGATTTTCTATCTCAACTTGATGAGAAGTACCCTTTAAATTAAAGCAAAACAGTCCTTTAACAATAGCCTCATTAATTCGAGAGAGGGCAGCCAGCTGACAATCCATCAATCATTCTCTCTCCAGGCACAAGGCAAACCCCTTCCCTCCCCCTGAGCACTTGAATGAAGGCTAAATGGCAGTGATTATCACCTCCTCCATTCTTTCCCCCTCACTGTGGCTCCTGGTGAAGGGAGGGATTGCTACCTCCTAGTGAAGCCTAAGCACCTGGAGAGAGACTGACTGCCTTTGTGTGCATTTTGAAAGGTCAGCAAGGCTGTTTTTAAATCACTAGAGCAAAGGGACTTTGTTTTTTAAATGGATTTGCATTAGTGCCTTTTTTGAGTTCTGGGAACCCTCAGGAATAATGCAGGATTATATAGGAGACTCAACCTGTGTTGTTTCTAAGGAAAATTAATGTGTATGGAGTTGGAAATCTATGTCATGGATGAGGAAGGTGGCTTCTTGTTGTTGCAGAAGCTAGTCAATCAGTGCTGAATACAACCAGCAGGTAGAACCAGTTTTCCAAAGTCTTTTTAAAACACAAATGTTGCTGTTCATTCTAAATCATTTATATGTTGTTCCCTAGATTTAAGGAAACATAGGGTAGGACCAGATTTATGACAGGTGGAAGAAAACCTGAAATGTTTCTTGCTCCCTGTTGCTTGCCTTTTTTTGTTGCAGTCCATTCATGCACATTTGTTTCTTGATGACCCAGAATGTGATAACTCATCTTTGAATGTGTGAACAGATTTCGTGGCAAAAGCACTGACTATGAAGCAATGTGGAAGTTACATCTTTGATATTTCAAGTGGGATTTGCATAAACTCATTAAAATAAACACTTTATGTTGCAGCCAATTAGGTTCTGTGTACTTGACCTGCATGTTCCATGGTAACTTCAGCCCCTATTACAGAACCACAGACAGAACCTCTTTTGCCCTGACCCATCTGTTACTGGCTGCCTGTCCTCTACCTGTAAGCAGTACTGCTTGGCAACACTCCTCTGTTAGGGTAGGGAGGAGCTAGGAGTTAGGGTGTTCAATGGGGCTTACTCACAGGAAAGTGTGGATAGGATCGAAGCCTCAGTGAGGAAGATGAGATGCTTCCTTCTTCGCCTTCTAATTGACTGAACAAAATAGGAGTTACTTCTGAGTAGACCAGGTTAGGATTGTGCTCAGTGCCTACCCAGAGGTAAGTTCCATTGTGTTCAATGGGGCTTACTCCCAGGAAAGTGTGGCAAACTCAGAGACAAGGATGATATGCTTCCTTCCTTCGCCTTCTGATTGACAGTGGCTGCAATCCTAACCACACTTTCCTGAGAGTAAGCCCCATTGATCAAAATAGGACTTACTTCTGAGTAGACCTAGTTAGGATTGTGCTCAGTACCTACCCAGAGGTAAGTTCCATTGCGTTCAATGGGGCTTACTCCCAGGAAAGTGTGGCAAACTCGAGTTTGCCACACTTTCCTGGGAGTAAGCCCCACTGAATACAGTGGGACTTACCTCTGAGTAGACACTGTCAATCAGAAGGCGAAGAAGGAAGCATCTCATCTTCCTCACTGAGGCTTCGATCCTATCCACTTTCCTGTGAGTAAGCCCCATTGAACACAATGGGGCTTACTTCTGAGTAGACATGCCTAGCATTGCGTTGTCAGTCCGGAGGAGAATGAAACACAGCCCTAGGACCTCCAAGGGGCACCTCCTCCTTCCAGCTCCAGACTGCAGAAATTTTTGGAGCTCCCCCTCCACCGTTGATCCAGGTAAGAGGGTCAGTCTCCCAGTGTCTCACCCCACCAGTGGCTCTCCCCAGAAGACTTTTTACCCCTAAGGGACATCAACCCCCCCCCCCCATCTCTCACACAGGAAGGGACTGAAGATCGCTTACATCTCCCCGCACACTTCTCCAGCTTGGATGGGCTAGAGCAGCCAAGGGAAGACTTGCCTTCCCCTGTGAAGTGCAGGTGCAGCTCCGCAGCTGCTCACCTCCTGCTGCTGCCACCCAAAGCAGATGGGTTGCCGACCCCTGGACTAAGCTAATTACTGGGCTGGGGCACCTTCTTTATGAGGAAAGGCTACAGCGTTTGGGCCTCTTCAGCCTAGAAAAGAGGTGCCTGAGGGGGGACATGATTGAGACATACAAAATTATGCAGGGAATGGACAGAGTGGATAGGGAGATGCTCTTTACACTCTCACATAACACCAGAACCAGGGGACATCCACTAAAATTGAGTGTTGGGAGAGTTAGGACAGACTAAAGAAAATATTGCTTTACTCAGGGTGAGGTTGGTCTGTGGAACTTCTTGCCACAGGATGTGGTGATGGCGTCTGGCCTGGACGCCTTTAAAAGGGGATTGGACAAGTTTCTGGAGGAAAAATCCATTACGGGGTACAAGCCATGATGTGTATGCACAACCTCCTGATTTTAGAAATGGGTTATGTCAGAATGCCAGATGCAAGGGAGGGCACCTGGATGAGGTCTCTTGTTATCTGGTGTGCTCCCTGGGGCATTTGGTGGGCCGCTGTGAGATACAGGAACCTGGACTAGATGGGCCTATGGCCAGTGTTTGATCATATGAGAAAGGTGCAATATACAGTTTTTAAAAAAAATATATTTGTACCAGTTGTGTTACCAACCCAATGTACATTTGAGCAATGAATATTGTTTCCTGCATATGTTAATTGCTAGACCAAATTAAAAATGTTTAATTATATACTCACTATATACTGTTCTTATTTTTTCACAGAGGGAGTGTGCTAACAAGAAGTCTTGATGAAATTGTAAAGAAGAAGGACTTTGTACTCGATTCTGAATACTTGATTACATTGCTAGTGGTTGTAAATCTCCAGTAAGTAAGTAAGTAAATCTCCAGATTTCAGGTGTATTGAAACTTTGGGGCTAAACTAAACAATAAAACTATGTGATTGGAGCCAACATGTATGCTTGGTTTCTTTATTAGAATAACAAATGTAAATTGTCGGGTCCCAATGCAAAGCACAGTGAAGAACATAAGAACATAAGAACAGCCCCACTGGATCAGGCCATAGGCCCATCTAGTCCAGCTTCCTGTATCTCACAGCGGCCCACCAAATGCCCCAGGGAGCCCACCAGATAACAAGAGACCTCATCCTGGTGCCCTCCCTTGCATCTGGCATTCTGACATAACCCATTTCTAAAATCAGGAGGTTGCGCATACACATCATGGCTTGTACCCCGTAATGGATTTTTCCTCCAGAAACTTGTCCAGTCCCCTTTTAAAGGCGTCCAGGCCAGTCGCCATCACCACATCCTGTGGCAAGGAGTTCCACAGACCAACCACACGCTGAGTAAAGAAATATTTTCTTTTGTCTGTTCTAACTCTCCCAACACTCAATTTTAGTGGATGTCCCCTGGTTCTGGTATTATGTGAGAGTGTAAAGAGCATCTCCCTATCCACTCTGTCCATCCCCTGCATAATTTTGTATGTCTCAATCATGTCCCCCCTCAGGCGCCTCTTTTCTAGGCTAAAGAGGCCCAAACGCCATAGCCTTTCCTCATAAAGAAGGTGCCCCAGCCCCGTAATCATCTTAGTCGCTCTCTTTTGCACCTTTTCCATTTCCACTATGTCTTTTTTGAGATGTGGCAACCAGAACTGGACACAATACTCCAGGTGTGGCCTTACCATTGATTTATACAACGGCATTATAATATTAGCCATTTTGTTCTCAATACCTTTTCTAATGATCCCAAGCATAGAATTGGCCTTCTTCACTGCTGCTGCACAATGGGTCGACACTTTCATCGACCTGTCCACCACCACCCCAAGATCTCTCTCCTGATCTGTCACAGACAGTTCAGAACCCATCAGCCTATATCTAAAGTTTTGATTTTTTGGCTGGGTTAACCCTGTTATTTTTTGGCTGTTAACCCTGTTAACAGATACCACTGCCCTAACAGTCCCTCCTGACCAAGGAATTAAGTCAGATAGAGGTTAAAAGAGAAGATGTTTCAGACCTAATTGATAAGTTAAAGTTCAATAAGTCACCGGGCCCTGATGGAATTCACCCAAGAGTTAAACTACCTTTTGGTATATCTTTTGGTTTACTTAAAATGGTCATTAGGACATAAAGCCTGTTGTTAATTTATTTGAATCCCACCACTGAATTGGACCCTCTTAACCTTCCCTTTCAACTTCTTCCTAACTAGTCTCCTCATTTGAGGGAAGTCCGCCCTTTGGAAGTCAAGGGTTTTTGTGTTAGATTTGTTTGACACTCTTCCCCCGACATGCATGGTGAAACAGATTGCAGTATGGCCACTGCTCCCCATCGGCTCAGTAACATTTACCTATCTAACCAGGTCCTGAGTGCCACACAATGCTAAATCCAGAGTCGCCTGTCCTCTGGTAGGCTCCATGACTAGTTGTTCTAAAGCACAGTCATTGAGCATGTCAAGAAAACCAGTTTCTCTTTCATGACCAGAACACGAATTGACCCAGTCGATGTGAGGATAATTGAAGCCCCCCATGATTACAACCCTGTCCTTCCTCGACACCTCCCTGATGTGCTTCCTCATTTCAAGGTCTGGTTTCTGGTCTGGAGGACAACAGCAGCCCCCAGTATTACATCGCTCCTCAGGCCTGATAATTTAACCCACAGCAATTCCATGGTGGAGTCGGATCCACCTTCAATCTCTACTTTGCTGGATTTCACCACTTCTTTAACACAGATGGCCACCCCTCCACCAACATGCCCTTCTCTGTCCCTCCTCTAGAGTTTATAGCCCGGGACTGCGGTATCCCACTGGTTCTCCGCATTCCACCAGGTTTCCATTATGCCCACTATGTCAATGTTTTCCCTGGTCGCCAGACATTCCTGTTCTGTATGCAAAGTTCCCCAAGATGGGCTGATTATTCTCTCCTTTATCCTTGCAGTCTCCCATTTTGCTGGATGGGCTATCACATCCCATCATGCTTACGCTCCCAATTCCTACTTCTCCTCTGTCTCTGCCTTGTTCTTCTCTAACCTCCCCATCCTCATGCCATAGGAATGAGAAGTCCTGAACCAGATGCCCCTTGGCTCCTGTCGGCCTTCCCCAGGGATCAAAGCTGCTCTGCCACCTTTTTGGTATTATGCGCCAGCAGTCTGGTTCCACTCTGGTTCAAGTGAAACTCGTCCCTCTTGTACAGGCCCCACTTGTTCCAAAACGTTCCCCAGTGCCTAACGAATCTAAACCCCTCCTCCCTACACCACCATCTCATCCACACATTGAGACCCCTGATCTCCGCCTGCCTAGCTGTCCTGTGCATGGAACAGGCAGCACTTCCAAGAACGCTACCTTTGGGGCAGCACTGGGGTAGAGGCATGGGGAGGCAGTGATGGCACACCCTGGATCCTATCCCTCTGGTAGCAGCCTCCCCATCCCTGTCTCTCCTCGGACATAAACTCAGGAAAGCGCAAGCGCAGGTCTGAGGAGATGCATTGTGAAATGGGAGGCTTAAACGGTGGTCAGGGATATAAATCCCCTTTCTGGGTTGAAGCCTCTCAATCTGTCCCCCTTTATGCTGGATACTGCGCACTTGTTTTTGGCATGGCTGCACCAGCGGGGGGGGGGGGGGGAGGGGGAGGGGAGAATTGGATTGGATTGTAAGTCTAAGATCATAAATTCTCCCACAACAGGAATTAGGGCTGAGCACCAGCCTGCTCTGAAGGAAGCAGGGACGAACCAGTCCAGTGCAGCTTGGCTCAACTTTGATATTGCTAAACCAAGGTTTATCATTAACTTTGCCTCCGTGTTCCTTTTTTATCATCATTTGGGCCAAAGCGCAAGTGCTAATTGTGCTGGACTTAGGACTGAGCACCAGCCTGCTCTGAAGGAAGCAGGGAGGAACCAGTGCCTTGCAACTTGGCTCGAATCTCCCCTGCCCAGGAGATCGGGCTAGCCAGAGGAGTCCCCGGGGCACAACCTTCCTAGGAAAATACTGAACCTCCGGGATTCCTATCAAAATCACTCTCACAGTAGTGCCTGCAGAGTGAGGAGATGTGACAACCTACTGTACTTCCCATATCAGAGACAAGGCAGACTGAAGGTCAAAACAGAATGTATTCAACCTATAGGGTTCAGGTCTAGGGTATTTGAGGGACAGCATTCATTCATATAATCCTACTCATCCTCTCAGGTCATCTGAGGGGGCCCTCCTGACTGTGATGCCACCAGTAGAGGTGAAGGGGGTGGCGGCCAGGAATAGGGTCTTCTCAGTGGTGGTGCCCTGTTTATGGAATTCCCTCCCTAGAACAGGGGTGTGCCACAGGTGTGGCACAGATGGTCTGCAGGTGTGCCATGAGAGTTTGGGGAAGGGTCATTTGTTAGCAAGGGCCACTGGGGGATGTGAGCCCCTGCTGTCAATGGTTGTGCCTTGTCAATTGTCAAAAAACTGGTGGTGTGCCTTGACAATTTTAGCTTCCTGTCAGTGTGCTGTGAGATGAAAAAGGTTGAAAATTGCTGGCTTAAACAGAGCATGTGAGTTAATGGACCAAATGGATCGATGCACATTTCATAAGAACATTAGAAGATCCCTGCTGAATCAGGCCAAAGGCCCATCTAGTCCAGCTTCCTACATCTCACAGTGGCCCACCAGATGCCTCAAGGGACACACAAGACAACAAGAGACCGCTTGGAGTGACTTGAAGCCTCTCTGCTCTCCTTGGACTTGCATCACCTCAGGAGGTGGCACAAGTCCAAGGAGACCCATAGGGGCAAGGGTGCCGTACCCAGAGGTAAGGGGGAAAATTTCCCCTTACCTCTGCTGAGCCGCTTTGGGCCCCTATCCCACACTGGATACAGTGCTAACCTCTTGGCTTGCCTGTTCCAGTGCAGGGTAGCATTGCACCCAATGTGCTTTAAGATCAATTTCAATATATAATGGCATACATGGAAGCCTGCAAGTAAACAAAAAGTGTAGATCACCTTTGAGGGGAAATAGTGACAAAACCACTTGTTCCGGTGACTGTGGAATGATTGAGCAAAACTATTCCTTTTCCCCTAGCAGAGGGTCCGGTTAGGCGTGGGGCCCAGTTGGGAGCATTAGGTTCAAGTGGCTGAAAGATGGTCCTGCTCCTCTGCAGGCAAGGGGAGTAGCTCCTCCAAGCGTGAGAACAGCTGCCCAAGCAAGAGGCATTCCAGATCTAGATGAGCTCCCCAAAGAGGTCAGCGTGGACACCTTTAGTGGGGAAGAAAGTGCCACAAGATGGAGATGGTCTCTGTGAGGGAAGAGGCTGTCAAATACCACAGCAGCAAAGGGCAAGTGGACCAAATGGCTGAGGTTTCAATGGGGAAAGGAACCACCAAACAGGCAGCACAGACACCTCCCAAAATAAAATGCCACCGATCTGTACCAGAGCAGGGATGGTTGCAGGTAGAAGACGGAGCCTTTCCTTAAAGGCTTTTTACAGCAATATAGATGCCCAAGAGGACAATGGTTGCGACCCCTGCCTCCAGAGGCGTTCGTATTGTCTCTTCCAAGCAACTCCAGAAACTCCACATAAGGGCAACTGGATTTGTTAGAAGTCAATTCACAGTCGAGCACAGCTGGTCTGAATTGTACACCAGCTGGGGCATGTGCCAAGCAGTGGATCCAAGGATGCAATCATCGTATGTGTGCTGGAGGTCTGCTTGCTAGAACTACTTCTGGATATGCTTCTAATCCTGCAGGGTTCACACTGAGCAGCTGCAAATGGATGTGAAATGACTTTTGAAAGAAAAGTAAAAGGCAGGAGTTGTAACAGCTGGTACCTCCTGCTTGAAGATGGAGGCAGGTGAAATCATGAAGTGTGAGGGATAAAGTGAGACAAGAACCAAGAGCTTGGCACAAAATGGGGCATGGGGTTCTCTAGCAAGCAACTGACTGTTTCATTTCTATCCCACCTTTCACGAGATAGTTCCAAGGTGGCTCATTGCTACTGTGGCCAAGTGTCAAACGACCACACTGCCTCCTCCCAAACAGCTTCTCCCTTTGTACCTTGTGTAAAGGGTATTCAGAGGCACCCGACTACTGCACCCAGAGGTAGCTTGCTCCCAACATGATTACCCCTCACAGACAGACCTGCCCACCATGCCTGTGTCCAATCCCCTTCTGCAGCCATTCAGGCCAGTGGCCATTCCCACATCTTGTGGCCATGAATTCCACAGACTAATTATGCACTGAGGGAAGAAATCCCTCCTTCTGTCTCTCCTAACGCTCCTGCCAGTCAGTTTGCAGGTCTTGGTTGACGCCAACCTGGTCGAACTCTCTATTCTTCCTGGAGAGGAGCTGCAGCTCAGGGGTTGAGCAGGCTGTACCATCACCGCTCAAGAAGGGGGAGGACTTTTCCGGGCAGAGTCTGATCCCCTCTTGCTGCTCCTTTGGGTAATCCTTTGGGTGCCCAGAGAGAGATCCGGAATGCAGAAGGGGCTGAACTCAGGCTGAGGCTCCTTCTCTGCAAAGAGCCCCAAAGAGGATCTGGGAGGAGATCCAGGCCAAACATCCCACTTCAGAGGGGACTTCTGATGAGAACCACCATGTTTGGGGTCTCTTGGGGAGGGCTGTGGGGGTCTCCTTCCTCTTTGCATTGTGCCTGACACCAGAAGTCTCTGCATTGTATCTATGGACAGGAGGCTTTCTTGCATCCTGCTGCTCTGCTTCAGTCAGCAGCTTTCGGAGTCATTTCAGGCTGGAAAGGGTTAAATCTCACTCCAGGGGAAACTGATTCTGCAAAGGAGGGGCTGATCAGGCCCCTTGATGTCCCCAAAGAGCTTTCCTTGAAGCTCATCCTGCTGCTTTTCACAAGTTGTTTCTATAACATCAGAAGAGATCCCAAGTCAGTTCCAGGAAGGGAAACTCCCCCTGCAGACTCACAGGGAGAAAATGAAAGTGACTCCGACTTCCTTGTGCCAGGAACCATGGCAGCTGCAGGGGACATCCAGGACCTCTGCAATGAATTGACTTGTCCCATCTGCCTGGACTATTTCAGGGACCCGGTGACCATCGCAGAGTGTGGGCACAACTTCTGCCAAGCCTGCCTGACCCAGAGCTGGTGGGAGAAGGAGGAGGGAGATGATGCCCTGGTGGGCTCCTGTCCCCAGTGCAGAGGATCCGCTCAGAGAAAGAGCCTCATCCCAAACCGACAGCTGAAGAACGTGGTGAAGATCGCCAGGAAGCTCCGCCTTGGGGGGCAAGGGGGGGCCAGAGAAGCGGAGCGGGTCTGTGAGAAGCACCAGGAGCCCCTGAAGCTCTTCTGCAAGGACCACCAAGCCCCCATCTGTGTGGTGTGCGACAGTTCCAGGGAGCATGAAAGCCACAAGGTGGTTCCTTGGGAGGAGGCTTTCCAAGAGTACAAGGTAGGAAAGAGCTGAGGAACTTGATGGGGGAGGGGAGAAGGGGCAGAGCTGCAGGAGCACCCCTGTTAAAAGACCCAAAGTTTGCCTTTGCCTGACCCCCCACATCCAATTCTTCCTCGGACCAAACAGTATCACACACTTCCATGACTGGGAGGTTGTCTCACATTCGACACATACATGGATTCAGTCTGACCCAAAGCATGTGCTTGTTTTTTGCAAAATCCTTTAACAGGATTCCCCCCTGCAGATGGGGCTGGTCTAAGACCAACTGGTGCCTGAGCCTGCATGCAACATGCTCCTCCCTTACACGATAATGCACCAGCCTCTGCTCCTCCGCCTCTCTCATGATCTGGCTCAGGACTCTCCTCCCCTCCACATTTCCCCTCCTCTCTGTCCCCCACCAACCTGCTGCGTCAGGCGACTGCTTCAGTTGGCCTTCTGGATGGGCCGGCCCTGCCTCCAGGTCACACTGCTGAATAAGGAAATTAGAATTTTCCATGTCAAAGTAACCTCTTGGCCTACTACAAATGGGACTCTCGCATGTCCAGATTTTCCCCAGGCAGTGGCGTAGCTAAGAGGGTGCAGGGGGTAGCAGGTGCACTGGGCATCAAGTTTTTGGCGGGCAACAAGCTGAGCTTCACACTTGTGGCCAAAATTGTGAAAATTTTTGTATGTATACATAATACAGTCATATACCCTTTGAATGCTAATTTCATGCAGAATGCAATGAAACAAACCGCATTGGAATATCTCTATTCTATCAAAAGTTATGGCCATTAAACCAGAAAATGAAAACACAGCTGCCCTATGGAACAAAAAGTGGATTTCTTAAGTCAAAACTGACCTATCAGACTGATTGTTTTGAGAGGCAATGACATGTTATTATTTAATTGACATGTTGCAATGAAATGCTATCATGATACAGCATGGAAGCAATGAGGTATTAATATGAATCAGCTCTCATTCCCATGTATCATAATACAGTTACCCCTGCTAACTGGGTAAAGAGGCACTTTTCAAGTGGTGCTCACCTTTTATTAAGCAGAGGGAGAATAACCGTCCCCCTTCATCCCAACACACTGTCTCAAACCAATCAGGGGCACTCTTGGTATTTATTTTCTTAATTGAATTTGATTTTTTCTTGGAGTGGGGGCTACAAATCTACTTTGACCCCAGGTAGCAGATAGATGCCTTAGCTATGCCACTGGCTGGGGGGAGATGGCAGAGCAAGAAAATGGAGAGCTGCTGGGGGGGAGGAAGCAGGTTTCGCTTTTTAAAAGTCCAGGTGGGATATCACTTCCATTTGTGACATCACTTCTGGGGCATCATTTTGAGCTTCACACCGGGATATGCATTCATTAGCTACACAATTGCCCCCAAGGCAACGAAGCCTGAATTTGGGGCACACTCCCACTGCTTTCCTAGCCAGAACAGCAGCCAGTGTTGGAAACTGCCCAGGAACCTCCTGGCCAGTCCAAAAGTGCTGATCAGTCTTAGATGCCTCTGCAAGGGACCCCTGGAGGCGGAAGGGGGTTGGTGCAGATGTGGTGTGACAGAGGACTTGAAAAAACTTTCAGAAGGCCATAAGGAGGGTGGGTGAGATGTGGGGTGGAGGAGTGATCCACGAACCTCCTGAAGGAGGAAGGAGGCCTGGGTAGGCCAGGAGTGCCACCTGAATGGGAGGAGGTGGTGGTGGTGAAGCCTAACTCCTCCCCTCCCAGGCCTGGAAAAAGACACTGAGACTCATAGCTGGGCCCTGGAGGACCCCCTCTGCTTGACCACCCCCAGGGCAGCCACTGCAGGACAGCACCAGGCAGGGACATCTAGACTTGCCACAAACAGAAGTAGGGCACTCAGCAACAAGGCTAAATGGCATCACATCCTGCTGGAAAAATTAATATACAAGTAATAGAACACATTGAAAATGAGTCTCAGTCCAAGTTGGTGCTAAATACTGGCCGGAAAAATTTCAAACAACTGAAAGTACAGATACACAGAAAGTTCTTAACTGTATCCACTGCAGTCAGACTGAGGCTGAGTTTTTACCTGAGCCCCAGACCTGCCTGAGAGAGTCTTTAACAAGTTCTAACTGGATCTATTACTATAAGAGAAATTCTAGAATTATGAGATAAAGCCCCCAAGGGACTTAGGGGGCTGCTGTAAAATACAGGAGTTTGGTGCAGGGAAGATACACCTTGTCCAGTTGGCTTGATCCCACCAGTCTGCCTTGAGCTTTCGTCTGTGTTTGTGTGTGTAAATATCAGTCATCTCTCCAAAGGAAATAAACTTGATCTTTCATTTCTCACCAGGATCAGATCAGTAGCAGGCTGGAGATCTTGAGGGCAGAAAGAGAAAAAATCCAGATGTATAAAGCAGGTGCAGAAAAAGAAAGCAAAGACCTGCTGGTAAGTGTCACGATTGTTGAGTAGTTCAAAGATACCTGAACCTATTTCTGGAGACACAGAATAGAGCATGCAGGAGTCCAAGGGCAGAAGGCAGCTCTGCTGCTCTAATCCTCCATGGCTGGAATGGCCCCATGTCCTATGCACGGCCATTCAGAAAGTGGGTCCTTTGAGGTCTTTAGGAAACTCCTTCATGACTAAATATTCATCTGAGCTCTGTGAAAGCTCAGAAATGCCCTTCCAATCATGCTCAACCTGATGGTACTGCAAGGACATAGCCCAATCCAATGGGGCTTGCGCCAGCCCAGCACCAGCGCACAGTGTCACAAATGTGCCATTATACACACACCTGTGACAGTCTGCACCAGTCCAGTGCTGGAGCTGGCTCAGCAAGAGCCTGCCAGCACCAAGCAGAGGACAGGAGATCACTGCCCACCACTCCAGGTGAGCACCTGATGACGGAGTGGTAAGTCTGGCCAGGGGGGTGGTGTTCTGAGCTGGGGAAGGTGTGGCAGGAGGAGGGAGTGAGGAGGGGGGCGGAGATGGCGACAGTCTCTCCCACCATACCCTCACCCCCCTACCATCCCAGGACACCCAACATGGGTATCTTTGAATCTGTGACCACACAATAGTGGGCTCAGATCCAAGGAGACCTATCGGGGCCTCCTGGTGATTACATGGGGTAAAGGACTGTAAGCTCCCTTTCCCGAGTACCTCAGCACTGCTTCCAAGCCCCATGGAACACAGCGGTAGCCATTTTGGCGCCACTGCAGCCCTGGGCCATGGAAAGCTTTGGATTGGACTGTCAATTTTTTGGTCTGCCGTTCATTTCTTCCTATCTACTTGTTGCAGAACCAAACAGAACAAAACAAACAAAAGACCAAGGCTGAGTTTCGACAAATACACCAGTTCCTGGAAGAAGAGGAGAGAAGCCTCCTGGCCCAGATGGAAGAGGTGGAGAAGGAGATTGCAAGAAGGAGGGACGAGCACCTGGCCAGACTCTGCAGGGAACTCTCCTCTCTGGAAAATGTCATCCAGGAGATGGAGGAGAAGTGTCAGCAGCCAGCCAGCGAATTCCTGCCGGTAAGGTCTGCTGAGCTCCACGGGCTGCCTGTGCTGTCAAGGGGAGGTCCATGTATAGAGCATTACAGCAGTCTGACTGGAATGCTAGCAGGGCAAGTTAAATTCCTAAACAAAACTACGTTTACAGAGGAATCTTACTGAGTATAAGAGGGGGATGGGGCTGTATCTAAATGCAGTCTTGATTATTTAACCACTACTGCATTGATGCCCTCTTTAAACTACTGTCTGACCCTTGTGCCTCTGGCCAGAACCAAGCCCCAGGCTGGATTAGAAGCTGCTTGGCGATAAGTATCCCCTTGTGATATTTGGGTGTTATTCTGTATCTCAGGGCGCAATCCTAACCCAATTTCCAGCACCAACGTAAGGGCAATGCAGGTCTGAGGTAAGGGAACAAACATTCCCTTACTTTGAGGAGGCCTCTGTGACTGCCGCTGCAGCACACGTCCCATTGGCACAGCTATGCCAGTGCTGGAAAGTGGGTTGCGATGAGTGGTTTATTGCCCTGTCCTGCTGCCAGAGGTAGATCTAGAGAAATTCTCAGGGTCACTTGGTTATCGTCCTGCCTGGTCAATAGAGAGAGACCAGGAGAAACTCACAGGGGGTCTCAGTGGTAAGTTTTGCAGGTGCCTGAATGTGCCACGGAAGTGGGCCCTCCTCCTCCCTTTTGGAGCCATTCTGGGCAGCTAGAGCAAAATGGAGTTGTCTCTTCCTTTTGCTCTTAAAGCCCAGAATGGCTGGAAGGGTGGCTTGCACAGCATGTTCAGGCACCGGCAAAACTTTGCACTGTGACCCCCCCCCCCCCCGTAGTGACAGTACTGCCCAATCCTATCCTTCCTCCCCCCCACCCTGGCCAGTGTAACGGCACCTTTTGAGCACCCAGCACAGAGGCATTTGCAGATGTCTTCTTTTGGTAAAGGAGCATTTGTTCTTACTCCAGGGAAATGCCTCTGGTGCCAGATCTACTGGTCTGCAGATCTACAGACCTATACTAGCTATTTTGCTGGAGCATGTGATTGAGGCTTGGATAAAATATCAGCAGTGCCCCTGTCACCAATATCATCCACTTCCACCATCCCCTCTTCACCCCACCCCATTTCCATCATCTCTCACCACCCTCCAACCCCACATGCTGACTTACAGGTGCTGGGGTATGTGATGGATCCACTAACACACGGAGCTGCTACAAGCTTAGTCCTTGTATGGCATGTGCAAGACAGATCCATGCCGAATGAACATAGGAGGACCAGAGAGCAGCTCCGTCCAGGGTCTTCCTTGTGGCAGGTGCTGAGTTCTCTTTCTTTTCTTTTCAGGATATTAGAAAGACCTTGCAGAGGTATGTGGATCCCACTCATTTCCCTTCTTGCTTCCTGATGCTGGGAAGGGCTGTGAAGAACGTGCCTCTCCAGGGGCTTCAGGGGAGAGAGTGTAGGACTCCCCACCCTCCAGTGTTGTGTCTCTTTGGAACAGGCAGCAGAGCTGCCAGACCTCTGTGTTCCTTCAGCCACATGTTGCCCTGAGCTGTTTCTGTACCTGCTGTATTCTCTATTCATGTTGCCATCACTAGATAAGCCTCCTCCCCAAAGCACCCCCAGTGTGTCTGCTTCTGTCTCCAGGATTTCTACTCCTTTCTTCTCCTCCAGGCTGTCCTTTTGTTCCAGTCAGGAATTCCAGATTGCATGCAGTGGCGTACCTAGAGGGGGGCAAGTGGCACAAATGGCTCGGGCACTGCACTCGGGGGTGCTGCTGTGACACGCCCCATGCGACACACCCCATACTCCAAGAGCCATGCCGAAAATGGCTGCAGGAGCACATCCACTCTCTGAATGGTTCCACGCTGCTCTGAGGGCCTCCCCTCCTCTCTTGTCAAAGGTGAAGAGAGGGGCCCTCAGATGCAGCCGTGAGGTCCTCCCCCTCCCCTTGTGTTAAAGGAGGAGAGCGGTGGCATCGCTCAGTTGCGCAACCTGACAGGAGCTCAGCACTGTCTCTGCTCTTCTCCCCTTTAACACAAGGGAAGTGGGTTAACTTCAGGGTGGTGAGAAGTGACGCGACCTCCTCCCATTTCTCAGGCTCCGAGGACCCTTCCAGGCCCCTTCTGAGGGACACAAAGGCTGCTTGACTAGAGCGCTCTGAGGCCGCTCAGAAGTGGTGCCCAGGATGTGAGCACCATTCCAGGAGGTGGGGAGTACTATCAACCCCATAGCACTTGATCAGGCAATCCCCTCTTTACACCACAATTACTTCTGGGTCAGTGGCGGGGGGGGGATGGGGGTGTGGGGGCAGAAAAGGGGGTGTTGTCCTGGGTGTCAGAACCCTCAGGAACGCATCTGATTGGGTGGATTTTGGGATCAGATTTTTTTTTCTCCACATCAGGTCTGAAAATAAGAAAGTATTTGAGAATTCTGTGGCTTTCCCTCCTTGGCTCACCTGCAGAATCTGGGGATTCCGTGATGTGAAACCCCTTCTGGAGTCAATCAGGAAGCAGTTTGAAGGTACTGAAGAATGATGTGCAAGGAGGCAGATGGTGGACAGGACTTGTCCCGATGCAGGGGCTGCAAGGAAGGGGGGAGAGAAATCAGTGGCATATCTGGAGGTCCCGGCACCTGGTGCAATACCCAGTTTTCTGCTCCCCCCACACCCCTTACCCCCCACCCTTTTCCGCCCCCCACCCGTGACCCAGAAGTAATGACTTCCATGCGGCTTCCTCCTCCGTTCCCAATGTGGAAAAAAAACAGGGAACAAAGGAGGCAGCTGAGGTTTGGGGATGCTGGAGGCCTCTCTGAGGACTGACGCTCTAGGGCACTGTGTCACTTCCGGAGGCAGGGTGTAGGACAAGAAGGGCAGGATGTGCAGTAAACATCTCAGATAAAAACGTGGCACAGTTGGGAGGAGGCTGATTTCCTCATGATGGTCTCCAGGCTGATCTTCTCTCTTTCCTCTTCCCCCTCCACCCAACAGCAAAGGTGACTCTGGATCCAGACACAGCTAATCCCAAACTCATCCTGTCCAAGGACTGCAAGAGTGTGAGATGGGAAGACGAATGTCAAGATCTGCCCGACAATCCTGAAAGATTTGACTTATGGCCTTGCGTGCTGGGCCGTGAGGGCTTTACAGCAGGCAGACACTTCTGGGAGGTCACTGTGGGAGAGGAGGATGGGTGGGCTGTGGGGGTGGCCAGGAAGTCTGTGAGGAGAAAGAGTTTCTTTCTTATTAGTCCTGAGAAAGGGATCTGGGCTGTGGGGAAGTGGGGAGGTTACAGAGTTTTTAAAGCCCCTGTTCACACTCCTCTGTCCCTGAGCCAGGAGCTTAAGAGGATCCGAGTGACTCTGGACTGTGCTGGGGGACAGGTGGCCTTTTCTGATGCTGACACAGGAGTCCATCTCTACACTTACTCAGGAGCCACGTTCTGCAGAGAGACCCTCCTCCCCATCTTTTTTGTGTGTGAAGAAGCCCACCTGAGACTCTCTCCCTGAGGCAGTCGCAGGCTCTTCTTCTCAGGCTCTGCTGGTTTTCCTTTCCAGACCAGACCAGAGTGATTGACAAGAAAGTGCCATCTATACCTGTGTGTAACTGGTAGAATTTGTGCCTTAAACTGACCCTGAAAGAGGGTTGACGTATACAGAGTTCAATGTGGGAGGTCACTGTGGGAGGTGAGGCAACGTGTGCTGTGGGGTTTGCTGTGGGGTCTGTGAGGAGAAAGGGCTGGGCTCAGATTAGTCCTGAGGAAGGACTTGCTGTGGGCAGGTGGGGAGGTCAGGACAGAGTCTGGGAGTAGCTGCTGGGTGAGGTGGGGGGAGCAGGACTGAGAAGCAGGATGCAGGGGGTGGGGGTAGAGGAGCACTTTTACTTACCTGTGATTGTTCTGAGGCAGCCACAGAAAGCAAAGAAACAAAGTAGCCATTTTAGCTTCTTCTCCAAACAGGCAGGAAAACAAAGGTGCTTATGGGATTGCGGTCAGTGTGAGGATTGCTCCTAGGGACGTTCAGCTCCATCCTCTGCACAAAGCCTGCAGGTTCCACCAGCAACTTCATCTCCTTCCCTGTCTGGACAAATGGCTCTTATTTTCTTTCGGGCTTTTTGCTGCTGCCTCAGAACAATTCCTGGTAAGCCCCTCATCCCCCCCCCCCAATTGATCGAAGGGTTACAGAAAACTCAGTTTTTTTGGCTCGGTTTATTTGTGAGATTGACTTTTGCTCAAGGGGCTGCAGTGATTAAGAGCCACTTGGCAGCCAGAGCCTCTTTTCCAGCTCTGCAAAGGCCTCTCACCTCCTTCAGGCAGTCATCAGAATTAAATGCTATGAAATCTGCTCTTTGCTCTGTCCCAGAATTCCATTGTCCTCCTCCAGTTTTTTTCTCAAAGAGACCATCACGCATTCAGGGCAACAAATAAAACAATCATCTCATCCAGCGTTGCCCAAGCTCTTTGGCGATTCCCATACTCAAGGAATACCAGAAGCACTCCTGATGTAACTGCATATATATAACCGCTATACCCATTTACACTCCCGAATTGGCCTTTTCAGCCACACTAGACGCTGTTCCAGAACCACCTTTCAGAGCGCGATACCATAGTCTTTCAAAACTGAAGGTTGCCAACATATACCCATTTAGCAGGTGTAAGTGTGATATAAGACATGGAAATGAGAGCTGACTCATATTAACTTCTTATTGGATCCTTGACCACCAGTTTTTTAGTGACAGTAAATTTCCACATTGCAATAAATTTTAATTAATAGAATCAAATCATTACATGACAAAGAAATTCACAAGAACTTGGAGAGGGACGTGTGTTTGGTTTCTGGAAAGGAGGAAAACTGTTCTGAAGCAGGGTGATCAAATTGCTACCCAAGTGTAGTGCCAGAAAGTGCTGGCAAAGAGAGGTCAGGCTGAGCATATAGTGGAGAAATGTGGGTGAGGGGCAGTGAGGAGACATGATTGGAACAAGTGCAGGATTTGACAGGGGACAGAAGAGAGAGAGAGAGAATGTGAGGCGACTGAGTCTGGACCTTTGGGAGGTGGGGAGGAGTAAAGGGAGGAAAAGAAAGGGAGGTGTTAACTGGGATGATGAGTTTGGGGGGGAGAATGTGCCTGTGGGGGGGAGAGTGGGGGGGAGAAGAGAAGCACCAATTGCCTGCTAGTGTATTTGAGGGGAAAAAAAGTGTGACCAAAAGCCCAATCCGAGCCATGACTACTCAGAAGTAAGCCCCATTATAGTCAATGGGGCTTACTCCCTGGTAAGTGTGAATAGGATTGTGGCCCAACGCCCTTACTCTAAAAGACAAGAAGTGCCTTGTTGGGGAAGGCAACACAGGGAGGGTCACTTTGGGAGTTGCAGGCAAGCTATGGCCAGTAAAAGGACTTTCAAGGACTCTCTTCAGCCAGCCAGTCCCTTGGTTGGTGGCCTCAGCAGACTTGCTCACTTCCTACCTGCTTCTGGCTCCCTCCTTCTCACTCACTTCAAGCTCCCACCCAGAGCTCACCAGCCTTCTCTGGCTGCCCAATCAGCACGCAGGGCAGGCAACAACTTAACAACCACCTCACTGCCAATCCCATGCATGTCTACTCAGAAGTAAGCCCCAGAATAGTCAACAAGGCTTACTCCTATGAAAGTAAGGATATGGTTGCAGCCTTTGTCTTGCTCAGCAGTGGGAGCAAGCAACAGCAGGAGATGCAAAGCAGCCGTGACCAGCCCCTTTGCTGGCTGCTCGTTTTTCTTCTGCTGCCGCATGAGGCTCAAAGCAGCCTCTTCCCCACATGCGTGGCTGCTGCCTGTCTCCTCTTCCCCCACGGCACACCTGAGGCAGCCTCGCAGCACACCAGTGTGCCTTGGCACAGAGGCTGTAAAGCGCTCCATTAGGCAGTTGTGTTTTTATTTTCTTGTTATTGGACATAACTTTTGATAGAATACAGATATTTCCATGCAGTTTGCTTCATTGTGCTCTGCATTAAATTACCTTTCCAACGATGTATGACATGATGGTATTATTCATTCATACATGAAAAGGTTTTCCCAATTTTGCCCATTAATGTCAAGCTCAGCTTGTTGCCCCCCTAAAGCTTGTTGCCCGGTGTAATAGCTGCCACCTGCACCCCCTCAGCTACATCACTGCCTGGTGCAAATGACATGATCAAGGACAACTGAGGTCTTGAGCCTCCCCCTTTAGTTGCCTGACTGCAGCCTTTCTGCAGGAAGATCACATGGGGGGGAGGTGTCTGCACTTCAGGGATAGTGCGCTGGCTGCAGGTACAGCAGGTTGCTGGTTCAGTGCCTGGCATATCCAGGTTGGGTCAGGAAAGACTTTTATCTGAAACCATGAGGAGATGCTGCCAGCCAAGGCAGACAATACTGAGCAAGATGGCCCAATGGCTGGACCCCATCAAGGCAGCTTCCCACATTCCACCACTCATCCTTTTGCCATAAGAAGGATGGTACCCAAGACCATAAGAACATAAGAACATAAGAACAGCCCCACTGGATCAGGCCATAGGCCCATCTAGTCCAGCTTCCTGTATCTCACAGCAGCCCACCAAATGCTTCAGGGAGCACACCTGATAACAAGAGACCTCATCCTGGTGCCCTCCCTTGCATCTGGCATTCTGACATAGCCCATTTCTAAAATCAGAAGGTTGCACATACACATCATGGCTTGTACCCCGTAATGGATTTTTCCTCCAGAAACTTGTCCAATCCCCTTTTAAAGGCGTCCAGGCCAGTCGCCATCACCACATCCTGTGGCAAGGAGTTCCACAGACCAACCACACGCTGAGTAAAGAAATATTTTCTTTTGTCTGTTCTAACTCTCTCAACACTCAATTTTAGTGGATGTCCCCTGGTTCTGGTGTTATGTGAGAGTGTAAAGAGCATCTCCCTATCCACTCTGTCCATCCCCTGCATAATTTTGTATGTCTCAATCATGTCCCCCCTCAGGCGTCTCTTTTCTAGGCTGAAGAGGCCCAAACGCCGTAGCCTTTCCTCGTAAGGAAGGTGCCCCAGCCCCGTAATCATCTTAGTCGCACTCTTTTGCACCTTTTCCATTTCCACTGTCTTTTTTGAGATGCAGCAACCAGAACTAGACACAATACTCCAGGTGTGGCCTTACCATCGATTTGTACAACAGCATTATAATATTAGCTGTTTTGTTCTCAATACCCTTCCTAATGATCCCAAGCATAGAATGGGCCTTCTTCACTGCCGCCGCACATTGGGTCGACACTTTCATCAACCTGTCCACCACCACCACAAGATCTCTCTCCTGATCTGTCACAGACAGCTCAGAACCCATCAGCCTATATGTGAAGTTTTGATTTTTTGCCCCAATGTGCATGACTTTACACTTACTGACACTGAAGCACATCTGCCATTTTGTTGCCCATTCTGCCAGTCTGGAGAGATCCTTCTGGAGCTCCTCACAGTCACTTCTGGTCTTCATCACTCGGAAAAGTTGGTGTCGCCCGCAAACTTTGCAACCTCACTGCTCAACCCCATCTCCAGGTCATTTATGAAGAGGTTGAAAAGCACCAGTCCCAGGACAGATCCTTGGGGCACACCACTTTTCACTTCTCTCCATTGTGAAAATTGCCCATTGACACCCACTCTCTGTTTCCTGGCCTTCAACCAGTTCTCAATCCACAAGAGGACCTGTACTCTAATTCCCTGACTGTGGAGTTTTTTCAGTAGTCTTTGGTGAGGGACCGTGTCAAACGCCTTCTGAAAGTCCAGATATATAATGTCCACAGGTTCTCCCACATCCACATGCCTGTTAACCTTTACAAAGAATTCTATAAGGTTCGTGAGGCAAGACTTACCCTTACAGAAGCCATGCTGACTCTCCCTCAGCAAGGCCTGTTCGTCCATGTGTTTTGAGATCCTATCTTTGATGAGGCATTCCACCATCTTACCCGGTATGGATGTTAGGCTGACCGGCCTATAGTTTCCCGGGTCCCCCCTCTTTCCCCTTTTAAAGATAGGCGTGACATTTGCTATCCTCCAATCTTCTGGCACCGTGGCCATTTTGAGGGACAAGTTGCATACCTTAGTCAAGAGATCTGCAACTTCATTCTTCAATTCCTGAATAACTCTTGGGTGGATGCCATCAGGGCCCGGTGACTTACTGATCTTTAATTTATCAATGAGGTCTGAAACATCTTCTCTTTCAACCTCTATCTGACTTAACTCCTTGGTCCGGAGGGGCCGTTCGGGCAGCGGTATCTGCCCATTCCCCAATGAACCACTAGGGGTCAGTCTTTTACCACGACAAAAGCAGGCAAGCAGCGCCCTACTTGGCCATTTGATCCTCCGCTGCCCCCCCCCCCCCCCACTCTCCCTTAGTTTCTTCCAAAATGGGAACTTGTGCATCTCCCTTGCAATGTCAACAGACTTTTGGAAGCCATTGGTGTCAGCCACAGCAGGCACTAAAGCACTGTTTTGCTCAAACGCTCCTGTCTTTGCAAACCAGAAAATCCCGAAGCCCATGGACGGAAGAAGAAGAGGCGCTTTGCTCTCACCTCCTGGAGGAGAGTCGGGGAAGCCGTTCAGTCTGTCATCTCCCTCCCACCCACTTTTTCATCATTCGGCATTGTGAGGACCCCTTTATCACTAACCACTGCACCAAAAAGGTGAACATAAAATGACAGGAGCAGAAACCCCAGCCGGACTCAGGCAGCTCTAGAGGGATTGACAATGCCAGTCTCCACCTTTCTCCAGCTCTTCTGAGAATGCTGGCTTTGAGGACAAGCAGCTTCAGGGGACGATTCTCTGGCTCCCCCGGCTGCTTTTGAGGCTTCCTGAGGAGCTGCATCTCACGATCTGGTTTGGGAACCACTGGTCCACCACTTAGCTAGGCTGCTGTTTTCAACTGCATGTGCACAAGAGCAGAGGCTGGTGAAGGTTTCCAAAGAAATTGACTCACAGCTTCTAAGATGACGCATCATCTGAATGGTCAGAGGTTCCTACTGCTGGTGGAACAGAGAGCAAAATAAAACAAGAGAAGCTGCTTCTCATGGCTTCTTAAGGAGGGACGTATGAAACAACAACACAGAAAAAGATACCAATGAGAAGTCTCATCTGCACAGGTGAGAGAATCCCATATGCTTGCATGGTACAAACCGAAAAGGCAACGACTACCCCCTATGGATGGGAAAAACACCCACAAACTTTAGGATTTCAGGCTGAGGCTCCTTCCTTGCAAACAGCCCAAAACAGGCTCCAGGAGAGCATTCCTGGGACACATCCCACTTTGAAGGAAACTTCTCATGAGACCCACCATTTGTGGTCTCCTGAAGAGGGCTATTGGGAGGTCTCCTTACTCTTTGGCTCTGTGCCTGGCAGCAGAAGTTAGAATACCATATACATAGATGGCATGGTGGGGCATTCCTAGTGTTCTGGATCAATCAGCAGTTTTCAGAGTCATTTCAGGTTAAAATCCCACTTCAGGTGAAAATGTTTCCCAAAATGAGGTGCTGCAATTACATCTGTTGCTTTCCAAAGCTGGAGGCCCTTGAAGTATCTTCTGCTTTTTTCAGGTTGTTTTTCTCACTTCAGTAGAGATCAAGAGTCATTCCACCAAGAGAAACACCCCTTTGGCTGGCTCCACTTCTTCTGAGTGTGAGGAGCCATGTCGACTGCTAGGGAAATCAAGCATCTCTGTGATGAAGTGACTTGTTCCATCTGCCTGCAATATTTCAGGAACCCTGTGACCATTGTGGAGTGTGGGCACAATTTCTGCCAAGCCTGCCTGACCCAGTGCTGCGAAGAGAAGGACACGGGAGCCTCCTGTCCTCAGTGCAGAAAAAGCACTCAGCAAAGAAACTTCATCGCAAATCGGCAACTGAAAAATGTGGTTGAAATAGCCAAGAAGCTCAGTCTTCGGGGGAAATCGAGGGCCAGAGAAGGGTAGAGGGTTTGTAAGAAGCACCAGGAGCCCTGGCAACTCTTCTGTACAGACCATGAGGCCCCCATCTGTCTGATGTGTGACGGATCCAAGGAGCAAGAAAGCCATAAGGTGATTCCTCAGGAGGAGGCTTTCCAAGAGTACAAGGTAGGAAGTGACTGAGGCTTATGATGGGAGGGGGGAGAAGATGCAGAGCTGCAGGAGAGCTCCTTATCAGTGGTGTAGCTAAGGGGGAGCAGGGGGGTAGCAATTGCACCAGGCAAAAAGCTTTAGGGGGGCAACAAGTTGTGTTTGACTCTAGTGGCCAGAATTGTGAAAACCTTGGTATGTACGAATAATGCCATCATGTTATTTATCATTGGAAAGATATTTTAATGCAGAATGCAATGAAACAAACTGTTATATAGTGGGTCCATGCGAATAAAGGAAGGCATAGTGATAACAGCTCAATACGTTTATTCCATCTTCAGAACAGAACCTAGCAAAATACAAGGCAATCCCCTAAAGGTTTTTTATAGCCTTTAACTCTGCCCAGACTTCCAGTGATTGGTGCAATTGAAACCTTAACTAGAGGACCAATTGGATGGTAGGATTTCGATCCATCACCCGATTGGCCAGAACTTACATTAACTAGAGGGCGAATTGGATGGTAGGATTTCGATCCATCACCCGATTGGCCAGCCATAAGTCTGGGCCAATCAGTTATGCAGGATTTCAATCCTGCATAACTTACATACATAACACCCCTCCCCCCCAAGTACAGTTCAAGATTAACCAACATAGTCCTGTAAGTGGCGGGGCCGTACCCGCATTCGCAAAGAATGGCGTGGCGTCGGTATCAGGACCTCTGGTTCCTCAGTCAGCTCTGGGGTTGGCACATCTGTGGCAGAGGGACTCCACATAGGTGTGCTGACATCTGGTGGCTCAGATAAGTCCAGGGAGGTCTCCGGTTCCTGCAGTATCACGTCTGGACTGATGGCCTCTCCAGACTGTGGCAAGACCTGATGCTCTCCACCGGGGACTGGAATCGGCATGGTGGGTGCTGAGTCAGCCAGGCGGCAACGCATCTGGTCCACATGAAGGAGGAGGGTCCAGCCGTCGGTAGGTATTATGGCACGTTTGCGACTGTTCTTGGCGGCGCGGGGCCATGCCGCCGGATTCAGGATCGGGCTGTTAGATATACATGCACCATGCTTAGATAACAAATCGGTTCCTGCCTTATTGTACGCTGATGATCTTGTTCTACTGTCCAGAACTCAGATTGGTCTTAAATGTGCCATTAAAGCATTTATTGCTCACTGTAGTGAAAAACTATTAGAAATAAATAAGGATAAATCTAAAATAATGGTTTTTACAAAATCAGTAAGAAGGACCAATGAAAGATGGAAAATTGGCCCGTATAAGTTGCAGCTGGTTAATGAATTCCGCTGTCTTGGAGTAGTGTTCCAATCTAACCTTGCATGGTTCAAACATATACAGTATCTTAAAGGGAAAATTGAATTGACACTATTAGCATTGAGAAAAAATTTTTACATCAAAGGAGGACAGTACATGCCAGCACTCCTAAAGGCATATAAATGGTATTGCCACATATGTTATATGGCTCACCAATCTGGTTTTTGGGACCAATAGAACAGCTTGAGCGACTCCAGCAAGTCTTTTATCAGAAGCTTTTAACCCTACCCCCCATGTATAGCCTCTGAAGTTATACACTTGAAATTGGGACTTCCAAAGATTTCAACCTTGATTTGGAAAGCTACTATTGGATTTAAATACAGACTTACAACTGCTGAAAGTCTTCCTATTTTCACAAAACTAGCAGCACAAGAACGCTGCTGGGTAAAATGGAATAACAACATTAATATGAAAATAGGTGAGCTGGGCCTGGAGTCACTAGAAAAATTCCGTGGAAGAAGCCATTCACTGCTTGTTGAAAATCTATTAATTCCAGATTGGGATTGCCTTCTAAGGGAGGCTAAGCGCAAATGCTCCCCTTCTTATTTCGGAATTAAATTTCCCACTAAATGTTCTTTACCCATTTATTTTTATGTGCTGACGGTTCCCAGGTTGAGGCCTGCTTATATGATTGCAAGATGCAACACTTTACCAACGGCACAAATGAAGGTCCTTTTCAAAGGATCCCTCCTGAGCAGCGTTATTGTGATTGTCCCCTAACTGAATTAGACACCCCAGTGCATATCTTTTTCCGATGCCCAAAATATACAGCAGGGAGAGATCAATTCTTAAAGAAATGGACACATAAATTTTCTGTGTTTTTGGACTCTTTTAGACTGAAATTACTATCAAGTAGTCTTTGCAAAGAGTGTGTTGTGGATATAGCCCAATTCTGTTTCTATGTGGTTTTAAACTCTAGTTTTAAGATTTTAGATAAATAGGTGTATGGCTTATGTGCTGATCAACCTAATAAACTTGAACCTGCAGAGGTACGTGGATCCCACTCCTTTCCCTTCCTGCCTCCTGATGCTGGGAAGGGCAGTGCAGAATGTGGCTCTGGGGGAGAGAATAGGACTCCCCACTCTCCAGTGTTCTGTCTTTTCGTTGCAGGCTGCAGAGCTGCCAGACCAGTGTCTTCCTTCAGCGACACATTGCCCCGAGATGCTTCTGTACCTGCTGTGTTTTCTATTCATTTATGTTGCCATAGCTAGAGAAGCCTCCTCCCCGAAGCACCCCAGTGTTCCCTTGCCTCTGCCTCCAGGATTTCTACTCTTTTCTCCTCCTCCATGTTGTCCTTTTGTTCCTGTCAGGAATTCCAGATGGGATGGATTTGGGGAACAGATTTTTTTCTCCACATCAGGTCTGAGAAGAAGGAAGCATTTGAGAATCCTGTGGCTTTTCCTCCTGAGCTGACCTGCAGAATCAGGGGATTCTACGATGTGAAACCCTTTCTGGAAGTGTCGTGAAGCAATTTCCAGGTAGTAAAGAATGATGTGCAAGGATGCATACGATGGGTGGGTTTCGACAGGACTTGCCAGTGTTCAGGGGGCTGAAAGCAGTGCTTTTTTTGTAAAATAAAAAAAAAAGGTGCAGGAACTCACAACTTGTTAAATCTTTTATTTATTTATTTATTTATTTATTTATTTTTAAACCATTTTTTATTGGAGAAATAAAATATTTTTTATGTGCTTCCCCCTAAAGATGAACTTACTTCTGAGTAGACATGCATAGGATTGGGCTGTCAATCTCCACATCCCCTTCCCCCTAGCTACTTTTTCTACACAAGGGGAAAAATACTGTACAGGTGCACTTGTAGCGTGTAGTATGTAGTGTGGCACTACTTCGAGGGGAGAAAGCAGTGAATTGATTCCGAAAAATGGCTTACAAGAGTTCCATGTAGTAAAATTACTCTAAGCAACTGTGGGAGTAAGAACAAAAAAGGAATTCTTACACGAGAGGGGTCCTTAGGTGCACATAGAAACAGCTACGTTTGCAAACAAGCCATTAAATATGGTTTAATTCAGGTATCAGAATACTCTGTGTCTTTGGGAAGGCACTTGGCATGCAATTGTATGTTCTCTGCTGCCCTGAGCAGCTGCTGTGCATTGCTGGAGAGGAGCTGCAAACGCTGGCTGGCGGAGGGCATGCTTGTGGGGGAAGGATGAGGAGGATCTCTGGCAAGGCTGGACAGCATGTTGTACACACATAGAATCCCTTTTCACCTGCCCTTAGCATGTGAAAACGGGTGCAGATATATATCTCTGCCAGGATTAAGAGCCCAATCCTAGGTATGTCTACTCTGAAGTAAGTCTCATTCTAGTCAATGGAGCTTACTCCCAGGAAAGTGCCTAGGATTACAGCCTAAGAGCCCAATCCTATGCATGTCTACTCAGAAGTCCACTTTAGTGAATGGGGTTTACTGTGGATAGGATGGCAGCCTCAGGGCCCAATCCTGTGCCTGTCTCCTCAGAAGTCAGTCCCATTAGAGGCAGTGGGGCTTCCTCCCAGGAAAGTGTGGACCGGACTGCAGCCTCAGAGCCCCTCCTGTGCCTGTCTACTCAGAAGTCAGTCCCATTAGAGGCAGTGGGGCTTCCTCCCAGGAAGGTGTGGAGAGGACTGCAGCCTCAGAGCCCTCCCTCTGCCTGTCTACTCAGGCTGCAAGGCTATGACACTTTCCTGGGAGTAAGCCCCATTGAACACAATGGAACTTACTTCTGAGTAGACATGCATAGGCTTGGGCTCTCAGGCTGCAAGGCTATTCACCCTTTCCCAGGAGCAAGCCCCATTGAGCACAATGAGACTTACTTCAGAGTAGACACACCTAGGCTAGTGCTGCAGATTGGCACGGGGCTGCACCAGCCAGCTTCCTTCCCCTCCTCCTCCGCCAAGCCAGTTCCTGGGCATTCCGTGGGTGCTGCAGCCCGTCTCCCTGACTGGCTGGCTGTCCTTCCTCCTCCTCGGCGTCGGCGCATATGCCCCGCGCCCTCCACCGGCTTGGAAGCTGCGCGGGGAAGCAGAGCACGGGGAGAGGGGAGGCGGGCTGGGCTCAGGTGAGAGCTTGGAGATGGGGGCAGGAGGGGGTCGTGGTGCTGTCAGGCAGGGGCCAGGTGCCTGCCCACCCTGCACCCCCCAGCACCCACCCAGCAAATGCCTTTGTTTTGCTCCCCCCCCTCCTGGAATGCCTCCGAAGGGGAGGGGCCCCTGCAAAAAGGTGCCGGAACTCTGTCCCCCCCCCCCTCGTTCCATTAGAAAAAAAGCCCTGGCTGAAAGGAACTGGGCGAGAAATTCCTAGAAAATGGGCTCAACAATCTTCAGTGACTGGCAGACAAAAGCACTGTTGGGAAATGGGTGTAATGCCACCTGCAGGACATTGGGGAGGCAGCATATGTCCAGGAAACAGGGCACTCCCTGTCTTAGACCTTGACTTTGTCCTCTCTGACCCGTGGAGGTGTCTCCCTTTTACAGGACGCTAAAATAGGAACATGGAAAGCAGGCAGGCAACCTGGATACAAGAGGGGCCAGACAGAACACTAGCAGGAAGCAGGACAGGAAGGGCAGGATACACAGTAAATACCTCTGATAAATAAAATACGAGCATAGTTGGGAGGACAATGTTCTTCCAGTCTCTGTGCCTCATGATGAGAGTCTCCCCAATTATTCTCCTTCTCTTCTCTTTTCTCCTCTCCCTCCAGCCTGACAGTGAATGTGACTCTGGATCCAGACATGGCTCATCCCCAACTCATCTTGTCTGAGGATCGCAAAAGCATGAGACGGGAACCCAGATGTCAAGCTCTGTCCAACAATCCTCAGAGATTTAAGTGTTGGTTTTGTATGCTGGGCCGTGAGGGATTCACAGCAGGCAGACACTTCTGGGAGGTCACTAGGGAGATTTGGCTGTGGGGGTTGCCAAAAAGTCTGTGAAAAGGAAGGGCTTGTTTGTTTTTAGACCTGAGGATGGGATCTGGGCTGTGGGGAGGTGGGGAGGTCAGTACAACGTTTTTAATCCTCCTGCTAACACTCCTCTGTCCTTCAGCCAGGAGCTCATGAGGATCCAAGTGACAGTAGACTGTGCTGAGAGGCAGGTGATGCTGATGCTGATTTCTGATGCTGATACAGGAGTCCTTCTCTACACTTACTCAGGAGACTTGTTCTGGGAGAGAGTGTCCTCCCCTTCTTTTTTGTGGTTGGTAATGCCCACCTGAGGCTCTCTCCCTGGGGGAGTCACAGGATCTTACTCACAGGCTCTTCTGGGTTTTCTTTCCAGACCAGAATTACCAAAAATTAAGAAGTACCATATATACTCATCTATAAGTCAAAATTTATGCCTTAAAATTGACCCTGAAAACATGGCTTGACTTATACACAGGTCAATACGGTGAATAAAGCTTCTAGAAGCAGCTGCTTATTGAAGTGGGGGTGGCAGCAGGACTCCTGGGACATTTCAGGCAAAATCCCTCCTTTCAGAAATCTCTAGCCCCAGCTGGTGCCGAAGACTGGGGCCAAAATCTTGACTGGGCCCCATTTCTCAAGAGCACACGACTCTGATACGGTGAAATCTTCATGGATGCCTGGTCTGAGTGAGAACTCAGTGAGAACTGAGTGAGGTCCCACTCAAAGCTCTGATTATTGCTTTTCAGGAAAATGTTTCAGGAGTTGCAGATCTGTGTCATGGATGATGAAGGTGGGTTTGTGATGTTGCAGATGCCGGCCAGTCAGTGCTGAATACAACAACAGGCAGAACCAGTTTTTAAAAACAGAAATGTTGGTATTCATTGTAAACACTTTCTGTTTTTTTCTCCATGTTTAGAAACAGAGGGTACCTGTGGTCACGGTTTGACAGTTGGAAGAAAACTTGAAATGTTTCTTGCTTCTCTTTGCTTACAATTTTTCTTCCAGTTCATTCATGTATGTTTATCTCTTGATGACCCGGAATGTGATAACTCTTCTTCGAATGAATGTACAGAATTTGTGGAAAAAATGCTGACTGTGAAGCAATGTGGAAGTTAGGTCTGTGATGTTTCAACTGGGCTTTGCATTCACACATGCAAATAAACCCGTCATGCTGCAGCCAACTAGGTCCTGTATACTTGCCCTAAATATTACATGGTTACTAGTATAGAAACACCGACAGAACCTCTTTTGTCTTGTAAGCCATCTGTTACGTGCTGCCTGTAGCCTGTTGTCCTCTCTCCTTAAGCAGTATGTGTTTGGCAATACCCCTCTGTTGGGATAGGGAGGGGGTTTCAGCACCTGTAGGCTGATCCAGGGCACTAGTGTGTGCAGGGCAGTGGTTCCCAAACCTTTTAGTACTGGGATCCACTTTTTAAAATGACACTTTGTAGGGACCCATCTAGGTTTACCAGACTTTTAAAAAAGGGGATCAAGAGAGAATTTTTTTAAAATATATAAGTAATAATTACCAGAAAAAGACATTTATCTCCCTATATTTACAGATGCTTGCAAACTGCAGGAGCTGAGCTCCTTGCAGAGTAATTTCAGCTACAGTATCTAAGGGCTTGAGGCAATATCTGATCTTTCCATCATGCTTTAGAGACCCAACAAAAATCAGGTTGCATCCCACCAGTGGCTTCTGTTTATGGAATTCCCTCCTGTAGAACAGGGGTGGGCAAACTTTCAACCTTAGGGAACCTGGACCTTTAGCACTTGTGTAGGAGAGAGAATTTCTGCAGGTGTAGCTTGTTATCTGTGAGACGATCAGCTGCGCCTGCTGACATTTCCTCTTCTATGCAATTGTTAAAGACCCAGGATCCCTGAAGTTGTGCATTTCAGTATAGAATTGCATACGTGAAAGCCTGCAGGTAACCAAAATGTGTAGATTATCTTTGAGGGGAAATAGTTACAAAACCACTTGTTTTAGTGACTGTGGAATGAATGAGTGAAACTATTCCTTTTCCCCTCGCCCAGGGCCCGCTTAGGCCTGGGGCCCAGTTGGGAGCAATTGATCCAAACAGCAGGAAACCACCCCTGCTCCTCTGCAGGCATGGGGTGCAGCTCCTCTAAGGGTGAGGATGGCTGCCCGAGCGAGAGGCATTCCAGAGCTAGATGAGCTCCCCAAAGCAGACAGCGTGGACACCTTCAGTGGGGAAGACAGTGGCAGAAGGTGGAGACGGTCTCTGTGGACAAGAGGCTGCAAAATGCACAGCAGAAAAGGGCAAGCGGACCAAATGGTTGAGGTTTCTCTGGGGAAAGAAACCACCAAACACCTCCGAAAAGAAAATGCCACTGGGATAGTAGTAGGTGGGAGATGCTGCCTTTCCGAACGGCTCATTAATTATTATTATTATTATTATTATTATTATTATTATTATTATTATTATTATTAACAGTATTTACACCTATATATATATATATATATATATATATATATATATATGTATATGTATGTATATGTATGTATATGTATGTATATGTATATATATATATATGTATGTATGTATATGTATATATATATATGTATGTATATGTATATATATATATATATGTATGTATATGTATATATATATGTGTGTGTGTGTGTGTGTGTCCAGGAGGACAATGATACCATAGTGCCCCCTGCCTCCCCGCTTGCATCTTCCAAGCAACTCAGGAGAAACTGCACATAAAGGCCGTTGCATTTGTTCAAAGGCAATTCCCAGTCAAGCAGAGCTGGTCTGAATTGCACACCAACAGGGGCCTGCACCCAGCAGTGGATCCAGGGACACCATCATCAGTGCAGGTGCTGGAGGGTTCGTTGCTGGAGCTACTTCTGGATAGGCTTCTAATCCTGCAGGGTTCACACTGACCAGCTGCAAATTGATGTGAAATGACTTTTGAATGAAAAATAAAAGGCAGGAGTTGTAACCACTGGTTCCTCCTACTTGAAGTTCATGGCAGGTGAAATCATGAAAACATTGTGAAGGATAGACAAGAACCAAGAGCTTGGCACAAAATGGGGCATGGGGTTCTCTAGCAAGCAGCTGACTGTTCCATTTCTATCCCACCTTTCACGAGATAGTTCCAAGGTGGCTCATTGCTACTTTGGCCAAGTGTCAAACGACCACACTGCCTCCTCCCAAATAGATTCTCCCTTTTCACTCTGTGTAAAGGGTATTCAGAGGCACCCGACCACTGCAGCCAGAGGTATCGTGCTCCCAGTGTGATTACCCCTCCCATACAGACCTGTCCACCATGCCTGTGTCCAATCCCCTTCTGCAGCCATTCAGGCTAGTGGCCATTTCCACATCTTGTGGCCATGAATTCCACAGACTAATTATGCACTGTGGGAAGAAATCCCTCCTAACTCTCCTGCCAGTCAGTTTGCAGGCCTTGGTTGATGCCAGCCTGGTCAAACTCTATGTTCTTCCCGGAGAGGAGCTGCAGCTCAGCACAATCACCGTTTGAGAAGGGGCAGGACTTTTCCAGGGCAGAGTCTGATCCCCTCTTGCTGCTCCTTTGGGTAATCCTTTGGGTGCCCAGAGAAAGATCCGGAATGCAGAAGGGGCTGAAGACAGGCTGAGGCTCCTTCTCTGCAAAGAGCCCCAAAGAGGATCTGGGAGGAGATCCAGGCCAAACATCCCACTTCAGAGGGGACTTTTGATGAGACCCACCATGTTTGGGATCTCTTGGGGAGGGCTGTGGGGGGCTCCTTCCTCTTCGCATTGTGCCTGGCACCAGAAGTCTCCCCAGGTGTCTATGGACAGGAGGGGCTTCCTGGAATCCTGTTGTTCTGGTTCATTCAGCAGCTTTCAGAGTCGTTTCAGGCTGGAAAGGGTTAAATCTCCCTTCAGGGGAAAATGCTTCTGAAAAGGAGGTGCTGATCAGGCCCCTTGATGTCTGCAAAGAGTTTTCCCAAGCAGGAGTTCCTGGAGCTCATCCTGCTGCTTTTCACAAGTTGTTTTTATGACATCAGAGGAGATCCGGAGTCAGTTCCAGGAAGGGAAACTCCCCCAGCAGGCTCAAGGGGAGGAAACAAAAGTGACTCAGACTTCCCTGTGCCAGGAGCCATGGCAGCTGCAGGAGACATTCAGGACCTCTGCGATGAAGCCACCTGTGCCATCTGCCTGGACTATTTCAGGGACCCGGTGACCATCACGGAGTGTGGGCACAACTTCTGCAGAGCCTGCCTGGCCCAGAGCTGGGGGGAGGAGGAGGAGGCAACAGCCTCCTGCCCCCAGTGCAGAGAGACCATTCAGCGGAGCAACCTCATTCCCAATCGACAGTTGGCAAACTTTGTCCAAATAGCCAAGAAGCTCCATCTTGGGGGGCAAGGAGGGGCCAGAGAAGCGGAGGGGGTTTGCGAGAAGCACCAGGAGCCCCTGAAGCTCTTCTGCAAGGACCACCAAGCCCCCATCTGTGTGGTGTGTTTCACTTCCAGGAAGCATGAAAGCCACAAGGTGGTTCCTCAGGAGGAGGCTTTCCAGGAGTACAAGGTAGGAAAGAGCTGAGGATCTTGATGGGGGGGGGAGAAGGGGAAGAGCTGCAGGAGCACCCCTGTTAAAAGACCCAAAGTTTGCCTATGCCTGACCCCCCACATGCAATTCTTCCTTGGACCAAACTGTATCACACACCTCCGTAACTGGGAGGTTGTCACATGTAAAACATACAAGGATTCAGTCTGCTCCAAAGCGTGTGCTTGTTTTTTTGCAAAATCCTTTAACGCACGATTCCCCCCTGCAGATGGGGCTGGTCCAAGACCAACTGGTGCCTGAGCCTGCATGCAACATGCTCCTCCCTTACTTGATGATGTGCCAGCCTCTGCTCCTCCGCCTCTCTCATGTTCTGGCTCAGGACTCTCCTCCCCTCCACGTTTCCCCTCCTCTCTGTCTCCCACCGACCTGCTGCCTCAGGCAACTGCTTCAGTTGGCCTCCTGGATGGGCCGGCCCTGCCTCCAGGACACACGGCCAAATACGGAAATTTAAAGTAAACTTTAAAGTAAACTCTTGGCCTACTACAAATGGGACTCTAGAATGTCCAGATTTGCCCCAGGCAGTTGCGTAGCTAAGGAAGTGCAGGGGGTAGCAGTTGCACTGGGCATCAAGCTTGAGGGGGGCAACAAGCTGAGCTTCACACCTGTGTCCAAAATTGTGAACATTTTTGTATGCATGAATAATACCATCATATGTCCTTGGAAAGCTCATTTCATGCAGAATGCAATGAAACAAACCCCATTGGAATATCTGTATTCTATCAAAAGTTATGGCCATTTAACCAGAAAATGGAAACACAACTGCCATTTGGAACAAAAAGTGGATTTTCTTAACTCAAAACTAACCTGTCAGACTGATTGTTCTGAGAGGCAATGACATGTTATTATGTAATGGACAGGCTGCCTTTCAAGACCTTGAGAAAGGCACGTCTGCTCAGTTGCTGGCTGGCCCCATAAAGAGGCTAACTGGGTAAAGAGGCACTTTTCAAGTGGTGCTCCTCTTATATTAAGCAGAGGAAGAATAACCGTCCCCCTTCACCCCAGCACAGTGTCTCGAACCAATCAGGGGCACATGTTTTATTTATTTTCTTAATTAAATTTGATTTTGTCTTGCGGGGGGGGGGGGGCTACACATCTACTTTGACCCCAGGTAGCAGATAGATGCCTTAGCTATGCCACTGGTTGGGGGGAGAAAAATTTTCACTTTCTAAAAGTCCAGGCAGGATGTCACTTCCATTGGTGACATCACTTCAAGGGCATCATTTTGAGATTCGCACCTATGTGCCCATAGTATAATATAATATACAGTATTTATATACCGCCTTTCTTGGTCTTTATTCAAGACTTTATTCAAGGCGGTTTACATAGGCAGGCTTATTAAATCCACGCAGGGATTTTTACAAATTGAAAGAAGGTTCTTTCTTTCAAGAACCACTACATTCAAGGTGTTACACTCCGATCTGGTTAAAATTCTGGCCTCCATCCTCCCCCGCTCCGAGCAGATGGAACAGCTCAAGCTGAACTGGCGACCTTGTGGATGTTAATCTTCAGGCAAATGGAGGCTCTACCCTCTAGACCAGACCTCCTGCCCACATAGCTATGTGTTCATTAGCTACACCACTGGCCCCAGAGCAACCAAGCCTGAATTCGGGCACACTCCCACTGCTTTCCTAGCCAGAAGAGCAGCCAGTGTTGGAAACTGCCCAGGAACATCCTGGGCAGTCCAAAAGTGCTGATTAGTCTTGGATGCCTCTGCAAGGGACCCCTGGAGGCGGAAGGGGGCTGGTGCCGATGTGGTATGACAGAGGACTTGAAAAAACTTTCAGAAGGCCATAAGGAGGGTGGGTGGGAGGTGGGGCTGAGGAGTGATCTAAGGAACCTCCTGGAGGAGGAAGGAGGCCTGGGTGGGCCAGGAGTGCCACCTGTATGGGAGAAGGAGGTGGTTGGTGAAGCCTAACCCCTCCCCTCCCAAGCCTGGAAAAAGACACTGAGATTCATAGCCAGGCCCTGGAGGACCCCCTCTGCTTGACCTCCCCCAGGGCAGCCACTGCAGGACAGCACCAGGCAAGGACTCCTAGACTTGCCACAAACCAAAGTAGGGCACTCAGCAACAAGGCTAAATGGCATCACACCCTGGTGTAAGAAATTAATATATAATTAATAGAAGTCATTGAAAAAGAGCTTCAGTCCAAGTTGGTGCTAAATACTGGCTGGAAATTTTGCCAACAGCCAACAGTATGTGCACTTTCTGCACATACACAGAAAGTTCTTAACTGTATCCAATGGAGTCAGACTGAGGCTGAGCTTTTACCTGAGCACCAGACCTGCCTGAGAGAGTTTTTAACAGGTTCTAACTGGAACTATTACTATAAGAGAAATTCTAGAATTATGACATAGACCCCAAGGGACTTAGGGGGCTGCTGTAAAATACAGGAGTTTGGTGCAGTTAAGATACACCTTGTCCAGTTGGCTTGATCCCACCTGTCTTTCTCTGAGCTTTTGTCTGTGTTTGTGTGTGTAAATATCAGTCATCTCTCCAAAGGAAATAAACTTGATCTTTCATTTCTCACCAGGATCAGATCAGTAGCAGGCTGGAGATCTTGAGGGCAGAAAGAGAAAAAATCCTGACCTATAAAGCAGACGCAGAGAAAGAAAGCCAAGACCTGCTGGTAAGTGTCACGATTGTTGGGCAGTTCAAAGATACCTGAACCATTTCTGGAGACACGGAATAGAGCATGCAGGAGTCCAAGGGCAGAAGGCAGCTCTGCTGCTCTAATCCTCCATGGCTGGAATGGCCCCATCTCCTATGCACGACCATTCGGAAAGTGGGTCCTTTGAGGTCTTTAGGAAACTCCTTCATGACTAAATATTCATCTGAGCTCTGTGAAAACTCAGAAATGCCCTTCCAATCATGCTCAACCTGATGGTACTGCAAGAACATAGCCCAATCCAATGGGGCTTGCGCCAGCCCAGCACTAGTGCACAGTGTCGCAAATGTGCCATTACACACACCTGTGACAGTCTGCACCTTTCTGATGCTGGATCTGGCTCAGCAAGAGCTTGCCAGCACCAGGCAGAGGACTGGAGACTACCGCCAACCATTCCAGGTGAGTACCAGATGGTGGAGTGATAAGTCTGGACAGGTGGGTGGTGTTCCGAGCTGGGGAAGGTGTGGCAGGAGGAGGTAGTGAGGTGGGGGGAGAGATGGCAACAGTCTCTGCCACTATACCCTCACCCCCCTACCCAGGATAACCGACATGGGTATCTTTGAATCTGTGACCACACAATAGTGGGCTCAGATCCAAGGGCCTCCTGGTGATTACATGGGGTAAAGGACTGTAAGCTCCCTTTCCCGAGCACCCCAGCACTGCTTCCCAGCCCCATGGGATGCAGTGGTAGCCATTTTGGTGCTGCTGCAGCCTTGGGCCCTGGAAAGCATTGGACTGGACTGTCAATTCTTTGGTCTGCCATTCATTTCTTCTTATCTACTTGTTGCAGAACCAAACAGAAGAAAAGAGACAAAAGACCAAGGCTGAGTTTCGACAAATACACCAGTTCCTGGAAGAAGAGGAGAAAAGCCTCCTGGCCCAGATGGAAGAGGTGGAGAAGGAGATTGCAAGAAGGAGGGACGAGCACCTGGCCAGACTCTGCAGGGAACTCTCCTCTCTGGAAAATCTCATCCAGGAGATGGAGGAGAAGTGTCAGCAGCCAGCCAGCGAATTCCTGCAGGTAAGGTCTCGTCTGCTGAGTTCCATGGACTGCCTGTGCTGTCAAGGGCAGGTGCATGTATAGTGCATTACAGCAGTCTAACTGGAATGGTACCAGGGCAAGTGAAATTCCTAAACAAAACAACATTTACAGAGGAATCTTACTAAGAGGGGGTTGGGGCTGTATCTAAATTCAGTCTTGGTCATTTAACCGCTACTGCACAGATGTCCTCTTTAAACTACCATCTGACCCTCGTGCCTCTGGCCAGAACCAAAGCCCAGATTGGATCAGAAGCTGCTTGGCGATAAGTATCCCCTTGTGATATTGGGGTGTTATTCTGTATACTCAGGGCACAATCCTAACCCAGTTTCCAGCACCAACATAAGGGCAACGCAGCTCTGAGGTAAGGGAACAAACATTCCTTTACTTTGAGGAGGCCTCTGTGACTGCCGCTGCAGCACACGTCCCATTGGCACAGCTATGTCAGTGCTGGAAAGTGGGTTTAGATGAGTGGTTTATTGCCCTCTCCTGCTGCTGGAGGTAGTTCTAAAGAAATTCTTGGTGTCACTTGGTTATCGTCCTGGCTGGTCATTAGGGATAGACCAGGAGAAACTCAGGGGGTCTCAGTGCTAAGTTTTGCAGGTGCCTGAATGTGCCACGGAAGTGGGCCCTCCTCCTCCCTTTTGGAGCCATTCTGGGCAGCTAGAGAAAAATGGAGTTTTCTCTTCCATTTTGCTCTTGATGCCCAGAATGGCTGGAAGGGTGGCTTGCACAGCATGTTCAGGCACATGCAAAACTTTGCACTGTGACCCCCCCCCCCCGTAGTGACAGTACTGCCCAATCCTATCCTTCCTCCCCCCCCCCCCGGCCAGTGCACCTGCGCTGCTTGAGCACCCAGCAAAGGGGCAGTTGCAGATGTCTTCTTTCGGTAAAGGAACATTTGTTCTTACTCCAGGGAAACGCCTCTGGTGCCAGATCTACTCTGACCTGTACCAGCTATTTTGCTGGAGCATGTGATTGAGGCCTGGATAAGATATCAGCGGTGCCACTGCCACCAATACCATCCCCTTCTACCCCCCTCTTCACCCCACCGCCTCCCCTACCCCAACCCATTTCCATCACCTCTCACCACCCTCCAACCCCACATGCTGACTCACTGTTGCTGGGGTATGTGATGGATCCACTAACATGCTGAGCTGCTACAAGCTTAGTCCTTGTATGACATGTGCAAGACAGATCCCTGCCAAATGAACCCTGGAGGAGCAGAGAGCATCTCTGTCCAGAGTCTTCCTTGTGGCAGGTGCTGAGTTCTCTTTCTTTTTTTTCAGGATATTAGAAAGACCTTGCAGAGGTACGTGGATCCCACTCCTTTCCCTTCTTGCTTCCTGATGCTGGGAAGGGCTGTGAAGAACGTGGCTCTCCAGGGGCTTCTGGGGAGAGTGTAGGACTCCCCACCCTCCAGTGTTCTGTCTCTTTGGAATGGGCAGCAGAGCTGCCCTGAGGTATTTGTGTACCTGCTGTATTCTCTGTTCATGTTACCATCACTAGAGAAGCCTCCTCCCCAAAGCACCCCCAGTGTGTCTGCTTCTGTCTCCAGGATTTCTACTCGTTTCTTCTCCTCCATGCTGTCCTTTTGTTCCAATCAGGAATTCCAGATTGGATGCAGTGGCGTACCTAGAGAGGGGCAAGCGGGACAAATGCCTCAGGCACTGCACTGGGGGGCGCTGCTGTGACACGCCCCCTGCAGCACACCCCCATACTCCAAGAGCTGTGCCGAAAATGGCTGCAGGAGCGCATCCACTCTCTGAATGGTTCCACGTTGCTCTGAGGGCCGCCCCTCCTCTCATGTCAAAGGCAAAGAGAGGGGCCCTCAGATGCGGCCATGAGATCCGACCCCTCCCCTTGCGTTAAAGGGGAGGAGAGCGGTGGCAGCACTCAGCTGCGCAATCTAACAGGAGCTAAGCACTACCTCTGCTCTTCTCCCCTTTAACACAAGAGAAGGGGGTTAACTTCAGTGTGGTGAGAAGTGACGTCACCTCCTCCCTTTTGTCAGGCTCCGAGGACCCTTCCAGGCCCCTTCTGGGAGACACAAAGGCTGCTTGACTGGAGCGCTTTGAGGCCACTCAGAAGTGGTGCCCAGGAGGCCAGTGCCATTCCAGGAGGTGGGGGAAGTGGGTGGCACCTCCTGGGCGCTGCTGCTGAGTGAGCCCATAGCGCTCTGATCAGACAATCCCCTCTTTTCACCGCAATTACTTCTGGGTCAAGGATGTGGGCCAGAAAAGCGGGTGTTGTCCTGGGTGCCGAACCCCCAGGAACACCTCTGATTGGGTGGATTTTGGGATCAGATTTTTTTTCCTCCACATCAGGTCTGAGAAGAAGGAAATGTCTGAGAATCCTGTGGCTTTTCCTCCTGGGCTGACCAGCAGAATCAGGGGACTCCGTGATGTGAAGCCCCTTCTGGAGGGGGTCATGGAGCAATTCCCAGGTACTGAAGAATAATGTGCAAGCAGGCAGATGGTGGGCAGTTTTGGACAGGACTTGTCACGGTGCAGGGGCTGAAAGGAAGGGGGGAGAGAAATCAGTGGTGTACCCCGAAGTGGGCTTGGCATGCCCGCGATGTCAGTGAGTCGCTCTGGGGATGGAGTGAGCGCTGCTGAAGTGAACCTTTCAGTGGAGCGGGAGTCCGACACTAGGGGGTGGGTTGAGCCACAGGCACCTAAGTCACCCAGCAGTGCTGCTCCTCTTACCCCCCCCCCCGTCTCCTAGCAATGCAGCTGCTCCAGAGGCCAGGAGGGAGCAGGGTGGCTCCTCTCCCACCCAGCTGTGGGAGCCTCTTCCGCCCCCCCCCCACCCGTGACCTGGAAGTAATGACTTCCATGTGACTTCCTCCTCCGTTCCCAATTTGGACATAAAAAGGAGGAACGAAGGAGGCAGCTGAGGTTTGGGGATGCTGGAGGTCTCTCTGAGGAAGCAAGAGGACAGGGGCACCTGGGCTAGAGCATCAGCCCTCACACTCTAGGCCGCCCTGTTGCTTCCGGAGGTCTCTCTGAGGCTGATTTCCTCAGGATGTTCTCCAGGCTGCTCTTGTCTCTTTCCTCCCCTCCCTCCACCCAACAGCAAAGGTGACTCTGGATCCAGACACGGCTCATCCCCGACTCATCCTGTCTGAGGACTGCAAGAGTGTGAGATGCGGAGACAAATGGCAAGATCTGCCCGACAATCCTCAGAGATTTGACTATTACCCTTTTGTGCTGGGCCGTGAGGGATTCACTGCAGGGAGACACTTCTGGGAGGTCACTGTGGGAAGTGAGGGAGACTGGGCTGTGGGGGTGGCCAGAAAGTCTGTGAGGAGAAAGGGCGAGTTTGATTTTAGTCCTGAGGGAGGGATCTGGGCTGTGTGGAAGTTGGAAGGTCACTACTTAGATTTTAATCCCCCTGCTAACCCTCCTCTGTCCTTGGAGAAGGAGCTCAAGAGGATTCGAGTGACTCTGGACTGTGATGGGGGACAGGTGGCCTTTTCTGATGCTGACACAGGAGTCCATGTCTACACTCACTCAGGAGCCTCCTTCTGTGGAGAGACCCTCCTCCCCTTATTTTCTGTGTTAGATGAAACCCACCTGAGACTCTCACCCTGAGGCAGTCGCAGGATCTTCTTCTCAGGCTCTGCTGGGTTTCCTTTCCAGACCAGAGTGACAAGAAAGTGCCGTCTATACATGTGTGTAAGTGGTCGAATTTGTGCCTTAAACTGGCCCTGCAAACAGGGGTCAAATTATACAGGGGTCAATATGGGAGGTCGCTGTAGGAGGTGAGGGAACATGGGGTTTGCTGTGGGGTCTGTGAGGAGAAAGGGCTGGGCTCAGATGAGTCCTGAGGAAGGACTTGCTGTGGGCAGGTGGGGAGGTCAGGACAGAGTCTGAGAGTAGCTGCTGGGTGAGGTGGGGGGGAGCAGGACTGAGAAGCAGGACGCAGGACATGGGGTGGGGGGGGAAGGAGCACTTCTACTTACCTGTGATTGTTCTGAGGCAGCCACAGAAAGCAAAGAAACAATGTAGCCATTTTAGCTTATTCTCCAAACAAGCAGGAAGATGAAGGCGCTCTCAGGATTGTGAGGGCCGCTGCCAGGGAAGTTCAGCTCCATCCTCTGCACAAAGCCTGCAGTTTCCACCAGCACCTTCATCTCCCTCCTGTCTGGAGAAGAAGACAAATGGCTCTTTTTTCTTTCGGGCTTTTTGCTGCTGCCTCAGAACAATTCCCGGTAAGCCCCCTCCCCCCATTGATCGAAGGGTCACAGAAAACTCTTTTTTTTTTTGTCTCAGTTTATTTGTGAGATTGACTTTTGCTCAAGGGGCTGCAGTGATTAAGAGCCGCTTGGCAGTCAGAGCCTCTTTTCCAGCTCTGCAAAGGCCTCTCACCTCCTTTAGGCAGTCATTAAAACTAAATTGCATGAACACTGCTCTTTGCTCTGTCCCTCCTCCTCCTCCAGCTTCTTTCTCTAAGAGACCATCACGCATTCAGGGCAACAAATAAAACAATCATCTCATCCAGCGATGCCCAAGCTCTTTGGCGATTCCCATACTCAAGGAATACCGGAAGCACTTCTGATGTAACTGCATATACATATAACCACTATACCCACTTAGCAGGTGCAAGTGTATTATGAGACATGGAAATGAGAGCTGACTCATATTAACACCTTACTGGATCCTTGACTACCAGTTTTTTAGTGACATTAAATTACCACATTACAATAAATTTTAATTAACAGAATCAAATCATTACATGACAAAGAAATTCACAAGAACTTGGAGAGGGACGTGTGTTTGGTTTCTGGAAAGGAGGAAAATGTTCTGAAGCAGGGTGATCAAATTGCTACCCAAGTGTGATGCCAGAAAGTGCTGGCAAAGAGAGGTCAGGCTGAGCATATAGTGGAGAAATGTGGGGTGAGGGGCAGTGAGGAGACATGATTGGAACAAGAGCAGGATTTGACAGGGGACAGAGAATAGAGAGAGAGAGAGAATGTGAGGCAACTGAGTCTGGACCTTTGGAAGGTGGGGAGGAGTAAAGGGAGGGAAAGAAAGAGAGGTGTTAACTGGGATTATGAGTTTGGGGGGATGTGCCTGTGGGAGGGGGTGGGGTGGGGAGAAATGCCAATTGCAGTAATGGAAGATCAGAAGATCATCAGGTGGATGATGTGGTGTTGACAGTAATTCCATGTTTTGACAGCTGGTTGACAGCTCTGGGAAGGGCAGGGCTGGCTCCACAGCTGTAATCAATCAAGGCCAATGGGACTCTGATGGACACCTGAGCTTCATTTGACCTTGATGGGACTTTGAATGGACATGGACTGAAGAGATGGCTCAGCTGAGCCTAATTTGGACTTAACAACGTAGCTCACAGCTGAGCTGCATTTTGGATTATGAGACATCCAAGGATAAAAAGCAGCTTCAGAAGGACCAAAGGAGCAGGACGCTGACCCAGCCAGAACCCTGACCCAGAGGGCTACCTGACCCAGACCTATGGGAGAAGGGGACTGCCAGGACTCTGCTGGAGGACACAGAAGAGAGGACTGCCAGGACCCTGCTGGAGGAGACACTCTGCTGGAGAGGACACTGCTAGAGAGGAGGGACTCTGCTTCAGAAGACTGGACTGTGCTTTGGAGATTGGATTGGACTTGGACTGGAGGCTTTGGACCTTTAACCACTGAGTTAAGTGGAGTTTTGGGGAGGGAAAGCCTCTGGACAAGAGGACTTGCAGGGAGTGTCTGTGTTCATAGCAATAAATTCTTGTTAATTGCTATAGATAAGGAGTTCTGTGTTCATTCCTTTGCACACCACAGCTGTTGTTCCTAGAGATAAAGAGGGTGTTAATTAGCCAAAAAGCGGGCATTAGAAGGAAGTTGAGATATTTGGACGGGACAATTGCTTGCTAGTGTATTTGAGGAAAAAAAAAAAAGCATGACCAAAAGCCCAATCCTAACTATGACTACTCAGATGTAAGCCCCATGATAGTCAATGGGCTTACTCCTTGGTAAGTGTGGATAGGATTGTGGCCCAACTCTAAAAGGCAAGAAGTGTCTTGATGGGGAAGGCAACTCAGGGAGGGTCACTTTGGGAAGTTGCAGGCAAGGAAAAGGGACTTTCAAGGACCCTCTTCAGCCAGCCAGTCCCTTGGTTGGCGGCCTCAGCAGACTTCCTCACTTCCTACCTGCTTCTGGCTCCCTCCTTCTCACTCACTTCAGGCTCCCACCCAGAGCTCACCAGGCTTCTCTGGTTGCACACAGGGCAGGCAACAACCTAACAACCACCTCACTGCTGAATCCCATGCATGTCTACTCAGAAGTAAGCCCCATAATAGTCAACAGGGCTTACTCCCATGTAAGTGAGGATCGGGTTGCAGCCTTAGTCTTGCTCAGCAGTGGCAGCAAAGCAGCCGTGACCAGCCCCTTCATTGGCTGCTCCTTTTTCTTCTGCTGCCGCATGAGGCTCAAAGCAGCTGCTTCCCCGCGTGCCTGTCTCCTCCTGCCCCATGGCACACCTGAGGCAGCCTCGCGGCACCCCAGTGTGCCTTAGCACAGCAGTTGAAAAGCGCTGCATTAGGTGGTTATGTTTTTATTTTTTGATTATTGGACATAACTTTTGGTGGAATACAGATATTTCCGTGCAGTTTGCTTCATTGTGTTCTGCATTAAATTACCTTTCCAATGGTGTATGTAATGATGGTATTATTTATTCATACATGCCAAGGTTTTCCCAACTTTGCCCATTAATGACTAACTCAGCTGGTTGCCCCCCTAAAGCTTGTTGCCCAGTGCAATAGCTCCCCCTGCACCCCTTCAGCTGTGTCACTGCCTGGAGCAAACTGACATGATGGAGGACAACTGAGGGCTCCTCTGGCCAGGTCTTGAGCCTCCCCCTTTAGTCGCCTGACTGCAGCCTCCTCTCCTTTCTGCAGGAAGATCAAAATGTGCCACAGCAGGCACAAAAGCAACGTTTTGCTCAAATGCTCCTGCCTTTGCAAACCAGAAAATCCTGTAGCCCATGGATGTAGGATGAGGAAGCACTTTGCTCTCACCTCCTGGAGGAGGGTCACGGGAAGTCGTTCAGTCTGTCATCTCCCTCCCACCCACTTTTCCATCATTCAGCATTGTGAAGGCTCCTTTATCACTAACCACTGCACCAAAAAGGTGAACATAAAATGATAGGAGCCCAGAAGGAATGACAATGCAACAGTCTCCACCTTTCTACAGCTCTTCTTCTGCGAATGTTGGCTTTGAGGAGGGGTACCTTCAAGGGACAATTCTGTGGCTCCCTGGCTGCCTTTGGTGCTCCCCGGGGAGCTGCATCTCAGGATCTGGTTTGGGAACCACTGGTCCACCACTCAGCTAGGCTGCTGTTATCAATTGCATGTACACAAGAGCAGAGGCTGGTGAAGGTTTCCAAAGATATGGACTCACAGCTTCTAAGATGATGTATCATCTGAATGGCCAGAGGTTCCTACTGCAGGTGGAACAGAGAGCAAAATAAAACAAGAGAAGCTGCTTCTCATAGCTTCTTAAGGAGGGACGTATGAAACAAGAAAAAGAGACCAATGAGAAGTCTAGTCTACACAGGTGAGAGCATCCCATATGCTTGTATGGTACAAACAGAATAGGCAATGGCTCCCCCTCCTGATGGGGAAAAACACCCACATCTACTGTTCACATACAAGTTTTATCAAAATAATTAAAAAAAAAACAGGAAAAAGATGAATAAAACATAAATGTTTTAAGATTCAAAGGCAATAATAATAATAATAATAATAATACAGGTATTTATATACCGCCTTTCTCGGTCGTCAGATTTCTCCTCAGACTTTAATTCAAGGTGGTTCACATAGGCAGGCTGTTTAAATCCCCGTAGGGATTTTTACAATTAAAGAAGGTTCTATCTTCCAAGAACCACACAACATTTCAGATGGAACTTTTGCAGTCTTTTATCACTTTCTGGCCTCCGCCCACACAGGCTGACAAGCAGCTCCTTCCAAAGAGCAGGTGGAATAAGAGAGCCAGGGTGGTGTAGTGGTTTGGGAGGTGGACTTAGACCTGGATGACCCAGGTTCAAATCCCCCCTCAGCTACAAAGCTTCCTGGGTGACCTTGGGCCAGTCACTTTCTCTCAGCCTCACCTACCTCACAGGGTTGTTGTGAGGACAAGAAAGAGGGGAGGAGCAGCTGTGCAAACCGCCCTGAGCTCTTTGGAGGAAGGGCGGTATAAAAATGTGAAAAATAAATAAAAAATAAATAACTCGGCTCAGCTTGTCAGCTGCTTCAAGGTCTCGCAGTTCACGGTGCCGGTGGCCTCAAACTGGTGACCTTCGGATGTTATCTTCAGGCAATTGGAGGATCAACCCTCTAGACCAGACCTCCTGCCCTCCTGCCCCTCCTGCAATGCAGACAACAATTGGGAAATTTGGATTCACTAAAACCCAAATCCTAAATGGTAATGATTTCTACTAGTGCTTTGCACTAAGTATTCCCATGTGTCATAGGGGTTTTATTCAGTATGTTAGGTTGGTGTTATAGAATCATTAGCTGCGTAGCCGGATTGATTGGTTTATTGCCCTGGCTGCTAGAGGTAGATCTAGAGAAGTTCTCAGGGACCGTTGGTTATTGCCCTGGCTGATCATTAGAGATAGACCAGAAGAAACTCACAGGGGATCACAGAGCTAAGATTGCTGGTGCCTGAACGCACCATGGAAGCAGGCCCCCCTCCAGCCCATTACAGCCATTCCAGACAACTAGAGTACATAAGAACATAAGAAGAGCCCCGCTGGATCAGGCCAAGGGCCCATCTAGTCCGGCTTCCTGTATCTCACAGTGGCTCACCAAATGCCCCAGGGAGCACACAAGACAACAGACACAACCTGCATCCCGGTGCCCTCCCCTGCATCTGGCAATCAGGGACAGCCTGCCTCTAAAACCAAGAGCTTACACAAACCTACTATGGCTTGTAACCCGTAATGGATTTTTCCCCCAGAAATTTGTCCAATCCCCTTTTTAAAGGCATCTAGGCCAGATGCCATCACTACTTCCTGTGGCAAGGAGTTTCACAAAGTAATTACACGCTGGGTAAAGAAATATTTTCTTCTGTCTGTCCTAACTCTCCCAACACTTAACATTCGTGGATGTCCCCTGGTTCTGGTGTTATGTGAGAGGGAAAAGAGCGTCTCTCTATCCACTCTATCCATCCCCTGCATGATTTTGTATATCTCAATCATGTCTCCCCTCAGGCACCTCTTTTCTAGTCTGAAGAGGCCCAAACGCTGTAGCCTTTCCTCATAAGGAAGGTGCCCCAGCCCAGTAATCATTTTGGTTGCTCTCTTTTGCACCTTTTCCATCTCCACTATATCCTTCGTGAGATGTGGCAACCAGAACTGGACACAATTCTGCAAATGGAGCAAAACGGAGGTGTCTTCTCTGTTTTGCACTAGCTGCCCAGCCGGCTAGTGCAAAACAGCCCCAGTGCCACCCTCAATCACATTCTCCAGTGAAAGAGCTGGAGCAAAACGGCTTTACCAATATGAGAACTCTGGAAATGCTCGATGTTGGATGTTCAAGCAGTGAGCTGCAATGGCCTGGGGGGGGTAAGGATAGGATTGGGCAGTACTGCACTATGGGGGGGGGTCACAGTGCAAAGTTTAGCCGGCACCTGATTCTCACTGGAGAATGTGATTGAGACTTGGATAGGGTATCAGTGGTACCACGGCCACCAATACTACCCCCTTCCATCCCTCTTTACACCCCACCTCCTCCCCTACCCCACCCCATTTCCCCTTACTGGCACTGGGGTATGCAATGGACCCACTGATGTGCTGAGCTGCTACATGGTCAGTCCTTGTATGGAGCCTGCAACACAGATCACTGCCACAGGAATACTGGACGACCAGAGTGCATCTCCATCAAGGGTCTGACAAGACGGACTTCCTTGCGGTAAGCTCTGGGTTCTCTTTTTTTTTCTTATCACGATATCAGAAAGACCTTGCAGAGGTATGTGGATCCCACTCCTTTTCCTTCTTGCTTCCTGATGCTGGGAAGGGCTGTGAAGAATGTTGCTCTCCAGGGGCTTCTGTCTCTTTGGAACATGCAGCAGGGCTGCCAGACCTCTGTCCACTTCCTTCAGTGACACAGTGGCCAGAGGTGCTTCTGTACCTGCTGTGTTTTCTATTCATTTACGTTACCATCGCTAGAGAAGCCTCCTCCACAAAGCACCCCGTTTGCCCTTGCCTGTGCCTCCAGGATTTCTACTCTTCTCCTCCATGCCATCCTTTTGTTCCAGTCATTAATTCCAGATTGGATGGATTGTGGGATCAGATTTTTTTCCCCTCCGCACCAGGTCTGAGCAGAAGGAAGCACTGGAGAATCCTGTGGCTTTTCCTCCTGGGCTGACCTGCAGAATCAGGGGATTCCGTGATGTCAAACCCCTTCTGGAGGAAGTCATGAAGCAATTTGAAGGTACTGAAGAATGATGTACAAGAATGCAGATGATGGGCAGGTTTGGACATGGTGCAGGGGGCTGAAAGGAAGGGAGGGAGAATTCCTAAAAAATTGGCTCAACAGTCTTCAGTGAGTGGAAAACAAAAACAGTGTGAAAATGGGTGCCATGGCACCTGCAGGACACTGGGGGGCAGTGTGCTGTACAGGAAGCAGATGACTTGGAGGATCCCTGGATCAGAGTTTTAGTTCGCCCTCTGTGACCCGTGCAGGTGTCTCCCTTTTACAGAATACTGAAAGAGGAATGTGGAAAGCAGGCAGGCAACTAGAATGCTAGAGGGCCAGCCAGAACGCTAGCAGGAAAATTGTATGTTGGGAGAGTTAGGACAGACAAAAGAAAATATTTCTTTACTCAGCGTGTGGTTGGTCTCTGGAACTCCTTGCCACAGGATGGGTTGATGGCATCTGACCTAGATGCCTTCAAAAAGGGGATTGGACACATTTCCGGAGGAAAAATCCATTACAGGTTACAAACCAGGATGAGCCCCCCCTACCAGAGTCTCCCAGTACATTGTTCATCTTCCAGAATGACTCCTATTTGGAGACATTTGGGAGCAAGGACAGGTGGAACGGACAATCCGCAACGGTGACAGACCTGGCCTCTCTGCTGCCCCAGGCCAGTTCCTCAACACACTGCTCCCCCCCCCCCCCACAACACGCTGCCCCTACCTTGGCTGTGGAGATTCACATGACTTTTTCAGCACTCCGAAAGTCTTCTTAGAACTCCACAGCACATTTAACAGTACATCCAGTTTCCCAAGGGAAACCAGAAGTACTATTAAAGGTGCTTCTGAGGCCTGAGAAGGCTTTCAGTGTACCAAGGCGCCACAGCACAGGGTCTCGCCTGCCCCTGGAATGGCTCCAGAGGGGGTGGGGGGAGGCAGCTGTGGCACCACAGCAGGTGCAGCGGTACCACCACAATGTGACCTGCAGGTACGGCGCCTGGGGCTTTTGCCCCCCCTTCACAGGCCCACCACCGATCTACAACCCACCTCACGTGGGCTCATGGCCCACAGTTTGAGAGTTCCTGATCTAGATTATTCTGAGGCAGAAATGGGTGTCCCATTAGGGTCACAGGACCGCCTCCTGCTTCCATACCCTTCAGTCTTCCTTTGCTTTCTCTCTGCAAAGGCTGGAAACATGCAGAGCAAACCTCCTTTACTGTTGCTATTCAAAGAGGATCTTGGGACATGTGAGGCAGAATCCCTCTTTTCTAAAATCTCCAGCCACAGCTGGTGCCAAATCCTGCACCCAAAATCTTGACTGGGCCCCTTTTCCCAAGAGTACACAATTCTGAGATGGTTAAATCTTCATGGATGCCTCGCCTCTTGTTCAGCCCCACTCAGAGTTCTGCTTTTTTTTTTTTTTTTTTAAGGAAAATAAATGAATTGCAAATCTGTGTCATGGACGATGAAAATGGGTTCATGATGTTGCAGATGTTGGCCAATCAGTAGTGAAAACAGCCATCAAGCAGAACTAGTTTTCCAAAACCTTTTTTTAAAAACACAAATGTTGCTGTTCATTTTAAATCATTTGTATTGAGTTCCTGTTGCCAGAGTTGGCCCCAGCAGCACAGGGGCTCCTCGAGAGTAAGGGGTTCCTTGGGTGTAGAGTATAGGTACTGCCAGAATTCAGCCCCCCAGGCAGAAAGTAGGGCCTGAAAGCTCTCAACACCTGTGGTTGATGACAGGGCCAGAAGGGGTGGAGCCCCAGGGGCTGGCTGCTGGGTTCATAAGGAGCCCCGCAGCCAGATGGAGAAGTTCTTCTGGGGGCTTGGGCTCCTGGGGAATGGACAGAGTGAGCCTTGGTTAAGTCCTGGTCTGGCCCTTACCTGAGCCTTGCCTTGTAGGGGCTGGAGTTGCCTATCAGTCAGAAGAGGGGCCTCCACCTTTCTAGGGGCAATCCCAGCCACTAGCCCTTTGGGGGAAGCCCAACCACTTGGCCCAGAAGCAGGGTGCCCTGGCAGGCACTTGGAGCAGCTTGGAGGACAAGAGTCACTCCTGTCGAGGGTGCAGGGCCACTCCAGAAAAACCTACTTGCAGGGCTCTAGGGCCAGGGTGCAAGGATACCGGACCAGCCCACCTTCCTCCAGTCGATCTCCAAGTGGACCAAGTGCCTGACCCACACTCTCCATTCCATCGGTGGCATCGCCGCAGCTCCTGCTGACCCATGCCTTTTCAGCCTTTGGAAACCCCCTCCCATCTCAGACTGATACTTATTTTGGCTGGCAGAGTCGGATGAATTATGGACTTCTGAACTGTGAACAAAGCCTACTCAAGGGGCTTGGGACCCAGTGACATAATTGGGTCCAGATGAATGTAAAGTACTTGATCAGAATAAACCTCTTTTGCCAGCACCATCAGCACTCCCAGTGGTTCTTCTCTAGACAGGGCAAGTCTTCTGTCAGTCACACCTCCATGCAGCTGCCCTTGCCACCCTGGAGGAGGGGCAAGGGGTAGCTACGGACATACAGTTCCCCATGTTTAAGGAAATGTAGGGTACCTGTGGACAAGATTCATGACGGTTGGAAGAAGACCTGAAATGTTTCTTGCTCATCGTTGCTTATATTTTTTTTCTTCCAGTTCATTCATATATGTTAATGTCTTGACAACCCAGAATGTGATAACTCGTCTTCAGATGAATGAATAGATCTTGTGGAAAAAACTCTGGCTATGAAGCAATGTGGAAGTTGCATCTATGATATTTCAACTGGGATTTGCATTCACACATGCAACTGAACACTTTATGCTGCAGCCAACTGGGTCCTGTGTACTTGCCCTGCACTTCAGCCCCTATTACACAGGCAATACAGACAGAACCTCTTTTGTTCTGACATATCTGTTAGTGCCTGCCTGTACCCTATTTTCCTCTCCCCTTAAACTCTCAGGGAGTTTGAAGTTTGCAGTAAGTCCTTAAGGGAGGGAAGGCAGCAGGGGCTGGGGAAGGTGGGGGGGGGCGCGTAGGGACTGGCATGTACCCCAGGGAGGCTGCTGCAGGGACTGGTAAGTACATGCCAGTTCCTGCACCCTCCTTAGCAATGCGATCCTGGGATCTTGTTGCTGCCTTCCCCCCTGCCCCCACCCCTTAAGGGGGCAGAGGCCAGGGCCCTCAGGCTGGGGTATCACAACACCCCAGTTTGAATACCTCTGCCTTAAGCAGCACCTGCTTGGCAAAATGTTCTGTTAGGGTAGAGGGGGTTTCAGCACCTGTGGGCTGATCCAGGGCAGTAGTGTCTAGTGCAGTGGTTCCCAAACCTTTTAGCACTGGGACCCCCTTTTTAAAATGACATTCTATCAGGACCCCCCTAGGTTTACCAGACTTTTAGAAAAGATCTAGAAAGACAGAATATATATATTTTATTTATAAGTAATAATCAGAAAAAGACATTTATCTCCCTATATTTATAGCTGCTTGCAAACTGCAGGAGCTGAGCTCTGCAGGGTAATTAGCAGCTACAGTATCTGATTTTTGAATAGCCTCAGGACTTGAGGCAATTAGTGATCTGATCTTTCCATCACCCTTTAGAGACCCACCAAAAATCAGGTTGCAACCCACAGTTTGGGAACCACTGGAATAGTGGTTAGCATGCTCACTGCCTGCTCCCTTCTCTCCCCCATATGGACATGCAGATGAAGGTGAGGGAGATCATGGAAAAGATCCTCCATCTGCCACAACACAGCAACCTCTGCAATTTCCTCTAGTTCTATTTCTCGAATCCTTGGCAACGGTGCTGGAAGAGGAGTTCAGGCCCTCCCCCACCTTCTCACTCTCTTTCCAAGGGGGGCCAGTGAAGAGAGGAGGGGACCACAGTCAGATGGTGACATTTATTCACTGTTGCCAAGGATATTTATCAGATATCATGGTGTGGACACAAATCATGCGTCAGAAACAAATTGTACATTTCTGCAGTGTTGTCATTGTTTTCTAGTGCTTGCTGTGTTGTTCTCAGTGTCTCACACTTCAAATCTGGGCTTGCGGTTTTCCCCATGCTTCTGTGGGAAACAAAGGTACAGAAAGCCCGTCGCTATGCTATCATGTGAACCATTCACACATGTCTGCGTTGCTGTCAGTGAGTTCTCACGCGGCAAATCACGTAGTTTCCCAAATAATAAATTTAATTAACACATGGGGGGCACAAATATTTTAGGTTGCCCCAGGTGACAGATGGCCTAGGTATGCCACTGAGCTGCAGAACCCTCAGGTAGATTGGTAGTTCCTTTGGAAACTGTATGGGGGCAGATGCAAGTGGAGATCACAGTTTGGGAACCAGGTCTGTAGGACTGCAGCCTTAAAGTTATGTGAGTGGCTGCCCCTTGTGGCGAGCTCATGGAACTGCAGCATCACAAGAGCCTCTCAGGCTCTGGGCTGTTTTACCCCTGGGTCGGGCAAAGCTTCCAGTCTGGATTGTCCCCTTGCTTGGGCTACCAGGTCACCTTGGGCGCAATCCTAATGCACCCTTGGGCTGACACAAATCCCTTATGCTGGCCCAGGAGTGTTGCCAAAGTGCTGTAAAGCACTTTTGCGCCTCTCAAATGGGAGACAGGTTGGTGCACTGATGTGCATCGGCCTCCATGTGCCGCCGCGGGCCCTGGAGGGAAGGTAAGTTGCATCTGCCAAGTTCAGCTGACGTAAGGGTCTGGGGAGGGAGGGGAGGAAGTGGGAGGGAGGTGTTTTGGGGCAGGTGGAGGGCGGGCAACAGGTGTTCCGGGGGGGGGGCAGACAGAGCAGGAAGTGGGGCCAGGATCCGGTCATTAAGCCAGATCCTAACCCTGTCCCTGGGCTGCTCAGATTTGCACCACCGATTGAGGTGCGCAGATCCAAGTAGCCCCATTGGGGCTGCTGCCACTTTATCCAGGGTAAAGGGAAGCAATTCAGCCCCAGTCCTGACTCGGATGCAGCCCAGGCCTGCCTTCTCCAGCACAGGTTGGGGTTGCACTGCTAGTCTCTCATGCGCTCTTTTTGGTGACTCTTAACCTGACTCCTTGGCTCTGTTCCTGACTCCCGGCTTGCTTCTCAGACTTGTCCCTGGCTCCATTCCTGACTCCTCATGAGGGCTCCTGGCCTCCCTCCTGAATCCTGTGGCTGCTGTCCTTGGCCCAGCCCTGTCCCTCAAAATGTGGAGGTGGCACAGAACCACTGAGACTGTCAGTAGACAACTTTCCTCCAGGAATCTCCCTAATCCCCTTCTAAGGCCATCAATGCCTTTCCTCTTTATAATTGAAATCAAAGAGCATCGGTAAGTGGGAATTCTAGAGAAAACAAAGGGCAGTTGAACTTTAGTGGCTGGAAAAAGACAAGCCATTTGCAAGCAATTTTGAGTGGGGGGAATGTCTCCTGTTTCTGTCAGCTTTTCCTTATTCCTATTGAAATAAAGAAGAAGAAAAATTAAATGTCATACTTCATTTTTGTTACAAGATTTGTTACAGAAACGTTAGTGTGGTACCTGATGTCTTTGTTTGCCAGACCATTCTGTATCTGGACTTCAGCTGCAGAAAGATCAATTTGGGGGGGGGGGGGGGTCAATGAAAGACCACATTCCCAGGAGGAAGGGGGCTTGTCTAAAAGCGCATCTGCTCTGATTTCCCTGGAGTTCTACTGTTTTGCCTTGGGAAATCTGAAACCATCAATGGATTAATCTAAGATAGTCAGAGAGAAGAAAGTTCCCTGCCTAGCGGAAGATTCTTTTCCTATTGTTTTGTACATGACCTAAGGAAGCAGGGCTGATTTTTGTCTGCTCGTTTCACCATTTGAAATGCCTGTGTGTTTTCAGGACAGAAGGGATACTTTGAAACCACATCTGCAACAGTTAATTTAGTACCATAAAAACCTTCAGTATGTCTTGCCACTAGCAAAAGCTCTAGTGCAGGTCAAAGGAAACCCATTGTGAAATGTGGGGGGGGGGGGGGTTATGTAGTGGTAAGGGATTAAGGTTTACATGGGAGCAAGCCCCACTGACTATAATGGAACTTACATTGTAGACATGCATAGGATTGGGCTCTTAAATTCCTTTTACAGGTTGAAGTCTCTATTTGTCCCCCCTTCTGCTGGCTACAGTACACCTGTTCTTAGCATGGCTATACCAGTGTGTGTGTGGGGGGGGGGGGGAGGACAGGATTGGGATGTTAGTCTAAGAACAGAAATTCTACCACGACAGGAATTAGGATTGAGCACCATTCTGGTCTTGAAAGAAGCACAAAAACCAGACCCTTGCAACTGGCTAGACTTTGATATCTATCAGACCAATCTACAAGCATCGCTTCCTTGTTCAATTTTTTATGATCATTTGGGCCAAGTGCAATTGCAGTGTTGTACTGTTTAAGAAGTGGCATTTAATTCCAACAATTACTAGGTAACTAATGATATTTAATTATCAGATGAATAAGATGCTTGTTATAATTTATTTAGAACATAAGGGCTCAATTACTGATTTTAAAAAAAATATGTTAATATTTCCTTGCTAGGGAGCTTTTTTCTATTCTGGGTGAAGGCTGATAAAGTGTGCTATCCTGTTTCCTCTTTTATTATACAGTCATAAGTACAGCACAGTCATAAGCGTGATAATGAAGAGCCCACTACAGAAGCATACCGACCATGTTTGGGGCAAACATAATACCTTCTCTTCCGGATTGAGTGGAAAAAATATTCCAGGGGAAAAAATGGAATTTCTTACCTGATAATTTCAGTCCTTGGGAGAGGAAGGGGGCATTCCTCAGAATGCCAGGTGTGGAGGATGACACCAGGATACAGGTCTCTTGTTGCTTGTGTGCCCCCTGAGGCATTTGGTGGGCCGCTGTGAGATACAGGAAGTTGGACTAGATGGGCCTATGAGATGAGAAAAAATCCGGATGTATAAAGCAGATGCAGAAAAAGAAAGTCAAGACCTGCTGGTAAGTGTCACGATTACTGGGCAGTTCAAAGATACATGAACCTATTTCTGGAGCTGCGGAATAGAGCATGCAGGAGTCCAAAGGCAGGAGGCAGCTCTGCTGCTCTAATCCTCCATGGCTGGAATGGCCCCATCTTCTACACATGGCCATTCTAAAGAGTGGACCCTTTGAGTTCTTTAGGAAACTCTTTCATGACTAAATGTTGATTTGATCTCTGAAAACTCAGAAATGCGCTTCCTATCATGTTCGACCACATGGTACTGCAAGGACAGACTCCTACCCCAATCCAGTTGGGCTTGTGCCAGCCCAGCATCGGTGTGCAGTGTTGCAAAAGTGCTGTAAGGCACACCTGTGACAGTCCGTACCAATCTGGTGCTGGAACTGACTCAGCATGAACCTGTGCTGAACCAACACCAGGGAGAGCATCAGAATGCCAGACGCAAGGGAGGGCATCAGGATGCAGGTCTCTTGTTGTCTTGTGTGCTCCCTGGAGCATTTGGTGGGCTACTTGAGAGACAGGAAGCTGGAGTAGATGGGCCTATGGCCTGATTCAGCAGGGCTGTTCTTAGAAGACATGGAACTCCTTGAACCTGTGACCATTCAGATTCAAGGAGATCCATTGGGGCCTCCTGGTGATTACACAAGAGTGTAGGCTCCCTTACCCTGAGTACCCCAATGCTGCTTCCCTGCCCCATGGAATGCAGTGGTAGCCATTTTAGCATCGCTGCAGCCCTGGGTGCTAGGAAGCATTGGATTGGGCTGTCAGCCCTTTGGTCTACCATTCTTTTCTTCCTATCTACTTGTTGCAGAACCAAACAGAAGAAAGGAGACAAAAGACCAAGGCTGAGTTTCAACAAATGCACCAGTTCCTGGAAGAAGAGGAGAAAATCCTTCTGGCCCAGATGGAAGAGGTGGAGAAGGAGATTGCAAGAAGGAGGGATGAGCACCTGGCCAGACTCTGCAGGGAACTCTCCTCTCTGGGAAATCTCATCCAGGAGATGGAGGAGAAGTGTCAGCAGCCAGCCAGTGAATTCCTGCAGGTAAGGTCTAATCTGCTGAGCTCCACGGGCTACCTGTGCTGTCAAGAGCAGCTCTGCATGTATAGTGCATTATAGCAGTCTTACTGGAATGGTAGCAGGGCAAGTTAAATTCTGAAATAAAACTACTTCTATAGAGGTATGTTACTGAGGAATAAATTCCATCTTGGCCATTTAACTGTTACTACATAGATGACCTATTTAAGCTACTATTTGACCCTAGTGCCTCTGGCCAGAACCAAGAACCAGACTGGATCAGAAGTTGCTTGGCGTTAGGTATCCCCTTGTGATATTGAGGTGTTACACGTTGTTCTATAAGGTGTTGTTGTTGTTATATAAGTTATATAAGGGGAAGCATCGCCCTAGAGAGGAAGCATCGCAACTCCCAGCACACTGACTCTCTTGGGTGCCTCTTTCCTCTCCTCCTAGAAAAGAGGAGGAGAGAGGGGGCGACCCAGTCCAGCACTGAGTTGCTGCTGGAGAAGCGGCTTCTCGCTACCTCTCCAGCAGTGAATCTGCGCACCCCTCCTCCATCTGAAGGAGGCTTTTTTTCTTAAAGGGACAGAAGCCGGTAGAGCTGCAGGCTTCTCTTCCTTTGTTGCAAGGTACCCAAGATGTTCCAGGGTAATCCTAGATGTTACAAGAGATCCCAAGATTCCAAAGCAAACTCAGTAGGCAAAGGTGATCAAATCCAGGCCTTTATTGTAAATCCAAAGTGAGAGAAATCACACCAACGTTACGCGAAGCTTTGAGAGTGTGTGTGTACAAGTCAGAAGTGGGAGTGGAGAAGCGAAGCGAAGCCCAGAGCGCCTTCTGCAGCTCACTTTTATAACAATCTGGGGTTCCCTCTTTGAAACACATACATTTCTCTTTGGAGACAATTCATTGGTGGGTTCAAAACATCCGTTGTTCCATCTTATACATCCATCATATACAATTCATATACCCCCAACAGTCAGCAAATGGCACTGCACTTCAATTTCGCTCAAAATGACCTCACCTATAACCATCGTATGACTTACTTCTGGCCTTCGAAATGCAACAAAATTGTTGCTAAAAAGGTTGCGAGCTCTGCTAAAAACAAAAAAAAACTGCTATCTTTTTCATTTTCTCTGGGAAGTTGACCTTTGCTGTTAATCCGGAAATGCTTTGATGTGAACTGGAAAATAACTTGGATAAGTTGTCTTAAACCTTTTATTGCTGTTAGACTACTAAAACTCATGTAAAATATTACTATTTGCTAGTCACACTTGCATACGCACCAAGACTGGTTTTAAAATGAAGAACAAGAAATATAAGGAGAGCTAAGCTGACTAATATCCTTCTATATGAGATATGGCTATAAAATATAATATAAATACTGGCCATAATACTTTTTCTAGCATTTGTGTGTGCAAGTGGTGCTCTGAAGAAGCCTTCAACCTGAAAGTTCAAACTGCTGGAATATTTTGTTTTCTGTGGACTGAAAACAAAGACTACTCATTGTGCTTGCATCTTATCTGTTGTGCCGGGAACATCTGCGGCACGCTGCCAAATCCCAGCCAAATGCTTGTGAGAAACCGAAACCGTTGTTGTTTTTTTTTACTCAAGTTGAACATTCAGAGATGGACCATATTGTTTATGTTTCAGGTAAGCATCCTATAGCATAACTAACAGACTTTTATACCTTGCATCACCTTTAAAGAAAAAAGGTGAATGGGCGGCAGGGGGGCGAGGCTCGAAGAGGTGCCCCTGGAGGGTTGGTGCTTTGGGCATTTGCCCCACTTGCCCCCCCTCCTGTCACCACTGTCCTTGTACACCACTGTCCTTGAAGCAGGGGCTGAGTTTTTTCCTTTTCTTTTCAGGGTATTAGAAAAGGGTATCCCTTTAACGCAGGATTCCCCCCTGCAGGTAGGGCTGGTCCAAGACCAACTGATGCCACACACTCCTCCTTTACCTGATGATGTGCCAGCCTCTGCTCCTCCCACTCTCTCATGTTGTGACTCAGGACTCTCCTGCTCTCCAGCCTTCCTCCTCCTCTGCCCACCACCAACCTGCTGCCTGAGGCGACTGCTTCAGTTGGCCTCCTGGACGGGCCGGCCCTGCCTCCAGGCAACAATACAGAACAAGGACATTAGAATTGTCCACTTTAAAGTAAACTCCTGGCCTACTGCAAATGGAACTCTCACATGTCCAGATTTGCCCCAGGGCAACCAGGCCTGCATTTGGGGCACACTCCTGCTGCTTTCATAGCCAGAAGAGCAGCCAATGATGGAAACTGCCCAGGAACATCCTGGGCAACCCAAAACTGCTGATCAGCCTTGGATGCCTCAGCAAGGGACCCCTGGAAGCAGCAGGGGGATGGTGCCTGTAAAATCTTTCAGAAAGCCATAAGGAAGGTGGGTAGGAGGTGGAGGGATCTGAGAAACCTCCTGGAGGAGGGCCTGTGTGGGCCAGGAGAGCACCCTGCTATGCTCTTCTTCCTATCTACTTGTTGCAGAACCAAACAGAAGAAAAGAGACAAAAGACCAAGGCTGAGTTTCGACAAATACACCAGTTCCTGGAAGAAGAGGAGAGAAGCCTCCTGGCCCAGATGGAAGAGGTGGAGAAGGATATTGCAAGAAGGAGGGATGAACACCTGGCCAGACTCTGCAAGGAACTCTCCTCTCTGGAAAGTATCATCCAAGAGATGGAGGAGAAGTGTCAGCAACCAGTCAGTGAATTCCTGCAGGTAAGGTCTGATCTGCTGAGCTCCATGGGCTGCCCAGGATGTCAAGGGCAGCTCCATGTATACTGCATTATGTAGTCTAACTGGAATGGTACTGGAGTAAGTTAAATTCCAAAATAAAACTACTTCTATAGAGGAATGTTACTAAATTCCATTTTGGCCATTTAACTGTTACTACATAGATGACCTATTTAAGCTACTATTTGACCCTAGTGCCTCTGGCCAGAACCAAGCCCCAGACTGGATCAGAAGTTGCTTGGCGTTGGGTATCCCCTTGTGATATTGAAGTGTTATTCAGTATGCTAAGTTGGTGTTATAGATCCTTTAGCTGCTTAGCAGAGTTCTCTTACCCCAGGGAAAAGCCTCTGGTGCCAGATGGACTTCGACATGCTGGATTGAGGCCTGGATATCAGCGGGCCACTGCCACCAATATCCCTTCCACCCCCCTTTTCACCCCAACTCCTTCCCTACCCCACACCCTTTCCATCACCTCCCACCACCATCCAACCCCACTTGCTGACTTACTGGTGCTGGAGTACAGTGGCATGCTGAGCTGTTACACATTTAGTCTTTGTATAGCACGTACAGGACAGACCACTGCCAAATGAACATTGGAGGACCAGAGAGCATCTCTGTCCAGAGTCTGACAAGACGAACTTCCTTGTGGCAGGTGATGAGTTCTCTTTCTTTTCTTTCAGGATATTAGAAAGGTATTACGGATGCCCTCAGAAGCAGAGGAGGGGCGCTAAGGATTGCTGTGGAGAGGCAGCGACAAGCTGCCTCTCTGACAATGATAGAACGCCGGACTAGGCCGCCCCCTCTCCCCATCTCCTTTATAGGAGGAGAGGAATGGGGTGCCCTAGAGAGGCAGTGCATTGGGAGATGCGACTCCAGTGCACTGACACCCTAAGGTGCCTGTTTCCTCTCCTCTGGAGGAGGGAAGAGGGTGCCCTAGAGAGGAAGCATCACAACTCCAGCACGCTGACTCTCTTGGGTGCCTCTTTCCTCTCCTCCTAGAAAAGAGGAGGGGAGAGGTTGTAACCCAGTCCAGCACTGAGTTGCAGCACTCTCCAGCAGTGAATCTGGGCACCCCTCCTCCATCTGAAGGAGGCTTTTTTTCTTAAAGGGACAGAAGCCAGTGGAGCTGCCGGCTTCTCTCCCTTTAAAGAAAAAAGGTGAATGAGCGGCAGGGGGGCGAGACTCGAAGAGGTGCCCCCGGAGGGTTCGTGCCTGGGGCATTTGCCCCACTTGCCCCCCCTCCAGGTACACCACTGTCCTTGTGGCAGGAGCTGAGTTCTTTTCCTTTTCTTTTCAGGGTATTAGAAAGACCTTGCAGAGGTACGTGGATCCCACTCATTTCCCTTCTTGCATCCTGATGCTGGGAAGGGCTGTGAAGAACGTGGCTCTCTGGGGGCTCCTAGGGAGAGAGTGTAGGACTCCCTAACCTCCAGAGTTCTGTCCCTTTGGAACTGGTAACTAGGCTGCCAGATCTCTGTTCCCTGCCTTCAGCAACATGTTGTTCTGAGGGGTTTGTGTATCTGCTGTATTCTCTTTTCTTGTTACCATCACTAGATAAGACTCCTCCCCAAAGCACTCCCAGTGTGCCCTGAGCTGTGCCTCCAGGATTTCTACTCTCCTCCTCCTCCTCCATGTTGTCCTTTTGCTCCAGTCCAGTCAGTAATTCCAGATTGGATGGATTGTGGGATCAGATTTTTTTATCCACATCAGGTCTGAGAAGAAGGAAGCATCTGAGAATCCTGTGGTTTTTCCTCCTGAGCTGACCAGCAGAATCGGGGGATTCTGTGATGTAAAACCCCTTCTGGAGACAGTCAGGAAGCAATTCCCAGGTAATGAAGAATGATGTGCAAGGATGCAGATGACAGGCAGGTTTGGACAGGACTTGCCATGGTGCAGGGGATTGAAAGGAATTGGGGGGTGGGGAGAAAGTCATAGAAAATGGACTCAACAATCTTCAGTGAGTGGGAAACAAAAGCACTGTTGGGAAATGGGTGCCATGCCGCCTGCAGGATACTAGGGGCAGCGTACTGTCCAGGAAGCAGGTGACTCAGAGGCTCCCTGTCTCAGACCTTGACTTTGTCCCTTGTGACCCGTGGAGGTGTCTCCCTTTTACAGGACCCTAAAACAGAATGTGGAAAGCAGGCAGGCAAACTGGATACAAGAGGGACACAGTCAGGACATTAACAGGGAGCAGGACAGGAAGGGCAGTGTGTATCTTGGGTAATCTTGGGAATATCTTGGGTAAATAACACATGTGCACAGTTGGGAGGAGGATGTTTTTCCAGTCTCTGTGCCTCATGATGACGGTCTCCCCAACGATTCTCCTTCTCTTTTCTCCCTCCATTCCCAACAGCCTCAGCAGCAAAGGTGACTCTGGATCCAGTCACGGCTCATTCCCAACCCATCCTGTCTGAGGATCACAAAAGTGTGAGATGGGGACACAGATGTCAAGATCTGCCCAACAATCCTGAGAGATTTGACAGATGGCCTTGTGTGCTGGGCCGGGAGGGCTTCACAGCAGGCAGACACTTCTGGGGAGAGTGAAGGAGACTGGGCTGTGGGGGTTGCCAGAAAGTCTGTGAGGAGAAAGGGCTCATTTGATCTTAGTCCTAAGGAAGGGATCTGGGCTGTGGTGAAGGAGAGGTCAGTACAGAGTTTTTAATACCCCTTATGACACATTTCTGTCCTTGAGGAAGGAGCTCAAGAGGATCGAGTGATTCGGAAATGTCCTGAGGGGCAGGTGGCCTTTTCTGATGCTGTTACAGGAGTCCATCTCTCCACTCACTCCGGAGCCTCATTCTGCGGAGAGACCCTCCTCCCCTTATTTTGTCTTTTTGGAAAAGCCCACCTGAGACTCTCTCCCTGAGGCAGTTGCAGGTTCTTCTTCTCAGGCTCTGATGGTCTTCTGTCCAGATTAGAACGATCAACAAGAAAGTACCATATAGACACATATATGTCAAATATTATGCCTTAAAATTGGCCCTGAAAACAGGGTCAACTTATACGTGGGTCAATTCAGTAGATGGGGGACTGGGAGCAGCTGCTTGGTGCGTGGGGATGGGAGCAGGGCCAAGAAGCAGGACACAGGTGGCTGGGGGGAAAGGAGCCATTTTACTTACCAGTAATTGTTTCTGAGCAGCAATACAAAACAAAGAAAAAAACTGCAGCCATTTTAGCTTCTTCTCCGAACAGGCAGGAAAATGAAGGTGCTTAAGGAATTGCAGTCAGTGTGAGGGCTGCTCCTAGGGAAGTTCAGCTCAATCCTCTGCACAAAGCTTGCAAGTTCCACCTGCACTTACATCTCCCTTCCTGCTTGGAGAAGAAGGCAAATGGCTCCTTTTTTCTTTTGGGTTTTTTGCTGCTGCCTCAGAACAATTCCTGGTAAGTTCCCCCCCCCTCCCCATTTATCCAAGGGTCACAGAAAATTCTTTTTTTTTTTTTTGCTCAGTTTATTTGTGAGATCGAATTATACTCGAGTATCTGCAATAATGAAGAGCCGTTTGGCATCCAGAGCTTCTTGTCCAGCTCTGCAAAGGCCTCTCAACTCTTTCAGGCAGTCATCAAAATTAAATTGCATGAAATCTGCTCTTTGCTCTGTGTCCCAGAATTCCCTCTTCCTCCTTCAGCTTCTTTCTTGAAGAGACAATCACACGGTGATGGCAATAAGTAATACCATCATCTCATCCAGCGATGCCCAAACTCTTTGGCGCTGCAACCCACCTAGTCCTCTGCAATGGGTTGTGACCCTCTTGGTGGTGCTAGAGGGATCCTCCATCAGGTCTTGCAGGGTTGCATACCTACTCTGTGAACGCTGGAATGACCCACAGTATTTTCCAGCAGCCACTTCTGGTTTTTTGAAAGACACTTCCAGTTTGGGAGCAAGAACAGGTGGGAGGGACCATCCGCAACAGTAATGGACCTGGCCCACTGCCGCCTCTGGCCAGATCCGCAATCCACCACCCCTCCCAGGGATACTTCCTTTAGCTGCAGAGCCTCACTCACTCTTTTCTTCGGCACTCCGAAAGCCTTCTGAGAACTCCACAGCATATTTAACAGTACATCCAGCGCAGCCGGAGGTTGCTAGGGGGGTTGTGGGGTGGTGTGAGCTTCACACACATGTGTGACACCACCGCAGAAACCTCTGGGAAGGGCAAAGGGTGGCGGTGGTGGTGGCCAGCAGGCGGGCAATGCGCCACCCCCAGTGTGTCACGCACCCCTGACGCCACTGTGTTTGCAAACTGCAGGAGCTGAGCTCTTTGCAGGGTAACCAGCAACTACAGTATCTGATATTTGAATAACCTCAGGGCTTGAGCCAATTAGTTATCTGGTCTTTCCATTCTAAAATCAGTTGTGACCCACCAGTGGGTCCTGACTCACAGTTTGGGACCACTAGTCTCGTGGTTAGCATGCTCGCTCCCATTCTGCTCCTCTCTCCCCCCTAGATGGTCATGTAACTGAATGGGGAAAACAGGAGGGCTTCAGCAGACCCGTAAACCCCCCTTCTCAGTGGTGCCTCAGCAGGGTCAGTCCTTGCAAAAGGGAAGCTCCTCCTCTCAGGCAGGCAGGTCAGTTGGTACAAGTTGGTGTAGTCTGGGAAATTCCTAATGACTGCAGCTGAAGCAGAGACAGGACAAAAGGGGGGGCACAGGTGCTGGGGTGCTGTGGCAGAAGTAGGGAGGTGGGGCCATGGGGTGTGGACCCACTAACGTCACTGCACGTTCCCAAAGAAAGGAATAGGTTTGCCAACACTTGTCCACAGCATCCATGCATCAGAACAGAAGAAGAGCCCTGCTGGATCAGGCCATAGGCCCATCCAGCTTCCTGCATCTCACAGTGGCCCACCAGATGCCTCAGGGAGCAGATGACAACAAGAGACCTGCATCCCGTGGCCACTCCCTTGCACCTGGTGTTCTGAGGTAGCCTCCTTCTCAAGTCAAGAGGTGGCACAGACCCATCAGAGCTTGTAACTGGGATGGACTTTTCCTCCAGCAAGTCCCAAGGGAAACCGGAAGTACTATGAGAGGTGCTTCTGAAACCTGAGAAGGCTTTTGGAGTGCTGAGGAGCCACAGCACAGGGTTTCACCTGCCCTGGTGGAGACAACAGCGGGTGCAACTGGACACAAAATCTCCTTTTCTCAAGAGTACATGCCTAGGTGCAAGAAACATCAGTCTATCACTCCCTTTTGGATAGTCACAGATTGAATACAAGAAGAAAGGAGAGAGTGGAAGTCAGGCTGCAGCTGTCCTGAGTCTCCTCCTCAGCCAGAGGTGACCCAACCAGGGGAAGAAGAAAGCGAGCAGGGAAGTGCGAAGGGAAACTTTTCAAAGGAGGGACAGAGAGTTGTTTGGAGGTCCAAGGGAAGAGAGAAGAGTCATGATTAAGTCTTACTCTGCTGGGTACACTGGTGTAGTTCCCACCCCTGACTCACAGGCTCCCTGAGGCTGGGGCGGACTGCTTGCGGCCATCTGCTGAGAGCTACGGGGCCCAGCTTGTGCCTTGTGTCCCAAAATCAGGGCGGGTACATTGACAGGCCCCTCGACCCTACAAGGCCCCTCGGCTTGTGCCTAGTCGGCCTAATGGGTAATATGGCCCTACAAAGGGCTAGTCGTGGTCAAAGCCCGATCCCCTAGTGGTCCATTGAGGAACGGTCTTGGCTGACATTCCATCCTTCTCATTTCAGAGGGATGAGTGGTGGAATGTAGGAAGCTGCCTTGTATGAAGTCAAGACATCGGGCCACCGATCTCAGTGTTGTCTGCACTGGCTGGAAGCAGCTCCCCACCGTTTCTGGTAAAAGTCTTTCCTGACCCAGCCTGAATGTGTTGGGCACTGAACCAGAAACCTGCTGTACGGACAGCCAGTGCTCTGCCCCTGAACTGCACCCCACCTCCCAAGGGTGACCTTCCTGCAGCAGGGAAAGGAGGCTGCAATCCGGTGACTTAAGGGAGAGGCTCAAGCACGTGCCGGAGGAGCCCTCAGTTGCCCGTGTTTGTGTCACCCACTACTGTGAGACGTGGGGAGATCTGGGAGACCTGGAGAGTCCCATCTGCAAGGCCAAAATCAAGAAACAAAGTTTCCAACCAAACTGGCACCTGGCAAGGGCCACATCCAATATCTGGCGCAGCGTCGAGGGCCGGAAAAAATATAAAATATGAAATATAAAATTGAAATCAATACATTGGAGATGGAACTTAGATGAAGGATTAAATGAATGAATGGGCTCCAGGACTTCTCCAGGCACCAACACACACCACAGAAATAAAGCACACACTCAAATGGACCCCCCCCCCATTTCCCCACCCCACAAGCAGCTTACTTACACATACAGGAATAAATACCTTAATCAGCACCACGGGAAACACCCAGAGCATGTTCTGAGGGCTGGAGAGGCCTCCCTGACCCTGAGAAAGCCCAAGGCCTTTTCTTCTGGTTTTCTGAGAAAAGCCACACAGCCTCCCTGGCCCTCAGAGCACGCTCTGGACCTGACTGGAGCACGGCTCTGGTCATGTGGGCCAGAGGCTCTCAGAGGACTAGAAGCTCACTGTGGACCCCATCAGGTCGCCAGGCTGGGGTCTGGAGACCCCTGCTTTATATAATACTGTACCACTAAACATGGTTGGACTGTATTTTTGAATCAGTGACTAAAGAATTGTTTCTCTTTGGGTTCAGGTGCAGGTACCCATGTGCGACGCACCAGCAGAGTCAAATTTTTGGCCCATCAAGCCCAAAAGGTTCACCATCAACTGGGCTAAAAGTTCCCCTTCCACCCAGGCAGGTAACTCTGCAGGTACCAAAGGAAATATCCCCACCACCACCTTTGGGGTCTTTGGGGGCACCATCAAGTTATTAATATCACTCCTTTTCTTTCAAGGTTCTGGTCTGATCCTTTCCGCAGGCCCTGATTTTCTGGTGAGGGTCACTCTGGCCTTTGTGTGCCGTGGGGGGGCCCAGCCAGGCTGGGGGCACAGGCACCATTTGCACCCCAGCAGAAACACCAGCAATCCCCACCCAGGATAGGGACATAGTTTGAAAGAGGCTTCTTCCTCCTGAGCATCTGCACTTTGCCTCCTTTAAACATGACCCATCTCAGTGAGGTGACCAACTTCCTCTTTTTCCAGGACGTGTTCTCTTTTTTAGCCTCAACATCTGGTCAGCCGACCTCTGGGCATGTACAGAGTATAGATACTGTACAGTATTTCCCCAAGCCACAATTCACATATACTGAACTAAAGCAGAGCAGGGAGTGTTTTAAACTCTTATTTTGTCCTGTCCTACTTTTTTCTTGGATGCCCTACATTTTGGGGTGCTTGGTCCTCTTCTGAAGCTGTGACATCTGGTCACCCTGACTTCTGGGCATGTGCAGAGCGCATGTACTATACAGTATTCCCACCTGGCCACAATTCCCATACACTGAACTAAAGCAGAGCAGGGAGTGTTTTAAACTTTTATCTTGTCCTGTCCTCCATTTTGCTTGCCTGGTCCTCTTCTGAAGCTGTGACATCTGGTCAGCCTGATCTCAGCACCCGCAGCTTCGCAGTCACCGATTCCACCTTCCAACCCCCCTATCAGGAAGGATGCTCAGTCAGTCCTCCCCCCCCCCCCCGATCCAGACGACTGTCCATGCGCCCATCAGTGGAAATCGCTCTCCACAGGTGGGTGGATGTGGGCAGGGAGAGTCCATCATGGCTTGTAACCTGTAACTGGTGATGGATGTCATCATCAGTCACTTCTGGATTAGGAAGCCAGATGAGGCTTCCTCCACCAGGAACCACAAACTTCCTCCACAAACACCAGGAAGAGGCTCAGGATGGACAGGAGGGCTTTTCTGAGTACACAAAAAGCACACGCGAGAGCTCTGCCTGCCGAGCTGCATTGCTGGACTTCTTGCCAGGAGGCAGAGGGTCTCACACGTACTACCAGACACCATTTTAAGTATCACTAGCGGTACCCATGCCACTGAGAAACACTTATATACACCAATTTGAAAGTGGTGGTTGTTGAAAAGTGGTATATCAATATTCCTAATAATAAATAAACAACAACAATAATGGGCTCCAGAAATCATAATGGGCTCCGTGAAATCCTGCAGTTTGCAGGTCATACAGAACAACTTTCTGGTACAGGAAGGTCTTTGGCTGCAGGGAGAGCTAATCAGTGGAGTGGGTGGAAGGATCTCATTTGGTCAATAGTTTCAGAAACTAGACACTATAGCAGAGAAATTGTGGAGCTTCCGGAGTAGATGGGTGGTGAAATAGTGGTTTCCCCAGGAGGCATTTCTTCTTTCTCAGTTGTCCAATCCCATCCTGATGTCCTCTTTCAGATCTTACAAGCTGCTCTTCTAACAAAGCAGTAGGGATCCGCCCATCATGGCATCAGCCTTGGTGGAAGAGGAGCTCAAGTGTCCCATCTGCATGGAGTTCCTGACAGACCCAGTGACTCTGGATTGTGGCCACAACTTCTGCAGGGGCTGCATCTCCCGCTACTGTGAGACATGGGAAGATCTGGGGGAAGATCTGGAGTGTCCCCTGTGCAAAGCCAAATTCAAGAAAGTGAATTTCCGGCCAAACTTTTCACTGGCAAATATTGTCGAAAAAATCAAACTTCTACAGCATAATCCAGGGAAATGGGATTTATGTGTGAAACATATGGAAAGACTCCATCTCTTCTGCAAAGAGGATAAGGAACTGGTGTGTGTGTTTTGTAAGCAATCCCCAGAACATCGATCACATACCATCCTTCTCTTGGAAGAGGCTGCAGAGGAGTACAAGGTAGGATCATTTGGATCTTTGATAAAAGAATTTTGTTTGGTTAAACTGAATTCTGTGGAATATGGTTGTTCTTCCTGGTACATCGAGAAACTGTCTCCTTTGAGGGCTGATGTTAATTATCTTCTGCTCTAAGGAAGGTATTCCCCTTCGGATAACTGTTCTTGGTGCCCAAATAGTTCCAGCGTTCCCCAGTCTACAGTCCAATGGATATACAGCAGATTCTCTTTATAATTCAGGGTGACAAGGCTTGGACTTCTAACCAAGCAACTTATAAAGGAAAATTTTCCTCCCTAAGAAGGAATATAAATAGGAGTTAATGGGGACATCCATGCCCTTCATTAAACCTGAAGAGGAAAATGTTTTCCCTTTAAAAATGCAATGTGATAAGGTGGGGTAGGAACTGCAGAGAGTGGCCTGCAGCCCTGAACATGTATAAACCGGTGCGCCCACCCCTCTGCAGGGGGTCTGTGCTGCTGGTGAAGAACTTCATGTAAGGAAACACATTTGGGGAGGCAGTGAGTTGAGGGAGGGGACCCATTGTTCATCCACTACCGTCCCTAGCCTGCAGCCTCCACGGAGTCCAGACTGGCTCCATCCTCTTCTCGTGTTGTACGTGCCAGAGGAGGACATGGAGCCCAGCATTCTGTACGTGGCCAGTAGAACAAGTGGCAGCACTGGCCCCGGACACTGAAGGAGAGAGGAAAGCCCTGCCCATCCTCTTCTTGGCATCTGATGCCTCTAGTGGCCAGTGGAGGGAATGCTAAGAGCCCAGTATTCCCTCCACCGCCATTAGGGGAAGTGACAGTGGCACAGGACACTGAGCAAGAGGTCAATGAGAGGCAGACTTGGAAGGCAGAGGCTGAGGGAGTTATCCTCTCGTCCTCAGCATCCTGCAGTATTGCTGCCATCTCTTGTGACGAAGCCTTAGAATCCCCCCCCCAATTGGGGTATGTGTGAACCAGCCCCCTGCCTGCCAGTAGGTGCTATCTGGCTCTTCATCATATACCTTGAAGCATGTTTTATTATTTCAAACAGAGAAGAAAAGAGAGCATGAATTGCAGGAGCTTTGGATCTATTTGGTCATCTTTGTTCGCCTCCCTTGGGGGCCACAGCAGGCGTCAGCAGTGAACCTCCTTGAGAACTTGGGCCTCAGCAGCTGCCCAACTGTGTTATATGCTGAGGCCCGACTTCTTGAAACACTCCTTCTGTGGCTCCTCTTCCCACCAGGTTAAGGAAGGTCTGTGTAATTAGAATTTCTGGCCACTTTTTTTTTAAATGATAAACGAGCAGCTTTCCCTCCTTTCAGTTTTGATTTGAGGGTCAAATTAGATGATGAATTGATCAGATTTCCAGTCTCTTTAATTTTTTGCATACAGAAGAGCCAGATCAGGCCTGTGGCAGGGCCCAGGGGTTAAAGGCCCTCTCCTGATTGGGACCTCAGCAACTTTGGTTCAGCAAGCAAAACCCCAAGCACTGTAGGGCCAGTGAAACGGATCGCAATGCTGTTCATCACTGTTCCCTATCAGTTCAACATGACATCCATCTCTCACTAGGTCCTGGGTGCCACACAGGATTAACTGCAGGGGTACCTCTCCTCTGCCCAGTTTTAAGACCAGCTGTTCTCAAAGGGGTGACCATCACAGACCACCAAGTCTCAAGGAACTCTGAGAAGGCAGAAGAAGGAAGCCCCAAGATACAAACCGTGGACCAGCAGCAGGTGGCTCCCGGGCTGCAGCTGATCCACGGACCACAGTAGCACAGTTCTAGGGCAGGGCTTTCCAAATCCTGACCCAGAGGCTGGATCCGGGCTTTAGGGAAAGCCCTCCGCTCCATGAGCAGAGCTTACTGTTCTGCCTTCATGCCGTGCGAGTGCCATGTCTGTCTGGGCACAGGGATGTCCTGGGCAGTCACGTCTGCCTGGACGTCCTGTTTCACAGCCTTCTGGAATGCCGGGAATCGGAATGGAGGGGAAACAAGATGCAGACCTGCAGGAGTGCCCTTATCAAAGGTTACCTGTGCCTGAACCAGCACTTCTGAGAGGAATTTTATCAGGGGGTACAAAGTTTCTTTTGGGGCCCTTCCCAAAAGAGGAGGAGGAGGCAAGAAAGACCAGGGGAAGGCAGGTGGCAGCCAGAGAAGTCTTTGGAGCCCAAGTCTACCCACCCACGCAGCAGAGGCTGTTGATACAGGCAACTAAACCCACTCCTCTCTCTAAAATCTTCTAATGTAGAAAAACATTGCAGAAAATTAGCACAGTTGTATTCAGGCTTACATCAGAATGGAAAATGTCCAGTGTGTCCTGAAAATGTCCAGCAGGCCAGTTTCCTCCCAGATGTGATAGTGTTCTAAGGAGTGTCACATATGCCTTCCTCAGCCTGGCACATATGGCTTGTGGCAGCAGCAGCCGACACCAGGCATCCGAGGCAGTGCTCTGAGCATCCCACACAGGCAGCAGTTCTGGGTGAGATCAGAATATGTAAGATCCCAAGAAATTTCTGGGCCCCCTCCTGTGGCCCTAGTCCAGTAATGCCGCCGCCACCCGGCTTCACACCCAGTCCTTCAGCTCCAGGGACAGCTGAAGGCCTTCAGGTTCCTCCCCGGCTCTTGCAGGCTTTGGACTCCCTCCACCTCAGGGACCCCTGTTTCAAAAATCTGGTGCACACACAAGGTAAGCAGATCCAGATAAGCCCCTGTTCCATTATGTCATCAAGACCAAACACAGACCTATAAATCTATAATGGCTCATTAAAGAATAAAAGTTTGCATATGACTCAATAAGAAAGGCATTTACCAAAGAACACATACAGTCTAAAAACAAAAAAGCTGGCTTTCTAAACTGATTTCTCTCTGCCTCTCACCTGAGTCCTCCCATCCCCTGGGAGCAAATAAGGTGACCTCTTTCAGGCTACCTGTCATACCATGACTGGTAGGGCCAAGCATCCAGGGCACAATGGAAGCGTAGCCAGCCCCTACCTTCTGAGGGGTTCCTCTTTTACCTGCGCTACCAGCTTATCAGAGGGCTGGATCCATCCACTGAGCCTTCTAGAAGGATGGTGCAGTCTCCAGGCCACTCACAGTCAGTCACTCACTCTGACCCCTCCCAACTGGAGAGTATCAGATGTTTCCAGTTTGGAATTAACTTCACTTAGGACACTGGCTGTTACTGAGCTTCCTTATTTCAGTCTCACTGGCTAAGTTCACAATGACACTGACCCACCTTCCAGTTAAGCAAGATCCTCACCAGCTGTAGAGATGTTACAGGCACCAAGATGGAGTCAGACTGAGGCCTAGCAGTCACCTTAGTGCCACACCTGTCTCAGGGATTTTTAACCATCTCTAACTGGATCTACTACTATAATAGATGTTGTAGAATTATGTGATGAGGACCCCAAGGTCTTCAGGGTCTTAGGGGGCTGCTAGAAAAATGCAGGATGTTTATTGTGTAAACATCAGTCATCTCTCCAAAGGAACGAAACTTGAAATTTCATTTCTCACCAGGATCAGATCAGTAGCAGGCTGAAGATCTTGAGGGCAGAAAGAGAAAAAATCCTGAGGTATAAAGCAGGCACAGAAAAAGAAAGCGAAGACCTGCTGGTAAGTGTCACGATTGTTGGGCAGTTCAAAGATACCTGAACCTATTTCTGGAGATGTGGAACAGAAAATTCAAGAGTCCAAAGGCAGGAGGCAGCTTGGCTCCTCTAATCCTCAGTGGCTGGAAGGCCCCATCTTCTGTGCACGGCCATTCTGAAGGTGGGCCCTTTGAGGTCTTTGGAAAACTCTTTCATGTATAAATGGTGGTGTGATCTCTGTGAAAACTCAAAAATGTCCTTCATACCATGTTTGACCTCATGTTACTGCAAGGACAAACTCAGAGCCCAATTCGTAAGGCACATTTGCGAGGCTTACCACCAGGCAAGCACCTGTGCTAGCTCAGCACTGGCCAGCGCTGGGCTAGCACTGGATGGGGGTCCAGCCTCCGCCGCTTGGCGGTTGCACGGACTGCGGAGCCACGGAAAGGAAAACTGGGGTTGGGGGGAGGCGGGGAGGAGGTGTTCCAGAGAATGGGGAGGCGGTTGGAGGGCGGGGAGGAGGCATGATGGGGAGACAGGGAGAGGGCAGGTAGGAGCAATGCCTGGGAGAGGGAGTGGGGAGGGAGGGAGGCATGTCTGGTGGAGCTCCGCTACACCAGATCCAGAGCGTTCGTGGAGGGCTCAGTGCCCAACACAAACGCTCTTCCTTCACTGCCAACCTTTTGGTTCGTGGTGAATCGAGGAGCTCCATTGCGGGTCTGCTTCCCTTCTCCCAAGGTGCCACCTGCGGCTACCGTGGGCGCACTAGATGCGATGGCAGCCATTTTCAGTACCGTCACAGTCGCGTGCCACGGGAGCGGTCCTTAGTCTGCCATTCATTTCTTCCTATCTACTTGTTGCAGAACCAAACAGAAGAAAAGAGACAAAAGACCAAGGCTGAGTTTCGACAAATGCACCAGTTCCTGGAAGAACAGGAGAAAATCCTTCTGGCCCAGATGGAAGAGGTGGAGAAGGAGATTGCAAGAAGGAGGGACGAGCACCTGGCCAAACTCTGCAGGGAACTCTCCTCTCTGGGAAATCTCATCCAGGAGATGGAGGAGAAGTGTCAGCAGCCAGCCAGTGAATTCCTGCAGGTAAGGTGTGAACCCCTGCTAATTGGGTAAGACTAAGAGGCACTTTTTCAAGTGGGTGTTCCTTTTTTTAGCAGGGGGAGAGTAACTGGCCCACCTCACCTCAGCAGTGTCTGTTCTGGTGGCTGTCTGCTGGTATTCTTTTGCATCTTTTTAGATTGTGAGCCCTGTTGGGACAGGGAGCCATTTAGTTATTTGATTTTTCTCTGTAAACCGCTTTGTGAACTTTTAGTTGAAAAGCGGTATATAAATACTGTTGTTGTTGTTGTTGTTGTTGTTGTTGTTGTTATCTGCTTAGCTCCACAGGCTGCCTGTGCTGTCAAGCGCAGGTCCACATAAACTGTATTACAGTAGTCTAACTGGAATGGTAGCAGGGCAAGTTAAATTCCTAAATAAAACTACATTTACAGAGGTATCTTACTAAGAGAGGGTTGGGGATATATCTACGAGGATATATCGTAAATTCAATCTTGGTCATTTAACTGCTACTGCATAGATGCCCTGTTTAAGCTATTGTTTGACTCTAGTGCCTCTGGCCAGAACTAAGCCCCAGGTTGGGTCAGAAGTTGCTTGGCGTTAAGTTTCCTCTTGTGATATTGGGTTGTTATTCTGTACACTCAGGGCGCAATCCTTAACCCAGTTTCCAGCACCAACATAAGGGCAATGCAGCTCTGAGGTAACGGAACAAACATTCCCTTACTTTGAGGAGGCCTCTGTGACTGCCGCTGCAGCACACGTCCCATTTGCACAGCTATACCAGTGCTGGAAAGTGGTTAGGATGAGTGGTTTATTGCCCTGTCCTGCTGCTAGAGGTAGATCTAGGGAAATTCTCAGGGTCAGTTGGTTATCGTCCTGGCTGGTCAATAGAGATAGACCAGGAGAAACTCACAGGGGGTCTCAGTGCTACATTTTGCAGGTGCCTGAATGTGCCATGGAAGTGGGCCTCCTCCCCCCTTTTGGAGCCATTCTGGGCAGCTAGAGAAAAATGGAGTTGTCTCTTCCTCTTGCTCTGACGCCCAGAATGGCTTGAAGGGTGGATTGCGCAGCATGTTCAGACACCAGCCAAAATTTGCAGTGTGATCCCCCCATAGTGACAGTACTACCCAATCCTATCCTTCCTCCCCCCCACCCCGGCCAGTGTACCCGCGCTGCTTGAGCACCCAGCACAGGGGCATTTGCAGATGTCTTCTTTTGGTAAAGGAATATTTGTTCTTACTCCAGGGAAATGCCTCTAGTGCCAGATCTTCTCCAACTTGTACCAGCTATTTTGCTGGAGCTTGAGATAGAGGCCTGGATAAGATATCAGCGGTGCCACTGCCACCAATACCATCCCCTTCCACCCCCCTCTTCACCCCACCGCCTCCCCTACCCCCACCCATTTCCATCATCTCTCACCACCCTCCAACCCCACATACTGGTGGGGCGTATGTGATGGATCCACTAACATACAGAGCTGCTACAAGCTTAGTCCTTGAATGGAGTGTGCAAGACAGACCACTGCCAAATGAACATTGGAGGACCAGAGAGCATCCCCGTCTAGGGTCTTCCTTGTGGCAGGTGCTGAGTTCTCTTTCTTTTCTTTTCAGGATATTAGAAAAACCTTCCAGAGGTACGTAGATCCCACCTATTTTCCTTGTTGCTTCCTGATGCTAGGAAGATCATTGAAGACCTTGAGGGGCTCTCCAGGGGCTTCTGGGGAGAGAGTGTAGGACTCCCCACCCTCCATTGTTGTGTCTCTTTGGAACAGGCAGCAGAGCTGCCAGACCTCTGTGTTCCTTCAGTGATACGTTGCCCTGAGGTGTTTGTGTACCTGCTGTATTCTCTATTCCTGTTGCCATCACTAGATAAACCTCCTCCCCAAACCACCCCCAGTGTGTCTGCTTCTGTCTCCAGGATTTCTACTCCTTTCTTCTCCTCCATGCTGTCCTGTTGTTCCAGTCAGGAATTCCAGATTGGATGCAGTGGCGTACCTAGAGGGGGGCAAGTGGGACAAAGGCCTCAGGCACTGCACTGGGGGGCGCTGCTGTGACACGCCCCACGTGACACACCCCCATACTCCAAGAGCTGCGCCAAAAGTAGCTGCAGGAGCGCATCCACTCTCTGATTGTTTCCAAGCTGCTCTGAGGGCTGCCCCTCCTCTCTTGTCAAAGGCAAACAGAGGGCCCTCAGATGCAGCTGTGAGGTCCTCCCCCTCCCCTCCCCTCCTGTTGCGTTAAAGGGGAGGAGAGCGCTGGCATCGCTCAGCTGTGCAACCTGACAGGAGCTAAGCACTGCCTCTGCTCTTCTCCCCTTTAACACAAGGGAAGGGGGTTAACTTCAGGGTGGTAAGAAGTGACACGACCTCCTCCCATTTCTCAGGCTCTGAGGACCCTTCCAGGCCCCTTCTGAGGGACACATAGGCTGCCTGATTGGAGCGCTTTGAGGCCGCTCAGAAGTGGTGCCCAGGAGCAAGTGCCATTCCAGGAGGTGGGGAAGTGGGTGGCACCTCCTGGGCGCTGTTGCTGAGCGACCCCATAGCGCTTGATCAGGCAATCCCCTCTTTTCACCGCCATTACTTCTGGGTCAAGGGCAGGGGGAGGAAAAGGAGGTGTTGTCCTGGGTGCCGGAACCCCCAGGAATGCCTCTGACTGGGTGAATTTGGGGATCAGATTTTTTTTTCTCCACATCAGGTCTGAGAAGAAGGAAGTGTCTGAGAATCCTGTGGCTTTTCCTCCTGAGCTCACCTGCAGAATCAGGGGATTGCGTGATGTGAAACCCCTTCTGGAGGGAGTCATGGAGCAATTCCCAGGTAATTAGGAATGATGTGCAAGGATGCAGATGGTGGACAGGACTTGTCATGGTGCAGGGGCTGAAAGGAAGTGGGCAGAGGAATCAGTGGTGTACCCCGAAGTGGGCTTGGCATGCCGTCGATGTCAGTGAGTCGCTCTGGGGATGGAGTGAGCGCTGTTGAAGTGAACCTCTCAGGTGAGTGGGAGTCTGACGCTAGAGGGGTGGGTTGAGCCTACGTCACCCAGCAATGAACATAAGAACATAAGAACAGCCGCACTAGATCAGGCCATAGGCCCATCTAGTCCAGCTTCCTGTATCTCATAGCGGCTCACCAAATGCCCCAGGGAGCACACCAGATAACAAGAAACCTGCATCCTGGTGCCCTCCCTTGCATCTGGCATTCTGACATAGCCCATTTCTAGAATAAGGAGGTTGCACATACACATCATGGCTTGTAACCTGTAATGGATTTTTCCTCCAGAAACTTGTCCAATCCCCTTTTAAAGGCGTCTAGGCTAGACGCCAGCACCACATCCTGTGGCAAGGAGTTCCACAGACCAACCACATGCTGAGTAAAGAAATATTTTCTTTTGTCAGTTCTAACTCTCCCAACACTCAATTTTAGTGGATGTCCCCTGGTTCTGGTGTTATGTGAGAGTGTAAAGAGCATCTCCCTATCCACTCTGTCCATCCCCTGCATAATTTTGTATGTCTCAATCATGTCCCCCCTCAGGCGGCTCTTTTCTAGGCTGAAGAGGCCCAAACGCCGTAGCCTTTCCTCATAAGGAAGGTGCCCCAGCCCCGTAATCATCTTAGTCGCTCTCTTTTGCACCTTTTCCATTTCCACTATGTCTTTTTTGAAATGTGGCGACCAGAACTGGACACAATACTCCAGGTGTGGCCTTACCATCGATTTGTACAATGGCATTATAATATTAGCCATTTTGTTCTCAATAACTTTCCTAATGATCCCAAGCATAGAATTGCTGCTCCTCTTACCCACCCCCCATATCCTAGCAATGCAGCTGCTCCAGAGGCCAGGAGGGAGCAGGGTGGCTCCTCTCCCACCCCAGCTGAGGGAGCCTCTTCTGCCCCCCCCCCACCCGTGACCCGGAAGAAATGACTTCCATGTGACTTCCTCCTCCGTTCCCAATTTGGACATAAAAAGGAGGAACGAAGGAGGCAGCTGAGGTTTGGGGATGCTGGAGGCCTCTCTGAGGAAGTGAGAGGATAGGGGCACATGGGCTAGAGCGTCAGCACTCATGCTCTAGGCCACCCTCTCGCTGCCACAGGTCTCTCTGAGGCTGACTTCCTCATGATGGTCTCCAAACTGATCTTGTCTCTTTCCTCCCCTCCCTCCACCCAACAGCAAGGGTGACTCTGGATCCAGACACGGCTAATCCCCGACTCATCCTGTCCAAGGACTGCAAGAGTGTGAGACGGGGAGACAAACGTCAAGCTCTGCCCGACAATCCTGAGAGATTTGACTGTTGGGAGTTTGTGCTGGGCCGTGAGGGCTTCACAGCAGGCAGACACTTCTGGGAGGTCACTGTGGGAGGGGAGGGATGGTGGGCTGTGGGGGTGGCCAGGAAGTCTGTGAGGAGAAAGGGCTGGTATCTTCTTAATCCTGAGGAAGGGATCTGGGCTGTGGGGAAGTGGGAAGGTCAGTACATATTTTTTAATCCCCCTGCTTGCACTCCTCTGTCCCTGAGCCAGGAGCTCCAGAGGATCCGTGTGACTCTGGACTGTGCTTGGGGACAGGTGGCCTTTTCTGATGCTGACACAGGAGTTCATCTCTACACTCACACAAGAGCCTCCTTCTGCGGAGAGACCCTCCTCCCCTTCTTTTGGGTGCCTGTTGAAGCCCACCTGAGACTCTCTCCCTGAGGCAGTCGCAGGATCTTCTTCTCAGGCTCTGCTGGTTTTCCTTTCCAGACCAAACCAGAGTGATTGACAAGAAAGTGCTGTCTATACATGTGTGTAAGTGGTAGAATTTATGCCTTAAACTGGCCCTGAAAAGAGGTTGACGTATGCAGGGCTCAGTGTGGGAGGTCACTGTGGGAGGTGAGGGAACGTGGGCTGTGGGGTCTGCTGTGGGGTCTGTGAGGAGAAAGGGCTGGGCTCAGATGAGTCCTGAGGAAGGTCTTGCTGTGGGCAGGTGGGGAGGTCAGGACAGAGTCTGGGAGTAGCTGCTGAGTGAGGTGGGGGGAGCAGAAGCAGGACGCGGGGATGGGGGGAAGGAGCACTTTTACTTACCTGTGAATGTTCTGAGGCAGCAACACAAAGCAAAAAAACAATGTAGCCATTTTAGCTTCTTCTCCAAACAGGCAGGGAAACGAAGGCGCTTAAGGAATCCCAGTCTGTGCGAGGGCTGCTGCCAGGGAAGTTCAGCTCCATCCTCTGCACAAAGCCTGTAGGTTCCACCAGCACCTTCATCTCCCTTCCTGTCAGGAGAAGAAGACAAATGGCTCTTTTTTTTTCTTTTGGGCTTTTTGCTGCTGCCTCAGGACAATTCCCAGTAAGCCCCTCATCCCCCCCCCCCCAATTGATTGAAGGGTTACAGAAAACTCAGTTTTTTTGGCTCGGTTTATTTGTGAGATTGACTTTTGCTCAAGGGGCTGCAGTGATTAAGAGCCACCTCTCAGCAGGTGTAAGTGTATTATGAGACATGGAAATGAGAGCTGACTCACATTAACACCTTATTGGATCCTTGCTGCATCATAACAGCATCTCATTGGCTTTCAGAACACTCAGCCTCATAGGCCGACATAGGCCTAACTGAAATTTTGTTCAGTTAGACCAGCCACTTTCAACCTTTTTAGCTCTAAAATGGCCAACAAGGCACTAAAATGGTCATCAAGGCAACTACCAGTTTTTTAGTGACATTAAATTACTACATTACAATAAATTTTAATTAACAGAATCAAATCATTACATGACAAAGAAATTCACAAGAACTTGGAGTGTGTTTGGTTTCTGGAAAGGAGGAAAACTGTTCTGAAGCAGGGTGAACAAATTGCTACCCAAGTGTGATGCCAGAAAGTGCTGGCAAAGAGAGGTCAGGCTGAGCATATAGTGGAGAAATGTGGGGTGAGGGGCAGGGAGGAGACATGATTGGAACAAGTGCAGGATTTGACAGGGGACAGAGAAGAGAGAGAGAGAGAATGTGAGTCTGGAACTTTGGGAGGTGGGGAGGAGTAAAGGGAGGGAAAGAAAGAGAGGTGTTAACTGGGATTATGAGTTTGGGGGGAATGTGTCTGTGGGAGGAAATGGGGTGCGGAGAAGAGAAGCACCAATTGCCTACTAGTGTATTTGAGAAAAAAAGAGTGTGACCTAAAGCCCAAGCCTAACCATGACTACTCAGATGTAAGCCCCATTATAGTCAATGGGACTTACTCCCTGGTAAGTGTGGAAGGGATTGTGGCCCAACTCTAACAGGCAAGAAGTGTCTTGATGGGGAAGGCAACTCAGGGAGGGTCACTTTGGGAAGTTGCAGGCAAGGAAAAGGGACTTTCAAGGACCCTCTTCAGCCAGCCAGTCCCTTGGTTGGTGACCTCAGCAGACTTGCTCACTTCTTACCTGCTTCTGCCTCCCTTGTTCTCACTCACTTCAAGCTCCCACCCAGAGCTCACCAGGCTTCTCTGGCTGCCCAATCAGCATGCAGGGCAGGCAACAACCTAACAACCACCTCACTGCCGAATCCCATGCGTGTCTACTCAGAAATAAGCCGCATAATAGTCAACAGGGCTTACTCCCATGTAAGTGAGGATCGGGTTGCAGCCTTAGTCTTGCTCAGCAGTGGCAGCAAAGCAGCCTTGACCAGTCCCTTCATTTGGTTGCTCCTTTTTCTGCTGCTGCAGCATGAGGCTCAAAGCAGCTGCTTCCACGTGTGCTCGGCTGCTGCCTGTCTCCTCCTGCCCCACGGCACACCTGAGGCACCCTCATGGCACACCAGTTGAAAAATGCTGCATTAGGTGGTTATGTTTTTATTTTCTGGTTCTTGGACATAACTTCTGATAGAATACAGATATTTCCGTGCAGTTTGCTTCATTGTGTTCTGCATTAAATTACCTTTCCAATGATGTATGACATGACATTATTCTTCATACATGCCAAGGTTTTCGCAACTTTGCCCATTAACGTCTGACTCAGCTTGTTGCCCCCTGACTAAGCTTGTTTCCCAGTGCAATAGCTACCCCCTGCACCCCCTCAGCTACGTCACTGCCTGGAGCAAAGTGACATGATCGAGGACAACTGAGGGCTCCTCTGGCCCGGTCTTGAGCCTCCCCCTTTAGTTGCCTGACTGCAGCCTCCTCTCCTTTCTGCAGGAAGATCAAAATGTGCCACAGCAGGCACAAAAGCAACATTTTGCTCAAATGCTCCTGCCTTTGCAAACCAGAAAATCCTGTAGCCCATGGACATAGGAAGAAGAAGCACTTTGCTCTCACCTCCTGGAGGAGGGTCACGGGAAGTCGTTCAATCTGTCATCTCCCTCCCACTCACTTTTCCATCATTCAGCATTGTGAAGACTCCTTTATCACTAACCACTGCACCAAAAAGGTGAACATAAAATGATAGGAGCCCAGAAGGAATGACAATGCCACAGTCTCCACCTTTCTCCAGCTCTTCTTCTGAGAATTCTGACTTTGAGGAGGGGCACCTTCAGGGGATGATTCTGTGGCTCCCTGGCTGCCTTTGGTGCTCCCTGGGGAGCTGCATCTCAGGATCTGGTTTGGGAACCACTGGTCCACCACTTAGCTAGGCTGCTGTTATCAACTGCATGTGCACAAGAGCAGAGGCTGGTGAAGGTTTCCAAAGAAATGGACTCTCAGCTTCTAAGATGACATATCATCTGAATGGTCAGAGGTTCCTACTGCAGGTGGAACAGAGAGCAAAATAAAACAAGAGAAGCTGCTTCTCATGGCTTCTTAAGGAGGGACGTATGAAAAAAGAACACAGAAAAAGATACCAATGAGAAGTCTAGTCTGCACAGGTGAGAGCATCCCATATGCTTGCATGGTACAATCTGAACAGGCAACGGCTCTCCCTCCTGATGGGGAAAAACACCCACCTCCACTGTTCATGTACAAGTTTTATCAAAATAATTAGAAAAAACAGGAAAAAGATGAATAAAACATAAAACGTTAACATCCAAAGGCAATGCAGACAACAATTGGGAAATCTGGATTTGCTAAAACCCAAATCCTAAATGGTCATGATTTCTAGCACAGAAGGTGCAGCCAGACATTTATCCTTCGGGCTGACAGAGGCAGGCCGGCAGGAGGCATGAGAGAGGGTGACAGGAGGGTGTAGCAAAGGTGGGGGGGCATTTTTGGGTGGGGGAGGGCAGTCTGGGAGGTAGTAACATATCACCTTACCCACGTTGAGCTCTAGTCAGCACCTAACATGCTGGATACATTCGGCCTGCCTGTTCTAGCGCTAGTTGGGATTGGGCTGCCCGGCTTGCAACTGTAAGAGGAGGGGGAGTATGAAAGCCACATGGTGGTTCTTCTGGAGGAGGCTTGCCAGGAGCACAAGGTAGGACAGGGCTGGGGATCTCCCACATCCTTCTTTGGACCACCCAGTATCACACCCCTCCAGGACCAGGAGGTTGTCCTGTTCAAAAGGCGCACGGATTCAGTCTGACCCAGAAATATGTGTGCTGATATAATGTGCACTTGATGCTCCCCTTGGCAGGGGGACCTCCTGAGCTAGCATGCCAAATGCCCCTCCCCCACCCCAGAATGTGTCAGCCTCTGCTCCTCCCACCCTCTAGCTCACCTCTTCCCACCCCTCCACACTTCCTCCCCATCTTCCTTTCCAATTCAGGGAGTAGAAAGAAAAGGTGGGGCAATGGGGGCGAGCAGAAGAACAGAAATGCCCCCACCACAATCTGCTGGGTAACTGCTTCAGTCAGCCTCCTGGATGGGCTGGCCTTGCCTCCAGGCACCACCGCAGGTCCTGCAGGATCCCCTCTGCTTGCCCTTCCCCAGGGGCAGCCACTGCAGGGCAGCACTAGGCAGGAACACCCAGACCTGGCACAAACCAAAGTGGGGTCTCAGGAGTCCTTGCAGGAGTCCCTTCTCAGTCCTTCCCCAAGGCCACTTTCCCACTGTCAGTGACATGCTGTGCCATTTCCTCTACAGATCCATGGAGATTTGGTTTCTGTTTTCCTCCTGAGAAACAATCCTGACTGACAATTCAAGTGTGTCCACTTTTAAATGGTTACGATGTTGCAAGGTGTTGCAAGGTTCAAAAGCAAGACTCAGTAGTCAAGGGTGATCGTCTGCAAGCTTTTATTTCCTTGCTAGCAAGGGACTCTGGTCCAAAGCATTGAGAGTGAGTATCAGTCTTAACCAGACCCTTTATAATATTTTGGGTCATTGGTTTGAAGATTTGAACTTCCCATTAGCTGAAGTTTGACATCATAGATGGGGCTAACAGGCTGTAGATAGCCTTAGAGACACTTGATAGGTGAGCTTCAAGTTATAGGTTTCCAAATAAGGTAAAATTAAACCATTAAACATATTGAATACAAAGTTTTCAAGAACCAGTAGAGTGTGCTATAACCTTAATTTATCCAGAACTGGCCTTCTTGGCAAGACTTCAGACCTATTTCTTGGCATACATCTCCCTTCCTGATTAGGATGGCCTTGCTTGAGTCACCTGTCTTATCTCTCCTTCATTCCTTCTCCTGTTCTCAGCAAAACACTGTGGGGCTCTCTGCCAACCTCTGTTAAGCAAGGTCCTTTTAACAATTTCACTCTATGTCTTAATTCTGTTTATGACCAGTTACTCTGAGTACATTTAAGGGGTCTTTAGTGGTATGTATCCTTGCTAGAAGTGGCTGACTAAGGCTTCAGCCAGCTTCTTGTGAATTTTCATATATTTTAACATAAAACAAGCCAAACTTTCACTGTATTTACCTTCAAGCAAATTACATTACATGTCAGGCAAACTCTCAAGAATGTTCTTGCTAATTAAATGTATTCTTTTTCTAAACTCGTCTCTGCAGGTGTCTGTGTCCAGCTAGCTAAGCCTATTTCAGCCTGCCAACTGATAATACTAAAACTTTTCTTACTACAATGTTGCATATATGTGTTTTTCCCAGCTTGTAATATCTTGGCTTGTAATATCCCATCCAAGTACTAACCAGACCTGACCCTGCTTAGCTTCCAAGATCAGATGAGATTGAGCATGTGCAGGGTAACAGTTGCTGTAAGAGAGTGAGGAAATGCCCACTGCAACTCAGCAGAGGGAAATGGGGCTGCACTGGGCTGTAAGCATGTCTTGGCATTCCCTTTAAACGTTCCCCTGCTGTCCCCACCCCACCTCACCTGTCAGGGAGCAGTGCAGAACATGAACACCCAACCCCTTCCCTTCCTAAGTTGTGCTACACCAAAATCACCTGGAAATCCAGCAGGAGGACAACAGGGAACTCTGCCCAGACAGGCTTGGCCAATGTGTGGGTGACAGAAGTCACTGTGCCCACCTCCATCCCACCTGTCAGGCAGGCACCCCACCGGACAGGGGAGCATCCTTTGGACAGTGAATGCCCCCCAGCAGACAGAGGAGCATCCTTTGGCCAATGGATGCAGAGAAGGACCAGCAGAGTCACCTCAGTGTCTGGTTCTGTGCAAAACCCAGGTAAAATTATGACATTTTGCAGAAAGCACAGCAGGTGCAGCACCACAAGACCTGCCAATTTTTGGGAGCACAAACAAAAAAGTTAACCCTTTCGCTCCACCCCCCAGACCATCTCTTGAGTTCCATAGCATACCCTGCAGCTTCTGCTGGAGCTCGCGCAAGAGGGAGGCAGCTCAGCCCATGTCAGTTGGTGCGCGACTCGAGTCGTTGGAATGAAATGCAAGTCACAAGTCAGGGGGCACTGACTCAAGTGTTTTTCAGAGTCCTCCATGCTCATGACTCACGAGTCGCCAAGTCACCCCAAATCACACATTTTCGTGACTCGAATCCGAGTCACAGACTCGGGTTCTTTACACTGGAGGGAAATAAGAACAAATAAATGACAAAAAAATAGGTCAGTTCTTTAAATTGCTGCTGCTGTGGCTTGCAGCAGGGGTCCCAGGTCTGAAGCCATGGAGGGGTTGTGGACCACAAACGCATCCTTGTGGAAGGAGAAGGGAGTGGGAAGTGCACAGGAAAGGTTGGGAGGGTGGAGGAGAGAGAGATCTTTGTCTTAAGCAGAATAATGTAGTAATTCAGAGGAGCCAAGGGGCTATAAAGGGGAATGTAAGTCCCTCATTTGAGACCCAAATCCTATCCAAACCCCCCTTACCAATGTACCCATGCCAAGGATGCACACGCTGCATCCTATCATGGGGGGCTGGGAATAGTTGCAGAGGACTCCTTGGTGCAATGCAGGGGAACATTGCTGGTGATAGCTGTCAGGGTGGAACAGCCTGCAAGTTCATAGACAGATACCTGAACGGTCTATTTGACACGGTCCCTCACCAAAGGCTACTGAAAAAACTCCACAGTCAGGGAATTAGAGGACAGGTCCTCTCATGGATTGAGAACTGGTTGGAGGCCAGGAAGCAGAGAGTGGGTGTCAACGGGCAATTTTCACAATGGAGAGAGGTGAGAAGCGGTGTGCCCCAAGGATCTGTCCTGGGACCGGTGCTTTTCAACCTCTTCATCTATGACCTGGAGACAGGATTGAGCAGTGAAGTGGCTACGTTTGCAGACGACACCAAACTTTTCCGAGTGGTGAAGACCAGAAGTGATTGTGAGAAGCTCCAGAAGGATCTCTCCAGACTGGCAGAATGGGCAGCAAAATGGCAGATGCACTTCAATGTCAGTAAGTGTAAATTCATGCACATTGGGGCAAAAAATCAAAACTTTAGATATAGGCTGATGGGTTCTGAGCTGTCTGTGACAGATCAGGAGAGAGATCTTGGGGTGGTGGTGGACAGGTCGATGAAAGTGTCGACCCAATGTGCGGCGGCAGTGAAGAAGGCCAATTCTATGCTTGGGATCATTAGGAAGTGTATTGAGAACAAAATGGCTAGTATTATAATGCCGTTGTACAAATCTATGGTAAGGCCACACCTGGAGTATTGTGTCCAGTTCTGGTCGCCGCACCTCAAAAAAGACATAGTGGAAATGGAAAAGGTGCAAAAGAGAGCGACTAAGATGATTACAGGGCTGGGGCACCTTCCTTATGAGGAAAGGCTACGGCGTTTGGGCCTCTTCAGCCTAGAAAAGAGACGCCTGAGGGAGGACATGATTGAGACATACAAAATTATGCAGGGGATGGACAGAGTGGATAGGGAGATGCTCTTTACACTCTCACATAATACCAGAACCAGGGGACATCCACTAAAGTTGAGTGTTGGGCGGGTTAGGACAGACAAAAGAAAATATTTCTTTACTCAGCGTGTGGTTGGTCTGTGGAACTCCTTGCCACAGGATGTGGTGGTGGCGTCTAGCCTAGATGCCTTTAAAAGGGGATTGGACAAGTTTCTGTAGGAAAAATCCATTATGGGGTACAAGCCATGATGTGTATGCGCAACCTCCGGATTTTAGAAATGGGTTAAGTCAGAATGCCAGATGTAGGGGAGGGCACCAGGATGAGGTCTCTTGTTATCTGGTGTGCTCCCTGGGGCATTTGGTGGGCCGCTGTGAGATACAGGAAGCTGGACTAGATGGGCCTATGGCCTGATCCAGTGGGGCTGTTCTTATGTTCTTATGTTCTGAAAACACAAGTGAGGAGAGGAGAATGGATTCAAATGAGAAGGGAGTTAGGGCCGAATCCTGCCCAAATTTCCAGTGCTGATGCCACCACAGTGCAGCTCAGAGGTAAAGGAACAAATACTCCCTGACCTTGAGGAGGCTTCCCTGACTGCTCCAGCACCAAAGAATGCAATGTGTGCCCTGTTGTCTTGGCTGCACCAGTACTGGAACATTGGATCAGATTGGGCCATTGGAGCCCAGTCCTATCCAGTGTTCCAGTGATGGTGCAGCCATACCAATAGGGCATGTGCTCCATCCTTCACTGGGGACGAAGACACAGAGGCCTCCTCAAGGGATGGGAACATTTGTTCTCTTACCTTGGGGCTGCACCGGTACTGGAAAATTGGGCTGTAAGGGTGCAATCCTATCCACACTTTCCTGGAAGTAAGCCCCATTGACTCAAATAAGACTGACTTCTGAGTAGACATGCATAGCATTGGGCTGTTAGTCAGGTACTCTTTGACTGCATAGCAAGAGAGGAGGAGCCCAAAATAAAATATAGGAGAAAGAGCTGGATGGCTGTGTGTTTGTTTATATCTTGGTCCAAAGAAGAAACAGGGGGAGAATCAAGGGGCAGAACCCTGCAGGCTCTCAGGAACAGTCTTTCTTGTCTTAAAGGGGGAGAGATGGGGAAAGAACAAGAGAAAGGAGCAAAAGAAGGAGCAAGAGAGTGTCCTAAGCAAGTACCTGAGTGGCACAGTGACCCTGGATTGTGGATGAGATGGCAACATAGCTCCACAGCGACTCCCTGAAAATACCAAGGTAGGTGGAAGGAGAATGCACTCTTTGAGGCCCCATAATCGGACTGGCTGTGGTGTTTTTTGACCATACACCAATAGACCATAGACCAACATGGAACTTTTTGTGAGCTGAGTTCATCCTGGACCAACCCATTCTTCAGAGATGATCCTTGACAGGGAGACTGGATTCCTCGACCTGCTAAATGGCTGCTTCCTGGGCAGGCAGGTCCACACTGATCAACTGAGTTGCGACTACCCACCGCTTCCCAGTAGGTTGGGCAGAGAACCCTTCATTGAGACTCCGATTCCTGCCTGCTCCTGCCCTTCTCCTCTCTGCCTCTTCAGCTGCAGGGGGGAAGCCCCAGCTCAGTGCCAATGCTCCTGCCAGTGACCAGATCCCACAGAGGGCAGAGTGCCTGGACCTTGAACCACTGCATAGAAGAGGGAACGTGGGCAGGTGCAGCTCAGCGTGGAAGGCTTTGAAAAGCGCGCCTGCCAGGATGCCCTCTTCTGTGCAGTGGTGAAAGGGCCAGGCACTCGATGGGATCTGCTCACCCTGGGATGCTGCACACACAGCGGGGGTGGGGGGGGGGGCTGATCAGATCCCGCCTGCCTGCAGCTGGCACTCCCCGCACAGCCCCCGCGGCTTCCCAGGCACCGGCCCCTCCCGCCCTGCCTGGCTTGGCTACAGTGTGGCCGCGGAAGGAAGTGACGGAGGGGAAGCTCGCGGGCTGGGACTGGCAAACACGCCGTGGCGCCTCCCCCTTGCAAGGGTGGGGACCACCCTACTGATCCCGGAGGACCAGGGCCGCAGCCCAGGCTCGGCCCCTCTCCAGCCCCAGCACCACCAGGAGGCTCTATCGGCGGAGTTCTGGCAGGATCGAACCCCCCCCAAGAGGTAAGTCCCTTCCCTGGGGAGCTGCGCCCCTCTTAGAGTCGGGAGCGGTGCAGATGGCGCAGAGTGGGCAAGGGGAGATTCCCCTGGGGAGAGCTCGCCTGCAGCCCGATCCTCTGCTTGTCTACTCGGAAGTAAGCCCCACTGAGTCAAGTGGGACCTACTGTCGTGTAAGATCGAAGGCTTAGGACATCTTGGCCCACTTTTCCCCAGGCTGGCATGAAGGTGGCTGCCCTCCCCAGCATCAGGCGCTCAGAGAAGCAGGCCAAAGGTGGCAGGCGGAGATGGCACCCAGAGGACAAGTGGAGATGCCCAGTGAGGTGTTATCATGATGCAGCAGGGAACCAGTAAGAGAGGGTTTCTCAAAGCGTGGTCAGGACCCACTAGGTGAGTCATGAGCCAATTTCAGGTGGGTCCCCATTCATTTCAATATTTTATTCTTAATCTGTTAGACTTGATGCTACCATGGCATGTGACTGCATTTGGGAATTGTTACAGATCTGTACTTTTGACAGGTTACTCTGTATGTGCTTTAACAATGATAGTCAATGGGACTTACTCCTGGGTAAGTGTGGGTAGGATTGCAGCCTAGGATTGTTTAAAAATTTTCCTGCTTGATTATGTCATGACATCACTTCTGGTGGGTCCTGACAGATTCTCATTCTAAAAAGTGGGTCCTGGTGCTAAATGTTTTGAGAACCACTGCAGTGAGGTGTTAATATGAGTTGGGTCTCATTTCCATGTCTCATAATTCCATTACCCCTGTTAACTGGGTACAGAAGCACTATTTCTGGTGCTGCTCCTCTTATATTTAGCAAGGGGAGAATAACTGCCCCTCTAACCAATAAGGGGCACGCTGGTGATTCACCAGGGAGGGCTGGGAAAAACCCCTGCTGGAGACCCTACAGATCTGCTGTCACTCATTGTTGACAGTACTTAGCTGGATGATCCAAGAGACTGACTCCTCCTATGCTTCATGTGTTCTTGTAGGGAACAGGCTTCCATCACAATCCTTAATTCCTTTCTGCATTGTTTTCCAGCTTAGGGAATGTCTAACATGGATGTGATCACTCATCCCAAAGGAAGCTAGGACTGCAATCTTATACGCACTTACCTGGGAGGAATCAGTCCCATTGAGCTAGGTGGGGCTTACTTCTACATAGGCATGCATAGGGTTGCACTGTTAGCTGTGTACTGTCCCTGAACTTCTCACTATGCAACACAACTGCAGGAAGATCTGAGTGTGGGATAGGAGTGATTCTCACTGGATCTGGGTTCAGCCCATATCAGGAGGAGAGAAATGCACGTATGAGCGTCCACTGCTTAACAACGGTTCATTTAATAACGGACCATATATATGATGGTGGTCAAAGCATAATAAAGATGCTCTTAATGAGGCAATTGCTTCTCCCATAGCCTGCTGCAGAGTGTCTGTTTACACAACAGAGAGGCTCTTAATGCATAAAAGAGGCCATCTGTCTTCAGTAGTCTGTGCAGCCAGCTAGTGTCTGGCAGGAAGTGTCTGTGTACGACAATCGATTGGACTGAATGTTCACTTAATGACCTAATTGCATAACAACAGGATTGGAGAACATATCCCCGTTGATAAGTGCACACACCTGTATTTGAGGAAGGCTCTTCTCTCGTATTGCTTTGTGCATTCCAGTGGTGAGAAGTTCCAGGAGCAGCACAAACTGGATTCTAGCTTCCTTTGGAGGAGGAATCACTGGCGGCTTATGATGTACTAAATGCTCCCTCTGAAAAGCTCCTGTGTTTATGGTTCCTGCCCCACTTTTCATTCTTACAACAGTCCTGTAAGATAAGCAAGACTGAGAGATAGTGGTCCAAGGTCCACCCAATAAGGTACATGGCTGAATTTGAACCCAGGTCTTCAGATCCAGCACTATAACCACTACACCACACTGCCTCTCAATAGTTAACAGTTATACAGGCTGAACATAAGATGGAGGCAAATAACAAAGCACCCTATAAACACCAACAGGTTACATTCGCTTCCAGAGGGGCATTCCTGGATGCTATAAAGTGGTATTAGGACTCAGCTGCCTGTTAACTTCTCCTACAGCATCTGGCTTTGTCTCATTCAAGACCACCAGAACCCCCCTCCCCCTTCTTCCTTACACTCTCACCTGAACACCTTCTCCTGGTAGGATGCGTGGTGAGAGGGGAGGCTGAGACAACTTTGATTGCTCCCCCTACCCCACTGGCTACCCATTTTCCATCAAGATCTCCCTTTAAGAAAGCATCCACCTGGAACATTCAGAAGCATCAGCTGGCCTCCTACACCAGTATCCCATCAATGACTGCAAACTCCCATCATCAAATCACTGTGTCAGAGTCCAATGCAACTTCAAAGGGTAAGAAGTCTACTAAGGCAGTTACTTACACTCTTAAATGGGGTTAAGACATTGCATATAGTGGCATGTACAGGTCTGCATTATAGCTCACAGTAGATAGCAGCATTTCCAGGTCTGTGTGCTGGTGTGTCTTAAAAACATTGATAGCTTATTGGGGACAATGAATCACTTTTTCATTTTTTCCCTTTATACACCACTGTTTCTCAACATTTGTCCCCTGCTGTACCACTTCACATTGTACACCTATGGGAAGTACTACTGGATGTAACTGGTGATGGTCATCACCAGTAACCTCTGGGTTGGGAAGCCAGATGCAACATGACGAATGCTGGGAACAGGCTCAGGATGGACGGAAGGGCTTTTTGAGTACGTGAAAAGCACTCACTAGAGCTGTGCCCACCGAGCCAAGCCTCCTACCTCTGCTTGTTGCACTGCGCTGGTGGTCTTGGTGCCAGGAGGCAGCGATCTGAGGGTCCCATGCGTACCATCAGACACCACCTTAAAACCAACTGGTGGTACCTGTACCACTGGAGGAAGAACACTGATACACCCCCATTCTGAAGGTGGTGGTGGTGGTGGTTGAAAAGTGGTGTATAAATATTTTTAATAATAAACAAGCAACAATAATGGCTCCTTGAAATCCTGCAGTTTTCAGGTCACAGAGAACAACTTTTTAGTACAGGAAGACCTTTGGCTGCAGGGAGAGCTAGTCACTGGAGTGGGTGGAAGGATCTCATTTGGTCAGTAGTTTCAGAAACTAGACAGTAAAGCAGAGAAATTGTGGAGCTTCTGGAGTAGATGGGTGGTGAAATAGTGGTTTCCCCAAGAGGCTTTTCTTCTTTCTCAGTTGCCCATCCCCACCCTGGTGTTCTCTTTCAGATCTTGCAAGCCGTTCCTCTTAACAGGAGGGGATAAGCAGTAGGGGCTCCAACCATCATGGCATCAACCTCAGTGGAAGAAGAACTTCAGTGTCCCATCTGCATGGAGTTCCTGACAGACCCAGTGACACTGGACTGTGGCCACAATTTCTGCAGGGGCTGCATCACCTACTACTGTGAGACATGGGAAGATCTGGGGGAAGATCTGGAGTGCCCCCTCTGCAAAGCCAGAATCAAGAAAGTAAATTTCCGGCCAAACTGTCAACTGGCAAATATTGTTGAAAAAATCAAACTTCTACAGCTTAATTCAGGGAAAGAGGATTTATGTGTGAAACATAAGGAAAGACTCCACCTCTTCTGCAAAGAGGATAAGGCACTGGTGTGTGTGTTTTGTGAGCGATCCCCAGAACATGGATCACATGCCGTCCTTCTCTTGGAAGAGGCTGCAGAGGAATACAAGGTAGGATCATTTGGATCTTTGTTAAGAGAATTTTGTTTGGTTCAACTGAATTCTGTGGAATATGGTTGTTCTTCTGGTACATCGAGAAACTGTCTCCTTTGAGGGCTGATGTCAATTATCTTCTGCTCTAAGGAAGGTATTCCCCTTCAGATAACTGTTCTTGGTGCCCAAATGGTTGGTTAAATAGTTCCAGTGTTCCCCAGTCTACAGTCCAATGGATATACAGCAGGTTCTCTTTATAATTCAGGGTGAGAAGGCTTGGACTTCTAACCAAGCAGCTTATAAAAGGAAATTTTCCTGCCTAAGAAGGAATATAAATAGGAGTTAATGGGGACATCCATGCCCTTCATCAAACCTGAAGAGGAAAATGTTCTCCCATTAAAAATGCAATGTGATAAGGTGGGGTAGGAACTGTAGAGAGTGGCCTGCAGCCCTGAACATGTATAAACCGGTACGCCCACCCCCCTGCAGGGGTTGCCGGTCCGTGATGCAAGTGAAGAACTTCATGTAAGGAAACACATTTGGGGAGGCAGTGAGTCGAGGGAGGGGACCCAGTGTTCATCCACTACCGTCCCTAGCCTGCAGCCTCCACGGAGTCCAGACTGGCTCCATCCTCTTCTCATGTTGTATGTGCCAGAGAAGGACATGAAGCCCAGCATTCTGTGCGTAGCCAGTAGAGCAAATGGCACTGGCCCGGACACAGAAGGAGAGAGGTAAGCCCTGCCCGTCCTCTTCTTGGCATCTGATGCCTCTAGTGGCTAATGGAGGGAATGCTAGGAGCCCAGTATTCCCTCCACCGCCATTAGGGGAAGTGACAGTGGCACAGGACACTGAGCAAGAGGTCAATGAGAAGCAGACTTGTAAGGCAGAGGTTGAAGGAGTTAACCTCTCGTCCTCAGCATCCTGCAGTATTGCTACCATCTCTTGTGACTAAGCCTTAGAATTCCCCCCCCCCCCCAATTGAGGTAAGTGTGAACCAGCCCCCTGCCTGCCAGTAGGTGGTATCTGGCTCTTCAGCATATACCTTGAAGCATGTTTTATTATTCCAAACAGAAAAGAAAAGAGAGCATGAATTGCAGGAGCTTTGGATATATTTGGTTATCTTTGTTCACCTCCCTTGGGGGCCACAGCAGGCGTCAGCAGTGAACCTCCTAGAGATCTTGGGCCTCAGCAGCTGCCCAACAGTGTTCTATGCTGAGGCCCAACTTCTTGAAACACTCCTTCTGTGGCTCCTCTTCCCACCAGCTTAAGGAAGGTCTGTGTAATTAGAACTTCTGGCCACTTTTTTTTAAAATGATGAACGAGCAGCTTTCCCTCCTCTCAATTTTGATTTGAGGGCCAAATTAGATTCAGCTCATGATGCCTGGTCCTAGGGAAGGCAAATTCAAGACCTCCTTGTTCCTGAGATGACATGCCACATGCTGCCCCCTTACCCAATGATGTGCCAGCCGCTGCTCCTCCCACACTCCAGTGTGCTGGCTCCTCCCCTTCACATTTCCTCCTCTTCTCTGCCTCCCTTCAACCAACCTGCTGCTTGAGGCGACTGCTTCAGTTGGCCTTGTGGGTGGGTCGTCCCTGCCTCCAGGCAACGCTACAAAACTTCTCAACTTGGGAGTGGGGAGAGAGAATTGCTGCCTTTATTGTCTTTGCCATGGTGGAGGCCAGTCCTTGGTCTCATTCCGGGAGTGCCAAGGGATTGCAGAACTTCCCTCTCCTTGACCTCCATGCAGAGAAAGAGGTCTCCCCCTTTGGGTCACTCCTTTTCATGATGAGCACCCAACCGGCAGGCTGGCAGGATTCGGATCACTGCCTACCTCCAGGAGAGCACCTGAAATGGCCATAGAAAGTCTCTGGCCTTTTGACTGAAAGCATCTGAAAGAGCAGATCTGGGTTTTTGGATGACACTTGTGTTTGATTGTGTTAAAAAAAAAAATCACTCTCTGTGGACTCATACAAGTGTGAGTCCAGCAACTCTATCATGCCCTCGTGCTCTGTCTATGCAGCATATGATAAGAAGCAGTGAAGGTGAAGGACGCTTTGGAGAAAGGTTGGAGTGGGATGTGCCCTTCCCTCCCCCCTCAGTCACAGTCAGTAGCTAACCTGGAACTCACTGACTGATCAATTCCATTCCTGGCTCACTGACCCAACATTCAGAGCACGTCAGGGATGCATATTCCCATTTTGTTTTTCGGTAGCCCTTCCTCCCAAGGAGTCCTTATGCTCAACTTGCTAGGCTGCTGCTATTTTTTTATCTGGGTGGGAAGGGGGCAGGTGACAAATCCAAGAGATAGCAAGGTTCCATTCTTAAATAAACCCAAACACTAAGTGCAAAGTTCTTAAGCGTATCCATTGGCTGGTTTCCAAGTGGGCACACGTTTCCTTAGGGTGGTTTGTCCCCCTAGTCCAGAAATGCCGCCGCCACCCGGCTTCACATCCAATCCTTCAGCTCCAGGGACAGCTGAAGGCCATCAGGTTCCTCCCCGGCTCTTGCAGGCTTTGGACTCCCTCCACCTCAGGGACCCCTGCTTCAAAAATCTGGTGCACACACAAGGTGGGCAGATCCAGATAAGCCCCTGTTCCATTATGTCATCAAGACCAAACACAGACCTATAAATCTATAATGGTTCATTAAAGAATAAAAGTTCGCATACGACTCAATAAGAAAGGCATTTATCAAAGAACACATACAGTCTAAAAACAAAAAAGCTGGCTTTCTAAACTGGCTTCTCTCTGCCTCTCACCTGAGTCCTCCCATCCCCTGGGAGCAAATAAGGTGACCTCTTTCAGGCTGCCCGTCATACCATGACTGGCAGGGCCGAGCATCCAGGGCACAATGGAAGCGTAGCCAGCCCCTCCCTTCTGAGGGGTTCCTCTTTTACCTGTGCTACCAGCCTATCAGAGGGCTGGATCCATCCACTGAGCCTTCTAGAAGGATGGTGCAGTCTCCAGGCCACTCACAGTCAGTCACTCACTCTGACCCCTCCCAACTGGAGAGTATCAGATGTTTCCAGTTTGGAATTAACTTTGCTTAGGCCACTGGCTGTTACTGAGCTTCCTTATTTTGGTCTCACTGGTGAGACCTTATTTTGGTCTCACAATGACACTGACCCACCTTCCAGTTAAACAAGATCCTCACCAGCTGTAGAGATGTTACAGGTACCAAGATGGAGTCAGACTGAGGCCTAGCAGTTACCTTAGTGCCACACCTGTCTCAGGTATTTTTACCAATCTCTAACTGGATCCCCTACTATAATAGATGTTGTAGAATTATGTGATGAGGACCCCAAGGTCTTCAGGGTCTTAGGGGGCTGCTAGAAAAATGCAGGATATTTATTGTGTAAACATCAGTCATCTCTCCAAAGGAACGAAACTTGAAATTTCATTTCTCATCAGGATCAGATCAGTAGCAGGCTGAAGAACTTGAGAGCAGAAAGAGAAAAAATCCTGACGTATAAAGCAGAAGCAGAAAAAGATAGCCAAGACCTGCTGGTAAGTGTCATGATTTCTGGAGATGTGGAATAGAAAATTCAAGAATGTTTTGACCTCATGGTACTGCAAGGACAGACTCAGAGCCCAATCCATAAGGCAGGTTTTCGAGGCTTACCACCAGGCAAGCGCCTGTGCTAGCACAGCACTGGCCGGCGCTGGGATAGCACCAGATGAGCGTCCAGCCTCTGCCGCTTGACAGTTGCACAGACTGCAGAGCCACAGAGAGGAAAGCAGGGGTGGGGAGGAGGTGGGGAGGAGGTATTCCAGAGAATGGGGAGGTGGATGGTGGGCAGGGAGGAGGCATGACGGGGAGGTGGGGAGAGGGCAGGCAGGAGGCAGGCCTGGAGGAGGGAGTGGGGAGGGAGGGAGGCGTGTCTGGTGGAGCTCCGCTGCACCAGATCCAGAGCGTTCGTGCAGGGCTCAGCGCCCAACACGAACGCTCTTCCCTCAGCGCCAACCTTTTGATTGGTGGTGAATCGAGGAGCCCCATTGCGGGGCTGTTTCCCTTCTCCCAAGGTGCCACCTGCGGCTACCGTGGGCACACTAGATGCGATGGCAGCCGTTTTCAGTACCGCTGCAGCCGGTATGGGAGCAGCACTTGGCCTGCCATTCTTTTCTTGTCTACTTGTTGCAGAACCAAACAGAAGAAAAGAGACAAAAGACCAAGGCTGAGTTTCGACAAATACACCAGTTCCTGGAAGAAGAGGAGAAAAGCCTCCTGGCCCAGATGGAAGAGGTGGAGAAGGAGATTGCCAGAAGGAGGGACGAGCACCTGGCCAGACTCTGCAGGGAACTCTCCTCTCTGGGAAATCTCATCCAGGAGATGGAGGTGAAGTGTCAGCAGCCGGCCAGCGAATTCCTGCAGGTAAGGTCTGCTGAGCTCCACGGACTGCCTATGCTATCAAGGAAAGGTCCATGTATAGCGCATTACAGCAGTCTAACTGAAATGGTACCAGGTCCTAAATAAAACTACTTTTACAGAGGTATCTTACTGAGTATAAGAGGGGGTTGGGGATGCATCAAAATTCAGTGGTGGCCATTTATCCATTTGTTACATAGATGCCCTGTTGAAGCTATTGTTTGACTGTAGTGCCTCTGGCCAGAACTAAACCCCAGGTTGGGTCAGAAGTTGCTTGGCATTAAGTATCCCCTTGTGATACTGAGATTGTGGCCTGGTTAAGATATCAGTGGTGCTACTACCACCTGGATCACCCCCTACCATTTCCCTTTTCACCCCACCATCTCCCCTACCCCAACCCATTTCCGTCATCTCTCACCACCCTCCAACTCCACATACTGGTGGGGGGTATGTGATGGATCCACTAACATATGGAGCTGCTACAAGCTTAGTAATTGTATGGCATGTGCAAGACAGATCACTGCCAAATGAACATTGGAGGACCAGAGAGCATCTCTGTCCAGGGTCTTCCTTGTGGCAGGTGCTGAATTCTCTTTCTTCTCTTTTCAGGATATTAGAAAGACCTTGCAGAGGTATGCAAATCCCACTCATTTTCCTTCTTGCTTCCTGATGCTGGGAAGGGCTGTGAAGAACGGTGGCTCTCCAGGGGCTCCTGGGGAGAGAGTGCAGGACTCCCCACCCTCCAGTGTTGTGTCTCTTTGGAACAGGCAGCAGAGCTGCCAGACCTCTGTGTTCCTTCAGCCACACATTGCCCTGAGGTGTTTGTGTACCTGCTGTATTCTCTATTCATGTTACCATCACTAGATAAGCCTCCTCCCCAAAGCACCCCCAGTGTTTCTGCCTCTGCCTGCAGGATTTCTACTCCTTGTTCTCCTCCATGTCCTTTTCTTCCAGACAGGAATTCCAGATTGGATGCAGTGGCATACCTAGAGGGGGGCAAGCGGGACAAATGACTCAGGCACTGCACGGGGGGCTGCTGTGAGACACCCCCTGCAACCCTCCATACTGAAAGAGCCGCGCCGAAAATGGGGGCAGGAGCGCATCCACTCTCTGAATGGTTCCACGCTGCTCTGAGGGCCGCCCCTCCTCTCTTGTGAAAGGCGACGAGGGGGCCCTCAGATGCGGCCTTAAGGTCTGATGTCTCCCCCTCCCCTTGTGTTAAAGGGGAGTAGAGCGCTGGCAGCGCTCAGCTGCAGAACCTGACAGGAGCTAAGCACTGCCTCTGCTCTTCTCCCCTTTAACACAAGGGAAGGGGGTCAACTTCAGGGTGGTGAGAAGTGACACGACCTCCTCCCATTTCTCAGGCTCCGAGGACCCTTCCAGGCCCCTTCTGAGGGACACAAAGGCTGCTTGACTGGAGCGCTTTGAGGCTGCTCAGAAGTGGTGCCCAGGAGCGAGTGCCATTACAGGAGGTGGGGAAAGTGGGTGGCACTCGCCTCCTGGGCACTGCTTCTGAGCAACCTCATAGTGCTTGATCAGGCAATTCCCTCTTTCCACTGCAAATACTTCGGGGTCAAGGGCGGGGAAGGAAAAGGGGATTTGTCCTGGGTCCCAGAACCTCCAGAAATCTCTCTGATTGTGTGGATTTTGGGATCAGATTTTTTTTTCTCCACACCAGGTCTGAGAAGAAGGAAGTGTCTGAGAATCCTGTGGCTTTTCCTCCTGAGCTCACCTGCAGAATCGAGGGATTCCGTGATGTAAAACGCCTTCTGGAGGGAGTCATGGAGCAATTCCCAGGTAATGAAGAATTATATGGAAGGAGGCAGATGGTGGACAGGACTTGCCACGGTGCAGGGCTGAAAGGAAGGGGGAGAGCAATCAATGGTGTACCTGGGGGTCCCGGCGGCGGGGCAACCCCCAGTTTTCTGCCCCCCACACCCCTTGTCCCCACCCCTCTTCTGCCCCCCACCCATGAAAAAGGGGGGACGAAGGAGGCAGCTGAGGTTTGGGGATGCTGGAGGCCTCTCTGAGGAAACAAGAGGACAGGGGCACCTGGGCTAGAGCGTCAGCCCTCACGCTCTAGGCCACCCTCTCACCTCCAGAGGCAGGGAGCAAGACAGGAAGGGAGGATGTGCAGTAAACATTTCAAATGAAAAACATGGGCACCATTGGGAGGAGGCTGATTTCCTCGGGATGGTCTCCAGGCTGATCTTGTCTCTTTCCTCCCCTCCCTCCACTCAACAGCAAAGGTGACTCTGGATCCAGACACAGCTAATCCCTGGCTCATCCTGTCTGAGGACTGCAAGAGTGTGAGACTGGGAGGTGAACCTCAAGCTCTGCCCGACAATCCTGAGAGATTTGACAGACTTGTTTTTGTGCTGGGCCGTGAGGAATTCACAGCAGGCAGACACTTCTGGGAGGTCACTGTGGGAGGGGAGGGAGACTGGGCTGTGGGGGTTGCCGGAAAATCTGTGCACAGAAAGGGCAAGTATAATGTTAATCCTCAGGAAGGGATCTGGGCTGTGGGGAAGAAGGGAGGTCAGTACACAGATTTTTATCTCCTCAGATCCACTCTTTTGTTCCAGAGCCAGGAGCTCAAGAGGATCCGAGTGACTCTGAACTGTGCTGGGGGACAGGTGGCCTTTTCTGATGCTGACACAGGAGTCCATATCCACACTTACTCAGGAACCTCATTCTGCGGAGAGACCCTCCTCCCTTTCTTTTTTGTGTGTGAAGAAGCCCACCTGACACTCTCTCCCTGAGGCAGTTGCAGGCTCTTCTTCTCAGGCTCAGCTGGTTTTCCTTTCCAGACCAGACCAGAGTGATTGACAAGAAAGTGCCATCTATACATGTGTGTACGTGGTAGAATTTATGCCTTAAACGGACCCTAAAGAGAGGGGTTGACGTATACAGGGATCAGTGTGGGAGGTCACTGTGGGAGGTGAGGGAACGTGGGCTGTGGGGTTTGCTGTGGGGTCTGTGAGGAGAAAGGACTGGGCTCAGATGAGTCCTGAGGAAGGACTTGCTGTGGGCAGGTGGGGAGGTCAGGACAGAGTCTAGGAGTAGCTGCTGGTTGAGGTGGGGGGGAACAGGACTGAGAAGCAGGACGCAGGGGGTGGGGGGGAAGGAGCACTTTTACTTACCTGTGAATGTTCTGAGGCAGCCACAGAAGGCAAAGAAAAAATGTAGCCATTTTAGCTTCTTCTCCAAACAGAAAAATGAAGGCACTTGAGAAATTGCAGTCTGTGTGAGGGCTGCTGCCAGGGAAGTTCAGCTCCATCCTCTACACAAAGCCTGCAGGTTCCACCAGCACCTTCATCTCCCTTCCTGTCTGAAGAAGAAGACAAACGGCTTTTTTTTTCTTTTGGACTTTATGCTGCTGCCTCAGAACAATTCCTGGTAAGCCCCTCATCCCCTTCCCCCATTGATCGAAGGGTCACAGAAAATCCTTTTTTTTTTTTTTTTTTTGGTCTGGGTTTATTTGTGAGATGGGCTTATACTCGACTATCTGTGATAATTAAGAGCCGCCTGGCAGCCAGAGCCTCTTTTCCAGCTCTGCAAAGGCCTCTCAGTTCCTTCAGGCAGTCATCAAAATTAAATAGCATGAAGTCTGCTCTTTGCTCTGTCCCAGAATTCCTTCCTCCTCCTCCAGCTTCTTTCTTGAAGAGACAGTTACACATTCATGGCAACAAATAAAACCATCATCTCATCCAGCGAAACCCAAACTCATTGGCATTTCCGATATTCAATGGATACTGGAAACACTCTTGATTTAACTGCATATATATAACAGCTATACCCAGTTAGCAGGTGTAACTGTATTATGAGACAGGTAAATGAGAGCTGACTCACATTAACACCCTATTGGATCCTTGCTGCATCATAATAGCATCTCATTGGCTCTCAGAACACTCAGCCTCATAGGTCAGTTCTGAGTTAGGGAAATTTTGTTCCATTAGTCCAGCCATTTTCAACCTTTTTTAGCTCACAGCACGCTGACAAGGCACTAAAATGGTTAACAAGGCAACTACCAGTTTTGGTAGTGACATTAAATTACTACATTACAATAAATTTTAATTAATAGAATTAATGGAAGTAAATCATTACATGATAAAGAAATTCACAAGAAGCTTGGAGAGGGACGTATGTTTGGTTTGGTTTCGGGAAAGGAGGAAAAATGTTCTGGGTGATCAAATTGTTACCAAAGTGCTATGCCAGAAAATGCTGGCAAAGAGAGTCAGGCTGAGCATATAGTGGAGAAGTGCGGGGTGAGGGGCGGTGAGGAGACATGACTGGAAGAAGTGCAGGATTTAACGGAATGGGGGGGTAGAGAATGTGAGGCAACTGGACCTTTGGAAGGTGGGGAGGAGTAAGGGGAGGGAACGAAAGGGAGGTGTTAGCTGGGATGATGAGCAGGAGGAGACAGCAGCTGGGATGATGAGTTATGATTAACTGGGGGGGATGTGCCTGTGGGAGGGAGTGGGGTGCGGAGAAGTGCCAATGGCCTGTTAGTGTATTAGAAAAATAAAGATTGTGACCAAAAGCCCAATCCAAGCCATGACTACTCAGAAGTAAGCCCCATTATAGTCAATGGGGCTTACTTCCTGCTAAGTGTGGATAGGATTGTTCCAACTCTAAAAGACAATAAGTGCCTTGTTGGGGAAGGCAACACAGGGAGGGTCACTTTGGGGAGTTGCAGGCAAACTATGGCAAGGAAAAGGGACTTTCAAGGACCCTCTTCAGCCAGCCAGCTAGCCAGTGGCCTCAGCAGTCTCACTCGCTTCCTACCTGCTTCTGGCTCCCTCGGTCTCACTCACTTCAAGCTCCCACCCAGAGCTCGCCAGGCTTCTCTAGCTGCCCAATCAGTGCGCAGGGCAGGCAACAACCTAATAACCACCTCACTGTGGAATCCCATGCATGTCTACTCAGAAGTAAGCCCCAGAATAGTCAACAGGGCTTACTCCCATGTAAATGAGGATCGGGTTGCAGCCTTAGTGAGAGAGAATGAAAGAGGCTCCTGCCCCACGGCACACCTGAGGCAGCCTCGCAGCACACCAGTGTGCCTTGGCACAGCAGTTGAAAAACGCTGCATTAGGTGGTTATGCAGGATGCACCTGTCACCTTTCCCGTTCTCTTACATTGAGGCAGTGGTGTCATCATGACTCAGCACATTTAGGCTTGCAGGATTGGTCAGACTGGAGACACATGATGTACAGAGAGTTACATCTGCTTAGAAATCCAGGTCAGAACATTTAGGCCTCGCAACATTCAGACAGCAAATTTCTGGAACTTTGGGTTAAAATATCCTGACAAAAACTTACTATGAACCAATGTGGAAGTTCTGTCTATGATGTTTCAACTGGGGTGTGCATTCACACATGCAAATAAACACTTCATGCTACAGCCAACTAGGTCCTGTGTACTTGCATGTTCCATGGTTACTTCAGCTCTGATTACAGAAACACAGAACCTCTTTTGTCCTGACACATATGTTAATATCTGCCTGTAGCCCATTGTCCTCTCAAGCTGCACCTGCTTGGCAACAACCCTCTGTTAGGGTGGGGAGGGGTTTTCACCACCTATGGGCTGATCCAGGGCAGTAGTGTCTAGCTGCAGTGGCTCCCAAACATTTTAGCACCAGGACACACTTTTTAAAATGACACTACCCACCTAGGTTCACCAGACTTCAAAAAAAGATCTAGAACGAAATATTTATTTATAAGTAGTAATAATCAGAAAAAGACATTTATCTTTATGCTGTATTTATACAGCATTATTATTACAGTAATAATCAGAAAAAGACATTTATCTTTATGCTGTATTTACACATGCTTGCAAACTGCAGGAGCTGAGCTCTTTGCAGGGTAGTTAGCAGCTACAGTATCTGATATTTGAATAGCCATAGATAGATAGGAAAAGCCTGGCTGGATCAGGCCAAGGGCCCTTCTACTCCTGCATCCCACCAAGTGCAAGTTCACAAGCAGGAGGAAAAGCCATCCATCTCTCTCATGTGAATACCCTGTGAAGAGTATTCAGAGGCACACTGCCACTGCAGCCAGAGGTCGTGCATGGCCACCATGATTACTACTCATAGCCAGACCTGTGCACCATGCCTGTGTCCAACTGCGTTCTGCAGCCATTCAGACTAGTGACCAATTCCACATCTTGTGGCCATGAATTCCACAGACTAATTGTGCACTGTGGGAAGAAATCTCTCCTGTCTGTTCCTAAATCTCCTGCCAGTCAGTCTGATGCCAACCTGGTCAAATTCTATATTCTTCCAGGGGAGGAGCTGCAGCTCAGGCAGGCTGCAGAATGACTGTTCAAGAAGGGGGAGGACTTTTCTGGGGTCTGAGTCTGAGGCCCTCTGGCTGCTGCTTTGGGTAATACTTTGGGTGCCCCCAACTCAATCAGAGAAGATGCTGATTGCCAGAATGAGCTGAACCAACTTCAGGCTGAGGCTCCTTCCCTGCAAAGAGCCCCCAACAGGCTCCAGCAGGGGATCCAGCAGAAGCATCCCACTTCCAAGAGGACTTCTGATGAGACCCACCGTGTCTGGGATCTCTTGGGGAGGGCTGTGGGGGGGGGGAGTCTCCTTGCCCTTACATGGAACTGGCAGCAGTAGAAGGCTCCGCACAGCATTTTTGGACGGGACAGCCTTCCTCTGTTCTGCTGCTGCTGCTCACTCAGTGGCTTAAACAGTCCTTTGAGGCTGAAAGGGTTAAATCTGATAAGAACCTAAGAACAGCCCCACTGGATCAGGCCATAGGCCCATCTAGTCCAGCTTCCTGTATCTCACAGCGGCTCACCAAATGCCCCAGGGAGCACACCAGATAACAGAGACCTCATCCTGGTGCCCTCCCTTGCATCTGGCATTCTGACATAACCCATTTCTAAAATCAGGAGGTTGTGCATACACATCATGGCTTGTACCCTGTAATGGATTTGAAACTTGTCCAATCCCCTTTTAAAGGTGTCTAGGCTAGACGCCAGCACCACATCCTGTGGCAAGGAGTTCCACAGACCGACCACACGCTGAGTAAAGAAATATTTTCTTTTGTCTGTCCTAACCCGCCCAACACTCAATTTTAGTGGATGTCCCCTGGTTCTGGTATTATGTGAGAGTGTAAAGAGCATCTCCCTATCCACTCTGTCCATCCCCTGCATAATTTTGTATGTCTCAATCATGTCCCCCCTCAGGCGTCTCTTTTCTAGGCTGAAGAGGCCCAAACGCCGTAGCCTTTCCTCATAAGGAAAGTGCCCCAGCCCCGTAATCATCTTAGTCGCTCTCTTTTGCATCTTTTCCATTTCCACTATGTCTTTTTTGAGATGTGGCGACCAGAACTGGACACAATACTCCAGGTGTGGCCTTACCATAGATTTGTACAACGGCATTATAATATTAGCCATTTTGTTCTCAATACCCTTCCTAATGATCCCAAGCATAGAATTGGCCTTCTTCACTGCCGTCGCACATTGGGTCGACACTTTCATCGACCTGTCCACCACCACCCCAAGATCTCTCTCCTGATCTGTCACAGACAGCTCAGAACCCATCAGCCTATATCTAAAGTTGATGAAAATGTTGCTGATGAAAATGTTGCTTGAAAAAATAAAGAGCTCAGCCAAGCAGGAGACTGCAGCTTTCCCAGACCCTGTTTACATCACATCAGCAGAGATCCGGAGTGGATTCCAGGAAGGGAAACACCCTCTGCAGACTGAAAGGGGAGAAATCAAAAGTGACTCCAGTTTCTCTGTGCCAGGAGCCATGGCAGCTGCTGGGGACATCCAGGACGTCTGTGAGGAAGCCACCTGCCCCATCTGCCTGGACTATTTCAGGGACCCAGTGACCATCGCAGAGTGTGGGCACAACTTCTGCCAAGGATGCCTGGCCCAGAGCTGGGGGGAGATGATGCCCTGGTGGGCTCCTGTCCCCAGTGCAGACAGACAGCTCAGAGAAAGAGCCTCATCCCAAACCGGACACTGAAGAATGTGGTGGAAATAGCCAAGAAGCTCCGTCTTGGGGGGGGGGCAAGGGGGGGCCAGAGAACTAGACAGAGTTTGTGAGAAGCACCAGGAGCCCCTGAAGCTCTTCTGTAAGGACCACCAAGCCCCCATCTGCTTGGTGTGCAACAGATCCAAGGAGCTTCAAGTTCAAGTTTATTAGGTTGATCAGCACATAAGCCATACACCTATTAATCTAAAATCTTAAAACCAGAGTTTAAAACCACATAGAAACAGAATTTTGGCTATATCCACAGCACACTCTTTGCAAAGACTACTTAACAGTAATTTCAGTTATCAGTTAAGATACTGTATATGTTTGGACCATGCAAGGTTAGATTGGAACACTACTCCAAGACAGCGAAATTCATTAAGCAGCTGCAACTTATATGGGCCAATTTTCCATCTTCCATTGGTCCTTCTTAGATCCAGGCAGCATGAAAGCCACAAGGTGGTTCCTGGGGAGGAGGCTTTCCAAGAGTACAAGGTAGGAAAGGGCTGAGGATCTAGATTTTTGTGGGGGAGAAGGGGCAGAACTGCAGGACTACCCCATTAAAGAACCGAAGTTTGCCTGTGCCTGAACCCCCACATCCAATTCTTCATTGTAGTAATCAGTATCTCACACCACCATGACTGGGAGGTTGTCACATTCAACACATACCTGGATTCAGCCTGACCCAAAGTCTGTGATTGTTTTTTGCAAAATCCTTTAACGCAGGATTCCCCCCTGCAGGTAGGGCTGGTCCAAGACCAACTGATGCCACAGGCTCCTCCCTTGCCTGATGATGTGCCAGCCTCTGCTCCTCCCACTCTCATGTTGTGACTAAGGACTCTCCTGCTCTCCAGCCTTCCTCCTCCTCTGCCCACCACCAACCTGCTGCCTGAGGCGACTGCTTCAGTTGGCCTCCTGGATGGGCTGGCCCTGCCGCCAGGCAAAAATACAGAACAAGGACATTAGAATTGTCCACTTTAAAGTAAACTCCTGGCCTACTACAAATGGAACTCTCACATGTCTAGATTTGCCCCAGGGCAACCAAGCCTGCATTTGGGGCACATTCCTGCTGCTTTCGTAGCCGGAAGAGCAGCCAGCGATGGAAACTGCCCAGGAACATCCTGGGCAACCCAAATCAGCCTTGGATGCCTCAGTAAGGGACCCCTGGAAGCAGCAGGGGGATGGTGCCTATAAAATCTTTCAGAAAGCCATAAGGAAGGTGGGTGGGAGGTAGAGCAATCTGAGAAACCTCCTGGAGGATGGCCTGTGTGGGCCAGGAGAGCACCGTGAATGGGAGAAGGAGGTGGTGGGTGAAGGCTAAACCCCTCCCCTGCTAGACCTGAAGCCGACTCTGAGACTCACAGCCAGGCCCTGCAGGATCCCCTCTGCTCAGCCTCCCCCAAGGGCAGCCACTGCAGGACAGCATCAGGCACAGACACCTAGACTTGCCACAAACCCAAGAGGGGAACGCAGTAACAAGCTTCCCTGGCTAAATGGCATCACATCCTGCTGGAAAAAATTAATGTACAATTAATATAACACATTGAAAAAGAACACTCTAAGTTAGTGCTAAATACTGGCTGGACATTTTGCAAATATCTGGAAGTGCAAATATACACATCTCGACTAGGGTCATAAATGATCAAAAACAGGATGCAAAGCTAATTAAGACAGTGAAATGGCAGAGTAAACATAGAGCCCAATCCTATGCATGTCAACTCAGAAGCAAGTCCCATTAGAGTCAATGGGGCTTACTCCCAGGAAGGTGTGGATAGGATTGGGCTGATAATCAGCTATTGAAGTGAACCATACCTGAAGATTCACTGAGGCACATTCAGTTTATGTAACAATGTAACACTGCCTTGTCTAGCTCACTGTTTTCATGGAAGTTACTATTGAGGAAAGACTGACTCAAAAGACATTGGAATTAGTGCACTGGGGTTTCCACACTCATGCAAATGTGAGTCTAGCAACTCTGTCCTGTCAATGTGCTCTGTCCAGCATAGGATAAGCAGCAGTGAAGCTGAAGGAAACTTTGGATTTGGGGATGAGATTTGCCCTCTTCTCCCCCGTAGTCACACTCTGTGGCCCAACCTGGAACTCCCTGAGCGATCTATTTCATTCCTTGCTTACTGTTCCAACATTCACAGCAAGTCAAGGGTGCCTATTCCCAGTTTGTTCTTTGGTAGCCCTTCCTCTCAAGGTGTCTTTATGCTCAGTTTGCAGAACTGGGCTACAGCTATTTTTTGTTTTTAGTGTTCCAGGATATCTCCGGGGGTGGGGGGAGCAGGAGGGAGGTGACACAATTTCAAGAGATAGCAAGGTACAGTTCTTAAATAGACCAAAACACTGAGTGCAAAGTTCTGAAGTGTATCCACTGGAGTCGGACTGAGGTCAAGCTTTTACCTGAGGTCGAGCCATACCTGTCTCAGAGTTTTTAACAAGCTCCAACTGGATCTACTACTATAATAGAAGTTCTAGAATTATGGGATAAAGTTTCCATGGGGGCTATTAGAAAAATACAGGCGTTTGGGGCAGGGAGGAAACCCCTTGTCCAGTTGGTTTCATCCCATTCCTGATCCAGCCTGAATGTGTTGGGCACTGAACCAGAAACCTGCTGCACAGACAACCAGTGCTCTGCCCCTGAACTGCACCCCACCTCCCAAGTGTGACCTTTCTGCAGCAGGGAAAGGAGACTGCAATCCGGTGACTTAAGGGAGAGGCTCAAGCATGTGCCGGAGGAGCCCTCAGTTGCCCGTGTTTGTGTCACCCACTACTGTGAGATGTGGGGAGATCTGGGAGACTTGGAGAGTCCCATCTGCAAAGCCAAAATCAAGAAACAAAGTTTCCAGCCAAACTGGCTCCTGGCAAGGGCCACATCCAATATCTGGCGCAGCGTCGAGGGCAGGAAAAAAATAAATGTTAAATATAAAATTGAAATCAATACATTGGAGATGGAACTTAGATGAAGGATTAAATGAATGAATGGGCTCCAGGATTTCTCCAGGCACCAAAACACACCACAGAAATAAAGCACACACTCAAATGGATCCCCCATTTCCCCACCCCTCAAGCAGCTTACTTACACACACAGGAGTAAATACCTCAATCAGCACATCACGGGAAACACCCAGAGCATGTTCTGAGGGCTGGAGAGGCCTCCCTGACCCTGAGAAAGCCTAAGGCCTTTTCTTCTGGTTTTTTGAGAAAAGCCACACAGCCTCCCTGACCCTCAGAGCACCCTCTGGACCTGACTGGAGCACGACTCTGGTCATGTGGGCCAGAGGCGCTCAGAGGACTAGAAGCTCATTGTGGACCCCATCAGGGCGCCAGGCTGGGGTTTGGAGACCCCTGCTTTAGATAATACTGTACCACTAAAGATGATTGGACTGTATTTTTGGATCAGTGACTAAAGAATTGTTTCTCTTTTGGTTCAGGTGCAGGGACCCATGTGCGACGCACCAGCAGAGTCAAATTAGACATCTTCTGAATTTTTGGCCCATCAAGTCCAAAAGGTTCACCATCAACTGGGCTAAAGGTTTCCCTTCCTCCCAGTCTGGTAACTCTGCAGGTACCAAAGGAAATATCCCCCCCACCTTTGGGATCTTTGGGGGCACCATCAAGTTATTAATCACTCCTTTTCTTTCAAGGTTCTGGTCTGATCCCTTCCGCAGGCCCTGATTTTCTGGTGAGGGTCAATCTGGCCTTTGTGTGCTGTGGGGGGGCCCAGGCAGGCTGGGGGCACAGGCACCATTTGCACCCCAGCAGAAACACCAGCAATCCCCACACAGGATAGGGACATAGTACTAGAGGCTTCTTCCTCCTGAGCATCTGCACTTTGCCTCCTTTAAACATGACCCATCTCAGTGAGGTGACCAGACGCCCTCTTTTTCCAGGACCTGTCCTCTTTTTTAGCCTCAACATCTGGTCAGCTGACTTCTGGGCATGTGCAGAGTGCAGATACTGTACAGTATTCCCCTGGGCCACAATTCACATATATTGAACTAAAGTAGAACAGGGAGTGTTTTAAACTTTTATTTTGTCTTCTCCTACATTTTGCTTGCATGTCTTGCATTTTGGGGTGCCTGGTCCTCTTCTGAAGCTGTGACATCTGGTCAGCCTGATCTCAGCACCCGCAGCTTCGCAGTCACCCATTCCCCCTTCCAACCCCCCCCCCAATCAGGAAGGATGCTCAGTCAGTCCCGTCCCCCCCATCCATGCTCCCATCAGTGGAAATCGCTCCCCTGGATGCTGCCTCGACCACAGGGGGGTGGATGTGGGCAGGGGGGATCCTGCAGGGGCCTCGCAGCGGGGGCCCAACTCCCTGCGCAGCCCCAGCTCCCCCCAGGCACTTGCACCCTCTCCGTCCCTCCCCCCCCGCTTGGCTCCAGTGTGGCTGCAGGAAGGAGAGGACGGAGGGGACGCCCCGAGGGCGTGGCTGCAAAGACCTCCCCGCTGCCAGGACAGGGACCTCCCCCTCCCTGCGAAGCCCGGAAGACCAGAGTCCAGAGCCGGGCTCGGCCCCTCTCCAGCCCCCCAGGACCAGGAGGCTCCAAGGCAGAGTTCTGGCAGGATCTCCCCCAAGAGGTAAAGTTCTCTGGCGCCCCTTCTGGAGCTGAGAGCGGCTCCTCTTCTATTTCGCAAGGGGGGAATAACTGACCCTCTGACCAATATGGGGCGTGCTGGTGATCCACCAGGGAGGGCTGGGAGAGACCCCTGGGAGACCCTGCAGATCTGCTGCCACTCAGTGTTGACAGCAGGGAGCTGGATGGGCCAAGAGACTGACTCTTCCTATACTTAAGAACATAAGAACAGCCCCACTGGATCAGGCCATAGGCCCATCTAGTCCAGCTTCCTGTATCTCACAGCGACCCACCAGATGCCCCAGGGAGCACACCAGATGACAAGAGACCTGCATCCTGGTGCCCTCCCCTGCATCTGGCATTCTGACATAGCCCATTTCTAAAATCAGGAGGTTGCACATACACTTCATGGCTTGTACCCCGTAATGGATTTTTCCTCCAGAAACTTGTCCAATCCCCTTTTAAAGGCATCCAGGCCAGATGCCATCTCCACATCCTGTGGCAAGGAGTTCCACAGACCATCCACATGCTGAGTAAAGAAATATTTTCTTTTGTCTGTTCTAACTCTCCCAACACTCAATTTTAGTGGATGTCCCCTGGTTCTGGTGTTATCTGAGAGTGTAAAGAGCATCAATGCTTAATGTGTTATTGTAGGGAACAGGCTTCTATCGTGATCTTTACTTCCTTTCTGCAGTTTCTCCATCTCTGGTAACATCTAACATGGATGCGATCACTCATTCCAAAGGAGACTGCAATCTAATGTGCACTTACCTGGGAGTAAGCCTCATTGAGCTGGGGGTGGGGAGGGCTTACTTCTAAGAAGACCTGTATTATTGCACTGTTGGTGTCCCTGAACTTCTCACTGCTCAGGAAAGTGAGGGGTATGCAACACAACTGCAGGAAGATCTGCCTATGGGGTAGAGGTGATTCTCATTGGATCTGAGCTCAGCCCATGTCAGGAGGAGAGAAACGCATGTATCTGAGGAAGGATCTTCTCTCATATTGTTATATGCACGCCCCCTTCTCCAGTGGTGAGGAGTTCCAGGAACAGCACAAACTGGATTCTGAATTCCTTTGGAGGAGAGATCACTGGAGGCTTAGGAGGTAGCAAATGCCCTCTCCGTAAAGCTCCTGTGTTTATGGCTCCTACCCCACTTTTTATTCTTACAACAGCCCTGTAAGGTAAGCAAGACTGAGAGACAGTGGTCCACCCAATAAGGTACGTGACTGAATGGGGATTTGAACCCAAGCCTTCAGGTTCAGCACTATAACCTCTATACTGCACTGCCTCTCCATAGTTACAGTTATACAGGCTGAACATATGACACAGGCAAAGAGCAGAGCACCTGCAGGTTGCATCAGCTCCCAGAGGGGCACTCCTGGACTCTAAAAGGTGGTCTTAGGACTCGGCTCCCTTGCTCTGCCCATTAACTTCTCCTACAGCAGCCGTCTGCATTGGTCTCACTGCCAGAAACACCCTCCTTTTGTTCTTTCTTACACTCTCAGGTGTATACCTTCTCCTGGCAGGATGTGTGGGGTAAGGCGGAAGGCTGAGACAACTTGATTGCTCCCCCTGCCCTGCTGAGTACCCACTTTCTGTCAAGATCGCTCCTTAAGGAAGCATTCACTTGAAACATTGAGAAGCAGCAGCTGGCATCCTATACCAGTACCCCATCAGTGACTGCAAACTCCTTCCATCATCATCATCATCATCATCATCATCAGTAGTTGGCAACCTTCAGTCTCGAAAGACTATGGTATCGCGCTCTGAAAGGTGGTTCTGGACCAGACTCTCTTTGTTGGACCAGACTCTCTTTGTGAGTCTGGAAAACGTGGTAGCTGCTTTACCGATGCGTTTGTTTAGCTCGGTATCGAGAGAAAGAGTGTCGGAGATTGTTGAGCCAAGGTACTCAAAGTCATGGACAACCTCCAGTTCATGCGCAGAGATTGTAATGCAGGGAGGTGAGTCCACATCCTGAACCATGACCTGTGTTTTCTTCAGGCTGATTGTCAGTCAAAATCTTGGCAGGCCTTGCTAAAACGATCCATGAGCTGCTGGAGATCTTTGGCAGAGTGGGTAGTGATAGCTGCATCGTCGGCAAAGAGGAAGTCACGCAGACATTTCAGCTGGACTTTGCTCTCAGTCTGGAGAGGTTGAAGAGCTTTCCATCTGATCTGGTCCGGAGATAGATCATCATCATCATGAAATCACTGTATTAGAGTCCAATGCAACTTCCAAGTTTAAGGAATCTACTACTGCGGTTTCTTACCCTCTTAAATGGGGTTAAGACACTGCACATAGTGGGAGGTACACAGTTGCACAATAGATAGATTATATAGATTATATCTCCCAATAGATAGCATCATTGCCAGGACCAGTTTGTTGGTGTGTCTTAAAAACATTGCTAGCCTGTTGGGGACAGTGAATCATGATTTTCATTTCTTTCCCTATGGTTGGCAACCTTCAGTCTCGAAAGACTATGGTATAAGCCTACAGCACCCGGTATACCCGGGCAGTCTCCTACCCAAGTACTAACCAGTACTAACCCTGCTTAGCTTCCAAGATCAGACAAGATTGGGCATGTGCAGGGTAACAGTTTCCCTATATACACCAGTGTTTCTCACCATTTGTCCCCTGCTGTACCACTTCACATTTTCCACCTGTTGGAAGTACTACTGGAAGTAACTGGTGATGGATGTCATCATCAGTCACTTCTGGATTAGGAAGCCAGATGCAACATGAGAGATACCAGGAAGAGGCTCAGGATGGACAGGAGGGCTTTTCTGAGTACACAAAAAGCGCTCGCGAGAGCTCTGCCTGCCGAGCTGCATTGCTGGTCTTCCTGCCAGGAGGCAGAGGGTCTCACACGTACTACCAGACACCATTTTAAGTATCACTAGCGGTACCCATGCCACTGAGAAACACTTATATACAGCATTTTGAAAGTGGTTGTTGTTGAAAAGTGGTATATCAATATTCCTAATAATAAATAAACAACAACAATAATGGGCTCCAGAAATCATAATGGGCTCCGTGAAATCCTGCAGTTTGCAGGTCATACAGAACAACTTTCTGGTACAGGAAGGTCTTTGGCTGCAGGGAGAGCTAATCAGTGGAGTGGGTGGAAGGATCTCATTTGGTCAATAGTTTCAGAAACTAGACACTATAGCAGAGAAATTGTGGAGCTTCCGGAGTAGATGGGTGGTGAAATAGTGGTTTCCCCAGGAGGCATTTCTTCTTTCTCAGTTGTCCAATCCCACCCTGATGTCCTCTTTCAGATCTTACAAGCTGCACTTCTAACAAAGCAGTAGGGATCCGCCCATCATGGCATCAGCCTTGGTGGAAGAGGAGCTCAAGTGTCCCATCTGCATGGAGTTCCTGACAGACCCAGTAACCCTGGATTGTGGCCACAACTTCTGCAGGGGCTGCATCACTAACTACTGTGAGACATGGGAAGATCTGGGGGAAGATCTGGAGTGTCCCCTATGCAAAGCCAAATTCAAGAAAGTGAATTTCCGGCCAAACTTTTCACTGGCAAATATTGTCGAAAAATCAAACTTCTACAGCTTAATCCAGGGAAATGGGATTTATGTGTGAAACATAAGGAAAGTCTCCATCTCTTCTGCAAAGAGGATAAGGAACTGGTGTGTGTGTTTTGTGAGCGATCCCCAGGACATCAATCACATACCATCCTTCTCTTGGATGAGGCTGCCGAGGAGTACAAGGTAGGATCATTTGGATTTTGATAAGAGAATTTTGTTTAGTTAAACTGAATTCTGTGGAATATGGTTGTTCTTCCTGGTACATCGAGAAACTGACTCCTTTGAGGGCTGATGAGAATTATCTTCTGCTCTAAGGAAGGTATTCCCCTTCGGATAACTGTTCTTGGTGCCCAAATTGTTGGTTAAATAGTTCCAGCGTTCCCCAGTCTACAGTCCAATGGATATACAGCAGGTTCTCTTTATAATTCAGGGTGAGAAGGCTTGGAATTCTAACCAAACCGCTTATAAAGGGAAATTTTCCTGCCTAAGAAGGAATATAAATAGGAGTTAATGGGGACATCCCTGCCCTTCATCAAACCTGAAGAGGAAAATGTTTTCCCATTAAAAATGCAATGTGATAAGGTGGGGTAGGAACTGCAGAGAGTGGCCTGCAGCCCTGAACATATATAGACCAGTACACCCACCCCCCTGCAGCGGTCGCCGGTCCGTGATGCAAGTGAAGAACTTCATGGAAGGAAACACATTTGGGGAGGCAGTGAGTCGAGGGAGGGGACCCAGTGTTCATCCACTACCGTCCCTAGCCTGCAGCCTCCACGGAGTCCAGACTGGCTCCATCCTCTTCTCATGTTGTCTGTGCCAGAGGAGGACATGGAGCCCAGCATGCTGTATGTGGCCAGTAGAGCAAATGGCAGCACTGGCCCCGGACACAGAAGGAGAGAGGAAAGCCCTGCCCATCCTCTTCTTGGCATCTGATGCCTCTAGTGGCCAGTGGAGGGAATGCTAAGAGCCCAGTATTCCCTCCACCACCATTAGGGGAAGTGACAGTGGCACAGGACACTGAGCAAGAGGTCAATGAGAGGAAGACTTGTAAGGCAGAGGTTGAGGGAGTTAACCTCTCGTCCTCAGCATCCTGCAGTATGGCTACCATCTCTTGTGACTAAGCCTTAGAATCCCCCCTCCCAATTGGGGTATGTGTGAACCAGCCCCCTGCCTGCCAGTAGGTGGTATCTGGCTCTTCATCATATACCTTGAAGCCTGTTTTATTATTCCAAACAGAGAAGAAAACAGAGCATGAATTGCAGGAGTTTTGGATCTATTTGGTCATCTTTGTTCGCCTCCCTTGGGGTCCACAGCAGGCGTCAGCAGTGAACCTCCTTGAGAACTTGGGCCTCAGCAGCTGCCCAGCAGTGTTATATGCTGAGGCCCAACTTCTTGAAACACTCCTTCTGTGGCTCCTCTTCCCACCAGGTTAAGGAAGGTCTGTGTAATTAGAACTTCTGGCCCCTTTTAAAAAATGATAAACGAGCAGCCTTCCCTCCTCTCAGTTTGGATTTGAGGGCCAAATTAGATGACAGATTGATCAGATTTCCAGTCTCTTTAATTTTTTGCATACAGAAGAGTCAGATCAGGCCTGTGGCAGGGCCCAAGGGTTAAAGGCCCTCTCCTGATTGGGACCTCAGCAACTTTGGTTCAGCAAGCAAAACTCCAAGCACTGTAGGGCCAATGAAACAGATCGCAATGCTGTTCATCACTGTTCCCCATCAGTTCAACATGACATCGTTCTCTCACTAGGTCCTGGGTGCCACACAGGATTAACTGCAGGGGTACCTCTTATCTGCCCAGTTTTAAGACTAGCTGTTCTCAAAGGGGTGACCGTCACAGACTACCAAGCCTCAAGGAACTTCTGAGACCTTCTGAGAAGGCAGAAGAAGGAAGCCCCAAGAGACAAGCCGTGGACCAGCAGCAGGTGGCTCCCAGACTGCAGCTGATCCACGGACCACAGTAGCACAGTTCTAGGGCAGGGCTTTCCAAATCCTGACCCAGAGGCAGGATCCGGGCTTTAGGGAAAGCCCTCTGCTCCATGAGCAGAGCTTACTGTTCTGCCTTCACGCCATGCGAGTGCCATGTCTGTCTGGGCACAGGGATGTCCTGGGCAGTCACGTCTGCCTGGACGTCCTGTTTCACAGCCTTCTGGAATGCCGGGAAAAAGAACCAAGGGGAAACAAGATGCAGACCTGCAGGAGTGCCCCTATCAAAGTTTACCTGTGCCTGACCCCCCCCCCCCAATCCCAGGACTTCTGAGAGGAATTTTATCAGGGGGTACAAAGTTTCTTTTGGGGCCCTTCCCAAAGGAGGAGGAGGCAAGAAAGATTAGGCGAAGGCAGGTGACAGCCACAGAAGTCTTTGGAGCCCAGGTCTATCCACCCACGCAGCAGAGGCTGTTGAGACAGACAACTAAACCCACTCCTCTCTCTAAAAACTTCTAATATACAAAATCATTGCAGAAAATTGGCACAATCATATTCAGGCTTACAAAAGAATGGAAAATGTCCAGTGTGTCCTGAAAATGTCCAGCAGGCCAGTTTCCTCCCAGATTTGATAGTGTTCTAAGGAGTGTCACGTATGCCTTCCTCAGCTTGGCACATATGGCTTGTGGCAGCAGCCGACACCAGGCATCCAAGGTAGTGCTCTGAGCATCCCACACAGGCAGCAGTTACATAAGAACATAAGAACAGCCCCACTGGATCAGGCCATAGGCCCATCTAGTCCAGCTTCCTGTATCTCACAGCGGCCCACCAAATGCCCCAGGGAGCACACCAGATAACAAGAGACCTCATTCTGGTGCCCTCCCTTGCATCTGGCATTCTGACATAGCAGAATTTTCCATTTTCCATTTTCACTATATCCTTTTTGAGATGTGGCAACCAGAACCGGAAGCAATACTCCAGGTGTGGCCTTACCATAGATTTGTACAACGGCATTATAATATTAGCCGTTTTGTTCTCAATACCTTTTCTAATGATCCCAAGCATAGAATTGGCCTTCTTCATTGCCGCCGCACATTCGGTCGACACTTTCATTGACCTGTCCACCACCACTCCAAGATCTCTCTCCTGATCTGTCATAGACAGCCCAGATGTCAGCAACTCTGTCATGCCCTCGTGCTCTGTCTATCCAGCATATGATAAGAAGCAGTGAAGGTGAAGGACGCTTTGGAGGAAGGTTGGAGTGGGATGTGCTCTTCCCTCCCCCCTCAGTCACAGTCAGTAGCTAACCTGGAACTCACTGACCGATCAATTCCATTCCTAGCTCACTGACCCAACATTCAGAGCACATCAGGGATGCAGATTCCCATTTTGTTTTTCGGTAGCCCCTCCCAAGGGAGTGGTCCTTCCTAGGACTCTTTCCCATCCAACTGCTCCCCAGGACAGGTAAATATATCTTGCATCTAAAACTCTCTCCCTTCCATCCTACCTATTTCTCCCCTTCTTCCCCCATCTTTAGTCAGCAAACTGGGTTTAGCAGATTAAGGAACCCCTAAAATACTCCTCTACAACCTATCCGTTTCTGATTCCTTTTCGGATGCACTCAAATACATAGCACATGCAGCCATCATAAAGCTAGGTACACTGTATCCAAATACTAGGATTCAAGTAGACATACACTTACCATTTTCCATGTGCATTATGTTTACCTTTGTGTGTTTTTGCAATAAAAATATAATCCTTTGATTGAAAGTTACCTTTCTCCCAGTCTCCTTTTTAAACTAAACAAGGGATTTCTTAGCTTTATACTGTCTTGCTATCCAGCCTGCGATCCTAAAAGTTTCCAAAAGGCTAATACACTAATTCCCCTAAACAAAACAGCCTTTTTTGGTAACAGAGGAAGGTGGCATACCTTCCCTTCAGGATATAACAGAGATGTGACTGCCCAGGGAGGGCCAGCCAAGGTGGAGACACTCAGGGTTTTAGAACCTCCTGTAGCACTGCCTTCCAAAAGAGGCATCAGCTGAAGCGGCAGCCACATAGCTGACCAGGGTGCCACTCTGGGGCACACCAGTCAGCCTGCCACCCCCTCTGACACGGAAGTAATTGCTGAAATGACAATGACATCACTGAAAATACTTCCGGCATTGTCAGAGCGAAACTGGCCACTTTCAAAGAAAAGGTTGGCTTCGCTCCAAACCACTGCACCAAAAATGCCTTCCTGCCTTGGTTGTCCTGCCCGCCCTGTACCCTTTCTTGGCACAACTGGAGCTACTTCTTGGCTTCTCTCTGATCCCGAGAGAACCTGCCCACCCCTCACACTCATTCACACACGGTTGATAGGAGCTACGCCAGTCACTTTTTTCAGAAGCAGCTGGCTATGCTCTGATCGCACCAGAAGTAATTGCAATGATGTCATCACATCAGCACAATGATGTCTGGGTTGGAGGGGGCTTCTGCAAGTGGCCTTGCTCCAAGGGGTGGCAGGATCGTGGCAAATGTGTGACCACCACCACCCCAGCTATGCAACTGGGTCACCTCCTTTGAGGGTTTCCTTCTTTGTATCGTGCCTGGCAGCAGAAATCTGAGCACAGCATATATTGATGGTAGGGAATACTTTGGAACTTAGTGTTCTGGTTCAGTCAGCAGTTTTCAGAGCTGTTTGAGGCTGCAAAGGGTGAAATCTTGCCCAGGATGAAAATGTTTATCAAAACGATGTGCTAATTCCACAAAGCAGGAGGCCCTTTAAGCACTTCTACTGCTTCTACTCAGGTTGTTTTTGTCACATAAACAGAATCCAGGAAGGGAAAAGGGAGAAATTGAATGTGACTCTGTCTTCCCTGTGCAAGGAAGCCATGCTAGTCACACTCCTGGCTTTGCTTTCCACAAAGCGGTTTCAAAAGCGGGCAGCTGTCTAAGCTGGTTCAGTTTTCCCACGCCTTGTTTACATCCCCATCAGCGGAGATGCTGAGTCAGTTCCAAGAAGGGAAACTCCCCCTGCAGACTCAAAGGTGAGGAAACGAAAGTGATTCTGACTTCCCTGTGCAAGGAAGCCATGGCAGCAGAGGGTCCAGTCCAGGATCTCTGCAATGAAATGACCTGTCCCATCTGCCTGGACTATTTCACAAACCCTGTGACCATTGTGGAGTGTGGGCACAATTTCTGCCAAGCCTGCCTCACCAAGTTCTGGGGCAAGGGGGGCAAGAGAGTCTCCTGCCCTCAGTGCAGAGGAGCCGTTCCGAAAAGGAACTTCATCCCAAATCGGCAGCTGCAAAATTGCGTTGAAATCGCCAAGAAACTTCATGGGCAAAAGAGGGCCAGAGAAGCAGAGGGAGTTTGCAAGACGCACCGGGAGCCCCTGAAGCTCTTCTGTAGAGAGCATGAAGCCCCCATCTGTGTGGTGTGTGACAGATCCAAGGAGCACGAAAGCCACAAGGTGATTCCTCAGGAGGAGGCTTTCCAAGAGTACAAGGTAGGAAAGATCGTGGAAAATGTGAGCTTGCTTTAGCACATGATGCCGATGAAAGCAGCCCCCGAGAAGGGTCCCTCCCTCCAAGCTGTGAATGTATTGAGCCTTATAGAAAGTGAAACTAAGCCACACGGTCATGTTTACTGACGGGTAAGCAAACGTGCTTTGGCTCATGGTCCAGCCAAGCCAAGGCTTCCTGGTGCATGAAGCAGCATGCCATATGCTGCCACTCTTACCCAGTGATGTGACAGCCTCTGCGCCTCACACTCAGTGGTGTAGCTAGTGAGGGGCAGGAGAGTGGTCCACCCTAGGTACCAGCCTTTGCAGGGGTGACATCACAAATGACCAAAATCGCTAACATTGCAGTGGTTAGGAATAACCCCATCATGCTATATACCGTTGGATGTGGAATTTCCAGAAGAATGCAATGAAAAAAACCGGAGTGAAATATCTCCTTTCTATCAAAAGTTATGGCCAGAAAAACAAAAATGCATGGAGCCCTATAGAAAGTGAAACTGGACCACATTGTGCATTTACTCGTGAGTAGGCAAACGTGCCTTAGTCCGCCGAAAAGGGTAGGCTGAGAGGAATCTAACAACGTCAGAATGGTCCTGATCCGATGAATGCAGCCCCCCCCCCAAAACACCGGAGAAGTAAGTCCTTCCCTCCAAGCTGACAAATGTATTGAGCCCTATGGAAAGCAAAAGTAAGCCACACAGTTGCGTTTACTCACAAGTAAGCAAATGTGCCTTGGCTCTTGGTCAAGTCAGGCAAAGGGGAATGCAAGGTTAGCTGCATGGTCCCAATCTGATGAAAGTGGAGCTAAACCAATGCTCCAGAAGGCAGCACCCCCCCCCCCCCAAAGTTATTCTTTATTCAAAGTTATTCAAGCCTCTGTTTTATTGAGTTGGTGTAGTGGAATCAAGGAAGATCTGGCGAGGAGATAAAATGTGGTGTCTGCAGTGGCCCCTTTAAGAGTTAAGGCCTGGGCTTTCAACAAAGGGTGTGCTGCACAGCTGCAGCCACTGGAAGGCAATAGGGCCCTCAGGGATATAAGGAGCACCTGAGGCAGGAAGGGGGTGTGGGTAGCAGAAGGAGCAAAGCTTGAGGAAGGGCAGACTGGATGAATGGAGACACTGGCATGTGGCTGCTGTACCCAAGACCTGCTGAGGACCCAGGGTCTGCTGTAGTGGTGGGAGGCGGCTGGCAGGAGAAAGGACCTCTGCAGGTTGAACAGGTGAGCTACCCTGGAGGTGGGGTCCAGCAGGACTGCAAGGCAGAACCAGGGTCATTCTTGGGTGAAAAGGGGGTGCTAATTAGTTAAATGTTGGCATAATTCTCCAGGCAGAGCTTGGATTGGCATTTGGCAGAACAGTTGGTAAGGTGGGCACTGGGGAGGGCTGAAAATCTCACTGATTTATTTGTGGGAGGGGGTGTTATTACAGGCAGTGCACCCCCCAAAAAAGAATAAAACAGAGGCTTGAGCTAGTAAGGGCAATTTTTATTTGTTTTTAGACTTGTAAAGCCAAGTGAGACCTGATAGCACAATGCTTGAAATGTAAGAACTTTCATTGAACTGGGCACTGGAGAGGGCTGAAAATCTCACTGGGTTTTTTTTTGGAGGGGGAGGGGAGTGTTATTGCAGGCAGGCTATAGTGAAAATTCACTTGGTGGAATAGGACTGACTTCCCCTTATTTAATTTTCTGGCCATTGTTGTTGTTCATTTAATGTCATGGCTATTACTTTCTCTCAGTCTCGCCTACCTCACAGCGTTGCTGTGAGGGCAAAATAAGGGGAGGAACCATGCACACCACCCTGAGCTCCTTAGAGGAAGGGTGGTCTAAAAATGTGAATTATTAATTAATTATTAATGAATTATTAGTTTGTCGTATGGGGTGGCAAAAATTTATGGGCCCCGGGTATCAGGAGACCTAGCTACGCCATTGCTCACGCTCTGCCATGTTCTGGCTCAGACTCTCCTCCCCTCCACATTTCCTCCTCTTCTCTGTCCCCCACCAACCTGGTGACTGCTTCAGTTGGCTTCATGGAGGAGCCGGCCCTGCCCACAGGCCACGCTACAGAATAAGGAAATTAGAATTTACTGCTTCAAAATAACCTTTTGACCTCCTACAAATGGCAGTCTCATAAGGTCCAAATTTGTCCCAGGGCAACCAAGCCTGAATTCCTGGCACACTCCCACTGTTTTCCTGGATGGAAGAGCAGCCAGCAATGGGAACTGCCAAGGGACATCTTGGACAGTTCAAAAGTATTGATCAGCCTTGGATGCCTTGACCTTATTTAATGTCAAGCATCCCTTCCAGAGGGCCCCAAAGCTGGTGCCTGTGTAGGGTGAGAGAGGACTTGAAGAACCTTCCAGAAGTTTCATGGGTGGGAAGGGGAGGGATCCAGGGAAACTCCTGGGGGAAGGAGGCCTGGATGAGCCAGGGAAGCCACATGAACTAGAGAAGGAGGTGGTGGAAGAAGGCTAACCCCTTCCTCCCAGACCTGGGAAAAGATTGTGGGGCATCTCAGCTGGGCCCTGGAAGGTCCCTTCTGCCTGCCCTCCACCAGGGGCAGCCACTGCAGGGCAGCACCGGGCGGGGACACCAGGAGTTGCCACAAACACAAGCAGGATGCACAGCAAAAAGGCTTTCCTGGCAAAATGGCGTCGCATCCTGCTAGAAAAGATTCAGAATGTATAATTAATATAAGATACTATTGAGTTCAAGTTGGTGTTAAATATTTACTGGTAACTTTGCGAACAACTGAAAGTGTACACTCGTGTGCGCACACACACAGAGACTGCCACTCCACTAAGTAACACAACAGGATGTAAGGCTAATAGATCAGGGAAAAAAACCAGCAGATTCAACGTAACCATTTCTTAAGTGATATTTAAGAACATCAGAAGAGCCCCACTGGATCAGTCCAAAGGCCCATCTAGTCCAGCTTCCTGTATCTCACAGTGGCCCACCAAATGCCCCAGGGAGCACACAAGACAACAGACACAATCTGCATCCTGGTGCCCTCTCCTGCAAGTGGCAATCAGAGGCAGCCTCCCTCTAAAACCAAGAGCTTGCACATACCTACTATGACTTGTAATTCACTTAGGGCGCAATCCTAACCCCTCATGTCAGTGCTTTCCAGCACTGACTTAAGGGCAATGCAGCTCTGAGGTAAGGGAACAAACATTCCCTGACTTTGAGGAGGACTCCGTGAGTGACACCCAACTGCAGGATGCAGCACACGTCCCATTGGCACCGCTATGCCAGTGCTGGAAAGCACTGACATAAGGGGTTAGGATGGCGCCCTTAAGCACATTCTACATGCATAACAGTAGAACACCCACCGCATTGTTTTCAAGTAAGATGCTGTCAAGCCTGATGCCCACTGGTTCGCAATGTCCAGTAAATGAGGAATTGGTGCTGTGCCCCCCAAAATGGGGCACGTGAAATAGCACACACGCCACCAGCACTTTGCTGCTAGAAACAGAATGGTGTGCTCATTGGAGACAAGTGAGGTGTCCCAAGCCACAAACAGAATGCAAGACAGTTCTGGGGACGGAACCCCAGGAGACCTTCAGGAAGACCATTCTCAGCACTACTCAAAGGTGGCTTTCCCACTGTCACTAACATCCTGGGTAATTCCCTTTACAGTTTTATAGAAATATGAAGTTCTGTTTTCTTCCTGAAATGAAAAGAAAGTGTCAATTTAAGTGTGTCCATTTTTAAACTATTGTGAGAGCTTCTTTCTTTTTTTCAGGCTTACATAGCTCTTTATCATAAACCTTTCATTGGTCTATGAGTGCGTTTGGGCTGTAGTGTCATCCTGTGCCTTAACTTGGGAGTGGGGTGATGCCATGAAGCCTCCATCTTTGCTGTGATGGAGGCCAGTCTTAGATCTCATTCCAGGAGTGCCAAAGGATTTCAGAGCTTCCCTGGACTTCTATGTGGAGAATAACATCTGCCCCTTATGGTCCCTCCTATTCATGATGAGCACCCAACTTGCAAGGTGGCAAGACTTGGGTCTGCCTTCCACCTGGAGAGCACCTGAGAGGTCCATAGATAGTCATGGGCCTTTCCACTGAAAGTCTCTCAAAGAGGAGATCTAGATCTTGGGTGGCAATTGTGTGTGGTGGTCTTAAAAAAAAAAACAAAAAACTTTATATGTGTACTTGCCTGACGTTCATGACTCTTTTAAATATCTGTTTTAACACAGCCCCCCGGTGAGGAATTACTGACTCAAAAGGCAATGGAATTAATACACTGGGGATAAATGTATGTCAGCCCAGCTACTCTGTCCTCCCAATGGGTTCCGTCCACAAGTGGCGAACCTCCCCAGCCCCGTGTCCCAGAGCAAAGGTCTGCAAGGGCACCCCCGATAGGATGCTGGCACCCCCATGCACAAATACACCCCCCACTTACCTGGAGAGCACGGAGCCTTGTGCAACTCCAGGATGCATTGGGGAAACCTCCTGAAGCTTCCCTGATGCTTTAAACTGTGCTTCTGGCATACCAGAAGCGGTTTCCAACCACATTGGGAAACTCACTGAGGACTCCGTGCGGTCTTAGTGGTGCACGAGGTTCTGTGCCTGGGGCATTTACCCCTTTCATTCAATAGCAGGTCCACCACTACCATTCACTGTAGCAAATGAGAAGAAGCAGTGAAGCTAAAGGAAGCTTTGGAGAGGGGTGGTGGGTTTGTACCCTTCTCCCCCATCTCAGAGAGTTTTTAACTTGGATTCTAGATGAATCTACTGCTTTGATAGAAGTTTTAGAACTGTGGGATGAAGACTTCAAGGAACTTAGGGGGCTGCCAGAAAAATACTAGTATATGGGGTAGGGATAAAAACCCCTTGTCCAGTTTGCTTTTTCCCATCTGTCTATCTCTTGGCTTTCATCTCTGTGTGTCTGCGTAAATATAAATCATCTCTCCAAAGGAACTAAACCTGAACTTTCATTTCTCACCAGGATCAGATCAGTAGCAGGCTGGAGATCTTGAGGGCAGAAAAAGAAAAAATCCTGACGTGTAAAGCAGACGCAGAAAAAGAAAGCCAAGACCTGCTGGTAAGTGTCACAATTGTTGAGGAGTTAAAAGATACATGAACCTATTTCTAGAAACACAGAATAGAAAACGCAAGAGTTCAAAGACAGCAGGAAAGGCCTGATCTTCTGTGCATAGCCATTCTGAAGGTGGGCCCCTTGAGGTCTTCAGGAAACTCATGACTATGTTGATGTGATCTTTGTGAAAAGTCAGAAGGGCCCTTCCTATCATATCTAACCTCTTGGTGCTGCAAAGACAGACTTGGAGATCAATGCTAGGCATGTCTACTCAGAAGTAAGTCCCATTATATTCAATGGGGCTTACTCCCAGGAAAGTGTGGATAGGATTGTAGCATCAGTCCCTTGGTCTGCCATTCTTTCCTTCCTATCTACTTGTTGCAGAACCAAATAGAAGAAGAGAAACAAAAGACCAAGGGCGAGCTTCAACAAATACGCCAGTTTCTGGAAGAACGGGAGAAAAGCCTCCTGGCTCAGACAGAAAAGGTGGAGAAGGAGATTGCAAGAAGAAGAGATGAGCACATGGCCAGACTCTGCAGGGATCTCTCCTCTCTGGAAAATGTCATCCAGGAGATGGAGGAGAAGTGTCAGCAGCCAGCCAGCGAATTCCTGCAGGTAAGGTCTGATCTGCTGAACCCCAGTAAGCACCCAGGCTGCCGTATTCTGCACTAACTGCAGTTTCCAGGCTGTCTTCAAGGGTAGCCCCATGTACACTGCATTACATTAGTCTAACCAGGATGGCGCCAGGGCATGAACCACTGTAGTCAGGTCCCTATGACTCGAGTACAGCTGCAGCTGGTGCACTAGACAGAGCTGGGCAAACACTCCTGGCCACAGACACTATCTGGCAATCTAGGAACAACTGTGGATCCAGAAAGACTCTCAGTCTGCACCCCTCTTCCTGCAGAGGGAAGAATTCTACCCAATTCAGAAAAGGCCTTCACCTGCCTTGGGGATTTCCTAAGCCAGAGGAGCTCTTTCTCCTTCCTCATCTCCCCTCAGCTGCTCACAGGAAGGGAACTGGGAGTCTTCAGCTGGCAGCATCAGAACTCTTGCCTGTGTCACCAGTCTCCACTTGGAGGCAGAGGAAGCTGCTGTAGGAAGGACTGCAGGGCAAAATGGTAGAAGTGGGGAAAGGGGAGAGGCTTGGATCTGTGCTATGTACCTGGGGAGGAACTGAATCAACATTTTGCAGCTTCCTAGAAATAGAGGTGTTCTTAAACCTTCTTATTTTTTGCAGATTTTGTTTTATTCTTGAGGAGGAAAAGTGCAGAAAGTGGCATTATGTGCTTTTATTCCATGGCTGTGTATAAATGCTAAGTATAAATCACTTTAAAAGTGTTCTAAAAGGGGTGGTATAGTGTCAGCAGATGCAGCCACAGCCATTGCCCATGCGCACACCCGCCCAGTCCATCCCAAACGGACCAATATGTAGAGGTCTTAGAAAACAGTTTTACAGCATTTCATTTTTGTTGGCAACCTTCAGTCTTGAGACTCTGGTATCGCGCTCTGAATGGTGGTTCTGGAACAGCGTCTAGTGTGGCTGAAAAGGCCGAGTGACAATCCCTTCCACACTGGGAGCAAGTGCAGTCTGTCCCTGGTCTGTCTCCCTGGCTATGGGCCTTCCTTCTTTGCCTCTTTGCCTCAGTCTGTTGGCCAAGTGTCTCTTCAAACTGGGAAAGGCCATGCTGCACAGCCTGCCTCCAAGCGGGCCGCTCAGAGGCCGGGGTTTCCCACCTGTTGAGGTCCACTCCTAAGGCCTTCAGATCCCTCTTGCAGAGGGATTTTACAGCATAATCCAATGCATATCTACTCAGAACCAAGTCCCACTGAGTTCAATGTGGCTTACTTCCAGATAACTGTGTATAGCATTGCAGCTTCAGGACCCAATCCTATCCAATTTTCCAGCACTGGTGCAGCTGCAATGCAACCTTGAGGTAAGGGATCAAATGTTCCCATACCTTGAGGAGGCCTCTGTGTCTGCCTCCCCACCACAGGATGCAGTGCATGCCCCATGGGTATGGCTGCACCAGTACTGGAAAATTGGATAGGAGTGGGCCCTTAGTTTCTCACAGATTTTGGGTTTGTTTTTGTTTTTAATAAAAATGAAAAGCACAGAAAGCGGTGTTATAAGTTTTTATTTCGGTGTCACTGAAAAAACACACCTTTGCCTATAAGTAATGACAAGCTCATGCACAACAGTCAGTGGTGCACCTGGAGGGGGGCAAAAGCCCTGGGCACCATACCTACTGGTGGTGGCGGGCCAGCCTTTTTTTTTTCCAGAGAAAGAAGCTGAAGCTCTGCTGGCTTCTTTCCTTTTTAAAGAAAACCTTTTCTTTTTAAAGAAATCGAGCAGAGAGTGGCTGTAAGTTGAACCTTAGGATTCAGCAGTTCCATAGCTAAAGCCCAAATCCTAACCCACTTTCCAGCACTGGCATAGATATGCCAATGGAATATGTGCTGCACTCATGGAGGCCTCCTCAAGGTAAGGAAATGTTTGCTTCCTTACCTAGGAGCTGCATTGCCCTTAAGTCAGTGCTGGAAAGTGGGTTAGGATTGTGCCCTAAACTGGTGAACTTTTGAGTGGACCCCTCTGCATTGCACTGAACAGGCAGAACTTTGCCTGCTAACTTCATTCTCTCGGGAAGATTTTCACTCCACTCTATCGAGCTGCACCCTCAGGCCCTGAGTGGAAAGTGCAAGACAGATTACTGCAAACTGAACACGGCAGGACCAGAGCACCTCTTGAGGAAACTGACTTGCCTGTGGCAGGCGCTGAGGTCTTTTTCTTTTCTTTCCAGGATATTGGAAGGAACTTACAGAGGTACGTGGATTCCACTTGTCTCCCTTCTTGCTTCTCTTTGCTGGGAATGGGTAGTGAAAAACGTGACTCTCCTGTGGCTCTTGGGGAGAGAAGGCAGGACACCCCACCCTCCAGTGTTCCACTCAGGGCCTCTCTTTGGATTGTTCCATTGGCACATCCAGCAGAGCTGCCAGACCTCTGTCCACTTCCCTCAGCTGCATACTGCCTTGAGGTGCTTGTGTACCTGCTATATTTTACATGAATTTACGTTGCCATAGCTGGCCTCTGCCCTTGTCTGTGTCTCCCAGCTTTCTGCTCTGTTCTTCTCCTCCATGCCATCCTTTTGTTCCAGTCAGTAATTCCAGATAAGATGGATTGTAGGATCAGTTTTTTTCTCCTCCACCAAGGTGCAAGAAGATGGAAGCATTTCGGAATCCTGTGGCTTTTCCTTCCAAGCTGACATGCAGAATCAGGGAATTATCTGATAGAAAACCCCTTCTGACGGGTATCATGAAGCGATTCCCAGGTAATGAAGAATGATGTGCATGGATGCATATGATGGGAAGGTTTGGGCAGGACTTGCCATGGTGCAGGGGGTTGAATGGAATGGAGGAGGGTGAGGTTCCTAGAAAATGGACTCTGAAACTAGGGGCACAATCTTAACCAGGTCTACTCAAAAGTAAGTCCTATTTTGTTCAATGGGGCTTACTCTCGGGAAAGCATGGTTAGGATTGCAGCCTAGATGTGATAGGGCAATACCATTGCCAGCTTTGGAATCAGTACCCAAATATACCCAGGAATAGGTCTAACCTTTAAGGCAGCAAAATGTAGGTGTTATGGGGTATTGCCTGTGTTATGGGGTACTGTCATGTCCATGCCCACCTGTGCCCCATTTCAGGGAGCGTGAGGGTATCTAGCGGGGATTGTTGGGACATGGCTTGGCTGCTTGGCCTTAGGTCAACGTCAACAGACAGACCCACAAGAGGATGTTTCAGGGTAATTTATTCTGTACAAAGCCTTCACCTTCATATAGCTGTCCCAAGTTCCTTCACTGGTATCAGGTTATCTAATAGGAGTCCCTTCTCCATTCTAGATCTGATCTGGCAGAGTTGTCCAAGTGCAGAAGGGGACGGGAACTCCGGGGTGCTATCTGATGTTTGGGGTAAGTCATTAGGGTTGTCAGGGTCCCAGCAGAGCTGCTGATGGCTCCGCTGGGTGTGTTGGGTTTCCCCCAAGTGTCTATGGGTGACCCATAGAGTTCAACCCCCAGAGGTTGAACCACTTCTCCCGGCCCCACCTCCAGAACCCTGGCAGGCTGGGGGCTTAGCAGATCTCAAGCCCTGAGTCCAGGAGAGGCGGGGTCAGTCTTCCCTCATTGGCTTCCCTCATCATCTGCAGGGTTCTGGCCACTGGAGTTGCTGGCCAAGGGCCAGCTCTGAGGTGTGCAGCCTACTCAATTGCTGAGGCAGCCCCCCCCCTCCAGCCATCTGTCTCCTACAACCACCCAGCTTCCTCTAAACTGGTAGCCACAACATCCTTTCCTGCCCATTCTGGGTGACCTGCCTCATTTCCAGAGCCACCCAGGGGCCAATGCTGACAGATTCTGCTTCTCTTCTCTTTCCTCTTCTCTCCCCAGCCTCAGCAGCAAATGTGACTCTGGATCCAGACACAGCCCATCCCCAACTCGTCCTGTCCAAGGATCACAAAAGCGTGACATGGGGAGACGAATGGCAAACTCTGCCCAACAATCCTGAGAGATTTGACAGAAGTGCTTTTGTGCTGGGCTGTGAGGGATTCACAGCATGCAGACACTTCTGGGAGGTCACTGTGGGAGGGGAGGGATACTGGGCTGTGGGGGTTGCCAGCAAGTCTGTGAGGAGAAAGCACACATTTGATCTTAGTCCTAAGGAAGGGATCTGGGCTGTGGGCAAGTGGGGAAGTTACAGAGTTTTTAATGCCCCTGATTACACTCCTCTGTCCTTGAGCCAGGAGCTCAAGAGCATCCGAGTGACTCTGAACTGTGTTAAGGGGGAGGTGGCCTTTTCTGATACTGATACGGGCACCCATCTCTACACTTACTCAGGAGTCCCATTCTACGGAGAAACCCTCATCCCCTTCTTTTATGTGTTTGGTAAAGTCCAACTGAGTCTCTCTCCCTGAGGCAGTCGCAGGATCTTCTTCACAGGCTCTGCTGGTTTTTCTCTCCAGACCAGAATGAGAGAGCCGCTTAGCAGCCAGAGCATCTTTTACAGCTTGGCAAAGGCCTCAAAACCAGTGGTTCTCAACCAGTAATATGGGTACCACCAGTGGTACTGGGTGCTACTCACTGGACCTCTGGACACCTGCCTCCTGGCAGCAAGACCAGGAATGCAACATAACAATAAGTGGTAGGAGGCTCGGCTCAGTGGGCACAGTTTCAAAGCATGCTCTTCTGCACTTGTAAAAGCCCTCCGGTCCACCCGGGCCTCTTACTGGAGTTTATTGCTTCACATCTGGCCTCCCAACCCAGAAGTAACTGAAGATGATGCCATTGCCAGTTGCTTCCAGTGGTACTTTAAACAGTGGACCATGAGAAGTGGTACAGTGGAGGACAAACATTGAGAAACGCTGTTCTAAACCAGTGCTTCTCAAACTCTGGGTCTTGAACCCACCCATGGGTCATTTTTGGTGGTTTGTGAAATTAGGCTATGTGCATCAAGGGTTAAACAAGCTCCTCCTTGGAGGAGGGGAGCACTGCCCCTAATTACCATAATAGCCGCACCCCTTGGCAGTGGTGTAGCTAGTGGGGGCAGGAGCATTTGCCTCAGGTGCCACTCTCAGGGGTGACACTACTAGTGACCACCAGAGCAAAAATTGCAGTTTTTAGGGGTAATAACATTTTATTGTATACCATACAATGCGTAATTTACAGCAGAATGCAATGAAACAAACTGCATTGAAATATCTGTGTTCTATCAAAAGTTATAGCCAAATAACCAGAAAAGGAAAACGTAACTACCTTATGTCCCCAAAAGCGGATTTCTTTCTCAAAACTGACCAATGAGCCTGAGTGTTCTAAAAGCCAATGAGGTATTACTATGACACAGCATGGACTCAATAAGATGTTATTATGAGTCAGCTCCCTTTTCCCTGTATCAGAGCTAATACTCAAACTCCCATTTAGTTGTGTGAGTGTCATCAAGTTGGCCACTGGTATTTTTGTTGGTTACCGATTGCTTTGGTAACCAGTACATTTCTATAGTAAAATAGATGGGGGTGTATAAATAGTATAATATAAATGGGGTATAAATAGTATAGTAAAAATAGTATAGTATAAATTATTCTATAGTACAAATGGTGGTGACACCATGAGTTACCAGACTGGTGACACGCAGCCTAGTGATGCCACTGAATGGTTGGGTGTTGTTGGTCACTGGCTTAGATAACTTTTAAAGTGGATTCTAAACATTCATGGTGGACTATATCAGCAGTTATTAACCATGATGGCCATATTGAACCCCCAGATGCAGGGGCAGTATGCCACTGAGTACTACATGCACAGGAGCAATAGCAGGGGAGCGCACTGATGTTCATCCGTCGCTTGTGGAGAAATATTCACTGCATTTACTTTCTGGCCATTATTATTCATTTCATGTCATGACTGTTACTCTCTCTCAGTCTCACCTACCTCACAGGGTTGTCGTGAGGACAAAAGAAGGGGAGGAACCACGCACACCACCCTAAGCTCAGAGAAAGGGTGGTATAAAAATGTAAATAAATAAATAGTTTTGTTGTTTGAAGGGTGTCAAAAATTTATAGGCCCCAGGTGTCAAATGCCTTAGCTACGCCACTGCCCCTTTGCAGCACAAAGGGCCTATTTTATTTATTTATAAATCACACAGCAGCCTAGGGCCTCTAGTTTGACAACCACTGCTCTAAACTCTTCAGCCAGTCATCAGAACTAAATCAAAATGAAATCCGCTTTTCACTTTGTAACCCAGAATTCCCCCTTCCTCCAACTTATTTCTTAGAGAAACAATTACACAGTCATGGCAACAAATAATAATCTATATATTCTATTCAGAGGCAGAAATGGGTGTCCCATTAGGGCCAGCAGACCTCCGCCTGTGTCCTTGTCCCTCAATCCTGCTTTCAATCTTCCTTTTCCCTGTGAAGGTACAAAACAAACCTCATTGCTATTCAGAGAGGCCTTTGTGACATTTTTGACAGAATCCCTCTTCTCTGAGATCTCCAGCCACAACCAGTGCCAAAGGCTGCAGCCAAAATGTGTCTCATGAGCACATGACTTTGAGATGGTTAAATCTTCATGGATGCCCAGACTCTTTTTCAGCCCCCCTCAAAATTTTGACTTATTGCTTTTAAGGAAAATAAATGTATGTGGAGTTGCAAACCTGTGTCATGGATTCAGTGGGTTCATGATGTTGCAGATGCTAGCCAATCCATGCTGAATACAACCAGGGGCTCCTAACCCTGGCCCATGGGCAGGATGTGATGCGCTGGAATATTCACTCTAGGCTCAGCAGTGGCAAAGCCTTACTGTTCTGCACTGCAGCTACCACTTGTCACTCCCAACCTTTGCATAGCCCGCAAAGGTTGGGCAGCTGTATTCCCTGGGAGATGAGGGTGCAGAGCCTTCTGGGGCAATATGCAGTGGAATTGGCTGCCCAGCATGAGGCCTTGCTCTGAACAGTAGCTGCAGCCCAGAACGGTAAGGCTTTGCCACTGCTGTGATGTGCTGCACATTGGGTCTACACTTTCATTGAGTTGTCCACCATCACCCCAAGATCTCTCTCCTGATCTGTCACAGGCAGCCCAGAACCCCTTAGCCTATATGTAAAGTTTTGATATTTGCCCCAATGTGCGTGACTTTACACTTACATTGAAGCGCATCTGCCATTTTACTGCCCAGTCTCCCAGTTTGGAGAGATTCTTCTGGAGCTCCTCTGAATCTCTTCTGGTCTTCACCACTCGGAAATGTTTGGTGTCATCTGCAAACTTAGCCACCACACTGCTCACCCCTGTCTCCAGGTCATTTATGAAGAGGTTGAAAAGCACCGGTCCCAGGACAGATCCTTGGGGCACTCCGCTTTTCACCTCTCTCCATTGTGAAAACTGCCCATTGACAACCACTCTCTGCTTCCTGGACCTCAACCAGTTCCTAATCCAGGAGAGGACCTGCCCTCTAATTCCCTGACTGTGGAGTTTTCCCAGCAGCCTTTAGTGAGGGATCGTGTCAAATGCCTTCTGAAAGTCCAGATATATAATGTCCACAGGGTCTCCCGCATCCACATACCTGTTGACCTTTTCAAAGAATTCTAACAGGCTTGTGAAGCAAGACTTACCCTTACAGAAGCCAGGCTGATTCTCCCTCAGCAAGGCCTGTTCGTCTATGTGTTTTGAGATTCTGTCTTTCGATGAGGCATTCCACCATCTTACCTGGTATAGATGTTAGACTGACCAGCCTATAGTTTCCCGGGTCCCCCCTCCTTCCCTCTTTAAAAATCTGTGTGACATTTGCTGTCCTCCAATCCTCTGGCACCGTGGCCATCTTGAGGGACAAGTTGCATATTTTAGTCAAGAGATTGGCAACTTCATTCTTCAGTTCCTTAATAACTCTTGGGTGGATGCCATCAGGGGCCCGGTGACTTATTGATCTTTAATTTATCAATGAGGTCTGAAACATCTTCTCTTTTAACCTCTTTCTGACTTAACTCCTAGGTCAGGAGGGGCCGTTCGGGCAGCGGTATCTGCCGGAGGTCTTCTGCCATGAAGACAGATGCAAAGAACTCATTTAATTTCTCTGCCATCTCGAAGTCTCCTTTTATCTCCCCTTTCCCTCCCTCTCCATCTAGAGGGCCAACCGCTTCTCTGGCGGGTTTCCTGCTTCTAATATATTTGAAGAAGCTTTTATTATTCCCCTTAATGCTGCTGGCCATGCGTTCCTCATAGTCTCTCTTGGCCTCCCGTATCACCTTCTGACATTTATTGTGCCACAGTTTATGTTCCTTTTTATTCTCCTCATTAGGGCAAGACTTCCATTTATGGAAGGAAGCTTCCTTGCCCCTTGCAGCCTGTCTCACTCTGCTCACTAGCCATGCTGATGTTGATGTTGTCTCTTTTTAGTGGAGTGTGGCTATGGGGGGGGGGGGAGATGTGAGCAGTGGCCACAGGCCAATCCCCCTCCCCTCCTTTGCAGCCTGTCTCTTCAAGGGTGGTCCCTGAGACATCATGGTCAGCTGCAGGGTTAGGGTTGCTGGGCTTGGGGGTGGGGTGTGTGAACTGCCATTGTGGCCCTTGATTCCTGGGCAGGCAGGTCCACTCATCAACTGAGATGCAACTACCTGCTGCTTCCCAGTATGGATGTGCAAAGGACCCTTTACTGTGACTCTGACTCCAGCCTGCCCCTGCCCTCCTCTCTGCTTCTTCAGCTGCAGGGTGGAGGTCCCAGCTCAGCCCCCGCCCTGCAAGCAGAAGGACCATGAAATAGGAGTCTGGCAGTCACCGATTCCCCCTTCCAGCGCCCCATCAGGAAGGACCTCAGTCAGTCCCCGTCCTCCGGCATCCAGAGGACTGTCCATGCTACGATCGATGGACGACGCTCTCCTGGATGCTGCATCCACAGCAGGTGGGGGTGTGTGTGTGTGTGCAGGGAGAGTCCTGCAGGAGCCTGGCAGGGGAGGCTGATCAGATCCTCCTCCAGCCCGCCGCCTGCAGCTGGCACTCCCCGCACAGCCCCCGCGGCTTCCCAGGCACCGGCCCCTCTCGCCCTGCCTGGCTTGGCCACAGTGTGACCGCAGGAAGGAAGTGACGGAGGGGAGGCTCGCAGGCTGGGACTGGCAAACACGTCGTGGCGCCTCCTCCTTTGCGCCCTGGGACCTCCCTAGCCCTGCTGATCCCGGAGGACCAGAGCCCGCAGCTCACGCTCGGCCCCTTTCCAGCCCCAGCACGACCAGGAGGCTCCATCGGCAGAGTTCTGGCAGAATCGGCCCCCTGAAGAGGTAAGTTCTTTTGCTGGGGAGCTGCGCCCCTCGTAGTCGAGAGCGGTGCGGGTGGCACAGAGGGGCAAGGGGAGATCTCACCTGCAGCCCGATGAGCCACCGTGTGTCTACTCGGAACTAAGTCCCATGAGTTAAGTGGGACTTACTCCCAGGTAAGTGTGAACAGGATTGCAGCCTTCGGACATCGAGGCCCCTTCCTCCTCCAGCACATGCTCCGATGACTTTTCCCCAGGCTGGCACGAAAGTGGCTGCCCTCCCAGCATGTGGTGCTCAGAGAGGAAGGCTGAAGGTTCAGGGCGTGCACTATCTGGAATCGGACCAGCCCAGCGGCACCCGCTTTCCGGCCCTCTCTGCAGCCCGGTGGCGTAGCTAGCGCGCGGTAAGGCACTGAGTTTTGCCGGGAGCCTCACCGCAGCGTGCAAGGGGCCCCTCCCCTTTGAGCCATTCCAGGTGGGGGGAGCAAAACGGAGGCAAATGCCTGGAATGGCACCAAAGGGGAGAGGCCCCTTGCACTCTGCAGTGAGACTCCCTGCAAAACTCCCTGTCCCCCCTCTAGCTACGCCACTGCTGCAACGTCAGCCAATCGCCCTCTACCCCTCCCCCTCTCTTGCTGTGCCTGTGCTCTGCTGTCCAGGGGGATGCAGGGAAAGAGGAGGGCCAGTGGCCACTATGAAGCTTTCACTTTCTGCCAGTGTGCAGAGGAAGAAGATGAAGGATCAAAGTGTGGCTGCTGGAAGCAGAGTCCTGGGGGAACATCCTGAACTTCCTTGGTCTCCTCCACCCTGTGCTCTGGCACTATGGAAAGAGAGAGTAACATTCCTCTCTCAATCACAATATCTAAATCTCTGGAATGCCCTTTTCAGGCTGCAGCCTTAAGCATACTGTATTTTCTAGGCCAGAGTAGATCATCCCAGCTCATTCCAGGACTGTGTTGTTTGGAACTTTGTCCTGCCAGGTGATGCCGAGGATGTGTCGGAGGCAGCGCATGTGGAAAGCGTTCAGTTTCATCTCCTGTGGGGAGCGAAGAGTCCATGACTCACTGCAGTACAAACAACTGCAGTTTCAAACAACACAGTCCTGGAACTGTGAGGAAACCCCCAGAATTTAGAGCGTTTGAACCCATTCAGGCCCCCGTTTGGGCCTAGCTGTAAGCAGGGTGCTTTGGCCAAAGTAGGCCCTATACTTAGCTGCTTGGGTCATTTTAGAAGATGCCCCCTGAATGCCCCTTTGTGACTGTGTTAAAGAGGAAGTGGTGTTGCAGACACAAGCTTTGGCCGCAAGAAGTTGTTCTGTAGAACGTTTGCAGTTAAAAAAGAAAACGGGAAACAGCTAGCTAACCGCAACAGACGGGTGGTTAGAAGAGAAAAGAGACTTTTGCCAGCGTGCTATTAGCCAATGCAGGGAGGGGGGAGATGGGACTTTTTGCAGCTAGAAAGATTTCACATATTTAAAGTGCCATATTTAGTAAGGCATGCTAGGCAGAATCTTGAGTGGGAGAAAATGTAGGCAGGGACAAAGCATCACATGATATGCTGTTTGCCAATCAAGAGTGTATCCAAGGCTTTGCAATTTGCATTTTGCCAATCAGAAATCTGACCAATGCTTTACAGTGAAGATTTGTTTTGTATATCAACTCAGAGCCCTGAGAGAATCGGGGTCACAAACTTTGGAAGCTATTCCTCTGTGACCATCAGCCAGCTGAATGGACGATGGCCGGATCCCAAAGAATCTCCTTTGTGGAGAACTCGTGCAGGGAAAGTACCCTACAGGTAGACCACAGCTGCTATACAAGGACCTCATGTCTTGAGGTACTCCACCTTCTCTCCAGCAGAGACAGAGGATTTCATGCAGCTCAGTGACGATGATCTCTTTGCAGCATTTTAGGACTTCAGCAGGGATGCTGTCTTTTCCAGGTGCCTTGCCAAAGGCAAGGGAGTCCAGGGCCACGTGAAGTTCTTCTAGGGTAATAAATATAGAAACATAATAATAAATATAGAAACATTCTTAATAATAAATAAACAACAATAATAATGGGCTCCTTGAAATCCTGCAGTTTTCAGGTCATACAGAACAACTTTCTGGTACAGGACGGTCTTTGGCTGCAGGGAGAGCTAACCAGTGGAGTGGGTGGAAGGATCTCATTTGGTCAGTAGTTTCAGAAACTAGACACTGTAGCAGAGAAATTGTGGAGCTTCTGGAGTAGACAGATGGTGAAATAGTGACTCCCCAACAGGCATTTCTTCTTTCTCAGTTTCCTATTCCCACCCTGATGTCCTCTTTCAGATCTTGCAAGCTGCTCCTCTAACAAAGCAGTAGGAGATCCACCCATCATGGCAACAGCCTCCATGGAAGAGGAGCTCAAGTGTCCCATTTGCATGGAGTTCCTGACAGACCCAGTGACCCTGGACTGTGGCCACAACTTCTGCAGGGGCTGCATCTCCCACTACTGCAAGACATGGGAAGATCTGGGGGACTTGGAGTGTCCCCTGTGCAAAGCCAACATCAAGAAAGTGAAGTTCCAGCCAAACTGGCAACTGGCAAATATTGTTGAAAAAATCAAACTGCTACCACTTAATCCAGGGAAAGAGGATATATGTGTGAGACATAAGGAAAGACTCCACCTCTTCTGCAAAGAGGATAAGGAACTGGTGTGTGTGTTTTGTGAGCGATCCCCAGAACATCAATTACATACCATCCTTCTCTTGGAAGAGGCTGCCAAGGAATACAAGGTAGGATCATTTGGATCTTTGATAAGAGAATCTTATTTAGTTAAACAGATTTCTGTGGAATATGAATATTCTTCCTGGCACATCCAGAAACTGACTCCCTTGAGGGCTGATGCTAACTACCTTCTACTCTAAGGAAAGTAACCCCCTTTAGATACTCTTCTTGCTGCCCAAATTGTTGGTTAAATAGTTCCAGTGTTCCCCAGTCTACAGTCAAATGGATATACAGTCAAATGGATATACAGCAGGTTATCTTTATATTTATTTATGGATATACAGCAGGTTATCTTTATATTTATATTATATTTATAATATAAAAAATATTTATATTTATCTTATATTCAGGGTTAGAGAGTGGAAGCCTTGGACTTCTAACCAAACAACTTATAAAGGGAACTTTTCCTCCCTAAGAAATAATGTAAATAGGAGTTAATGGGGACATCCAAGTCCTTCATCAAACGTAAAGAGGAAACTGTTCTCCCATTAAAAATACAATGTGATAAGGTAGGGTAGGAACTGCAGAGAGTGGCATGCAGCCCTGAACACACAGAAACTAGTATGCCCACCCCTGCAGGGGCCACTTGTCCATGATGCAAGTGAAGAACTTCATGTCAGAAACACACTGGGGAAGGCAGTGAGTTGAGGGAGGGGACCCATTGTTCATCCGCCACCTTCCCCAGTCTGCAGCCTCCACAGAGTTCAGACTGGCTACATCCTCTTCTTGTGTTGTAAGTGCCAGGGGAGGACATGGAGCCCGGCATTCCCTACATGGCCAGTAGAGGAAATGGCAGCAGTGGCTCCAGACACTGAAGGGGAGAGATAAGCCCTGCCCATCCTCTTCTTGGCCTCTGATGCCTCTAGACATTACTTCCAGGTTAATGACATCACTTCCGGTGGGTCCCAAGGATTGTCATTCTAAAAAGTGGGTCCCGGTGCTGAAGGTTTGAGAACTACTGCTCTAGAAGATGCACATTTCTCTTTCGGCTAAGATATCATCCTGTGTCTTAGGAGTGGAGTGGGAGAATTGCTGCCTTTTCTTGTATTAGCCATGATGGAGGCCAGTCGTTGATCTCATTCTAGGAGTGCCAAGGGATTTTGGAGCTCCTCTTTCCTTGACCTCTTTCCCTTGAGGTCACTCCTATTCATGATGAGGGGGCAAGGTGTGGCAAGACTGCTTTCCTCCAGGAGAGCACCTGAGAGGTCCACAGAGAGTCCCTGGCCTTTCCACTGAAAGCCTCTCAAAGAGAAAAACTAGATTTTGGATGACAGTTGTGTGTGGTTTGTTAAAGAAAAAATCACTGTGGACTCATACAAGTGCGAGTCCAGCAACTCTGCCCTGCAAATGTGCTCTGTCCACTCCAGCATAATAATAATAATAATAATAATACAGGTATTTATATACCGCCTTTCTTGGTCTTTATTCAAGGCAGTTTACATAGGCAGGCTGATTAAATCCCCGTAGGGATTTTTACAAATTGAAAGAAGGTTCTTTCTTTCAAGAACCACTACATTCAAGGTGTTACACTCCGATCTGGTTTAACATTCTGGCCTCCATCCTCCCACGCTCAGAGCAGATGGAATAGCTCAGCTTCAGCTTGTCAGCTGCTTCAAGGTCTCACGGAGCCGGTGGCCTCGAACTGGCGACCTTGTGGATGTTAGTTAGTTAGTTAGTTAGTTAGTTAACCTTTATTGGCATTATAAATATTACAGCAAACAACTAACAACAAAGTGGAACAATACAACCGTTATCCACTAGACTAGTTCAGGAAAACTAAATAGAGAAAAAAGAAATAAGATCTAAAAAGAAAAGGAGCCAAAAGAGACAACCTTATCCTTTCAGAAAAACAGGTGTTAGATGGAAAAAGGTGACTACAAAAATTTTAAAGAGGATTTTATAGAACTAAAGTCCGGCGTTTTTTGTAATATATAGGCCAGGAAACTAGCCACTGAATACGTCAAGGGAGCAATAGAGTCTTCCAACAACCGGGGAAGGGGTGATACCTGAGGGGGAAAATTAGAAATCCAGGATTCTAGATAAATTCTACGATGAGAATCATGAGAGGGACAAAAAAGCAAAATGTGTAAAAGAGTATCCGGGGTCTCCCCACAGAATAAACATAATCGTTTCTCGCGAGGAACTCGCATGAAACGACCATAATGAACAGCTGAGGGAAATATGTTGAGTCTAGCGAGCATGAAGGCTCTCTTCAGTCTAGGATTAGTGAGGTGAAAAAAATAGTTTGAAGTGGCAACAACATGTTGAGGAAAAAGACCTAGGGAAAGGGGGGAACAGGTCAAATTAAGAGAATTTTTTTAAAGTATTGAATTCAGCTAGAAAAAGGTGGTCTTTGATAATTTTATAAGCTTGAGATAAGTTTAGATCAGCAAGTAATTCTACTGATAGGTTAATAGAGTGGAGTTTAGTTTCCACTATTTTAAACCAAATAAAGATATACGTGTCACTCATTAATTCTGTAATTAAAGAGTCAGGGGAAGGAGATAAATGAATCCTTAACCAAAACTTAAAAGTAAAAAGCCAGGCATAAGTGGAGGGAAGGTGTAAACCAAGTTCTAACAGAATAGTGGACAACCGTATAAGATTAGGGATACCTAATATCTTTCTAAAAAAGGAAGAAGCAATATGATCCAAATCCTTAGAAACTGCCTGTATCCATAACGGGATACCGTATAATAAATGAGAAATAATTTTTGCTTTAAAAATTTGAATCGCTGCTGGGATGTATTGATTTCCTGCATTAAAATAAAAATTTGTTATAGCCAAAAGATGGGTAGTTGTTGAAGAAATAACTGACTTTTTATGTTGAATCCATGATAAATTATAGTGAAAATGTAAACCTAGATATTTAAAAGATTTAACTTGAATGTAAGATTGGGAGTTGATTGACCATATAGAAGGAGCCCAGGAGCGGGAAAAAACCATAATTTTTGTTTTGTTGACATTAATTACAAGATCATTTGAATGACAATAAACTTGAAATTTGGAAATGAGCTCACGAAGGCCGGATTTTGTGAGTGAGAGAAGTACTGTATCATCGGCATAAAGAAGAATCGGAATTGGCTTTTTATTTATTACAGGAAAGGAATGAGAGGTGGTGGTTAAGCTGGCAGGAAGATCAGCTATGAATAAATTAAAAAGAAGAGGGGCAAGGATGCAACCTTGCCTCACTCCTTTATTGATAGGAAAACTAGAAGAAAGAATATTGGTAAAAGGAAGACGGATTTGACATTTATTATGGGAATGAAGTTGCTGTAACAAAAACAGAAGCCTCTGGTCAATGCCCCAGTTGGATAACTTTTTCCATAAAAGGGCTCTATTTATCGAGTCAAAAGCACCTTGTAGGTCGATAAAGGCTACATATAGATTTGATTTATGATGTATGGAATATTTCTGGGCTAAAAAAGAAAGTGCAAAGGCATGATCCAGAGTAGAGACACCCTGGCGAAAACCTGATTGTTCAACTCCTGGAAGGTTTTTCAAACGGGCCCAGGATGACAGCTTTTGAAGAAGGAATTTGGCATAAAGCTTCTCTATACAAGATATAAGACTAATAGGACGATAATTTGACGGAGAAGCGGGGTCACCTTTCTTAAAAATTGGAAGAAGAAATGAACAGCGCCAGATATCTGGGAATAGACCTGTAGAATTAATCGTGGTAAAAAGAGAAGCCAAGGGAGCGGCCCACCAACCAGGATTAGTAAGAAGAATTTCATTGATGATAAAATCTGGGCCGGGGGCTTTGGCTGATTTTAAGGAAGTTATGAGTTTATAAATTTCCAGTGGGGAAACCGATGGCCATTCAGGGACTTTTTGGAGATCAATATTAGAAATAGGGAGGGAAGAAGAATAGAAAATTTTGGAAAAATAATCTATCCACGTGGCTTCTGGAATATCAGAGTAGATGACAGGGGTTGGATGATTTGCCCTAGTAACTGCATCCCAAAAAGTTTTATGGTTTTTGGAAATAATGGCTTGATGAAGAATGGACCACTTCCCAAGGGCAAAAAGATGTTGTTTTTCCTGGAAATACTTTCGGCAGGCAGTCCGTAGTTGAAAATAATATTGTAAATTATAAAAAGATGGATTATTCCGAAAAAAAAGAAAAAGGGTACGCACCTGCTTTTTTAATTTCCAACACTCCTCGTCAAACCATGTGTTTTTTGTAAAACGGGGAGGATTACTTGGGCTAGCCATCCTCAAGTGATCTACCAAGGAAGAGATTATAACTTGGAAAGCTTCAATCACATCAGTAGTGGCCCGAGAGGCAAATAATAAACGCAATTGGGAGTTAGTTTCAGGTGCCTGAGTCCACTGGGACAGGGCTTGCTCCACAACTGGTGACCATCTATAGGGACGGCTTGGATTGGGGAGAGAAAGAGAAGAGACAGGGGAATCAAAGGGAATATTAAGAGTAAGTGCAACTGGCAAGTGATCACTCTCAGAACGGGTGCAGACACAGAAATCTGATAAAAGGGGCAGAAGGGCAGGAGAAACAAGGACATAATCTATTACACTAGCACCTCTTGGAGAGAGGTGGGTAAAATCACCTGGAATGTCACGTCCTTTTGAGCCATTTAGAATAAAGACGTTAAATGAAATACATAAACTTATAAGATGTGGGGCAAAACTATTTATTACAGAATCTTTGGAAGACCTTGAGGTTTGAAACCAAGGGGGGATAAGGTCATCAGAGTACCAGTTCATCTGCTGGGCAAGTGTAGAATTTGAAGGGCCAATTCTAGAATTAAAATCTCCAGAAATAATCATAAAAGCATCAGAATATAAGTTAGAAGCATGGGATATAGTGTTATCAAGATCTAACCAAATATCGGATGGGGCAAGTTTAGCTGGGGGTATATATACATTAAAAAGAAGAATTTGAATATCTTTAAACTGAATTAATATAGTTTGAAAATAAGGAGAGTTCGAATCTAACTGAGAAACTAAACAAGAAAGGCCAGATTTAACAAAACAACAAAGTCCCACACAAGGTCTCCCTAGGGCATTCTTCCTAAATGCTGGGGTCACAAAAGAAGTATACCCATATAGGGACAATGGGACCGACGACCATGTCTCCTGAAATAAAATAAAATTAAACTTTTTGATAAAAGCGTGGAAGTCCTTATCTGAGCTTTTAGATGACCAACCGGATATGTTCCATGAGATCAAAGTGAAAAGAGTGGAAGAGGAAGGGGTTAGGGAAGTTGGTTCTAGTCAGTGCTTAGAGGATGTGGAAAGAGAACCATCAGAATGATCCTTTACAAAGGTAAAATCGAAATTTAAAGGAGGAGGGAATTGGGATGTAGCGTCTACCAATACAAAGGGTTCAGAGGGAAGGGATTTAGAAACAACACAAACAGGAAATAGATGTTGATTAATAGACTTAGTTGGACCAGTAACAGTGGGTAAGGATTGCTGGTCCACTTCTGTTAAGTTAGTAGGAGAAAGGGGTAATTGGGTTGATATAGGAGAAGAGGAGGGACAGAGAGAAAGGGGGTCATTGGAACAGAGAGAAACAGCTGTCGAGTAAGTGAATCTCGACTGGTCATAGGACTTAGGAGTTTGCATTAGTGGAAGGGAAGGGAAAGAAGAACAGTTCGAGGACTCAGTAGATCCAACGGAGGGAATCGACAAAGAGGGGCACAGGTTCTTTGATCGCCGTGTTAAGGAGTTCTTAATCCTTCGAAGACTGCAAGATTTTTGCTGAGGCCGGTCTGTCATAGATGTGAGTAGTGAAGATTGTCCTCGACGACCAGGAGGAGAAGGTGGTAACGGAGGGTTTTTTTGAGGAAGAACATGATTAGGTAAAGCTGGGCTAACTTGTACAGTTACTGAATCTTTTATTGTAGATGTAGAATTTCCATTTGAATGCGTAGACTTTTCCAAGGGAGAGGATACATTTTGTAGGTGAGTTGAAAAAAGTTTTCGGATAATCATATTTTGGAAATGTCTCTGAGGAAAAATTCCCAACGCTCTAAACCGTTGAGACTGAAGAAAGATTCGATTTGGAATTCTACAAGTATTGAAATAGAGAAGAACGCGCTGTTGCCGAAGCACAGAAGGCAGTCTCACGTAGTTACATAGATCAATATTAGAGCTATTCATCTTCAGGATTGATGCCAAGTGTTTCTTAATCATCCACGGTTGAGACCAGTCGACAATTACTCCGGGTTGATGGATGATTGAGAGAGCTATGCTCGAGGATTTTAACATTAGTTTTGAAGAGGGGAATTTCTCCAAAAGCTGAGACTCTGTCGCTTGAGATTGGTAATTTGCTTCCTGCTGATGAGTAATATGAGCCGAGGGTTCCAAAAAACGTTCCTTTAAGAGGGAAGGAATGTTTTCCAAAGTGCTAAGGTTGTGCTTGACGTCTTTTGCTATATTAAGTATGTGGTGCAACAACAGATCCGTTGAACAAGAGAGTTGCTCTTTCCTATTAACCAAGGAAGCCTTAGTCTTCTGATCGTCAATTAAGTCCTTAATTAAACCTTTAGTAAGAGGTGAAAAACTTTCAAAGTCGATAGCCACCGGTGGATCAAAACAGACGCAGTTCTGAGGGGAGATAGGTTGAGGTTGAAGACTCTCAACAGGTTCAAAATATTTTTCCAGCTTAGACTGCTTGGATAGTTTTTGGGAGTCATGTTGTATTTCCGAGACTGATATCTCAGGGGAGAGCTGTCGTTTGCGTCTCATCTTATCAGTTTTAAAAGTCTATTGCTGCATACTCATAAATCAACAAGTTAACTCACAGTTTCAAGGAGAGAAGAAACGAAAATATCAAAAGCAGGGAGACTCAGATGTTCTTGAAACTTCGCCAGAAAAATGTTAACGAGCTAATTAGCTAGCAGCACTAGCTCGTAAAGAGTTAAAAATAAAAAAACCTATTAAAACAACAATCTTAAAACAGCAGTGGTACGGTTTAAAACTTATTTAAATAATATATAAATGATAAAAGAAAATAAAAGCGGAGCAAATTAGAATGCAGCTGGGCTGGAGGCCATCTTGGGGGCGCTGTGGATGTTATCTTCAGGCAAATGGAGGCTCTACCCTCTAGACCAGACCTCCTGCCCATGCATATGATAAGAAGCAGTAGAGGAAGCTTTGGAGAGGGGTGGGATATGTCCTCTCCCCCCCCCCCAGTAGTCACAATCAGTGGCCCAACCTGGAACTCACTGATTGATCTATTCCATTCCTGGCTCACTGTCCCAATGTTCACAGGATGTCAGGGGTGCATGTTCCAATTTTGTTTTTTGGTAGCCCTTCCTCCCAAGGGCTCCTTATGCTCAACTTGTGGGAGTTGGCTACTGCTACTTTTTAACTATTCTGGGACATCTGGTTGGGGGAGGGAGAGATGGAGGCAACACAATTCCAAGAGATAGCAAAGGTACATTTCTGAAATAAACCAAAACACGGAGTACATAGTTCTTAACCATATCCATTGACTACTTCCCAAGTGGGCACATGTTTCATTAGGGTGGTTTGGCCGCCTGGTCCAGTAATGCTGCCACCACCCTGCTTAACAGACAGGCCTTCAGTTCCAGGGACAGTTAAGAACATAAGAACAGCCTCACTGGATCAGGCCATAGGCCCCTCTAGTCCAGCTTCCTGTATCTCACAGCGGCCCACCAAATGCCCCAGGGAGCACACCAGATAACAAGAAACCTGCATCCTGGTGCCCTCCCTTGCATCTGACATTCTGACATAACCCATTTCTAAAATCAGGAGGTTGCACATACGCATCATGACTTGTAACCCGTAATATTGAAGTTGAAGGCCTTCAGGATACTCCGCAGGTCCTACAGGCTTTGGGCTCCCTCCACCTCAGAGACCTATGCCTCCAAAATCTGGCGCACACACAAGGTGAGCAGATCCAGATAAATCCCAGTTCCTTTTTGTACTCAAGACTAGACACAGACCTGTAAATCTATAATGGTTTCTTCAAGAATAAAAGTTTGCATACAACTCAATAAGATAGACACTTACCAAAGAACACATACAATCTAAAAAAAGCTGGCTTTCTAAACTTACTTATCCCTGCCTCTCACCAGAGTTCTCCCAACCTCTGAGAGCAAATAAGGTGACCTGTCATACCACCTCTGGTAGGGCCAAGCACCCATGGCACAATGGAAAGAACAGCCAACCCCTCCCTTCTGGGGAGATCCTCTTTTACCCGTGCTGCAAGCCTACCAGAGGGCTGGATCCATCCACAGAGCCTTCTAGAACAGGGGTGCCCAAATCCTGGCCCTGGGACCACATGCGGCCCTTGAGGTCTCCTAATGCGGCCCTCAGGGAGCCTCCAGTCTCCAATGAGCTTCTGGCCCTCTGGAGACTTGCTGGAGCCTGCACTGGCCCAATGCAACTGCTTTCAGTTTGAGGGCGACCGACCTCTTGTGTGAGCTGTGGGATGAGGGCTCCTTCCACTGCTTGCTGTTTCACGTCTGTGATGCAGCAGTGGCAGCAAAGGAAAGGCTGACCTTGCTTTGTGCAAGGCCTTGAGCTATTGTAAGACCTTCATTCATTTATATAAGTTCCATCTCTAATATATTCATTTATGTAAATTTATTCAAATTTTAAATGTAAATTAATCCCCCCCCCCCACACACACACACAGTGTCAAAGAGATGATGTGGCCCTCCTGCCAAAAACTTGGGACACCTCTGCTCTAGAAGGATGATGCAGTCTCCAAGCCACTCAAGGTCACTCACTCTGATCAATGGGAGAATCTCAACTGTTTCCAATTTTGAATTAGCTTTACTTTGAGCACTGGCTGTTACTGAGCTTGCTTATCTCAGTTCTCACTGGCTAAGATAACAATGACACTGACCAACCTTTCAGTTAAACATAATTAAGCAAGCACAGTTAAGCATGATTCTCACCAGCTGTGGAGAAGATATTACCGTTCTAAGATGGATTCAGACTGAGGCCTAGCAGTTATCTGAGTGCTACACCTGTCGCAGAGAGTTTTTAACAGGCCCTAACTGGATCTACTACTATAGCAGAAGTTGTAGAATTATGGGATGAAGACCTCAGAGGGGGCTGCTAGAAAAATATAGGAATTTGGGGCAGGGAGGATACACCTTGTCCAGTTTGCTTGATCCCATCTATCTGTGTGGCCATGTAAATAGCAGTCATCTTTTCAAAGGAACTAAACTTGGACTTTTGTTTCTCACCAGGATCAGATCTGTAGCAGGCTGAAGATCTTGAGGGCAGAAAGAGAAAAAATCTGGATGTGTAAAGCAGGCATTGAAAAAGAAAGCCAAGATTTTCTGGTAAGTGTCACAGTTGTTGGGCAGTTCAAACATACACGAGCCTATTTCTGGAGACACGGAAGAGAACATGCAGGAGTCCAAAGGCAGGAGGCAGCTCGGCTCCTCTAATCCTCCATAGCTTGAATGGTCCCATTTTCTGTGCATGGCTGATCTGAATGTGGGCCCCTTGAGGTCTTTGGGAAACTCTTTCATGAACAAATGATGTGATCTCTGTGAAAACTCAGAAATGCTCCTCCTACCATGTTGGACATCATGCTACTGCAAGAACAGACTCAGTCCCTTAGCCTGCCATTCTTTTCTTCCTATCTACTTGTTGCAGAATCAAACAAAAGAAGAGAGACAAAAGACCAAGGCTGAGTTTCAACAAACACACCAGTTCCTGGAAGAACAAGAGAAAATACTCCTAGGTGAAATATCACTGGTGGAGAAGAAGATTGCAAGAAGAAGGGACGAGCACCTGGCCAGACTCTGCAGGGAACTCTTCTCTCTGGAAAATGTCATCAAGGAAATGGAGGAGACGTGTCAGCAGCCAACTAATGAATTCCTGCAGGTAAGGTCTGATCTGCTGAGCTCCACGGGCTGCCCGGTCTGTCAAAGGCAGCTTCCTGTATAGTGCATTACAGTAGTCTGACCGGAATGGTACCAGGGCAAGTTAAGTTCCTAAATAAAACAACATTTTTAGAGGTATCTCACTGGGTATAGGAGGGGGGTTGGGGATGTATCTAAATTCTGTCTTGGCCATTTAACCGCTACTACATAGAGGCCCTGTTTAAGCTACTGTTTGACCCTAGCAGGTTTGAACCATTAGCTGCTTAGCAGGTTTGATTGGTTTATTGTGCCCTGGCTGGCTGCTAGAGATAGATCTAGATAAATTCTCAGGGTCAGTAGGTTATTGCCCTGGCTGGTCATTAGAGATGGACCAGGAGAAATTCCCAGGGGGTCACAGTGCTAAGTTCTGCAGGTGCCTGAACAGGCCATGGAAGCAGGCCCTCCCCTCCCTTTTGGAGACATTCCAGGCACCAGTGGTGTCGCTAGGGGGGTGCGGGGGGTGCGGATCGCACCGGGTGATGCACATGGGGGGGTGACGCGCACTGGGGGGGTGATGCACTAAAATCGCTGTGCTTAGGAGTAACCCCATGATGTTATATACCATAGGATGTGGAATGTCCAGCAGAATGCAGTGCAAAATCCAGAGAGAAATATCTCCTTTCTATCAAAAGTTATGTCCAAAAAACCGGAGAACAAAAATGCATGGAGCCCTATGGAAAGTGAAACTGAGCCATATTGCATGTTTACTCATGAGTAGGCGACCATGCCTTAGTCCATCGGAAAGGGCAGGCTGAGAGGAATCCAACGACACCAGAATGGTCCTGATCCAATTAATGCAGCCCCCGAAAACACCTGAGAAGGAAGTCCCTCCCTCCAAGCAGACAAATGTATTGAGCTCTATGGAAAGCGAAATTAAGCCTCACTCGCGTTTACTCGCAAGTAAGCAAACTTGCCTTGGTTGATGGTCAGGCCAGGCAAAGGGGAATGTAAAACCACCAGAATGGTCCTGATCTGATGGAACCGGAGCTCAACAAAAGCTCCAGAATGCAGGCCCCCCTCCCCCACTAAAAAGGATCAAAACAGAGGCTTCCGTTGATAAGGTGAACCTTTTTGAGACTTGCAAAGCCAGGTGGATCCTGACAGTGATCTGGTTTAAACAGAAGTTCTTGAACTTCTCACTGGGTAGGGCTGAAAACCTTACTGGTTTTCGAGGCAGGGGTGTTATTGCAGGCAGGCTACAGTGCTGTTTACACTCTCACACAACACCAGCACCAGGGGACATCCACTAAAATTGAGTGTTGAGAGAGTTAGGACAGACAAAAGAAAATATTTCTTTACTCAGCATGTAATTAGTCTGTGGAACTCCTTGCCACAGGAACTAGTGATGGCCTCTTGCCTAGATGCCTTCAAGAGGGAATTGGACTAATTTCTGGAGGAAAAGTCCATCACGGGTTACAAGTCAGGATACATATGTGCAAGCTCCTTGTTTTAGAGGTAGGCTACCTCAGAGTGCCAGATGCAGGAGGGTACCAGGATGCAGGTTGTGTCTTGTTGTCTTATGTGCTCCCTGAAGCATTTGTTGAGACACTGTGAGATACAGGAAGCTGGACTAGATGGGCTTTTGGCCTGATCCTGCGGGGCAGTTCTTTTGTTCTTATCACTTTAATATGAACATTGGAGGACCAGAGAGCATCTCCGTCCAGGGTCTGACAAGACAGAATTCCTTGTGGCAAGTGCTGAGTTCTCTTTCTTTTCTTTTCAGGATATTAGAAAGACCTTGCAGAGGTACGTGGATCCCACTCATTTCCCTTCTTGCTTCCTGATGCTGGGAAGGGTCTGTGAAGAACATGGCTCTGCAGGGGTTCCTGGGGAGAGTGTAGGACTCCCCACTGTCCCTGCAATGTTCTGTCTCTTTGGAACAGGCAGCAGGGCTGCCAGACCTCCATCCCCTTCCTTCAGCAACATGTTGCCCTGGGGTGCTTCAGTACCTTCTCTGTTTTATATTCACTCACATTATCATTGCTAAGGAAGCCTCCTCCCTAAGCACCCCCAGTCTGCCCTTGCTTCTGTTGCCAGGATTTCTACTCTTTTCTTCTCCTCCATGCTGTTCTTTTGTTCCTTTCAGTAATTCCAGATGGGATGCATAATGAGATCAGATTCTTTTCTCCATAAGGACAGAAGGGTAATCTACATCAGGCCAATGGCCCATCTAGTCCATTTCACAGTGGACTATGCCTCAGAGAGCATGCAAGACAGCAAGAGACCTGAATCCTGATGCCCTCCTTTGCATCTGTCATTCTGACATAGCCCACTTCTAAAACCAGGAGGTTGCACATACCCATCACGGCTTGTAACCTGTGATGGATTTTTCCTCCTGAAATTTGTCAAATCCCCTTTTAAAGGCATCCAGGCCAGTTACCATCACCACATCCTGTGGTAAGGAGTTCCATACACCAACTACACGCTGAGTAAGAAATATTTTCTTTATCGTCTGTCCTAACTCTTCCAACACTCAATTTTAGTGGATGTCCCCTGGTTCTGGTGTTGTGTGAGAGGAAAAAGAACATCTCTCTATCCACTCTATCCATCCCCTGCATTATTTTGTATGTCTCTATCATGTCCCCTCTGGGGTGCCTTTTTTCTAGACTGAAGAGCCCGAAATGCTGTAGCCTTTCCTCATAATGGAGGTGCCCCAGCCCAGTAATCATTTTGGTCACTCTCTTCTGCACCTTTTCCATTTCCACACCAGGTATGAGAAGAAGGAAGTGTTTGAGATTCCTGTGGCTTTTCCTCCTGAGCTCACCTGCAGAATCATGGGATTCCGTGATGTAAAACTCGTTCTGGAGGGAGTCATGGAGCAACTGAAGCAAGCCGTGAAGCAAGGTAATGACAAAAGATGTGCAAGGATGCACATGATGGGCCGGTTTGGACAGTGCTTACCATGGTGCAGGGGGCTAAAAGGAATGGGGGGGGGGGGTTTGAATTTTCCAGAAAATTGGCTCAGCAATCTTCAGTGAGTGGAAAACAACAACACTGTTGGGAAATGGGTGTAATGCCAGCTGGAGGACACTGGGGGGTCGAGCATGCCTCATAAGAAAATATGAAGAGCCCCACTGGGTCAGGCCAAAGGCCCATCTAGTCCAGCTTCCTATATCTCTCAGAGGTGCACCAGGAAGCGAATGACTCTCAGGCTAGGAGGGCACAGCCTGAACTTGAGCAGGGAGCAGAACAGAATATACAGTGACTATCTCAGATTAAAAAAATCTGGGCACAGTTGGGAGGAGGCTGTTTCTCCAATATCTGTGCCTCATGGTGACCGTCTCCCCAGCAATTCTGCTCCTCTTCTCTTTCCTTCTCTCCCTCCAGCCTCAGCAGCAAATGTGACTCTGGATCCGGACACGGCTCATCCCCAGCTCATCCTGTCTGAGGATCACAGAAGTGTGAGATGGGGAGAAAAGCGTCAAGCTGTGCCTGACAATCCAGAGAGATTTGATGGTTGGCCTTGTGTGCTGGGACGCGAGGGATTCACAGCAGGCAGACACTTCTGGGAAGTCGCTGTGGGAAGTAAGGGAGTATGGGCTGTGGGGGTTGCCAGAAAGTCAGTGCAAAGAAAGGGCTGGTTTCATCCTAGTCCAGAGGAAGGGGTCTGGGCTCTGGGGAATTGGGGAGGTCAGTACCAAGCTCTTAATTCCCGTAATTATACTCCTCTGTCATTGAAGAAGGATCTCAAGAGAATCCAAGTGACTCTGAACTATGCTGAGGGACAGGTGGCTTTTTCCGATGCTGATACAGGAGTCCGTCTCTGCACTTACTCAGGATCCCTGTTCTGCGGAGAGACCCTCCTCCACTTCTTTTACGTGTTTGGTAAAGCCCACTTGAGACTCTCACCATGAGGCAGTTGCAGGATCTTCACAGGCTCTGCTGGTATTTTTCTCTCTAGATTAGAATGATCAACAAGAAAGTACCATATATACTCATGTATATGTCAAAAAATATATACTTTGAAATTGGCCCTGAAAACAAGGGTCAAATTATACACGGTTCAGTACAGTAAGTAAAGCTTCTGGGAACAGGAGTGAGAAACAGGACACAGGCGGGTGGGGGTGAAAGGAGCAATTTATCAGTTCTTGTTCTGAGGCAGCCACAGAAAGCAAACAAAAAACAAAACAGGCAGGAAAATGAAGGCACTTGCGGGAATTGTGGTCTGCTTCTGAGACAGATTCTGTGAGATTGATGAGATTGTTGCTGCTGAGACTCTTTGTGAGACAGTCACAGCATCTTCTTCACAGGCTCTGCTGGTTTTTGTCTCCAGGTCACAACGATTAACAAGAAACCAACGTATATACACGGGTATAAGTTGAAAACATATGCCTCAAATTTGGCCCTGGAAACAGGGGTTGACTTGTACATGAGACAATATAGTAAATAGAGCTTCTGGGTGTCGCTACTTGGTGCGGTGGTGTGGTCTGCTATAGAAGTGCAGAACCATACCTTAAGAACATAAGAACATAAGAACAGCCCCACTGGATCAGGCCATAGGCCCATCTAGTCCAACTTCCTCTATCTCACAGCAGCCCACCAAATGCCCCAGGGAGCACACCAGACAACAAGAGACCTCATCCTGGTGCCCTCCCTTGCATCTGGCATAGCCCATTTCTAAAATCAGGAGGTTGTACATGCACATCATGGCTTGTACCCCGTAATAGATTTTTCCTCCAGAAACTTGTCCAATCCCCTTTTAAAGGCATCCAGGCCAGATGCCGTCACCACATCTTGCGGCAAGGAGTTCCACAGACCGACCACACGGTGAGTATAGAAATATTTTCTTTTGTCTGTCCTAACCCGCCCAACACTCAATTTTAGTGGATGTCCCCTGGTTCTGGTGTTATGTGAGAGTGTAAAGAGCATCTCTCAATCCACTCTGTCCATCCCCTGCATAATTTTGTATGTCTCAATCATGTCCGCCCTCAGGCGTCTCTTTTCTAGGCTGAAGAGGCCCAAACGCCGTAGCCTTTCCTCATAAGGAAGGTGCCTCAGCCCTGAAATCATCTTAGTCGCTCTCTTTTGCACCTTTTCCATTTCTACTATGTCCTTTTTGAGATGTGGTGACCAGAACTGGACACAATACTCCAGGTGTGGCCTTACCATCGATTTGTACAATGGCATTATAATATTAGCCGTTTTGTTCCCAATACCTTTCCTAATGATCCCAAGCATAGAATTGGCCTTCTTTATTCACATTGGGTCAACACTTTCATCGAGCTGTCCACCACCACCCCACGATCTCTTTCCTGATCTGTCACAGACAGCTCAGAACCTATTAGCCTATATGTGAAGTTTTGATTTTTTGCCCCAATGTGCATGACTTTACACTTACTTACATACACTTACTTACACTTACTTACTTGCATGAACCTGTAAGTTCCACCAGCACCTTCATCTCCCTTCCTGTCTGAAGAAGAAGGCAATGGTTCCTTTTTTTCTTTTGGGGTTTTTGCTGCTGCCTTAGAACAACTCCTGGTAAGCCATGTTCAAAGAATTTCACACACCCCTAAGTTGTTGTGTGGTCTCTCTCCCCCCCCCCCCCAACTTATCTGAGGGTCATAGAAAATTCCTTGATTTTTGGCTCAAAACCTGCCCTTGACTTATCTGTGATATTGACCTGTACTTGATTATATTGATATATTATATATTAATTATTATATATATTATAATATAATCCCAAACAATAATATTTAACCATTTGTATAAAAAGCACATAAGTACACACTCAGACACTTCTCTTGGTTAAACATGTCCGGGGAGACCAGATATCATAACCACAAAAGACCAGGCACCCCAAAATGTAGGACATCCAACAAAAATGTAGGACATGACAAAATTGAAATTAAAGCACTTGTATGTTGATTTTATGAAGTTAATTTAAACACTATATTACTTATTACTGAATTTAAAACAATATGTAATTTGTTGCATATAATTTATTAATTACAAGAAGGCTCTGCACTGCCTGCTCACAGGGAAAAGGAGGACTTTTAAAGTTCCTTTCCAGGAAATGAGGCTAAAAAAGAGGGAATTTCCTGGAAAAAGAGGATGTCTGGTCACCCTGCACTTATGCAATGATCAGGGCTTTCTCTTCAGGCTGTTCTGGTTAACCCATAAGTGAGAAAGCAGCTTAATCATTCCTTTCAGCCCAGCTTTGCTGCTGTGATCAGTCACTGCCCTCTCAATTGCATTTTCCTATTTTTTTTAAGTAATCTAAAATCCCAGGACACAATACAGGGCTATACTGCAAGCCTGTTCTTGTTCTGTACTTCTCTCTTTCCCTCTCCAGTATGGGTATAACAACACTGGACTATTTTGTAGTAGCCCCCAAGGTGGATAGAATCCAGAACAAGACTTCATTGGCAGATCTAAATGTTGGGGGGGGGGGGTGAAACATATGGGAAACTATGCTCCTTGAGATAATTAGGGCCCAGATGACCTAGGGCTTCACAGGCCAAAACAGCACCGTTGTCTATGCATTTTGTGGTGACAAAATGCTAACCAATGCTGATTTTTTAGCCTCACTTCCTGGAAAAGAACTTTTAGAACACAGGCTTGACCTCTGAGGCTGGAATCCTCTCCACATTGACCTGAGACTAAGCCCCATTGACTATAATGGGTCTATAAAGCCACCAGTCCCCATCACCTCCCATAGGAGTGAATTTGCAGGTGCTTACAGGTACCTCCTTGTGTCCAACCTGGAGCTTTTTGTGTGCATGCTGTGTGATCTAATCTGGGGATCACTAGTCCCTCAAAGTACCATGTAGAATAACTCACCTGCCTTTGTGCACATCTCATGAGGGTGGATGACACAGTGCAGCTTCCTAGGTATTACTGAGAGATAATTGATGTTTCTGTGGGACCTCACCAATGTATGAAGCTTGAAGGATTCTTGGAAAATCTTACATCATGTAATTTATGACTTATTTATAAGAACATAAGAACAGCCCAGCTGGATCAGGCCAAGGGCCCATCTAGTCCAGCTTCCTGTATCTCACAGTGGCCCACCAAATGCCCACCAAATGCCCCAGGGTCTACTCAGAAGTAAGTCTGTCTCATTATAGTCAATGGGGCTTACTCCCAGGTCAGAATGGGCTATATCAGAATGCCAGATGCAAGGAAGGGCACCAGGATGCTGGTCTCCTGTTGTCTTGTGTGCTCTCTGGGGCATTTGGTGGGCCACTGTGAGACACAGGAAGCTGATGGACCTATGGCCTGATCCAGCAGGGCTGTTCTTATATCATAGGCTGAGAATTCCAGCCTCAGAGCCCAATGCATGTCTACTCAGAAGTAAGCCCTGTTATAATCAGTGGGGCTTACTCCCAGGAAAGTGTGGAGAGGGTCGTAGCCTTAATTCCCTGACATATTTTTGATGCAGTTTCAAGGGCAGTGAGTTCTCCAGGTCACCGCCACTCCTTGGAGCTCCCAGTGACCTTTCCCCGCACAGTGAGCCACACTGCAGCCCCAACCACAAACCCACTGCCTGGGAAACCCACACAAGTGCCATCTGGGCGGGGGTGGGGGGGAGCTGCCCAGCCAGGGAAAGTCCATGCACCATTCCCCTGGAGAAGCAGGAGGCAGCTGGCAAACCCCCAAATAGGCAACTCTGTGCGTGGCAGCTGGAAAACTTCAGTTTGGGGGGGGGGGTCCTGAACCCATGGCCCACTCCTGCCTTACATAAATTACATTGACAAATAAGCAATTATCAAGTATACAAGTTCATAACACAAATCTCAATATTTTCCATACAAGGCCAGCTGCTTTATAATGCAATGAAGAATCATATGCTTGGGACGACCTGCCCTTTTACTAGTTTTATCCAACCAAATCTCTTTCTAAAGGTTTCTTCCCGTGGGAGGGGAAAAGCCTACTTTACTATAGAAGGTTCTGGATTATTGTTTCATGCTATCATGAGATTGGAGTAACACATCGCCAACAGTACAGATATCCTGGGGCATGTTCACACTTGCATGTGTGCTAAGGTGTATGTTTGTGCTAAGGGATCTTTAGCCATTGCTGGGGCATGCTAACTTGGAACCAGCATTTGGGGGGAGGGGGTAAACAAAAAGCAGAAGATAGCTCTATCAATCAACAATCAACAAAATAATTAATTAGAAAGATGCTTCATGCAAGCTGGGCATCTGTCTTAATAATACCAAAAGGTAAAACAAACCTTTCTTTCAAGAAAATACACAACATTCCTCACTCTCATGCACACTTCACAGCACTCCAGCAGGGGGAAAGCAGACAGAGGGGAATGTAAAGCACAGAAGAGATCACATCAACACACTTTCTGCAGACATAACAATGAGTACCATATTGCATACCCTTACCTGTTGAAACTGGGTCCATACAATATAATCTGGAGATTAAAGAGGACAAAGGAATAAAGAGGGGTGCCCACCCTCCCAACTGGACAACAGTTTACCAATGTCAATCACTCCCTTCTGCTGTCAAACCACCTTTTCCACTGACTTTTTTGCAGGTGCTTCCAGGAAGCCAAATTGACAAGCAGGAGAAAAAAGACATACTTGTCATTGCTCCCCTGTCACTGAACCCAGAGGCAGTGCACTGCCACCATAATTGCTTGCCACTCACCAAAAGACCTGTCCTCAATACCTGTGTCCAACCTGCTTCTGCAGCCATTGAGTCTAGTGGTCATTTCCACATCTTGTGGCAATGAATTCCACAGACAAACTATGCACTGTGGGATGAAGTACCTCCTTTTGTCTGTCCTAAATCTCCTGCCAGTCGGTATGCATGCCTCTGCTGAAGTTAACCTGGTCGACTCCTGGTCTTCCAGGGGAGGGGCTGCAGCTCAGTGATGGAGCAGACTGCACAGTCACTGCTTATTCAAGAAGGGGGAAGGGGGAGGACTCTTGCTGAACTCAGAGTCCCACTTGCGGTGTAAGTGTAACACCTTGAGTAGGGTGACCAGATACAAAGTGGGACAGAGTGCCTATACCTTTAAGCATTGTATAGAAGCGGGGGAATGTGGGCAGGTGCAGCTCATCCTAGAAGGGTTTAAAAAACTGCACCTTCTGTTGTAAATGATTAAAGGTTTAGGCACTCTGTCCTCCATTGCATCAGGTCACCATACTTTGAGTGTCCCCAGCTTGTGAAGACGTGGAATGCAGAATGGCCTGAACCAGCTTCTGGATTTCAGGCTGAGGCTCCTCTATAAACAGCCCCAAACAGGCTCAAAGTGGAGATTCCTGTGAAACATCCCCCTTCAAAGGGGACTTTTGATGAGACCCACGGTCTCCTGTTGGAGGTCTCCTTCCTCTTTGCATTGGGACTGGCAGCAGAAGTGTGTGCACAGCATCTTTGGAAGGAAGGGGCCTCCTTGGAGTTCTGGTTCATTCAGCAGCTTTCAGAGTCATTTGAGGTTGAAAAGGGTTTTCTCAAAATGAGATGCTAATCATGCCCCTGGCTTTGCTTTCTAAAAAGAGCTTTCAAAAGCAGGAGGCTCTTTAAGCTTGTCCAGCCCTGTTTACATCACATCAGTGGAGATCTGGAGTGAATTCCAGGAAGGGACACTCCCCTTGGCTGACTCAAAGGGAGAAAACGAAAGTGACTGATTTCCCTGTGCCAGGAGCCATGGCAGCTCCGAAGGACATCCAGGACCTCTGCGATGAAGCCACCTGTCCCATCTGCCTAGACTATTTCAGGGACCCGGTGATCATTGTAGGGTGCGGGCACAACTTCTGCCGAGCCTGCCTGGCCCAGAGCTGGGGGGAGAAGCATGTAGAAGCCTCCTGTCCTCAATGCAGAGAGGCCGTGCAGGACAGGAGTTTCATTCCCAATCGACAACTGGCTAACTTTGTTGAAATAACTAAGAAACTCAGACTTGGGGGGCAAGGGGCGGCCAGTGGAGCAGAGAGGATTTGCAAGAAGCACCAGGAGCCCCTGAAGCTCTTCTGCAAGGACCACCAAGCCCCCATCTGTCTGGTGTGTGTCACATCCAAGGAGCATGAAAGCCACAAGGTGGTTCCTCGGGAGGAGGCTTTCCAGGAGTACAAGGTAGGAAACTGCCTGAGAATCGGGGGGGGGGGGGAGAGAGAAACTGCAGAAGTGCACTTATTAAAGAACAAAATTTGGCTTAGTCACATAAATAATTCTTCGGACCAAAGTACATCAAACACCTTCATAACTGGGAGGTTATCTCATTCCAAATGCACATGGATTCACTCTGACCCAAAGTGTGTGCAGCATGCTTTAACACATGATGCCCCCATCCCAGGTAGGACCAACCCAAGGATGCCTCAGCTGGCATGCCAAACGGTGCCCCCTTTACCCAGTGATGTGCCAGCCTCTGCTCCTGCCACTCTTCCATGCTCTGGCTCAGCACTCTCCTCCACATTTCCTCTTCCTCTCTGTCCCCCACTAACCTGCTGTCTGAAGTGACTGCTTCAGCTGGTTTCCTGGGTGTGCTGGTCGTGTCTGCAGGCAACACTGCAGAATAAGATAATTAGAGTTTTCCACTTCAAAATAATTTTTTGGCCCATGACATATGGCACTAACAGGTTCAGATTTGCTCCAGGGGTAACCAAGCCTGGATTCGGGGTACACTGCTTTCCTGGCTGGAGGTACAGTCTGCCGAGGGACTTCCTGGGCAGCAAAAAGTGCTGATCAGCCTTTGATGCCTCAGCAAGGGACTATGGAGGTTGAATGGGGTGGTAGTGCTTGTGTGGAGGGAGAGAGGACTTGAAAACCCTTTCAGAAACCCATGGCTGGAAGGTGGAGAGATCCAGGGTACCACCTGGAGGAAGGAGGCCTGGATGGGCCAGGAAAGCCTCCTGAATGGGAGAAGGAGGTGGTGGGGGAAGGCTAATGAGTCATGTTGGGAATGAGAGGTGCTCGCAACAGTGGGAAGACACGGATCACGGTCCACCTCCAGGAAAACACCTGAGGTGTCCATAGAAAGTCACTGGCCTTTCCATTGAAAACATCTCAAAGAGCAGGGCTAGATTTTGGGTTCCAGTTTGTCAAGCGAAGAGCATATGAAGTATCTGTGGGGTGTTTTGGTTTCTTCTTAAACCCATGGTCTTCAACCTTTTTTGTGACCAGACCTCAATAAAGTCCATCACCAGTCCCACCTAGCCCCTATCGCTGCCTGTCCCAGTCTACCCCTGTGTCCTCAAAATGGCCTCTACCTCTTGTGTCTTCAGAACAACCTGCTGTGAGGTAGCAGCCTGAACAGGGCTGGCCTTCAGAGCTTTGAAAGGTTTTGAAAGGCTCTGAAAGGTTGCCATGACTCCCCCCCCCAACTGGGGCTATGGCCCACAAGTTGAAAGATACTGCTGTAAACTGCCTTGAAGGTCAGAAAGGGCAGGATATAAATAGCTCAGACAAATAAAATATGGGCAGAGTTGGAAGGAGGGTGTTCCTCATAGCTTGGTGGCTCAGGATGAGTCTCCTGATTCTGCTTCTCTCCTCTTCCCTCCTCTCTATCCACCCCCAACAGCAAATGTGACTCTGGATCCAGACACGGCTCATCCCCGGCTCATCCTCTCTGAGGATCGCAAAAGCATGGAAATGGTACAGAGGCATCAAGATCTGCCCGACAATCCTGAGAGATTTGATGTATTGCCTGCTGTGCTGGGCTGTGTGGGATTTACTGCAGGCAGACACTTCTGGGAAGTCACTGTGGAAAGTGAGGAAAAATGGGCTGTGGGGGTTGCTAGAAAGTCAGTGAGGCGAAAGGGCAATTTTTTCTTGGGTCCTGAGAAAGGGATCTGGGCTGTGGGGAAGAGGGAAGGTCAGTACAGAGTTTTTAATCCCCCCAATTACACTCCTCTGCCCTTGAGCCAGGAGCTCAAGAGGATCCGAGTGAGTCTGGACTGTTCAGGGGGACAGGTGGCCTTTTCCGATGCTGACACAGGGGCCCATATCTACACTTATGCAGGAGCCTCCTTCTGCGGAGAGACCCTCCTCCCTTTCTTTTATGTGTATAGTAAAGCCCTCCTGAGACTGTCTCCCTGAAACAGACGCAGGATCTTCTTCACAGGCTCTGCTGGTTTTTCTCTCCAGACCAGAAAGGCTAACAAGAAGAGCCATTTGGCAGCCAGAGCCTCTTTTCCAGTTCTGCAAAGGCCTCTAAACTCTTTCAGTCAGTCATCAAACTGGTTGGCAACCTTCAGTCTCGAAAGACTATGGTATAAGCCTACAGCACCCGGTATTCCCAGGCGGTCTCCCATCCAAGTACTAACCAGGCCTGGCCCTGCTTAGCTTCCGAGATCAGACAAGATCAGGCATCTCGAGAAAACTGTGTCAGTCATCAAACTAAATCACATGAAATCTGCTTTTTCCTCTGTGACTCAGAATTCTCTTTTCCTCCTTCAACTCATTTCTTGAAGAGTAAACTACACATTCATGGCAAAAAAAGAATAGCATAATCCATTCTATTCTGAGGAAGCAGTGGGTGTCCCATTGGGTGTCTCATTTCCAGCACTGGTGCAACCGCAATGCAGCCCCAAGGTGAGGGAACAAATGTTCCCATACCTTGAGGCTACCTCTGTGACTGCCTCCCCACCACAGGATACAGTGCACGCCCCATTGGCACAGTTGCAGTGACACTGGAAAATTGTATAGGATTGGGCCTTGGGGCAGCTGCCCTAGGCCCCACACTTGGAGAGGTCCCATAGAATGCTGCCCTTCACTTCTTGTCTCCCCATGTTGCTGCCATAAGCAAGCATTCTGACAAGAAGCACAGTTAAAAGTGCAGGGGAAGACCGGGGCTGGTCTGCGCTCGCTTCTGTACTGAAGTGCTGGATGGCTGGGCAGAGTTGGAGAGAAGGAGGGACCATCCTATGCATGTCTATCCCAAATTAAGTCCCATTCATTTTAATGGGACATAGTCCCAGGTAGGTGTATAAGATTGAACCTTGAAGCAAAGAAGGCAGCAGATGGAGTTTTGCCCTATGATAAAAACAATGATGTAATTAATCTACCACATCCTATGCCTATTACATTTCAGTACACATTAAGGACTCCCACAAATGGAGCCACAGGTACAGAGAAGAAAGAGAGTAACTGTAATCCAATTCAACAAACATGGAGGTGCGTGGGCAGGGAGCATTGCTGCCAAGATTACAGATCCCCTGGATGCATGAGCAGTGGTGTTGCTAAGGGGGGCAGGAGGCCAATTGCTCCAGGCTCCACGCTGCCAGGGGGTGTCATGTGACTCATAATGCCTGTGTGGCCTCCCCATAACTCAGAATGCCCACTGGAGCCTTTAAACTGGGACTCCCAGTTTGCAAAAACTGGGAGTCCCTGTTTAAAGGCTCCAGTGGGCATTCTGAGTTATGGGGAGGCCACACAGGCATTATGAGTTTGCAGAAACTGGGAGTCCCAGTTTAAAGGCTGTAGGAGCAGCTTGCCCACCTCATGGGAACTCATGACCCATAGTTTGAGAGCTCCTGATCTAGACTATTTCCAGGCAGAAATGGGCATCCAGTTAGGGCCACTAGCCAGGCTCCTGCTTTCATATCTCTCAATCCTGCATTCACTCTTCCTTTTTCTTCTCTCTGTGAATGTGCAAACCAGACAAAGCAAACCTCCTTTATGGTTGCTTTTCAGGGAGACTCTGGGGACATTTTAGGCAGAATCCTTCTTTCCTGAGATCTCCAGACACAACTGGTGCCAAATGCTGCACCCAAAATCATGACTGGGCCCCATTTCTCAAGAGTACAATATTCTGAGATGGTTAAATTTTCATGAATGCCCAGTCTCACGTTCAGTCCCACTCAAAGTTCTGATTATTGTTTTTCAGGAAAATAAATGTTTATGCAGTTGCAAATCTTTGTCATGGATTCGTGATGTTACAGATGCTAGCCAATCAGTGCTGAATATGACCAGCAAGCTAGTTTTTCAAAGCCTTTTTCTAACACATATGTTGCTGTTCATTCTAAATCATAGATATGTTGTTCCCCATATTTAAGGAAATGTAGGGTACCTCTGGACAAGATTCATGACAGTTGAAAGAAAACCTGAAATGTTTCTTGCTCCTTGTTGCTTACCTTTTTTTTCCCCTTCCAGTTCATTCATGTATGTTTATCTCTTGAGGACCCAATGTGATAACTCATCTTCAAATGAGTGAACAGATTTTGTGGTAAAAACACTGACTATGAAGCCATGTGGGTTATGTCTATGATATTTCAACTGCGATTTGCAGGCATACATGCAAATAAAGACTTCATGCTACAGCCAACTACATCCTGTGTACTTGCCCTGCGTGTTCCATGGTTACTTTAGCTCTAATTAATGAAACAAAGACAGAACCTCTTTAGTCCTGACCCATCTGTTAGTGGCTGCCTGTAACCTATTGCCCTCTCCCCTCAAGCAACACCTGCTTGGCAACACCCCTCTGTTAGGGTAAGGAGGGGGTTTCAGCACCTGTGGGCTGACCCAGGGCATCTAGTGCATTGGTTCCCAAACTTTTTAGCAGCGGGACCCACTTTTTTAAAGGACACTCTATTGGGACTCACTCAGACTTAAAAAAGGAAATCTAGAAAAAATATTTTATTTATAAGTAATAATAACCAGAAAGAACCCTCAGATATTATCTCCCTGTATATACACATGCTTGCAAACTGCAGGAGCATTTTGCAGGGTAATTAGCAGCAGCACCCAGTGTCACAATGGCTGTGTTTAGAAAATGAGGTCCCTGTCTGCACTACAGCTTTTTTGTTCCGCCTTCACATGGCTCCCCTTCTGGGTAGATCTGGGCTCTGGGATACTCTGGTCAGTCGTATCCCAGCATCACAGAAGATCACGCAACAGGACCTCCCAGCAGACATGACTGCCCAGAGCCCAGAATTACCCATGAGAGGAGTCATGCAGAGGTGGTATGAATAGGTCTGCTCCCCAGGTGGGTGGATCCACCTGAAAGCCAGATCTGGCCCCTGGGCTTTGGTTCACACTGCCCTGAGCTACAGTATCTGATTTTTGAATAGCCTCAGAGCTTGAGACAATTAGTTATCTGATCTTTCCATCACCCTTAAGAGACCCACCAAAAATCAGGTTGTGACTCACAGTTTGGGAACCACTGGTCTAGTCTAGTGGCTAGCATGCTCCCTTCCTGCTCCTCTCCCCCCCCCCCCCCCGCCCCATATGGACATGCAGCTGAATGGAGAATGCCTTGGTTGAATGAATCCACTGTCCCCTATCCAGGAGATCTGGCAAGCCAGAGGGGTTCTCTGGCAAAAACCCCCTCATAAGAACAGCCCCACTGGATCAGGCCATAGGCCCATCTAGACCAGCTTCCTGTATCTCACAGTGGCCCACCAAATGCCCCAGGGAGCACACCAGATAACAAGAGACCTCATCCGGGTGCCCTCCCTTGCATCTGGCATTCTGACATAGCCCATTTCTAAAATCAGGAGGTTGCACATACACATCATGGCTTGTAACCCATAATGGATTTTTCCTCCAGAAATTTGTCCAATCCCCTTTTAAAGGCATCCAGGCCAGATGCCATCACCACATCCTGTGGCAAGGAGTTCCACAGACCGACCACACGCTGAGTAAAGAATTTTCCCCTCCTAGGAAAACTTTGATTTTGAGAGGAACCTCCTGAACCTTAGGGGTTCCTCTCAAAATCACTCTCAAAGTAGTGCTTGCAGAGCAAGGACATGTGACAATCCACTGTACTTCCCATACCGGAGCCAGGGCAGGCTCAAAGTTAAAACAGAGTGTATTAAAAGCCATATTTAAAAAGGGTTAAACTGAACAAGCAAGGAAGACAAAGAAACAAACAAGAGCAGAGAGATGCACTAATGCTTGCCACCAACATCTGGGGCTGAGTTAGCAGGGGGAAAGCAGACAGAGGGGAAACATAAGCACAGAGGAGATCACATCAACACACTTTCTGGTGTGCTCCTTGGGGCATTTGGTGGGCCACTATGAGATACAGGAAGCTGGACTAGATGGGCCTATGGCCTGATCCAGTGGGGCTGTTCTTATGAGAGCCATCTTGCATACCCTTACCTGTACAAACTGGGCCCACACAATATAATCTGGAGATTGAAGAGGACAAAGGAAAAGGAAAGAAGAGGGGTGTCCAAGTCTCCCAGCTGGGCAACAGCTTTACCAATGTTGATCACTCCCTTCTGCTGCCAGACCACCTTTCCCCTGACTTTTTTGCAGAGCGCAAAATCAGTTTCACCTAAGGGACGGTGGGGGGGGGGGGGTCAGGCACACTTTAGCCTGGTAAAGTGATTTCAGAAAATTTAAGTATTCTAAATGCACACCTAGTAATTTATTAAATAAAAGGCCCTTCTAGTCTAGCATCCTGCCAGGTACTTCCAGGAAGCCAAATTCAGAAGCAGGAGAAAAAAGACATACCTGTCATTGCTCCCCTGCAAAGGTATGCAGAGGCTGCCACCAAACCCAGAGGAAGTGCACTGCCACCATGATACTGCCACCATAATTACTGCCCAGAGTTTAGTTAGTCTGTGGAACTCCTTGCCAAAGGAAGTAGTGATGGCATCTTGCCTAAATGCCTTTAAGAGGGACTTGGACAAATTTCTGGAGGAAACGTCTGTCACAGGTTACAAGACATGATGGGTATGTGCAAGCTCCTGGTTTTAGAGGTAGGCTATAGCAGAGTGCCAGATGAAGGGGAGGGCACCAGGGCGCAGGTTGTGTCTTGTCTTGTGTGCTCCCTGAAGCATTTGGTGGGCCTCTGTGAGATACAGAAAGCTGAACTAGATGGGCCTTTGCCTGATCCAGTGAGGCTCTTCTGATGTACTTAGGTTCTTTTGGTTGATTGCCTCTCACCAAAAGACTTGTCCTCAATGCCTGCGTCCAATCCCCTTCTGCAGCCATCGATGTTAGAGGCCATTTCCACATCTTGTGGCAATGAATTCCACAGGCTAACTATGCCCTGTAGGAAGAAGCAGCTCCTTCTGTCTCTCCTAACGCTCCAGCCAATCAGATGGCATCCGTCTGTTGATGCCAATCTGATCTTCTTCCTGGAGAGGAGCTGCAGCTCAAGAGTTGAGCAGGCTGCACAGTCACTCCTCATTCAAGAATGGGGTGGGGGAGGGAGTTTTCTGAGCTCAGAGTCTGAGCCCCTCTGGCTGTTCTTTTGTGTCATACTTTGAGTTTGTCCCCCAACTCCTAAGATTGCAGAAGGGTCTGAACCAGCTTCAGGCTTTCAGGGTGAGGCTTCTTCCCTGCAAAGAGCCCCCAGCAGGCTCCAGGAGGGGATCCAGGAGAAGCATCCCACTTCCAAGGGGACTTCTGATGAGACCCACCGTGTTTGGAGTCTCTAGGGGAGGGCTGTGGGGAGATCTCCTTTGCATGGGACTGACAGCAGCAGAAGTCTCTGCTCAGTGCCTATGGAAGGGAGGGGCTTCCTGGGGGTTCTGGTTCAATCAACGACTTAAACAGTCGTTTGAGGCTGGAAAGGGTTAATATCTGGCTGCAGGAGCTGATCACACCCCTGGCTTGCCAAAGCAAGAGGCTGATTCAACTCATCCAGCTTTTCCACGCCCACTTTGAGTCCCATCAAGGGGGATCCCCAACCCTTTCCACGAAGGGGAACACCCCTTGGCTGACTCAAAGGGGAGTAAACCAAAGTGACTTCGATTTCCCTGTGCCAGGAAGGCATGGCAGGGGGCAGTCCTCTCCAGGATCTCTGCGATGAACTGACTTGTCCCATCTGCCTGGACTATTTCATGGATCCAGTGACCATCATAGAGTGTGGGCACAACTTCTGCCAAGCCTGCCTGACCCAGAGCTGGGGGCAGAGGCACCTTGATGCCTCCTGCCCCCAGTGCAGAGAAGCCTTTCAGTGGAAGAGCTTAATCCCAAATCGGCAACTAAAAAATGTGGTTGAGATAGCCAAGAAATTCCATCTTCAGGGGCAACGGAGGGCCAGAGAAGTGGAGAGAGTTTGCAAGAAGCACCAGGAGCCCCTGAAGCTCTTCTGCAGAGACCACCAAGCCCCCATCTGTGTGGTGTGTGACAAGTCCAAGGAGCATGAAAGCCACAAGGTGGTTCCTCTGGAGGAGGCTTTCCAAGAGTACCAGGTAGGAAAGGGCTGAGGATCTTGATGGGGGGGGGGGGTGGACTTATGGAGACCAGTGTTTGATCTCATTCCAGGAGTGCCAAGGGATTTAAAAGACTCCTCCCTTCCTGGGTGTCCATGTAGAGAAATAGGTCACTCCTAGTCATGATGAGCACCCAGCTGGCAGTGTGTCCAGACTGGGATCACTACCTGCCTGCCTTCCTCCAGGAAAGCACCTGAGATGTCCATAGGAAGTCACTGGCCTTTCCACAGAAAGCATCTCCAGATGTAGATTTTGGGTGACCATTGTATGTGGTGATTTTAAAGAAAGAACATTTTATGTGCACTTTACTGACACTGGTGACCGTTTTTAATATATGTGTTAGGACAGCACCCTGGTGGAGAACTATTGACTCAAAAGACATTGGAATTTATACCAATTTATATTTATTTATACCCTGGGTATTTATACCCTGGGTATAAATAAATGTGAGTCCAGCAACTCTGTTCTGCCTATGGGTTTCATCCACTCCAGCATATGACAAAATGCAGTGAAGCTGAAGGAAGCTTTGGAGAAGGTTCTTGGTGGAATGTGTGTTCATCTTTCCTGTCTCAGAGAGTTTTTCACTTGGGGTTCCAACTGGATAAACTGTTAAAAGTTCTAGAATTGTGGGATCAAGGGACTCAGGGGGCTGCCGGAAAAATACTGAAACTTGGGACAGGGAGAAAACACTTTGTCCAGTTGACTTGATCCCATTTGTCTGTCTCTTAACTGTCATCTCTCTGTGTTTATGTGTAAATATATAAGTAGTCCCTCCAAAGGAACTCAGCATGAACTTTCATTTCTCACCAGGATCAGATCCGTAGCAGGCTAAAGACCTTGAGGGCAGAAAGAGAAAAAATACAGATATGTAAAGCAGACACAGAAAAAAAAAGCCAAGACCTGCTAGTAAGTGTCACGATTGTTGGGCAGTTAAAAGATACATGAACCTAGTTCTGGAGACATGGAATAGATAATGCAAGAGTCCAAAGGCATGTGGTAGCTCTGCTCCTCAAATCCTCCCTGGCTGGAGTGACTGATCTTCTATGCATGGCCATTTTGAAGGTGGGGCCCTTGAGGTCTATAGAAAACTCTTTCATGACTAAATGTTGATATGGTCTGTATGAAAAGTCAGAAACGTCCTTCCTATCCTGTCGTATCTCTTGGTGCTTCCAAGACTCACTCAGGTTACAATCCTATACACACTTACATGGGAGTAAGACCCATTGAGCTCCATGGGACTTACTTCTGAGTAGACATGCAAGGGCTAGTGCTCTCAGTCCTTTGGTTTGCCATTTTTTTCTTCCTATCTAATTGTTGCAGAACCAAACAGAAGAAGAGAGGCAAAAGACCAAGGCTGAGTTTCGACAAATACACCACTTTCTGGAACAACAGGAGCAAAGCCTTCTGGACCAAATAGGACTGGTGCAGAAGGAGATTTCGAGAAGGAGGGAGGAGCACCTGGCCAGACTCTGCAGGGAACTCTTCTCTCTGGAACATTTCATTCAAGAGATGGGGGAGAAGTGTCAGCAGCCAGCCAGTGAATTCCTGTGGGTAAGGTCTGTTCTGCTGAGCTCCAGTAGCCACCCTTGCTGCAGCAATCTGCACTAATTGCCATTTCCAGGCTGTCTTCAAGTGCGTTGCATTAGTCTATCTTGGATGGTACCAGGGACCACTAACTAACTGAAACTGAATCAAGACAGAGCAGGGGTTCTTTCGGACAGTGAGTCGTCCTTTCATGGAAGGGAGTGCCCTTCCTCTGGAAGAACAACATGCAATATTAATGAAGCCACATGTAGTCAAAGGTTGTGTGAGTATTCTGCGCTCCAGCCAGCGGTGTCACTAGGGTTTGCTTCACTCAGTGTGGAAAGCCAGCACATCACCCCCGTGATGGACCTCCTCCAGTGCAGTTTGTGGGTGTGGGTGTGGTTGAAAAAAGAGCAAAGTTCATGAATGTTTTTATCTTAGAAATGCAAACCCTTTTGCTAGCTACATGCATTCTCCCAGGAGTCCTGAGTGCGCCTTCTGCAAACCTACACTATTCTATGTATCATGATGACCACCACCTAAACAGGTCCATGTGATTCAGGTACATCTGCAGCTGGTGCACCAGACAGAGTTGGGCGAGATGCCAGTGGCCACCACCTGGCAATGTAGGAGCAGCTGTAGATCCAGAAGGACTCTCAGTCTGCACCGCTCTTCCTGCAGTGGAAGTGCCACCCCATTCAGAAAGGGCTGATGGTCCAGCACCTGCATTGGGGAGTTCCTGATGCCAAGAGTATATTTCTCCTTACTCGGCTCACCTCAGCAGTTCACTGGGAGCCTTCAACTAGCAGCATCCAAACCCAGTGATTTATTGCCTGTGTCACCAGTCTCGGTTTGGAGGCAGAAGGAGCTGCTGTAGAAAGGGGTGAAGGGCAAAATGGTAGACGTGGGAGGAGAGAGGGTCTCAAATCTGGGAAATATGCCTGGGAAGGAAATGAATGAGCATTTTGCAGTTACCTATAAGACAAGCTCATGCACAACAGTTCAGGTCAGTGGTAATTAGGGCAACATGGAAGCTGCAAATTAAGCAAGAGTGTTTTGTGTTGAGAATATTTTTTCCTCTTACCCAGGGATTAGCCTCTGGCTTCAGAACAGGTCTGCTCAGACATACGTTGACACAGGTGAACCCCAGAAGGCAGATCCAGAGCTGGAAAGGAGATAGGATGTTGACAGCACCATTGCTGCCAGTATTGCCCCCTAACAGCCCTTGCTGTGCCTCTGCCCTATACCCTACATCGTCCTCCCTCCTCCCCTGGCATGGTGCCAAGGGTCTCAATGTATCCACTGGCATGCCACCATCCCTGACAGACAGCTACACCTGACGGTGGGGCACATTTGCAACTGATTTAAAGTGTCTTACGCCACCAGAACACTTGTTCTAGCATAAGGATGCCTTAGAATTAGGCTGTGGCATACCTGAACTGTTGAACATTTGAGTAAACCGCTCTGCATTGTTCTGAAATAATAATAATAAAATAATAATAATATCTTTATTCAAGACTTTTATTCAAGGCGGTTTACATAGGCAGGCTTATTAAATCCCTGTAGGGATTTTTACAATTTGAAAGAATGTTCTATCTTACAAGAACCACAACATTCAGGAGTTACTTTCTTGATCTGGTTTCACATTCTGGCCTCCATCCTCCCACGCTCAGAGCAGATGGAATAACTCAGCTCAGCTTGTCAGCTGCTTCAAGGTCACACGGTGCTGGTGGCCTCGAATTTGGATGTTATCTTCAGGCAAATGGAGGCTCTACCCTCCAGACCTCCTGCCCGGGAAAGGAAAGGGCAGAACTTTGCCTGCTGACAGGAAGATCTTTGCTCCACTCTGGAGCTGCAGGCTTAGATCCTGAGTGGAGCATGCAAAACCGATTGCTGCTGACTGGAGGACCAGAGAGCACCTCTGTCCAGGGTCTGAGAAGACGGACTCGCTTGTGGCAGGCTCTAAGGTCTTTTTCTTTTCTTTTCAGGATATTGGAAGGACCTTGCAGAGGTACGTGGATCCCACTCATTCCCCTTCTTGTCACCTGATGCTGGGAACAGTCTGAGAAGAATGCAGGTCTCTTGGGGAAAGAATGCAAGATTCTCCACCCTCTTTAAACATTCCATTTTCACATCCATCAGGATTGCCAAACCTCTGTCACCTTCCCTCAGCTGCATAGGTGCCTGCTGTATTTTATATCCATTTACACTGCCATAGCTAGAGAAGCCTCCTCCCCAGAGCACTCCCCAGTCTGCCCTTGCCTATGTCTCCGGGCTTTCTGCTCTGCCCTTCTCCTCCATGCCATCCTTTTGTCCAGTCAGTAATTCCAGTTTGGATGGATTGTGGGATCAGATTTTTTTTTTCTCAACAACAGGTCTGAGAAGGTGTTTGAGAATCCTGTGGCTTTTCCTCCTGAGCTCATTTGCAGAATCAGGGGATTCTGTGATGTAAAACATCTTCTGGAGGGTGTCAAGAAGCAATTCCCAGGTAATGAAGAACGATGTGCCAGCATGCATAAGATTGGTGGGTTTGGACAGTAGTTGCCCTGCTTGGTTTGATCAGCAGGGCTCTTCTGATCTCAAAGGGATGTCAAGGCCTTTACATAGGCTACTTCTTGTGGGTTCCTTCCTATGTCATTTTTCCAGCTTATGAAAGAACCCTCTTCAACGTTCCCTCTAATTTTGAAGGAGGGTGTACAGGTCAGCCGAGGAGTGGGGGGGGAGAGTCCTGGAGGTCCTCTTCTACATAAGGGGACATTCTTTCCCTAACCAGGAGCAAGCATCAGAAGCACAGAGGAGTGTATCCAGACCTGGCTAGCAAATTTGCTGGTGCAGGTCCATATGGGATTGGGTCCAGGAAGGGGGCTAGAATTTGATATGCACTGCTGCTGTTAAACCCACCCCCTTCACAGAGCAGATCTGCACATCCCCTGCCTCTGCTGCCTGTCCATCCTGCCTTGTCCTGGCCCCCATCGCCACCTCGTCCCACCTACCCTACTTCTACAGGTCCCAGGGGATCTGCTGGTACACACAGGAAAGCTCCAGTCTTCTCACAGGTGCTCCGGCAGTGCACACCTCTGCACTCTGCTGTTTATTATGGCTGCTATAAAGCAGTCGGCTCTGGTGGTACTGGCTGGGTGGCCCAATCAGGCTGTAAGTTCATTCAAAAGGCGATAAACTCAAAATGCCGTCCATCCATTGCCCGCCACCCTGTGTCCTTCTTTCCTCCCACTTTTGTAATATCGGTCTTTAGCCATCATGAGGACAGAGAGAGTCCATATTGTGGACCATATTATGAGTCCATTGACCCATATTTAATCTCCAGGTTACAGGTAAATAGTTTAAATAGCATATATATCAATAAGAATGGTTGGTTAGTTGGCAACCTTCAGTCTCGGAAGACTATGGTATAAGCCTACACCACCCAGTAATCCCAAGTGGTCTCCCATCCAACTATTAACCAGACCTGACTCTGCTTTGCTTCCAAGATCAGACAAGATTGGGCACCTGCAGGATAACTGATGCTATTCGTAACTTCACCCAGAAGCATGCAATAAGAGGACACAACAAAAGGATATGTAGACACATCCATCACCAACATCTAGATTCCTTACAAAGTCCTTCATAATATTTACTATTATTTCATTCATTTGATTTTTACCCCGTCTTTCTCCCCAAAGGGCACCCATTGCCCCCTAAAAATAATTTTTGGCTGTGTCAAATGTAATTTGAGGTCTTTGGTCCCACTGCCCACTGATAGAGGTGGATGAAAAGTATTTTATTTTTTCACGGAAAACTGTTTTATTTTTGGTGTTTTCCAAAGTTAGAAGCACAGAAAGCAGTGTTGTGTGTTTTTATTCCAAGGGCTCATTTTTATAAATTATAATTATACATTATAATAGCTTCAAAAATGTACTAGGTAGGTGATATAGGTGGTATAGGTACAGCCACACACATGTAGAGAGAGGTGTTAGAGAATATGGAGAGAGTGGTTTTATTTTATTTATTTTTTTGCAAATTTGGGATGTTTTGTTTGTTTGTTTTTACAAAAAATGAGAAGTACATAAAGCATTGTTATGGGTTTTTATTTAATTGTCACCAAAAACATCCATTGATTACTCATAAGGGGGCAGTCCAGTTCAGCATTCCATTTTGATCTAAGCTCATGCCTGTCGTGCTTTTTAAGTAGTAATTGGTATTTATAAACAAATATTGCCACCTTCTTTTCATTTGACTCTATAAGTATCCCTAAAAGTGGGGGCATTTTGACAACAACTGTTACCCTGCACGTGCCTGATCTTGTCTGATCTTGGAAGCTAAGCAGGGTCAGGCCTGGTTAGTACTTGGATGGGAGATGGCCTGGGAATACCGCGGTGCTGTAGGCTTTCGAGACTGAAAGACCATAGTCTTAGACCATAGACTGAAAGACCATAGTCTTTCGAGACTGAAGGTTGCCAACCATTTTTTGGGAAACGGATAATGCCAAGGGGACCTATCTCTGCCACTCAGCACAACAGTTTCCAAGCTGATTCTGCTTCTTTTTCCTCCTCTCCCTCTACCCCCAGCAGCAAACGTGACTCTGGATCCAGACACGGCTCATCCCCACCTCATCCTATCTAAAGATCGCAAAAGCCTGAGAAGGGGAGAGCAATGTCAAGCTCTGCCCGACAAGCCTGAGAGATTTGACTATTGGCCTTTTGTGCTGGGATGTGAAGGATTCATTGCAGGCAGACATTTCTGGGATGTGGAGGTGGGAAATGAGGAAGGCTGGGCTGTGGGGGTGGCCAGAAAGTCAGTGAGGAGAAAGGGCTACTTTGCCTTTGATCCCAAGGAAGGGATCTGGGCTCTGGGGAAATGGAGAGGTCAGTACAGAATTGTGAATCCTCCTGATGACACTCCTCTGTCCTTGAGACAAAAGCTCAAGAGGATCCGAGTGACTCTGGACTGTGCTGGGGGGCAGGTGGCCTTTTCCGATGCTGACACAGGTGTCCATCTCTATACTTGCTCAGGAGCCTCCTTCGGCAGAGAGACCCTCCTCCCCTTCTTTTATGTGTCCAGTAAAGCCCACCTGAAACTTTCTCCCTGAGGCAGTCACAGGAACTTCTTCACAAGCTCTGCTGGCTTTTCTCTCCAGACCTGAATGATTAACAAGAAAGTAATGAAGAACCATTGAGCAGCTGGAAACATTTTTCCACCCCTGCGAAGGCCTCTCCTCTTTCAGTTTAAATGACTTTTTCCTGCTTTTCCTTCTGTGACCCAGAATTTTCTCTTCCTTCTTCAATTTATTTCTTGAAGAGAAAATTACATATTCATGGGAACAAGTAATAGCATCATCCAGTGGTTTTCAAACTCTCATGGAGGGTTTGAGCCACTGTAAGTGCTTGCATGGGCGGGGGGGGAAGGCGGCGGGGGCAGGTGGAAGGCAGCGGTGCAATCCCCAGGATAGCGCCACTCAGGGGGCTGCAGGGGCTTGGGTGCACTTACCCAAGCCCCTGCAGCCCCCTGAGCGGCACAATCCTGGAGATCGCACTGCTGCCTCCTCCCTGCCTCCAGGCTGCCCCCGCCCCTTAAGGGGACAGAGGTCAGGGCCCACAGGCTGGGTCATCACGATGCCCTAGTTTGAAAAGCCCTGGCCTAATCTATTCAAGCCTGAGGCAGAAATGGGTGCCTTAGGGGCACTAAACATCCCCAAGCTTCCTCAGACCTGCTTTCAATCTTCCTTTTCCTTCTCCCTGAGAAGATGCAGACCAAATAAAACTCCATTCATTGTTGCTATTCAAAGAAGCTCTTGGGACATTTCAGGCAAAATCCCTCCTTTCTGAAATCTCCAGCCCCAGCTGGGGCCAAAGGCTGCAGCCAAAATGTTGATAGGACCCCTTCGAGCACACGACTCTGATGCCGTTAAATCTTCATGGACTCCTGGTTTCTTTCTCAGCCTAACGCAAAGTTCTGATTTATTATTTTTAAGGAAAATAAATGTTTACGGAGTGGCAAATCTGTGTCACGGATGATGAAAGTGGGTTCAAATGTCCCCTACTCATGTAGACCTCCAACAAGCCCCTAACTAGCACAGGATGCAGTGTGGGCTGCTCGGCCCTGCTGGGCTGTTAATGATCTGAGCCTTTAGGACCTCCAACCCTTTACTCACATAGGTAGGGGGGGGGTCAAAACACTATTGACAGTGCCACAACTCACCATGTAAGTGGCCTCTCCCTTTGCCACTGGAGCTATACAGGTTGGTGGGAGCAACACGAAGGCAGCGTTGCTGTGCTGCCCAGTATGGCTCCTGCAGCAAGGCAGGGCCACTTACATAGTGCATTGTATCGCCATCAATCTTCGCATTTTGACTCCCCCCTAGCTATGCTGCCGCTCTCGCTTCTTGCCCACAGTGATGAGTCTCTCCTCCCAGAAGCTCTCTGGCTGAGCTCTTGGGCAGCTGGAACAAAGGGCCACAACTCCCACCTGGCTGCAATGTTTTCTTGCTTGGCTGAAATGATGTCACTGTGTTGCCTGATCTCTGCCTTCTCCACTCCTGGAGGGGACCCAGTAGGAACGTGAACCAATCAGTTGACTCCTGTCTGACTCCAACATCCCTGACTCAGAAGGGAGAGGCTTTCTCCCCCACAACCTTATGGCCTTTGTAAAACTCAAGCTACCTGCAGTTCCCAGCCCTGAATCCACAGAAGCCGCCACAGAGCTGAAAACTAGAAAAACAGATAGAAACTACACAGAAAGGAACAGGAAAACTTGGGGAAGGACAGATTCATCACATCCTTTGCCATCTCTGAAGGTCCCCGGAACGTATTGGTTCTCAGATTATCATAGCCAGAGGTAACACTTATGGTTAAAATTTCTGGATATGGTTGGTATACTCAGAGATTTGAACCATGATTCCTGCAACACCTAGGAGGGCCTGCATTTGAGAAGCCTATGCTCTAGGGCAGTATTTCTCAACCTGTGGGTCAAGACCCACCAGGTGGGTTGTGAGCCAATTTTGGGTGGGAAAAATGTCATTTTTAATATATTAGACTTGATGCTATCGTGGTATGGGACTGCATTTGGAGAAAACTTGTACACATTGTACTTTTAACAGGCTACTCTGTATATGCTTTTAACAATGATAGTAAATGGGACTTAGAGCCCAATCCTGAGCTCTGCATGCCAGCTTATGCCGGCACGTACTGTCGCAAACGTGCCATAAGGCATGTTTGTGAGCCCTAATGTTGGGCTGGTGCTGGGCTAGTGCCGGGCAGGTGCCCGGCCTCCACTGCTTGGCAGTCATGCAGACCGCCAAACGGCGGAGAAGAAAGCGGGGGTGTGGGGGCATGGAGAGGAGGCGTTTTGGGGAGGGGGAGGCAGGGAGGAGGCAGGGAGGAGGCATGATGGGGAGGCAGGAGGCAGGGGGAGGCATGCTGGGGGGAGGGAGTGGGGACAGAGGGAGGTGGGACCCATGGAGCTTTGCTCCACCAGATCCAAAGCCTCTGCGTCAGGCTCACCGTCCTTTACCATTGCGGCGCTACTCCCTTTCCCCAGGGGAAGGGGATGAAAGTCCCCTTCTCCCAAGGTGCCACCCGCGGCTCCCTTGGGCATGCAGGATACGGCGGCAGCCATTTTCGGTGCCGCTACACCCGCGTGCCCCAGGCAGCTCAGGATTGGGCTGTTACTCCTGGGTAAGTGTGGGTAGGATTATAGCCTAGAATTGTTAAAAATTTTCCTGCTTGATGCTGTCACTTTCGGTCATGACATCACTTCTGTGTGGTCCTGACAGATTCTCATTCTAAAAAGTGGGTCCCGGCACTAAAAGTTTGAGAACCATTGCTCTAGGGTGAAATGATCCCCAAATTCCATTCACTTCCGGCTGCATTCATGCCTACTTTGTCAGTTTGTTAAAACCTATGTTAATGTCATCATGGTGGAACTTCTGCAGTGCTCATATACTCCCACTTCTTTGGAATTAAACTGCTTCTCTCTCTCTCCATGCTGAGAATAAAAGCCCCAGAGTGGCTATCCCAGAATTCCCTTGCACTGAGTTCAAGACTATGGAAAAGACTTCTTTTGAAATGCCACTTTGGTCAATATTTATGCCCAGGAGGACAGAGAAGGTGACTAACAACTTCAAAGCACCAAATTCCCCCATCCCTTTCCACGCCATTTTCATGCTGCTAAACCCTTCTTTTGATAGTTCTCTCTTTTCCCAGTTTATAATCAAGCTATGTTCAAGCATGTATGCTTTCAGCAAGTCAGTGGTTGGCTCTTCACCATCCCTCTTGAAACATTATTTAGTATTCCACACAGAAAAGAAAGTGTTACATAATTTTATCATTATTTGAGCAGGTTCCATATCTTCCATGAGGTTTGTTCATTTTGCAACCGGTCCAACCTGCTTCAAGCACAAGTGCCCAGCCCCATCGCCCTATCATTAAGGCTGTGCAAAAAAAAAAAAAAGGGAAGCATTTTGACATTCTGATTCAAGCCTATTCCAGGATCTTTGCCTTAAAATGTTGAAATGAGTCCCAATTTCCAGTAGTACTCAATAAAAAAGAAAAGAAAAAGTTACAAGATAATAGAACAATTAATAATAATAATAATAATAACTTCATTTCTACCCCACCTTTCTCCCCGAAGGGACTCAAGGCGGCTTACAACATAATTAAAAACAATTTAAAAACAAATAAAAACATATTAACACATACTAAAAACAGCAATCAGAGTAAAAAAAAATAGGTAAAAAGAGCATAGAGCAGCAGCAAGTCATAAAAGAATCAGGCCTGTAAAAAATATTAAAAGATGTTAAAAAGATGTTAAAAGGCCAAGAACTCAGAAGGCCTGTTTAAACAGAAGGGTCTTCAGGCCTTGCCGAAAGGTCTCAAGAGAGGGAGCCATTCTTAAGTCAAGGGGAAGGGAGTTCCATAGCGTTGGTGCCACTACTGAGAAGGCCCTATTTCTTGCAGCCGCCCCACGTACCTCCCTAGGCGGCGGCACTTGTAAAAAGGCGGCGGCACTTGTAAATTACCAAGTTCAGCAACTACAACTCATATAGCATCTAAACAAAACAAGATTCCGTCAATACTCATGTTTAGAACATGTGGTGTAGGGGTCAGAGCAGTGGTTTTCAGCCAGTGTGCTGTAGCAGATCAGTGTGCCGCAAATGGTCCACAGTGAGCCACAGGAGTTTGGGGGAGCGTAATTTATTAAAAGGGCCTTTGAGCATGTGAGTGCCCCCTCGCCCACTGGCAGTACAATGTGCCTTGTCAATGGTCCAAAATCTTATGGTGTGTTCTGAAAATTTTAGCACCTTGTCAGTATGCCATGAAATGAAAAAGGATTGAAAATTGCTGGTTTAAAGTGCTGGACTAGGATACAGATACAGGTTCAAATCTCCAGCTCAGCCTTTGAAATTCCCTGGGTGCTCTTGAGTCACTCTCTTCACAGGGGGCTGTGAAGACTGGAGGTATCCTGAGGGGCAGGATATAAAGAATCACCATAGCCTGATCACAGAACAGGTGGCTGCAGTTGGGCTACTTGCAGGACAGGTGGAGAGACAACCCAGGGGCTCAAGGTCCCTCCCAGCATCACACTGAACAACAGAGGAGCCATGGCAGAAAGTCCCACTTGGAGATGCAGGGCTATGCTGGCATAAGAAGGAAGCACAGCACAGTCTCCCGCCATGCGCCCTCTGGTTCCTAAGCAGTGCTGCAGATACCAAACAATGTGGAAATAGGCCCTCACTCATCCACAAACAGCAAGGCCAGCCTCTTCAGCAGTTCTCTTTTCTGGAGTTTGGAAGCTGCCCCCATTCCTCCCCTTTCTTGTTTAAACTTGCCTTCTGACTTATTTTTCACATGTTTGTACCACTCTTCCTCCAAGGAGCTCAAGGTGGTGTACAGAGTTCCTTTCCCCCTTTTGTCCTCACAACAACCTTGTGAGGTAGGTGCTTCTCAAAGCAACTAAGAAAAAATAAAACGTCAGTCAAATTACAGCAGTGAAGAGCTAAACATTTAAAACATTAAAATAAAAAGGGGGAACCCAACAAAACAGACAGAAGCAAGACTTTCTGAAGTACTTCAGTGGCTGAACGTTCAGCAAAAAGAGAGGGGGAAAAAGTGGCGGAGAGGAAGCTAGATCTGCCCCCAAAGCCTAAAATGTCTGAAGTTCTCTATACAGTGCTAGATACGTTACATTGTTGCACCTCTGGTAATCTTCCTTATATAAGCCATAGTCTCCTGTAGCCAGAATGGTGTGCTGCAGTGGTTCTCAAACTGTGGGTCGGGACCTACTGGTGGGTCACAACCTGATTTTTGGTGGGTCGCCAAAGGGTAATGGAAAGATCAGATAACTAATTGCCTCAAGCCCTGATGCTATTCAAAACTCAGATACTGTAGCTCCCAGTTATTCTGCAAAGAGCTCAGCTCCTGCAGTTTGCAAGCTTGTGTGAATATAGGGAGATAAATGTTTGCATATCTTTTCTGGCTACTATTACTTATAAATAATTTTTTTTTCTAGATCACCTTTTTTTAAAGACTGGTAAAGCTAGGTGGGTCCTGATTAAGAGTTGTTTATAAAAGTGGGTCCCAGTGCCAAACAATTTGGGAACCACAGGTGTAATAGTTCAGGAGTTGGACTTCAACTGGGATGATCCAGGTTAAAATCCTTGCTCAGCCATGAATATTCCTGGGTGACCTTGGGCCAGTCACTCTCTCTCAGCCTCACCTACCTCACAGGGTTCTTGTGAGGACAAAAAGGAGGGGAGGGACCATGTATAGCACCCTGCATTCCTTGGGTGGTATAAAAATATGATAGATAGATAGATAGATAGATAGATAGATAGATAGATAGATAGATAGATAGATAGATAGATAGATAGATAGATAGATAGATAGATAAGTTGTTGGCATCCTTCAGTCTTGGAAAACTATGGTATCGCACACTTAATGGTGGTTCTGGAACAGCATCTATTGTGACTGAAAAGGCCGATTCAGGAGTGACAATCCCTTCAACACTGAGAGCAAATGTAGTCTGTCCCTGGTCTGTCTCCTTGGAGGGGGCAGGACTGGCAGAGGTCCGCCAGATCTAAAAACCTACGTCAGGCCTCCCAGCCCGACATGGGACTACTAAATAGCTGGCACAGACTGGAGGAGCCCAATTGCAGGGTCACTTCCCCTACTTGGGGGAAGGTGACAAATGTCCTCCTGAGGAGGCGTCAAGAGCCGCCCATGGCTGTCCAAAGTCCATAGGATGCAGCAGTAGCCATTTCAGCTGTTTCAGCTATGCAAAATAGCAGCCCAAGCCTTTCTGTGCAATGGGAAAGGTTGGCAACCTTCAGTCTTGAAAGACTATGGTATAAGCCTACAGCACCTAGTATTCCCAGGCGGAATACTCCCATCTAAGTATTAAGCAGGCCTGACTCTGCTTAGCTTCTGAGATCAGACAAGATCAGGCATCAAGTGTCTTGCTGTCTTGTGTGCAATGGGAACACTGTAGCTTAGGTTTGAAGCCTAGATTGATGATGTCACTTCTAGCCATGACATCATTTCCAGGCTAAAGGCATCACTTTCAGTGGGTCCCGACAGATTTTCATTTTAAAAAGTGGATCCTGGTGCTTAAAAGTTTAAGAACCACTGATCTAGGAGTTAGGGTGAGGGATGCAAGATATCCCCCCTCCTCACTATTTTCTTGGTGCTAAACCCTTTGGCTGGATAGTTCTGTCTTTCCCCATAAGAACATAAGAAGAGCCCCACTGGATCAGGTCAAAGCCCAGGCCAAAGCCCCATGGATCAGGCCAAAGGCCCATCTAGTCTTCCTGTATCTCACAGTGGCTCACCAAATGTCCAAGGGAGCACACAAGACAACAGACACAACCTGCGTCCTGGTGCCCTCCCCTGCATCTGGCAATCAGGGACAGCTTCCCTCTAAAACCATGAGCTTGCACATACCTACCATAGCCTGTAACCCGTGATGGACTTTTCCTGCAGAAATTTGTCCAATCCCCTCTTGAAGGCATCTAGGGTTGATGCCATCACTATGTCCTGTGGCAAGGAGTTCCACAGGCTAATTACACGCTGGGAAATGTGGGCAGGTGCAGCTCAGCAGGGAAGGGTTTAAAAAGCTGCCCCTGCCAAGATTCCCTCTTCCCTGGTTCAATGTCCAGGCTCTCTGTCCTCCATGGGCACACTGGGATGCCTGCATGGCCAACAGGTGGGGGTAGATGTGGACCGGGAGAGTCCTGCAGGAGCCTGGCAGGGGAGGCTGATCAGATCCTCCTCCAGCCCGCCTGCCTAAAGCTGGCACTCCCCGCACAGCCCCCGCGGCTTCCCAGGCACCGGCGCTTCTCGCCCTGCCTGGCTCGGCTACAGTGGAAGGAAGTGACGGAGGGGAGGCTCGCAGGCTGGGACTGGCAAACACGTTGCGGCGCCTCCCCCCGTGCAAGGATGGGGGCCTCCCTTGCCTTGCTAAGCCCCTAGAATCAGAGCCCGGAGCCCAGGCTCGGCCCCTCTGCAGCTCCAGCACGACCAGGAGACTCCATCTGCAGAGTTCTGGCAGGATCGCCCCCCCCCCAGAGGTAAGTTCCTTTCCTGGGGAGTTGCGCCCCTCTTAGAGTCGAGAGCGGTGCAGATGGCACAGAGTGGGCAAGGGGAGAGCTCGCTCCTCTGCGTGTCTACTCGGAAGTAAGTGCCATTGAGTAAAGTGGGGCTTACTCCCAGGTAAGTGTGAACAGGATTGCAGCCTTGGGACATCGAGGCCCCTTCCATCTCCAGCACATGCTCCACTCCGATGGACTTTTCCCCAGGCTGGCACGAGAGTGGCTGCCCTGCCAGCATCTGGTGTTCAGAGAAGAACGCTGCAGGCTTAGGTTAGGTTCAGTATCGGGAATCAGACCAGCCCAGCGGCACCCACTTCCCGGTGGCGTAGCTAGAGGGGGGCAAAGCACCAAGTTTTGCAGGGAGCCTCACCGCAGCGTGCAAGGGGCCCCTCCCCTTCGGAGCTATTCCAAGTGGGGAGAGCAAAACGAAGGCAAATGCCGAGCTCTCTGCAAAACCTAGTGCTTTGCTCCCCCCACCTACACCACTGCTGCAACCTCTGCCAGTCACCCTTGTTCCTGCCCCCTCCCTTGCTGTGCTTATGCTCTGCTGTCAAACAGATGCAGAAGTGGAGTTGTGGGTGAGCATCTTGAACTTCCTTGGGTCCCCTCCACCCTGTGCTCTGGCACTATGGAAAGAGAGAGTAACATCCCTCTCTCAGTCACAATACCTATACCTCTGGGATGCCCTTCTCAGGCTGCAGCTTTAAGCATACTGTATTTTCTAGGCCAGAGTAGATCGTCCCATTGAACCCTGTGGGGTTTACTACTGAGTCAGTGCTCAGGTTTATTTCCCTAAAACAAATGTTTGGAGGAACTTTAACCCAACAGCAGTGCATGTGTCTTTACCTGTCCTAGTATGCAGTGGCATAGCTAAGGAGGACTGCAGGGGTGGCAAATGCACTAGGCAACAAGTTTTAAGAGGGCAACAAGCTGAGCTTGACACTAGTGGCCAAAATTGTGAAAACCTTGACATGTATGACTAATACCATCATGTTATGTATCAATAGAAAGGTGATTTAATGCAGAATGCAATGAAACAACCCACACTGCATTATCTCTACTCTTTCAAAAGTTATGGCCAATTAACCAGAAAAAGAAAACACAACTGCCTTATGGAACAAAAAGTGGATTTATTTAACTAAGAATTGACCAATGAGACTGATTGTTCTGAGAGGCAATGAGGTGTTATTATGATACAGAAGGGAACCAATAAGGTGTTAATACAAGTTGGCTCTCATTTCCATGTATCATAACACCTTTACCCCTGCTAACTAGGTACAGAGGCACTTTTTGTAGTGGTACCCCTCTTATATTTAGCAAGGGGAGAATAGCTGTCCCTCTAACCAACAGTGGCTCTAACCAATACGGGGCACACTGGCGATTTGCCAGGGAGGACTGGGAAAGACCCCTGCAGGAGACCCTACAGATCTGCTGCCACTCAGTGTTGACAGTACAGAGCTGAGCCAGTAGACTTTCCTATGCTTAGTGTGTTCTTGTAGGGAACAGGCTTCTATCATGATCATTAATTCCTTCTCTGCAGTTTTTCCAGCTTGGATAACATCTAACATGGATGTGATCACTCATCCCGAAGGATACTGCAGTCTAATATACACTTACCTGGGAGTAAGCCCCTTTGAGCTCACCAGGGCTTACTTCTAAGTAGATATGTATTGGATTGCACTGTTGATGTCCCTGAACTTCTCACTATGCAACACTGCTGCAGGAAGACCTGACTAGGGGGTGATTCTCACTGAATCTGGGCTCAGCCTGTATCAGGAGGAGAGAAATGCATGTATTTGAGGAAGGATCTTCTCTGTTAATGACAGTAGGCATATTTCAGAGCACTGTGGGGGGAGGGGGGAGAGAGCAGCTGTTCATAATGGGGAAGAAGGCAGGTAAGCCAGTTGAGATGCTGCTTCCTGGAGATTGTGGTTTCCAGCTAACCAGGCTAGCAGGTTTTGGGAATATAAATGTATATATATAAGAATTGTCTAAACTTTTAAATTTTCAGAACAGTGTAAAAAGTTAAAATAAAAACTGTCAGTCCAATAACTGAAATCAGTTCCATATTGTTATGTGCACTCCTCCAGTGGTGAGAAGTTCAGGAGCAGCATAAACTGAATTCTGAATTCCTTTGGAGGAGCGATCACTGGAGGCTTATGATGCACCAAATGCTCCCTCCGAAAAGCTCGTGTGTTTATGGCTCCTATGCCACTTTTCATTCTTTCAACAGCCCTGTAAGATAAGCAAGACTGAGAGATAGTGGTCCAAGGTCCACTCAATAAGGTACCTACTGAGTGGGAATTTGAACGCAGGTCTAGTACTCTAATCACTATACCACACTGCCTCTCAATAGTTACACAGGCTGTACTTAAGACGGAGGCAAATAGCAGAGCACCCTAATGAGCACCAGCAGGTTACATCAGCTCCCAGAGGGTCACTCCTGAACCCTAAAAGGTGGTGTTAGGACTATGCTCCCTTGCTCTGCCCATTAACTTCTCCTACAGCATCTGCCTTTGTCTCACTCAAGATTACCAGCAACCCCCCTCCCCTTTTGTTCTTCCTTACACTTGCACTTCTCTGAGCAGGATTTGTGGGAAGGGAGAAGGCTGAGGCCGAGACTGATTGCACCTCCTACCCTACTGGCTGCCCATTTTCCATCAAGATCTCCCCTTAAGGAAGCATTCACGTGGAACATTGAGGAACAGCAGCTGGCCTCCTACACCAATAGCTCATCACTGACTGCAAACTCCTTCCATCATCATAATCATCAAATTACTGTTTCCAGTTCACTCCCGAATTGGCCTTTTCAGCCACACTAGACGCTGTTCCAGAACCACCTTTCAGAGCACGATACCATAGTCTTTTGAGACTGAAGGTTGCCAACATATACTATTTCAGAGTCCAATGCATCTTCCAAGGGTAAGGAGTCTACTACTACAGTTACTTACCCCCTTAAATGGGGTTAAGACATTGCATATAGCAAGATGTACAGGATTCCATTGGTTGGCAACCTTCAGTCTCAAAAGACTATGGTATAAGCCTACAGCACCCGGTATTCCCAGGCGGTCTCCCATCCAAGTACTAACCAGGCCTGACCCTGCTTAACTTCAAAGATCAGACAAGATCAGGCATGTGCAGGGTAACAGTTGCTGCCAGGATTGCATTATATCTCACAATAGACAGCATCATTTCCAGGGCCTGTTTGTTGGTTTGTCTTAAAAAAGACATTGTTAGCCCATTGAGGACAGTGAATCACTTTTTAATTTCTTTCACCAGTGTTTCTCAATGTTTGTCCACCACTGTAGCCCTTCACATTGTCCACCTATTGGAAGTACTACTGCTCATGATGGACAGGAGGGCTTTTTGAGTACATGAAAAGTACTCGATAGAGCTCTGCCCACTGAGCCAAGCCTCCTACCTCTGCCTGTAGCAGAGGTCTGGGGGTCCCACATGTACCACAAGGCACCACCTTGTACCCATACCACTGGTGGAGAAACACTGATATACACCATTGTGAAGGTGGTGGTTGTTGTTGAAAAGTGGTCTATAAATATTCTCAATAATAACAACAATAATGGACTGAAAATAATAATGGACTCCTTGAAATCCTGCAGTTTTCAGGTCAAACAGCTTTCTGGTACAGGAAGGTCTTTGGCTGCAGGGAGAGCTAGTCTCTGGAGTGGGTGGAAGGATCTCATTTGGTCAATAGTTTCAGAAAGTAGACACTATAGCAGAGAAATTGTGGAGCTTCTGGAGTAGATAGGTGGTGAAATGGTGGTTTCCCCAAGAGGCATTTCTTCTTTTTCAGTTGCCCATTCCCAACCTGATGTCCTCTTTCAGAACTTGCAAGCTGCTCCTCTAACAAAGCAGTAGTGGATCCACCCATCATGGCAACAGCCTCAATGGAAGAGGAGCTCAAGTGTCCCATCTGCAAGGAGATCCTGACAGACCCAGTGACCGTGGACTGTGGCCACAACTTCTGCAGGGGCTGCATCTCCCGCTACTGTGAGACATGGGAAGATATGGGGGAAGATCTGGAGTGTCCCCTCTGCAAAGCCAGAATCAAGAAAGTGAATTTCCGGCCAAACTGGCAACTGGCAAATATTGTTGAAAAAATCAAACTTCTACAGCTTAATCCAAAGAAAGAGGATTTATGTGTGAGACATAAAGAAAGACTCCACCTCTTCTGCAAAGAGGATAAGGAATTGGTGTGTCTGTTTTGTGAGCGATCCCCTGAACATCAATCACATACCATCCTTCTCTTGGATGAGGCTGCCAAGGAATACAAGGTAGGATCATTTGGGTCTCTGATAAGCGAATCTTGTTTGGTTAAACAGAATTCTGTGGAATATGAATATTCTTCCTGGTACTTCCAGAAACTGACTCCCTTGAGGGCTGAAGCTAATTATCTTCTGCTCTAAGGAAGGTAATCCTCTTTGGATAACTTTTCTTGGTGCACAAAATTGTTGGTGAAATAGTTCCAGTGTTCCTTACACTCAACTTGTGGGACTAGGCTACTGCTATCTTTTCTTTTTTACTGTTCCATGTTATCTGAGTGGGGGAAGGAGGTAACACAATAGCAAGGTACATTTCTGAAATAAACCAAAAAATGGAGTACATAGTTCTTAACCATATCCATTGGCTAGTTCCCAAGTGGGCACACATTTCCTTAGGGCAGTTTGGCCCCCTAGTCCAGTAATGCTGCCACCACCCTGCTTAACAGACAGGCCTTCATTTCCAGGCACAGTTAAGAACATAAGAACAGCCCCACTGGATCAGGCCATAGGCCCATCTAGTCCAGCTTCCTGTATCTCACAGCGGCCCACCAAATGCCCCAGGGAGCACACCAGATAACAAGAGACCTGCATCTTGGTGCCCTCCCTTGCACTGGCATTCTGATATAGCCCATTTCTAAAATCAGGAGGTTGCACGTACACATCATGACTTGTAACCCATAATATTGAAGATGAAGGCCTTCAGGGTACTCCACAGGTCCTACAGGCTTTGGGCAACCTCCACCTCAGAGACCCATGCCTCAAAAATCTGGTGCACACACAAGGTGAGCAGTAAGGCCAGATCCAGATGAGTCCCAGTTCATTTTTGTTGTTGTTGTTCAGTCGTTAAGTCATGTCTGACTCTTCGTGACCACAGCATACCAGGCCTACCTGTCCACCACTAACTTCTAGAGTTTGTCCAAATTCATGTTCGTTCCCTCTGTGACACTATCTAACGATCTCATCCTCTGCGGTCCCCTTCTACTTTTGCCATCTGTTTTTCCCAGCATCAGGGTCTTTTCTAAAGAGTCCTCCCTTCTCATGAGATGACCAAAGTATTTAAGCTTCAGCATCAGTCCTTCCACTGAACAGCCAGGGTTGATTTCCTGTAGGATTGACTGATTTGATCTCCTGTAGGATTGACTGATAGGATCAGGCCATAGGCCCATCTAGTCCAGCTTCCTGTATCTCACAGCGGCCCACCAAATGCCCCAGGGAGCACACCAGACAACAAGAGACCTGCATCCTGGTGCCCTCCCTTGCATCTGGCATTCTGACATAGCCCATTTCTAAAATCAGGAGGTTGCACATACACATCATGGCTTGTAACCTGTAATGGATTTTTCCTCCAGAAACTTGTCCAATCCCCTTTTAAAGGCATCCAGGCCACATCCTGTGGCAAGGAGTTCCACAGACCAACCACATGCTGAGTAAAGAAATATTTTCTTTTGTCTGTCCTAACTCTCCCAACACTCAATTTTAGTGGATGTCCCCTGGTTCTGGTATTATGTGAGAGTGTAAAGAGCATCTCCCTATCCACTCTGTCCATCCCCTGCATAATTTTGTATGTCTCAATCATGTCCCCCCTCAGGCGTCTCTTTTCTAGGCTGAAGAGGCCCAAACGCCGTAGCCTTTCCTCATAAGGAAGGTGCCCCAGCCCCGTAATCATCTTAGTCGCTCTCTTTTGCACCATTTCCATTTCCACTATGTCTTTTTTGAGATGCGGCGACCAGAACTGGACACAATACTCCAGGTGTGGCATTACCATCAATTTGTACAACGGCATTATAATATTACCCATTTTCTTCTCAAAACCTTTTCTAATGATCCCAAGCATAGAATTGGCCTTCTTCACTGCCGCTGCACATTGGGTCAACACTTTCATCGACCTGTCCACCACCACCCCAAGATCTCTCTCCTGATCTGTAGGAGAATTTTGGGCAGGGAGGATACAATTTACTGGATCCCACCTGTCTGTCTCTGAGCTTTCGTCTCTGTGTGTGTCTGTGTTAGTATCAGTCATGTCTTCAAATGAAATAAACTGAACTTTCATTTCTCACCAGGATCAGATCAGTATCAGGCTGAAGATCTTGAGGGCAGAAAGAGAAAATATCCAGACGCTTACAGCAGATGTAGAGAAAGAAAGCCAAGACCTGCTTGTAAGTGTCATGATTGTTGGGCGGTTCAAAGATACATAAACCTATTTCTGGAGATGCAGAATAGAGCATTCAGGAGTTCAAAGACAGGAAATAGCTCAGGTCCTCTAATCCTCCATAGCTTGATTGGTCGCATCTTCTGTACACAGCCGTTCTGAAGGTGAGTGCCCCAGGCAGCTCAGGATTGGGCTGTCAGTCCTTGGCCTGCCATTCTTTTCTTCCTATCTACTTGTTGCAGAACCAAACAGTAGAAAATAGAAAAAAGATCATGGCTGAGTTTCGACAAATACATGAGTTTCTGGAAGAACAGGAGAGAGGTCTCCTGGCCCAGATGGAACGGGCAGAGAAGGAGATTGCAAGAAGAAGGATCAAGCACCTGGACAGACTCTACAGTGAACTCTTCTCTCTGGAAATTCTCATTCAAGAGATGGAGGAGAAGTGTCAGCAGCCAACCAGTGAATTCCTGCAGGTAAGGTATGATCTGCTGAGCTCCACAGGCTACTCGGGCTGTCAAGGGCAGCTCATAAGAGCATATAAGAAGAGCCCATAGAGCATATGGATCAGGCCACAGGCACATCTAGTCCAGCTTCCTGCATCTCACAGCGGCCCACCAAATGCTTCAGGGAGCACACAAGACGTTCAACACGGTCCCTCACCAAAGGCTACTGAAAAAACTCCACAGTCAGGGAATTAGAAGACAGGTCCTCTCATGGACTGAGAACTGGTTGAAGGCCAGGAAACAGAGAGTGGGTGTCAATGGGCAATTTTCACAATGGAGGGACATCCACTAAAACTGAGTGTTGGGAGAGTTAGAACAGACAAAAGAAAATATTTCTTTACTCAGCGTGTGGTTGGTCTGTGGAACTCTTTGCCACAGCATGTGGTGATGGCGACTGGCCTGGGCGCCTTTAAAAGGGGATTGGACAAGTTTCTGGAGGAAAAATCCATTACGGGGTACAAGCTATGATGTGTATGTGCAACCTCCTGATTTTAGAAATGGGCTATGACAGAATGCCAGATGCAAGGGAGGGCACCAGGATGAGGTATCTTGTTTTCTGGTGTGCTCCCTGGGGCATTTGGTGGGCCGCTGTGAGATACAGGAAGCTGGACTAGATGGGCCTATGGCCTGATCCAGTGGGGCTGTTCTTATGACACAGCCTGATGCCCTCCCCTGCATCTGGAACTCTGAGGTACCTCTAAAACCAGGAGTTTACACACACCTATCCTGACTTGTTACCTGTGATGAACTTTTCCTGCAGAAATTTGTCCAATCCCCTCTTAAAGGCATCTAGGCAAGATGGAACAGGATGCCATACTAGTTCCTGTGGCAAGGAGTTCCACAGACTAATCACATGCTGAATAAAGAAATATTTTCTTTTGTCTGTCTTAAACTCTGTCAACACTCAGCTTTAGTGGATGTCCCCTGGTTCTGGTGTTGTGTAAGAGGGAAAAGAGTTTCTTTCTGTCCATCCCCTGCATAACTTTGTATGTCTCAATCATGTCCCCCCTTAGGCACCTCTTCTCTAGACTGAAGAGCCCCAAATACTATATAGCACATTACATGTATAGCTCCATGTATAGTGCATTACATTAGTCTAACTGGAAGGTACTGGGGCAAGTTGAATTCCTAAAGCCCACAATCCTAACCAACTTTCCATCACTGGCATAGCTGTGCCAGTGGGGCATGTGCTGCATCCTGCAGTTGAGTGGCACTCACGGAGTCCTCCTCAAAGTAAGGGAATGTTTGTTCCCTTAGAGCTGCATTGCCCTTATGTCTGTACTGGAAGGTGGGTTAGGATTGCGCCCTAAATAAAACTACTTTTACAGAGGTATCTTACTGAGCATAAGAGGTGACGTATCTAAATTCAGTCTTGGCCATTTAACCGCTACTGCATAGATGCCCTCTGACCAGTTGGGTCAGAAGTTGCTTGGCGATAAGTATCCCCTTGGGAAATCGAGGCATTATTCAGTGCACTTAGTTAGTGTTATAGAATCATTAGCTGCTTAGCAGTGTTGATTGATTTATTGCCCTGACTGTTTGCTAGAGATAGATCTAAAGAAGTTCTCATGGTCAGTTGGATATTGCCCTGGCTGGTTGTTACAGATAGGCCAGGAGAAATTCACAGGGGGTCACACTGAAGTTTTACAGGTGCCTGAATGTGCCATGAAAGTGCCCCTCCTCCCCTTTGGAGCCATTCCAGGCAACTAGAGCAAAATGAAGGTGTCTTCTCTGTTTTGCTCTAGCCGGCTGGAATGGCTCCAAGGGCGGCTTGCATGTTCAGGTGCTGGCAAAACTTTGCACTGTGAACCTCCTATAGTACACTGATCTCACTGCCAAATGAACATTGGAGGACCAGAGAGCATCTCCATCCAAAGTCTTCCTTGTGGCAGGTTCTGAGTTCTCTTTCTTTTCTTCTCAGGATCTCGGAAAGACCTTGCAGAGGTACGTGGATCCCACTCATTTCCCTTCTTGCTTCTTGATGCTGGGAAGGGCTGTGAAGAATGTGGTTCTTCAGGGGCTTCTGTCTCTTTGGAAGAGGTCTGCCAGACCTCTGTCCCCTTCCTTCAGAGACACGTTACCCTGAGGTGCTTCAACACCTTCTCTGTTTTCTCTTCATTCACGTTATCATCACTAGGGAAGCCTCCTCTCAAAACACCCCCAGTCTTCCCTTGCTTCTGTCTCAAGGATTTCTACTCTTTTTCTCCTTCATGCTGTCTTTTTGTTTCAGTCAATAATTCCATATGGGGTGGATTTTGGGATCAGATTTTTTTCTCCATAAGAACATAAGGGCCAACTAGATCAGGCCAAAGGCCCATATACGAGTTCAGCATCCTGTATCTCACAGTGACCCACCAGATGCCTCAGGGAGCACAGAAGACAACAAGAGACCTGCGTCCTGGTGTCCGTCCCCCCCCCCCCCCCCGCATCTGGCATTCTGACATAGCCCATTACTAAAATCAGAAAGTTGCATTTACACTTCACGGCTTGTAACCCGTGATGGACTTTTCCTCTAGAAATTTGTCCAATCCCCTTTTAAAGGCATCTAGGCCAGATGCCATTGCCACATCCTGTGGCAAGGAGTTCCACAGACCAACTACACACTGAGTAAAGAAACATTTTATTTTGTCTGTCCTAACTCTCCCAACACTCAGTTTTAGTGGATGTCCTCTGGTTCTGGTATTTTGTGAGAGGAAAAAGAACATCTCTCTATCCATCTTTGTATGTCTCAATCATAACTTTGTATGTCTCAATCATGCCCCCTCTCGGGGGCCTTTTTTCTAGACTGAAGAGCCCCAAATGCTGTAGCCTTTCCTTATAAGGGAAGTGGCCCAGCCCAGTAATCATTTTCTGGTCACCCTCTTCTACACCTTTTCCATTTCCACACCAGGTATGAGAAGAAGGAAGTGTTTGAGAATCCTATGGCTTTTCCTCCTGGGCTCACCTGCAGAATCAGGGAATTCAGTGATGTAAAACCCCTTCTAGAGGGAGTCAAGAAGCAACTGAAGCAAGTCTTGGATATCTTGTGGCATCTGATTTTTTTTCCCCAACACCAGGTCCGAGGAGAAGGAAGCATTTGAAAATCCTGTGGCTTTTCCTTCTGAGCTGACCTGCAAAATCAGAGAATTCTGTGACATAAAACCCCTTCTGGATAGTGTCATGAAGCAATTCCCAGGTAATGAAGAATGACATGCAAGGATGTATACAATGGGTAGGTTTGGATAGGATTTGCCATAGTACAGGGGGCTGAAAGAAATGGGAGGGTACAAATGCACTGGGTTTGTACTGAGACTGGGCATCCCAGTCTCAGCAGGAGGATGGTTAAGAGCTCTTGTCTCTTGGGAAGCCCAGATGTAGAAAAGGACCAGGACATACCCAGTCATGTATTGCTGTCTGGGAATGGCATTTCAGGCATTCAGAAGAATATCCCAGGTGATGATCACTGCATCTAGGATTCCAGGCAGTCCTAAAGACCATAGGGACTGTAGTCCTATGGGACTTTGGGGGCAAGAAATGCCCCCAAATGAGGAAAAAATAGGGGGAAAAAGAAGGGAGAAGGCTGAGCATCCCTCACAGATGTATCTCTAAGCATTTGCCTTCTTCTGAAATGTAACTCTGAATCCAGGAGCAGCTCAGCTGTGGAATGCTCTTGAACAAGGGTCTCCAAACCTTGGCCCAGGGGCCAGAGGCAACCCACAGCAAGCCTCTATCTGGTCCACGGCCAGCCTCTGGTCCCCTACAAGCCTTTGACCCACTTGACCAAACACAACTTGAGCTGTGCTCCAGTCGTGTCCAGGGGGTGCCGGAGAGGCTGCAAGCAGCCTGGCCTCAGAACGCCTTCTAAAGGCTTAATTAAAAACATCACTTCCTGGTTTTCCGGAAAAACTGGAAATCATTTTGCCCTTTGGGAGTCCATTTGAGTGTGTGCTTTATTTCTATGGTATGTATTGATGGTTGGAGAAATCCTGGAAATTTGAGCTCATTCATTCGTTTATTTGTTCAAGTTCCATCTCAAATGTATCCATTTAAATTTTATATTTAAAATTAATTGTTTTTTTCCGGCCCTTGACACCATGTCAGATATTTCATGCGGCCCTCTGGCCAAAAACTTAGGGGACCCCTGCTCTTGAATCACAGGAAGAAAACCTCCCCAAGCCCTCATTCACTATTTGCCTCTTCAGACAAACATGGAAAGCAGGAAGAGCAGTGGGTATGGCTGGCTGGCAGGTTGGGGCAGGGGAGTGGGCTCAGTCCAGCTTTGCCCCCACGGATTTTATCTCTATGAAGAGCTCACTTTGTCACAGTAGGGCTAGAGTAGCTGCTGTCTTGCTACCAATGGTACTGGCATGGTTGGCAACCTTCAGTCTCGAAAGACTATGGTATAAGCCTACAGCACCCGGTATTCCCACGCGGTCTCCCATCCAAGTACTAATCAGACAAGATCAGGCATGTTCACAAGAACGTTGAGAGTTACTGGCCTGGGGGAATATTTCTCAAAGACATAGGGGGACCTGGTCTAGCTGCATCTTCCAGAGACAGTATGACCAGAAACAAAGTACAGGGCTCCATTTGGTAAAAGGAGTATTGGGCTGGGTGCAGATAAGCAAGATGTAGATGTCACATGAGAGGGGACACACTACATCACATTAAGACTGACAATGCCACACCAGCACTATAAGATGTGCCCCACTAGATCCAGGCCAGTCTGTCCTAACTGTATGAGCCCTCCTCATAACCTGGTCCATCCCCAATTCCCCAAGACGCTGGTATCTCTCACCTGCTGTTTCTGCCAATAAGAACATAAGAACAGCCCCACTGGATCAGGCCATAGGCCCATCTAGTCCAGCTTCCTGTATCTCACAGCGGCCCACCTCACCACCTCACCACCAATGCCTCCCCACTCACGGTTCCTGCTTGGCCACAGAAAAGAGTTAAGGAAGATGTGCCAGGAAGGTGCAAGGAAAGTGCCAGATGCAAGGAAGTGGCAACAGGATAGTTGTCTTGTGTGTCATCTGGTGGGCTACTGGAAGATATAGGAAGCTGGACTAGATGGGCCTTTGGACTGATCCAGCAGGGCTATTCTTCTGTTTTTTAATTTGGGCAGCAGGGATGCTGGCCTGGAATCAAGTATACTCAGATATGAAGCATGATTACTAAAAAGAAAATGAAAGAAAAATGAGACAAGAAAAACTGTATTCTGAACACCCTACTTGGCAGAACTGAAGCACCCTCGCTGTCCCAGGGAGTCAGAAATGGTCCGTTCACATAGGGAGTGTCAGGGAAGCATCAGTCATTTTCTCTCCTGCCTCCCCGCAACGTTTGCCAACAGAGGAACTCAGAAAGTGTCTGATGAGTGTTTTAGCTTCTTTTGAGTTGTCTTGAAGGGCAAGAAGGGCAGGATAGAAATACCTCAGGTAAATAAAATATGGGCACAGTGGTGGTGAGGAGGATGTTTTCCCTATCATATCTATGTTTTCCCTGGCTCAGGATGAATCTCCCAGCTAATGCTACTTCTCTTTCCTCCTCTCCCTCCACCCCCAGCAGCAAATGTGACTCTAGATCCAGATACGGCTCATCCCCAACTCATCCTGTCTGAGGATTGCAAAAGTGTGAGATGGGGAGACAAACGTCAAGATCTGCTCAACAATCCTGAGAGATTTGATCTCTACCCTGTTGTGCTGGGCCATGAGGGATTCACAGAAGGCAGACACTTCTGGGAAGTTACTGTGCAAAGTGAGGAATTTTGGGCTGTGGGAGTTGCCAAAAAGTCCGTAAGACGGAAGGGCAAGTTTAATTTTAGTCCTAAGGAAGGAATCTGGGCTGTGGGGAAGTGGGGAGGTAAGTATATTGTTTACATTCTGCCTCATTACACTCTGTCCTTGAGACAGGAGCTTAAGAGGGTCCAAGTGATTCTGAAATGTCCTGAGGGGCAGGTGGCCTTTTATGATGCTGATACAAAGGTTCATATTTACACTCACTCAGGAGCCTCATTCTGTGGAGAGACCCTCCTCCCCTTCTTTTATGTGTTTGGTGAAGCCCACTTGAAATTCTCTCCTTGAGGCAGTTGCAGGAACTTCTTCACAAGCTCTACTGGTTTTTCACTCCAGATCAGAATGATTAATAAACTAATTAAGAACCATTTAACAGCCAGAACCTCTTTTCCAGCTCTGCAAAGACCTCTAAACTCATTCAGTCATCAAAACTAAATCACTCGTCTTAACTTACTTCTTGAAGAGACAATTACACATTCATGGCAACAAATAATAGTATTATTATTGGCTAAGAAAGCATTCTCTAATGAAGTTAATCTATTCCAGTGGTTCTCAAACTGTGGGTCATGACTTGATTTTTGGTGGGTCGCCAAGCGTGACAGAAAGATCACATAGCTAATTGCCTCAAGCCCTGAGGCTATTCAGAAATCAGATACTGTAGCTGCTAATTATCCTGCAAAGAGCTCAGCTCCTGCAGTTTGCAAGAACGTGTAAATACAAGGGATAAGTGTTTGAGGTTCTTTTTGTTGTTGTTATTAATACTTTAAATAAATATTTCTTTCTAGAGCTCCTTTTTAAAAAGTCTGGTAAACCTAGGTGGGTCCTGATAGAGTGTCGTTTAAAAAAGTGGGTCCCTGTGCTAAAAAGTTTGGGAACCGCTGATATTCTGTTCTGTGGCAGAATTAGGCAGGCCCATCCCTTTACAAGGGCAACTGGGTGGCTGCCCTGGGCCCCACACTTCAGAGGCCCCACAGAGTGCTGTACTTCACTTCTGGTCTGCCTGTGACACTGCCACAAGTAAGTGATGTGGCAGGAAACCACTTCAGAAGCAGTGACAGAAGTGCAGAGGACGGCTGGTCTGCACCTGCTTCTGTAGCAGATCACCAGAGGCTGTACAGAGTCAGAAAAAAGAAGGGTCAATCCTATACATGTCTACTCAGAAGAAAGACCCATTTATTTCAATGGCACGTACTCCCAGGTAAGTGTGCCTAGGATTGAGCCTTTATGCAAGGAAGGCAGCAGACTCAGTTTTGCTCTGCGTTAAAAATACTGTAATGATCTCATCATCTTCCACCCTTTAAACATCAGTGCACATTGTGGACTACCACAGACTGAGTCACAGATGCTGTGAAGGATGAGAGTTGCTCTAATTCAGTGTTTCTCAACGTTTGTCCCCCTCTATATCGCTTCACATGGTCCGCCTATTCGAAGTACCACCGGGAGTAACTGGTGATGACAATCTCCAGTTACTTCTGGGATGGGAAGTCAGATGAACTGCAACAAACACCAGTAAGAGGCTCAGGGTGGATGGGAGGGCTTTTTGGAGAGTGGAAGAGCATGCTTTGGAGCTCTGCTCACTGAGCCAAGCCTCCTACCAATGTTTGTTGCATTGCATTCCTAGTCTCGCTGCTGGATGGCAGGGGTTCAGGGGTCTCATGAGTACCACCAGACAGCACCTCAAGTACGACTGGTGTTACCATGCCACTGGTTGAGAAATAGTGCTCTAATCCAATTGCAACAAGTGTCGGATGAGTATGGATGGTAACTGACAAGAGTAGGGCTCTCCTGGATCCCTGAGTTTTCTATTGTGAGGTCTCAAGTTCCACATAGGAGCACACTGTGCACACTCCTCCTGCACAGCAGCATAGCAGAATGGTGTGCCATCCCGGGGCACACCAGTTGTCCTGCTGCTTTCTCTGCTCCCACCGACCTAGAAGTAACTGGGGTGATGAACATAAGAACATAAGCCCCGCTGGATCAGGCCAAGGCCCATTTATTCCAGCTTCCTGTATCTCACAGTGGCCCACCAAATGCCCCAGGGAGCACACAAGACAACAGCCACAACCTGCATGCTGGTGCCCTCCCCTGCATCTGGCAATCAGAGGCAGCCTACCTCTACCTTGCACATACCTATCATGACTTGTAACCCGTAATGAACTTTTCCTCCAGAAGTTTGTCCAATCCCCTCTTAAAGGCATCCATCCATCTTAAAGGCATATATTAATATATATTAACAATTTATTTGTTAAAATTAAAAATTTATTTAAAAATGGGCCCTCACTCATCAGCGAATAGCAAGACCAACCTCTTCAACAGTTCTCACTTCTGGAGTTTGGAGGTTGCCCACTTTCTCCAGTTCTATGTGACAGAAGCATTTTTTCTGGAAAGGGGCCTTTCCAGCCTTCCTGAAATCAAACACAGGCAGAAGACAGAAAAGGTATTTGACCTTCTGGCTTGTATAGATTTATTTTTCACATGTTTATACCGCCTTTCCTCCAAGGAGCACAAGGTGGTGCACAGAGTTCCTTTCCCCCTTTCTTCCTCACAACAACCTTGTGTGGTAGGTAATTCTCAAAGCAGGTTGCAATTAAGAAAAAATAAAACGTCAGTCAAATTACAGCAGTGAACAGCCAAACATTTAAAACGTTAAAATAGAAAAGGGAACACAACAAGACAACCAGAAGCAAGACTTTCTGAAGAACTTCACTGGGCTGAATGTCCAGCAAAAGGAGGGAAAAAAGTAGCAAAGAGGGAGCCAGATTTGTCCAAAAAGCCTAAAATGTTTGAAATTCTCTATACAAAAGTAGATGCGTTACATTGTTCCACCTCTGGTAATCTTCCTTATAGGAGCCGTAGTCTCCTGTAGCCACATTGGTACAGTGCAGTGGTTTCCAAACTGTGGGTTGGGAGTCGCTGGTGGGTCTCCACTAGATCACCAAAGGGTGATGGAAAGATCAGATAACTAATTGACTCAAGTCCTGACGCTATTCAAAACCCAGATACTGTAGCTGCCAATTACCCTGGGAAGAGCTCAGCTCTTGCGGTTTGCAAGCGTGTGTAAATATAGGGAGATAGACGTTAGAGGGTCTTTTTTCTGGTTATTATAACTTATAAATAAATATTTCTTTCTAGATCTTTTTTTCAAAGACTGGTGAACATAGGTGGGTCCCGACAGAGTGTCATTTAAAAAAGTGGGTCCTGGCGCTAAAAAGTTTGGAAACCACAGGTGTCGTGGTTCAGGAGGACTTCAACCTGGAAGATTCAGGTTCAAATCCTCGCTCAGCCATGAAGCTTCCTGGGTGACCTTGGGCCAGCCGCTCTCTCTCAGCCTTGCCTACCTCACAGGGTTGTTGTGAGGACAAAAAAGGCAGGGAGGGACCATGTATACCACCCTGAGCTCATAAGAACATAAGAACAGCCCCACTGGATCAGGCCATAGGCCCATCTAGTCCAGCTTCCTGTATCTCACAGCGGCCCACCAAATGCCCCAGGGAGCACACCAGATAACAAGAGACCTCATCCTGGTGCTCTCCCCTACATCTGGCATTCTGACTTAACCCATTCCTAAAATCAGGAGGATGCGCATACACATCATGGATTTTTCCTCCAGAAACTCGTCCAATCCCCTTTTAAAGGCGTCTAGGCTAGACGCCAGCACCACATCCTGTGGCAAGGAGTTCCACAGACCGACCACGCGCTGAGTAAAGAAATGTTTTCTTTTGTCTGTCCTAACCCGCCCAACACTCAATTTTAGTGGATGTCCCCTGGTTCTGGTATTATGTGAGAGTGTAAAGAGCATCTCCCTATCCACTCTGTCCATTCCCTGCATAATTTTGTATGTCTCAATCATGTCCCCCCTCAAGCGTCTCTTTTCTAGGCTGAAGAGGCCCAAACGCCGTAGCCTTTCCTCATAAGGAAGGTGCCCCAGCCCCGTAATCATCTTAGTCGCTCTCTTTTGCACCTTTTCCATTTCCACTATGTCTTTTTTGAGATGCGGCGACCAGAACTGGACACAATACTCCAGGTGTGGCCTTACCATCGATTTGTACAACGGCATTATAATACTAACCGTTTTGTTCTCAATACCCTTCCTAATGATCCCAAGCATAGAATTGGCCTTCTTCACTGCCGCCGCACATTGGGTCGACACTTTCATCGACCTGTCCACCACCACCCCAAGATCTCTCTCCTGATCTGTCACAGACAGCTCAGAACCCATCAGCCTATATCTAAAGTTTTGATTTTTTGCCCCAATGTGCATAACTTTACACTTACTGACATTGAAGCGCATCTGCCATTTTGCTGCCCATTCTGCCAGTCTGGAGAGATCCTTCTGGAGCTCCTCACAATCACTTCTGGTCTTTACCACTCGGAAAAGTTTGGTGTCGTCTGCAAACTTAGCCACTTCACTGCTCAACCCTGTCTCCAGGTCATTTATGAAGAGGTTGAAAAGCACCGGTCCCAGGACAGATCCTTGGGGCACACCGCTTTTCACCTCTCTCCATTGTGAAAATTGCCCATTGACACCCACTCTCTGCTTCCTGGCCTCCAACCAGTTCTCAATCCACGAGAGGACCTGTCCTCTAATTCCCTGACTGTGGAGTTTTTTCAGTAGCCTTTGGTGAGGGACCCTGTCAAACGCCTTCTGAAAGTCCAGATATATAATGTCCACGGGTTCTCCCACATCCACATGCCTGTTGACCTTTTCAAAGAATTCTGTAAGGTTCGTGAGGCAAGACTTACCCTTACAGAAGCCATGCTGACTCTCCCTCAGCAAGGCCTGTTCATCTATGTGTTTTGAGATCCTATCTTTGATGAGGCATTCCACCATCTTACCCGGTATGGATGTTAGGCTGACCGGCCTATAGTTTCCCGGGTCCCCCCTCTTTCCCTTTTTAAAAATAGGCGTGACATTTGCTATCCTCCAATCTTCTGGTACCGTGGCCGTTTTGGGGGACAAGTTGCATACCTTAGTCAAGAGATCTGCAACTTCATTCTTCAATTCCTTAATAACCCTTGGGTGTATGCCATCAGGGCCCGGTGACTTATTGATCTTTAATTTATCAATGAGGTCTGAAACATCTTCTCTTTTAACCTCTATCTGACTTAACTCCTCGGTTAGGAGGGGCCGTTCGGGCAGCGGTATCTGCCCAAGGTCTTCTGCCGTGAAGACAGATGCAAAGAACTCATTTAATTTCTCTGCCATCTCTAAGTCTCCTTTTATCTCCCCTTTCCCTCCCTCACCATCCAGAGGGCCAACCGCTTCTCTGGCGGGTTTCCTGCTTCTAACATATTTGAAGAAGCTTTTATTATTCCCCTTAATGTTGCTCCTTGGAGGAAGGGTGGTATAAAAATATGATTGATTGATTGATTGATTGATTGATTGATAGTTAGTTAGTTAGTTAGTTAGTTAGTTAGTTAGTTAGTTAGTTAGTTTCTCCAGCTCCCATTCTCTACTCTTTCTGCCAGAGGACTACAAGCCCCATCTTCATTCAGAGTGAGGAAACTTGCCTTCTGGGAGTTGTAGTATTCGCTCTTGCCCTGCTCCAATTGGTGGCTGGGAGGACATCCCCAGTGACGTCATAGAGGCGGGGAAGGAAACCCCCGCCGCTTTGGAAAGCGAAAGTGCAGGCGGAGGGTGGCCATGGCCGTGGCTGGCAGCGCCCTGCAGGGCCTGCGGGAGGAAGCGTCGTGCCCCATTTGCTTGGACTACTTCAAAGAGCCGGTGATGCTCATCAGCTGCGGGCACAACTTCTGCCAAGGCTGCCTTGCTGGGTACTGCCAGGACTGGGAAGCCGCAGGCTGCTGCTGCCCCCAGTGCAGGGAGCCCTTTCTGCAGCAGCACTTGCGACCCAATGGGCAGCTGGCCAGCCTGGTGGACGTGGCCAGGAGGCTGAGTTTGGAGACCAGGGGAGGGACTGGGAGGGAGTGCCAGAAGCACCTGGAGCCTCTGAAGCTCTTCTGCAAGGAGGACCAAGCCCTCATCTGCCTGGTCTGCAGGGAGTCCCGGGATCACAGAGGGCACACGGTGCTTCCCACCGAGGAAGCGGCTCAGGAATACAAGGTAGGGCAGGGGAGAGGGTGGCAGGCATCAGGGCCTCTGAGAGGACTTTTATCAGGGGGTACAAAGTTTCTTTGGGGCCCCTTTGCAAAGGGGGAGGGGGTGAAACAGAGTGGGGGAGGGTGGTGATAGCAGGATGGGGGCAAAACAGGATGGAGACAGCTGGAAAAGTCGTCTGAGCCCTGGTCTACCCACCCAGATGGCATCAGCAGATAGAAAACCAAACACATTCCTAAGCTTACATGGCTTTCCAGTAGCTGCAGCTGCATGCTTGTGGTAGTGTCCCCAGCGTCCCATGCAGGCAATAAGTCTGAATAGATAGGAAAATGTCAGATCCCAGAACATTTCTGGGCCCCCTCCTTTGGCTCCTGGGCCCCCTTTTTGACCCTGGGCCCAGGTACAGATTACCCCCTCTCCTAGGTCCTGGCAGGCATGCATGGCTAGCTGGAGAGCCGGTGTGGCCACTGTTGCTGAGCAGGGACGTGCGGTGGGTGGGGAGGCAGGGGAGGCAAAGCCTCCCCACTTGAGTCCTTCAAAAACACCACCGCTGTGGAAGGTGCGCAAGCACTTTCAACCCACTTGAAGCATGGGTCGTAGTCCTCTGGCGTTGCACGTGGTTTGAGAGTGTTTGCGCACCTCCCACAGTGGTGGCGCTTTTTGAAGGACTCCGGCGGGGAGGCTCTGCCTCACCTGCCTCCCCACCCATATGCATCCCTGTTGCTATGAGCCACTGAGCATAATCAGATACATAGAAGGCATGTGCAGTAACATAGCAGTTCAGGCGATGGTCGCCAACATTATAAAAAAGGAGAGGTGGTGATATTGGCTTGTTCTTATAGTCTTTTCTTCAGGGGGCTCTCAGAATGCAAACAGTGGGACTCGGTGGCCGGCCTGCTTCCTTTTTCCCCACCATGTCTGAACTGTGCCCAGGTATACTGGGTAGGGCTAGAGAGCTGCCAATTGCCACTGAAAAATATGTTGATAGCCATGGGTCGCAACAGCGACAGTGGGGAGGACAAGGCCACGCACGCCATCAACACATTCTGGAGAAGCTCTTGTGTATTCATTTTTGGTGCCTCAAACTGAAGAGGGCTTATGTTATTCCCCCCTCCCCCAGTGATTTTGGATGAAGATGTGTCTCAAATTCTCCACAAATAATAAGCAACGTACTGACAAGTTTTTTTTTCTCCCCATCAGGATCACGTTCAGAGCCAGCTAGACAATCTGAGGAAGCAGAGAGAAAAGACGGTAGTGTCAAAATGGAGGGGCAAACAGGAAAGCCAAAGCCTGCTGGTAGGCGTCATCCTTGCTCTAAAGTAGTGTTCAGTCTCTCGTTTAACCCATCTCTGCCCAGCCCACAGGTGTACACGTTTGATCCCTGTTGTGTGTATGCAACATTAGGTAGAAATGGCTTAAGTACAAGGAGTCTCTAAGGTGCATATCACTCCCAGGTGGAAATCTGGTCTTTGTTCTGCCAGATCTACCTGCATGGTTTTCTAACTCATCATAATGGCATTTGAGGCTATCCAAAACTTGGGTTGGAGAAAAGCAAAGAGAAAACCATTTTCAGCACAGCTCAGGGCTGGCCTATGCTCAATAGCACTTCCAAAACGCAGGTTGTGGGTTATGGCCTCAAGATGCAGGCCTGATTCTGGACCATACTTGGATTAGAGGCTGCCTGGGACCTTTGCTGGACTGTTTTTAGTATCAAAATTTTCTCTCCAACCTTCCCCCCTTTATAATAAAATAATTGTTGCAAATAATTTAGAGCAGTGATTTCCAAACTCCTGCAGGGGAGTTGGGAACCAGATAAGTATTTGGATGGCTGGGGAGGAAAACGGGGAGGAGGGCAGTAATGATGCCTCAGAGATTGCTACTAACAAGGGGCTTATTTCTTATCTTGGGGACAAAGCTGGCCTCCTGCAGGCTCCTGGAGGCTTACAGCCCCCTCTGATGTCCTCTCTGGCTTCTGTAAAGAGTTCTTATTGCCACTCAGCAGCCATTTCCAGTGATTGGAGATAAGGATTGTTTACAGAAGGAGGACTGTTTCCCATTAGGGGGAATGCCCTGCTTCTGTTCCTGGCCTGGTGGGTGGCAGCCCACCAGTTTGGGAGCCACTGATTTAGACATTATGGAGACTTTTTCTGGGCATCTGAGAATTTTCTAGAAGCTCCTTACTGAACGTAGCCAGTAGCTTTCTTGAAGTTTCAAAAGCTACACGTTTTGTCCTGTTGCCATGAAAACCTCTCTCTCTCTCTCACACACTCACTCACACACACACACACACACACACACACACACACACAGGGTACAATTAACCAAGAAGTTCTTACACCCCATTCAACATGGGGAATTGGGAAAGAGTTCTGTTGCGTCCTTGCATAGCTCCTGCTCGCTTCAGTGGAACTTCACAGGAGACCTTTGGTGCAGACTGTGGCTGATATCTCAAATAGATCCTTTCACTCCAATACCAATTTCTTAATCTGCCTTTATCCCTCTTCCTGTCTATTCATTGCAGAAGCAGACAAAGACTGAAAGGCAGAAGCTGATGACTGAATTTAAGAACATGCGCCTGCTGTTGGAGGAAAAGGAGTATGTCTTGCTCGCAAGCCTGGATGAACTGGACAAAAGGATTATGAAGAGGAGGGATGAGCAGGACGCCAGGCTCTCTGAGGAGTGTTCTTCTCTCGATAAACTCGTCCAGGAGATGGAGGAGAAGTGCCAACAACCAGCATGGGAATTTCTCCAGGTGAGACAGTTTCTCCTCAATTCTTAGCCTAAACGTCTGTTTTTGGTAGTCAGCCATTCTGGGTAGCCGCCTAAACAGGAAATGAGTAGCCATTTCCCCTCCACGTGTTGAGACAAGAATTCTGGAAAGCAGGCCTGCCTGAGAGGATGACCCATCCAAGGCTTCTCAGTGAGATCCATTGCTGAGCAAGGTTCTACCTGCAATGAGCTAATGCTCCATCTGCTACACGATAGTCTCTCTCCTAACCATAGTCTCTGGTGGTACTACTTGCATGGATAGAATATGTGCAAGGGGGTCTCATCCAGGCACTGACCAAGCTGAGCACCTGCTTAGCTAGCTAGATTTTGCCAACCTGTTCAGTCAGTTGACCACGTTGGGTAGCAAGCAGAAAGTGAGCCATGAACTCATCATGACTCCAACAATTGTGTGATTTAAGTGTAGTGAGAAGCAGACTTGCTACAATGCTGGGTGCAGTTCATGAATGTTTTTTTTCCCTCTCTTCTCTTTCTAGGACATTAAAACCCTCTTACAGAGGTAAGTGACTATATCTTCATGACTTTAATCTTATTTAACTGTCTTCTGGGCTGTTGTCTAGCATAGAGCTCAAAAACCTGGGAATTCTGTGATGACGTCATCGCCGAACGCCCAGAGTTCGCATTGCAATAAGTCATGATGCAACGCAGCTGCAGAAGGGGTCAACACTCCAGCTTGGATCCTTACAGGGAATGCTCCTTCTGAGTAAATATAGTATCAAGCTGCACACTACTGCGCTGTTATTGGTCTCAATCCTCTTCTTCCCCACTACAGGCTTAAATCAAACCAAGTAACCAGGATAGATATATTTAATATTTTGGATTTACACTGGCCACAATTTTTAAGCTATGCTCATTAGATTAGGAACACTTGAAGGTGCCTTACACTACTTTAGTGCCATTGGTCCAGCTAGCCCAGCTCCCCAGAGTTGTTAGGAATATCCTCCTTTTTTCCAACCCATGTGCAGTCTCGCCGAACTCCATCTTGGTCACTGGCCGGTATTTCTGAGAGCCAGGCAGGACTTTGCTCTGCAAGAGGTAAGGTCCGGCTGAACTCTTGGAAGAGATCATACTAATTGGGAAGATAGATTGTAGCCAGTGGGATATCTGTATGTCTCCTTTCCTCTAAAGTCTTGCAAATTTGGGTGCTCCACTCTGATGAAATTTCTGCAAGCACAAGTCCTGCTGCATAATACATTATGGGTGCAATCCTATCCCCTTATATCAGTGCTTTCCAGCACTGACATAAGGGCAATGCAGCTCTGAGGTAAGGGGAAAAGCATTCCCTTACTTTGAGGAGGCCTCGGTGAGTGACACCCAACTGTAGGATGCAGCACATGCTCCATTGGCACCGCTATGCCAGTGCTGGAAAGCACTGACATAATAGGATTGCGCCCTAAGTTTCAGAACTGCCCAGTGGCCAAGCCAGCTGGGCAATCCAATGACTGCCTCCTGAGTGTAGCACATACCCTGCCATGTCTCTTGTCCTTAAGGAACATCTCTGATTGGTTAGCAATCAAGCCTTTGTGTACTCTTGGAAGGACACACTCAAACTCAATCAGGTCCAGGAAACTTGGGCTGCACACCCAAAGAGAAGCTCCAAACGCCTTTGTCCACCCAGAAATGCTGTTGTTTTCTTAGTGCAAAGTCCTGGAACTTGCCCTGCTCTGCAAGCAGAACTTTGTCTCCATCTCCTGAAGGTGTCCGCACTGACCATTTTTGTCTTCCATTCCTAGGAAAGAGTCCATGCTGCTGAACATTTTCTTCATCAGGAAACTGGAAATAGCCTTTTTTTATGCTACAGGGCTATTCTGAAAGCCGCAGTGGCCACAGACAGATGTGCATGTCCTCTGCGGGCTTCAGAAAGCCCTCCAGAGGTGACCAGATCACAGCTCTGTTCTGTGTTTTAGATCTAAGTTTTAGATACATTAAAGGTTTTACTTTTCAGCTTCAGAGGGCTTAAAGGGACCAAAACTGTGAATTCCCTTATCCACAGTTTTCTGTATCTGCGAGGGGTCTGAGAACGTATCGCTTATAGATACCACTGCAAAAGTCCCACCTGTATTGCTAACTTCCCCAATTTGGTTTGATTTGAGTTGGTATGTGTGTGCATAACATGTGTAGAAAAACACTCGTGAATGAGCAGTGTTGGCAACACACTGGACTTTCTCAGCTTGCAATGATTGAGCTTTTCCTATTTCCTTCATTTTCCCCATTTGTCTCCTTTTAAAGTACACTTAAGTGTGCGATCAGTAAAGGAAGAGAACTCCTCTCTTGCACTCTGAACTCAGTGCCTTTGCAGAAAGGCCTGTGGCCAAACGAGACAGGACTTTTGGTGGATTTGCTGTCTCCATCTGTTGAAGCCAGAACAGTAGCCAAGCTAGACCACCTGTTTGGATTGGCATCTTGCATCTGGGTCCAACTGACTTAGGGCCCAATCCTATCCAACTTTCCAGCTCCAGTGCAGCCGCAATGCCGCCCTGAGATAAGGGAACAAATGTTCCCATACCTTGAGGAGGCCTCTGTGTCTGCCTCCCCACCACAGGATGCATTGCATGCCCCATTGGCACGGCTGCACCGGCACTGGAAAATTGGATAGGATTGGGCCCTTAGTCCTCCCAGTTTGGCAGAGGGCAGGTAGGGATGCCCAGATGGATATAAACTATCCAATTAGACAAGCCAGTGACATTGACCCAAGATTTCTTAAACCATTTTTGCCCAATGATGCATATATGCAACAAGGATCAAATGTGTATACCTGTGGGCTGGGCAAAAATGGGTTAAGCTCGTACAAAAGGATGCTCATGTGTGTTCCAGCTTAACTTCCACAGAGGTCACATCTGTGTGTGGCTAAATTCTTGCCTGGCTTCTGGGAGTCAGAGAGTTTGATGGGCTCTTCCAGCTGTACTTATAGTAAGAAAAGTGAGGAAAAAGTGAGTTTTAGATACATTAAAGGTTTTACTTTTCAGTTTGCTTGTAATTGTCTGCTTACTGTGTTAGTACTTGCATTGAGGCTGCAATCCTATGCGCACTTACCTGAGTCGACCTCATTGAACGTGGTGAGACTGATTTCTGAGTAAACATGCATGGAATTTTTATTTACTGAATTTTTATCCGACTTTTCTTCCCAAAAGGGGACCCAAAGCAACTTACAGAAAAGCATCAAAACACCAAAAATATAAATAAATATAATAATAATTAAAACAATTACAATATATCCTTAAAACTAATACAATAAAACACAACAGCGAGACACCTTTATAGGAAAGGGCAGAACCTGTAAAAGTCCACATGTCCTTGTTTAAAAAGACTGAGAATTCAGGAGGCTTGTCTAATAATACAAATAATAATACAGGTATTTATATACCACCTTTCTTGGTCGTCAGATTTCTCCTCAGACTTTACTCAAGGCGGTTTACATAGGCAGGCTATTTAAATCCCCGTAGGGATTTTTACAGCTGAAAGAAGGTTCTATCTTTCAAGAACCACAACATTTCAGATGTTTCTTTCTGATCTGGTCACACATTCTGGCCTCCATCCTCCCACACTCAGAGCAAATGGAATAACTCGGCTCAGCTTGTCAGCTGCTTCAAGGTCGCACGGTGCCGGTGACCTTGAACTGGCGACCTGTGGATGTTATCTTCAGACAAATGGAGGCTCTACCCTCTACCCTCTCTACCCGTTGTCTAGAAAGAAAACATCTTTGGGCCCTGCTGGAAAGCCACTAAGGGAGGAGCAGTTTGTTGATTGAGAGAGAGTTCTATAAGGTTGGTGCCACTGCTGAGAAGGCCCTGTTTCTTGCCGCTGTCCCCCCACCTCCATTGTGATAGGGCCTTCTTCAATAAAACTGAGGGGATGAGCCTGAATTGTCGGATAAATTGCTTCATTACTACAGAGCTTTAATTTTGAACCTTTTTTCCCCCCATTATTCTACTCTGTAAATTCTAATCCAGGCATGCTCAGTGATTTGGACAGCTTGCATTTTATGAGCTCGAATTTCAAAACTTCTAGGTCTGAGCTGTTCGAGAGCCAAGTTGTACTTCCAGCTAGCAAAACTGAAACTGCTTTCCCTTTTACTCTTTTCCAGCATCTCTGAATGTAGGAACTGTGTGGGTACAACCAAGGATACGGTTGCCTCTGCACAAACAAATCAAGTCATTAATAAAGCTGAGTAACAATGCATCCTCTCTCTCTCTCTCTCTCTCTCTCTCTCTCTCTCAGATATGAGGCAGGGATGTTGCCGAAGTCTGTTGCATCTCCTTCCGAACTGAAACAACAGATCAAAGAGTTCTCTGACATGAATCCTGTTCTGCAATGTATCATGAAACAATTTAAAGGTAAGAGCCCATTTTCCCAGGGATCTGATACTGAAAATTACCCCTGTCCCTTAGTACAGGTTATTGTATCTCTGTTTTAACTGAAGAAAATGTCCTTTTGAACCTTCAGAAAGGCAAGGGTTATCACTTGATGGTACAGCAGCTGCTTTGCATGCAGAACAAAACCTCCAAGGTTCAATTCCTGGTAATTCCAGTTAAAGGAACAAGTAGCAATTGATGGGGGGGGGGAGGGAAACCCTCTGCTATGGAGCTGCTGCAGTCAGAATAGGCTGTGTTGCACTGGTTGGACTAATGGTCTGATTCATTTTAAGGCAACAATATGTTCAGGAAGAGAGAATAATATAGTGTTAGACCAGCCGTGTGTTTATGAAATCAGCCAGCCAGGTGTTCCTTGGAAGTTCAAACACAGCATGTGTTGGACCAAGAAAGCACCCTACAAATAATAATGGATAAGGTTGCAATTCTCCTGTTCATATTTGCCTGGGAGTAAGAGTCACTGAGTGCAGCAGGACTGATTGGCATAAACATCCTCAGCTTTGGGCAATGCAGATATTAACCCATTTCTGCCCAGCCCACAGGTGTACACCTTTGATCCCTGTTGCGTATATGCAATGTTGGGCAGAAAAGGCTGAAATTGCAGCGTCTCCAGGTAACAGAAGGATAGTGATGATCACAGGACTGTCGAAATCAAGGCACAGCATGACATACAGGATCAGGTCTTGCAATATATGACTGTAATTCACACAATGCACATGAGCATCCTTTCATGGTCTTGATGACCACAAAGAAGAGTGAAATATTCTCCAGTCATGGATCATTTATAGGAAGGTGCCTTCTGCTGACATTTCAGACTGAAGTCTTTCTCAGATCTACCTGGAGGTGCCAGAGACTGAACTCCCTGACAAGATGATTTTATTGCACTTATTCAGTAGATTTGTAAAGAAGCAAGCTTGCAGTCCCTTCTGTGACCTTACCTGTGACAGCATAATGTTATTGTGTGTTATGTTTATTTAGTAATTTGCATCCCATTTTTCTGAATTACTGATAATTTTGTAATACAGAATAATACACACACACACACACACAAAATTCCAGATTGCTGTAGCAGCAAAGTTACCCCCCCCCAATTTCTTGACATTTACAGTTACCAGCCTTCTCTTTCACTAGTCTCCCCAGTCTGTCCCCCAATTACCCCAAGTTCCATGATTGACACTTGATTGGTTAAACATCAATATTTAAGGAGAAATGGAAGCGGGGAGGGGGGAGAACAAGGTTTGGAGCCCAGTCCCATGCATGTCTACTCAGAAGTAAATCCCATTACAGTCAATAAGTCTTACTCTCAGGAAAGTGTGAATAGGATTGCAACCTTGGATGCTGAAAGTATAATAATCCCTTGTTTGCACTTTTAGCCACAATGTGATTTAGAAACAGATTTAGAGCACAATCCTGTGCATATTCAGTGGGGCTTTTTCTCGGGAAAGTTTCTGTAGGATTGCAGCCTTAGGAATTCTCTCTGTGTGTTCTGGAATCTGTCAATGACCCTTGCTTGTGAAATTCAACTTTCTCCTTAGCAGCACAGGCCATTACGCCTGTCATTCATTGCTGACCCACTAGGGGTCAGCAAGTCCAGTAACCCACTACATCCACTGCTGACTTTCTAGTTCAGGAGGGCTAACTTTATAGCAATGAATAAACTTCTCAGGACTCCGACTGTTTGGCTGGGGGAATAGCCCACTTTGTGACCAGAGTCCTCAAAGCAGCTCTCGACTCTCATAATATACAATGGATTATATTGGAAATTATGCACTTCTAACATAATTCCTCCAGTGGGAACAGTCACCAGCTGTAAATTTTGCCTGCCGCCGCTCCTTCCCCTTAAAGCTGTTGGTCAAAATGCCCCTGAGGTGGGGGAGGGGACAATCCTGTTGGAGGCTAATGTTTTTTTTTTATCTTTGCTCACTTTCCACAGATTCTCTCCATACTGAACATCTACTCTGCAAAGGTAGGTTTGGGGGAAGTGGGTTATTTCCCAGGGTGGAGACAGGGCTGGTTGGCACTCCCAGATGGATTGCCTTTAATTTTCATATTGCATATGGAACTCACTGCCACAAGATATTTGAACCCAGGCCTCCTTGTCTTAGTCCAACCCTCTTCTATAAGCACTCCAACACTGGTTAGTAGAAACCAGCAGTGTTGCTATATCATGTAAACAGCCCTGGCATGGACAGAAAGAGATGCCAGGGCCTTCCTTTCCACTAACTCTTGCGTGTTCCACACCTGGTTAGCCATTAAAAGGAGAGGAGCCTTCAGTTCTCCTTTTTTCATTGCACTCTGAACCAAACAACCGAAATAACCTAAAGACTGGTGATGAGCTCTTTTCTACAACCTGAGGTAGGAAGTCCATAGGATGTTGTTGCCCCCCCTTAACTAACATGGGGGCATAGCCAACATAGAAGTTCATTTGCATAGGCTTAAAAAGCCCCTGTTGTACACCTATGTTGTACACTCCATGGGTGTACAACAGGGTTTTTTTAATGGTACAGGGGGACCCTCCCCTCACCTCCAGAGGGTCCTCTAAGCCCAGTAGAGGCCGTGGACATCCGATTGCAGCTTCTGCCAGGATCAGAATGAGCCCAACAGTTTTTAAAAAAATAAATGGCAGTTCCCATTTCTCTGTGAAATCAGAAGTGACATTTTTAATGCCTTATAAGGCATTGGGAAACCTGGGCCTCCTAATGCCTTATAAGACCCCCGCAGATACTGGGCCGTGCCTGTATTTACAAACTGAGGCTCAAACTGGACATAATGACAGATGTGCGTAACCATCTCTTTAAACATTTTGCAAATAGCAGCCAAAGGAATCGGAAGGACTGGCCATAGCATGGGGGGAGGAAGGATGTTTTGCTGATTGAAAATGGCTTCCCCGTCCCATCGACCGTTTGCCCAGTAGAACAAAGCACAGGTGTGCAGGTATATTTTTTCCAAATTAAGACAGAGGATAGTTTTCAGTAAGATAAGGCATGGGGGGAAGGTTAGATCTTTCCCCATGTAGCAGTCCTGATCTGGATTCTCACTGCCCCACTGCTTTTTGCATAAAGGAGGTCAGAGCGAAAAAAATGCATTCAAAATCTTCATTATTGCACCTAGGTCTACCCTGAATCATTCACATGTTGCTACAGTTCTTTTTAAAAACGATTTAACAATCATGATGAGACCATCAAGAGCAGGTGTGTCCAAAGTTTTTGGCAGGAGGGCCACATCATCTCTCTGACACTGTGTCAGGGGCCGGGGGGGGGGGGGAAGAATTAATTTACATTTAAAATTTGAATAAATGTACATAAGTTTACATAAATGAATATATTAAAGATGAACTTATATGAATGAATGAAGGTCTTGCAATAGCTCAAGGCCTATAAAAGGCCTTGCACAAAGCAAGGCTGGCCTTTCCTTTGCTGCTGCTACTGCATCACAGATGTGAAACAGCAAGCAGTGAAGGAAGCCCTCATCCCACAGCTCACGCGAGAGGTCAAACAGTCGCCCTCACACTGAGAGCAGTTGCATTGAGCCAGTGTGGGCTCCAACAAATCTCCGGAGGGCCAGAGGCTCATTGGAGACTGGGGGCTCCCTGAGGGCTGCATTGAGAGGCCTCGAGGGCCGCATGTGGCCCCAGGGCCGGGGTTTAGGCACCCCTGATCAAGAGTGACCATCACACATGTTCTGGAACCTCTCCGTAACCCTTTTCTTTTTCTTCCCCTGGCAGAAAATGTGACCCTGGATCTAGGAACAGCTCACCCTGGACTGAGCCTATCCAAAGATCAGAGGAGTGTGAGACTTGGGACCACACAGCAGGATCTGCCCAGCACCCCAGAGCGATTTGATACTTGTTTCTGTGTCCTGGGCCAAAGTGGTTTCAGTTCAGGAAGTCACTGGTGGGAGGTGGAGGTGGACGAAAGGGGAGTCTGGGCTGTAGGGATTGCAAGGATATCTGTTGAAAGGAAGGGCCAGGTAGGCTTCCACCCTGAGGAGGGAATTTGGGCTGTGGGGCAGTTCCTGGGCGGACACTACTTGGCCCTTACCTCTCCAAAGCATCTTCTACTGTTAAATAAGAAGCTCAGGAAGATCCGGGTATCTCTAGACTATGAAATGGGACAAGTTACATTTCTTGATGCTGACACAGAGGCCCGCATCTTTACTTTCACACAGGCCTTATTTAACGGGGAGAGAGTCCTACCCTGGTTCTGGGTAGGAGGACTAGCATCTCAGCTTAGGCTGTCCCTCTGAGATGGTGGGAGCAGTAGCAGTGGCGTACAAAGACCATTAGGTATCCAGGGCCCATAAAATTTTGTCACCCCCATACAAAAAAATTTAATAATAATAATAAAATCATAAGATTGTTGTAAGCATATTGTTGTAAGTCACCTTGAGGGCCCTTAAGTGGGGTATAAATTGCTTAAATAAATATAATAATTATTTGGTATTGCATTTGCCATTTCTCAACATATCAGAGCATCCCCAAATACATTCCTCCCCCACACATAAATACGAGCAACTTCCACATTAGCAGCCCCCAACAGAATTCCCCTCCCCACAAAAATAGAACCCTCAGGATTAGCAGCCCCCAGCAGATTTCTCCCTCCACTCACAGCTGCACTCTGCGCATGCTCAGAGATAACTCCAGAGTCTGATCAGAGCAGCTCTTCCCCTTTGGCTGAGCGAATAATGCTGTTGGTGCCAGTCAGGGTCGCCATCCGTATTGTCTCACATCCTCCCTTACTAGCGCAGTCACTCGCTAGCTGGTTGGCTAGCTGGCTCCCCCCCTCTGGATCAGGGCCACCACTGGCTGAGTGAGTGCCCAATCCCACATGTGTCAGAAGTAAGCCCCATAATAGTCAAAGGGGCTTACTCCCAAGAAAGTGAGACTAGGATTGCAGCCTCATTCGCCTGCCCACCTGCCCTTGCTGCTTCCTAGCCTCCCCCCCACCCATGTTGCTCTTTGCTCCGCCTATCTCTAGACTGCTGGCTGGCTTGCCTGCCCTCCCTCCCTCTCAGAGGCAGCCTCCACTCCCCCATCTTTTGCTCGCTCGCCCGCCCACCTGTCACCCTCCCGGCCTTTGTCCTTCCACCCACCTAGAGGCTGCTTCCAACCCCCCTCCCTGGGCTGTTTCCCCTCACCCATTCTGTAGCTTGCAGTGGGCACATGCTGCCACCACTGCCAGAAGAACTGACCCTGTGGTGTGGCCTCCACGTGGCTCCACCTCTGCCCATTCAGCCCCCCCCCCACTGGAAAGAGGATGGGCACTGCTGCTGTGCCCGAGAGCTCGACTGCAGTGGCTCTTTGAGCTGTGCAGTTGCAGCAGGTGCCCACGGTGACACAGTCACCATATTGGGGGGGCTGAGGGGCAGCATGTCACCCCCCCATTGTGGCACCCGAGGCTGGTGGTCCCCTCAGCCCTGCCATCGATACACTAGTGAGCAGTAGCCAATCCCATAGTGGTCAGTGATCTCTAAAGTGGAGACCACTACGCACTAGGAATACCTTCCCCAGCACAACCAGCACTTACCGTTTGCCACAGAAGCCATTCCTCTGTGAGTGGAGCTTCCCATTCTGGTGGGCCATGGCTCTCCATGCCCCCCGATTGGGACAATGTGATGCTCTGGGCAGTCACATGTATGGGTCAATGCCCCACCAGGCATTGCCCCTTGATTTCCGGGCAGACACGACTGCCTAGAGTGTTGCGTTGTCCCAATAAGGGGACATGGAGAGTCACGGCCCGCCAGAATGGTAAGTTCCACTCATGGAGGGATGGCTTCTCCTGAACCCCAGATTCGGCCTGTAGATTCGGCCTGCAAACTTAGGGGAGTTTGGGGTGCTCAGAGTTCTTGGTTCTCGAACCCTAAAGCCCTCAAGGCCTGTCTGTTCAGTAGTACTGCCACCACCCTGTACATGCCAGTGTCTCAGTCCAGAGACACTGAGACCCTCTAGGCTTAATTCTATCCCTTGCAGGCACTGAGCTCTTTCTCCAATTAGAGCTTCAGTCCTCCAGTTATGAGACCTCAATGAGCACCTGGTACCTTGCTGAACGGCTAGGCAGGATTCTGAACCTTTGCCCCCAACAGACAATGAAACAACTTAGTAAAAGAGATTTTAACTTATTAAGTACATAAGGTTACATAAGGCAGCAAATGCTAGAGGCATAAACATCTAGGAAACATATCAGCAATAAAATAATAAAGCTAGCTAGCTATCTCTATTAATACCTATCTCTCACCTGGGTCAGTTACTCTTGTAGCTCTTTTAGCTCCAGAGCTACCTATGAGGCCAGGTGCCCATGTTTGACAATGGAGCTCCAAGCGTGTCCAGGATGTTGCACCCAAAAACTCTGTCCAAGCAGGAACCGGACACACCCCTTGGGCACTCATTATTATACTTCTCATGCTAATAGTACTGAGGTGACTTCATACTTATTTAGATTGTCCAATCAGAAACTTTTGAGGATGGAACCTTCTTAAAGTTAGCCTGGTTGCTAGCCTTCCTAGTTCTTACCCCTCCCAACTGGAGATCCATAGCTGCACTCCATCACACTTGATCAGGCGCCTCTCCATCTACTAAGGTGTTAAACATTCCAATGGGTTGTAATTCTTGTTATCTGTCCTGTCTGGCCAGCAAAGGAGAGACAACAATCTTTTTGTTTATTTACTCACATTCTTGCAGCTAGGACCTGCTAGCCACTTACTTAGTTTGGTTCAGGCTTCACATGCTACCCTAGGCCTAACATGTACATATTCATGACAGCCGGGGTTTGAAGGGAGCTGCTCTAGGTAGTGGCATCCCACATTCTGATGGTGCAGAACCTAGCCAACATGTCCCTTCTAGAAGCTTCAGGTCCTATAATTAGGATTGCCAAGAGGGCAAAATAAGGCAACTTCCTCAGTGCCAGATCTTTCTAGACTCTTTCTAGACTCTAGAATCTAGAGCCAGGTCTTTCTAGAATCTACACTGTTCAAGATAACATCTTAGGAACGGGCAGTCAATAAGTATTAGTCCAACTTTAATTTGGTATAAGATTTCATTCAGACCAACAGAGATCCAATAATGTGCATTTTTTCCAGGTTCATGTTGCTCAAAGTAAAAATCAAATATAATGTTCCAAAATGGCAGCCTTTGCTCACTTTGATATCAGTGGATTTTGTATATGTTGATTAGCCTGTCTTTGTATTTAAAAAACCCACTTAACATTTTTGGTGCAATTAGTTTGAGGTGAAATGACTGACCTATTTCCTTTGGGTAGCACTGTGATTGGTTGAGGGGTGTAGGATGGAGCGGAATGTAGCCACAACACAGAGTGCATGCTAAGCAAGTAGTGCTATAGCCAAGGCTCATGGGCACAGCTGCCACAGTGTACCCTAGTAGTATCCACACCGCACTTGGAGACATGCCCCTGAGCATACAGGTAGATAGGAAATTGGTGGGCCATACACAAGGCAGCCTGTGCATCCACTTGCTGCAGGGAAGCTGGCAGCACAAATCAGACACACTTGGCACCCATGCCCTTGAAGTTGCCGATGTATGGGCACAGCTTGGTAACAGGCATCACCTGCATACCCTGAATGTCCAGGCAAACTGCAGTGCATGAAGACCAGCATCACCCTAAAGTTCCCCACAGTGTCCTTGATGCCCAGGTCTTCAATGCCTCCACCCTCAAGACCACCCTGGCATCATGGCCGGAGCGGAACAGCTGGCTCCTTGTTAGGAAATGAGCCAAGGTGGGATACAGGTATGTGGCTAACAGCCAGCTGCCTCCAGCATCCAGGTGAGCATGGCTGTCACCTGTGGCCTTACCTCATGATGCCTATGTAGTGGAGCCCCCAGGGCCAATGGCAAAGTACAACATGGTGCACAAAGAGACACACATGTTTGTGGAGTGGGCATTTGGGGTGCTAAAAGTGCCGTTTCAGTGCCTGCACCAATCCACAGGACATCTGAGAAGGTGGCCAAAGTGTATGTTGTGTGCGCCATCTCCACAACATGGTCCTGTGGAAAAAGAAATCACTCCTGGGCAATGAGAAGGGGGGCCCAGGGACCTTGCACTGCCAACAGACAGGATCCCAGGGGCATCACCATCTGGGAACATATCACAACTGAGTACTTTGGCCTGTGAGAGAGGGCAAATACCAGGCATGGCGGGGTGACCATAGGGCTGTGCCAGGAACCCCAGGAAGTAACGTTCCCCCCCCCCCCCCGCACACAGGGCTGACAGAGTACACCATGGGAGGGCCACCCAAGACTGGTTCAGGGGGGATGCTAGAGGAACCTAGGAAAGATCTAGACAACAGTGATTCACAATAAAATGATTGTTTATGTATCTGTTCTGCTCCTTTAAACATCTGCCATAAAACCACATCAGAACTATGTACAAAAATACAAAGTTGTCCCAAAGTGGGGCGGTTGGGGGCACAATGGTGCATAAAGAAGGGGGTGGGGAGAGTCAGGGCAGGACCCCCAGGAGCATCAGGGCAGCCCGAACCCCAGCCTGGGAAGCCCTGGTGGTGGCCTTAAGCTGCTCTAGAAGCGCAGCAAGGTGCGTCACCTCTGTTGCCATGCCTCCCTGCTGGAGAGACAACACTGCAGCCCACAGAGCCCTGACGGTCCGGTCGGTGACACGGTGGTGGCCCTCCACCTGCAGCAGGCAATCCTGAAGGCGCTGGTGTGGGGAGCCCGGGGGGATCATCCTTACCAGGCAGGCAAGCCTTCTCACCCTGCAGAGGTGAGTGTTGGTTCACATCCAAATCCCCAGTGCCCTGACCCCACTGCACAGCCACCATGGCCAGGTGGGTGGCTCCCTGGGGGGCTGCCAGGGCACTTGCAGCATGGGGTATACTCACCATGCCAGTAGAGGTGTATGTGCCTCAGGTGGCACTGTTGTTGGGATGGTGGCTGGCACACCTGCTGCTCCATAGCCTCTGCCATCTCCGCAGCCCCCATCTCAGAGGGCAACCCATTGGTCCCAGCATCCTCCTCCTCCGGTGGCAGCTGTTGCAGTGGCTGTGGTTGCTGCACCTGCTGTGGCAGCTCAAGTATTGGTGGCTGCTGCTCTGTGCCTGCCTCAGTCATGTCCTCTACAGGAAGAGATGGAGCAACTCAGAGGGGCTCCATACACCCAACTTGGTCCTTGTTTCTGCCTGTTGGCACCAGCGGAGCTACACTGGCAGCAGCCAGGCCAGGCCAGCCCATGCCCAGCCAGCCCATGCATGGCCAGGCCCAGCCACAGAGCACCAGCCCCCCCCCAGCTTACTTGTGTGGTAACGGTCATGTAAGGTGGGCCGCTCTACCCACTCCCAAAGGCTCAGCATGGTGTCAATGCTCAGCAATAAGTATGATGTCAAATGACCAAGGTCATCTCTGATGACTTGCAAGAGAAGGCCAGGAGCCAGAACACACATGCAGCTTACCGGACTCTCTTAACAGCAATAAGGGGGGGGGGGAATGGAAAGTTGATGAGGAAGCAGTTAAGAGCAACTAAGATGATTACTGGGCTGGGGCACCTTCCTTATGAGGAAAGGCTACTGCGTTTGGGCCTCTTCAGCCTAGAAAAGAGGCGCCTGACGGGGGACGTGCTTGAGACATACGAAATTATGCAGGGGATGGACAGAGTGGATAGGGAGATGCTCTTTACACTCTCACATAACACCAGAACCAGGGGGCATCCACTAAAATTGAGTGTTGGGAGGGTTAGGACAGAAAAAAAGAAAATATTTATTTACTCAGCGTGTGGTTGGTCTGTGGAACTCCTTGCCACAGGATGTGGTGATGGTGTCTGGCCTGGGCGCCTTTAAAAGGGGATTGGACAAGTTTCTGGAGGAAAAATCCATTATGGGTTACAAGCCATGATGTGTATGTGCAACCTCCTGATTTTAGAAATGGACTATGTCAGAATGCCAGATGCAAGGGAGGGCACCAGGATGCAGGTCTCTTGTTATTTGGTGTGCTTCCTGGGGCATTTGGTGGGCCGCTGTGAGATACAGGAAGCTGGACTAGATGGGCCTATGGCCTGATCCAGTGGGGCTGTTCTTATGAGCCAGAGGTCATAATGAAAGGCTGTGGTACAGGAAAAGAACCAGCTGGCAGACCATCCACTTCCCTCCTGTTTTGATACCAACTCAAGCAACAGCAACAAAGCAGGGGGGAACAGTGGGAAACTGGGAGCAATTTACAACTCCATGATACCATAGTGGCACAGGCTTATATGACTGCTCCCCTATGCTAAGACTTAGTATTGGGACCAATAATATAAACCAGAGCCAGTGCAGTGTCATCAATAGAGCCCTTTTAGACCAAGGTGCAAATCCCAAGTCAGCCATGAATTTTCACTGACACAAAGGTCCTTACCCAAAAAGGACACATTCTCAGAGTTTTCCATCATGACCTCCCTGTATAAAGATCTTTGGTTCAGACTCAGTAAGATTCACTCCTCCTCTGTAAACCACACAGCCACATCTTCAAAGGTCACCAGTTCCTGGAATAATAAGTACAATTCTCACTCAGTGGGACTAATCTGTGTGCAGAGATACCATGTCACACAACCCTAGTGGAACTAGCTCTTTAGAATACCAAAGGGGTAATCTATGTTCAAATACTGCCACATCCCTTCACAGAGAAAACTAGAACCTCAAGGAAAAGACTAAACTGGAGCTATACTCCCTGTCAAGCTAGTTATCTATTCTGCACAAAACCATGTAAAACTCCCTTTCTACATGAAGGGAGATTTTATTTAACAAGAGACATTCCTACATAAAGTTTCCCCATTTGGATTCCGCACTAGCAGACAGTCCAGAAACATTATAACATTTTTTTAGGTTTTCCACAATATGCAGGTAATTTTACTAGCATTAAATCTAAAATTAAATGTAAAATTATTCTAAACTGGAAGACAACAAATTTGCTGTCAGCAGAAACGTCAAACAATGAGTCTTGTGTGCCAAGACAGATTGAAGTATGCCTTGAAAAATTAAGAGAACATGTTGGGGGTGTCCACCACCTTTTACTCTTGAGAAGCAGGATGGCTCCCCTTGCACAACCTATTCTCCCATCCCTGCCTCTGTCCATGAACAGTGATAGCATTCCAAAGAAGGGTGGGAGGACACACTGGGATTCTCTGATGCCCTCACTACACCTAACCCACATAGGGGACTCCCTAAGCATCACTATGGCCCAGAAGGGATTATTTCAAAGCCTCAGCCCTGATTGGCTAGGAGGGTGGGATGTAAGGATACCTGCCTGTTATTATGGGAAATGAAAACAGAGATGTACCTTTTCCAAGTGAATATACTTCCATGGTGCAGGTACCTCCCAAAAGTTCAATTACAAAAATGTCCGGAAAGTCAGGACCAAATCCTATCCAAATTTCAAGCACTGATGCAGCCATGTCAATGTGCACTGCAACCTGTGGTGGTGGGGGTAGTCAAGGAGGCCTCCTCACGGTATGGAAACATTTTTTTCCTCTACCAGTAATGGACCCATGGTGCCCTGGAGAGCAGGTCCATGACGTGCAGCCCCCCCCCCACATCACCCCCCCAAGGGGATACTTATCAAGGCATAATGAAGCCTTGCATGATGCTCCACAGTGCTTGGAAAGCCTTCTGAGGCTTCTGGCGTGATCTTAAAGACTTCTTCCAGTTTCCCAACAAAACCAGGCGTACTCTTTAAGACTGCTCTAGAAGCCTCAGAAGGCTTTTTGCATGCTTTGGAGCACTATGTGGGTCTTCACCTGCCTCCGGAATGGCTCCAATGGGCAGGTGAGGAAGCATAGTGGGCAGAGGTTGCAGTAGCAGGAGTGTGGTGGGGGTGTGGTGCCTGGGGCTCCCCCCCCTCCCGTCTCCCTCTCCAGGCCTGCCACTGTCCTTTACCTCAGAGCTGTGCTGTGGCTTCATTGGCCCTGGAAAGTTGGATAGGATTGGGTCCATAACCTTCTCCCTCTGAACTAGCCTTGGAGGAGGATTGTGACTGAGGGCCCAATCCTATACAACTGTCCAGCACCAATGCAGCTGTGCCAGTCAGATATGAGCTACATCCTGCAGCGGGGAGGAAACCACAAAGGCCTCCTCAAAGTAAGGGAACATTTGTTCCCTTACTTTGGGGCTACACCAGAGCTGGAAAGTTGGATAGGATTGGGCCCTTTTCCTCCTGAGCCTGGAGACAGATAGCCCAGTCCTCTGCATGTCTGAAGTAAGTCCCATTGAGTTCAGTGGGGCTTACTCCCAGGAAAGTGTACATAGGACTGCAGCCTAAATGAAACCTTGGGGGCCCTTTGGGGGGAGGCTCCTGCTTCCCTTCCCCTGCCAGGCCTCAAGAAGCACTGTGGGGAGAGTGTTGCTGGCCTCCTTGTCCTCTTCCATCTTCTGGCAGTCACCAGAGGGAGAGAACTGTTTCTCTGCTGCTACTCCTCCAACCCCACCATCATCAAAGGCCCTGCCTTTATCCCACAGGTCCCACAAGCTGCCCCACCCACTCCCAGCTTCTTCTTCCCATTCCCCTGAGGTTGTCCCCACCGTGCCTGTGGAGGTCTGCAGCCCTTGGCGTCTCTGTGGTTCTCAGTGGCTACCTCTGGCCACCTCACACCAGCCCCACTGGAGTGGCTGCACAAGCACTCCCCAGTGCTATCTTGCTGTGCTGAGCTTGGAGCTTGCAGGTTCTATAGGTTGTTGGGTGAAGGGCGCAGAACCACCCAAAGGGGGCGGGGCTTTCAGAATGTTCAAACAGCTCTTGCGAAAGGACATGCCTGGTACTACCTGTGAGGCAAGCTGGCAGACGTAATCCAAACTGTATACATGTTCATGTGCTAATGTTGTTCAAATGTATGTATGAATCAAATGTTATGTTATGTTAGAGAGAAATATGTATGTTAGCATGTTCACAAGCACAGTTGCCAAAAAGAAGATATGAGAAGAGTTTAGATCCATTTTACCCAGAAGCCTTAGAGGAAGGACTACAAGCTAGGAGTCCTCAAGGAAAAGTCTGTTAGGAAGGAATCAAGGATACATCCTAATTGCTCTTTTATAAGAACAAAAATTAAAGGAGAAGTATAATAAGTAGAGGAAATGGGTAAATAAGTTAGTAAATAAGTTAGGGAATAAAAGAATTAGTTTGGAAATAGAGAATACAATAAAATCAAATGATCTCTGTGTCACCCTTCAGAGTCAGAGCTAGCCTAACACAGAGAGGTCCCAGATAGATAAACAGAGGTAGTTAATTGCTTAAGCAATAAACCAATTTGACACAATCAAGATAACAGCAATTAGTTGTCAAGCTAACTAGGTAAAATTTATAGAGTCAAGCTGAAGCTTCAAAGAATCCCCTTGACAAGAGTTATGACATCTGAGTTCAAACTGCTTGCTGCTGGGATCCCCCCCCCTCAAACCTATGGGCTGCCTTTAAACAGAGGAAAAGCAGTTTCAAAGCTGCTTTCAGAACAAAGGGGAAAATAAGATTTTAGAAGAATTTTAAGGGAAGTTTAATGTGAGAATTAGATATTAATGAGAGATTAACAAATATATGGATTTAAAGAGAGGCTTAGCAGTGCTTAAACAGGACATTCTATAGACTGAGGCAAGCAGAAAAGTAGCTAGACAGATTCTGCTACTGAACCAATAAAACTTAATGCCTCAGGTCATAAAGTCATTATCTGGGAGCTGACAGCCGTCACAGGCAAGAGAGAAGCAATTTGGATTTCTAAATTGTATTCATTCAGGGCTTAAAATAAAGTTTCTTTTAACCAAACAACACAGAAGCTGCACAGCTTCAGGAACTGGAGAGCAAAAGCTTCTAACCATAGGAATGAGCCCATGTTCCCTAATGTCTTAGTTTAACAAAAGCCAGCAGCTCTGTAACTTCATTAACAGATCTAGATATTTCAATTAGAACTTCTAAATGAGAAATAAGAATAGCACCAAAAGCACCATGCAATATGTTTGCATGCATTCTTTAATCAATAATAAGAAAAGACTTGGGTCTGCCTTAAAGTGAAGCTTGAAAAATAAAGGCAACACAGCTAATTTGGAATGAAGAAAGCAGAAACAAGCTTGCTCCCTGTCAGCTTGAAACTTGTCAAAATTTATTGCATCTCACAGATAAGAATTAAAAGTCAGCATGTATGATAGAATTCTTCACAGCCTAATAATTAAAGAATACTAGTAACAAATATAAAGGTATTTAGAATTGATTTTATTTTAGCTTTTAATTGTTAAAATTAAAACATAGAATGAACTAGAAAGCTAAATGAGAAAATAGCTAAAATTCAGATATGCTTTAAATCACAAGCCAGCCTGGAGTTAATTAAGAGTTTGACAGGAGACTCCAGAAAAGTTAATAAGTTTATAGATAAGACACAAGACAGATAGAAAGCTAAGGAGGAGACCAGACAGAGAATAACTTTCCTAGGCGCCAGAATAGATAGTGAATTTAAGAATATTTCTAGTAATAAGAATAATTAATCTTGGAAAACATGGACTCATTAGCAGAGAGTCTGTGCATTTTCAAAGTTGACAGAACAGATATGAACTACATATCAAAGTTGGCAGAATCCGATAAGGAAGAAGCTTCAGGAATGTGAGTCTCTTGAAAATGCAACTTATATCAGAGAAGAGAGAGATTTTATAGAAATCAGAGATTTCTATATAACTTCTTGTAGGAAAAAGATACAAAATATTTTAAATTAGATTGGAAAAGAGGATAAAATACTGAATAAAATAAGTATAAACACCATTAAAATAAGAGCATAATTAGAGAAACAGGAACAATTAGGAAAATTAGGATAGAGGCACACTGCCCCCTTTGAAATAGTATTGACATTACAGAAAGGGGAGGAGTTCTCCAAAATGGCGAATACAGTAACCTGAGATATTTAATGCATTGGACCAGATATGGCAATAGCCAATTAAAAATCCCCATTTCTGACATCATGGGCTCTAACAAATATGACTGGAGTTTTCTCGAGACAAAGAACCTACAGGTATATAAGGTCACACCCAGTAGGGAATGTTGCTTTTTCTCTGGGACACTGAGAGACCACAGCTCTCTGTGTTCCCCATTTTGAACCACCGAGAGAAGCCCATTGCTGGCAATGAATAAATGTTTGCTCATTTTCACCAAGCTTGCTTACCGAGTCTATTTTTGAGTTTATTTTCGACTTTGCTCTTCAAGCTCACACTGAGCTTGTTTGAAATTTGCTGCGGACACAACAATTAAGCAACCACCGTGCAACACCTGGATTTAGACAACCAGGGACAGAGTCAGCTCTTGGGTGCTGGTGTTATGAATAAGTTTCACTGCAGAGTGTTATGAGAAAATTTTTACCTTAATAGTTATAGTTGGTTAAACTCACATACTTACCACATAGGGGAAAATGCAAAGGGGGTAAACATCTAAGAGTTAAGAGTTCGGAAACCTGACCTGAGTGAAAACTTGAAGCCTTTAGATCAGTGTGTTTCAAGATTTTTCCTCCGCTGCACCACTTCACATGGTCCACCTATTCGAAGTACCACCAGAAATAACTGGCGATGACATTGCTAGTTACTTTGGGGTTGGAAGGCCAGATGCAAAGCACAAACACCAGTGAGAGGCTCAGGGTGGATGGGAGTGCTTTTTTGAGCATGGAAAAACATGCTTTGGAGCGCTGCCCATCTAGCCAAGCCCCCTACCACTGTTTGTTGCATCGCATTCCTGATCTCACTGCCGGACAGCAGGGATCCTATGAGTATCACCAGATACCACCTCATGTACCACTGGTGGTACCCGTACCACTGGTAGAGAAACACTGCTTTAGGTTAAAGCAGGGGTCTCCAAACTATGGCCCAGGGGCCACATCCAGCCTACCACAAGATTTTATGCAGTCCATAGTAACTTGCTTTTTGTCAGAGCATTTGCTAATGTTTGACATTTTTACTCATTATATATCATTTCTCGTTTAAGCACAGCATTGTTTCTTTGTAATTGTCACATGTCTCCTTTGTTTTGAATCCTATCATGCCAATTACAAATAAAAGATCCAAGTAAAACTTATTCATTTAAATTTCATTCATTCATTTAGAACAGGGATGCCCAAACCCCGGCCCTGGGGCCACATGTGGCCCTCAAGGCCTCTCAATACGGCCCTCAGGGAGCCCCGTTTCCAATGAGCCTCTGGCCCTCCAGAGATTTGTTGCAGCCCGCACTGGCCTGACACAACTGCTCTCAGCGTGAAAGCAACTGTCTGACCTCTTTGTGTGAGCTGTGGGATGAGGGCTTCCTCCACATCTTGCTGTTTCACGTCTGTGATGCAGTAGCAGCAGCAAAGGAAAGGCCAGCCTTGCTTTGTGCAAGGCCTTTTATAGGCCTTGAGCTATTGCAAGACCTTCATTCATTCATATAAGTTCATCTTTAATATATTCATTTATGTAAATTCATTCAAATTTTAAATGTAAATTAATTCTTTCTGTAAATGTAAATTAATTAAAGAATTCTTTAAAAAATTCTTTCACGCAGTGTCAGAGAGATGATGTGGCCCTCCTGCCAAAAACTTTGGACACCCCTGATTTAGAAAACTGATTTTTTTTCCAGCTCACAAAAACGTGTAAAATATATGATGTGGCCCTCATACTAAAAAGTTTGGAGACCTCTGGATTAGAGAGTTGTGTGCAGAGGCTGGGGCCTCTAGAAGGCCGTGTGCAAAACTTGTGTGTCATGTTCAGAGGTCCAGTCAGTCAGTCAACCAGAGCAGTCAGTCTTGCTGAGTACATCCAGAGAAAACATCTAAGAGATGAACAGCTTTCTATGTGGATTCATCTCAGTCTGACATCACTGTGGGTTTAGGTCAGAGTGAGGCAAGGTGACCTTTGACCTTAGTCTTTAAAGCCACTGGATAGCCCAGTAATACTATAGCATACACACAATGGTAAAGAGCTGCTTGATTTTATTAAAAGCAATATGGTTAGTCTCACAGAAGCTGTTTAGGCCTCAGAGTGTAAACACTCTGGAATGTAGGTAGAGATAAGGATACTAGGCAACAAAGAAGACCGGCCTCATCTTGGCAGACATACACACATCTTAGCAAGGACATTCATTTTGCCTGCCTGTATGCACTTATAGCTTTATATTCTTTCATGCTTTCAGAGCAAAAGGCACACATAGGCAAAAGCTAGTCTTTGCCCTAAATTGTAACCCACATATAGGGACATAGTAGTCATTAGAAGTAGGTCTTAAGGAACCAAAAGGTTGCTTGATTTTAGTGAAATTGTTAAAAGAAGTTTAAAAGCCTTTGCTTTGCAGAGGTTTGCAGAGGGCCCCACAGTGCTTTACTAACACATAGAAAGGGAACGCAGAGGAGATAAGATAGGCGCTCATATCAGGCCATCCTAATGAGGGATGAGTAAGTCATGCCAAGAAACGGGTCTGAAGATCTGCCAAATATTGGTCTTCACACCTGTCTTTAAGTATTTTGCGCTCTCTGTTCTTCTTACTAACATCATTAAGAAGACCTGTCAAAATAATTTTAATTGGATTGATTTATGTGAATGTGATCCAACACTGGATAACTGGTATTATAGCACACCCTGCTGGTTTTTGAAAACTTTTGGAAATTGTGTAATTTTGGCTAAGTTTTAAGGTGAAACCCCACCTGTATGTAAATAAAGCCAATCAATTGTTTTGCCCACCTGTTGCCCACCTATTTCCCATGTTTAATGCAAATTGTATCTTATCTGTATCCTATTAGGTGTTTGCCCCATTTCTGATGTAAAAGTTCAGCCAATGGAAAGTCTAGATTTTCAAACAAAGGACCCAAAATGGTATAAAGGGTCCATTTAATATTGACAATTGCTCTTATGCTTTGGACACAAGTCCCATAAGATGCCCGTTGCTAGCAATGAAATAAAGCCTGCAAATGATCCCTCCTGAGTACCGAGTTGTTCTTGAGTTGCTTCCTTCAACCTTGCAACAAGAGGTTCTCAAACCTCACAACGCCCCAGTCAGGGAAGCCCTATCACTGTCCACTTAATGGGTGGGGCAATGGTAAAGGCAGTGACACAATTGCTATGATAGCGCCGCTGCTGGTGGCGAAAGGGTTTTTTTTTTTGTAAACTTACCTGAGGCAGCGCTGGACTCTTGGGGAGTCTCCAAACTGCAGAAAGTAGTAAAAAATGGCCACTACTAATTTTCACTATGAAAACATAACACAGGCCAACGCACATTTTGCTTCCTTAAATGTTACACCAATTCCTGGGTATATCTGGGGTGCTGATTCCAAAAATGGCATCCATTTTGCCCTATCACATCTAGTTTTGGAGATTATAGTATAGCCTCTTTAGTGAATGGTTCAAGCCGCTTCCTCATGAGGAAGCCTACACCATGGCTTCCTCATGAGGAAGCTGACTGAACCATTCATTAATGAGGCTTGTTACACACGTGTTAGACACTTGTTAGACACATGTTAGACACTTGGGGAACATCAGCAGTGCAAGTGAAAATCACCAACCCCCTTTCCAAACGGACCAGAGCACAGCCAGTTGGAAAGAAAAACAGCCCACTGTACAGCCTGCCTCTCTCATACATCATCCACTAACAAAAATTAGCACTCAACTGCTCTTCCAGCTATGCTCCCTCATCTGTTATTCTCCCCTTCAAAAGAAGTTCCTTCTCTTGCATTTTCCCTTTTCCTAAATCCCCCTTCTGCAAGTGAAGGACTCAAATGCTCTTCATGATCTAAGGCAGGGGTCTCCAAACTTTTTGGTAAGAGGGCCGCATCAAATATCTGGCGTGATGTGGAGGGCTGGGAAAAAATTTAAATATAAAATTTAAATAAATAAATTAGAGATAGAACTTAGATGAGTGAATAAATGAATGAATTGGCGCATTCATTCAACCTCTCTGGCCCTCAGAATACCCTCCAGATACAATCAGAGCACAGTTCTGGTCATGTTCAGTTGAGTGAGCCAGAGGCTTTCAGGGGTCAAGAAGTTGACCACGGCCCAGAAAGAGGCTTGCTGCGGGCCGCATCTGGCCCCCGGGCCGGGGTTTGGAGACCCCTGATCTAAGGTCTTCATTCTGCAATTTGGCCATCAAAAAAGTCTTTTCCATTTTTCAGCAGTTCCTTTAGAGCTACTTTCTAAGCAATCACAGATCAATGGAGGTGCAACAGCATGTGCGCACATGCACTCCAACAGAATGTGGCCACGTGTGAAGTAGCCAACGACAAGAAACACAGTGATGGGGGGAGGAACAGTTGCGTAGCTGGGGGGGGTCATAGAACCCTGATGGCACTTTTCCAGGCTAATACAAAGTGTGTGTCTCAAATACTTTATTGAATAAGTTAACATAAGATACTCCTAGACACCTGCAGCTAAAGTCAATCAAACAAAAGTTCTTTCAGGCACCTCACAAAGAAACAGTATGATTTTTTTTTTAAAAACTGTCTGAAACTTCGCATTGAAAAAGACACTCAAAGTTAGGTTTTGAAATCAGAAGTATGTCAACATTTGGACTGTTAAATGAACTGGAACTAAGCTATTCAGGGCAAATATTTAAAATGCTGAAAATACAAGCACAATAGAATTTTATCTGCAATACAATGGATCATCAGTAGAAAAGTCTCGTTATTAAATATGGCATGTGACATTTCTGCCGTTGGTGCATTCTGGGTCACTGAAAATTGTTTCTTCCTTAGCCTGTGATTTTTTTTTTTTCATCTTATGTGTAAAACGTTTTGATCAGTAAAAGACGTTTTTGTCACAATATGTGCATGCTGCAATATCTGGAACACATGATGAGGTAACGGAGTCTGACAGAACATTGCTAATTTTTAGTTTTACTCATGTGTGAGTTCTCAATTGTTGGCAAAAGGCCATGACATGACTTACATTTTTATCTGAGCACTTACATTATTTTTAATCTCTTCTTAATGTGAAATATTCTATGAACTCTTAGGCCTGATTTTTCACATTCATTATTTATTTATTTCACATTCATTATTTTCTATCCAAAATGGATGATCTCCTGTTTAATCATCCTTTACTCTCTAAGTTTTTAACCACAGACAGAGTGCAAATTGGTTTTTCCTCTATGTAGGTTTCTACTGTTTCATGGATCTTCTCATGTCTCTTTAAGCATGCTTTACTTGTGAAACCTTTACCACAGACTGAACACATATATGGTTTCTCTTCTGTGTGGCTCCTTTCATGTGAAGTAAGGCTTGATCTTTGCTTGAACCTTCTACCACAGACAGAGCACGAATACGGTTTCTCTCCTGTGTGGATTCTCCCATGGATAATCAGGTGCTCCTTCTGACTGAAGCTTCTACCACAGACCAAGCAAGTGTACGGTTTCTCTTGTGTGTGGATTTTTTGGTGTTCCATATAGCTTGTTCTGTGCCTGAATCTTTTCCCACAGACTGAACAGGTATAAGGCTCTTCACCTGTATGAATTCTCTCATGTATAACAACCTGTGATTTATTACTGAAGTTTTTTCCACAGACTGAACATGGATATGGTTTCTCCCCTGTATGGGTTCTTCCATGTCCATGAAGGTGACTTTACAACTGAAGTTTTTACCACAGACTGAGCACACATAGTGAGTTTCTCCTGTATGGATTCTTTCATGACTGTTAAGGTTTGATCTGCGTTTAAAGCTTTTACCACAGAACGAGCAAGTGTACGGTCTTTCATCGGTGTGAATTCTTTCATGTGAAATAAGGCTGCACTTTTGGCTGAAACCCTTCCCACAGACCAAGCACTTGTGTGGTGTCTCTCCAGAATGGACTTGTTGATGTCTAGCAAGGCTGACCTTATGAACAAAGCTTTTACTACACACTGCGCACGTATATATTTTTTCTTCCGTGTGCATTTGTTCATGTACAATATGATACAATCTTTCACTGAAGCTTTTACCACAGAAGGAGCATGCATATGGTTTCTCACCTGTATGGATTCTTTCATGGATAGACAAATAACTTTTCCACATGAAACTCTTCCCACAAACTGAGCACATGTATGGCTTCTCTCCTGTATGGATTATCTTGTGTTGAATAAGGTAGTCCTTAACGGCTGAAACTCTTCCCACAGATGGAACATGTGTAAGGCTTCTCTCCAGTATGAGTTCTCTCATGCTTAAGAAGGTATGCTCTGTCAGTGAAGCTTTTACCACAGACCGAGCATGGATAAGGTTTTTCTCCTGTGTGTGACCGTTCGTGACTAATAAGGTTTGATCTGTGACTGAAGCTTTTCCCACAAATTGAGCACATGTATGGTTTCTCACCCATATGAGTTCTCTCATGTTTAATTAGATGTGCTCTGTCAGTGAAACTTTTTCCACAGATTGTACATGGGTATGGTTTTTCTCCTGTATGGGTTCTTTCGTGGTTAATCAGATTTGATCGGTGATTGAAGCCTTTCCCACAAACAGAACATGTATTTGTCTTTATACCTGTATGGCTTATTCTGTGACTATTGAGGTTCAATTATCGTTTGAAACTTTTACCACAAAAGGAGCATGTGTAGGGCCTTTCTTCTGTGTGAATTGTTTCATGGGAAAGAAGGTTACATCTTTGACTAAAGCCTCTTCCACAGGATGAGCATTTATATGGTGTCTCTCCTGTATGGACCTGTTCGTGTCTAACGAGGCTGACTTTATGAGCAAAGCTTTTATCACAGACAGAGCAGGTATATGACCATTCTTCCGTGTGCATTCGCTCATGTACAGCACAGTACGACCTTTTACTGAAACATTTACCACAGACTGAGCATGTATATGGTTTCTCTCCTGTGTGGATCCTTTCATGGATTGTCAAGTTACTTTTCCATTTGAAGCTCTGACCACAGACTGAACATGTATGTGATTTTTCTCCTTTACAGCTCCTTCTGTGGGTAGTCAGGCTACATCTCCAGTTCAATCTCTTCTCGCCGTCTAAGTGTTTATAATGTTTGTCTCCTTTACAATGCATTCGACCATACTTGTGAATTTTCTTCTGGATTTTTGTTTCATTGATGTCACCTCCTGCATAACATAAGGACTTTCCTCCTCTCTTGCCTGAGAACTGTCCATAGTGCCTCTCTGCTGTACCTTGATTATAAGAGATGTCTCCCTTCACCAGACACTGAGAGATGCTCTCTTCTGTTATTGGTAAAGCCACCTTATTTGCTACCACTCTGGTGCTTCCTGGCAGAAGATTCTCATCCTCCTCTCCATGCCTGCCGCCTGTTGAAATACAGAAAGATATATAAGACAAGAAGCATCTTTGCCAAAAAAAAAAAAGAGCAGGTTTTATAGCCCCTCATTCATCCTCCCCTTTCAGACTTTCTACTTCATCTGCAAGGCCTGATATTGGGTCTCTTTGGGCTCAATCCTAACTAAGGGCTATCCACAGGAGCAGCAGCACTGGCACAGGCTCTACTGCATCCTGTAGGTAGCCACCGACCCGTCTTTTTACTCTTTAGTTGGCACAGGTCTGAATACAGGCAAAGGGATGTGTTGGGACCAAAATAGAGCAGAGGGTATCAGCAGAGCCATTGTAACATTCCACCACACCCTCAAGGCCCCAATCTCCACTCCAATCTGCCCACCCCTTGCTCCATCCACTGCTTTACCAGCACCTTGCTGCCAGTGAGCATGGGTAGCCACTAGTGATTGTGCTGGTGGCCTTTCTGAGCTTGCCAGAAGAAGTGGCAGCCTGTCAGTGGAAAGTCATGTCCGCCTATGGGCTGGCACTTAGGCCTACAGTATTCACATTCCTCTGGCAAGCAGCCCAGTTAGTCTTGGGCTGCTCGATGGTAAACTATACAGTCCTGAAATAATTTTAGATAACAATGATTATTATGATTACTGTACCACTTCAGATTACAGGTGGGTGATGCCATTTGTCAAAATATCCCCTAAGTAAAAACCTTCCTGAAATTAAAAAATGGGTCTGTCAGGAATAAAGCTCTTGTTCAGCCTATTCCTTTCTATGTTGGTTTTCCTCTTGCAGGGAGCTTTAAAAAAATTACAAGGGAGCATTGAAATTGTGATCCTTCACTTGCCATCTGAAATACTAAAATTGATTTTTAAAATGTGGTCTCCTTATTCTAGGAGCTCTCCAAATCCCAGCCTACAGGACAGATCCAGGGTTTGGAGAAAGCCCTCTCCCCACGAGCAGAGCTTACTGTTCCACCATGGCACTGCGTGTTTTTCAAACAGAACAGGTCACAGGGATGCTCTGGGCAGTCATGTCTGTTGCCCAGTGTCCCTAAAGGCTGTGTCACAGGAAGTACAGGCAGAAGCAACTGCTAAAAGCAGGGGTGTCAAACATAAGGCCTGCAGGCTGGGTGCAGCTTCCAGAAGCAATTTATCATCTTGAAAATACGAACAAGATTTGCACATTTGCTCTTCTGTCATTTGCAGATAATGAATTTCTGTGTGAGAACAAAGTGCTTATTTCTGACCATCATCTGCTTAATGACATCATTTCCAGCTTAATGAAGTCACCGGCCCTCAGCAGGCGCCATGAATGCTGTTCAGTCCACTATATGAAACGGGTTTGACACCCCTTGCCCAGAGCATCCCTGGGCGGATGCTATTCCGCTATGCCATGGCAGAATAGTAAACTCTGCTTGGGAAGGGAAGGGCTTTTTTGAGACCAGTTTGGAGACCACTGCTGTAAGCAGCACTGACTTGGAAAATCAGCCCTCAAAGTAAATGGAAACTTATATGAATTGTGGATCATGAGCTATCCCTCACCTGACTGGATGTCTGAGGCAGACATGCTTTCCTTGGATACCTGGAAATCCAAGCCCCTCAGCTCCTGTTTGGGTTCCAGCTTTAATATCACACCAAGAAGCCCTGAGCAGTTTTGCTGCAAGTTTGCTTCAAGTGAACAGGTATCACATATTATCCTACCTATGAATCAAAACAATGTAGAACTTGGAAAGCTGTGTCATCCTGTGATATTGTGGGACACAGAAGACTGTAAGAAATGGTGACTATCTTCATTCTTCAAGAGATGCCCTCTGCACTGACATTCTGGACCACCTGAAATCTTTTGTCTGTGTGGATTTTCTGTCACTGTGGAGAAATCTTGAAAAGCTGTAAAGTTGACAGCTTCAGAACCCTAAAAGTGTGAGAACATGCTTGAGCTCCACAGGACAATAATGGTCCTACAGTCAATTACTGCAGGGCTCAAGGAATCCTGCATTAGCTCATCCACAGTGTAGCCAGACAGAAGGGACAACCAGAGGTTTTTCAAGCCAAGAAGCACCAACGTCTGAGAGTCAAACTAAACATGACATTAAATGCATCAATGTAGCTTTGTCTTCCTTTTTTTAAAAAAAATGCCAGTTGTGGGGGGGGGGGGAGTGCATAATCTGGATCTGGAACATACCACACATGGAGAAGCAGATTTAACGCTTTCTCCCAGCCATAATCCTAACCCAGACCATCCCTATACCTAATTCCTAGTTGCCCTAGGAGGGAAATTTCCATTGGAGGTTTCCACCTGGGACACACAACATTTGCAAAAGGGACAAACAAGAAATCCAAATTGGGACTGTGGCAGGGAGAAGTTAACCTTCTCCTCCCAATGCACTATGGATCCAGCCCCCCTTCAGCTGATTTAAAAAAAAAATCCCAAGGAGGGAGCTTCATCAATACATTTAATATCATGTGTTATTTGACCCCAGCAGAGTTCTCTGGCCAGGTCAGAAAACTACACATGAGAGTAGTTGAGAGAGAGAAAAAACACATGAGAGAAAAAATGAGAGTATCTCATTTTGCGATGCCATTAAGTCAGGCTGTGCTGCCAGAACACATGTTCTAGCAGTTCAGGCCAATTATAGGATTGGGCAGTTAGACTGCAATCCTATACACGCTTACAAAGTATAAGTAACACAATGGAGCTTATTTCTGTCTAGACGCGCATAGGATTGCATTGTAATCAAGAATTGATTAATCAACTAAGGACGAAATCCTAACCAACTTTTCAGCACTGACATAGCTGTGCCAATGTGGCATGCACTGCATCTTGCAGTGGGGAGGCAGTCAAGGAAGCCTCCTCAAGGTAAGGGCATGTTTGTTACCTTGGGTCTGCATTGCGGCTAGGTCAGTGCTGGAAAATGGGTAAGGACTGCACCCTAAGGATACAATCCTATCCACATTTACCTGGAGGAAAGCCCCATTGACTATAATGGGACGTATTTCTAAGTAGTTATTCATAGGATTGGGCTCTAAAATATATTAAGTTTGATGGCCCTAGTGGTCCAAAGCGAATTTTGACAGCCTCTGATAAAGGTGGAGCACAGTAGACTGATAAGACTATTGGGGGCACAGCTAAATGGAAGAGTGTCTGCATGCAGAAAGTCCCAGGGGTTCAATCTCTAGCAACCACCCCTAGGCTGGACTGGTAAGACCCCACTGCCTGAAACCCGGCTAGTCAGTATGGACAATATGGAGATAGATGGACCAAGGTTCTGACTCAGTTTCCTGTGTCTGTAAGACGTTTGCTCATATTTTCTTGTAAAATGACTTGTTAGATCCCTTACCTGAAGTGGGGTTGTGACAAGATCCCTTACCTTGTCAACAAATAGTGAAAGATGTGGACATGATGCTCATCCCTACGTGACTGTTACAAATAGCATCCAATAGGGACTTGCATTACATATGAAGCCATAGCCTACTCCACAGTCTTAGCAACTAAGAAGATGCAGGCTGCAGAAAAATTGGTTTCAGCAAAACAATATTGTGTTATTAGTGAGTTATGTCACTATATGTCAATATTGAGTTATGTCAGAATGCCAGATGCAAGGGAGGGCACCAGGATGCAGGTCTCTTGTTATCTGGTGTGCTCCTTGGGGCATTTGGTGGGCCACTGTGAGATACAGGAAGCTGGACTAGATGGGCCTATGGCCTGATCCAGTGGGGCTGTTCTTATGTTCTTATGTTCTTAGTGCTAAGAAAAGGTGCAATGTTCACACCAAGTACTTCCTTAACAAAAAATGTCTGGCCATTATACAATCAATGAATTGGTATGCTTTGATTGTACAAAAATTTAATTGTGGGAAAAGGAGCCACATATCCGTCTCCTGAGGTGGTACCTTGGAAAGCATCAGATCCCTGGCGATGCAAACCCCACGGCTCTTCCTCTTGTTCCACCTTTACAATCACATCAGGAAGCTCTGACCAGGAAAAAAGATGTAAGAAAACAGGTTAGGAGAGATGTTGGCTTCCTGGCCTGTAGAAGAGCAGAACTGGAGTTTGAGCATATTAACATGATGTACATTGAATGAGTGGGCTTTCTGTTCCCTCACCTGTGTTGTGCGCTGATGTAACCTTCATTTTCTCCCAAGCTAGACGATGCAGAAACTGTGTGTCTTGCTCAAGCCACAATATCAAACTGGACTGAGGAACCAAAAATCCTGTTCAATTATTCAGAAATAGTAAGGTGAAATTCAGGATCTCAACTATGGTCCCCTGTGCTAAACAAATCTGTATAGATACTCTCTCCAAGCAATGGTACCTACATGCCTGCTAGTAGCTACAAGGAACCTGTGTTTGAACAACTTTTCAGTTTATGGTTTGGAGCAAGGGTGTCCAAACCCCGGCCTGGGGCCACTTGCGGCCCTCAGGGACTCACAATCTGGCCCACGGGGAGCCCCCAGTCTCCAATGAGCATCTGGCCCTCCAGACTTGCTGGAGCCCATGCTGACCTGACGCAACTGCTCTCAGTGTGAAGATGACTGTTTGACCTCTCGCATGAGCTGTGGGACAAGGGTTCCCTCCACTGCTTGCTGTTTCACATCTGTGATGTAGCAGTGGCAGTGAAGGAAAGGCTAGTCTTGCTTTGTGCAAGGATTTTTATAGGCCTTGCGCTATCACAAGGCATTCATTCATTCATACAAGTTCCATCTCTAATATAGTCATTTATGTAAATTTATTCAAATTTGAAATGTAAATTAATTCGGCCCCCGACACAGTGTCAGCAAGATGATGTGGCCCTCCTGCCTAAAAGTTTGGACACCCCTGGTTTGGAGGATCAGAAACATGCTGACAATTTGTTACTACAGACAGTTGTCCTAGAAACAGAGTGGCAGAACCCAGAAGAGTCTCCTGGAAGTTACATCACAAGAGGCAAAGACCATAGAGAAGACCATAGAGGTGTGCTGTGAGGGGAAAAAAACATTGAAAATTGCTGCTCCATATCACACTGTGGAAGATTATCTGCCCACAGTTTCTGTCTTTCAGAGAAATTAGCTGTCAGAAATTGGGGGAACATATAATCTTTGGTTGGCAACCTTCAGTCTTGAAAGACTATGGTATAAGCCTATAGCACCCAGTATTCCCAGGCAGTCTCCCATCCAAGTACTAACCAGGCCTGACCCTGCTTAGCTTCCAAGATCAGACAAGATTGGGCATGTGCCCTTCAACCCCCATCTCCATTGCTGGGATTATTTGGAAAGGTGATGAAAATAAAATGGCCAACAACACCCATGCATATCCACTTTGTAACCAAATCTGGAATACTGTGTGTAGTTCTAGCTGTGCTATCTTGAAAAGGATTTTATAGAGCTGGTGAAGATACAACCAAAACAATCCAGGAATTCCAGTATTCCTCTGACAGGAGAACTAGTCTCCTCTAACTTTTAGCCAGGTCTCCTTTGCACCACTGTCTACTACAGGCAAGAGACAGTAGAGTTCTTCACATGGCTGGTGCCTCAGGTGGGTACAGGGGTTTCAGAGATCAACCCGGTGAGCCCTCAGGTAGACCTGGGTCCTTGGCCAACATCTGGCCTGGTTGATCTCTGATATCAGCCCTGCTTGTCCCACAGAACAAGTCTCACATCTTCAGAAGCCTATCTGTCAGCAGATCTCCCTCAAAGTAGCCAGGGTAAACAATTACTGTTTCTGTCAAAAGACTGGAGACAGAACCTCACCTAGGGAGGCTAAATTCTCATAATTATCCCGCATGACTTCATGATACAGTGTTCTTTGATTCTGATCCAGCAGTGCCCATTGTCCTTCAGTGAAATAGACAGCCACATCCTCAAATGTCACTAGGTTCTGAAAAAAGGCAAAAAAACCAAAACATTTAGGACTTCTGTAGTAAATATTCTAATTGCTTCAGAATCACAGTCTTGGCAATCATTTCCAACATGGTAATCCAGAACTACTAAGCATAGCTGTCAGATATTGCCTTACGGCCAACCACGCAGGCTGGGCTGAGAAGTGAACTAGGAGTAGGGTTACTGGATACAAAGGGGGACAAGGGATACAAAGGGGGAATAGGGTTACTGGATACAAAGGGGAATACCTTTAACCATTGTATAGAACAGGGCATTTTGGCAGGTCAGCTCAACTTAGAAGGGTTTTTAAAGCTGCAACTGCCAAAATTCCTCTTGGATAAAGGTATAGGCACTCTGTCCCCTGTTGTATCTGGCAACCCTAGGAGCTTTCTGGCTCACAGTTGAAGCTCTTAACCACTGCATCACAGCAGCTTCCCCAAAGCAAACAACTATCTACTCAGTCCCTGCAGTCTCAGAAGTAATGCCAACCTTTCAGTCATTTCCCATGCTTTCACCAACAGAAGGTAATTTGGAATTTACTGCTTCCCTCACCACTACCACAGAGAAATGTCCTGCACTGCATAAGCAGGTAACACACGTAGGCCTTCAAGAATTTCAGGCCTTGAGGTCCACTTTGGATGCCAAACTACATGTTATGCTCAATGCACAGTCTGGCCCTGTGCATACATTTTCTAAAACTGAAAGTGTGCAAGGTGCCGTGTGCAGAGTCAGCATAGGAACATGATGGGGAGGCAGCACTAAAACTTTGCCCCTTGCGCCATGGTGCCAATAAAAATCTGCCCCTCTTCAAAGCTGCTATTTGCATTGGAAGCTGCCATTGGGATCAGTACACACGTAACAAGAAGCAACAGTTCTCTGGTAGAGGATGGGGGCCATTCTTGACTGCTGGAACCTCAAGCTGCTTCCCTGCCTCAAGCCAACTCTAGTGAGGGGTTCATCACAGCGGTTCTGTTAGTGCCTAGGTAATCTTTAAAATTGACCTGAGTAATTGGCAATTCGAGGTTCAGGAAGTTTACGGTTCCTATTCCTCATAAAATAAAGAGTTCCAACTGACCACAGGTTGTCTGTGGTTCTTCCTCTCAATCCATATCTAACATTCATCCAGCAAAAGAAAGAAGGTGCATGCTGGTGTGCAAGGGGAGAAGCAGAAGAACGAGGAAGGTTGCAAGCACTTATAATACCATTGGGCTCAGTGAATTAGTCAAAATATATTGGTGGGCTGCATGCTTGGGGATCCCTGCACATGCACTCCCTGAGAGATCATAATCTCTCAGATATGAAAAGCTTCTGCTGGCATTTTGTCTGAATTTTCTATTACACATGGAAAACCACAATTAGGTCAAACTATGGTTAGGTGACACAAACCAGAATCAAATTATGGTTTCAGATCCTGCTTTGTTACCTAACTATGGTTTGAATCAATACCTAATAGGAAACTGTGGGTTAGTTAAAACCAAAAGTGGAAGCTTTAAACCTCTTCCTCTTGAGTGTGAAAAAAGAGGAAAAGGAAAGGAGGGGTAGCCAGTAGCCCACTGGCAACTCCTGAACCACCAGCTGAAGATCAAAGAGATAAAATAACTATGGGCCTCTTTAGCTCCAATGGATGATAGAGATATGTGCTCTGAGTTGCTCCCTTTGACATTACCTCTATTCCAAAGAAACTCCCACTTTACCCAGCCATACCTGAGGCCACTCAGTTATAGTCATTTCCATTTTCCAAGGGAATATCTGTTGACTATCAAGGATATTCTGCTCTAACCCATGAGGGCTGGAAGCGCAATGGAGGTGATGTCCAATGAAGCTTCAAGATTGTCTCCTTTCACAACAGGTCTGGGACAGCCTCTAATCTAAATGAATGATAAGAAATCAAGGGTGTAAGTAAAGTGATGAATCTGCCTCATATGAAGCAAGATAAGGTGGTGGATGCACAACTACTTGGGTAGGTGCAAGCCAGTTTAACAGGCTTAATTCCATTCTGAGTCCATTCCAAGGCAGTTCTTGTTTTTGAACTGCCTAGTAGTTGAAAGTGAGCAGTTGTGTTGCTGCTTGGCGAGAGTGCAGGGTTTAATCTGAGGTTGGATCTCAGCTCCACCATCTTTTTTCAATACCAGGTCTCAGGTCTAGCAAATATCAAATGATGCCTCTGGACCTTCCTTATTCCCCCAAGTAATTATAAACAGTCAACAGACATCCCCAATTCCTAAGAAGGGCTTTTGAATCAGGGGAGTATCATCTTCTAGCCCCCAATCTGAGTGGCACAGTATGGGGGAAACAGTGTTGGGAAAGAAACTTGACCCCCAAAATTAAGAACTCTGACCTTTTCACTGCTACAAAGCCAGGGCAGGGGATTATTAGGACTGTAGGAAGCACTTTCACATCCAATCTTAAAAAATCCCCACCACCACCTGCCCCAACTCTTGTCACAGACCTTAAATGTTTATCATATCCTGAATGGGATGGAGATTAGAATTGGGACTATGCGCTGTTCCTTTTAGGATACTAACAGCCCACTCCTAATCAGCATGGATGCAACCACAATGCAGACCCAAGGAAAAGGACCAAATGTTCCCTTACCTTGGGGAGGCCTCCATGACTGCCCCCACCACCATGAGAGACAGCACGCATTGGCACAGATGCACTGGCATTGGAAAATTGGATAGGATTGGGCCAATGGGGCATGCACTGCATCTTGTGGTGCGGTAGCAGTCACAGAAGCCTCCTTAAGGTATGGGAACATTTGTTCCCTTACCTCAGGGCTGCATTGCGGCTGCACCGGTGCTGGAAAATTGGATAGGATTGGGCCCTTAAGAATTTGTGTAGGTCAATTCACACACACACGCACACACACACACCCTGTATGTTCCCTGTTTCCCCCTCAGTTGATGCTCAACTACCTTCAGTGTTGGCACTGAGCTGCCTCGCACTGCTATCCCACATCTCCCACTGCTGACACTGTAGCCCAGCAATTTTCAACATTTTTCTTCTCATGGTACACTGACCTCGATGGTCCTTGCCTCTTGTGATGTCACTTCCAGGAGACTCTCCTGGGATCTGTGGCTCTGTTTCTAGGGCAATAGCCTGTAGTAATGAATTGTCTGTCCTTCCTCTGCCTGCTCTATGGAGCCAGAGTTAAAAAACTGTTCTGGGTTTTGTGGCTCTGTTTATAGGGCAACCCTCTAAGGATCCAGCAGAGGAAGAGGGACTGACAATTCATCATCACAGACAGTTGCCCTAAATACAGAGCCACAGAACCCAGAAGAGTTTTTCAGCTATTTCATCTGCTTTGCTCCAAACTCCTGCAGCACACCAGTGGACCTTTTGCTGCGCACCAATGTGCCACAGCACACTGGCTGAAAATCGCTACTTCTAGACCACCATTCTCCTCACCCCTCCACATCTTCTTCCTCTCTTGCTTTTTCAGTCAAGGGACCAAGAGGAGAAGCAATGGAGGCAAGTGGATAAATGAGGGTGGGCACCCTCGCATACACACACTTTGCTACCTGAAGTTGCTCTCTCAGGCTGCAATCCTATCCACACTTACCTGGGAGTACCCTGCACATGCCCGATCTCTTCTGATCTCAGAAGCTAAGCATCCTGGTTAGTACTTGGATGGGAGACCGCCTGGGAATACCGGGTGCTGTAGGCTTACACCATAGTCTTTCAAGACTGAAGGTTGCCAACCACGCCCCATTGGCTATAATGGTACTTACTTCTGAGTAGACATGCATAGGACAGGGCTCTCAGTTCCACAAATGGGCTGACTCTGGTGTGCAAGATCTTGTAGGGGATGGATACAGGACTGGAAAATTCCCTCCCCATACAGCAATCATTCATGACCAAATGAATTCTGGGACTAGGGCAGTAGGTCACTGGTCACTCAAGTCCAAATCTCTGGGCCAAACTCCATCTTATCTTTGTTGTTCAACCCTGTGAGATTTGCTTGTTTCAGTTAGAGGCCAAGATGGAGCTGTCAGGATTGGGTCTACAAGGCACAGGGAGAGCATATTTAACCCTTTCCCACGATGCTGCAGTCCCAGCAAATTGACACCCCCCCCCCAAAAAAGCAACTATTGGCCTCAGAGGGGAAGCTAACTTTTGACAACAGACACTTCCCATGTCAAGCTAGTGACATCTTTGAGGGCAGGATCTTCACCAGGACCACATTGGAAACCACTCTCCCTATGCATTATGGCCCAAGTCTGATCAGCCACCCCCCCTGCAGTGGCATAGCTAAAGGGGGTGCAAAGCACTAAGTTTTGCAGGGAGCCTCACTGCAGCGTGCAAGGAACCTGCCTGGAGTGGCTCCAAAGGGAAGGGGCCCCTTGCACGCTAGGGTGAAGCCCCCTGCAAAACAGTGCTTTGCACCCCCTCTAGCTATGCCACGTCCTCCCCCCTCCCGCCAGCTGCTGTTTAACTACCAAGGACACTCACACAGCCCAATCCTATGCAGAAATCCTATTCAAACTCATGTGGCTTGCTCCCGGGTAAGCGCGCATAGGATTGGCAGCCTGAAACACGCAGCACCAAACAACACGCGTGATGCGTTCATGTGTAGTTTGATCGTCAGAATGCAGCATCGCTCACTCATCGCCTCTTCGCACAGGCATCCCGTTGCAAGCTGTTCCCGAATGAACACACACACAGTTCTTTGGATTTTTGGAGAGGCAAACAAACAGGCAACAGGAGAATTCAAAGGACTTCTAACGTTTTACTCGTTTGCAAACGGGGCCTTCCACAAACACACACACGTGGAGAGACCCTGAACAATTACAATGATGCTGGTTTTATAGGGTGGTCTAGGTAGGGGAGGGGGTACAAGAGCACACAAAGAGAGCAAAACACATCTATGGTAAGCATGAGAAAAATAACAGACCAACAGTCCCACAAACCTTTGGCTTGGTTATCAGATCAACATCTTGATCCTCAGGATGTTCAGGAGGGCAATTCGATACGCATCGGCAATTTGTTTACAGAGATATCCATTACAAAGGATCTGGTACTCTATGCATCCCTTTTATTTGTTTATGGCCCTTGTTTATGACTTTCTGTCTTACCCTTGTGAACATACCACAGCTAGCTTGTTCTCTGAGAGGGATTTTTAGATGCTGGCTTTTGGTCAGAGAAGAGCCTTATGGGTGAACTGGGCATCTTGGGATATTTCCATATTGTGAGCTGGGCATACTGGTATCAAAGCTGTTGTCTGAGCTGCTGCTTGGGCATAAGGGAGAGCAGAAAGCTGGGGAAAGGACGCCTCTCTCTTACCCTTCCACGCCCTGAAGCCCAGCATTGTTTTCCCTTGGTTTGGTCCCCTCCCACCCGTCTCACCAGCCAGTGCTTTGCTCAGTAGCTTCCCTGCCCTGCCCAGCCCAGCCCTCTCCAGGGGCTTATTCCTCCTCCTCCTGGCCATTTCCTTCCCCGATCTTGCATCAGGCAGTGCTCAGAGGGTCGCCTCCTTCTCCACCAGACGCAGCGCTTGGCTTTGGAAGAAGCGGGGTCCAGGTGGGGCTTTGGAAGTAGCCCATTTAATGTGGCACCAGTTTTCTTGCATTGGGGGGGGGGGGAGATAGTGCATAGACTTGTGTTCCATTTCCCATCATGTGACTGAGGCCAAGCCAGATTCCTGGCAAACACACACACACACACACACACACACACGCTCAGCTCACATGGATTAGTGCATGTTTCTCAAACTGTGGATCGGAACTCACCAAGTGTGTTTCGAGCCAATTTCAGGTGGATCCTCATTCATTTCAATATTTTATTTTCAGTATATTAGACTTGCTGCCAACAGAGTATGTGACTGCATTTGGGCAGATCTGTACTTTTTAACAGGCTACAATGTATATGCTGTAAATAGTAATAGTCAATGGGGCTTACTCCTGTGTGAATAGGATTGCAGCCTAGGATAGTTAAAATGTTTTCCTGCTTGATGATGTCACTTCTGGCCATGACATCACTTTCAGGTTAGTGACACCACGTCTGGTGGGTCTGTCCCCCTCCTCCTTTTCCAATCCAGGCACTGAGAGGAGCAGCAGTGGGCAGAGGTGACCCCCTCAATCACCTCACGGATGGGTCAGCACAGCCCACAGAAATCCATTGATTTTAACGTAGTTTTGCTTGGGGTCCAGTTTGTCAACCCTAAACAAAAACATCCACTCTTTCTAATTCAGGTCTTATTTTGTTTTAAAAATGGGTTTTGTTAAATCTGTTGCACTCATATATTTAATAATGATGGTGAGCCTTTCATGTTTGACCAGAAATTCAGCTCCTTTTTTTCTTCAGCAGTAGCAAAGAAGCTTTCCTCCAAGACAACCTGCTCACCACAATGAAATGCTCTCTGCAGTGTGTATCTACAACAGAGAGATAGTTGCTTTCTAGGTTGCACATCAGTTCATGCAGGAAAGGCTACGGCATTAGGACCTCTTCAGCCTAGGAAAGAGGCGCCGGGGGGGACGACGACATGATTGAGACATACAAAATTATGCAGGGGATGGACAGAGTGGATAGATAGATGCTCTTTACACTCTCACACAACACCAGAACAAGGGGACAGTCACTAAAATTGTGTAGGGAAAGTTACAACAGACAAAAGAAAATATTTCTTTACTCAGCGTGTGGTTGGTCTGTGGAACTCCTTGCCACAGGATGTGGAGATGGCGTCTGGCCTGGACGCCTTTAAAAGGGGATTGGACAAGTTTCTGGAGGAAAAATCCATTATGGGTTACAAGCCATGATGCGTATGTGCAACCTACTGATTCTAGAAATGGCCTATGTCAGAATGCCAGATGCAAGGGAGGGCACCAGGATGCAGGTCTCTTGTTATCTGGTGTGCTCCCTGGGGCATTTGGTGGGCTGCTGTGAGATACAGGAAGCTGGACTAGATGGGCCTATGGCCTGATCCAGTGGGGCTGTTCTTATGTTCTTATGGCAATAGGGAGACCTAGCAAGCTTAGGCAGTACACTGCATGAACTCCAAAACATGTCCCGCAGGCTTGGACAGCACATTCCGGCCCTATGGTAGACGTTTGTCAGCTGATAAGATGATGTGGGAAGTTCTCTTGAAAGAAGGAAGTCTGCAAAAATCGCTGTGTTAAAAGAATAATAGTGTATATGTAGAAGTGCTGAAGCATCTGAGCCAGTGCATAACTGAATCAAAAGCCCTATTCCTAAAGGAGGCAATCACTACAGTTATAGGGGGAATGGGAGTATGCTAGAATGCAAGATCTACCCCACCCCACTCTCCCAGCCTGCGAACATCATGTCCAGGAAGATATCCTTCTCATGATTTGAAATGCTGGAACTCCTCCCCAGGTACAGCCTTTCCCTCTGCAGACAACCATTACCCAAACACAGTGAATGAAACCAAGTTCAGCCAAGATAGAGCTTGCTGGTGTCCTTCTGTTTCCCTGTAAGCATAGACAGTGTCCACAGGGCTCGTAAGGGCTTAGAGACAATTCTTTATACATGTAATCATGTACAGTATATTTCAACTTCTCTTTTAGAAGTAGCAGGGGTGAGCTGAAGCAGATCAGAACTAGAGAGAAGTGAGTGCATTCAACTCCCATGGCATCTTCTTACTAAAACTCCTCTTCCAGTTGCTGTTTGCCCCTGAAAGTGCCATTTGCAATAGCACCTCTGAGGGCAAATAGGTTTGGGAGAGCAATTTTAAGTTAAAAAAAAAACGGGGTGGGTAAAGAAAATCTCAGTATAGCTAACGTAGTTTTTAGAACCAGATTTTCTGGGAAAGCAGGGTATTAGGGGTTCTAAATATGCTGCACTTTAGCTGATAGTGATGAAGACAAGGACTGGAGACCAAGCAACCATCCAGAAAAGGAAACTGTTGGTTTTAAACATAAGACTCTTAATTCTGGAACAAGAAGTCAGAGGATATGATTTCCCTTGAGCTTTTCTCAGAGCTTAAAAACTCCTGTATTAATACTAGCAGGACTACTATTCAGATCCAGTGCAGAAATGCCTTTTAAAATAGCACTTTAAATACTAAGCCTAGCAGAATTGCTCTGGGAAAGGAAGTGCTCCAGTCATGTTGGCTTAGGAGTAAGTTGCATCATCTGCATGTAAACCTACAGAATTTAGACGTTCATCCAGTGAAGGCACTGGGCTTTTCTGCTAGGCTCAGAATATTGTAGCTCTGCCCAGATTGGCCAGTGTCCATGCCAGATTCCATCACAGAACTTAACCGGTTGGCAGTTAGGCTGAGGGCCAAATTAGACATGATGTGGGAAATACACGATCAGATCTACCTAAATCTTTTTATTTAATTAATAAGAAGATGCAGGGAACACTGAGGGAAGCATTTTTAACCCTTGCTGCTTGCATCATTTCCTGCTTGAAATCATCTGCCTCCCACTCAGGAAGCTGCTAATGGAGAGGAAAACAGCCCCAAGACTGTTCTTGTTCTTTTCCCCACTCATCTGCAGCTAGCAGCAGTTTTATTATTTAGACTTGCAGATAGAAACACACTGGATACACTTATTAACTGCCTCATGTAGATTCCATGTTGGCTGGACCACCAAATATATCGTTGTCAAACATTTTATTTAATAAATTACAGAAGATTCTCTAAGTCTCCATAGCCTGGGTGCACCAGACAAATGTTCTTTCATGCACCTCGTACAGAAGCATGACATGGGTGGGTTAATGTTGGTTAGTATGTGATGTTTCTTTTTTTAAAAATCCTCTGGAATTCAGTATTAACGAAAATAGTGAGGCATGGGATTTAAAATTAGAAGGATAAGTATATCAATTTAAAATTGGACTGTTAATGAGCTGAAACCGGTGGCAGAGCTCAAGGGGGTGCAAAGCACTAAGTTTTGCAGGAAGCCTGCCCGTGGTGTGTAAGCGGTTCCTCCCCCTCCATTTTGCTCCCCTCCACCAGAAATGGTTCCGAAGGGGAGGGGCCTCTTGCATACTCCCTGAAAAACTTAGCACTTTGCACCCCCTCTAGGTCCGCCACTGGCTGAAAAAAAGGCCATTCATGGCCCACAAACCTTTGCACCTTTGACATGTCTGAATAATGGCTGGGTGGATACTGGGTGTCGTGGGAGGGGGAGTGTTGTGTATGACAGCATGTATCATTTCTGGGTCATGGAGAACATATGTTCTCCTGTTTAACAGGATTTTCTCCTGTTTAATCTTAATTTACTTACTGCAGTTTTTACTACAAACAGAACATTTACATGGATTTCCTTCTATCCACATTCTCTATCGTGCATGAATTTTCTCGTGTCTCCTCAGATATGCTTTGCTCCTAAAACTTTTCCCGCAGGCAGAGCAGAGGTGTGGTTTTTCTCCTGTATGAATCCTCTCATGATGAATAAGGTTTGATCTTCGATTAAAACTTTTACCGCAGACTGAACAAGCGTGTGGCTTCTCTCCTGTGTGGCTCCTCTCATGAGAAGTGAGGCTTGACTTTTGCTTGAAGCTTCTATCGCAGATGGAGCATGAATATGGTTTCTCCCCTGTGTGAATTCTTCCATGGATGATCAGGTGCTCCTTTCGGCTAAAGCTTCTGCCACAGACAGAGCAGGTGTACGGTTTTTCCTGTGTGTGGATTTTTTGGTGTTCGATATAGCTTGTTCTGTGCTTGAATTGCTTCCCACAGACTGAACAGGTGTACGGTTTTTCTCCTGTGTGAATTCTCTCATGTATAACAACTTGTGATTTATTGCCAAACCTCTTTCCGCACACTGAGCATGGATACGGTTTCTCCCCTGTGTGGGTTCTCATATGTCCTAAAAGGTTTGCTTTGCAGCTGAAACTTCTACCACATACCGAGCACATGAAAGGTGTTTCCCCTGTATGAATCCTTTCATGACTAGTGAGGTTTGATCTTTGTTTGAAGCTTTTGCCACAAAATGAGCAGGCATATGGTCTTTCTTCTGTGTGGGTTCTTTCATGTGAAACAAGGTTAGTTCTCCCACTGCAACCTTTCCCACAGACAGAGCATTTATAGGGCGTTTCTCCTGTATGGACTCGTTCATGTCTAATAAGGCTGACTTTGTGAATGAAAGTTTTAGCACAGATGGAGCACGTATAGGTTTTTTCTTGTGTGTGGGTTTTTTCATGGCTAAGAAGATTTGATCTTTGGTTAAAGCTTTTCCCACAGACTGAACATATGTACGATTTTTCTTCAGTGTGGCTTCTCTCGTGGACCGTCAAGTAGCTTTTCCAGTTGAAACTCTTCCCACAGACCGAGCATGTATATGGTTTCTCTCCTGTATGGATTCCTTCGTGTCCCAGGAGGCAATCTTTACGACTGAAACTTTTCCCACAGATGGAGCATTTATATGGGATCTCTCCTGTATGAATTCTTTCATGCTGAAGAAGGCCAGAGCACTGACTGAAGTTTTTGCCACAGACTGAACACGTATATGGTTTCTCTCCCATGTGAATTTGCTCATGTCTGATACAGCTTGCTTTGCGGCTAAAGCCTTTCCCACAAACTGAACATGTATATGGTTTGTCTCCTGTGTGAGTGATCTTATGAGCAATAAGGCCAGAGTTCTGGCAGAAGCTTTTCCCACATACAGAGCATTTATATGGTCTTTCTCCGGTATGAATTCTCTCGTGTCTAATAAGGAGTGCTTTACGACTCAGACTTTTGCCACAGACGGAGCAGGGATATGGCTTCTCTCCTGTATGGGTTCTTTCATGGCTAATAAGATGGGATCTTTGATTGAAGCTTTTCCCACAGACTGAGCATACATACGGTTTCTCTCCTGTATGGTTTATTTTGTGTCTAATAAGATGTGATCTCCGAAAGAACTTTTTCCCACAGACTGAGCATGTATATAGTTTCTCTCCTGTATGGTTTTTCCCATAGGATGTCAAGTAGCATCTCCAACTAGACCTCTGCTCACTGTTTAGGTGTTTATAAGATTCCTCTCCTTTTGGAAGCATTCTCCCAAACTTCTTGATTCTGTTCTGGACTTTGGCTTCAAGGATTTTTATTCTCTCACAAGTTAAAGCTTTTCCCATTCTTTTTCTTGGGCTGTCATTAACAGATACAGAAGCCTTCTTTGGATATTGGAAAGTGCCCCCTTTGAAAAGGTCGAATTGTTTCTTATTTGTAGTCATTTGATTATTGCCTTCTCGTGAGAGGTTCAATGAAGCAGAGGATGCTTCTGAAACAGAGAATGAAGACAAGCATTAATGTTACAACCACCTGAACTGTACATCTCTTATATAACCTTAATTAATCTGCAGATATTCAAACAGAATCAGCAGGTCCTTGAGACCAAGGGATCCCAGTCTCACTGAGACCATCTCCGTACTATTTAATTGTTACTTCTTGCATCCAAATGACTACATCCATTTGAGTGGCAATCAATGACAGGCAAATAGGGCTTGTCCCATAGAAGATGTAAAGTAGAGCATCTCCCCATATCTGCATCATGGTCCTGACATTCAAATTGAAACAGGAAGTGGTGGCTGAATGCATCTTAAATTTTGTCTTAACTTGACAGTATGGTCTAGCCGAGGCCCCGGGAACAGCTGCGGCTCAGGATTTCATGGCCTCCATGGCAACCATGGGTCTATCTCAAAGAATATCTGCCCCAACGCATGATGTGGGACATACATTGGACCTGGTGTTTACTGCTGGGCAGGTTGATGGTGATCTGGAGGTGGAAGATATTAAGATCACTCCTTTGTCATGGACAGATCACTTTCTGGTGGGATTTAGGCTTGTTGTAGCCTCTCACCTCCGCAATGTCAGGGGACCACATTTTATGATCCACCCTCGGAGGCTGATGGATCCAAATGGATTCCTGAGGGCTCTGGGGGATTTTCCTGTTGCCAGAGCTGGTGACCCACCTGGTGCTCTGGTTGATCTCTGGAATACGGAGATGGCCAGGGCCCTGGATGAGATCGCTCCCGAGCTTCCTCTGCCCAATCGCAGAGTCAGAGCGGCTCCTTGGTTTTCTGAGGAGCTGCGAATGATGAAGCGGCAGGGCAGACGTTTAGAGCGTCAGTGGCAAAAGACTCGTACTGAATCTGACCGTACACGGGCTAGGGCCCAGTTAAGAGCTTACTCTAAGGTGGTGGTGGCAGCTAAAAGGGCATACTTTTCTGCCTCCATTGCATCTGCAGAGAACCATCCAGCTGAGCTCTTTCGTGTGGTCCGTAGCCTTTTACATCTGGCCCCCCCTACTGGTGGGGAGGAGCACACGGAGACTCGCTGTGACGAGTTCGCAAAACACTTTGCAGAGAAGGTCGATCAGATTCGGCATGACTTGGATGCTGCTGTGGGCATATCTAGTGATGTCCCTGGGGAACCTGTCTATCCTATTATTTGGGATTCTTTTCAGCTTGTAGAGCCTGAGGATGTGGACAGGATTCTCTGGAGTGTGAGACCGGCTGCTTGCCCGCTTGACCCTTGCCCAGTATGGCTAATTAGGGCTGCCCGGGAAGGGCTGGCCGAGTGGACGGGGAGGGCGGTGAATTCATCTCTGAGGGAGGGGGTGCTCCCGCTTGCCTTGAAGCAGGCGATGGTTCACCCCCTCCTGAAGAAGCCCTCCCTGGATCCCACTAATTTAAACAACTTTCAGCCAGTCTCGAATATTCAATTCCTGGGCAAGGTGATTGAGCGGGTGGTGGCGTCCCAGCTTCAGAGGGTACTGGAGGAAACGGATTATCTGGACCCATTCCAATCTGGCTTCAGGCCAGGGTTGGGGATGGAGACTGCCTTGGTCGATGACCTTCGCCGGGGAATGGACAGGGGGAGTGCGTCCCTGTTAGTCCTGCTGGACCTCTCAGTGGCTTTCGACACCATCAACCATGGTGTCCTTCTGGGTCGGCTGGCTGGGTTGGGGCTTGGAGGCAGTTTTGAAGTGGTTCTGCTCCTTCCTGGCTGACAGATCCCAGAAGGTGGTGCTGGGGGACGCTTGTTCAGCACCCCAACCTCTCAGGTTTGGGATGCCGCTAGGTTCCATCTTATCCCCCATGCTCTTTAACATCTACATCAGGGGTGCTCAATAGGTGGATCGCGATCTACCGGTAGATCGCAAGGCAAAATGAGTAGATCGCGGAGTGCCGACCCCCCCTTCAGGTGCCTCTAGGAGGAAATGCCGGGAGTAAGGCCCATTGTACTCAATGGGGCTTACTCCCAGGTAAGTGTGGCTAGGATTGCAGCCTCACAGCCTAATCCTAGGCATGTCTACTCAGGAGTAAGTCCTGTTATACTCAGTGGGGCTCAAGGTACACCAACATACATTGTACACATAAATGTTATATGTTATGATGGCACGAACATTGTAAAAAAAACTGGTAGATCTCCGGGCCTTGCTGGGTTTCAAAGTAGCTCTCGAGCCAAAAAAGTGTGAGCACCCCTGATCTACATGAAGCCACTGGGAGAGGTCATCCGGGGGTTTGGAGTGGGGTGCCATCAATATGCTGATGACACCCAGCTTTATCTCTCCTTTCCCCCTGATTCTGAGGAGGCAGTTGGGGTCCTGGATCTCTGTCTGGAGGCGGTTAGGGGCTGGATGTGGATGCTGAAATTAAATCCGGATAAGACAGAGGTGCTTTTGGTTCGGAAATCCACAGCTCAGGTGTTGGACTATTGTCCTGCTCTGAATGGGGTTGCACTTCCTCTGAAGGAGCAGGTCCACAGCTTGGGGGTTCTCCTGGATCCACAGCTGCACCTGGAGGCCCAGGTGATGGCGGTGGCCAGGGAAGCCTTTGCTCAGCTTCGGCTGATTCGCCAGCTGTGACCGTACCTGAGCTGCACGGACCTGGCCACAGTAACCCATGCCCTTGTGACATCTAGATTAGATTATTGCAATGCGCTCTACGTGGGGCTGCCTTTGAAGACGGTCCGGAAATTACAACTAGTACAGAACACAGCTGCTCGTGTGGTTGCTGGAGCACGTCGGTTTGACTCTGTCGAGCCATTGCTTTGGCGGCTACACTGGCTGCTGGTTCTGTTCCGGGCCCAATTCAAGGTGCTAGTTTTGACTTTTAAAGCCCTTTACGGCTCAGGTTCGGAGTATCTGAGGGACCGCCTCCTTCCTTACAATCCTGCCCGTGCTCTTAGATCATCTGGGGGGGCCTTTTTGACTGTGCCGCCACCAAGAGATGTGAGAAGGACAGCGGCCAGGAAGAGGGCCTTCTCCGTAGTGGCCCCCGGACTTTGGAATACCCTCCCCTTAGAATTGAAAACTGCCTACTCGTTGCTAATATTTCGGCGTGGACTGAAGACCTTTTTATTCCGAAAAGCTTTTAACTGTTGACAGGCTGGCTGGCTTTTCTTTTTCCTTTTTGGCTTTTTTCTTTTTATATTAGTATTTACGGGGTTTGTTTGGTTTGTTTAGTTTTTTAATTATTGAAAACTGTTTTATTATTGTTTTTAACTGTTAAATTTGTATTGTTGATTGTTGTAAGCCGCCTTATGTGCCCATGGGGCAAAAAGGCGGGATATAAATTAATAAAATAATAATAATAATAATAATAGCCCAGGAGTAGGCAACAAACGCTCAAAACCATTTGGACCCATTTTCTGGAGAAAAGAAAACCTCGGGAGCCACAAAACCCTTTTGACATCTAAAATGAAGATAACACTGCATATATAGTTTTTTTTTATGCTATGTATAAAAAAACTATAGTGTGTTGCATTTTTGAAATGAATGAACTGCTACAGAGAAAACAAAATTTTATTTCAGCATGCAACAAAAACATTTTGAATGTCGAAAAAAAGATGCCGGGTTGAAGATAACTTTCAAATAGCAGAATTCAATAGCAAAATTCAAAGCAGAACTTTATCACCCTGCAGCAAACCAAAAATGCTGTCATCCTTTTATCGCATGTACTGGAGCGTGCAGTCAGCTGTCAACCTGAATAAAAAAAAAGGACTATTTCACTGAACAATGTAATATATATATTTGCTAATTAATAACCAATTAAAATATTTATTTTACCTGGTTAATGTGATTTTTGCTTCTGAATCTCAACGCACAGCGTTTGCACATCAGGGCTGTAAGATGTCACCTTCGTCTTCACACAGGATTGTAAGCAGACGTCTGTGAGGCGTGAGCGATATTTGTTTTTAATAAAGTTCATGTTGGAGAAGACTTGCTCACATACGTATGTGGATCCGAAGATCGATAGGACTGCAAATGCATACTTTTTCATGTTCATGTAAGTGTCGGGGATGGCATTCCATGTTTCAAACACAAGTTTGTCCAGTTTGGGAAGTTTCTCAATATCACTCCATTTGTGATTCTGAGCAAGAATGGCCTTCTGACGGGCAACATCTTCAAGATCAGCTGTCAAATGTTTGAACTTGGACACCCATATATCTTTGTCAGCTATGTCGGCCAGTTCCATCTCAAGATCGGGTTGACTTACACCTGCAGATGCAGTCATATTCAATAGGGACGGATCGACTGTCAGGGGAGTGACAGGGAAGGATAATGTGTTTTTTTCCTCTCTGAACTCACAGAATCGTTTCCCAAATGATGTTTGCATTGCAATGATAGCAGACTGCAAATACTCCAAATTTATCTCATTGTTAGCTTGTTTGAAATCTCTCAAACAGGGGAAGTGAGACAGTGTACCTCTCTGTAAATCTCTGGAAAGCACTGTCAACTTGCGCTCAAATGCTAAAACCTCCTCCAGCATGTGCAGGGATGTGCTTCCTTTCCCCTGAAGTGTTGCGTTCAGCCTGTTCAGGTGCGCTGTCATATCTACCATGAAGTGCAGCTTTTCCAGCCAATCTGGCTGTTCCAGCTCAGGAAAGGTGAACCCTTTGTTGCCCAGGAAAGTTTTCACCTCTTCCAGACACGCGGCAAAGTGTTTCAGCACCTCCCCTCTGGACAGCCACCGGACTTTGTTGTGCAGCAGGAGATCAGAATATGTGCTTTCCACTTCGTCAAGTAATAAACGGAACTGATGGTGATTCAAAGCTTTTGCCATTATTTTATTGACAATCTGAATGACAACATCCATTACTTCTGTGCATTCCGGAGGAAATGTTTGAGCGCACAATGCCTCTTGATGCAGGATGCAATGAAATGTCAGCAGCTTTCTACCCAGCGACTTCTGCAATAAAGCCACAAAGCCCTTTTGCACTCCTGTCATACTTGGGGCCCCATCAGTAGCCACTGACACCAGGTGGGTGGTGTTTATTTCTTTGGCTCTTAAATAATCCAGTACAGCCTCACAGATGTCCTCCCCCTGTGTTTGGCCTTTTAGTGGTATCAACTCAATCATTTCTTCCTGTGGCCCTGCAGAGTTCACATATCGGCAGAACAGCGCTATTTGTTCAATATCACCTTTTTCTTTGGACTCAACACAGGCGATTGAGTACGCCACAGCTGAATTTATGTCTTTAATTTGCTGTCTGGTGATGTTTTCTGCCATTTTTAGGGTTCTGTCTTTGACAGTCTTTGCAGAGAGAGGCATATCTCTGATTTTCTGCACAATTTCACTCTTGTTTTTGAAGTCTGTGAATAGATGTTCTGAAATCTTTATGAATGATTCTTTTATATATTCTCCATCTGTGAATGGCTTCCCGTGCCTGACCATTTCCTGAGTGGCCACAAAACTAGCATATGTAGTTGAATTTGCAGACTTAACCCGCTTCTTAAAATGTTTTTTGCTCCGATCAGCCTTCCGCATCAGTTCCGCAACAGCTTTTTTTCTCTCCTCTCCATCCGGATATTTTTCAGCAAAGGCTATGTGTTTATTCTGGAAATGTCTTTCAACATTTGACTTTTTGTTGTTTGCCAATTTCGCACCACATATTAAACATACTGGTAAACCAGTCTTGTCAGCAGTGAAACCAAATGAATCTGCCCACGCAGCATTAAACCTTCTGTTTTCTTCAGAAACTTTTCTTTTCCTGCATTTATCCATAGTTGGCCTACAGAAGGTCAAAATATGTAACATATTTTAATGTTACAAGATCACCATAATCTTAAATTTAGAATTACATATAAAAAACGAAAGAGCTAAAATAAATTTAAATTAAATACGAATTTATTTTCCCAGGGCCTGCCCTAGCCAATTTGGTGCTACAGGCAAGATTTGGGCTGCTGCCCTCCCTAGCAGAAAATCCTGACAAACAGTAAATAGTCATCTTTGTGTCTTTTCCACAGTAATGTAAAAGAGGTACAATGAAATACAAAATCTAATGACTAGTATTTTTCAATACAATAAAGAGATTTATAGTTATTATTCCCCCTTGTATGTCCCAATTCATAATGCACTCCCCTCTTGCATATGCAACTTTTATAATGTGCTCAGCTGTTATAGGTCCCAGTTATAAAATACACTCCCTTCTTGTAGGTCCCAGTTATATAATACACTCCCCTCTTATAGGTCCCATTTTTATAATGTAGCCCCCTCTTGTAGGTCCCTTTTATTATGCAGCACCAAGAAAATATTTTTTTTATTTACTATTTACTTACCTTTGCTCTGCTATTGTCCCGGTCCCTGGATCTTCTCTTCTCTGCTCCTTCTCGGCATGCTCTCTGTCAACTGAATGACACTGGTGTGACCCTAAGGTCCCAAGGGGGAGGAGGAGGGGGAGAAAAGGGGCTTTGTGGGCACTGAGTAGTGAGCCCCACTGAAAAGGACAGGGTTCCCCTCGCGCCCAGGGAGGCCCAAGACACCAGGCAGACAGACAGACAGGCAGGCAGGCAGCCAGCCAGCCAGCCAGCGGGGACCATTCCTCACGCTTCGCCTGAGGGGAGGGAGAAGGGGCTCCCACCTGCCCCTCAAACCTGGGCTGCGACCACGCAGGCTCTCACCGAGGAGGGGTGACGATGCTTCACAGCGCCCTCCCTCAGCGACCCGGGCAATGCCCACCCACTGGAGCCCTTCCTTCGATGCCCTTCCCCACTGACCCATGCGCGGCCACGCCAGCACTGCCAGCTCTCCCTGCCCGGCCACGAGGGTCCCTGCGAAGCGCCCCCCGCACCCGCCACCAGCGGGGGGACGGCCACGTACCAGAGCACGGTGCTGGGCATCTCCACCAGCAGCAGGTCCAGGCTGGGGCTGCAATGGAAGGCGGTGGGGGTTGTGGGTGGCAGGAGCCTTTCTGCCAGCCACTAAGCTGGGAAGCCCCTTGGGCCCCCACCCTCCCCGGCCCTGTTCAGCTCCCTGCCCACTGCAGGGCGAAGGGGCTGTGAACGCAGGGAAGAGGTGCCTGGCTGCCCCCTGTGGGAGGGGCCCCGCCCCCTTGCCCAGCAGGGCGCCTGCTTGCAGTGGGGCGCGGAGGGCAGGTCCGGGAGAACACCGCCGCCCCCAGGGCACCCACCTGCGGCGCTGCCGTATGGGGCTGGTGCTGCCGGTCCAGCGGGGCTCCTGGAGTGGAGGCCTGCTAGCCGAGAAAGGAGCTGCAGTGGGCGAGGGCAGTGCCCCACCCGGCCCCGCACTCACCAGCAGCCAGCGCCCGCAGCACATCCCACTGGAGAGAGGCGCCCTCAGGGCTGGGCTGGCTGGGTGGCGGCCACGGGGAAGGCGCCCCGCTTCCAGCCTCCACGGGCTCTGTCACCCCCTTTGCCACTTTCACCCGGACTCCGGAGCTGCAACAGACAGCTGAAAGAGCCGCATGCGGCTCCTGAGCCACGGCTGCTGACCCCAGGTCTAGCCTTTCTCTGTTCTTCGGCAAATGGAGACCCGCAGCCCAGTCCTAACTGAGAGCTATGCTGCCCAGAGCTCATGTGCTGGCAATTGCAGCACCCACAAAGTGTGACATACTGTTGCATGCTGCTGGGCCACTACCGGAAACAGTAGTGGCCTTCTAGGCTGCTCTGGTGCTGGTAAGCTAAAGTGGGGAGGAACAGGGCAGAAAGGGGGAGGAATGGGGGAGTGTCTGGGTTGGAGGGGGATGGGTGGAAGGCAGAACAGGGGAGGGAGGAGGTGGATGCCAGTGGCAGTGACTTACACTGGTACTCTAGTTTGTTCCTTCCCTCTTTCCCTCTCCTTTACTCTCCTCAGACCTGAGCCAGCAAAATGGCTGGTAGAGATCCAAGGAGACACATTGTGGCAGCAGAGGTTTGCATCAGGGTAAGGGAACAAATTTTTCCTTACCTTGAGGAGACCTCCATGACTGTCCCCCCCCCCCCCCACTGCAGGATGCCGTGCATGGCCCATTGGTACAGCTGCATCAGCGATCTGGTAGTAGTTGTAATTGGGCCCCAACTTCCTGCCAGGGTCAATCTTGGTGCTGTTATTTAGTCACAGTGGTTGTGATGAAAATTTTCATACCAAGTCATTCAAAAAGTAATATCCTCCACAGGTCAAATAATTAGAAGCTTCTCTACTTACGAAGACATTAGGTTCCAGGGATCTGTTCATAAGTACTGTTCGTACGTACAGTAATGTCAACCCCTTGCTGTAGCCATCCATTTCACTTGGACACTGTCTAAAGTTGTCAGACTTGCCGAGATGCTGTCTGCTATCAATTTCACTGTGGAGTCACTAAGACCAATCCCGAGCAACTTCTATGCTCAGCGGTATTGGCTGCAAACTGGAAGTCAGAGCTGAAAGTGTTTGTTCATAACCAAACATTCATAAGTAGAGGAGCTTCTGTATAATGCTTGCTGACCTTAATGTAGCAGACAGGGTGGCAAAAAATTGGCAAACAGCCCACCATCCAAATGTTACCAGATGTATCTCCTGATATACTGAGAAAGTCCAACATGGGGCTGTAGTCAGAGTTCAAGCACGTGTTTTGCATGCCAAAGGTCCCATGTTCAATCTCTGGACATCTCCAGATAGGGCTAGGAAAGATCCATGCCTGAAACCCTGGAGAATCACTGCTTGACCATACTGACTGACTTGAGAATCAGACTTGACAATACTGATTTAGAGAGATCAATAGTCTAACTCTGCATAAGAGAGCCTCATACATTCAAGGCATCTATTACACTTGGGAGATATACACATTTTAACACATCAAAAATTCATGGAATTTTCTGAACTCACTGAGTAGGATAAGGCAAGAGGTGAAAATCAAAGGAATTGTGTTAACAGATAAGATGGCACTCATAGGAGACCTCCAGCTCCTGAGAAATGCCAGGAACAGAATCTGAGACCTCCTTCACACAAAGCTTTTGCTCTCGTACTAAAGTATGGTACTCTTGTAAGACAAACCATTTTGGTTGTCATTAGAGCTGTGTGTGTATAAGTGTCAAAGAAAGCAGCAGTTCTCAATGGATCATGAACACGTTGATTGTCAACCAAGATACAACAGAGCCAATCCCTCACCTGACTGGATGCCTGAAACAGTCGCACTTTCCTCAGTTGCCTGGGGATCTGGGAAGCATGGCTCCTCTTTTGGTTCCAGTTTTATTATTACACCAGAAAAACCTGTCAAATTAAAAAGTGTCAAAGATGATTTTCTAACTTTTAGCCAACCAAACTCCGAGTTGTTGCTTTTGGCCAGCATACATGGGAGTGCCTTGAAAAATCAGTACTCCTGGAACACATGTTGAAAAACCTAATTGTGGAAACCACCAGTGCTGGTTGCTGGCAGAGTCAGAGGAGTTCTGAGTCTCGGAAGCCAAGAAGAGACTCCTGGTCAGCTACGGCAGGGTTGGGAGCCTGAGGAGGAAGGGCATCAGTTTCTCACCCAGAGCACAGTTAGGACAGCTGTGCAGAGGGAGAAGCAGACCCTTCTAGGCAGCAGGCCCAAAATTCTGGATGGAGCCGTCCAGTAAGACACTCAGGTGATCAGGAAGAACCAATCGCTTCCCAGTTTCATTTCTGAACCTGCAGAGGCTGCTGATGTTCCTTAGTGGAGCAGATTATCCTGGAAAGCTGTTCAGCAATTCTCAAGGCAGCAAGATACATCTCTCACCCACCTCACCAGCCTGCTAAACTTAAGTTCTCTTGGCAAACCTGAATCCAACTCATAAAAACAAAAAGTGGTAACCCATAAGAAGAGCCCCTCTGGATCAGCCCAAAGGGCCATCTAGTCCAGCTTCCTGTATCTCACAGTGGCCCACCAGATGCCTCAGGGAGCATACCAGACAACAAGAGACCTGCATCCTGGTGCCCTCCCTTGCATCTGGCATTCCGAGGTAACTCACTTCTAAAATCAGGAGCTTGAACATACACATCATGGCTTGTAACCCGCATTGGACAAATTTCTGGAGAAAAAGTCTATTCCCCTCTTAAAGGCATCTAGGTCAAATTCCATCACCACATCCGGTGGCAAGGAGTTCCACATTCTAACTACACACTGAGTAAATAAATATTTTCTTTTCTGTGTCCTAACTCTCCCAACACTTTATTTAACAGATGTCCCCTAGTTCTGGTGTTGTGTGAGAAGGAAAAGAGCATCTCTCTATCCACTCTATCCATCTCCTGCACAATTTTGTATGTCTCAGTCAAACTTGTTCAAAAATCCCTGGGTGCTCATCAGGTGCTCAGCCTCCAACTGTATAATATTTTATTTTCCTGGATCTTATCCTGTAGTACAGCATTTTTCAGCATCTGTCCCCTGCTGTACCACTATTGGAAGTACCATGAGAAGTAACTGGTGATGGTGTCATCACCACTTACTTCCAGATTGGGAGGCCAGACACAATGCAACAAACACCGGTAAGAGGCTAAAGGTGGACGAGAGGACTTTTCGAGCAAGTGAAAAGCACACACTGGAGCTCTGCCCACTAAAGGCCTGAGCCCTGCGCTCCAAGTTACCACCAGCACAAACTGTTGCAAACATGCCGTAAAGTTCATGAGCCGCCACAAAATTGAGTGGCCCCATCGCGGGGCTACTTCCCTTACTCGGGGGAAGGGGGCGAAAGTCCCCTTCTTCCAAGGAGACGGCAGCAGCTACCCAGGGCACACAGGATACCACGGCAGCTGTTTTGGCACGCAGCAGCCCTGTGCTCCGGGCAGCTCAGGATTGGGCTATAAGCCAAACATTCCATTGTTGCTTGTCACATTGCGTTTCTGGTCTTGCTACCAGGCGGTGAGGGTCCGAGGGTCCTGCATGTGTCATAAGACATCACCTCAAGAACCACCGGTGGTACAAGTTCCACTTGTTGAGAAACACTGCTATAGTATGTATATGGTTTGCATTTTTTAAAACTTTATTTTAAAAAAAATGTATACCTATTTTTACCCCCTCAAGTTAAATCATCTTTGTATTAATTTCATAGTTAATACTGCAAAGCAAAAAGGTATGATATTTTTGGCATGAAATGTTGCTAAACCAGTTCAAAGTGTCAAAACCTGTTTCTTTAAAAAAACAAGTATCTAAATGTGACGGTATAAAAACACTGATGAATTTGAACCACTTCTGAACCCGTATTTTTTAGGATTCAGTTTTCTGCTACCCAGAGTCCTCCTGCTGTGTGAATGATGCAGAGGACTGGGTGTGTTCTTCCCAGATAACATGCACACAGGACTTTCAAAAGTTGCACTACCTATAGATAGAGGTATTTGTAAGATAGGATTACAGCCCAAGCCTTACTTCAATGGGCTACTTCTGAGTAAAATAAATAACATTGTTTTCAAACACTTCTACCTATAGACAAATCAACCTGGGCTCTCACTGCAAAGTGAAAGAAAGGGAGGGGAAAATGCCTGTCTTGAGTGAATTCGTGAAGAGCCTGCAGTTTTGAAATCAAGCAGATGTAGAGCTTCCTCACCTGATGGGTCAACGACTGTACTTTCCTCAGATCCCTGGTGTTTTCTCCTATCCTGTGTCTCCTCTTGCTTTATTGTAATGCTGGGGAATCCTGAATCGAGAGAAAGAGGCAAGATGAAGCGGTTACATCTGTGTAACAGCCCAGTTCTACCCCAACACCCTACCCCGCTGATGCAGCCATGCCAATGAAGCATGTGCTGTATCTATGGGAGGAGGGACAATCTGAAAGGTGTCCTCAGGGTAAGTGAACTTCTGCTCACCTACCCTAGGGAAAGCTTCCACTGCTGCCTTAGAACTCCTTGGATTTACACCTGCATGAATCCAAGGTATGTAACAGTGGTAGTAAAAGAGATAGATGGGGGTTTGGATATCAGCGCATGCTGATGCCACTGGTACCTCCTTAATAGACACTTATAATCTGATTTGGTGGAATATTCCTTTCCTCCATGCCCAGCCAATGACAGCTCCATGGTGGTTCCACCTTTACTGACTAGGAGACCATACCCAATCTAGGAAAGAGAGATTCTGACAAGATTGGAAAGAAGCACACTAAATCAGAAAGACTTATCAGTTTGTTGGACTCAGCGCAACTCTAACTTTCTCTAGGGTTCTCTAGGGAGCCACTCTAGGCAGGCCATCCCACTCTCCTCCTACTTCCTCTTAGCTCACTCCCCAGACTCTGCCAGGCTTTTCAAATCAGGAGGCAAACAGGATGGTCAAGGAAAAGGCAGCAGGGCGGGGGGGGGTGCAAATGCATGTGCAAACCACCCAATTTGAGGTGACAAGGCTACAACACCACCCCAGATGATTAGGGACTTGGGCCTGCAATACAGCTAGCAAATTAGCAGAGAGAGAGAGAGAGAGAGAGAGAGAGAGAAGCAAGACTTTTCTGTGGCCTGTCTAGTCAGTAGTTGGCAACCTTCAGTCTCAAAAGACTATGGTATCGCGCTCTGAATGGTGGTTCTGGAACAGCGTCTAGTGTGGCTGAAAAGGCCAATCCGGGAGTGACAATCCCTTCCACACTGGGAGCAAGTGCAGTCTGTCCCTGGTCTGTCTCCCCGGCTGTGGGCCTTCCTTCTTTGCCTCTTTGCCTCAGTCTGTTGGCCAAGTGTCTCTTCAAACTGGGAAAGGCCACGCTGCACAGCCTGCCTCCATGAAATAGGTATGTGTGCCATGCTGTGGGCACCACTGCTCACTAAGGACCAGTTGGTGGCAACCCAGGAGAAAGCCATAGGTAGGGGTACCTTTGAAACTCCCTTTGAGAACATGTTGCTCCCTCTGTAGCCACCTTCCAACAACAGCTATTTATTTCACTACTTTTTATTTTCATTACTTTTGTGGGACTAACATTTATGACAATGTAATAAATACAAAGAGCTCAAGCAGTGTCCTTATGGGCTTCAGGTAGTCTCTCCTCCAAGCATATTACCGGGCCAGACTCCCTTAACTTCAGCAATTGACTGGACCGTGCACTACCAAACCAACCTCTGAACCATTCACATTCCCACCCCTCACCTGAACTGGCACCTGAAAATGGTTTATTGTCCTCTTGTCTCTGGTGATCCAATACCAACATCTCCTCTTCTTGTTCCAGCTTTATTGTCACACCACGAAACTCTATTCAGGGAAGAGGTATGAGAAAACATGGTTAGGAGGGATGTTTGATCATTCAAGGCGGAGGAAAGAGCCAAACTGGATTTTGCACACTGATCCAGAGTTTAGGGCAATACGCATTGATATGTATTCCCTCACCTATGTTGGGCTCTGATAAAATCCGCCTTCCTTCCATTGATTGATCTGGAATCCATGGGTTGTCTTTGTGTTCAAGCTGGGAGATCAAGTTGGGTTTGACTATTATAAATCCTGCTTAAGAATAAAAAAGAAAGAGAAGTAACTAGGTGGAATGTGAAGTATGCTCTGTAGCAGCAATTTTGAACCAGTGCGCCATGAAGGTATGCCACAGGGGTTTGGAGCACAGCAGTTGAAAATCTCTTCCAGGTTCAGCAGCTCTGCTTCTAGGGCAGCTGTCTGTAGTAACAAACTGTCTGTCTACCTGCTGAGCCTGGAAGAGTCTCCCAGGAGCAGAGGTCAGTGTACATCTTATACATCAGGTCAGCAATTGAAAATTGCTGTTTTGTACAAAGCAGGATCACCAAATAGGAAATTATCTGATTTATGTCATACTAATCTCCTCTCCCTCTGCAAGTGTATCTTCATGTGCAGTGGTGCAACAGCAGTGGACAAGAGCATGGCATTCTGTCTAAAGGGAGGAAAGGGGTCCTTACCCAAAGAAGCCACATTCTCATAATTTTCCTGCATGACATCTTGGTATAAAGCCTTTTGAAGTGGATTCAGTAAAGCCCACTGACTCTCTGTGAAATATACAGCCACGTCTTCAAAGGTCACATGGGCCTGGAAAAAAAATTAGTACTTGGGAAAAGTGCTATATTGATATTAAGCACTCAGAGCATCCAATGTCCATTATTTCAGAAATCCTTAGGATAACTCTATACTGTCAGGCCACAGTTTTCACCTAAAACTGAGGGACCATGGCTTGCTAGAACCACCAGTGAACTGCTCTGAACAGCAAGACGTGCCGCAGGAAATCAGTGAATCCAATCAACCACAGATTTTTCAAAAAAACATTAATAGCAACTGTGGTGGTCCCCTGATTAGGATGGGGGTGAGAGTAGTGGAGAACTTTTTTCCTCTTCCTCTCTCAAAGAAAATCATTCCCTCTCCACAAACCTGTTATTTGTTGCTTAGGGGGCAAAACATGTAGGTACCACCCAGGTTAATCCCCCCCCCCAGCGCTGCAGTCCCAAGACAAATTGGGAGCTCTGCAGCTCTTTAAAAATAAAAGCTCCTGGGTCCCACACATCACATCTAGCTTGACTCTCCTCAGATGTTAACTAATGATTTCTCAATCAGTAGCAACAGCAAAAAATATATTGGCGGGGAGGTGTTCCCCTCCATTCCCTGGCTCCACCTATGCTTCTTGTCCACAATTCATGCTCTGAACTAGGACGTGAGCCTCAGCACCCAGAAAACAAACAGCCACTCTTCACTCCTGCAGTCCCCAAAACAATCCCAATATTTCAAGCCTAGGAAAATGTGTAGGCTACCCAAGCCCTTCTGCTTTACAAGCAGTGGTGTAAGTTAGAGGGGGCGCAAAGCACTAAGCTTAGCAGGGAGCCTCACCGTGGTGTGCAAGTGGCCCCTCCCCCTCCCTTTTGGAGCCTTTTTGGGTGGGGGCAGCAGAACAGAGGCATTCGCCTAAATTTTGCCCCCCCCCCGCTGGAAATGGCTCCAAAGGGGAGGGGCCACTTGCACGCCATGGTGAGACTCCCTACAAAACTTAGACAAAAAAAAACTTTACGCCCTCTAGCTACGCCACTGTTCACGAGAGATGTTGACATTTAAGCTAGCAGCTACCAAACTGCCACAAGACCAAACACAGTCGCCCAAGCTCCATTCTGCCAAACCTTCTTCCCTAACAGAAACTCCTGATCTCGGAAGCTAAGCAGGGTCAGGCCCAGCTAGTACTTGGATGGGAGACCACCTGGGAATACTGGGTGCTGTAGGCTTATACCATAGTCTTTCAAGACTGAAGGTTGCCAACCAACAGAAACTCCACAACTGGCTCTGTACCTGTGGATGCACTGCCACAGCCATTTCCATTTTCTGCGAAGGGTAGCGATTCAGGGGCACTGGGGGCTGTTTTTCCACAGCCTACGGGCCCTGGAAGAGAGACATGATCAGCATTACACGGAGCTTGAGCCAACACTGTGCCTCATCTCAACAAATGTCAGAGAGTTTGTGATCTGAAATGGATGATGGGGGAGTAAGGCTGAAATAAAGCAGGGCTGCTATAGAAGAATGGGGCTTGCCTTTGTAGGAAGAGATGCAAGCCAGCCCGCCAGCAGGCTCAAACACACACAGGTTCTATCCCAAGGATTCTATTCCAGGTTTCAGTTGGAAGGAAACTTAACGGACAGTTAATTGAACTGTCTTGTACACTGAAAAAATCTGGATGGCTTAATTTGAGCCTAGACCCACCAGAGACTGGGTCCTACATGAAGTAAGAACAAGTGTGTCTCTTCACAATGGCAGAGTGCCTTTTGTTCACCAATAAGTAATCCCCCCCATAAAGTCGGTGCATCCGGTTAGATCTTTCAGAGAAGCCCTCTCCCACACTTGAGGTGTCATTGGTGGCGAACTAGGAGAGGGTTTTCTCCATGGTGGCCCCAACCCTGTGAAGTTCCCTGCTCCAGGAATTGTGACAGCCCTTTTCGCTGCCTTTTTTTTGGGGGGGGGGGGAAGGTGGGTGAACATCCATCCTTTCCAGCAGTTTTTGTTTGTTTTTTTCCTCATCAGCTTCAATTTTGCCTGTAGGTCTGGTTTGGTTTTTGTTTGTTGTTTCTCACCCTCTCTCTTTCATTGCACAATTTAATTTTTATTTTTTTTGGTGGTAGGTTTTGCTATTGGTTTTTATTCTTACTTTTGTTGTTGCATTTTAACAATATTTATTTATTTAGCTGCATTGTAATTTTAACTTGTAAGCCACCCCAAGTGGTAGCTTACCACCACTTCTTCTGCCTTACCAGAGGGGCAGCATAGAAGTTTTTTGTTTGCTTTTTAAAATCAGTAAAATGATCATAGTCCCCCCCCCCCCCAGTCTGAGAAATTGAGCCCTAACCAGATCTTGTCCTGTCATTTCCACAAACATATTTGCTTTATACTTCTGCCCCTATGGTAGCATAGTGGTTTTTTCCCACTTTTATCCCTAGCACTGCCCTATGACAAATTAGGCCAGGGAGTTGGCATCCTACAGCCTGTGGGTTGAATCCGGCCTCCCACTCAAAGTCATGGAGCTTGGCTTGACAGGCAAAGCTTCCCACCCGATTTGTTATGTGTTGGATAGCGCATGACTGAACTGCCAGCTCATGCAGTAAACTTGGTTGCTGTGTGGTGATTTGAACTCAAGTCTCCACAGTCCTTTTTTTCCCCCCAACCCTCTAGTCCAGGGGTGTCCAAAGTTTTTGGCAGGAGGGCCACATCATCTCTCTGACACTGTGTCGGGGGCCGGGGAGAAAAAGAATTAATTTACATTTCAAATTTGAATAAATTGACATAAGTTTACATAAATGAATATATTAAAGACGAGCTTATATGAATGAATGAAGGTCTTGCAATAGCTCAAGGCCTATAAAAGGCCTTGCACAAAGCAAGGCTGGCCTTTCCTTTGCTGCAGCTACTGCATCACAGACGTGAAACAGTAAGAAGTGGAGGGAACCCTCATCCCACAGCTCATGTGAGAGGTCAGTGATCATGCTGCGATCCGTTTTGACGTGCACGTTGGGGGAAGAATACCAGGCAAATCTCTCACAAAAACCCTTGACTTCCGACGGGCGGACTTCCCTCAAATGAGGAGGCTGGTTAGAAGGAGGTTGAAAGGGAGGGTAAAAAGAGTCCAGTCTCTCCAGAGTGCATGGAGGCTGCTTAAAACAACAGTAATAGAGGCCCAGCAGAGGTGTATACCGCAAAGAAAGAAGGGTTCCACTAAATCCAGGAGGGTGCCCGCATGGCTAACCAGCCAAGTTAGAGAGGCTGTGAAGGGCAAGGAAGCTTCCTTCCGTAAATGGAAGTCTTGCCCTAATGAAGAGAATAAAAAGGAACATAAACTGTGGCAAAAGAAATGTAAGAAGGTGATAGGGGAGGCCAAGCGAGACTATGAGGAACGCATGGCCAGCAACATTAAGGGGAATAATAAAAGCTTCTTCAAATATGTTAGAAGCAGGAAACCCGCCAGAGAAGCGGTTGGCCCTCTGGATGGTGAGGGAGGGAAAGGGGAGATAAAAGGAGACTTAGAGATGGCAGAGAAATTAAATGAGTTCTTTGCATCTGTCTTCACGGCAGAAGACCTCGGGCAGATACCGCTGCCCGAACGGCCCCTCCTAACCGAGGAGTTAAGTCAGATAGAGGTTAAAAGAGAAGATGTTTCAGACCTCATTGATAAATTAAAGATCAATAAGTCACCGGGCCCTGATGGCATACACCCAAGGGTTATTAAGGAATTGAAGAATGAAGTTGCAGATCTCTTGACTAAGGTATGCAACTTGTCCCTCAAAACGGCCACGGTGCCAGAAGATTGGAGGATAGCAAATGTCACGCCTATTTTTAAAAAGGGAAAGAGGGGGGACCCGGGAAACTATAGGCCGGTCAGCCTAACATCTATACCGGGTAAGATGGTGGAATGCCTCATCAAAGATAGGATCTCAAAACACATAGACGAACAGGCCTTACTGAGGGAGAGTCAGCATGGCTTCTGTAAGGGTAAGTCTTGCCTCACAAACCTTATAGAATTCTTTGAAAAGGTCAACAGGCATGTGGATGCGGGACAACCCGTGGACATTATATATCTGGACTTTCAGAAGGCGTTTGACACGGTCCCTCACCAAAGGCTACTGAAAAAACTCCACAGTCAGGGAATTAGAGGACAGGTCCTCTCGTGGATTGAGAACTGGTTGGAGGCCAGGAAGCAGAGAGTGGGTGTCAATGGGCAATTTTCACAATGGAGAGAGGTGAAAAGCGGTGTGCCCCAAGGATCTGTCCTGGGACCGGTGCTTTTCAACCTCTTCATAAATGACCTGGAGACAGGGTTGAGCAGTGAAGTGGCAAAGTTTGCAGACGACACCAAACTTTTCCGAGTGGTAAAGACCAGAAGTGATTGTGAGGAGCTCCAGAAGGATCTCTCCAGACTGGCAGAATGGGCAGCAAAATGGCAGATGCGCTTCAATGTCAGTAAGTGTAAAGTCATGCACATTGGGGCAAAAAATCAAAACTTTAGATATAGGCTGATGGGTTCTGAGCTGTCTGTGACAGATCAGGAGAGAGATCTTGGGGTGGTGGTGGACAGGTCGATGAAAGTGTTGACCCAATGTGCGGCGGCAGTGAAGAAGGCCAATTCTATGCTTGGGATCATTAGGAAGGGTATTGAGAACAAAACGGTTAGTATTATAATGCCGTTGTACAAATCGATGGTAAGGCCACACCTGGAGTATTGTGTCCAGTTCTGGTCGCCGCATCTCAAAAAAGACATAGTGGAAATGGAAAAGGTGCAAAAGAGAGCGACTAAGATGATTACGGGGCTGGGGCACCTTCCTTATGAGGAAAGGCTACGGCGTTTGGGCCTCTTCAGCCTAGAAAAGCGACGCTTGAGGGGGGACATGATTGAGACATACAAAATTATGCAGGGGATGGACAGAGTGGATAGGGAGATGCTCTTTACACTCTCACATAATACCAGAACCAGGGGACATCCACTAAAATTGAGTGTTGGGCGGGTTAGGACAGACAAAAGAAAATATTTCTTTACTCAGCGCGTGGTCGGTCTGTGGAACTCCTTGCCACAGGATGTGGTGCTGGCGTCTAGCCTAGACGCCTTTAAAAGGGGATTGGACGAGTTTCTGGAGGAAAAATCCATTATGGGGTACAAGCCATGATGTGTATGCGCAACCTCCTGATTTTAGGAATGGGTTAAGTCAGAATGCCAGATGTAGGGGAGAGCACCAGGATGAGGTCTCTTGTTACCTGGTGTGCTCCCTGGGGCATTTGGTGGGCCGCTGTGAGATACAGGAAGCTGGACTAGATGGGCCTATGGCCTGATCCAGTGGGGCTGTTCTTATGTTCTTATGTTCTTATGTCAAACAGTCACCCTCATGCTAGGAGCAGTTGCGTCGGGCTAGTGTAGGCTCCAGCAAATCTCTGGAGGGCCAAAGGCTCATTGAAGACTGGGGCTTCCTGGGGGCTGCAATGAGAGGCCTCGAGGGCGGCATGTGGCCCCAGGGCCAGGGCTCTCACTGTGGAAAACACTAAACCTGAAGAAAACACTAAACCTGAAGAAAGAAAGAAAGAAAGAAAGAAAGAAAGAAAGAAAGAAAGAAAGAAAGAAAGAAAGAAAGAAAGAAAGAAAGAAAGAAAGAAAGAAAGAAAGAAAGAAAGAAAGAAAAACCTGAAGAAAAAGAAAGAAAACACTAAACCTGAAGAAAAATGTTAAAATGAAGAAAGATTTTAGAAATGGGTTATGTCAGAATGCCAGATGCAAGGGAGGGACCAGGATGAGGTCTCTTGTTATCTGGTGTGCTCCCTGGGGCATTTGGTGGGCCGCTGTGAGATACAGGAAGCTGGACTAGATGGGCCTATGGCCTGATCCAGTGGGGCTGTTCTTATGTTCTTAAAGCCAACTTCATTGTTAAGACAAGAAACTGCCACTCTATGCATCTGTGCCTGGGAGTAAGCCCCTCTGAGCAAAGTGGGGCTTACTACTGCGTAAACACACATAGACTTGTACTGCATCAGTGGTAACCACAGAAACATCATTGCCCAACTTGATCTATAGTTGTCTCCTGTCCCATTTTCATCCCTGATCATACAGGTGTTTGGAAACGAGATGTAAAGCAGGGGGATGAGTTTCCACGTCGCACAAGCACCAGTGCGACTTTAAAGCACTTTCTTTAAACAAAGAAAGCTGTAAGAAAAAAGAAACCACAAAACACACACTCTCTCTCTCTCTCTCTCTCTCTCTCTCTCTCTCTCATCTGTCTCCTGCCTAAACAACAACAGCACAAGGAAAGGGATATTATGGGAAGGAAAAAGTGCATATGGAGGGCAAGCTCTGTCCCATGCACATTAGATTTCTGCAAGAGAACTAACAGCCTGAATTCCATACTGAGGCTTTCATGGCCAGATAGTCCAATTAGAAGTGCCTGGGCTTGAAGTCCATGATCCATTAAAATATATTTCGCCTATATAAAATCTAAAAGATATTTGATTGGACCATGGCCTTCAAGCCCCGACACTTTTCATTGGACAACAGCTTCATTCACAATCCTGGGTGCAACCTGGCCATGTTCTCCTTGAAACCCCTCTCTGCTGATTTGGGAGCAGTTAGCTTTCCATCAAGCATGCTGTGAGCCTCTTATGTAGCTATATTGTCATTTCCAGGTCTAGAACCCCCAGAAGTCTGGCAATGGGGGTAAGTAAGTATCAACTAAGTATCAATCTATGGGGGGGGGGGGGAGAGAAGGAGAACCTCCAAGCCTTTTCCTTCCTCGGCCCTGCACCGATTTCAAGATCCAAGGGGGAAAGTTTTAGGAATGCTTTGGGATGTAGATGTTTGCTCTGGGGGGGGGGGCGCGCCCTCCCCCGCCTGCCTGCTCACCAGCGGAGCGCTCTGTGCTCAGAAGCTTCTCTGCCCAGCAGATCCCACCGCTGCTGCAAGGTTTTTTTTCTTCCTAGATCCGGCGATCCCCAGCCAGGCTGCTGCTGCTGTTGCTCCGCCTCCCTGGGCAGACACGATGCTCTGATTTCCCAAAGGCAGACTCAGGCCGGTGTTTTGGGGGGTGCCTCTTATAACGCTGCACCGCTGCCTGCCCCCCTCCCCTGCCCGTGCCACGCGCTGCCTTCTTTTCCGCTTCCCATCATGTGACTGAGGCCCAGCCAGATCCCTGGCAGCCCCAAGCCCACCCAGTCTGCTGGATTGGGGGGGGGGCTTCCGAGAGCGCTGCCTGGCCGCCTGTGCATTCAAGCCTGTGCTTGGGGCTGTTCCTCCTCCTGCCTTGCCCTGAGAGCACCTCTTTAACAGCTAAACCAGACGGATCAAGGGGGCAGGGCTGGGAGACTTTTCTTCCCCATAGGCAGCTGGGGGGGGATAACAGCCCAAAATTTCTTGACCCAGCATGTAATTAGTCTGTGGAACTCCTTGCCACAGGATGTGGTGATGGCATCTGACCTATATCTGACCTGAGCCGCCTAGGGAGGTACGTGGGGCGGCTGCAAGAAATAGGGCCTTCTCAGTAGTGGCGCCAACGCTATGGAACTCCCTTCCCCTTGACTTAAGAATGGCTCCCTCTCTTGAGACCTTTCGGCGAGGCCTGAAGACCCTTCTGTTTAAACAGGCCTTCTGAGTTCTCGGCCTTTTAACATCTTTTTAACATCTTTTAATATTTTTTACAGGCCTGATTCTTTTATGACTTGCTGCTGCTCTATGCTCTTTTTACCTATTTTTTTTTTACTCTGACTGCTGTTTTTTATGATGTGTTAATATGTTTTTATTTGTTTTTAAATTATGTTTTTAATATTTTGTAAGCCGCCTTGAGTCCCTTCGGGGAGAAAGGCGGGGTAAAAATAAAGTTGTTGTTGTTGTTGTTGATATTATTATTATTATTATTATTATTATTATTATTATTATTATTATTATTATTATTATTATATGCCTTTAAAAGGGAAATCAGGCAAATTTCTGTCAGAAAAGTCCACCACAGGTTACAAAGCCATGATGATTGATACGTGCAACCCTCCTGGTTTTTAGAAGCAGGATATTTCTGAATGCCAGGTGCAAGACAGTGGCACCAGGATGCAGGTCTCTTGCTGTCTTGAGTGCTCTCTGAGGCATCTACTGGGTCACTGTGAGATAAATCTAGTCCAGCTTCCTGTATTGTATGGCCCACCAGATGCCTCAGAGACATCCAAGACGAGATACCAGCATTCTGTGGTCACTCCCTTGCACCTGACCTCTGAGGTAGCCTAAAACTAGGAAGCTGCACATACCCATCATGGCTTGTAAGCAGTGATGGACTTCTGCCATCACCATATGCGATGGCAAGGAGTTCCACAGACCAATCACTCTCTTTCTTCGCTGATCCATAGAGCAAGAGAAAGTGAGTGAGCGGGTGGCAGAGGGCACTCCTAGCCAACCTGCTGCATGACATGACAGCCTCATGGACAGACTGGCCCTTGACAGAACTCTAGTGGGAAGGAGAAGAGAACTAACTACACAAAACCATAGTGACTCCATCTTACTTCAGACATGGCAGTGGAGGTGCCCCATCACCACCGCCAATGCCCTACCTGTGGCGACTGTCTCAGTCGACCTCATAAATGAACCAGACCTGCTTCTTTCCTCCAAGGCGCTCAGCACAAGGTCCATTTCTTCTTCATGCTAACCAGATGAGCTGTTCAGACTGTCATCATGCTACACACACTTTCCTGGGAGTAAGCACGGTTGAACACAATGGGACTTCTTTCTGAGTAGGCATGGATAAGATTGTGCTCGTGGGCTGAGAGGGACCTGCCCAAGGTCATCCTTGCACTAGAAACAAAAAAGGGAGCAAGAAAAGGCAAGGGACAGGAAGCCCTTCAGCTTATGTAGATTTACTCAAACGTCAGCTCCACTGAATTCAGTGAGACTTACTCCCAAGTAAGCGCATACAAGACGACGATAGCAGGCATTGCAATGCAATTCTGTTCTGCTACCTGGGAATGAGCCCCACTGAGATGAATGGAACTGACTTTCAACTGAACTTGCATGGGATCGGAGCTGTGGGGAGGAGACCCATGGAAAGAGTTTACCCCCCACCCACCCATGACGTTTTCTACCCCAGCAGGCACTGGATTTGACCAGCCCAGAACAATCAATAGTCAGACACATCCACCCTGCCTCCATCTATGCGCTCAGGTAGTAGGAAGGTTAGTATTGCATTGCATTGCAAAAGGATCTCTCTCTCTCTCTCTGGCTTTCCCTCGATCACATGGTGGGGAAGCTGAAAACAAAGAAGGAGCTCCAAGATCTCTGCAGCAGTAAGTAAGGGGGGGGGGAGGGAAGGAAAGACCCTCCATGTCATTGGCTGCCAACAAAACCTGGGAGATCCTGATGGCGGTCCAGGGGGTTCCATCAGACTTGTTGGTGCAGGGAAGAAGCATTGGCACCCTGAGAAAGGATCTGCTGGGGAGGGAGGAACTCTCCCTCTTCTTAAAGGATTCCTGGTGAGGGGAGGCATTCAGGCTGGGGAGGGAGGAAGAACACGGGAGAATCCACTCAGAGGGTTTGACTAGGGTTGCAGTCCTAAGCATGTTAATTTAGAACCCCATTCCCTACAACAGGGCTGACTCCTCTCCAGGGTGTGTTTGGGTTTGCATGACATTCCCTCTTTCCTCTTCTCCTGACTATGCCTCCCTTTGGGTGCTTGCCCCACCTTTTGGTATTTTTTGCTTGTGATGTGACTCAACAACACCCACCTTTTCATGATTTTATTTGGGCATTTAAAAGATTTTTGTTGCCCCCTTTCCGTCACCTTGATGGAAAGTGGCTTACTGAAAATGAAGCCAAGACAAAACCAAAGAACTTAAGTTAAAAATATGGTAGAGGTGCAGATTTTGGAACAGTGGCATTAAGTGTTAACTTTGCCAAAGATCTTGGTAAATAGAAGAGTAGAGTATTTTATTGATTTCTAGAACAAATCGAACAGGGCCAGGGAATTTGTTTGAGGGAGGCAGTGGTGTAGCTAGATGGGGTGCAAATCACTAAGTTTTGTGGGGAGCCTCACTACAGCATGCAAGGGGCCCCTGAGTCTTCCCTTCTGAGCCATTCCAGGCAGTGAGAGCAAAACAGAGGCGAACACTGCCTCTGTTTTGCAAAACTTAGTGCTCCCTGCAAAACTTAGTGCTTTGCACCCCCTCTAGCTATGCCACTGGGGGAGGGCTTGACAACAATACTTGGAATAAAAGACAATTAAGGAAGGGATGTGATGGAGGTTTATTTAAAATTATGCACAAGGAGCAGTGGACAATGGGTTAGTTCAGATTTTAAGTTACCTCTGAACAGGCCCGCCACAATTCTGGGCATGCATATTTACCCTGCTCAAACATCCTAGTTCCTCCCCTTTAGTAGGTTTCACAGTGCGCATAGCAGGCAGTTCAGATACAATTGCAAAAAATAACCAGGAAGGGTGAGCTCAGGTTCTGCAAGGAGCCAGTTTTGAAAGTATCATCTGACTGGCCCAGTGAGAAGTTTTTTTTCCTTTTCCCAGAACGTGGTCCAGCTGAGAGAGGGTGACTGGCCCATGGTCACCCAGGAAGCTTCATGTCTGAGTAGGGATTTGAACCTGGATCTTCCAGGCTATGTCCAGAACCACTGCTCTTCAGTTCAGTTCTCTTTTCATTCTCTCCCAAACAGACCCATTGGATGACAATAGGCAAGACTCCCACCTAATTAACCTCTGAGCATAAGCAGAGCAGAGATTATGAATTTCCCAATAAATATACAGAAATTACCTTTAGTGTGAACAGTCTTACCATGTCTTTATTTACACTAAGAAAAATACCTCTATACAGCTCAATGCCTTGTCCAACTGCACCAAGGAAAGCTAGACCCAAGAAACATACTGTCCCATCTACATATTCATTCTGGATTTAATTCATGTTTCCTTAGTTGTGCAGTGTACTTCCTGCTCTAAATTCCAATTGGTTCCATCTGTTCCCTTGTCCTCAGGCATATTTTTGAATTCACATGCCAGATGGTTTTCTGACTTTGACAAGAGGAAAAACCCTGAAACTCCATTCAGACATTGGAGGAAAGGGAAATTTCATCAAAGAGTACAATACATCTTGGTGAGAGTACAGAAAAATTAAATATAAAATTATTTAGCCTTGGGGAGGAATTCTGGGCTTTGGGCAGAAACCACTGGGCTCTTTGTCAAAATTGCCTCTCCTGACCATGTTTTCTCACATCCTTCCTCTGATCAGAGACTCCAGATGTGATGGAAGAAGAAAAAGAACGATACCTTCCAGATCCCCTGGGGTCAAAGGACACCCGGACTTTCCCAAAAGCCCATTCAGGTGAGGATAGAGATATAATCAGTGATGAGACATAAAGAGCATTCTTTCCAGTCCTTTTTTTTGTTTCTGCAGATCTTTTTCCATTTCCAAAAAGGCATTGTTTCACAGAATTAACCCATTCCTGCCCAGCTCACAAGTGTACCCATTTGATCCCTGTTGTATATATGCAATATTGGGCAGAAATTGGTCAAACTGGGCAGATTTCAAAGTTGTAATTGACTTTTTTCTGATAATATCCCTCTTCTCACTTTTCCATCCATGTATTTCAACTGCGTGGAGAGGACCTCCTTAGAAGGTTGGAAACAAGATTCCTCATATAAATAGCTGGATCGTCCATGTTGAGTATAAGGAGGCTGGCACGTGGACTTTGTAGTAAACTGTGGGTAACTAAGGAAGGAAAAACGTATGCATTGTGCATGATTTGTGTAGCACTGTCAATGAACACAATGCTTAGCAAAGTTCCATTAGCCAAAACAGGGAAAGATTCCTGCCTGCAATGAGTTTAGGGACTGAGTTCTGCCAGTAAGTGAGACAGCAGGGAGAGGGGCAAGAGAGACCAGGCTGCAGAGGGCTGCATGAGCAGATGCAGTGACTTGGATATGGCTACAATCGGAGGTGATTGTAGCAGGCACACGTCTGAGACAAAGGGGGCAAAGAGGCTTGCAAAAGTAGGGATAGGATCTGGTGTGTGCCATTGCTGTTGGGTCCGCCCCCTCCTGCAGCCTCCCCACTCTGTTTCACCCCTTCCCACCCTGTTTCACCCCCTCCCCGCCCATGCCACTGCCTTACTTGCTCCAGCAAGCATGCCAAGGTCCAGCGACGTCCCAGGAGCACTGCCGCCTCTTGCAGCATCGCTCCCAAGATGGTCACCGACAGAGCACTCTACTGGCACCCCAGTCTGGCATAGGATTGGGCTGTGAGCCAAAGTGTTTATGGCATAAAGAAAGAAAAGAGGCAGCACAGTGTAATATATTAATGAAAGCAGAGTCATTTTAAGAGGGGTGGCAGATATGGAGGCAAGATCATCCTTGACGGGGGCTTATCAAAGGAGATAAGGCATAAGCAAAGCATTAGACAAGCATATGGAGACCTTAGAAGAGGAAGGCAAGGACTTTGTGCTGGGCTCTTGGTGGGAGGTGAGGTGAAGTGTAGGAATTTTGAGAAGGGTGTCACATGATCTGAAGAAGCGGGATAGTCATGGATTAAGGATTGGCAGTTGGTTTTACCCAAACATAATTTAGACGAGGGTACGGAATTTAGGTTCTACCCAAACATAATTTAGACGAGGGTACGGAAAAGCCAGCTTACCCAAAACTATGATGTATTGGGTAAATTCTGGGATTTGCACAGAAACCAGCCCAATATCCCACCATCGCTATGGCTTGTGGTTGGAATCTCAATCCTCCTCTAATATCTTTCTCCTGATTAGAGTTTCCTAATGTGACAATAAAGGTGAAAGAAGAAGAAGAAGAAGAGGAACAGGAACCATGGGTCCCAAATCATCAGGTCTCTGAGGAAAGCAAGACCTTCCCAGGTCTCCACTCAGGTATGGGTTGTGGTCAGCTAACTCAGGACAGAAAGTGGAATTCATTCATACTGTGGCCAATTCTTGTTTGTAAAATCACAAATGTTTTCTCAAAGCTTCCAGAACTTTTGTGAAACTCAGTTTAGTATTCTGCCAATGAAATTCTAGCAAATAACGTTTTTTCTGCACACTGATGTGAGCAGCATAACATCTGTCAAGATCTCCATTACTCCCCCATGGTTAGAAAAATGTTAGGCTTGCCCGACTAAATGGCCCCGGCTCTTAAAGACAGGAAGGATACATCTCAAACCTAAGTGGGCCTTACATTGCCAGAACCACGTTCCAGTGGTGTAAGGTCCTCTACAGTTGTTGCAAACATGACACATCATGTGGAGCAGCTGAGCAGCAAGTGGTAGCCTGCCAGTAGATCCTCCACATCCCCCAGCGTTGGTAAGCCAGCAAAGGTGGTGGGAGGGAGGTGGACATAGAGGAGACAGGAGTGGAATGGGGCAGAATGAGCACTGGAAGGGGGGTTTCGATGGTGGCAACACCATCAATATACTATCCCCCTTCCAGGCTTTGATCCACCTTCCTGGGTCCACTCAGACTTGTGCCAGTGATTTGAGGGCACAGGTTCATGTAGACCTGTTCTGGTGTTAGAAGCTTACCTTCAGCAAGGGAAGAAATGTTCTCTTACTTGGAGGAAACCTCCAGGATTGCCTCCCCCCCCCCCCAGCAAGTTGTAGTGCTTGCTCTTAAAAACAGGAAGGATACAGCCCAATCCTAAGTGGGCCTTACACTGCCAGAACCACGTTCCAGTGGTGTAAGGCCCTCTACAGCAGTCCTGTGCAGCTACATTTGCAGGAGAGGGAAGGTGAAGGATTGGGGCCTAATGTGCTGGGTTTCAAACTTCCTGTTTCTATCATGCATAGTTATCTATGTTTTCTGGGTTTTAAATTGATGGGTAGCATAAAACGAAGGAGCTAGATTTACTATCTATTTACCTTTATATGTAGATAAGTTGATCTGGACTATGAGACAAGGATAGTTGCTAGACCATGCTAGAAGAGCATGGGTAACATGATGACGATTGCATGATAAGGCTAGTTGCATGGATGTTATGCTCTGACCCTTTACAAAATAATGTGGAGTACAAGCCAAGTCATCTTCTACTTTGGCAAAAAGTATACCAAGAAATATGATATATCTCCCATCTTTCAGTATGATGTCCAACTTCAGTATTAATGGATTGGATCCAGAGAAGGAAGTTTATGGAAGGGAACTTTCCTGCTGTAGGGACCCACCCCTGGAGGGGCCTGGAGCAGGCTTGTTCCACCCCCAGGGAGGCCTCAGATTGGCTGGAGAAGGGAGGGGTTCCAGCACCCTTGTCCTCCTCCTTAGCAGAGCTGCCACACCTGGCTTGGGAGCAGGAGCTGTTCACCTCACAGCTCCCTGCTACGCACTGCCCCCTCTCATCCCTGGCTTCCCTGTTTTATGGAGCAAGCCTGCCCCTTTTGGCCCCTCCCCTTCCTCCAGGTGGGGCAGAAAAGGCCTTTCCTGTTCCTGGCTTGTTTCCTTCTGTGTTCTTTGTTTGCCCTGCCAGCCCCCTCTGTCTGGTTGGGGTGAGCCAACCTTCTTTGTCCCCCTCAAGGGCAGGGAAGCCTCCCCACCCTGGGCATGGGGTGCCTGCTCCAGGGCAAGTTGGGGGTCAGGGCATCTGGGAGGGGCCCCGACACCTGCCTTTCTTCCCCACTGCAGCCTTCCAGTGTCCGCTGAAAAGTCTGAATGTTGGCAGGTCCTTGGGGGGGAAAGATGCTATGTAGCATGCATGGTGGGGGGAGGGAAGTAGCAGAAATTCAGCAGAGGAATTGTGGGTGACTGGGAGCTCCATTCTTATAAGGTGCAATCCCTCTCCCTACAGCCACCCCATGCCATTCTTTTTACCAAGGCACCTTGACCCTCAAGGGTGGCTTTTCAGGGGACATGGGGTGAAGAGAGGGCATAAAAAGTCACCATCTTCCCATTCCCACTTCTCCCACGGAAGCCATGCCGAAGCGTGTATTTTTATCTCTTTATTTAAAACATTTATACCCTGCCTTTCCAAAAGTTCAAAGCTTACCATACTTAATAGATAAAATACAAAATAAAATTCAAAGACTAAAACATTTAAAATTGAAAACATAATTTAAAAGCCAGAGCAGCAAATGGTAACAATTCTAAAAACCAGATGGTGGCAGATAAAAAAGGCAATACACAATCAAGCTAAAAAAAATACTAAGGTAGCAAACATATAATACACAATAAAAAGCAACAGGCTGGATAAAAACCACTGGGAATATCCCACCCTTATCCACCTGAAAGCTAATGTAAATAGCTCTGAAATGAACTATTTTAATTGGTTCATATTGCTGCTGAAGCAGTGTGAAGACCTGATTTCTTCTAAGTCTGTCATTGGAGCCTTCCCCTCTACCAGGCCTATATTCCTGGCATTTCCCCTTCTTGAACCAGTTGTGGGGGGCGCTCATAGCCATCTAACACAATTGTTGGATTTTAGATATCCCACAGGAGATGTGCAGAGAACCCAGCACACATTCACTGTCAGAACCTCATCCTGTTCTCTTAATCAGGGTTCCCTGATGCCAAGGTAAAGGTGAAAAAAGAAGAGGAACCACTGTCGATCCCGCAGCTTGAACAAGGGGAAAAGTCTTTGGTTCAGGAGCAAAAGGTCTTGGATGAAAATGAGGATCCAGACCACAAAGGGGGTAAGGAAAATGAGAAGTCAGCTCATAAGAACATAAGAACAGGCCCACTGGATCAGGCCATAGGCCCATCTAGTCCAGCTTCCTGTATCTCACAGCGGCCCACCAAATGCCCCAGGGAGCACACAAGACAACAAGAGACCTGCATCCTGGTGCCCTCCCTTGTATCTGACATAGCCCATTTTTAAAATCAGGAGGTTGCACATACACATCATGGCTTGTAACCCGTAATGGATTTTTCCTCCAGAAACTTGTCCAATCCCCTTTTAAAGGCATCCAGGCCAGATGCCGTCACCACATCCTGTGGCAAGGAGTTCCACAGATCAACCACACACTGAGTAAAGAAATAATTTCTTTTGTCTGTCCTAACTCTCCCAACACTCAATTTTAGTAGATGTCCCCTGGTTCTGGTGAGAGTGTAAAGAGCATCTCTCTATCCACTCTGTCCTTCCCATGCATAATTTTGTATGTCTCAATCATGTCCCCCCTCAAGCATCTCTTTTCTAGACAGAAGAGGCCCAAATGCCGTAGCCTTTCCTCATAAGGAAGGTGCCCCAGCCCAGTAATCATCTTAGTCGCTCTCTTTTGCACCTTTTCCATTTCCACTATGTCCTTTTTGAGATGTGGCGACCAGAACTGGACACAATACTCCAGGTGTGGCCTTACCATCAATTTGTACAACAGCATTATAATATTAGCCATTTTGTTCTCAATACCTTTTCTAATGATCCCAAGCATAGAATTGGCCTTCTTTACTGCCGCCGCACATTGGGTCGACACTTTCATCGACCTGTCCACCACCACCCCAAGATCTCTCTCCTGATCTGTCACAGACAGCTCAGAACGCATCAGCCTATATCTAAAGTTTTGATTTTTTGCCCTAATGTGCATGACTTTACACTTACTTACATTGAAACGCATCTGCCGTTTTGCTGCCCATTCTGCCAGTCTGGAGAGATCCTTCTGGAGCTCCTCACAATCACTTCTGGTCTTCACCACTTGGAAAAGTTTGGTGTCATCTGCAAACTTAGCCACCTCACTGCCCACCCCTGTCTCCAGGTCATTTATGAAGAGGTTGAAAAGCACCTGTCCCAGGACAGATCCTTGGGGCACACCGCTTTTCACCTCTCTCCATTGTGAAAATTGCCCATTGACACCCACTCTCTGTTTCCTGGTCTTCAACCAGTTCTCAATCCATGAGAGGACCTGTCCTCTAATTCCCTGACTGTGGAGTTTTTTTAGTAGCCTTTGGTGAGGGACGCCTTCTGAAAGTCCAGATATATAATGTCTACGGGTTCTCCCACATCCACATGCCTGTTGACCTTTTCAAAGAATTCTAAAAGGTTTGTGAGGCAAGACTTACCCCTACAGAAGCCATGCTGATTCTCCCTCAGCAAGGCCTGTTCACCGATGTGTTTTGAGATTCTATCTTTGATGAGGCATTCCACCATCTTACCCGGTATAGATGTTAGGCTGACTGGCCTGTAGTTTCCCGGGTCCCCCCTCTTTCCCTTTTTAAAGATAGGCGTGACATTTGCTATCCTCCAATCTTCTGGCACCGTTTTGAGGGACAAGTTGCATATTTAGTCAAGAGATCAGCAACTTCATTCTTCAATTCCTTAATATCTCTTGGGTGGATGCCATCAGGGCCCGGTGACTTATTGATCTTTAATTTATCAATGAGGTCTGAAACATCTTCTCTTTTGACCTCTATCTGACTTAATTCCTTGGTCAGGAGGGGCCTTTCGGGCAGCGGTATCTGCCCAAGGTCTTCTGCCGTGAAGACAGATGCAAAGAACTCATTTAAATTCTCTGATGTCTCTAAGTCTCCTTTTGAGCTTTCTTTGGAGCTCCTTTGGAGCTTTCTCCAAAGCTCCTTTGAAACCATTACACATTGAGGAAAACTCTGCAGGTTCTACAGGAACTAGCTGATATCTGACTGAAGAAATATCTATCTTTTCCTCCTTTTATACCTGTACTGATCAGGGTTGCCTAATGTGAAAGTGGAAGATGAATCATGGGTGTGCCATCATGAGGACTCTAAGAAAAGTAAACCTGGCCAAGCTCCCTGCTCAGGTAGGTGATGGTTCAGTTACATCAGAATGCATAGATGGTCACAATCTTTTAATAGCTCTTTCACTGTTTTACTTTTGCACATTTTGTTCTCCTGAAACACCCATAATCATTCTCAGGATGATGGCCTTAAAAAAAATTGCTTAGTGATCTGATGCTTTTAATATGCATCAACATTCTTATGGAAAAGGAGGATAGAGAGGTTTCACTGAACTTCAGATTGAGAGCTTTTGCCTTGAATAATGTTTTGAATTGGCCTTGAAGATGCTATGATAGGCAGGTAGGATGTAAATAGTTTAATGGCCTGATCCTGTCCAACTTTCCAGCGCCACTGCAGCCACGATACAGCCCTGAGGTAAGAGAACTAATGTTTCCTTTTCTTGAGGAAGCCTCCATGACTGCCCAACTACCCAGGTGACCCAAAAAAAACAACCCATAAAATTTTTATTAAATCCTACAAAGGTCCAGTAAATTTCAAGAAACTTTTCCTTGGTTGACCAAGACATATTGGGGAAGATTATTGTTCCAATATTTCATGCACAATGTCGACTTGTATACGCTGAAAGAAAAAAAGAAGAAAAATTAAAATAAGCAGTTTTATTCAAAGATTTGTGGGTTCTGTTTTTTTGGGGTCACCCTGTACCATAGGATGCAGTGCATGCATTCTGCACTGGAAAGTTAGATAGGATTGAACCAGTGAATTTCCCAAGGATCCTATGGAAATCCTTTTGAAATGCCTTTTGAAATGCCAGTTCATCAAAATGAATGTTTTTTTTTTTAAAGTTAGACCTAATAAATCAAAAATATTTGGAATATTCCTCTTGTATCTCTCTCTTGATCAGGATTTCCAGCTGTGCAAGTAAAGGTGAAAGAAGAAGAGGACCCATGGGAGCCGGATAATCAGGGCTATGAGGAAGGTGAGCCCTTCTCAAGAAAGCTTTCTGTATGCAGAACATCTTATCCACCATTGAGCTATGACACTTTATTTATGTGGCATATTATTTATATATAAGATTATTGTGGTTTTCTTGGGGTTTTTTAACTGTATGATGCTTCAGGAACAGAACCCAAGGCAGTATCACAGATACTTACCCTGGAATTTCCAAGGAAACATAGTGTGCGATCCTAGGAACTTCCAGGCACTGATCTACTGAACAGGATAGTCTGGGAGAGGCCATAGTTTATTAGTAGCAGGTCCCAGGTTAAGTTCCTAGCATTGTCTCGTAAAAAGATATTGGGTAACAAGGCCTGAAAAGGTCTGAGAGCCACTGTCAATGCTAGACTAGTGGTTTGACTGGGTACCAGGCAGCTCCCTAACCTTTCATTGTATGGTCCTCCAGGCAATAAGCTCCAGGTTGCAGGCAGGGTGGGAGAGCCATGTAGACAGCCTCAGGGTCTAGAGAAGCAGCCTCATCATCTGATTCAAGCCTTCTAGGATTTTCCAGGAGGCCTGCAATTGGTCCCAGCAACCAATGAGGCTGCAATTGTTCAGCAAACAAGAGGTTGACCTGAGCCCCAAAAATCTGGCTGGGGGACTGTGCCCCTTACAAAGGCATATTGCAAAACCTGAGAGAGTCACATTTGCTGTTGCTCCACTCCTAAGAAGCTACATACAAAACCATATCTTCCTGTCTTCTTTTCTGCCTGTCTCTCCTCTTCCAGGATTTCCGGGTGTGATAATAAAGTTGGAACCAGAGGAGCAGTGGGTCTCAGACCCTCAGGCACCTGAGGACAGTGCAACTGTTTCAGAAGTGCAATCAGGTGAGGATGAATTTGGTTAGCTCACAGCTAGCAATCAGTGTATTTGGCCCTGTCCCATAGTGGCATGTGGGCATAGGTATATACTAAAGGGAGCATTATATACAAAGGGAGCATCAACACAAAGTAGCATCTTCAGGCTGCTCAGCTCATGGCCAGAACACACTCAGGCCCAGACCACATGTGCAAAAAAGCATGTGGAAATCAGCGTTTTCTGCAACTGCTACCCTGCAGATGGCTGATCTTGTCTGATCTTGGAAGCTAAGCAGGGTCAGGCCTGGTTATTACTTGGATGGGAGACCACTTGGGAATACCAGGGGCTGTAGGCTTATACCATAGTCTTTTGAAGGTTGCCAACCATTAACTTAGCTCATGTTTGGTACAAAACCCATGTGGGTTTTCATATTGTGAGTTTTTCCCATGGGGAAAAAAAAGCAAGTACCCTTTTCATTTTGTAATCCATGAGATTGGAATTGACCGTGTGGGTTTTAAACATATGGTTAGAAACTCAGGTGGTTGTCTCATGTGGATTTTTGAGTCCTTAGAGGAAGTATGATGGTGCCTTAGACCAGGGGGTGGGCAAATTTTTAATTTTAGGGATCCTGGACCTTTAACAATTGTATGGAAGTGGGAATTTCAGCAGGTGCAGCTTGTCATCTGTGAGACACATACACAATTGTTAAAAATCCAGGATCCCTAATGTTAAAAGTTTGCCCTCCTGGGATGCGAGGCGGGGTGGGGGGTCCTTCTTTGCCAGATCTCATTTTCTTGTTTTTGGCTGTTAAAGGCAGCAGTCTCTTTCCCCTTGCTTGCAGCGAGGAGGAGAGACAGGAACAAAAACGCAATTTGCACAATCTTTTTGGGTTTTTTAAATTGATTTGGAGAGGAAACTAGTCTCCCAACTGTTCCAGCGACTCTTCTCAGCAATGGGGGGCTTCTTCGCAGTCCAAGGAATCCCTTGTGGAGCAAGGAGGAGTTGAGAGCCTTCATAGGCATTTGGCGGGAAGAGGCCGTCCAATTGGCGCTTGCCAAAACTTACCGAAATGTGGAGCAGTTCCGCTATGTTTCAGAGAAGCTCAAGGACATGGGCTATCAGAGAGACCTTGAAGTCTGCAGGAGCAAAGCCAAGGAACTTCAGAGGAACTACAAGAAGGTGAAGGGGGGACAACAGCCATTCAGGGTGCCCCAGGACAAGCATGCCTTTCTTTGATATCCTTGACCAGTTCCTCTGTGTGGACAAAGGGGTGGTCGTATCCCGCATGAGTAGCACAGGAGCAGTACAGCAGAGATGCACAGTCGCGCTGAGGGATGCAGACTAGGAAGAAGCGGTCTTGAGGCTTGCTCCTGTCAACCCCCAATCAGTCCTCCTCTCCCCAGCTAGGCACTTCGGTATCAAATGAGTCGTCCCAAGCCACGGGTGACGCAGACAGCCTGCTGCTTGAATCATCACAACAAACGTCTTCAGAGCCAGGTAATTCCTCCTTGTCCTCTGTGGAAAGTTGCAGGGGGTAATGACTTAGCAGGAGCAGGGAGAGCTGGAAGGCAGGAGGGAATCATGTCTGTCTTGCCTTCGGCATTGGCTGCAATAAGAATTGGGCAAGCACCGTGCAGTTCAAAACCATACTTTCTTTTGCAGAAACTGAACCACAAAGACCTCAGCTGAGTAGCGTGGGGCGAACACGGCACCTGAGGAACAAGAAAAAGCGGAAGCATCTTGAGTTCTCTCAGGAGCTGTTGCGGGGAAACCAGGAGATGAGCAACCAACTCACGGAGACCCTCAGCCGCCTCCAGGACAGATACCTTGCAGCACGGGAAGCCTGCTTGGAGAGGGCAGCAGCCAGCAATGAGCGAGCTTTGGACAGTATGGCCACCAGGCTGGAGTCTGCGGCGGAGCAGAGGTCACAGGACATCACGATGCTGATTGCGGTCATTGAGAGCACTCACCACATGATGAGTGGCTTCATGGAGAGGCAGGCTGCAGTGATGGAGGCTTACCTTTCCAAGCCTGGACTGCCACAAGCTGAGCTGGGGGGAGGGAAGCTAGGAAGTCGTATCACTGAGGGACCACGTGACCCCTCCCATTGTGAACCTGCCACATCCACCAACCCTTTTGCCTGAATTGGTTTTGTTTGCGCGTACAATTAGCTGTTTAAAATTGGAGTGCATTTCCCACAATCCAAACCTGTAGATATGGATCCTTCCTGTGGAATGTGTATTAATCAGTCGCATGACGGTGAACCGGTGGCACAATAAACCCTTGTTTCAGAAAAACCATCTCTGTATTTTGAAACACAAATTACTGCAGCCCCTCACTGCTGAAGTGGCTGCAAAGAACATAAGAACAACCCCACTGGATCAGGCCATAGGCCCATCTAGTCCAACTTCCTGTATCTCACAGCGGCCTACCAAATGCCCCAGGGAGCACACCAGATAACAAGAGACCTCATTCTGGTGCCTCATCCCTTGTAGCTGGCATTCTGACATAGCCCATTTCTAAAATCAGGAGGTTGCACATACGCATCATGGCTTGTAACCCGTAATGGATTTTTCCTCCAGAAACTTGTCCAATTCCCTTTTAAAGGCGTCCAGGCCAGATGCCATTGCCATATCCTGTGGCAGGGAGTTCCACCGACCAACCACACGCTGAGGGTTTCTGATCTTTTTTGCAGCCTCCCTGCGCACCCTGTCTTGCAGATGGGCTCTTGAGCATGTGTCATCATCCCTCTTTGAAGGTTGTGTCTCCAGGTCCAGGAGAATCTTACCCTCCACCATCTTTTGAGCTGCCCAGAGATTTTCTTCTCAGACGTTTTTGCATCGGCAGAGAACGTAGCTGAAGTGTTCCTGCTCCCAAGTGAGGGGTGGCACTTCATACGCCATGGCCACAGGGAGAAGGCAGCATCCTGCTGGCAAGATACCAACCCTGTTTATCTCCTTCACCATGTTGGGCACCCAAGCATCCTTCTCTTTCTTCTTGAGCAGAGATGGCATCTGCAGAATCATGGCATCGTATCTGTGAACATTGCCCTAGAGTCCACTACTGCCCGAAGCATGATGGAATAGGACCTCTTGGGATTCATGTAATTGTTAGACCGGTTGCTTCGACACAGACTAGGACTGTGGTTTCTGTCCCCAATGCAATCCACAAATCCTTGTGCACCAAATCCCTCGGTGACTGACCAAGTTTTGTGACTGACCCCATCATGGTCTCTGAGCAATTCACACATCTCTGCAAAGACAGCAGCAACTGTTGAAATGACTGACTCCATATGGTGCTGATATTGTCTTGCCATTTGGATCTGACACCGGACTGAAAATGGTCACGGCCACTCCTTTTTCAGCAGTGATCGGCTCCTGCGTTGGGGTCAACTTTTGAGCAAGTTGCAGCCTGACCTTGTCCACAATTCCCATGAAGGTGAATCAAGAGATGCAGCGGTGGCTACTCCACTGGTGGTTGTCCCAGCTGCCAAGCACGTTGGTTTTCCACCAGGGGTGCTGTGGAATGCTACCCACAGAATTCTTGGGCACGGGCCCATCAACTAGCCTGCTGAAGGAGGGCTTTGGCTTACTGCTTCTGCACTGGCCCTGCCAACACCACTTTCAGCTGCCAAGCAAGATGGGCACCCATGAACTGCCACATGGGAGTTAAGGATGGAAAAGGCAGCCATGCAGCTGCAGTCGCCTATTCTGTACCATCACTGTCTTCTGCTATCACCGCAGCAGTCAGAATGGATCAGAGTCACTCCAAAAAAGTGCCAAGGATTTCATAATTTGCCAGCACAACTTGATACAATGTCCACCTTGCAATCCATGATAGAAATCCCTGCAAAGGTCTGGTGCACAGGAGGGTAAACAGGAACTGAGCAGATCCTGCCGCCCTTCCTGCTACAGCACTTGCTGGACCAGGGATGTTTCTGCCCTCACAAGGGCACAGGGGAAGCTCCCGCTCTTTCAGCAGGTGAGTGCAGCTGGGATATGTGCAGATGCAAGACAGCCAAATGGTGATTAACAGCACTGGAGGAGGGACTAGCATGGCTTTTTCCACAGATAAACCCCCAGATTGGAGTGAAGATGTGGTTGTAAATCCCACGTAGGTTGACACTCATGGATGTGACTCATGGACGCCCGGCATGTTTGGTCTTGGCCTCAGACAAGGATCCTAACAGTCTCTTGTTGGTTCTCTTGAATGGCTTTATTCAGCGTTGCTTATTTACTCATTCTATATCCTGCTTTTCTTCCTGAAGGGAGCCCAGAGCAGTTTAAGAAACAAAAAATTGTATTTAAAACTAAAATTTACAATATGAACATTAAAACACCCCTAATAATTAAAAACGTCCTTATAATATCACAATGAAACACAAAACCAGCAGCGGTCACCTGTTAATAAGAAAGGGTAAGGTCTGGAAGGTCTATTTGTCATGGAGATATTTGCATCAAACCCACAGACATTCAGTATTAAAAACCATGAACTCAAAAGGCTAGTTTGAAAAGAAACATCTTTAGCCCGACTGGAAGGCCTCTAAGGAGGGAGCTGTTTGTAAACTGAGAGGGAGTTCCATAAAGTTGGTGCCACTACTGAGAAGACTGTTTGGCTTGTAGAGGGAGACAATGAACACTTTCCCAAGTTTCTGGGAAAACTGGGATATAAAACCAGTCTATATCCTGGTTCAAAGTCAAGGAGTCAGCTTTAGAATTACATATTCAAATCACATCCATGAGTTTGCAAGAAGCCATCAAACAACTTGGGGAACAATTATTCACAAACCAGAAACAAGATCAGAGAAGAAAAGGCTGAATACACCTGACTGTATATGGGGAGCTGTCCTGCACAAAGTCTTTTCTGGCCATTCAGATGGCTCTGCTAGGTTTGTGTGTCTCTTCTTTTGTTTGGAGAACAGTGCTAATGTACAGGCCAAATCTCTGCCCCCCAGGTTATACAAACCCAGTAGTGTAGCTAGAGGGGGTGCAGAGCACTAAGTTTTGCAGGGCACCTCACCGCATCGCTTCCATTTTGCTCTAGCGGCCCGCAATGGCTCCGAAGGAGAGGGGCTGCTTGCATGCCGTGATGAGGCACTCTGCAAAACTTAGCACTTTCCACCCCCCTCTGGCTGCGCCACTGCACCCTTATAGCTACATAACAGTCTGCTTGCAGCCCTCTACGCCATGCATGCTGAATGTTTTGGTGTGCCCTGTCAAGCGAAAGGTTGTGCATGTGCAGTGTGCAGTTTCTTTTGTTGGGTTCACAAGTATTACACTTGAGCTGCTGATATATGCAAATAAGAAATGTGCAGCCACAGATGGTGCATGGATTTAAAAAAACACGCGCACTAATAAAAAGGAATGTTAGGGTTCCTCCTTGTCCCCTGTTGTCAATGTATAAGGCTGCAGATCTCTGCACATTGCACAATATATTATTTCGATGGACTCTTCAAAAGCCTATCCCATTTCCCACAGTGGTCAACCGGCTGCCTTCAAGAAGCAACAAACATGGCCCCTCCCACTGTTATTTACTAGCAGCCGGTACCCAGAGGTTTCACTGTCTGTCGATTTGGAGGTTGTGTCTTGCCATCATGACTAGTAGCCTTTGGAAGCAGCTGTCCTGTGTTTTTTAAAATGCCTCATTTATGCCCAGACCTTATCCATGATCCTTGTTGCTTCCCACAGGTAATGGATGCGTGAAAGAAGAGGATAATTTTCTGCCAGGCAGTACTAAGCAAATGGAGTACAATAAGACGTCGTCAGCCATGGCCAAAGGGAGTGTCTTCCGGTGTCTGGGGAGGGCCGAGCAGTACAGAGTTGAAAGGCAGCAGGGAAATCACCCAGCAAAGAGAACTGGGAAGAAACCATACAAATGTTCTAATTATGGAAAAATCTTCATTTGGAGGAAATACTTACTTGCCCAAGAGAGAGCCCATGTAGGAGAGAAACCGTATACCTGTTCCTATTGTGGGAAAACCTTCCATGTGCGATCGTACCTCCTGGCCCACGAGCGAACGCATACAGGAGAGAAACCCCACAAATGCTCGCTTTGCGGGAAAGGCTTCAATGTGAGGTCTTATCTTATTGCTCACTGGAGAACCCACACAGGAGAGAAGCCGCACATTTGTTCATTCTGTGGGAAAAGCTTCAGCGGAAGGTCAAATCTTAACAGGCACCAAAGAAGCCACACGGGAGAGAAACCCTATACTTGTTCTGTCTGCGGCAGAAGCTTTAGCCACAAGGCGCACATGATTAGGCATGAGAGGATCCATACAGGAGAGAAGCCCTACCAGTGTTCCCAGTGCCTGAAAAGCTTCAGCCAGAGCTCCACCCTGATTGCCCATGAGAGAACTCACACAGAGAAACCGTATAAATGCTCGCACTGCGAGAAAAGTTTCAGCCAAAGTGCGAAACTTGCCATGCACGAGAGGACGCACACCGGAGAGAAACCCTACGAATGCCCAGCGTGTGGGAAAGGTTTCAACCACCGCTCAGATTATATCATACATGAGCGAACCCATACGGGAGACAAGCCCTACTCCTGCTCCATCTGCGGGAAAGGGTTCAGTGGGAGATCCAACCTGACCAGGCACGAACGAAGCCATACAGGAGAAAAACCGTACCTCTGCTCCGTTTGCGGCAAAGGCTTCTGCCATAAAGCACACCTCCTTCGACATGAGAAGATTCACACAGGGGAGAAGCCGTACAAATGCTCCGATTGTGGTGAAAGCTTCAAGCATCGAACAGACCTCATTGGCCACGAGAGAAGTCACTCAGGGGTGAAACAGTATATTTGCACGGCCTGCGGAAAAAGCTTCAGCGGGAAATCGAACCTTAACAGACATAAAAGGAGCCATACAGGAGAGAAACCATATATGTGCTTAGTCTGTGGGAGAAGTTTCAGCCATAAAGCACATCTGATTAGGCACGAGAGGATCCATACGGGAGAAAAACCCTACAAATGCACACACTGTACAAAGAGCTTCAATCAGAGCTCGACCCTCGTTGCCCATGAGAGAACCCACATGGGGAGAAATCGTATAAATGCTGAATTGGGGAAGTAGTTTTTTTATTTAAACATGAGCCCTAGAAGTTGTGAGGTGATAATCCTGTGTATTTTTTAAAGTTCAACATCCTTGTGCACCTTTAAGCAAGGAAGTTGCTTTTAAAAAGGTTTTAAAAAATAATTAGTAGGAGAAGATAAGGGGAAATGTGAGAGGGACAAAATGGCAACCACCAGCCAGGAAAGGCTGAAGAAACACCACATATTCAGGAGAGAAATGTGAAATAAACCATATTATGCTCAGTGACGTGCTGACAGCTGCTAGAGTGTAGTGGTTACAATGTGGGACTAATAGCAGGAGATGGGCATAGCATCCTGGGGCATTCCGTGTACAAATGCTTTTATGTGAATGCCCGAAGTCTACGAGCAAAGGTGGGAGAACTGGAATGTCTGGTGACAAGGGAAAATATTGACATAGTGGGCATAACGGAAACCTGGTGGAATGCGAAGAATCAGTGGGATACCACAATCCCGGGCTATAAACTCTACAGGAGGGACAGGTAGGGGCGTGTTGGAGGTGGGGTGGCCCTTTATGTTAAGGAAGGGATAGAATCCAGCAAAGTAGAGATTGAAGGTGGGTCCGACTCCACCGTAGAATCTCTGTGGGTTAAATTACCAGGCTTGTGCAGCAATGTAATACTGGGGGCGTGCTATCATCCTCCAGACCAGAAATCTGATGGGGACCTTGAAATGAGGAAACAGATCAGGGAGGTGACAAGGAGGGAAAGAGTTGTAATCATGGGGGACTTCAATTATCCTCATATTGACTGGGTCAATTCGTGTTCTGGTCACGATAAGGAAACCGGATTTCTTGACGTGCTAAATGACTGTGGCTTAGATCAGCTAGTCACGGAGCCCACCAGACGACAGGTGACTCTGGATTTAATATTGTGCGGTACGCAGGACCTGGTTAGAGATGTAAACGTTACTGAGCCATTGGGGAACAGTGATCATGCTGCGATCCGTTTTGATGTGCACGTTGGGGGAAGAATACCAGGCAAATCTCTAACAAAAACCCTTGACTTCCGACGGGCGGACTTCCCTCAAATGAGGAGGCTGGTTAGAAGGAGGTTGAAAGGGAGGGTAAAAGAGTCCAATCTCTCCAGAGTGCATGGAGGCTGCTTAAAACAACAGTAATAGAGGCCCAGCAGAGGTGTATACCACAAAGAAAGAAGGGTTCCACTAAATCCAGGAGGGTGCCCGCATGGCTAACCAGCCAAGTTAGAGAGGCTGTGAAGGGCAAGGAAGCTTCCTTCCATAAATGGAAGTCTTGCCCTAATGAGGAGAATAAAGAGGAACATAAACTGTGGCAAAAGAAATGTAAGAAGGTGATACTGGAGGCCAAGCGAGACTATGAGGAACGCATGGCCAGCAACATTAAGGGGAATAATAAAAGCTTCTTCAAATATGTTAGAAGCAGGAAACCCGCCAGAGAAGCGGTTGGCCCTCTGGATGGTGAGGGAGGGAAAGGGGAGATAAAAGGAGACTTAGAGATGGCAGAGAAATTAAATGAGTTCTTTGCATCTGTCTTCAGGGCAGAAGACCTCGGGCAGATACCGCTGCCCGAACGGCCCCTCCTGACCGAGGAGTTAAGTAAGATAGAGGTTAAAAGAGAAGATGTTTCAGACCTCATTGATAAATTAAAGATCAATAAGTCACCGGGCCCTGATGGCATCCACCCAAGGGTTATTAAGGAATTGAAGAATGAAGTTGCAGACCTCTTGACTAAGGTATGCAACTTGTCCCTCAAAACGGCCATGGTGCCAGAAGATTGGAGGATAGCAAATGTCACGCCTATTTTTAAAAAGGGAAAGAGGGGGGACCCGGGAAACTATAGGCCGGTCAGCCTAACCTCCATACCGGGTAAGATGGTGGAATGCCTCATCAAAGATAGGATCTCAAAACACATAGACGAACAGGCCTTGCTGACGGAGAGTCAGCATGGCTTCTGTAAGGGTAAGTCTTGCCTCACGAACCTTATAGAATTCTTTGAAAAGGTCAACAGGCATGTGGATGCGGGAGAACCTGTGGACATTATATATCTGGACTTTCAGAAGGCGTTTGACACGGTCCCTCACCAAAGGCTACTGAAAAAACTCCACAGTCAGGGAATTAGAGGACAGGTCCTCTCGTGGATTGAGAACTGGTTGGAGGCCAGGAAGTAAAGAGTGGGTGTCAATGGGCAATTTTCACAATGGAGAGAGGTGAAAAGCGGTGTGCCCCAAGGATCTGTCCTGGGACCGGTGCTTTTCAACCTCTTCATAAATGACCTGGAGACAGGGTTGAGCAGTGAAGTGGCTAAGTTTGCAGACGACACCAAACTTTTCCGAGTGGTGAAGACCAGAAATGATTGTGAGGAGCTCCAGAAGGATTTCTCCAGACTGGCAGAATGGGCAGCAAAATGGCAGATGCGCTTCAATGTCAGTAAGTGTAAAGTCATGCACATTGGGGCAAAAAATCAAAACTTTAGATATAGGCTGATGGGTTCTGAGCTGTCTGTGACAGATCAGGAGAGAGATCTTGGGGTGGTGGTGGACAGGTCAATGAAAGTGTCGACCCAATGTGCGGCGGCAGTGAAGAAGGCCAATTCTATGCTTGGGATCATTAGGAAGTGTATTGAGAACAAAACGGCTAGTATTATAATGCTGTTGTACAAATCTATGGTAAGGCCACACCTGGAGTATTGTGTCCAGTTCTGGTCGCCGCATCTCAAAAAAGACATAGTGGAAATGGAAAAGGTGCAAAAGAGAGCGACTAGGATGATTACGGGGCTGGGGCACCTTCCTTATGAGGAAAGGCTACGGCGTTTGGGCTTCTTCAGCCTAGAAAAGAGACGCCTGAGGGGGGACATGATTGAGACATACAAAATTATGCATGGGAAGGACAGAGTGGATAGAGAGATGCTCTTTACACTCTCACCAGAACCAGGGGACATCCACTAAAATTGAGTGTTGGGAGGGTTAGGACAGACAAAAGAAAATATTTCTTTACTCAGCGTGTGGTCGGTCTGTGGAACTCCTTGCCACAGGATGTGGTGATGGCGTCTAGCCTAGACGCCTTTAAAAGGGGATTGGACAAGTTTCTGGAGGAAAAATCCATTATGGGGTACAAGCTATGATGTGTATGCGCAACCTCCTGATTTTAGAAATGTGTTATGTCAGAATGCCAGATGCAAGGGAGGGCACCAGGATGAGGTCTCTTGTTATCTGGTGTGCTCCCTGGGGCATTTGGTGGGCCGCTGTAAGATACAGGAAGCTGGACGATGGGCCTATGGCCTGATCCAGTGGGGCTGTTCTTATGTTCTTATGGGTCTCAAAGCTCTGCTCAGCCATTATTCTTATTTACATGCCATCCTGCTCTTCTTCGGACAAGCACAGGATGGCAAACAAGTTCTTCCCCTCCAGCATCCTCACAACAGCCTTGTGAGAGAGGTTATGCAGAGAGAGAGTGGCTTACCCAGAGTCATGCACTTGTGGCTGCGTGGGGATGTGTAGTACCAACTGAGCCTCATGGTCATCAGAAGGTGGCCTTGGGCAAGTCACTGTTTCTCAACCCGATCTACCTCGCAGGATTGTTGTGAGAACAAAATGGAGCGGGAACCATTGTAAACTGTCTTGGTGGCAAAATAAAAATGCAAGCAGTAATAAAAGCAACCAGAAAGGTTGACTTATTTCCTGACAAAGGAATAGAACTGTAGCTTGGTGGTAGAACATCTACCTTTCCCTGCAGAAGACTCAACTTCTGTCTCTAGATATGGCATGGGCAGTTCCTGGTGGAAATAATCAGGAAATCCTAATGGAAATCTGTCAGTCTCTGTTAGACAGTATGGAGCTAGAACAGCAATTTCCTTGTTCTCAAAGCACAATGACGTCTATGGTCTTCTCTATGGTCTTTACCACTTGTGATGTCACTTCCAGCCTCTGGGAGACTCTTCTGTGTTCTGTGGCTCTGCTTCAAAGGCCATTGTCTGTAGTAACGAATTATTCATCCTTCACCACTCTGCCAGCAGAGGAGGAAGAGGGACCAGATAATTCACTACTACAGACAGTTGTCCTCGAAACAGACGCAGAACGTGGAAGAGTTTTTCATCGATTTTCAATTTTGTGCTCCAAACTCCCGTGGCACACTTGTGGACCTTTCACAGCACACTAAAATGCCATGGCACACCAGTTGAATATCTCTGAGCTAGAGGGATCAATGGTCTACTTTGTTGTCAGGCAGCATTGCACTTTCCTATTGCTTCCCTCAGTCCCTGCACTGCCACACTTTACATTTTCTCCAGTTGAAAGGATCATAAGAACATAAGAACAGCCCCACTGGTTCAGGCCATAGACCCATCTAGCCCAGCTTCCTGTATCTCACAGTGGCCCACCAAATGCCCCAGGGAGCACACCAGATAACAAGAGACCTCATCCTGGTGCCCTCCCTTGCATCTGGCATTCTGACATAGCCCATTTCTAAAATGAGGAGGTTGCACATACACATCACGGCTTGTAACCCATAATGGATTTTTCTTTCAGAAACTTATCCAATCCCCTTTTAAAGGCATCCAGGCCAGACGCAGGGGCCAGGGCATATAGGACAGTTTGGACTGAGGACTGGGACAGCTGCTGCTGGTCAGAGTGGCTGGTTTGGAGCTCAAAATGGGATTGATGGTCTGATTTGGCTGCAGGAAGCTGCACACAAAACAAATCCTCAAGAAGGAGATACGAATACCAAGTGCTGGGGGTGCGTGGCACCTGACAAAGTGGGCTATAATCAGTGGCAACCTCTGCTACAGCATATCACCACAACATTCTTTGTGGTGTTTGATGCAGCAGATGAATATGGTTTTTGCCCCCCCCTCCCTAGAATGTGATGAAAACAAAATGCAAACACAGTTTTCTTTTTGTGTTCAAAAATGAGCTCATGATTTGCCTTTTGGTATTTAAAAAAATTGCCTTGATATTCCTTCTAAGGGCTTCCCTCTCCTCCAGCCTCACCCATCCCAGACTCCTTGGAGGAAGATGCAGAGACTTCAGAGTCCTCCCTCCCTGCAGCCCTCCTGCCTCCCCTGCACCCGGGCAGGGCTGATCTCCATCATCCAGGCCCCCAAGAAGTCCTCCTTTGCTGGGGCTCCTTCCTCCTGCTCTGCTGCTTCTGCTTGTCTCAAAGCACTGTCTTGTGTGAATGTGGTTTTCAACACTGAATCCTTGCATAGAAGGGCAGGGTCTAAATATGTCTAAATCAGGGGTGGGCAAACATTTTGGCAGGAGGGCCACATCAACTCTCTGACATTGTGTGGGGGGCCAGAAAAAAAGAATCAATTTACATTTCAAATTTGAATAAATTTACATAAATAAATACATGAGAGAAGGAACTTATAGGAATGAATGAATTTTACTTATTTATAATGCACTTGAGAACAGTAATACACACGTGTAGAACCACATGAGAACTATGAACTGTTTGCCACACATCACTTGCACAGTGAAAACATACAGACCACGCCAGAAACACATGGAGGCATAAATTGTTCAGAGGCAATGGCGGGGGAGGGGATTAAAATAATGCCCAGAAAAAAAGCAGAAAGATGGAGACTATAAAAGGCCTTGCTCTAACTTGGCCCCCAGCTCACATCTGGCAGTTGTGACTGGCAGCTGTGGGCCAGCATGGGGTCCAACAGTCTCTGATGAGCCAGAGACTCATTGGAGACTGGGGGCCGGATTGGGTGTCCCCAAGGGCCACAAATGGCCCACGGGCCAGAGTTTCCCTATCTTGGCCTAAAGCATAAATAATTGCAGGCTCTGCAGAGGTTTCAAATCCTCCCTTCTTTGTAAGGATTGAGACAAGACTCCTGCCTAGGAGATTTAATTCAAGGTCAGCTGCTCTCAGTCCTGCTCTGAAGGATTAGCCGGGGTCACCCACCTCAGTTGTCTGAAAAGCAACCCTGGACAGGAGAATAACTTTAGAGATCACTTTTCCCCATTAGCAAAGGTGGGATTTTAGGATGGGCAAAAGTAAGCATGAATTAAGCACTGACTTATAGGAGGGGGGGGGGGCAAGAAGACTTTGTAGCACACACCCACCCCAGCCAAGTTAGAATAACTCAAGTTATAACAGGTCTTGACCATTAAGACAAAGGCTAAGTGATTCAAATGACAGATGCAGTGCAGGATAGAAGCTCAATATGGAAGCAGCCCATTGACAAAGGAACTACAGACTTCTTGGGCTGATGCAGAAGTGTCCCCAGATCAAGCCCTCTCTAACCACTCTCGTGACACACAGGTTTATGAATGGAGAGGTGACACTATCCAGGGCTATTGGCACCACAGTTTCCCGGCTGAGGGAGAAAGCTTTATGATGACCCTGCAATGTAGCCCACTGAAGATGGAGAGGAGGGGAGGACTAAGAGCAAGTTGTTTGGGACCCCCATGTGTGGTCATTGCACCACTGCAGGCTGGGAGGAGGCTCTGGAGTGACTTTGCTTAACCTGCTATGTGCAGACTCCTAATGCTCTTGCCATAAGGAACAAGGGGGTCATGTGGGGTTGTGACTCTTGGCCATTCTTGGCTTCAGCTCATTTCGTGGAACCAGATCCTCTGTGTGGAGCTTAGTTCAGGCCAAGAAGGAGCCCTCATGGGTGACTGAAGGACTTCCACTCAGGACTGCAGGCTGGAGGGCAAAAAGGAAGGTTGAGGTCCCTGAACCAGTTGTTACAAAGTCTTCTTGTCCACCTTCCTTCTCCTGTGAGTCAGTGCAGCTTCCCTCTGAACAGCTAAAAGCACAGTCCTATCCCCCTCACCACTGATGAAGAACACGCCACACTCAATGGTTGGGGGTGGGAGGTTGACCAGAAGGTGAACCAGAGAAAAAAATATTGCTTCTGGATAGGCCTCCTGGTGGCCCTTCTGTCTCCTCAGATGCACACCCGTTGCATAGTTCAAGGAAAGGGGGGGCTGAAAAATGGGGAACAGGATCCAGTGTGCACTTTGGCCATGGCAACCCACCCCCTCCAGCCCTTGCTCCAGAACAACCCTCCCCTCCCCACACCTTCTGCCAATTTGCAGACAGTGCCAGGCCTTCCCACAGCTGCTGGCCTGCCCTCTGCACTCCTGGCCAGCGATGGTGTCCTGGCTTTTGTGCTGCCAGATGCAGCCTTGTGCTGACAGACCACAGGTTCCAGCAGTGCAAGGCCCAGATGGGACTGAGTCATAAGTTTTTATCATTCTCTCCCCCCAAGACACAAATAACAGCAGCAAATGTTTGCACCCTGACTTGCACCTCGCTTGACAAATGGCAACAAGATCTCCATTCAGATGGCATGATCCACTCTTCCGCCTGGTGGATGCCTCACCTGTTGATTTTGTACCTGCCACACTGTAGGACAGGACAACACACAGGAACCTGGGCAAAAGGAAGGCATCCCCCTCACCCCCACCCCACAAAGTAGGAGCACCAGACAGGACCACAGAAAGGCTAATTGGTTCTGAAAATGTGTTTCCAGTTTGCCATACCCAATCTTTGCAGTCACATGGGTCAGCTTCTCCCCCCCCTCCCCCCAGAGCCTTCTGGGGCAAGCCTTCAGAGCCTTGCCGGGCATGACTGCCTGCAAAGATCTGGCATGGCAAAAGGAGGCTGTGGTGCAGAGGGTAAGGTTTTGCCGCCACCATTCCCAAGGCGATTATGCGGTTGCACTGCAGACCAAACTTTGGAGGCCTCTACCCTCGCATGAAATGTAAGGGTGGTCACAGCTTCCGATGGCTTTAAAAATGGATTCATGGATCATTGTAAAGAGCAATTGAACTCGCTGCCTAAACAGAACCTCCATGTTCAGATGCAGAGTAGCAGATGCACAGCAGACTGTTCCCTTGCTCAGGGGTTCCTGGAAGCACCTGGCTGTCCCTTGTAGGAAGACAGTGCTGGACTAGACGGACCCTCCAGAGTCATCCAGAACTGCAATTCTCAGGAGAATGGAGGCAGTGTGGGGGGACAAGTAAATATGCTGGGCAGTCCAAGCAGATGTACTTGGTGGATTGCACTTGGTGACCACCATAAAGCATATTGCTCACATTCCAGGAAAGCTCACAGGATTGGGCTGTGGGTCTACTGCAGTCATCGAATACATCCCTCTTTGCTAGAATGGTCGTGGCTAACAACCCCAAAAGGCTGCCCACCAAAGGAAAGAAGTACTCAAACAACACACTACAGAGTATACAATCTCAGTGGCATAGCTAGTGAAGGCAGTGGGGGCAGTCCACCCCACGTACCCGCCTTGGGGACGGGGTGACACCAGAAGTGACCAAATTCGCTAAAATCGCAATTTTTAGGAACAATACCATCATGTTATATACCATTCAGTGTGGAATTTACAGTAGAATGCCATTTTTAAAATGGAGAGAAATATCTCCTTTTTATCAAAAGTTATGACCAAAAAACCAGAAAACAAAAATGCATGGAGCAAAGTGAAACTGAGCCATTTATTTCCATTTACTCACGAGCAGGCAAACTTGTCTTAGTCCATTGGAAAGGGCAGGCTGAGAGGAATCCAAACACACCAGAGTGGTCCCGATTCAATGAATGCAGCCCCCCAAAAACACCCAAGAAAGAGGTCCCTTAGCGATGTCGGTTACTGAGCCACTGGGGAACAGTGATCATGCTGCAATCCATTTCTAGATGCACATTGGGAGAAGAATACCAGGCAAATCTGTCACAAAAACCCTTGACTTCCGATGAGCGGACTTCCCTCAAATGAGGAGGCTGGTTAGAAGGCGGTTGAAAGGGAAGGCTAAGGGCCCAATCCTATCCAACTTTCCAACATTGGTATAGCCGTGCCAATGCGGTGTGCGCTGCATCCAGTGGTGGGAGGGTATTTAGGGAGGCCTCCAGAAGGTAACGTGTTCTGATGCCAAGGGCCTGCATTGCAGCTGCACTGGCGCTGGAAAATTGGACAGGATTGGGACCTAAGTAAGTAATTCAGAAGACAGATACAATGCAGGATAGAACCCCAATGTTGAAGCAACACATTGACAAACTACACACTTTTGGGGCTGACACAGAAGTGTCCACAAATCATCCCCCTCAATCTGCTCTTCTTACTGTCAGGCTTATGAATGGAAAGGTGACCATATTCAGAGTTATTGGCACACAACTTCCCAGCTGAGAGAGGCAGAGAAAGCCTTACAACGACCCTGCGGTGTAGGCAACTGAAGATGGAGAGAGCAGAGAGGTCTGAAAGCAAGTTGTTTGGGACCCCCCTGTGATGTCCTCTCACAACTGCTGGCTGGGAGGAGGCTCTGGAGTGACTTTGGATAAGCTGTCATGTGCAGACTCCTGATGCTCTTGCCATAAGGAACAAGGGGGGTCATGTTGGGTTGGCCTTTCTTGGCTACAGCTCATTTCTTGGAAGCAGAACCTCTGGGTGGAGCTTAGTTCAGGCCCCTCTGGAAGAAGCCCTCATGGATGACTGCATGACTTCCATTCGGGAGTGCTGGCTGGAGGGCAAAAAGGAAGGTTGAGGTTCCTGGTCCAGCTGCTATGGAGTCTTCTTGCCCCCCCCCTTCTGTGGGTCAGTGCAGTCTCCCCCTGAACAGCTAACAGCCCAATACTAATCCCCTCACCACTGATGAAGGAGCACATGCTGCATCCAATTGTTAGTGGGGAGGGGGGCAGGTTGACCAGAAGGTGAACCCAAGAAAATAAAAAATATTTTTACTTACCTCTGGGTAGGCCTCCTGGGAGCCTTTCTGTGTGGTCAGACACACTGGCTGCATAGTCCAGGGAAAAAAGGGGGTGGGGTGGACTGAAGAATGGAAAATAGGATCCAGTGTGCGCTTTGGCTGCTGAGACCTATCCCCTCCAGCCTGCTTCTCCCTTGGGGTCCTGGTTTTAGGGCTGCCACAAAGGGCCTTGCTCTGCCAGAGAGCACAAGTTCCAGCAGCACAAGGTCCAGGTAGGACTGAGTCATAAGTTACTATAGTTCTCCCCCCACAAGATGCAATGAACAGCAGCAAATGTTCACAGCCTGACTTCCCCGTAAGTCTTGCTTGGCAAATGACAAGATCATTTCAGTTGGCATGATCCACTCTTCTGCCTGGTCTATTGAATTTGTACCTGCCACACTGCAGGACAGGACAACATACAGGAACCCAGGCAGAAGGAAGGCCTTTCCCCTCTAAAGAAGGAGCACCAGTCAGGGCCCCAAAAAGGCTCATTTGTTCTGAAAAAATTCTTCCAGTTTGCAATTCCCTAGCAAGGGGATGCCAAACTCTGGTCCGAAGGCAGGACCTGGTGCAGCTGCATAATCATCTCAGGCATGGTGCGGGGGGGGGGGGGGTGAAGCTTTACCATTTCATGCCACAGCTTCCTTTCGTCATAACTGATCTTTCCAGAGTCCTGCCAGTCAACTGCTCTCTGCCATGCCCCCGGAAATCAGAACACAGAGCCTTCTGGGTGGATGTGCAGCAGAAGTGTCTCCCAGGTGCAACTCTCTGCAAAGATCTGGCACTACAAAAGAAAGCTTTTACCACAGTCAGGACACCTGTGAGGTTTCTCTCCAGTACGAATATTCTGATGCCTTAACAAATGTGATCTCCAAAAGAAGCTTCTACCACAGTCAGGACACTTGTGAGGTTTCTCTCCAGTATGAATGATCTGTTGTCTAACTAAAGTTAATCTCAGAGAGAATTTTTTTCCCGCAGACAGGGCATTTGTGGGGGTTTCTTTCCTGTGTGGATCATCTGATGCCTTAAGAAATTTGATCTCCAAGTGAATTTTTTCCCACAGTCAGGACACCTGTGAGGTTTCTCTCTAGTATGAATGTTCTGATGCTTTAACAATTGTGATCTCTGAGAGAAGCTTTTTCTACAGTCGGGACACTTGTGAGGTTTCTCTCCAGTATGAACATTCTGATGCCTGAGCAATTGTGATTTCTGAGAAAAACTTTCTCCACATTTGGGGCATTTGTGAGGTTTCTCCCCAGTATGAATGTACTGATGGCTTAACAAATGTGATCTCCGAGTGAAGCTTTTACCACAGTCATGACACTTGTGAGGTTTCTCTCCAAAATGAACATTCTGATGCCTAAGCAAATGTGATTTCCGAGAAAAACTTTCTCCACATTTGGGGCATGTGTGAGGTTTCTCCCCAGTATGAATGTACTGATGGTTTAACAAATGTGATCTCTGAGAGAAGCTTTTTCCACATTTGGGACAACTGTGAGGTTTCTCTCCAGTATGAATGTTCTGATGTCTTAACAAATTTGATCTCTGAGCGAAGCTTTTTCCACACTCGGGACATTGGTGTGGTTTCTTTCCTGTGTCAACCAGCTGATATCTTAATAAATTTGATCTCTGAGAGAAGCTCTTCCTTGGTTCCTGTAACTCCTTATCTGAGTCCTGGTCTGGGAATCTCGGACTTTGCACAGGATCTGGGACAAACATCTCTTCCTTTTTCACTGGATGGGGGGCCAGGTCAACTTTGAGATGCAAAGAGAGAGAAACAAGCAAACATTCATTATCTTACTTTTCAATAAGAAAAGCATTCTTGGAGCCTTTTCTTTGTGTTTCACATTCTTTTTTCTACTTATGGTAAATCAATTAGATGTAAGTTTTAAAATACGTAAATGAAACAACGTACGAGTGACGTTGACTAATGTTGACCATGAATGTGAAATCAGGGTTCAGTCCTTTCCAACATTCCAATACTGATGCAGCCATGCCAATGGGGGGGGGGGCAGTCAAAAATGACTCCTGAAGGTAAATTTTGTTCCCTGACCTGGGGGCTGCATGAGCCCTGGAAATTTGGATAGGATTGGGCCCAAAGTCCATTTCCTCCTGAAAAAACATTCCATTAGGAACGAAGCCTCACACCAGAACTCCTTCACCCAAAGAACTACAGGTGGGTCATCCCTTATCTGGAATTTCCAAGTATCGAACTTTTCTGAGCGCCAAGAGGAATTTTTTTTTTTTACATTTTTGCCTTAAGAAATAAAATCACAAACTGTGTTTTATGCACAGACCAAATTAAAGATATTGTATAAAATATGAATCAGACATGAATTCTGGGTTTAGACTTGAGCCCCATCACCAAGATCTCGCATTATGTACCCCGCGCAGATAACTGATTATCTGTTTTGTCATAAGATTGAAAGTGACATTTTATGCTTTTCAAAGGCATCAGGAAGGCTGGGGAAGCCCCACGCACAATCTCAAGGACATGGTGGCGGCCATCTCATCCTTCTGTGGTGTGGTGCCACCAGGACAGGGCGCCATCAAAGAAGGGCACAGTGTTCAGGGTATGTCTGGGAACCACTGTACTACAGAAAGGGGCAAAGGCTGCCATGCTCAACAATTTTGGAAGAGGCAAAAAAGGGGTGCGCCTGAGGGGTGAGGGCAGAGAAAGAAAGCACCAGCTCCCCAAAAAGAAGGAACTGCTGGAGGCTACAAATTTCCTGGCTGCAGCCCGTCCATCCATATTTCCATTCACTTCCTGATCACTTTCTCAATATTTTAGCCACAACATGCATGATTAAAAACATACAGTATTTCTGTCATTCATGGTGTGTTATGTACATAGATCCCCTTTCAAACAGTAAATAAATGGGCATATCTCAAATTATAAAAGTGTGATGTGCGGTTTTTAACAGGATTTACTGGAGTGGAGCAGAGCAGATCCTTACCCAGGAAATCCACATTCTCACCATCCTCCTGCAGAACTTTCCAGAATGTGGTCTGTTGGCGGGACTGCATCGGCGTCTGCTCAACCACGTGGAAAGGCACATCCGTCTTCCTGGGGTTCATTGCCTGCAGGACATAGGAAAACATTCCACCACCCACTTCAGACTGTGCTGTACAAGGAATGGGGTTAATTCACAGGTGTGACTTCATGCCCTTTTAACTCCATAGTCCAGAAGACTTCAGGTAGACTCAGCTTTCAAAAATTGTATATGTGCACACTTCAAGGAATGGACCATGGTGTGCAGGGACAGCTGAGCTAGCTATGGGGAGTGGGCCTGTATGTACGTTGGAGCCTATGTATGTTGTAAGTACTGCGGACATACTTGTAAAATGTGGACCTGTGTGTGAGAATCTAGATGGCTTCTCAAGATTCATAAGTGAATGGGAGACAGGATGAAAGCTTTATACCAAGGAGGCAAGCTGCAGGAGGGGGCTAAACACATTCTTGCCCCCCTCACACACCCATTCCTGCCAGCTGCTTATATCCCAGGTGGGCCCTGAAACCTGAAAGACACTTTGCTGGGAGAAAAATGGAACCAGGGTGTGAAGTCTGGGTCAAAATCCAGGCATGTCCACTTCCTGTTTGGAACTTGCAGCCCTCCTTTCACAGCTGGAGAGAATCTTGCTAATTTGGAGGTGGAAAGGTTATTCTTGCTTCTTAGTGGCTAAGAGGACCAATTTAAGAAGTCCAGTACAACTAGGTGCAGATGGATGTGCTAATTACACTAAGATTGCATTCACCTGAGATTCTCTGGCTGGGATGGGGTGAGAGCAGGTGACTGTGAATAGCCCAGTGTAGTGGAATAGCAGAAGATCTGGTGAGGAGGTAGAAAGTTGTGTAAAATGTTTAAGAGTTAAGGCCTGGGCTTTCAGCAAAGGGTGTGCTGCACAGCTGCAGCCACTGAAGGCAATAAGGCTCTCAGGCATAAAAGCACCTGCTGAAGGGACAGTTTGGTGTGGGTAGGAGAAGGAGGAAAGTTTGAGGAAGGGGAGACTGGATTAATGGACTGAGGAACTGATGGGTGGATGGACTTTGGAGAGTGCTGGAACAGACTGCTGGAGACACTGGAGTTTGGTGTGTGGCTGCTGTGCTCAAGACCTGCTGAGGACCAAGGGGCTGCTGTAGTGGTGGGAGACTGCTGGCAGGAGAGAGGACCTCTGCAGGTTGAACAGGCGAGCTACCCTGGAGGTGGGGTCCAGCAGGACTGCAAGGCACAACTAGGGCCATTTTTTGAGGCAAGAAGGGGAGCTCATTAGCTAAATGTGGGCATAATTCTCCAGGTGGAGCTTGGACTGGGAATCTTGCAGAACACCCAGAGATTGAGATGGGTTTCTGGAGGAGTCTGGATCTTGCTCATCTGGCTGGCTAACAACATCTTCTAAGGAATAAGAAGGACCTCTCAGCAGGAAGGGGTGGTGGCTTGGGGGTCCGTCTGGACTCACAGCCGCTGCTGGATTCTCAGGGGGCAGCTGTGGCCAGGGGGCCTTTGCTCAGCTCTGGCTGGTTCGCCAGGTGCGGCTGTACTTGGATTGTGCAGACCTGGCCACAGTGACCCATGCCACAGTGACATTGAGGTTAGACTATTGTAACATGCTCTGTGTGGGGCTGCCCTTAATTGCAAACTTAATTGCAAACTGCAATTAGTGAAGAATGTGGCGGCCAGTGCAGTTACTGGAGGTAGGTAGTTGGGTCGCTTCTCCAGCAGCTGCACTGGCTGCCCATTTGTTTCCGGGCCCAAATCAAGGTGCTGGTTTTGACCTTTACAGCCCTATACTGTGCTGGGCCAGGGTATCTTAGAGACCTCCTACTCCCATACTATCCGGCTGGTCCCCTTAGGTCAGAGGTCGGCAACCTTAAACACTCGAAGAGCCATTTGGACCCGTTTTCTGGAGGAAAAAAACCTGAGGAGCCACAAAACCCTTTTGACATCTAAAATGAAGATAATACTACATATATAGTTTTTTTTACCTTTATGCTCTTATAGGTCCCATTTTTATAATGTAGCCCCCTCTTGTAGCTTTTAGTTAGTTTTATCATACATTCTTGTCCTGTGTTTTCAGACGCCTGGTCCTCTATGGTATTTTGCCTGATTCCAAGGCCATTCTCTGCCTGGAGAATTATGCCCACTTTAAGCAAATGAGCTCCCCTTCTTTCCCCCAACAAATGACCCTGGTTCTGCCCTGTAGTCCTGCTGGACCCCACCTCCAGGGTAGCTCGCCTGCTCAACCTGCAGAGGTCCTCTCTCCTGCCAGCAGCCTCCCGCCACTACAGCAGCCCCCTGGTCCTCAGCAGGTCTTGGGCACAGCAGCCACACTTCAAACTCCAGTGTCTCCAGCAGTTAGTCATAAAGTCAGTCAGAGTATCCAGGGCAGAGTCCAAAGACAATAAGCCAAGTCACAGTCCAAGGTCAGATTCCTAAGTAAGTCAGTCAAATCAGTCAGAGTATCCAAGTCAAAGTCAATAAGCCCAGTCAGTCTCCTCTCCAACCTGCACTCCTTCCACACCCCCTTCCTCAAGTGCAGGTTATATCCCTGAGGACCCTATTGCCTTCAAGTGGCTGCAGCTGTGCAGCACACTCTGCTGGATGCCCAGGCCTTACCCTTAAAGGGGCCACTGCTGACACCACATCTACCTCCTCACCAGCTCTTCCAGTACATATGGCAGTTATGACATCTGCTTATCTTACATGGATACTAAAGAACTCCCCCCATCTTCCAGAGGCACCCTACTGGCAGGAAAAAAGGACACAGACTCCAGAGGTGGGGAAGAGAAAAAAGGGGGGGGCAGCCACAGGCCAGCTTCTGCCCTGCCTGCCTGCCTGCCCTCCCTCACTCAGGCTGCAACCCTCTCCCCACTATCCTGGGAGTAAGCCCCATTGGCTACAATGGGACTGCTGAGTAGACAAGTTGGTTGGAGCTCTCAGGTTGCAGTCCTCTCCACACTTTCCTGGGAGGAAGACTCACTGACTACTTGTGAGTAGACCTGCACAGGAGGGGGCTGAGGCTACAGCCCTCCACACCTTCCTGGGAGTAGCCCAGGGACTACATAGGGGCTTACTCTGGAACAGGCCTGCGTGGGCTCCCACTCACCTGTCCTTGTGCTTGGCCTTGAGCAGGCTCCAAGGCTGCCATCCCAGGCACCCTTTCCTGGGAGTAAGCTTCATCTGCTGTAATGGGGCTTACTAGTGAGTAGACACACAGGATGTCTCCTCTGCTGTGGAGGAAAAGCCTCTCCTTGCACTGAGTGGGGACCTGCTCAAGGAAAGGCGGGCTGCAAGGGCTTGCAATGGGTGAGGGCAGCTCAGGATTGGCTGGTGGTCAGCCAGTGAAGGGCCCTGAGCCATTCCAACAGAAAAAGCCAGGAGCCTGCTGGATGCTGATTGGCTGAGCCTGCTGGAGAGTTGGGGAAGGGAAAAACAGGGAGCTTTAAAGGGAAACCAATGTGGGGCAGGTGGGGGTGGAGAGGAGGACAGTGAGCTCAGGGGGCGGAGGGAGGCAGCCTGCCCTCCCAACACAGGTGCCTCCTGTTAACCCCTTTGCCACTTTCACCAGGAGGAGCCGCAGCAGATAGCTGAAAGAGCCACATGCGGCTCTAGAGCCGCAGGTTGCCGACCCCTGCCGTAGGTCATCGGAGAAGGCCTTTCCACAAGCGCTACTGCCCAGGAAGGTACATGGGGCAGTGGCAAGGAACAGGGCCTTCTCTGTAGTGGCACCAACACTATGGAACTCCCTCCCCCTTGATTTACAAACTGCTCCCACTCTTGAAACATTCCTGAGGGCCCTGAAGACATTTCTTTTTACACTGAGTTCCTGGCCTTTTAAACATCTTTTACATCTCTTACACATTTAACACCAGGTTACAGGCTTGGGCCTTTTTTATAAACTGCTGCTGTCTGCTCCTTTTACACCTTTATATCTGATCACTGTTTTTCAGAATGTCTTGCTGTTAATGTGTTTTGTATCTTGTTTTTAATACGTGTTATTAATTGTGTTTTTAATTTTTGCTGTAAGCCGCCTTGGGTCGCTTTGGGGAGAAAGGTGGGGTACAAATGAAGTACATATATTCTTCAAGGAAAATACTGACATAGTGGGCATAACGGAAACCTGGTGGAATGCGGAGAATCAGTGGGATACCGCAATCCCGGGCTATACACTCTACAGGAGGGACAGGCAGGGGCGTGTTGGAGGTGGGGTGGCCCTTTATGTTAAGGAAGGGATAGAATCCAGCAAAGTAGAGATTGAAGGTGGGTCCGACTCCACCGTAGAATCTCTGTGGGTTAAATTACCAGGCTTGTACAGCGATGTAATACTGGGGGCGTGCTATCGTCCTCCAGACCAGAAATCGGATGGGGACCTTGAAATGAGGAAACAGATCAGGGAGGTGACAAGGAGGGACAGGGTTGTAATCATGGGGGACTTCAATTATCCTCATATTGACTGGGTCAATTTGTGTTCTGGTCACGATAAGGAAACCGGATTTCTTGACGTGCTAAATGACTGTGGCTTAGAGCAGCTAGTCACGGAGCCCACCAGAGGACAGGTGACTCTGGATTTAATATTGTGCGGTACGCAGGACCTGGTTAGAGATGTAAACGTTACTGAGACATTGGGGAACAGTGATCATGCTGCGATCCATTTTGACGTGCACGTTGGGGGAAGAATACCAGGCAAATCTCTAACAAAAACCCTTGACTTCCGACGGGCGGACTTCCCTCAAATGAGGAGGATGGTTAGAAGGAGGTTGAAAGGGAGGGTAAAAAGAGTCCAATCTCTCCAGAGTGCATGGAGGCTGCTTAAAACAACAGTAATAGAGGCCCAGCAGAGGTGTATACCGCAAAGAAAGAAGGGTTCCACTAAATCCAGGAGGGTGCCCGCATGGCTAACCAGCCAAGTTAGAGAGGCTGTGAAGGGCAAGGAAGCTTCCTTCCGTAAATGGAAGTCTTGCCCTAATGAGGAGAATAAAAAAGAACATGAACTGTGGCAAAAGAAATGTAAGAAGGTGATATGGGAGGCCAAGAGAGACTATGAGGAACGCATGGCCAGCAACATTAAGGGGAATAATAAAAGCTTCTTCAAATATGTTAGAAGCAGGAAACCCGCCAGAGAAGCGGTTGGCCCTCTGGATGGTGAGGGAGGGAAAGGGGAGATAAAAGGAGACTTAGAGATGGCAGAGAAATTAAATGAGTTCTTTGCATCTGTCTTCACGGCAGAAGACCTCGGGCAGATACCTCTGCCCGAACGGCCCCTCCTGACCGAGGAGTTAAGTCAGATAGAGGTTAAAAGAGAAGATGTTTCAGACCTCATTGATAAATTAAAGATCAATAAGTCACCGGGCCCTGATGGCATCCACCCAAGGGTTATTAAGGAATTGAAGAATGAAGTTGCAGATCTCTTGACTAAGGTATGCAACTTGTCCCTCAAAACAGCCACGGTGCCAGAAGATTGGATAGCAAATGTCACGCCTATTTTTAAAAAGGGAAAGAGGGGGGACCCGGGAAACAATAGGCCGGTCAGCCTAACATCCATACCGGGTAAGATGGTAGAATGCCTCATCAAAGATAGGATCTCAAAACACATAGACTAACAGGCCTTACTGAGGGAGAGTCAGCATGGCTTCTGTAAGGGTAAGTCTTGCCTCACGAACCTTATAGAATTCTTTGAAAAGGTCAACAGGCATGTGGATGCGGGACAACCCGTGGACATTATATATCTGGACTTTCAGAAGGCGTTTGACACGGTCCCTCACCAAAGGCTACTGAAAAAACTCCACAGTCAGGGAATTAGAGGACAGGTCCTCTCATGGATTGAGAACTGGTTGGAGGCCAGGAAGCAGAGAGTGGGTGTCAATGGGCAATTTTCACAATGGAGAGAGGTGAAAAGCGGTGTGCCCCAAGGATCTGTCCTGGGACCGGTGCTTTTCAACCTCTTCATAAATGACCTGGAGACAGGGTTGAGCAGTGAAGTGGCTAAGTTTGCAGACGACACCAAACTTTTCCGAGTGGTGAAGACCAGAAGTGATTGTGAGGAGCTCCAGAAGGATCTCTCCAGACTGGCAGAATGGGCAGCAAAATGGCAGATGCGCTTCAATGTCAGTAAGTGTAAAGTCATGCACATTGGGGCAAAAAATCAAAACTTTAGATATAGGCTGATGGGTTCTGAGCTGTCTGTGACAGATCAGGAGAGAGATCTTGGGGTGGTGGTGGACAGGTCGATGAAAGTGTCGACCCAATGTGCGGCGGCAGTGAAGAAGGCCAATTCTATGCTTGGGATCATTAGGAATGGTATTGAGAACAAAACGGCTAGTATTATAATGCCGTTGTACAAATCTATGGTAAGGCCACACCTGGAGTACTGTGTCCAGTTCTGGTCGCCGCATCTCAAAAAAGACATAGTGGAAATGGAAAAGGTGCAAAAGAGAGCGACTAGGATGATTACGGGGCTGGGGCGCCTTCCTTATGAGGAAAGGCTACGGCGTTTGGGCCTCTTCAGCCTAGAAAAGAGACGCTTGAGGGGGGACATGATTGAGACATACAAAATTATGCAGGGAATGGACAGAGTGGATAGGGAGATGCTCTTTACACTCTCACATAATACCAGAACCAGGGGACATCCACTAAAATTGAGTGTTGGGCAGGTTAGGACAGACAAAAGAAAATATTTCTTTACTCAGCGTGTGGTCGGTCTGTGGAACTCCTTGCCACAGGATGTGGTGCTGGCGTCTAGCCTAGACGCCTTTAAAAGGGGATTGGACAAATTTCTGGAGGAAAAATCCATTATGGGGTACAAGCCATGATGTGTATGCGCAACCTCCTGATTTTAGAAATGGGTTAAGTCAGAATGCCAGATGTAGGGGAGGGCACCAGGATGAGGTCTCTTGTTATCTGGTGTGCTCCCTGGGGCATTTGGTGGGCCGCTGTGAGATACAGGAAGCTGGACTAGATGGGCCTATGGCCTGATCCAGTGGGGCTGTTCTTATGTTCTTATGTTTATGTTCTTAAGTAAATAGATACATAAATAAATACTAGCCTGGGGCACCTAGCCTTCTCTCAAATGTTTGTATTAATCAGCGGAGAGACAGGAAGCCAGCTTTAAAACTGGAAGCCAGCTTTGATTTCAGGCTGCTGTGTGTTGTACGTTTGTCTCACAATTACTTAATGCCTTTTGCTTATGTGTAATCAAACCTCTATTAATAAATCATTATGGAATATATTTTACAGGGCTGTGTGCAGTCATACATACTGATTTTAATGCAAAGAACAAACACAGTCGGCATCTTACAAAGAGTACCAGTATCTTACTGAGAGTTCAGAATGGGACTCTGTGCATCACATGGTGCCTTAAATGTCTACAGGTGCACACTGACACCTGTGTACATGTTCACCAGAAACAGGATCCAACAGACCCTAACAGATGCAACATACAGCACAGCAAAGAACGGCAACTTGGGTACTTCTCTGACATCAAGAGGCACTTCCTTGAACAGACAAAGATTTCCCAGGGGCAGAGTCCAGAAAATCAGAGCTCTGCCCAAGGCCTGCCAAGGACATTCTGGCCCCCAAGGACGTGTGGCAAATGCTGTCCCTTCATGACTGGCCATGTGACACATTCTGCCCCTCCCACGCCCTCAACTTGAAAAAGAAGAGGGATATGGAGTGGACAACACACAAGAGGCAGTAAAGGCAAGTGGATGGAAGGAGGGAGATGCCACCCACCTCTCTCTTACCTGAGGCTAACCCCTCAGTGGGCCCCATGAGGGATCGGCCCTGGTTACCTCCAGCAGAAAAACATGGACTGTCACTGTGTGTATGTCCAGGCCCTGCACAAACCAACCTGCTCCACTTGGACATCAAGAGCCTTCCTCATATCTTCTTCACCCATGTCCTGTTCTTCAAGAAGCACCGCGGCTGAACGTGCAATTTCAAGTCCTGTGAGTGACAGAAGGGATGTTTTATGGTTGATTCCCCTCTGTTCATTCTTAGAGGTGGCCAGAGGCAAAGCAGGCCAAATTCTGGTCCCATGAACAGCTGTGTTCAAGCAAAACTTTGGTTCAGGAGCTCAGTCATTCCAGGAGCAATGAATGCTGCCCTTACTGAAATTCCCTCTGCCCTGACCACTAATACACTTGGAGAGCCCCAGACCTGGCAAATGGAGGGTGAGCAGAAGGGATAACTGGGGCAGAAACCCCAACCCCCCCCCAACTCCCTCTTCCGCATGGATGCTCACTAAAGTGACAGAACCGTTACCCTCCCTTTACGTTCTGTGACCCTGATTGTGGAAGCTGAATCCTTACCAGGCAAGACAACCTCCTCTTTGACATTCTGCTTGGTGTCCCTGAATATCTCTGCATGTTCTTTGGAGATCTCCCTCTGCACCACATCTTCCTCCTTTGCGTCAAGGAGACCCACAGGCCACTCTTGCGACGGTTCCTGAAGCAGAGAAGAAACTCTTACTCAGAACAGAAAGTAAGACAAAGAGGCCCATCCGGCTCCCTTACATCCTATTCCATTTGGTACCTAATTCCAGATGTGGTTTCTCCGAAATAAAGCTCTATGCATCTTTCTAGGCCTCCTGTGGCTGACGAAACTACATAGCTGAGAGGACCACATAAGGTGGCCAGGTGTTTTTTCCCCATCTCTACCGCCGGGGCTGTGAAGTCTGACATGGCAGGTTCAGTGCTCTCTAACTATGTTTGAAGAAAGCTTTGCCTGGGGATTTTCTGCCCTTTGTGCTGAAAGACACAGGCAAAGAGGCACATCTGTATCTAATGCATACATTTCCATACACTTAAATGTGTATGAAAACAACTGTAGTGGTACACAGATTTCAAGATGCCTGAGCATCATTTTCATCTTTAACTGGGAAGGATTTTCAGTGGGTCGAGGATTGTCAGTTCCATTTTGGGCTTTCCTAACTGCATTCCTTCTCTCCAGTTTCAGCAGAAGATTGGCAGGTGCTCCAAACAACACACTCCATATTCTGTGCCTGGTTCACAAGCATGGAATTAAACTCTAAGACCTCACCTGCCACATCCCTGCCTCAGCCTCTCTCCGGCTCATCAGGAAATCCTCCAGCAGGGCCACAGCCTGGGCACAGCCGGCCGGTCCTCCTGCCCGGACCCAGCTTTGGATGTCTGCCGGCAGACTGGCCAGAAACTGCTCTAGGATCAGCAGCTCCAGGATCTGCTCCTTCGTGTGCCTCTCTGGCTTCAGCCACTTGCAGCAAAGCTCCTGGACTTGGCTGTACATCCTTCGCGGGTCTTCCAGCTCCAGGCAGCAGAACTGCCGGAAGTGCTGGCGCTGCTTCTCCCTTGTCAGGGCTTCACCTCTCAAGACAGCAGCCTTCACTTTCCCATAGTCCCCCTTGTCTCTGGCTGCAAGGAGGCTGAAGGCCTGCTGGGCTTCTCCACTCAGGGCAGGCAGCAGCCGAGCCACCCACTCTCCTCTGGGCCACCGACAGGCTGCAGCCACTTGCTCAAAGGAGGCCAGGAAGGCCTTGGCATCATCCCAGGGTGTGGCCTCTGACTGCTGGGAGCTGCCCCATGCAGGTTGAGAATCCTGCAGGGTCTGGAGGAACTGCTGCCATTGGGCTTCCCAGCACTGCTGCATCCCCCTGCCTGGCTCCTCTTGGCCCTGCTGTGGCTTCCTCAGAGATTCAGGCTGATCTCTGATCGAGACTTCTGTTCCTTCTGCTCTTTCCTCTGGACCTCCACTTGTTTGCCCATTCATGGCTTTCTTTCTGATTCCACTCCTGCAAAATGGAGACCTTAGGATGGCCTCAGGCAAACACTTTGCTCTCAAACCCCAGATCTTCCTAGAAGAACTGAGGAGAGGATGATCCAGTCACTTCCTCCTGGCAGCTCTTATTACATTGGCTCAGGGTTGATGGGTTTCACCTGGTGACAAAAGAGATGCAAATGTCAGAGGCTGCCAGCAATCCAAGGCCTTTCCCTGGAGGTATCCCTGAGCTGAAATGGGGGTTTCTTCCTGAGCCAGAGACACAGACACAGTGGAACACAAAGGGCAGAAAAGGTGCCTGTATTTGGGACAGACACCTCAAGGGGACCTTAAAGGGGGAGAGAACAAGTGATCTTTTCAGATCAGTGTTGTACCAAGCTGAGAAATTGTAGATCTGTTGAATTTCTGCCTGCCAGGAACGGGCACAAGAGTCATGCCAGAGAAAAAGGTGGCAATGTGGGTGGGGAAAGTGGATTCTCAGTCAGACTTAAAAGTCCTGCTCTTGGATGCAGACCACCTGGGAGCACTTTCCGCATTTATTTTCCACCTGCTCTCCCATCCCTTTATCTGTGGTGGGGTCATAAGAAGAGCTCTGCAGGATCAGGCCAAGGGCCCGTCTAGTCCAGCCTCCTGCATCTCACAGTGAGACTCACGTGGTCCAAAAGATGCTTCAGGGAGACCTCAAGACACAACCCGCATCCTGGTTCCCCCTTGCCAAGCCCCCCCACCCCCCTCCTTGCCGGGCTGTGCATCCCACAGACCTTCCACGCGACCCCTTCAGCCCCGATCCGGCTGCGCTGAGCCTCCTGCGGGGTCCCCGCCTGCAGCCTCCCACCGCCCGCGCGGGGAGCCCAGAGCCCGGCGGGGCTGAGCTGCGGGTCGCTCTCCCGGGCTGCACCCTCCGCTCTGCTCTGCTCTGCTCTGCTCTGCTCTGCGGGACTCACCAACAGCCTCCCGTCTCCGGCCAGGCAGCGGCCGGAAAAACCTCCGTCCCTCCTCAGAGCCCTCCCCTTCCTGCGCCTCCCTCCCCTCCCCTCCTCCCCTCCCCTTCAAGAGGCGTCCCCACCAGCATCCCCGCCCCTGCTCCAGTTTCCCACGGTTAACCCTTTCCCTCCTGCCCTCCCCCAGCAGCCCTGAGCAGCCCTCCCTCCAGCCTCGTCCTTCCCGGACTCCTTGGAGGAGGATGCGGAGACTTGGGGGTCCTCCCTCCCCGCAGCCCCCCTACGTCCCGTGCAGCCGGGCTGAGTTGATCCCCATCATCCTGCCCCCCAAGAAGTCCTTCCTTGCTGGTCTTCTTCCTCCTGCTCTGCTGCTTCTGGTTGTCAAAGCACATGTTCAAAGCATAAATAGTTCCAGGCGCTGCAGAGGTTCCAGTCTATGGAACTCCTTGCCACAGGAAGTGATAACAGCATCTCGCTATTGCTGAAGTGACGTCAGAAACCTGGAAGTGATGTCATAGCCAGAAATGACATCATCAAACAGGAAGTGACATCACTGTGATGTCAGAGTTGGAAGTGATGTCATCTGACAGGAAGTTCTTGTCTAGAAACTCAAACTGTAAATGACAAGAGACAGCATTCCAACTCAGCAGCTTCTTCCAATTCTCCCTGCCCTGGCTACCATTGCTATCAAGCAAAAAATAAAACACCCCAGGGCAGCCCATCCCGTCAAGGCAGCCAAGCTGACAAAGGCTGGTGGGGAGAAGCCTGGCTGGCTCTTCTTTGCCTGCAATCCAAGCCTGCACTCCGCGACTGGCCCCCCTGAGGGAAGCCTCCAAGTGCAGAGGGAGGTCCAGCTGGAAGGCAGCAGCACCCTTTCTGGGGAAAAGCAGCATGCTGCTTTCTTTGCTCATGTGCAAGCCGCTCTTAGTTATGTAGCTTAAAATGGCGACGCCCAGGTTTTGCTCACTTCCAAAATGGCGCCGCCTAGGTCTTTTGCCATCTTCCAAGATGGCTTCCGCCAGCTTCTCGCAACCCATCAGAAATCAGATCGTGACCCACCAAGTGGGTCCAGACCCACAGTTTGAGAACCACTGCTCTAGGGCATCTGGGAGAGCCAGCAAGAAGTGCTACAGTGCAATATGAGAGCTTAGCTGGCAGAGCAGAGGACTGTGCTTGAAAGCATCCTTAGGTAGCCTACTAACGTGGCATTTCAGGAAATATCATAGCAGAGCGACAGTTCTTATCCTGGGTGCCTGTTAGGCAAATGTTTCAATGGTATAGCCTTCTGACCAAAACACTTCCCACAGTTGAGAGACAGCCCAATTCTAATGTCACTTTCCACAGTGGAATGCACTTCCTGGCAATCAGGAATGACGCAGAGGCACCGTGCATGGCAGAGGAGCAAAGAAGGAGCAAAGAGGTGAGTTGGCAGGGTGGGTGGAATGGGTAGGGGAAAGGGCAGAAAGGGGAGGCATATCGGAGGCGGGAGTGGGCGGTATCCAGCATGGCTGACTTGCGTTGGATGCCATCCCCTCCACTGCCAACAGGGCCTCTTTGTCTCCTCCAACTTGCACCACCTAAAGAGCTGGTGCATGTCCCCATTGTTGGTTGAGGGGATTACAGACCCCCTCCAAAGACTTCTGATCACCCCACCACCACCATAGCGTGCAGCCCATTTTGGTGCAGCTGTATACTTGAGCGGGGGAAACCATAAGATCGGACTGCTAGAGGGATCCCATCTCCAGGAGTTGCCCAATGGGCCATATCCTTCTCTCACCAAGAGAATTTTCTTCCACTTTCAGAGCTTTCCTCTTCATATCTGCTTGATCCTGTACACAATAAAATACAAACTTAGTGTTGAAACTCAGACTATCTGTGTTTATTCCTTCGCCGGAATGCCTCTGCCTTAAGATAAGCTGCCCGCTGCTACTCTGTCTTAGTGAGGAAAGTAAAATTCTCTCTCATCCTTAACAAGGACATAAAGAATGGCCATTAGTCTTGCCTGCTGGGAATTCTCTCTATTCATCAAATTCTCTTCTCATTGTAGAAGGCAGAGGGAAGGACTGGGAGCATGCTTTGTTCAGTGCACTTTTTCCACCTCCTTCTTGCTGGGTTCCCTCCTGCTTTAGCTCATTCAGGGAACATGTAAATTGTATAAATTCTACCAGAAAAGCCAGCATGCACATCTTAGGAACATAAGAACAGCCCCACTGAGTCAGGCCATAGGCCCATCTAGTCCAGCTTCCTGTATCTCACAGCGGCCCACCAAATGCCCCAGGGAGCACACCAGATAACAAGAGACCTGCATCCTGGTGCCCTCCCTTGCATCTGGCATTCTGATATAGCCCATTTCTAAAATCAGGACGTTGCACATACACATCATGTCTTGTAACCCGTAATGGATTTTTCTTCCAGAAACTTGTCCAATTCTTTTAAAGGCATTTAGGACAGATGCTGTCACCACATCCTGTGGCAAGGAGTTCCACACACCAATCACACGCTGAGTGAAGGAATATTTTCTTTTGTCTGTCCTAACTCTCCCAACACTCAATTTTAGTGGATGTCCCCTGGTTCTGCTGTTATGTGAGAGTGTAAAGAGCATCTCTCTATTCACTCTATCCTTCCCGTGCATAATTTTGTATGTCTCAATCATGTTCCCCCTCATTCGCCTCTTTTCTAGGCTGAAGAGGCCCAAATGCCGTAGCCCTTCCTCATAAGGAAGGTGCCCCAGCCCAGTAATCATCTTAGTCACTCTCTTTTGCATCTTTTCCATTTCCACCATGTCCTTTTTGAGATGTGGCAACCAGAACTGGAAGCAATACTCCAGGTGTGGCCTTACCATCGATTTGTACAATGGCATTATAATATTAGGCGTTTTGTTCTTAATACCTTTTCTAATGATCCCAATCTTGGTTAACCAAATCATTTATTCCACAGCTGGTAGTCACAGGGTGAGGTGTGGAGCTCTGTATAGCCCTGAGGACTTTGCGTAATCCAAGTCATGTGACTGCACATTTGTCAGCCAATAAATACATACTGATAGTTACACAGCAGTGGGCTCACCAAAGTTCCTTCCCTCTAACTCTCCTTAAATGAGTGCAGCATAAGCCAAAAAAGTTGTTACAAACAAGGCAAAACTACTAAAAACATAGTTTGAGAAAACACTGGACCTTCAGTCTATTTACCCAAAAACATTAGCCACCTGGTAATTAGTATTCATTTCTCAACCAAGCTTTTCCCACCCCTAGGACAGTAATACAATTTCCCTTAGTATGAATGTTCTGATGTCTTAATAAATTTGTCTTCTGAGAGAAGCTTTTTCCACAGTTGTGGTATTTGTGGGGTTTCTCACCAGTATGAATGTTCTGATGGGTTAACAAACTCAATCTCTGAGAGGAGCCTTTTCCACAGTTGCGACATTTATGAGGTTTCTCTCCAGTATGAACATTCTGATGCCTAAGCAAATGTGATCTCCAAGAGAAGCCTTTTCCACATTCGGGGCATTTGTGAGGTTTTTCCCCAATATGAATATTCTGATGTTTCAATAAATATGATCTCAGAGAGAAGCTTTATCCACATTTGAGGCATTTGTGATATGGCCCAGTATGAATGTCCTGATGTCTTAATACATTTGTCTTCTGAGAGAAGCTTTTTCCACAGTTGTAGCATTTGTGTGGGCTCTCACCAGTATGAATGTTCTGATGGGTTAACAAACTCAATCTCTGAGAGGAGCCTTTTCCACAGTTGCGACATTTGTGAGGTTTCTCTCCAGTATGAACATTCTGATGCCTGAGCAAATGTGATCTCTGACAGAAGTTTCTTCCACAGTTCAGACATTTGTGAGGTTTTACCCCAGTAAAACTAATAAAAAGCCTAAATGGATAAAGCAAGGCGGATAAACCTCTTGCAAGGTTATCCAGCAACTTCTTGTAAGGTTATCCCCTTATCCAGCAGGGCTCTCGAGGAATCGTGCACACAGAAATGCAGAGATATAAGAACATAAGAAGAGCCCGACTGGATAAGGTGAAAGGCCCATCTAGTCCAGCTTTCCTGTATCACACAGTGGCCCACCGGGTGCCTCAGGGAACATATAAGACAAGAAGATCCTGATATGTTGGACAGATTAACATCATACGAACACTAATGCTGACCACAGCTGTGATCTGATGTACGCAGGGCCCAATCCTATACAACTTTGCAGCGCCAATGTGGTGGTGATGGGTCATATAGGCCTCTTCAAAGCTGGAAAGTTGGATGGGATTGGGCCCTGAGACAATGTCTCTTGAAAAAAACCTTGTTACAAAAACAAGCTTCTCACCAGTGCGTTTTTCCCCCCTAAGAACTATAAAAATATGTGCCGGTATCCGTGGGGATGCATTCCTAGCTCCCCAATATCAGAAATTGCAGATACAGGAGAACGCTATATAAGTAGGGGGGCCCCGTGCCCCGATTACATGTACCTTTTATTCTTGTAGCTAAGCTGGCAGCACAAGTGATTCTTACTTCACTTTTTTGCTAAACTGATGGACTGAGTGTGCAAGCAATGAGCCTGCACGCTGCAAAGAGGAAACTGACCATTAACAGGAAGCAGGAGTTCTTACTTCCTGTTAATGTTGACCCTCTGCCATGCAGGCTAAACTCACAGGGGCGCCATGTGATATCCCCAGCTGACTCTTCTACCCAGCTCTCCCAGGCGCTGCCTTCTTGGCTGTGGCGAAATCATGCAAGATCTCAAGGAAGTGCTGGTGGCTGTTTTGCACGCCTGTGGCGTGGTGTCCCAGTGACAGGACACCATGAAAGAAGAGTAGGCTTGGCCACCGCTGCAGTACAGAAAGGGGTAAAAGCTGCCATGCTTAACAATTTTGGTAGCAGGCAGATAGGGGTGTGCAAGAGGGCAGAGAAAAAAGAACCAGCAGAAAGAAAATTGCAAGACAGTTCCCTAGAAAAAGTAGTCTGTAGCCTACAAATTCCCTTGGCTGTACCATCCACATTTCCATTCACTTCTCAATCACTTTTTCAATAGTATAGTCACAACATGTATGATTAAATATGTATTTCCACTACAGTTTGTGTGTCAAGTACATTTGTTTTACTATTTCAAGGGAGACATAGGTACATATCTCCAATTATAAAAGTGAGAAGTACAATTTTTTACAGGATTTACTGGAAATGAGCAAAGCAGGTCCTCACCAAGGAAATTCACATTTTCACCATCCTCCTGCAGAACTTTCCAGAATGTGGTCTGTTGATTGGACTGCATCCATGTCTGCTCAATCACAGGTTAATTCACAGACCTGAGATCATGCCCTTTTAACAACATAATCCAGAAAGACTCAGCTTTCAAAAATTGTATGTGTGCATACTCCAATGAACTGACCAAGGTGTGCAAGGACAGGTGAGCTAGATAGGGTGTGTGTGCATGTTTGTGTGTTGGAGGTTATGTGTGTTGTAAGTTATGTGGCCATACTTTTGACCCCCCCCCTTTCACAGCTGGTGAGAATCTTGCTAATTTGGAGGTGAGAAGGCTTCTTGTTCTCTTGCTTCTCAGTGGCCAAGAGGACCACAGGAGTCCAGGACAGCTAGGTGCTCAAGGCCATGCTAATTAAGATGAGACTGGGTGCAGCTGAGATTCTCTGGTTGGGAGGGAGTGAGAGCAACTAGCCATGAGTAGCCCAGAGATTGTGTCAGCCTTCTGGAATAGTCTCCATATCCGGTTCTGCTAGTTGGCTAACAGCATCTTCGAAGCATTAGAATCCAAGGAATGAGAAAGGCCCCTCAGCAGGGAGGGGCGGTGGCTCTTCATTCTGTCATGGCCCAACTGGTAGCCCAGGGGCCACTTTGCCTACTCTCAGGTTTGGAATAACCTGCTGAGAGACAGGAGTAATTAGAACTAGACAGCTAGCTTCATTGTTTTCAGGCTGTTGTAAGTCTTGTCGTAAATACTTCATGCCTTTTGACTATGTATGATGAAATCTTTATTCTTAATAAACCAATGCATCTTTTATAGGCCTCTGTGTGGTCTTGAAGGTCAAGAAACAGGAATTCATGTAGTCCCCCTAACTACAGTTAGGCCCAGTTTGCTATCAAAATACATACCAGAGTCTTGAGTCATGGGTCCCTGAGGGTAAAGGGAGCCCAGGGTCTGCAAGAGCTGGGAGAAGCACCTAGGACCTTGGCTGCTCTGGAGTTGAGGCACTGGTGTGCCCAGGGTGGTGGCAGTATAACCAGACACAGGGCCTGGTTGCCCCAGGAAATGCGTACTCACATGGCTTGCCTTTTGCTTAAGAAACATGTACTCTGCATTTAATAATAATAATAATAATAATAATAATAATAATAATAATGGGTATTTATATACCGCCTTTCAGGTCATCAGATTCCTCCTCTGACTTTATTCAAGGCAGTTTACATAGGTAGGCTGTTTCTAAATCCCCGAGGGGATTTTTATTATCGCAGAAAGGTTCTGTCTTTCAAGAACCACACAACATTTCAGATGGATCTTTCTGGTCTGGCATTGGTTTATTTTGGCTAAGAATTTTGCCCTGTTCTCTCTGGGTTCGTTGGGCCCCCCTGAGATGGCATGGAATGGCAGAACCCATACTGGTCGCCCATACCCTCAAGCTGAGAGACTGGATCCCTTGAGTGCATAAGTTGCCTGAGAATTAGATTGGGCATGTGCACCCCCAAGACCACGTGAGATTGGGACAATGGGCCGGGATGGGGATCATGTCATGGGGGTGGTGAAGCTTTACCATTTCATGCCACAGCTTCCTTTTGTCATAACTGATCTTTACAGAGTCCTGTCAGTCAACTGCTGTCCGCCCCACCCCTGGAAATCAGAACACAGAGCCTTCTGGGTCGATGTGCAGCAGAAGTGGCTCCCAGGTGCAAGTCTCTGCAAAGATCTGGCAGTACAAAAGAAAGCTGTGGCATGGAAGGGTAAGGCTTTGCCACACCCATGCCCAAGGTTATTATGCATGTGCACTGCCCATAGCCAGGGAGACAGACCAGGGACAGACTGCACTTGCTCCCAGTGTGGAAGGGATTGTCACTCCCGAATTGGCCTTTTCAGCCACACTAGACGCTGTTCCAGAGCCACCTTTCAGAGCACAATACCATAGTCTTTCGAAACTGAAGGTTGCCAACAGCTGTGCACCCCTGAGACCACATGAGATTGGGACAATGGGCCGGGATGGGGAGAGTATAATAAAGCCAGGGAGCCCTGGGTTGTGGACGTCTGACTTTCATATAGGGAAGGAAGCAGAGGCAAGGGAAAGAGTCGAGCGTGCCTGAAACACAGACTACTTCTCTGGGTAAAATGGTCCCCTGAACAGATGCTTGACAGTGACCTCTGGTTGCAGTTGCACATACACTGCTGCATGCTGCACTGGCGCTCCAAAATTGAACAGGATTGGGACCTAAGTAAGTAATTCAGACGACAGACACAGTGCAGGATAGAACCTCAATATTGAAGCAACCCACTGACAAACTGCACTTTTTGGGCTGACACAGAAGTGTCCACAAATCATCCCCCTCAATCTGCTCTTCTTACTGTCAGGCTTATGAATGGAAAGGTGACCATATTCAGAGTTGTTGCCACACAACTTCCCAGCTGAGAGAGGCAGAGAAAGCCTTACAACGACCCTGCGGTGTAGGCAACTGAAGATGGAGAGAGCAGGGAAGGTGTGAAAGCAAGTTGTTTGGGACCCCCCTGTGATGTCCTCTCACAACTGCTGGCTGGGAGGAGGCTCTGGAGTGACTTTGGATAAGCTGCCATGTGCAGACTCCTGGTGCTCTTACCATAAGGAACAAGGGGGGTCATGTTGGGTTGGCCTTTCTTGGCTACAGCTCATTTCTTGGAAGCAGAACCTCTGGGTGGAGCTTAGTTCAGGCCCCTCAGGAAGAAGCCCTCATGGATGACTGCATGGCTTCCATTCGGGAGTGCTGGCTGGAGGGCAAAAAAGAAGGTTGAGATTCCTGGTCCAGCTGCTATGGAGTCTTATTGCCCCCCCTCCTGTGGGTCAGTGCAGCCTCCCCCTGAACAGCTAACAACCCAATACTAATCCCCTCACCACTGATGAAGGAGCACACACTGCATCCAATTCCCTAGCACAGGGGATGCCAAACTCTGGTCCGAAGGCAGGACCTGGTGCAGCTGCATAATCATCTCAGGCATGTTGTGGGGGTGGTGAAGCTTTACCATTTCATGCCACAGCTTCCTTTTGTCATAACTGATCTTTACAGAGTCCTGCCAGTCAACTGCTGTCCGCTCCGCTCCCAGAAATCAGAACACAGAGCCTTCTGGGTCGATGTGCAGCAGAAGCGGTTGCAGCAGAAACGGTTGCCACTACAAAAGAAAGCTGTGGTGCAGAAGGGTAAGGCTTTGCCACAACTGTGCCCAAGGTTATTATGCAGGCGCACTGCAAGCCATACTTTTGGAGCCCCTGCCCTACCAGGAGATGTAGAGGTGGCCACAGCTTCAGATGGCTTTAAAAATTGACAAGATTCATGGACAGCATTGTAAAGAGCAATTGGCCCAGATGGCTAAACAGAACCTCCATGTGTGGATGCAGCTTACTAGATCCATAGCAGACTACTCCCTTGCTCAGGGGCTTCTGGAAGCACCCAACTGGCTCTTATGGAAAGATAGTGCTATCCTCCAGAGTCAAGCAGCACTGTAATTCACAGGAGAATGGAGACAGTGTAGGTGCCAAACACATCTGCTGGGAAGTCCCAGCAGATGTACTTGTTGGACTGCACTTTGTGACCACCATAAAGCTTGTTGCTCACGTTCCTGCAATGCAGTGGCCTCACAGGATAGGGACTATTGCAGTTATCTAACGCATCCCTCTCTGCTGGGACGGGCATGGCTGACAACCTCAAGGCAGCCCAGCAAAGGCTGAAGGAATTGAGTGACGCATCTAAGAGTATATGAAATAGAAAGAATGAACAGGACAAAGGCCACCATGCTAGCCTGGGCTAAGGCACCCATCCAGGAAGCACCTCCTCTTTTCACCCTGCTGTGATGGTTACACAATTCTATTCACAGGGATTTCTACACCTGCAGGGTCTCTCTTTTCCAAGTGCTTTGTGTGTGTTTCTCCCACTGCCTCCTAGCCCTGCTTTTCCTTTTCAAAGTATTGGGTTTGCACTGTATCAACCAGTTCTCAGCCTCAGCTATACTATCCCCCTTCAACACGTGCTCCTTAATGTCCCTTGTGTGCCACCCTATTCCCCATGCTCAGCAGATAAACAAGGCATGCTTCCATAGTTCCTGCCATTAGACTGGCCCCCATCTTCCCTGCTGAGAATTCTCTCTGTTGATCCAATTCTCTTCTCCCTGCAGAAGGTAAAGGACTTTGACCAGGCTTCCTTCACTGCTCCTCCTCTGCCTCCTTGTTGCAGGATTTCTTCCTCCTCTTGCTCATTCAAGGGGATGTGTGAACTGTATGCATTCTACAAGCCAAACCAAACTGCGCATCGAGGTTATCCAAACCATTTATTCCACAGCTGCTAGTCAGAGGGTGAGGCATGGGGCTCTGCTTGGCCCTGAGAACTCTGCCTATCCCATCATGTGACTGCACAGCAACTGCCTTTTGTCAGCCAATAAATACACACAGAGTTACACAGCAGTGAGCTCATCAAAGTCCAGACTCCTGCCCTGTAAGAGCCCAAACCTGAGCTTGATGTAGCCATAAGGCACATCTCCAAGTCCTACCACCCATGTTAACCAAGCACTGGCCAACTGGTAGCTCTCAAGACCGCCGAGATATGGCACAGTAAGTGGGGGCGGGAAGGAAGTGTTCCAGGGAGGGGGCAGGCGGAGGGAGGGAGGGGAAGGAGACGTGAATTTGTGGGGAGGGAGAGAGGGAGGGCGGGAGGCATGCCTGGGGGAGAGTGGAGAGGTAGAGAGGGGGGGTCTGTTGGAGCTCTGCTCCACCTGATCCTGTTCATTCACGGAGGGCTTAAGGCCCTACATGAACATCTGTACCTTAAGCGAGGCTGCTTTCCTTAACTGGGATAATGCGCCACCCATGCAGGCTGTGGAACACAGAATGGGGTGGCAGCCATTCTCTGTGCAGCTGCAGCTGTGTGCCCATGGCAGCTCAGGATTGGGCTGTAACTCTCCTTAAATGATTGCCGCATAAGCCACCAAATGGTTACAAATATGGGAAAATACATGACTAACATCATAGTTTGAGAAAACATTGGACCTTAAGCCTATTGACCGTGAACCCATGTGGGACATGTTCTGGCAGTTCATCAGTGTTCAGTTCTCATTTAAACTTCTCCCACACACAGGACACCAGTAGGATTGATCTCAGAATGAATTTTCTGATGTCTAACTAAAGCTGATCTCCGAGAGAATTTTTCTCCACACTCAGGACACTTGTGAGGTTTCTTTCCTGTGTGGATCATCTGATGCCTTAAGAAATTTGATCTCCAACTGAATTTTTTTCCACAGTAAGGACACTGGTGAGGTTTCTTTCCTGTGTGGGTCACCTGATGGGCTAACAAACTTGATCTCCAAGAGAAGCTTTCTCCACAGTCAGGACACTTGTGAGGTTTCTCTCCAGTATGAATGTTCCGATGCCTTAAGAAATTTGATCTGCAAGAGAATTTTTTTCCACACTCGGGACATTGGTGTGGTTTATTTCCTGTGTTGACCAGCAGATGTCTTAATAAATTTGATCTCTGTGAGAAGCTTTTTCTTGTTTCCTGCAACTCCTTATCTGAGTCCTGGTCTGGGAATCTCGGACTTTGCACAGGATCTGGGACGAACGTCTCTTCCTTTTTCACTAGATGTGGGGCCAGGTCAACTTTGAGGTTCAAAGAGAGAGAAACAGGCAAACATTTATTATCTTACTTTTCAATACAAAAAGCATTCATGGAGCCTTTGTGATTCACATTCTGTCTTCTACTTATGGTAAATTACATGTAAGTTTTAAAAAAAAGATACAATGGATGAGTGATGTCATATATACACTAACATTGACCATGAATGTGAAATGAGGGTCCAGTCCTGTTCAACATTCCAGTGCTGATGCAGCCATGCCAATGGGGGGGGGGCAGTCACAAAGGACTCCTGAAGGTAAATTTTGCTCCCTGACCTGGGGGCTGCATGAGCCCTGGAAATTTGGATAGGATTGGGACCAAAGTCAATTCCTCCTGAAAAAAACATTCCATTAGGAAGGAAGCTTCACACCAGAACTCCTTCACCCAAAGAACTACAGGTGGGGCATCCCTTATCTGGAAATTCCAAGTAAGGAACTTTGAGCGCCAAGAGGAATTATTTTTTTACATTTTTGCCTTAAGAAATAAAATCACAAACTGTGTTTTATGCACAGACCAAATTAAAAATATGTATTGTATAAAATATGAATCAGACATGAATTCTGTGTTTAGACTTGAGCCCCATCCCCAAGATCTCTCATGATGTACCCCGCACGGATAAGTGAATTTGTTTTGTCATAAGATTGAAAGTGACATTTTATGCTTTTCAAAGGCTGGGGAAGCCCCACTCACGATCTCAAGGACATGGTGGAGGCCATCTCATCCTTCTGTGGTGTGGTGCCACCGTGACAGGGTGCCATCAAAGAAGGGCACAGTGTTCAGGGTACATTTGGGAACCACTGTACTACAGAAAGGGGCAAAGGCTGCCATGCTTTATGGCACCAACATTATGGAACTCCCTTCCCCTTGATTTGAGAATGGCTCCCTCTCTTGAGACTTTTCAGCGAGGCCTGAAGACCTTTTTGTTTAAACAAGCCTTCTGAGTTCATGGACTTTTTAAACATCTTTTCTATATCTTTTAGTATTTTTACAGGCCTGATTCCTCTATGATTTGCTGCGTTTTGTTCTTTTTATCTGACTTTTTATCTGACTACTGTTTTTATGGGTATTTGTTAATGTGTTTTAATATGTTTTTATTTGCGGTTAAAGTATGTTTTTAATCTGTTTTTAATATGTTGTAAGCCACCCTGGGTCCCTTCGAGGAGAAGGGCGGGATATAAATAAAGATGATTATTATTATTATGGTCAACAATTTTGGAAGAGGCAAAAAGGGGTGCACCTGAGGGGTGAGAACAGAGAAAGAAAGAAGACAGCACCAGCTGAAAGAAGGCTGCAGCACAGCACCCCAAAAAGAAGCAAGTGCTGGAACCTACAAATTTCCTTGGCTGCAGCCCGTCCATCCATATTTCCATTCACTTCCTAATCACTTTCTCAATATTTTAGCCACAACATGTATGATTAAAAACATACAGTATTTCTGTCATACATGGTGTGTTGTGTACACAGATTTCCTTCGGAACAGTAAATAAATGTGCATATCTCAAATTATAAAAGTGTGATGTGCACTGTTTTTTTACAGGATTTACTGGAACAGAGCAGAGCAGGTCCTTACCCAGGGAATCCACATTTTCACCATCCTCCTGCAGAACTTTCCAGAATGTGGTCTGTTGGCGGGACTGCATCGGCGTCTGCTCAACCACGTGGAAAGGCACATTGGTCTTCCTGGGGTTCACTGCCTGCAGGACAAAACATTCCACCACCCACTTCAGATTGTGCTGTACAAGGAATGGGGTTAATTCACAGGTGTGACTTCATGCCCTTTTAACTCCATAGTCCAGAAGACTTCAGGTAGACTCAGCTTTCAAAAATTGTGTATGCAAACACTCGAAAGAATTGACCACAGTGTGCAGGGACAGTTGAGCTACCTATGTTGAGTGGGCCTGTATGTACGTTGGAGCACATATGTGTTGTAAGTAATGCGGATATACTTTTAAGATGTGGACCTGTGTGTGAGAATCTAGATGGCTTCTCAAGATTCATAAGTGAATGGGAGACAGGTTCAAAGCTTTATACCAAGGAGGCAAGCTGCAGGAGGGGGCTAAACACTTTCTTGCCCCCCCTCACACATCCATTCCTGCTAGCTGCTTATATCCCAGGTGGGCCCTGAAACCTGAAAGACACTTTTCTGGGAGAAAAATGGAACCAAGGTGTGAAGTCTGGGTAAAATCTAGGGCATGTCCACTTCCTGTTTGGAGCTTGTAGCCATCCTTTCACATATTGCTAATTTGGAGGTGGGAAGGTTATCTTACTTCTTAGTGGCCAAGGGGACCAATTTAAAAAGTCCAGTACAACTAGGTGTAGAAGGATGTGATAATTAAGCTGAGAACGTGTTCAGCTGAGATTCTCTGGCTGGGATGAGGTGAGACCAGGTGACTGTGAACAGCCCAGAGATTGAGACAGCCTTCTGGAGAAGTCTGGATCTCACACATCTGGCTGGCTAACAACATCTTTGAAAGAATAAGAAGGACCTCTCAGCAGGGAGGGGTGGTGGCTTGGGGGTCCCTCTGGACTCACAGCTGCTGCTGGATTCTCAGGGGGCAGTTGTGGTCAGGGGGGCCATTGCTCAGCTTTGGCTGGTTCGCCAGATGCGGCTGTACTTGGATTGTGCAGACCTGGCCACAGTGACCCATGCCACAGTGACATTGAGGTTAGACTATTGTAACGTGCTGTTACACGTTACACATTACACATTGTAATGTGGGGCTGCCCTTGAAGATAGTTCAAAAACTGCAACTAGTGAAGAATGCGGCGGCCAGTGCAGTTGCTGGAGGTGGGCAGTTGGACTCTGTTGGGCCACATCTCCAGCGGCTACACTGGCTGCCCATTCATTTCCGGGCCCAAATCAAGGTGCTGGTTTTGACCTTTACAGCCCTATAGTGTGCTGGGCCAGGGTATCTTAGAGACTGCCTACTTCGATACTATCTGGCTCGTCCCCTTAGGTCAGGGGTGTCCAAAGTTTTTGGCAGGAGGGCCACATCAACTCTCTGACACTGTGTTGGGGGCCGGGGGAAAAAAAGAATTAATTTACGTTTAAAATTTGAATAAATTTACATACGTTTGCATAAATGAATATATTAAAGATGAACTTATATGAATGAATGAAGGTCTTGAAATGGCTTAAGGCCTATAAAAGGCCTTGCACAAAGCAAGGCTGGCCTTTCCTTTGCTGCTGCTACTGCATCAGATACGAAACAGCAAGCGGTGGAGGAAGACCTTATCCCACAGCTCACGCGAGAGGTCAAACAGTCACCCTCACGCTGAGTGCAGTTGCATCGGGCCAGTGCGGGCTTCAACAAATCTCCAGAGGGCCACAGGCTCATTGGAGACTGGGGGCTCCCTGAGGGCCACATTGAGAGGCCTTGAGGGCCACAAGTGGCCCCAGGGCCAGAGTTTGGGCATCCCTGCCTTAGATCATTTGAGAAGGCCTTTATACAAGTGCTACTGCCCAGGGAGGTACGTGGGGCAGCGGCAAGAAGTAGGGCCTTCTCAGTAGTGGCACCAACACTATGGAACTCCCTCCCCCTTGATTTACGAACTGCTCCCACTCTTGAAACATTCCCGAGAGCCCTGAAGACATTTCTTTTTACACTCAGTTCCTGGCTTTTTAAACATCTTTTACTTTTTTATATCTCTTACACATTTAACATCAGGTTACAGGCTTGGGCCTTTTTCATAAACTGCTGCTGTCTGCTCCTTTTACACCTTTTTATCTGATCGCTGTTTTTCAGAATGCCTTGCTGTTAATGTGTTTGGTATCTTGTTCTTAATTGTGTTTTTAATTTTTGCTGTAAGTCGCCTTGGGTCGTTTTGGGGAGAATGGTGGGGTAAAAATGAAGTAAATAAATTAGGAGTTGGCAACCTTCAGTCTCGAGGTCTGAAATAGATACATAAATACATAAATAAATAAATTCTGTCATGGGTGCCTGGTCCAACAGGTAGCCCTGGGCCACCTAGCCTCCTCTCAAATGTTTGGATTAACCAGGGGAGAGACAGGAGTAATTAAAACTTTGTTTTTAGGCTGCTGTGTGTTGTAAGTCTTGTCCCACAATTACTTAATGCCTTTTGATTATGTGTAATCAAACCTCTATTAATAAATCATTATGGAATATATTTTACAGGGCTGTGTGCAGTCATACGTACTGGTTTTAATGCAAAGAACAAACACAGTCAGCATCTTACAAAGAGTTTCAGTATCTTACTGAGAGTTCAGAATGGGACTCTGTGCATCACATGGTGCCTTAAATGTCTACAGGTGCACACTGACACCTGTGTACATGTTCACCAGAAACAGGATCCAACAGACCCTCACAGATGCAACATACAGCACAGCAAAGAATGGCAAACTCTGGTACTTCTGACATCAAGAGGCACTTCCTTGAACAGACAAAGATTTCCCAGGGGCAGAGTCCAGAAAATCAGAGCTCTGCCCAAGGCCTGCCAAGGACATTCTTGCCCCCAAGGACGTGTGGCAAATGCTGTCCCTTCATGACTGGCCATGTGACATTCTGCCCCTCCCACGCCCTCAACTTGAAAAAGAAGAGGGATATGAAGTGGAAAACACACAAGAGGCAGTAAAGGCAAGTGGATGGATGGAGGGAGATGCCACCCACCTCTCTCTTACCAGAGGCTAACCCCTCAGTGGGCCCCATGAGGGATCGGCCCTGGTTATCTCCAGCAGAAAAACATGGACAGTCACCGTGTATATGCCCAGGCCCTGCACAAACCAACCTGCTCCACTTGGACGTCAAGAGCTTTCCTCAAATCATCTTCACCCATGTCCTGTTCCTCAAGCGGAAGCACTGAGGTTGAACGTGCAATTTCAAGTCCTGTGAGTGACAGAAGGGACATTTTACGGTTCATTCCACCTATGTTCATCCTTAGAGGTGGCCAGAGGCAAAGCAGGCCAAATTCTGGTCCCTTGAACAGCTGTGTTCAAGCAAGACTTTGGTTCAGGGGCTCTGTCATTCCAGGAGCAATGAATGCCGCCCTTGCTGAAATTCCCTCTGCCTTGACCACTAATACACTTGGAGATCCCTAGACCTGGCAAATGGAGGGTGAGCAGAAGGGATAACTGGGGCAGAAAACCCCCCCCCACTCCCTCTTCCGCATGCATGCTCACTAAAGCGACAGAACCATTACCCTCCCTTTACGCTTTGTGACCCTGAGTGTGGCAGCTGAATCCTTACCAGGCAAGACAACCTCCTCTTTGACATTCTGCTTGGTGTCCCTGAATATCTCTGCATGTTCTTTGGAGATCTCCCCCTGTACCACATCCAAGCATTTCTCCTTTGAATCAAGGAGACCCACAGGCCACTTTTGCAAGGGCTCCTGAAGCAGAGAAGAAACTCTCACTCAGAACTGATAGTAGGAAAAAGAGGCACACCTGGCTCCCTCACATCCTATTCCATTTGGTAACTAATTCCAGATGTGTTTCTCCAAAATAAAGCTCTATTCATCAATTTTAACCCCTGCTAATTGGGTAAGAGGCACTTTTTCAAGTGGGTGCTCCTCTTTTTAGCAGGGGGAGAGTAACTGGCCCACCTCACCCCAGCAGTGTCTTTTCTAGTGGCTGTCTGCTGGTGTTCTTTTTGCATCTTTTTAGATTGTGAGCCCTTTTGGGACAGGGAGCCATTTAGTTATTTGATTTTTCTCTGTAAACCACTTTGTAAACTTTTAGTTGAAAAGCGGTATATAAATACTGTTAATAATTAATAATCTAGGCCTTCTGCGGCTGAGGAAACTACGTCGCTGAGAGGACCACATAAGGTGGCCAGGTGTTTTTCCCCATCTCTACCCCTGGGCAGTGACGTCTGACATGGCAGGTTCAGTGCTCTCTAACTATGTCTGAAGAAAGCTTTGCCTGGGGATTTTCTGCCCTTTGTGCTGAAAGACACAGGCAAAGAGGCACATCTGTATCTAATGCAAACATTTCCATACACTTAAATGTGTATGAAAACAATTGTAGTGGCACAAATATGGCTATTTTGAGTGTCTGCATCCCACACAGAGTCTCCTTCAAGATGCCTGAGCATCACTTTCAGCTTTAACTGGGAAGGATTTTCAGTGGGTTGAGGACTGTCTCTTCGATTTTGGCCTTTCCCAACTGTAGTTCCTGCTCTCCAGTTTCAGTAGAAGATTGGCAGGTGCTCCAAACACACTACATATTCTGTGTCTGGTTAGCAAGCATAGAATTAAATACTAAGACCTCACCTGCCACATCCCTGCCTCAGCCTCTCTCTGGCTCATCAGGAAATCCTCCAGCAGGGCCACAGCCTCGGCACAGCAGTCCGGTCCTCCTGCCCGGACCCAGCTTTGGATGTCTGCCGGCAGGCTGGCCAGAAACTGCTCCAGGACCAGCAGCTCCAGGATCTGCTCCTTTGTGTGCTTCTCGGGCTTCAGCCATTGGCAGCAAAGTTCCTGGACTTGGCTGTACATCCTTCGCGGGTCTTCCAGCTCTGAGCAGCAGAACTGCCGGAAGTACTGGCGCTGCTTCTCCCTTGTCAGGGCTTCACCTCTCAAGATGGCAGCCTTCACTTTCCCATAGTCCCCCTTGTCTCTGGCTGCAAGGAGGCTGAAGGCCTGCTGGGCTTCTCCACTCAGGGCAGGCAGGAGCCGAGCCACCCACTCTCCTCTGGGCCACTGACAGGCTGTAGCCACTTGCTCAAAGGAGGCCAGGAAGGCCTTGGCATCATCCCAGGGTGTGGCCTCTGACTGCTGGGAGCTGCCCCATGCAGGTTGAGAATTCTGCAGGGTCTGGAGGAACTGCTGCCACTGGGCTTCCCAGCACTGCTGCATCCCCCTGCCTGGCTCCTCTTGCCCCTGCTGTGGCTTCCTCAAAGATTCAGGCGGATCTCTGATTAAGACTTCTCCTGTCCCTCCACTTGTTTGCCCATTCATGGCTTTGTTCCTGATTCCACACCTGCAAAATGGAGACCTCAGGATAGCCTCAGGCAAACACTTTGCTCTCAGACACCAGATCTTCCTAGAAGGACTAGAAGGGGATGATCCAGTCACTTCCTCCTGGCAGCTCTTATTTCATTTCCAAAAGGGATGGCTCAGGGTTGATGGGTTTTACCTGGTGACAAAAGAGATGCAAATGTCAGAGGCTGCCAGCAATTCAAGGCCTTTCCCTGGAGGTATCCCTGAGCTGAAAGGGGGGTTTCCTCCTGAGCCAGAGACAGACACAGTGGAACACAAAGGGCAGAAAAGGTGTCTGTATTTGGGACAGCACCTCAAGGGGACCTTTAAGGGGGAAAGAATAAGTGATCTTTCAGATCAGTGTTTGACCACTGAGAAATTGTAGATCTGTTGAATTTCTGCCTGCCAGGAACGGGCACAAGAGTCATGCCAGAGAAAAAGGTGGCAATGTGGGTGGGGAAAGTGGATTCTCAGTCAGACTTAAAAGTCCTGCTTTTGGATGCAGTCAGGACCACCTGGGAGCATTAAAAACTTTCCACATTTATTTTCCGCCTGCTCTCCCATCCCTTTATCTGTGGTGGGGTCATAAGCACTAAGAAGAGCCCTGCAGGATCCGGCGAAAGGCCCACCTAGTCCAGGTTCCTGCATCTCACAGTGAGACTCCAGTGGTCCAAAAGATGCTTCAGGGAGACCTCAAGACACAACCCGCATCCTGGTTCCCCCCTTGCACCTGCATCAGGCCACAAGCCCCCCCCCCCCCTCCTTGCCGGGCTGTGCATCACACAGACCTTCCACTCAACCCCTTCAGCCCTGATCCTGCTGGCGCTGAGCCTCCTGCGGGGTCCCCACCTGCAGCCTCCCACCGCCCGCACGGGGAGCCCAGAGCCAGGCGGGGCTGAGCTGCGGGTCGCTCTCCCGGGCTGCACCCTCCGCTCCGCTCCGCGGGACTCACCAACAGCCTCCCGTCCCCGGCCAGGCAGCAGCCGGACAAACCTTCGTCCCTCCTCGGAGCCCTCCCCTTCCTGCGCCTCCCTCCCCTTCCCCACCCCGGGCAGGGATAGGCTGTCTTGTCACAGCTCCTCCCCACTGGACCTCGTGCCTGCTTAAGGCTGATTAGTTTCTCTTGGTTGACTCACCCGTGCAGCAAGCAAAAGTCAGTCAGTTCTCAGTCCAATCAGTCAAAGGTGCCACGTCAGAGTCCAGATCCAATATGCTGAGTCACAGTCCAGTTTCCAGATAAGCCAGTCCAATCAGTCAATGGTGCCGAGTCACAGTCCAAGGTCAGTTGGTCCTGTCTGGTCCAACATACACTCCCTCTACAACCCACACCACTAGTTCCTCCAGGTGCTGTTTATATGCTCCCAGGTTCACTTTAGCCTCTAGTGGCTGCAGCTGTGCAGCACATCGCCAGCTACCACCTGGGCTTTAACCCTGCATTTACTTAGAGCAAGGGGCACTGTGGACACCACTCCCTATCTCCTTGGCCAGGGGTGCTCAAACTTTCAACTTCAGGGATGCTGGACCTTTAACAAGTGTATAGAAGAGAGAATTGCAGCAGGTGCAACTTGTCATCCCACAGATGACAAGCTGCACCTGCTGAAATTCTCTCTTCTATACACTTGTTAAAGGTCCAGCATCCCTAAAGTTGAAAGTTTGAGCACCCCTGTCCTTGGCAATATCTTCCTTGATGTCACTACAGAGGTGTCCCCACCAGCATCCCTGCCCCTTCTCCAGTTTCCCATGGTTAACCCTTTCCCGCCTGCCTTCCCCCAGCAGCCCTAAGAATCCCTCCCTCCAACCTTGCCCATCCCTGAGTACTTGGAGGAGGAAGAGGAGACTTGGGGGTCCTCCCTCCCTGCAGCCCCCCTGCAGGCAGGCCGGGCTGATCCCCATCATCCTGCCCCCCAAGAAGTCCTTCCTTGCTGGGCTTCTTCCTCCTGCTCTGCTGCTTCTGGTTGTCAAAGCATATGTTCAAAGCATAAATAATTCCAGGCTCTGCAGAGGTTCCAGTCTATGGAACTCCTTGCCACAGGAAGTGATAATAGCATCTTGCAAAGATACCTTTAAGTGGGGATTCCTCCACAAATTTCGGGAGGAAAAATCCATCACAGGTTAATGCCATGATGGGTATGTGCAAGCTCCTGATTTTAGAAATGGGTTAGCTCAAAATGCCAGATGCAAGTGAGGACACCAGGACACAGGTCTCTTGTCTTGTGTGCTCCCTGAAGCATTTGGCGGGTCACTGTGAGAAACAGGAAGCTGGACTAGATGGGCCTATGGCCTGATCCAGTGGGGCTGTTCTTATGACTAGATGGTCCTTTGACCTGATCCAGCGGGGTTTTCCCTTCTTTGCAGGGATTGAGACAATTGCCTAGGTAATTTATTTCAAGGCCACCAGGCCTCAGTTCTGCTCTGAAGGATCAGCTCGGGCAGTTTCTCAACTAGTGATACAGGTTCCACCAGTGGTACTTGAGGTGGTGTCTGGTGGTACTCACAGGACCCCTGGACACCTTGCCACCCAGCAGCGAGACCAGAAATGAAACACAACAAACAGTGGTAGGAGGCTCCAAAACATGCTTTTCCATGCTCAAAAAAGCCCTTCCATCCACCCTGAGCATCTTACAGGTGTTTGGACTGTCGCATCTGGTCTCCCAACTCAGATATAACTGTCAATGATGTCATCTCTGGTACTTTCTCGTGGCACGTCAAATAGGTGGACCTTGTGAAGCAGTACAGCAGAGAACAAACATTGAGGAACACTGAGCTAGGACCATCTCAGTGGTCTTAAAAGGGGGTGGATGCTGCCTCAGGCACCCAGGTATTAGGACAGCCCTGTGGAGAAGCACTTACCATCCTGTGCTGAGTTGTGCTTCTCCAAGCAATGCCTATGAATTTTCTGTTACTGTTGTATAGTGGTAAAATGGTAACATTTTCAACTGGTGGCTTCCATGACCTACTGGGCCATTGGCTGTGGCTCCCTATTAGGGCTACAATCCTATACATTTTATAGGGTGGTGAGTTTTTCATGAGGATTCTGCAGTTCCCCTGGCTAGTTTCTGCTGTCCGATGGAGAGCCACGGCTCACAGTTTGGGAACCACTAGTTTGGTGGATTCATTTAGAAATTCCCTTCCCCAGATCTCATTCAGTTTCAGTTTCTCTGTTGTCATTGAGCAGGAAGGTGCTTGTTTAACTGGCATCTTCACAGATCTTCATAGATGCTCAATGCGTGGGAAGAACGTCCATCTTGGCATGAAGATTATACTGCTCCAGAGAATCCACAAAGGGGAACACAAAATGCTTAGAGTCCACATTTCATGGGTCATACAGTGCATACCGCAAAACAAGCTAAACACCAGGAGACACATGCAACAGGGGGCCAGTTCAGAAGATATTCCTCATCCCTCAGCATCCCGCAATTATGTCCATGTAAGTATGTGCAGTCCCACAAAACAAAGTTTGACTGAACCAGGTGTGTGTACACGCATGTGCATGTGTGTTGTCCAGCCCAATAGCTTTGTTCAATCTGCTGTGGCAACTGGATAATAATTTCTACTATCGAGCAGTTTGTAATTCCTTCAGTTTATATCCAGCATATCTGACAGAATGTGGTTTGAACAAAATTGTCCTGGAATGGGACCTTGGCCTTTCAGCTATCACTGAAATTCAGCCAAACTCAGGGCCCGATTCTGTCCAACTTTCCAGCACTGGTGCAGCTGAGCCAATGGGTTACTTATGGCATTCTGCGGGGGGGGGGGGCAGTCACAGAAGCCCCCTCAAGGTAAGGAAACATTTGTTCCCTTACTACAGGACTGTATTGTGTTGCATCTATGCTGGAAAGTTGGATAGGATTGGGTCCTAAGTGGCTTGTTCTTAGGCATGTCTGATGCTGCTGAAGGTCACATGAGGGTTGAATCCATGGTGGTTGACCAGTACTTTAACCAATGTTGCATATTCTGTGCCATTATCTTGTTCTTCTTCTACTCTGAGGTAGCCTACCCCTAAAACAAGGAGCTTGCTGCCTTTGATTGCCAGAAACAGGGGAGGGCACCAGGAAGTAGGTTGTGTCTGTTGTCTTCTCTTGCAGGAGTCTGTGCCCTGTGGGCCCTGTCAGCTGCCTCCCTGGAAGTAGGCTGTCACAGGTGGGCACCTTTCTGGCTCCAGTCCCGTTTTCTTCTTTTCCTACTTCTGGTGTGTGCTAATCTGATTCCTCCTAAATGATGCAGGGAGGCTTACCTTGAGACATTTTTTGTATTCTTGTGCTGGCTGCTTGCATACCTAACTGAGGAAACACAAGCTCTCTTCAAGCAATGAATGAGGGGAGGGGGCAGTGTTTGTGCTAGCTAGTGTCTCCAGCACTATTACGCTCTGTGTTTTGTGGCCAGACCTTCTGTGGCACCCCCACATTCCAGAGACAAATGCAGATACAGCTCAATGAAAGTGTCAACCCAATGTGCAGCAGCAGTGAAGAAGGCCAATTCTATGCTTGGGATCATTAGAAAAGGTATTGAGAATAAGACCACTAATATTATAATGCCATTATACAAATTGATGGTAAGGCCACACCTGGAGTATTGTGTCCAGTTCTGGTTGCCACATCTCAAAAAGGACATATTAGAATGGAAAAGGTGCAGAAGAGAGCAACCAAAATGATTACTGGGCTAGGACACCTTCCTTGTAAGGAAAGGCCACAACGTTTGGGTCTCTTCAGCCTAGAAAAGAGGCGCCTGAGAGGGTACTGTACGCTACTTTTGTGCGGTATGCAGGACCTGGTTAGAGATGTAAACGTTACTGAGCCAGTGGGGAACAGTGATCATGCTGCGATCCGTTTTGACGTGCACGTTGGGGGAAGAATACCAGGCAAATCTCTAACAAAAACCCTTGACTTCCGACGGGTGGACTTCCCTCAAATGAGGAGGCTGGTTAGAAGGAGGTTGAAAGGGAGGGTAAAAAGAGTCCAGTCTCTCCAGAGTGCATGGAGGCTGCTTAAAACAACAGTAATAGAGGCCCAGCAGAGGTGTATACCACAAAGAAAGAAGGGTTCCACTAAATCCAGGAGGGTGCCCGCATGGCTAACCAGCCAAGTTAGAGAGGCTGTGAAGGGCAAGGAAGCTTCCTTCCGTAAATGGAAGTCTTGCCCTAATGAAGAGAATAAAAAGGAACATAAATTGTGGCAAAAGAAATGTAAGAAGGTGATAGGGGAGGCCAAGCGAGACTATGAGGAACACACGGCCAGCAACATTAAGGGGAATAATAAAAGCTTCTTCAAATATGTTAGAAGCAGGAAACCCGCCAGAGAAGCGGTTGGCCCTCTGGATGGTGAGGGAGGGAAAGGGGAGATAAAAGGAGACTTAGAGATGGCAGAGAAATTAAATGAGTTCTTTGCATCTGTCTTCACGGCAGAAGACCTCGGGCAGATACCGCTGCCCGAACGGCCCCTCCTAACCGAGGAGTTAAGTCAGATAGAGGTTAAAAGAGAAGATGTTTCAGACCTCATTGATAAATTAAAGATCAATAAGTCACCGGGCCCTGATGGCATCCACCCAAGGGTTATTAAGGAATTGAAGAATGAAGTTGCAGATCTCTTGACTAAGGTATGCAACTTGTCCCTCAAAACGGCCACGGTACCAGAAGATTGGAGGATAGCAAATGTCACGCCTATTTTTAAAAAGGGAAAGAGGGGGGACCCGGGAAACTATAGGCCGGTCAGCCTAACATCCATACCGGGTAAGATGGTGGAATGCCTCATCAAAGATAGGATCTCAAAACACATAGACGAACAGGCCTTGCTGAGGGAGAGTCAGTATGGCTTCTGTAAGGGTAAGTCTTGCCTCACGAACCTTACAGAATTCTTTGAAAAGGTCAACACGCATGTGGATGCTCTTTTCTAGCCTCTTCAGCCTAGAAAAGAGATGCTTGAGGGGGGACATGATTGAGACATACAAAATTATGCAGGGGATGGACAGAGTGGATAGGTAGATGCTCTTTACACTCTCACATAATACCAGAACCAGGGGACATCCACTCAAATTGAGTGTTGGGCGGGTTAGGACAGACAAAAGAAAATATTTCTTTACTCAGCGCGTGGTCGGTCTGTGGAACTCCTTGCCACAGGATGTGGTGCTGGCGTCTAGCCTAGACGCCTTTAAAAGGGGATTGGACGAGTTTCTGGAGGAAAAATCCATTATGGGGTACAAGCCATGATGTGTATGCGCAACCTCCTGATTTTAGGAATGGGTTAAGTCAGAATGCCAGATGTAGGGGAGGGCACCAGGATGAGGTCTCTTGTTATCTGGTGTGCTCCCTGGGGCATTTGGTGGGCTGCTGTGAGATACAGGAAGCTGGACTAGATGGGCCTATGGCCTGATCCAGTGGGGCTGTTCTTATGTTCTTATGATCCAGTGGGGCTGTTCTTATGTTCTTATGTTCTTATGACATGATCGAGAAATACAAAATTATGCAGGGGCTAGATAGAGTGGATAGAGAGACACTCTTTTCCCTCTCACATATCACCAGAACCAGGGGACATCCACTAAAGTTGAATGATGGGAGAGTTAGGATAGACAAAAGAAAATATTCCTTTACCCAGCGTGTAATTAGTCTGTGGAACTCCTTGCCACAGGAAGTAGTGATGGCATCTTGCCTAGATGCCAAAAGTTCACCATGGGTTACAAGTCATGGTAGGCATGTGCAAGGTAGAGGTAGGCTGCCTCTGAGTGCCAGATGCAGGGGAGAGCACCAGGACACAGGTTGTGTCTTTGTAGATTCTTAGATTCTCTCTATTACTCAAAAGATGGAATCTACAAAGACACTCCAGACTCATTTCTGTCATCCATTTGTTAAACTCAGAGAATGTGGTAATGAACACTTGGCTGTGAATCTCAGCTTTAATTTTTTTTGTAAAAGGATCACGTTTCTAATCCTTTTGGTTGTCAAGATATGGGAAAGCATGTGGGCAAAGCCTTTTAGGATCTTAGAGAGGCAGATGAAAACCAAATTCCAGTGGTCAAAGGAGAGCATTACAGTACTGTAGCTTCCCTTTCCCCCACAGTGACTTATAAAAGCAGAAAACATTATATAAATAATAAAAACATGGGAATAAATTATGCACAGTAAGACAAACTTGCTTAATTTATACACTATGCAGAACTGAGCTCTCTCTGGTGCAGAACGTACCTTATATTAATGCAAACTACAGAGTCCTGCACATGTCATGCATTCTTCTATCAGAGATCAGCCAGTCAGGTTCTGTTCTTGTCCTTCAGAGGATTACCAGTGACAGCGTCCAATGTACTCTCACAGACCTTTGTCCCTAGTGACCTGGCACTGCTTCAGGAAGAATGTTTGACAATGTTTAATGTTAACATTAAACAATGTTTAATGTATGAACACAGGCCTCTGTGTTTCTTCAATTTAATTTCTTTAAGCTTTAATACTGTTTTATTCCCTGCTATCAGAGAGGAATTAAAGAAAGAGGAGAAAGCAGAGGCCATTCTTTCTGAAGGGGCAGACACCTTCCTGAATCTTTTGCGCAAGGCCCATGCCCTACCTTCATAGTACCTTGGTTCATCTTAAAGACTAGACCACAGAGTTTCAGTCGATTTCATTGAACAGGAAAATAAACTGGCTAGGGCTAGAGGGTTTGACAGGGAGTAAAGATGGTTAACTCCTGAACAAAACCCACATGCATGTAAACCCTGTTCTATTTTGCCCACATAAATACTGTCCAATGCCAAACAGATAGACTAGGATTGTGACCAGTCACTGGCAGCCCAGGACCTCAAGATGACCCCCAGAGGCTTCCTATCCATAAGCTCTGTTCTCTCTCTCTCCATCCCCAACACACACATCTTGCAGCTGAAGTGCATGAGCTGAGGACAAAACTAGCTACAATGATAAACACAGAAGGTGCTGCTGCAATGTCAGAATGCTAAAATGTCAGCCTGTGACCACCAGTAAGAATGCCTTATTCTGACTCAAGGGGACTCTAGTCCATGAAGGTTGATGCTCTTTAAAGTGCTACAAGACCCTTTGTTGCTTTGCCATCATCACAGTCCATCCTCCCACCGCAACAGCCAGTAACACAATGAGAGCAGGGAAATGTCCCAAATCATGGCATTACAAGCTTCCCTACAACTGTACTATGAGGAGATTCCGCAAAGGACTGCTGTTGCAGAGCATTCTGGGAGAATGGGGCCTGTCAGTGGCGACTTACAGCCCAGACTTACAGAACCTCCAAGTATAGAAGCACTATACCTTTGAACGGTGGCTGCTAGAGAGCAATAGCAAGAGAGGGTTTTTGCCTTCGTCCCCTGCTTTGGGGCTTCCCAGAGACACTGGCATGCTCACTGTTGGAATCAGAATGCTGGACTAAACAGACTGACCTGATCTGATCTAGCAAGGCTGTAATGGTCTTAAATGGAGCAGCAACCCCAACTTAATTATTCTGGCTAATTTCCGCTCAGCTGTTCAGCTCCTTCCATCCCAGTGCAAACATCAACAGATGTTCTGGCCTTTCCCTTTGTATGCCTTCATAGGCTCATTCCAAGGCTCATTCCAAGAGGGCTCTGTGCTTCTGCTCCTAGTGAGAATGGCACCAGAGGCTCTGGCAGAATCCCCCCTGGTGCATCTCAACAGCCCAGACCCATCTGTCTGCTTCTTTTTCCATGCATGGGAATGAGCCACCACAGTGGTTAATAGCTGGAAGGCATGCACACAAAGCCTTCACTGCTGTTCACACAGAGGAGGAGAGATGAAGAAGCCCTTTGCTTGAATCTCAGCAGGCAAAGGGCTCTTGAGGGAGTCAGTGGGTGAGGCAAATGCTTCTGGCCCTTCAGGCTTTGCTCAGTTCAAAAACACAGACCCTGTTCTGACCTCATAATTAGGAGGGGCTTGAGGTAACCATGAAAGTGCTGAGATGTCTCTCCGGCCCAATGGTATAAATGTGAAGCTGCCTTAGCGATCACACCAATAGGCCGTCCAGCCAATGCGGTCTCCATGGACTGGCAGCAGGTCACTACAATTTCAAGTGGGAGTTTTTCCCATCATTTGATTCCTTAGTTGAAGATGCCAAGACCTGGGAGCTCTGCAAACGAAGCACACACTATGCACTGAACCACAGCCCTTCCCCAGCTCTGAAGCCTTTTGCACTATATGTATCTACATTGCCTCTTTTCTGCCTTCACCCTGCAGTCCCACTAAGTTTGGGACACCCACTGAACCAGCTTCTACCACAGTCAGCGGTGTCACGGTTTTTCACCTGTATGGGTCCTCCCGTGTATAGCAAGGTGTGATCTCTGATTGAAGCTTTTCCCACAATCTAAGCATTTATATGGTTTTTCCCCTGTGTGGCTTCTCTCATGGATAATGCTGTACGACCGCTGGTTGAAACTCTTCCCGCAGTGCGAGCATTTGTAGGGCTTCTCTCCTGTGTGGATCCTTTTGTGTTCTATGAGGGCGGAGCTTCGGCTAAAGCTTTTCCTGCAGTCCAAACAATTGTAGGGTTTCTCCCCAGTGTGCATCTTCTCGTGCCTGATCAGGTGTGATTTCTGTCTGAAGCTTTTCCCACAGTCACAGCATTCATAGGGCTTCTCTCCAGTGTGCGTTCTCTCATGCTGACTCAGGCTGGATCGGAAACAGAAACTTTTCCCACATTGAAGGCATTTATACGGTTTTTCTCCTGTGTGAATTCTCTGGTGCTTAATAAGCTTAGAGCTCTCATTGAAGGACTTCCCACAGTCCGAGCATGTGTACGGCTTCTCTTCTGAATGGGATCTCTCGTGTTTGATGAGGCTCGATCTGTGATTGAAGCACTTCCCACAGTCTGAACATTTGTATGGTTTCTCTCCGGTGTGGATGATCTTATGAGCCATCAGCCAAGAGCTCTGGCTGAAGCATTTGCCACAGTCCGAGCATTCATACGGCTTCTCCCCCGTGTGGGTTCTCTTATGTGCCATAAGGTTTGCTCTGCGGTTGAAGCTTTTCCCACAGTCAGAACATCTATAAGGTTTCTCTCCTGTGTGGGTTCTCTCATGCGTGATGATGTGGGATCGCTGACTGAAGCTCTTCCCACATACTGAGCATTTATATGGTTTCTCTCCTGTGTGGGTCCTCTCGTGTCTGATGAGGTAGGATCGCTGCTTGAAGTCTTCCCCACAAAAAGAACATTTGTAGGACTTGTCTCCCGTGTCCACTTTCGGATAAGCCAAGTGGTCATAACTCTCACAGAAGTTCCTCGTAGAGCCAGTGCCCTCTGTGCAAAGGAGGACTTCTCTTGCTCTTTTCCCAGGGCAGTTCCCCTGCTGAGTCATGGGGAGATCAGGAAACCGTTGCAGATTCTCCTCCAACAATGCCCCATTGAGTCTCACTTGCTCAGGAAGATTCTCTTCCTCGTTCCCACTCACTTGCCCATTGCCTGCTGGAACAAACAAAGCACTGTCAGTTGTACCTTGAGTTCTAAGATGGATGAAAGGCCAGGTGCAGAAGCAATAAGCAAAGCAAATCTATGCACAGTGGCATAGCTAGAGGGGGTGCAAAGCACTAAGTTTTGCAGGGAGCCTCACTGTAGCGTGCAAGCAGCCCCTCCCCTTTGGAGCCATTCCAGGCAGTGGAGGACCAAAAAGGAGGCAAAGCATCTGTTTTGCTCCCCCACCACCTGGAATGGCTCCAAAGGGGAGGAGGAGGGGCTGCTTGCAGGAATGGTGACGCTCCCTGGAAAAAGTGCTTTGCAAACCCTTTAGCTCTGCACCCCTTCTAGCTACGCCGCTGCCCATGCAAATAGGATCCAGGTCAGATTACACATCCATAAGCAGTCAAAAAAAAAAAAAAACAGATCAGAAAAGATTTTTGCTGAGTCAGTGTTGTGAGTTTAAGACACAGGCAAAATCTTTTCAGGTATGTTTCTGCACAGCAGTGGTTTTTGAACTGTGATCTGAGGAATCCTGGTGTTCCTTGGAAACTTATCAGGGGTACCTCAATGGTCCATAACAGCAGATCAGCTTCCTTGAAAAAGTCAGCGTGTAACTAAGGGCACAATCCTCTCCAACTTATCTGCACTGATGCAGCCATGCCACAGGGGAATGCGCTGCATCCTGTGATGGGGGGACAGTCACAGACACTTCCTCAGGGCAAGAGAATGTTTGTTTGTTTACCTCAGGACTGCATTGCAGCTGCATGGGTGCTGGAAAGCTGGATAGGATCGGGCCCTAAGTTACAGAATTCACTGCTGCAGGATTTGACAACAGCCATTACCTTTAAATGAATTTTGAAAGGCCATAGAGAAATTCATAGAGGAGGAGGGAGGGTCTATCACTGGCTATTAATCAGGATGGCCCTGTGGAACCTCCTGGTTCAGAGTCAGTATATCTCTGAATAACAGCTGCTGGGGGGCAGCTGCAGAGGAGGACGAATGGCTTTTTTCCTATCCGGCTTGTGAGCTTCCTGGAGCACTGAGTTCGCCACTGTGGAAAACGGGACCCTATACTTGATGGTTGCCCTGATCCGGGAGGACTCTTGTGTTCGCAAGAAAAATTGCCACCTATCCTCTCTTACCAGGGCTGCCTCAACAAGGAAAGAAGTCTTTCTTTGCACTTCTGGTCTCCCTGCATGGGATGCTACTGCCAGGGAGGATGGCTAGCTCAAGAGATGGTAATTCGCAGGGTCAAACTAGACATGCAACTGATTGCATGAGGTCTGGTCTAGAGGGTAGATCCTCCGTTTGCCTGAAGATAACATCCACAGGTCACCAGTTCGAGGCCACCGGTGAATTGGTGAGACCTTGAAGCAGCTGACAAGCCAAGCCGAGTTATTCCATCTGCTCTTTGGTGTGAGCGAAGAAGCGTCTTGGCTGCCCTCCATGTGAGAGATGAAGGAGCTGCTTGTCAGCTTGCGTGGGAGGAAACTGGAGGCCAGAATGTGATACCAGATCAGAAAGATACATCTGAAATGTTGTGGTTCTTGAAAGATAGAACCTTTCAATTGTAAAAATCCCTACGGGGATTTAAATAGCCTGCCTTTGTAAACCGCCTTGAATATAGTCTGAGGAAAAATCTGATGACCAAGAAAGGCGGTATATAAGTACCTGTATTATTACTATTACTATTACTATTACTATTACTATTGTGTCAGCTGATGTATGTAAAGCTAGATGTGCCTCCTTATTTACTAAAAGCAGCCATGGAGGACAGATTCTAACTTGCATTGGATTCAACCTTTTGCATGGGGTGGCCTTCCCTGTTGTCTCATTTTCCCACTGAAAATTACCACTGCCCTGGTAATTGCTATATGTCCTAAAATTGCTATATGTCCCTGAAGCAGCTGTTTGCAGGAGAGAGACTATGGTGGAACCACTGTTGGATCAGATCTGCTCACATAATTCCCACTAGCTCTCAGAAGTGCCTGTCTTAAGAGAACATAAGAAAAGCCCCACTGGATCAGACCAAGGGCCCCATCTAGTCCAGCTTCCTCTGTCTCACAGTGGCCTACCAAATGTCTTAGGGAGCACTCAAGACAACAAGAAACCTGCATCCTGTCGCCATTCCCTTGCATGTGGCATTCAGAGATAAAACTCTAAAACCCAGAGGTTGCATATAGTCATCTTGGCTTGTAATCTGTGATGGAATTTTTCTCCATCAATCTGTCCAACTCCCTTTTAAAGGCATCTAGGCCAGGTGCCATCACCACTTCCCGTGGCAAGGAATTCAACAGCTTAAACACACTGCTTTGTCATCTCCAAAGAGTTGCACACAGTAATTCTGGTACATAGACTCTTACCAAGCAAGTTGGCCTTCCTATCACCCTTCTGCAAAGTCTCCATATACAGCTGGACCTTCACAGCGCCTGATGGAGGCTGTTCCACCTTGGGGGAAGCAATGGCAACTTCCGCCAGCAGTCCGGGCACCTGAAACAGAAGAGAGGACACAGCGACAGTTTTGGGGCAAATTCTGCCTGTTACACCACCCAGAAAATTAGCCTACTGTGAGCCTACATGAGCCTACTGTAATCTGCAAGGGAAGGAATCAAAACTGGGTTACTCTCATCAGTATATTGTAGGTCAGTTTTTATTCTGTTTATTTAAAAAAATTGGTATCCTGCTTTTCAAGAGCACAGAATGGCTAACAAGAAACAGATCAAACAAGCAGCAATATGAACATAATAAAATACTATAATAAGACAACTATAAAATAATTATAAAATAGCAGCAGAGAATGCACAACCAATCATCAACACAAAGGGCTTCTGAAAGAACCAGCTTGCAAAATGTGTACAAATGATGGGACTTCCCTGTAGAAAACATTGTGGAGCAAGGATGTCACCGGTGAGAGGACACTGCTTCTAGTACCCCATACTCAAGCATGGGGAGGAAACATGGAACAGAACGTATTCTTTATTTATCTAGCCGTCTCCATATTTATACCCCAACCTTCCTTGGGAAAATGCTTGAAGCAGTTTATGATGACAGAACTCAGCACACCAGTCAACAGATGATAACAGTCATAATTTCATTAAAAACAATAGAAAATTAAAAACAAAAATAATCACAGCTACAGAAAATTATTCTAGTGCCCCAGTTTAAGTGAGCTCAAAAGCTTTCCTAGAACATCAGTAGTGAGGGGTGCATGCAATTTGCTTTGGGGAAGGTATTTCTCTCACTGACACCCACTCAGACAGCAGGGTCACCCATGGTGGACGGAGTGCCCCAGCAGGTTCTTTTAGAGAAGAGGTGGTCTTTAAGATATCCTGGTCCCAGCTTGTTAAGAGTGCAATCTAAAGAGTGCACTCAGCCAGTGCACGTCATTTGTGCCAGCCCAAGAGGGTCACAAACCTGCCATAAAGCACGTTTGCGCCTCCTCTAGAGTCAGCTGGGCTGGTGCAAGGATATGTGCTGGCCCAAGGAGGCTGCATCCAGCCTTTGCTGCTTGGATCTCTGTCACTTCTTTCCCTTGCCCCAGAGAGCTGCTTTCAGCTCCAAACTTGCGCTGGATACGGGCTAGGCCTGTCAACCTCACTCTTTCAGCACAAATTAGAATTGCACTGTAAGAGCCTTAAATGTTAAATATCTCCCTGGTGGTCTAGTGGTTAGGATTTGGCGCTCTCACCAGGTTTGATTCCCAGTCAGGGAATTACTTTTCTGCAGGAAAAATCCATTACGGGTTACAAGCCATGATGTGTATGTGCAACCTCCTGATTTTAGAAATGGGTTATGTCAGAATGCCAGATGCAAGGGAGGGCACCAGGATGAGGTCTCTTGTTATCTGGTGTGCTCCCTGGGGCATTTGGTGGGCCGCTGTGAGATACAGGAAGCTGGACTAGATGGGCCTATGACCTGATCCAGTGGGGCTGTTCTTATGTTCTTAGGCAGTTTAAAACAGAAAGTTACTTCTGTAACTGAAAAGTCATTCTATAGCAAATGTACACTGCAGACTGGAGTGCATAGGAGAACAAATTTAGAAGGCAACTGTTTAACTTTTACTGCACCAAGATACAAAGAGAGACCATAACTTAAGGAGGATTATCAAGATTTCTGGTTTCAAACCTTCTGGTGCTCCTCAGCATCCTGGCAGCTGACTTGCCTGACACATTCAGGGTGTGACTCCAAGTTGGCAGCATCTCCATCCTGAGCCTCTTCCTTCACTTTCACAGCACTGTCCAAGCTGCAAGAGGCCTGCGGTCCTTGGCTGCTGAGTTTGCCTGGCATAGGTGGGGCTGCCTGCCCTCCTTCAGACCACTGGCTGGCCTGAGACCTTCCCTTGAAGGAGACATGTGACCTTTCACTGCTGTCACACTGGAGGCAAGGAGGTACCCCGGAGTTTCTCCAGCCGGAATGAGGGGATTGCACAGACATCAGGAACTTCTGCCACTGAGGTTCCCAGCACTGACTGAGCCCCTTATCAGGTTCTTGTTCGGGGTCCACCTCAGTCAGAAACTCACTGATGCTCCCAACTTGGAGGACGTGAGGGACTTTTTCGCCTGCCTCCAACCTCTCTCCTGAATCAATGTCAGCAATGTCCAACTCCTCCATCTTTATTTCATGCTGTGTGCCCTATAAAGAAAATTCAGTGTTAAGATGTTAACTATTTCAATAGTTCTCAGCAATGAAAGTGAATTCACTGCAGAGAACACCCTCAAAATATGGTCTTGTTGTTATAAAGGCAAATTTGTTCTTGTGGAAGGGCGACACAGAATGAAGTGTAATTAGTGCCCTCAGTCAATTAAATATTTTTATTTTATAAATAAAAGTTTTGTGGTACAGCTAGCACTGCAGGGTAAGGTAACAGAGCTGCAAACTGAGAAACCCCTATTCAAATCTCACCCCAGCCATAAACTGAGAAGGTGGCCTTAGGCAAGCAGCCTCTTTCAGCCTCAGAACACACAAGCACCCTTCAACCATAATATGAGGATAACTTGGGCCTACCTCACAAGGTTGTTCTGCTAACCTTATATATCAATGGTTCGCAAACCTTTAGCACTGGGACCCGCTTTTTAGAATGACAATCTGTCAGGACCCCCCAGAAGACCAGAAGTGACATCATCAAGCAGGAAAACTTTTAATAGTCCTAAGCTGCAATCCTACCCACACTTACCCAGGAGTGACTATCATTGTTAAAAGCATATACATAGTAGCCTGTTAAAAGTACAGATCTTTACGTTTCCATAAATGCAATCACATACCATGGTAGCATCAAGTCTAATATATTAAAAATAAAATATTGAAATGAATGGGGACCCACCTGAAATTGGCTGGTGGATTCCAACCCAAAATGTGAAAAACACTGTTATATATGGCTATCTGCTCCTCTCCCCAACTGCAGGAGGTCAGGTGCAGGCTTCCTAGGTGACATAGGATCAGTCGCTCTCTCTTAGCTTAGCCTACCTTATGGGGTTGTTGTGAGAATAAAAAGAGAAGGAGCAGCCATGGACACTTCCCTAAGCTCCTTGGAAGAGGGCAACATATTAATGTGAAAAATAAACTTTTGAATGACTTCCTCCATCTACTGAAATTCTCTGTGCAATTGTTACTGTTAAGAGGTCCAGTATTAGAGGTACCAGAGCCCTCTAATAGCATTTGGCTACCTTCCAGTACAAGCACATGCCAGTGGTCAGTTGCCAACATCACTCATTCAGATGAAAGCCCGCCCTCTCCCCATCCCTCTTATTTGCAAAGGACTTCTGGCTTGCCTCACTCCAGATCTGGAAAGGATGGAGTGGGGCTAGATCAGGGCTCTGTTGTGAGTCTCTGTTTCTAACCCTGCCTGTTCCTCTCTGTCAGTCATGGATTTTTCAATCCCTCCCACTCCCCCCTCCTCTTGCATATCATCAGTCCTTTGCTTTAACTCACCCACTCTTGGCAGCTTCTGCATTGCACCTGCAGTACACAAGTACTGCAAGACCCAAAAGATCCCCTCCCCAGAGGGGAGAAGGGGCTGGAACAGGAAGAAGCCTTCTGACTCACCCCCCCCCCAAATCTGCCCAATCACATGTTTTGCTCTCTCTAGGAATCCCTCCTCTGCTTGCTTAACCATTTGAGGATCTCTTAGAAAACTTCAGTTGGTCATGCTTTTACTCAAGTGGTTCCCAAACTGTGGGTTGCAGTCTGATTCTGCTGGGCCACCAATGGGTGATGGAAAGATCAGATAATTTCCTCAAGCCCTGAAGCTATTCAAACATCACATACTGTAGCTGCTAATTACACAGGCCTACAAAATTGAGGGTCAGAAAAGTTTTCCCCTAACTTTATGGTGGTTTGATATGAATTTGAGGTGCCAATTCCAAAAATGGCATCCGTTTTGCCCTATCTAGTTTTGGAGATATAGTATAGCCTCATTAGTGAATGGTTCAAGCAGCTTCCTCATGAGGAAGCCATGGTGTAGGCCTCCTCATGAGGAAGCTGCTTGAACCATTCACTAAAGAGGCTGTGCCGTGTCTCCCAAACTAGACGTGATAAGGCAAAACGGATGCCATTTTTGGAATCAGCACCCCAAATATACCCAGGAATTGGTGTCACGTTTAAAGAAGCAAAATGTGTGTTGGCCTGTGTTATTACTCTGCAAAGAACTGAGCCCCTGCAGTTTGCAAGCATGGGTAAATATAGGGAGGCTGAGGCAAAGAAGGAAGGCCCATAGCCAGGGAGACAGACCAGGGACAGACTGCACTTGCTCCCAGTGTGGAAGGGATTGTCACTCCCGAATTGGCCTTTTCAGCCACACTGGACGCTGTTCCAGAACCACCTTTCAGAGCAGGATACCAGAGTCTTTCGAGACTGAAGGTTGCCAATAACCACTGTATGTGGTATATACATCCTTTACTGGGAGTAAGTCCCACTGAACACACTGGGACTGTGTGTGAGTTCCTGTGATCCCACAGGCAGCCTTTAACCCTTTGCAACCCTGCAGCAGCTGCAGCCCCTCTCCAGCACTGGGAAATGCAACATGCACTTTCCAACCAGGCAGGCAGGGGGAGGGGACAAGAAGGCAAAGGGGGGAGGAGTCTTCTGACTTTGGGATCCCCCCATCCCTGGCGCCGGTCTCTCTAGGAACTGAGGCTCTCTAGCCACCTTCCACCCCCCCCCCCCAAGCCAAGGAGGTTGGGGGCCATCTGGGCTCGTGCTGGGTGCAACCTACCCGGGTAAAGGTTGCATCGCCTTGCAAGGGCTGCAAGGTGAGTTGCAGGTGGGATCAGGTTGCAGGAGGAGGCTGTGGCCTGGCTGTGGGAGGAGGAGGAGGAAGCAGGCTTGCAAGCCCAGAGACATTCTGCCCCACCTGCCCTTCCCCTCCGCAGTAGTGGGGCTGCTGGACCTGGGAGATCTGTCCCCATTGCAATCCAGAGTCGAAGAGGAGTGGAAGGGACTGCTTGCTGGGCAGTGGGGCTGAAATCAAGGTAAGGGGGCTGAATAGTATTTGTTGCAAGCCCAGCTGGGCTTGGAAGCTGGATCTGTATTCATGCCAGTCCATTTAGGGCTGCCCAGCCTGTGTGTACTTACTTGGTAGCAGTGGGGCTTATTCCCAGGTAAGTGTGCATAAGAGTGGGGCCATCCACTAGGGATTGATTGATTAAGGCTGCAATCATAACCACACTTTCCTGAGAGTAAGCCCCATTGAACAAAATAGGACTTACTTCTGAGTAGACCTGGTTAGGATTGTGCCCTAAAAGGTTTATCCCCTGCCAGAGCAGATGTACAAGGCGACTTCCAATGTCAGACTTTAATTAAAGCCATTTCTGCCCAGCGTTGAATATGCGCTACTGGGATCAAGTGGGTACGCTTGTGGGCAGGGTGGAAATGGGATAAACAAAATCAAAGAAACAAACAAGAATACCACAACGTACGCAACAGCTGTAAGGCAAGAAATAAAAACACAATAAGGGCATACAGAGGCATGGGGGGCAGACAGACAACACATTGCGCACACATTGCACACACACAACGAAACAGAAGTGTTTTGTGATTGTGAGCGAGGTGATGATAGTTGCAGAGCCAAGGTGGTGTAGGCAGCAGAGCTTTTGGAGGGTTTGGAGATCTGGGTTCAAATCCTCACTTAGCCATCAGGCTTTTGGTGTGACCCTGGGGCCAGCCATGATCTCTCAGCCTAGCCCACCTTGCAAGGTTGTGGTGTGGATAGATTGCCTTGAGGTGGTAGAACTTGGACTCTGACATGTCCAGAAGTTACCTTTTCCCGACAAAAAAAAACACAAAACTTTCTCACTTTGGTGTCTATGCGACCTGTCTTGCTATTCATGATAGTATTTACATTTTTATCAGAACCATCATCCAAAGAATTGAGGTGTTGCTCCCCCCCCCCTTTTTGTATCCTCACAGCAATGCTGAGACTTTTTCAGAGTTGGACTGAGAAATAGTGACTGGCCCAAGGTCATCTCTCTCAAATACGTGGAGACTGCATATTCTTGTCCCTGGAGGACTAATTATCTTAATTGTTCATGTAGGAAGATGAAGGTGAACTTCATAGATCTGCCCAGGCCCCATATCCTTTCCCAACTCTACTTGACCCATAGGATAGCCACTACCACCCACCCCGCCAATCAATTTCCCAGTGTCTCAGGCTGGCTTAGTCAACTTTTTAGCCAGTCACCACTTTCCCACACCGTGGTGGAACAGGCAGGGGCAAGTAAAGCTGCCAACGGAGCAGAGAAAAAACCGGCCTGGCTGGTTTTTTTGCTGCCTGCTGGTTGTGTGTGTGTGTGTGTGTGTGTGTGTGAGCTGTACACGTCAGGTGAGTAGGCAGCTTTTGTGCTGGATTCTGCCTCTGGCTGTACTATACAGTGGTGGCGGGGCAGTGTCATCCCCCACCTCTGTCCTGCTTCTTTATTTCAAGAGTTAGAAAGCCTTAGTTCCACACGTCCTTGGAAACTTACACCTGGTCTACTCTGGCAGCAGAGTTCGGTGGTACAGAGCCACACCGCTTCAAGCGAAAGGTGGGGTGCCATTTTTGAATGCTATGCTCGATTTTAAAATCTCCTTGCAGGTGGAAAACCAGCACACTGGAGAAATAGATTGTAGCCCAGCCTTTTACTAGTTATGCTGGGATTCTTTTTTTGGGGGGGAGGCTTTAATGTAGGGGAACATTGAAAGTGTCATCCAAACTTCAGTCTGGAGCCTACTCTACCATCTCATTCTGCTGCATGGACTAACTAGCTTTAAGTCTTATTGAAGTGCATAGGGTTTACTCACAAGTGCATATTGAAGTGCATAGGGTTTACTCACAAGTTTACATGCAGCCAATGCTGGTGTCAGGCTGCAGGGGGTCCTGGAGCAAAGTCCTGACTGGGCCTCTCATGATGCCAGCCCATCCCCAATGTAGATTCAGCACTGCCACCAGTTCTGAGCATTCTGGGAGCAGCCTAGCCAAGTGGCTTGGCCTCTTATGGTCATGAGCTCTTGGCCAGTGGCTAGCCCTTGACGTCCCCTTTGCAATTAGCCTTAAACTCCAGTTTTAGGAAACTCCTTTCCACAGTGGCAAGATGTCCTGCTCACGTTTGGGTGGGGAATAGCTACAACTCATACCAGAATTGTACTCCAAAGTTAGTTGTGTTGAGTGATGCTCCAGGATGTGGATTTTCTGGACCAGCTTAAAGTTTCGGTTCCAGAAATTGATTGAGAATTGAGCATTGATTGAGAATTGGCATAGCTACATGACTGACACTTGGTAAACAAAGCAAAAAAATAATAATAATAAAGTTCCCTCTGTTAACTTTACAGGTTGCATAAATAGGTTGCATTTGAACAGAATAGAACTTGACTAGTGTCATGAATATGTACAGTTTAGGCCTAGTAACATGTAAAGCCTGAACCAAGCTAAAACAGTAACACAGAAGTGGCTTGCAGTCCTAGCTGCTAGGAATTTACAACTCAATGGAAGGTGATTATGTAGCACCTAGGCAGCCAGAAAGATGCCCATCAAGGATGGAATGCAGCTGTAGATCTCCAGGGGGGAGGGAAGAGCTGAGAGGGGAGCTTCCAGCCCCACTTCTGGAGTACAGGGTCTTTGGTCTTTGTCTCTTGGTAGAAAAGGTGGTGGGTGCACATCCTGCCCCGCCAGGACCATGTGGCCCTTAGGTAACTGACCTGAGAATCTACAAAAGAAGCTGACCCAGGTGTGAGTCAGAGAATAATATAGTTAGCCAGTTAGCTTTGTTGTTTTATGCTGATATGTTTCCTAGAAGTTTTTATGCCTCTAGCATTTGCTGCCTTTTGTAACTTTTTGTAACCCTATGTACTTAATAAAGTAAAAATCTTTTTACCATGTTGGTTCATTGTCTGTTGGGGACAAAGGTTCAGAATCCTGCCTAGCCGTTCAGCAACCTATCAAATCCTCATTGTGGACTAGAAACTTGAGGAATGAGACTTTAAGTAAAGAAAGTGCTCAGTGCCTACAAGGGATATAGTTAAGCCTAGAGGGTCTCGGTTTCCCTGGACTGAGACACTGGCTCTTACAGGGTGGTGGCAGTACTACCGAACAGGGATCTTTGAGGGCTCTAGGGTTCAGAACCAACAACTCTGAGCACCCAAAACCCTGGGAGTGTGAGACCAAGTATACGACAACTAGGAAGAAAAAATAATAAAGCCCACTCAATATGGTTTAAAAGTTATATTCAAGTAAATTCAAAGTTTTTCTTAGAAGTTATATCTGTTGGAATACTTGTACCTTAAGATGTTATCTTGATGTTATCTCACTCCCGAATTGGCCTTTTCAGCTACACTAGATGCTGTTCCTGAACCACCATTCAGAGCGCGATACCAAAATCTTTCAAGACTGAATGTTGTCAACATAACTTTCCTTGCATTGTTTGAACTTTATGTATGTATTTAATAAATGTATGTCCTTCCTTTCCTTCACATGATGAATGCCCAAAGTAGTGCTTCCAATTTGGAACTGCCCAGTTGGACAGGTATTGTGCCCATTCATTATGTTAGTAATATAATGAAACAGTTCATTTTGGGAATTGGGACATTTTCCAGCCTGAGTCCCACTGATGCTTTTCTTGGCACTTATCAAAATTGCCTTTTGTCTCCAGGGCAAGATGTGCAGCCAGGATTAAAAGGACGGAACCCAACGGTGCACATCTTGGGGGAAAAAATGGAAGGAGGAGGAAATGACGTGCAAGTCGGCCAGGTTGGAGCTGTTGAGAAGCTCCTGTCTGGAGTTGATATTCAGCAGATTAAAGGGGAACCAAATGAGGAGCTGACCCAGCACCAGAATGTCCAATGGAACTCATGCCAAAAGGCAGTGCAGCCCCTTCCCTCAGAAGGGGGAAAGTCCCAGCTGCCTGGACCAGTAGGCTGGGATGATCTTTCATTCGTTTCCACATCCTTGAAGGCTGTTGCTAACACCAGCCAGGAGAACAGAAGGAAGTTGATACCACAGTTACTGCCAGGCCTTAGTGGAAAAACCCATGAAGCCTCCGCAAAAGATGGGAAAGTGATTCTGGATAAGGATGTTGTCAGTTCAGAGCTTCTGCGCCGGCAGTTCAGGCAGTTCTGCTACCAGGAGGCCGAAGGCCCCCGAGAGGTTTTCAGGCACCTCCAAGACCTTTGCCGTCAGTGGCTGAAACCTGAGAGCCGCACGAAGGAGCAGATCCTGGAGCTGGTAATCCTGGAACAGTTCCTGGTTGTCCTGCCACCAGAAATGCAGACCTGGGTCAAGGAAGACGACCCTGAGACCTGTGACCAGGCTGTGGCCCTGGCAGAGGACTTCTTGCTCTGGAAGGAGGAGGCTGAAATACAGCAGCAACCGGTAAGAGAATTTCATTTTGAGCCCCTTGGGTGCTTTGGAGGAAGTCCCTGCAGCTCTGTCCTCCATTAATGAAGAATGGAAGTGATGCAGACCTGTCCCCAGTGACCTGTTTCCTGCCTCCCTTCTCATCTGATCTTTAAAGCTAAGCAGGGTCAGGCCTGGTTAGTACTTGGATGGGAGACCACCTGGGAATACCGGGTGCTGTAGGCTTATACCATAGTCTTTCGAGACTGAAGGTTGCCAACCAATGTGTGTCTTTATTTCCTAAAGGGATTCATAACCTGGCTTTCCTGTCCCAAAGGGAGGCAGCCTAGAACATTTACAGTGTTAAATATCAATAAAGCTATAATTGCATTGAACAAAACAAAATCACACAGCCAGCACTTCAAGAACTGAGAACCCCCAAAAATTGTAGTTGCATTGATTACCCTTTTGTAGGGCTGGTCTATGGAAGAAAAGGCCATTTTTCTTTTTGAGTGGAGCCAAAGCTCGGGGGGGGGGGGGGGAGGGAACATATGCAGAAAGATCCAAATTCAATCCCTGGTTTCTTTGACTAGGAAAATCCTCTGCTAGAAATCCTTGATTGCTACTGCCAGTCAGTGAGTGCAAGGCCTGTGTTTGAGTAAAACAAAGAGTTGGAGCTCCTGTCTTTAATTTGATTTTTCCTGCAAGGGAAAAGGTAATGAGATAGACAGTTATAAAGTTCTGTCTTGTCTGAAACTGAGAGACAGAATTACTTCTTGCACATTGCACAATTAATGTATGAAATAAACTATAAGGAATGCCCCATTGGATAAGACATAAGGTTCACGTAGTCTAGGGGTCCCCAAATCTTCAGCTGCAAGAACCGCTTAACACTAGCTCTTTTTTGGTGGGCTGAAGCAGGTGAATTACAGAAAAATTCATACATAACTCTTAAAAATGTTCACCATGCAAGAAAAATATTTGCAGCTGTGGGCCTGCTGCTTGTCTCTCTTTCTCAGCTGAGCTCTCAGCGAGAGAACATAAGAACATAACAGGATGAAGAACTCAACAGTTGCTTCATCCAGCAGAGAGAGCAATATGTGGGTAAGGTTGAAGGGAGAAGAGGAAAGAACAGGGGGCACATAATTATACACCACTGGGTTCAGCAGGCCAGTTGGAATGTGTTAGTGGCCTAAACTGCTGTGGGCTATAGCTTAAGAACATAAGAAGAGCCCTGCTGGATCAGGCCAAAGGCCCATCTAGTCCAGCTTTCTGTATCTCACAGTGGCCCACCAAATGCCCCAGGGAGCACACAAGACAAACAGACAAACAGGTGTCTTGGGGACCCTTGATCCAATCCAACATCTTGTTTACAGCAGTGGCTAACCAACTGCTTCTAGAAGACGGTCTTCTCCTGCCCTTTGTCTCTCAGCAACTGATATTTGGAGGTATGCTGCTTCTGGACATGAAGGTTCTGTTTAGCTAGCCCTATGCTCCTTTATTTGAGGGCTTGGATTTTTTTTTTTTAAATAAATCTCAAATTGGCCCCATCAGTGAGTATTTGCGTAGCTATTATGCATTACCTTTAATGCATAATGGAACCCCACAGACAGTATCGCCGTACCTCCGGTGTCCAACAGAGGAAGGCCATGGCCTTCATGACCTTCTTGTAAGCTACCCAGTAGCTTCTGATTAGTCACAGCTGAAAACAGAATGCTGGACTAGGTGAACTTTAGCTTTGATCCAGCAAGATGATTCTTTTGTTCTTCGGCTGCCCAACTTTGTCACTATGCTCTGTGTTGTGTTTCAGATGTCCAGATCTTTCGATAAGATGACTGGTTCCCCCAAAACAGATCAGGCTCCGTCACATACTGAGAAGATGCAGCTCTATGCAGTTGCCAAGGAGAAGGGCCATCGGGAGGCCTGCTTGTCTGGTAAGTTTCACTGGCTGGGATTCTGCAAAGTTTTTAAAGTGCCTTTTGCTTAGCAGAACATACAGCCGCAGCCTGCTTTACTGACTGCTTTAAGTTCAAAGGGAAGCAAATAGAGCAAATAATTAAAGAGGGAATTAATGAGCAGTAGAGGAGCCTCTTGGGAGATCATCAGCCAGATGATGTTGGCTGTTTCGCAGACTTGCCCAATTGCATGCGTGGGTGCAGGGCTGGCCCAAAATGTCTGGGTGGTTTGAGGTGGAATGCCAAGTGCTGCCTCCTTTGACCTGATGATGGACCAGCCTCTTTTCCTCTTGCTTCCTGCGTTGGAAGGTTGGGGGGCAAAATCGAAAAGTACGTATGAGGGATGGGAGAATGGTGGGCCGTACTCCATTCCCCACTTTTCCAATCCTGGCCATGGGAGGAGGACAAGTGGGGGTGAGCGGGCAGATGGCAGTGGGTGCCCCCTGCCAATCTGTTCACCATGGGTCCCTATGCAAATGCACTATCAGATAGTAGTAGTAGTAGTAGAATTTTTATCCCGCCATTCCACTCCAGAAAGGAGCACGCAAGATATATGGGTGTCAGGAGCAGATGGGTAGGTGAACGAGTGCAGTCCTGACCCCATTGCCATGCGTAACCTCTGAACATCTGCTTGGAGGTTGTGTCTCCACTGCAGATGTAATACATGTCCTGATTCTGTTCTTTCTGCCAGGCAATAAGCAAGTGGCTCCTTCATGTTCTCAGCTTCGTCAGCTGGAAGCATCTAAGCCGAGGGAACTTGCTGGGGTGTCATTTAAGAAAACCAGATGGAACTTCACCCAGTTTGCTGAACGTATGTCTGGAAGTCAGCAGGAACCAGAGGGGTATGAGGAAAACTATTCGGGGCAGAGAGGGGGAGAAAAACTTATGAAGAAGAAAGGAGACATAAGCAATGAAATCTTAAAAAGCGCCCCCCAGGAGAAAACTCACAAGGAGAAGACTATTGGGGCAAGCTTTGACCGTGCAAACAGTTTTAACCAAATATCCAATCACCTTCATCTAGCTGAGGAAAAGCCACACCACTTTATAGATGGGACAAGCTTGAGTTGGAAGTCGGGAGACAAACCACATAAGTGCTCTGAATGTGGACACAATTTCAACCAGAACTCAGATATTACTGGAGATGGTCTTTACATCTGTTCCCACTGTGGTAAAAGCTTTATTTCCAGCTCAGTCCTTGGAAGAGAAGAAAAGACACCTGCAGGAGACAAAGCATGCAACGTCCTGGAAGGTGAGAAAGAATCCCCACAGCCCTCTGAGCTTCAACCTGGAGAGAAACCATATACGTGTTCAGACTGTGGGAAAACCTTCAGCTTTAGGTCCAGCCTTGTTCGCCATCAGAGACTCCACACAGGAGAGAAACCATATAAATGTTTAGATTGCGGAAAAAACTTTAGCCAGAGTTCAAATCTTCTCAATCACCAGAGAATCCACACGGGAGAGAAACCGTACAGCTGCACGGACTGTGGAAAATCTTTCAGTAACAGTTCAAGCCTTACGTCGCACGAGAGAACCCACAGGGGTGAGAAACCTTACAAGTGTACCAGTTGTGGGAAGAACTTCAGTTGTAACTCGGTTCTGAGAATCCATGAAAGAATTCACACCGGAGAAAAACCGTACGAGTGCTCAGAGTGTGGGAAGAGCTTCAGTCGGAGAGAATTCCTTATTGGTCATCAGAGAACTCACACAGGGGAAAAGCCTTATGAGTGCCCGGACTGTGGCAAAAGCTTCAGTCAGAGATCAAACCTTATTAACCATCAGAGGAGTCACACTGGAGAGAAACCATTTGAATGTTCAGACTGTGGGAAAAGGTTCAGTCACAAAGCATCCCTCCTTAAACATGAGAGACACCATATAAAAACTCCGACAGTGGAAAGGGATTCAGCCAGAGTTCAGACTGCCTTGGGTGTGGCAGAACAGGAGGCCAAACCGTGTCCATGGTGAGATACTAGGAAGAATGTCCATCTAGTGTTCTCGAACAGTAGGAGAGAAAGAACATCATGTGCTCAGATTGTGAGAACCACTTTGGTTTGAGACCAACCCCTGTTTGACCTGAGCTAATCAATATGGATTCAATATCCATAATCCATATGGATGAGCTAATCAGTATGGGTACAGGAGAACACATGCAGCTGTTCAGATGGTGGGGGAAAGATTCAGTGAGAACCTGTTTCTCAACTTTACAAAAATGCTTTTGAAAGGTCTGAAGTGTCAGCTTAAAGCTTGATAGCTCCAATTCCAGTGCCTTTTCATATTCTGTGGCATCTTGTACTTGTGTTGTCTTTAAATAGGGTCATTGTCACACATAAGAACATATGAGGAGCCCCGCTGGATCAGGCCATAGGCCCATCTAGTCCAACTTCCTGTATCTCACAGCGCCAGATGCCCCAGGAAACACACAAAGACAACAAGAGACCTGCATCCTGGTGCCCTCCCCTGCATCTGGCATTCTGACATAGCCCATTTCTAAAATCAGGAGGTTGCACATACACATCATGGCTTTTACCCAGTAATGGATTTTTCCTCCAGGAATTTGTCCAGTCCCCTTTTAAAGGCATCTAGGCCTGAGGCCACCACCACATCCTATGGTAAGGAGTTCCACAGACCAACCACACACTGAGTAAAGAAATATTTTTTTTTGTCTGTCCTGACTCTCCCAACACTCAATTTTAGTGGATGTCCCCTGGTTCTGGTGTTATGCGAGAGTGTAAAGAGCATCTCTCTATCCATGTCATGTACTGCGTTCCGTATCCGTATCGTACTGAGTTTTTGCAGATCATCAACCTAACCAAGTATTCCAACTTTACCACAGCAGTGTAGTGATTAAGAACCCAATCCTTTCTAATTTTCCAGTTCCTGTCCAGCTGCCCCATTGGGGCATGCACTGCATCCTGTGGTGGGGAGGCAGTCACAGAGGCGTCTTTAAGATATGGGAACATTTGTTCCCTTACCCCGGGGTTGCATTGCAGGTGCAGTGGTGCTGGAAAGTTGGATAGGATTGGGCCCTAAGGCAGCAATCCTATGTACACTTTCCTGGGTGTAAGTACTTACACCCAGGAAAGTAGACATGGATAACATTGTGCCCTAAGGCAGCAATCTAGTAGCCTATCCTTGCACACATAGAAACTGGAAAAGGTATGAAAGAGGGCTACCAAAATGGTCAGAGGGCTGGAGCATGGTGCTTAATGAAGAATAGGACAACTTTGAGGCTTTATTGCTGAATGACGTATACAATTATGCATAGTGTGGAGAGAGAGGGGGATCTTTCGCCCCCTCTCACAGCACTAACCCATTGAATGAAACTGATTGGTAGGAGATTCAGGATAGACAAAAGGGAGGTACTACTTCATACAGTCTGCAGTAACTTGCTGCAAAATGCAAGGACAACCAGTTTGAATGGTTTGAAAGGGGGATTGGACAAATTCATAGAGGGTTGGGCTATGAATGGTGACTAATCACGAAGGCTACCTCAATATCCAGTGGCACTATGCCTCTGAATACCAGTTGCAAAGGAGCAATTGTGGGAGAAAGATATTTATTTCTCTTCTGCGTGTGGGCTTCCCAGAGGCAGATGGGGGGGCAGTGTAGGAAATGATACTAGACTAAGGGCCCAATCCTATCCAATTTTCCAGTGCCGGTGCTGCTGTGCCAATGGGGTATGCACTGCTTTCTGTGTTGGGGAAGCAGTCTCAGAGGCCTTCTCAAGGTATGGGAACATTTATTCCCTTACCTTGGGGCTGTATTGCAGCTGCGCCAGTGTTGGAAAGATGGATAGGATTAGGCCCTAAATGGGTCCCTTTTGGCCTGATCCTAAAGGCTTTTCTTATGAGCTCCGGATTCAGGGAGCTTTTATGGTACAAATATAAGCCTCCTCTCCTCTACCTCCCCCTGTAGTGCTGCTGAATAGGCCAGGCCTCCCACATCCAACCAAGACCATCCTGTGCCTTACTGGGCATGGTCTGAAGGCAAATGATGGTTGACCTTGCTGAGCCCAGCAGGTCTGAGCCTAGTCTCTATCTGGAGAAGATTATTGGAAACCTCATGCATGTTGACTTGGGTTCCAGCATGGAGGAGTGGGATGGAAATGTCAAAAATTGTTGAGCATCCATTGTAGCTCTTCCTTGGCCCTCAGAACACAGGCATAATGCCTAAGCTGGCGCCTTCACCCAAACCACAGCACATTCAGGCTGTGGAGGAGAGGAAGGTTGCACTCCTAATCACACTTTTCTGGGAGTAAGCCCCATTGAACAAAATAGGACTTACTTCTGAGTAGACCTGGTTAGGATTGTGCCCTAAGTTACACAAGGGTCTTATAGGGTTAATTAAATCTTGTTCTGGCCACATACTCAGCTGTGCTATATGAGTGCAAAGCTTGGTTAAGGGTGTAGAATTCACCACCCAGAGAATCTAGTCTTTCATTTAAAAATAAAGCAAGTGTCTTACCCACCAGGCTGTGATGCGCATGGACACATGGAATACCAAGTGAAATTTCAAGGGGTGGGCAGGAGAGGTGGTTTGGGCAGGATTTCTGACATTTGGGAGTGGGATTGCAGTAGCCCTTGCCCCTCTTTAATTACTGGATATATGAGAAAAATGATGTGTGGCCAAGGTTGAAAGCTGCTTCATTGATCTAGTCTTTAATCCAAAACACAGTCAGGTAGGAATATCCTACTGAACTGAGTGGGACTTGCCTCTGAGTCGGCTCATGAAGGATTATGCTGTTAATCTCCTGAGTAAACAAGTGAAACGTTTGTAGGACCCAGTATTAATTGGTGAGGGGCATCTTTTGATAGGGTTACCAATGAAAGGCAAACTACTTTCATTTTTCTAAGCAATTTTGATTCCAGTACTGTTAACAGTGAATAAAAAGTAAACAATAAAGTTGATATTTCCTTCTAACAAGTGCTAGCTTTTGGTTTTTTTATGTTGTAAATTCCCTTTCAGTTTCTCTTTGGCTCTCAGCTGGAGAAGAACCGGAAGTGACATGTTGTCAGGCAGTTTTACGGCCTCTGAAATAACAAGAGACATAGGCAACCAATACTTGGCCATTGCTACATCCTCCAGGGGATGTTGACAATAATGACAGAGCTGTCTGCCATTACCGATCTTCTCCTGAAAGCTACCCTGATCCGCTCTAAAGGAATTTCAGGGTTCTCGCGAACACCCTTTTGAAATGTTTGCTTTGCCTCATGCAACCCAAGATGTATTTCTTTTCTGAAAAGGGGAGAGGGGTAGGCTTTTGACTGCAGCTTAACAAGCAGAAATGTTACTGGAACAGTGTTAGTGTCTCTTTGCCAGGTCAGGAAAAGCCTCCCTACTGAATTTGGCCTTTGCAACCACAAAGTTGCATAATCAGGCCCCTTCTATTTCCCTGCTCAAGTGGTTCAGGGACAAGCAGCATGTGGGCGGAAAGTGAGGCAGAACTGCCCCACCATAGTTCTTTGAAAAGTGCCACCACCTCCACTGCATTGCTTGTGATCACACAAACAATTGCAACCCACATGCTTGGAGCGCATGGATTGTATGCATGATCACAGTAGTGGTGATGGTGGAGGCAATTTTTGAAGGACACCAGTGGGGAGGTTCTGCCACATCTTCTGCCCACACACTGCACATCTGTGAGAGGGCTATCCAGACCAGCTCAAGGCTTTCTGGACCCCCAGTTACACAAGTTATCACAAGTTACACAAGTTATCTACACAAGTTAGATAAGTTATTTGGTGTGCTCCCTGGGGCATTTGGTGGGCCGCTGTGAGATACAGGAAGCTGGACTAGATGGGCCTATGGCCTGATCCAGTGGAACTGTTCTTATGTTCTTACAAATAAAAAGAGTGGAGACCATTCTTCCTCCTTTCCTCCCACTCTTTGTCCTTAGGTTTTTGACCTATTCACAGCTCACATTGCTTGGGGCGAACATATAAGCAGAATCTTGACAACCAGGAAGCTCTTGTGGCCGGTGCTGTTATCAGCTGGCCCCCTCCCTTGGCAGACGTAAGGTTGGACACCCCTGTGAGAAGCAATCCCAGAGTCACTTGTACTGATGACAGGGGATCAGAGTAGGCAGTGGGTAGAAACTGGGAGCTGGAGAGAGTGGAGGTGACAGAAAGACAGGACTGAGGATAATTTTGCATAGGGCAGGAAAGTTCTGACCTGAATTGATAAGGGAGCTTTGGGAATTATGGCTTATCTCCTGTTATTATAAGGGAGAGAGGGATGGAATTTTTCTTTTTAACACAGCCCTTTCCTCTGGGAGGAGTCTTTCATTTAAAAGTACCTGTTGCTTTCCTTATAAGAAGAGCCTATATCCTCTTTGTCCTGGGTATTATTCCTCTGGTTGCTGATTTCTTCCAGGCATCTCCAGCTCAAGAAACAGGAAAATATCCCTTTTCAATAACTTCTCATTGAGTTCTTCACTTACCAAGCATTGGTTCAGCCTAAAGGACAGCAGCCCAATGGGCCTGTGTAAACCTGCCTTCTTATTGCCCATTCTCCTCTTTTGGGACGGTTCCAGGAGAGGAGAAACCACAGACAAGACCTATTGATACCCTGGAGTTTTGTTTTGTTTGGTGGGATGTTTATACTGTGCACAGACAAAAAGGGGGGGGAAGAGACTGAGAGAGAGACTGATTTGATTCTCAGAGGGCAGTGACCAAAGCCCACTTGTCACTGGGCTTGTCAGAAACACAAATGCTTCAGAGGAGAAAATAGTTCATGGAAAGTTGGAGCTTAGCCCATGTGTCTTGGAACAGTTTGTGTGGACTAATGTAAAAAAGTTAGAATGTCAGAGAAAGCCTTGTGTCATGTGCTTCCATGCACTGGCATTCCTGGAGGGGGGGGCAAAACACTAAGTGGCGCTTGGTTGCTGGTGTAAAGCACCCCCCCTCCCATCTTCACGAAGGAGGGGCTGCTTTACACCACTGGCCAGGCGCCTGAAGAAACCTAGAGTTTTTCCTCCCCTCCAGGAATGTCACTGTTTCCATGATCAGCCTGCGTAAACATGGAATTTAAGTTTATGTGGACACATCAACATCTTGAGACTCTCTCCTGCTTAAGGACATAAGAACATAAGAAGAGTGGATGATCAGGTCAAAGGTCCATCTAGTCCAGCTTCCTGTATCTTGTGTGCCTCAGGGAGCGCACAAGATACCTGCATGCTGGTGCCAATCCATTGCACCTGGCATTCTGAGGTAGCCTACTTCTAAAACCAGGAGGTTGTGCAAACTCATCATGGCTTGTAACCTATGATGGACTTTTCCTCCTTTTAAAGGCATCTAGGGCAGTGCCTTCACTCCATCCTGTGGCACAGATTGGAACAAGGTTAGGGAGCGCAGCCCTTAATCCTGTTCAACTCATGCAAGAATGGTGTCAGAGACTTTGGTGCTCAGCCATGAACCTGTGGCCTGAGGCTGGGTAAACTAAGCTCTGAGGATTCTCAGCAGGACTGGAATTAGAGCTCAGCCAGGTTGGGCACTTGCCAAGGCCAACTCCATCACATGGCCCACCCAATCAGGCCAACCCACGGTGCTGGTGGCTGTGATAGGACCCAGTGTAACATTATATTGTGGGGGGGGGGGTGCCATGGAACAGTGCTTTGCTTCAGGATCCTCTGTAACCTGGTACCAGCATTGGCCACCATGACTCCAGGCTCTTGAGACATGCAAGGAAACAGTTAGACAATATTCACCCCGAAAATTGGCAATCGGTGAAAGCCTGATCTGACCTTCTGCCTTTGCCTGGTCAAAAGAACAGCATCTCCTGTCTGTTTGTTGCATTTCTGGCTTCAAGTCCAAGGCCCCAGTCTCCAGCTGGCATTAGGGGGCCATGGTCTGGAGAACATGCACACCAAGTTCGGGTTTGGGTAATCACCCACAGTTCCAGCCATTCCCAAATGAAATCCTGTGAGCTCAGTTAGGGTTTGTTTTCACAAATGTGGCCATGTCACTTGTAATTCTCTTTCCCAAATTTGTACTTTACAAGGAACATTTTCTTTTTGCAGAGGTTCACCACCAGAGGGTGATGTGTGTCTACTCAAGTTCAGCCCAGATTTGAACAAACTGGTTCACAAAATTATAGAATCATACAGCTGGAAGGTGTTTTCAAGGCCATCTAGTCCAACCCCCTGCTTGAAGCAGGAAAATCATCTCTAGAGCCTGTCAAGTCTAACATCAGGAGGGGGTTAGAACCCACCACTTCCCTTGGAGATCTGTTCCACTCTCAAACCACTCTTACTGTTAAGAATTTCGTCCTGACTCCCAACTGGAATCTCCTTTCTCGCAGATTAAGCCCATTAGATCTGGTTCTACTCTAGCCTTCATAAAGGGTGGTATCCAGAATTGGACATAGTACTCCAGACCAACCAGCATGGAGTCAAGAGGAGCCACTACTTTTTGTGATGTAAAAACCCAGGCCCCAGCACCATAGCCAGTCGTCTTCACATCCAGGTACAACTTCAGAGAAATGAAATCAAGGAAATCAATGTAAGAGGGATTTGAGTTTCTATTTTGCCATGTCCTACATTTTGGGGTGCTTGTCCTCTTTTGCGGTTATGACATCAGGTCACCCTGCTCTAGCTACGCTAGTGGGGAACAGCGACATTTGGTACATCACCTCAGACACCAGGAGGCCTTGGGCCAGCTCTGGCTCTGGGCTAAACTACTATACATTCAATCCTGTACCTTTGCGGAGACCTTCCAAGGGGTGGCCCCGAAACCCCCACTCATTAACTCCTCTTGAGCGACATGCCAAGAGGCAGGAGCCCAAGAGGAAGGCAGTGCAGAGAAGGCAAAAAACCTGTGTCCCCTGGGGGCCAATGTGGTTTCAGCAGGGAAAAATTCCTTCTTGGCTCCAACTTGGGCAACCGGCGATGCCTGCACTGCCTGGTTAAATGGGGGGTGGGCACTCTCTCGGCTAGACAAGTAATGCCCAATAGAGAGCTCACCTGTTCCGTCTTGTCCTTTACTGGGACCTTCCAAGGGGTGGCCCCTTGTTCAGGTTTCCCTGAGGACTGTACTGCTGGAACAGATGTTGGGCAGGGCACTCCTTCAGCTAGACTTGAGCAAGGCCCAGCAGAAAGGAAGGATTCTCACTGCAGTCGTCCATCTGTGTGTGGGCTGTGCCACTAAGTGTGTTATAAGGGCTCAGTCCAACAGCCTGAAGTGAAGCTTCTTAACGGTAAGAGTGGTTAAGTGGGAGCTTGAAGTGAGTGAGAAGGAGGGAGCCAGAAGCAGGTAGGAAGTGAGGAAGTCTGCTGAGGCCACCAACCAAGGGACTGGCTGGCTGAAGAGGGTCCTTGAAAGTCCCTTTTCCTTGCCTGCAAACTTCCCAAAGTGACCCTCCCTGAGTTGCCTTCCCCATCAAGACACTTCTTGCCTGTTAGAGTTGGGCCACAATCCTATCCACACTTCCCAGGGAGTAAGCCCCATTGACTATAATGGGGTTTACATCTAAGTAGTCATGGCTAGGATTGGGCTTTTGGTCACGCTCTTTTTTTTTCTTAAATACACTAGTAGGCAATTGGTGCTTCTCTTCTCCGCACCCCATTTCCTCCCACAGGCACATTCCCCCCAAACTCATCATCCCAGTTAACATCTCTCTTTTTTCCCCTCCCTTTACTCCTCCCCACCTTCCAAAGGTCCAGACTCAGTCGCCTCACATTCTCTCTCTCTCTCTTCTCTGTCCCCTGTCAAATCCTGCACTTGTTCCAGTCATGTCTCCTCCCTGCCCCTCACCCACACTTCTCCACTACATGCTCAGCCTGACTCTCTTTGCCAGCACTTTCTAGCATCACACTTGGGTAGCAATTTGATCACCCTGCTTCAGAACATTTTCCTCCTTTCCAGAAACCAAACACACATCCCTCTCCAAGTTCTTGTGAATTTCTTTGTCATGTAATAATTTAATTCTATTAATTAAAATTTATTGTAATGTAGTAATTTAATGTCACTAAAAAACTGGTAGTCACTAATTTAATGTCACTAAAAACATTGGTAGGATCCAATAAGGTGTTAATATGAGTCAGCTCTCATTTCCATGTCTCATAATACACTTACACCTGCTAAGTGGGTATAGCGGTTATATATATGCAGTTACATCAGGAGTGCTTCCAGTATTCCTTGAGTATGGGAATCGCCAAAGAGTTTGGGCATCACTGGATGAGATGATGGTATTGTTTGTTGCCCTGAACGTGTGATGGTCTCTTTGAGAAAGAAGCTGGAGGAGGAGGAGGGAATTCTGGGACAGAGCAAAGAGCAGATTTCATGCCATTTAATTTTGATGACTGCCTGAAGGAGTTGAGAGGCCTTTGCAGAGCTGGAAAAGAGGCTCTGGCTGCCAAGCGGCTCTTAATCACTGCAGCCCCTTGAGCAAAAGTCAATCTCACAAATAAACTAAGCCAAAAAAACAATGAGTTTTCTGTGAGGCTTCAATCAATGGGGGGGATGGGGGGGCTTACCGGGAATTGTTCTGAGGCAGCAGCAAAAAGCTCAAAAGAAAAAAAGGAGCCATTTGTCTTCTTCTCCAGACAGGAAGGGAGATGAAGGTGCTGGTGGAACCTGCAGGTTTTGTGCAGAGCAGGGTGCTGAACTTCCACAGCAGCAGCCCTCACACAGACCACAATCCCAAAAGCACCTGCATTTTCCTGCCTGTTTGGAGAAGAAGCTAAATGGTTATGTTTTTTCCTTGCTTTCTGTGGCTGCCTCAGAACAATCACAGGTAAGTAAAAGTGCTCCTTCCCCCCCCACCCCCTGCGTCCTGCTTCTCATTCCTGCTCCCCCCCACCTCACCCAGCAGCTACTCCCAGACTCTGTCCTGACCTCCACACCTGCCCACAGCAAATCCTTCCACAGGACTCATGTGAACCCAGCCCTTTCTCCTCACTGACCTTTTGGCAAGCCCCACAGCCCACGTTCTCTCACCTCCCATATTGACCCCTGTATACGTCAACCCTCTTTCAGGGCCAGTTTAAGGCACAAATTCTACCACTTGCACACATGTATAGATGGCACTTTCTTGTCAATCATTCTGGTCTGGAAAGGAAAACCAGCAGAGCCTGAGAAGAAGATCCTGCGACTGCCTCAGGGAGAGAGTCTCAGGTGGGCTTTATCACCTAACACATAAAAGAAGGGGAGGAGGGTCTCTCGGCAGAAGGAGGCCCCTGAGTGAGTGTGGATATGGACTCCTGTGTCAGCATCAGAAAAGGCCACCCGTCCCCCAGCACAGTCCAGAGTCACTCGGATCTTCTTGAGCTTCTGGCTCAGGGACAGAGGAGTATAAGCAGAGTCATTAAAAACTACATACTGACCTCCCCTCTTCCCCACAGCCCAGATCCCTTCCTCAGGACTAATACTTAACTCGCCCTTTCTCCTCACAGACCTTCTGGCCACCCCCACAGCCCACCATCCCTCCCCTCCCACAGTGACCTCGCAGAAGTGTCTCGCTGCTGTGAAGCCCTCACGGCCCAGCACAAAAGCATGGCTGTCAAATCTCTCAGGATTGTCGGGCAGATCTTGACATTCATCTTCCCGTCTCACACTCTTGCAGTCCTCGGACAGGACGAGTCGGGGATGAGCCGTGTCTGGATCCAGAGTCACCTTTGCTGTTGGGTGGAGGGAGGGGAGGAAAGAGACGAGCAGCCTGGAGACCATCGTGAGGAAATCAGCCTCAGAGAGACCTCTGGAAGTGAGAGGGCGGCCCACAGCGTCAGTCCTCAGAGAGACCTCCGGAAGCGAGAGGGCGGCCCACAGCGTCAGTCCTCAGAGAGACCTCCGGAAGCGAGAGGGCGGCCCACAGCGTCAGTCCTCAGAGAGACCTCCGGAAGCGAGAGGGCGGCCCACAGCGTCAGTCCTCAGAGAGACCTCCGGAAGCGAGAGGGCGGCCCACAGCGTCAGTCCTCAGAGAGACCTCCGGAAGCGAGAGGGCGGCCCACAGCGTCAGTCCTCAGAGAGACCTCCGGAAGCGACAGTGCGGCCTAGAGCGTGAGGCTTGACGCTCTAGCCCAGGTGCCCCTGTCCTCTAGCTTCCTTGGAGAGGCCTCCAGCATCCCCAAACCTCAGCTGCCTCCGACTCCCCCCTTTTTTTCCAAATTGGGAAGGGAGGAGGAAGCCACATGGAAGTCATTACTTCCGGGTCACGGGTGGGGGCAGAAAAGGGGTGGGGGCAAAGGGTGTGGGGGGTGGAAAACTGGGGGTTGCACCAGGTGCTGGGACCGCCAAGTACGCCACTGATTTCTCTCCCCCTTCCTTTAAGCCCTGCACCGTGGCAAGTCCTGCCCACCATCTGCCTCCTTGGGGGGCGTCTCGCGGGGGCGTGTCACAGCAGCGCCCCCGCAGTGCAGTGCCTGAGGCATTTGTTCCGCTTGCCCCCCTCTAAGTACGCCACTGCATCCAATCTGAAATTACTGACTGGAACAAAAGGACAGCATGGAGAAAGACAAAAGAGTAGAAATCCTGCAGGCAGAAGCAAGACACACTGGGGTGCTTTGGGGAGGAGGCTTTATATAGTGATGGCAACATGAATAGAGTATACAGCAGGTACACAAACACCTCACGGCAATGTTTCACTGAAGGAACACAGAGGTCTGGCAGCTCTGCTGCCTGTTCCAAAGAGACACAACACTGGAGGGTGGGGAGCCCTATACTCTCTCCCCAGAAGCCCCTGGAGAGCCACGTTCTTCGCAGCCCTTCCCAGCATCAGGAAGCAAGAAGGGAAAGGAGTGGGATCCACGTACCTCTGCAAGGTCTTTCTAATATCCTGAAAAGAAAAGAAAGAGAACTCAGCACCTGCCACAAGGAAGACCCTGGACGGAGATGCTCTCTGGTCCTCCAATGTTCACTTGGCAGGGATCTGTCTTGCACATGCCATACAAGGACTAAACTTGTAGCAGCTCCGCATGTTAGTGGATCCATCACATACCCCAGCACCTGTAAGTCAGCATGTGGGGTTGGAGGGTGGTGAGAGGTGATGGAAATGGGTTGGGGCAAGGGAGGTGGTGGGGTGAAAAGGGAAATGGTAGGGGGTGATCAAAGTGGTAGTGACACAGCTGATATCTTATCCAGGCCTCCATCTCATGCTCCAGCAAAATAGCTGGTACAGGTCAAAGTACATCTGGCACCAGAGGCATTTCCCTGGAGTAAGAACAAATGTTCCTTTACCAAAAAAAGACACCTGCAAATGCCCCTTTGCTGGGGGCTCAAGCAGTGCAGGTGAACTGGCAGGGGTGGGGGAAGGAAGGATAGGATTGGGCTGTACTGTCACTATGGGGGGGGGGTCACCGTGCAAATTTTTGCTGGCGCCTGAACATGCTGCACAAGCCACCCTTCTAGCCATTCTGGGCATCAGAGCAAAAGGAAGAGACAATTCCATTTTTCTCTAGCTGCCCAGAATGGCTCCAAAAGGGAGGAGGAGGGCCCACTTCCGTGGCACATTCAGACACCTGCAAAACGTAGCACTGAGACCCCCTGTGTTTCTCCTGGTCTATCTCTATTGACCAGGCAGGTCAATAACCAACTGACCCTGAGAATTTCCCTAGATCTACCACTAGCAGCCAGCCAGGGCAATAAACCAATCCACCTGGTAGGCAGCTAATGGTTCTATAACACCAACTTGGGCCCAAATCAGAACCCACTTTCCAGCACTGGCATAGCTGTGCCAATAGGACATGTACTGCATCCTGCAGTTGGGGATGCAGTCACGGAGACTTCCTGAAAGTAAGGGAAAGTTTGTTCCCTTACCTTGGAGCTGCACTGCTCTTATGTCAGTGTTGGAAACTGGGTTAGGATTGCGCCCTGAGTGTACAGAATAACAACCCATTATCACAAGGGGATACTTAATGCCAAGCAACTTCTGACCCAACCTGGGGCTTAGTTCTGGCCAGAGGCACTACAGTCAAACAATAGCTTCAACAGGGCATCTATGTAACAAATGGATAAATGGCCACCACAGAATTTTGATACATCCCCAACCCCCTCTTGTACTCAGTAAGATACCTCTGTAAAAGTAGTTTTATTTAGGAATTTAACTTGCCCTGGTACCATTCCAGTTAGACTGCTGTAATGCACTATACATGGACCTCCCCTTGACAGCACAGGCAGTCCGTGGAGCTCAGCAGACCTTACCTGCAGGAATTCGCTGGCCGGCTGCTGACACTTCTCCTCCATCTCCTGGATGAGATTTCCCAGGGAGGAGAGTTCCCTGCAGAGTCTGGCCATGTGCTCGTCCCTCCTTCTTGCAATCTCCTTCTCCACCTCTTCCATCTGGGCCAGGAGGCTTTTCTCCTCTTCTTCCAGGAACTGGTGTATTTGTCGAAACTCAGCCTTGGTCTTTTGTCTCTTTTCTTCTGTTTGGTTCTGCAACAGGTAGATAGGAAGAAAAGCATGGCAGACCAAAGAATTGACAGTTCAATCCAATGCTTTCCAGGGCCCAGGGCTGCAGCGGAGCCAAAATGGCTACCGCTGCATCCCATGGGGCTGGGAAGCAGTGCTGGGGTACTCGGGAAAGGGAGCTTACAGACCTTTACCCCTTGTAATCACCAGGAGGCCCTAATAGGTCTCCTTGGATCTGCGCCCAATATTGTGTGGTCACAGATTCAACGATACCCATGTCAGGTCTCCTGGGCCAGTAGGGGGGTGAGGGTATGTTGGCAGAGACTGTTGTCATCTTCACCCCCCACCTCACTCCCTCCTCCTGTCACACCTTCCCCAGCTCAGAACACCACCACCCTGTCCAGACTTAGCACTCCACCATCTGGTGCTCACCTGGAGTGGTGGGCGGTAGTCTCCAGTCCACTGTCTGGTGCTAGATCAGCACAGGCTCTTGCTGAGCCAGCTCCAGCACCAGACTGGTGCAGACTGGTGCAGGCATGCCTAATAGCACATTTGCAACACTGTGTGCTGGTGCTGGGTTGATGCAAGCCCAACTGGATTGGGCTACGAGTCTGTCCTTGCAGAACCATAAGGTCAAACTTGATAGGAAGGGCATTTCTGAGTTTTCACAGAGCTCCAATCAATATTTAGTCATGAAAGAGTTTCCTAAAGATCTGAAAGGGTCCACTTTCAGAACGGCCGTGCAAAGAAAATGAGGCCATTCCAGCCATGGAGGATTAGAGCAGGAGAGCTGCCTCCTGCCCTTGGACTCCTGCATGCTCTATTCCGTGTCTCCAGAAACAGGTTCAGGTATATTTGAACTGTCCAACAATCGTAACACTTACCAGCAGGTCTTGGCTTTCCTTTTCTGCGCCTGCTTTATACGCCAGGAGTTTTTCTCTTTCTGCCCTCAAGATCTCCAGCCTGCTACTGATCTGATCCTGGTGAGAAATGAAAGATCAAGTTTATTTCCTTTGGAGAGATGACTGATATTTACACACACAAACACAGACAAAAGCTCAGAGACAGACAGGTGGGATCAAGTGAACTCTTCCCTGCACCAAACTCCTGTATTTTCCAGCAGCCCCCTTGTTACGTGAAAATCCCCTTTTCCTTTAGTGGTGATTTTCTCTCTATTTGGTTATGTTTTATGGACTAAAAAATATGCAGGTTAAACCTCAGCACACAGGCCACAATCAGGTCAAGTCACAAGCGTACACAACATCCATCTCTCTAGGAACAAGTCTGGCATCTTAAATTCACCTCCCTAGGAAGACGTCTGGCATAGTAAATCATTGTTTAAGTGTCTCCTATTCATTGTACTGTTTTAACAAAATCACTGTTTGCAAAAGTGTCTCCTAACTCAATCACTGTTTAAGTACTCTATGCAAATTTGAACTGCCTTCCTGGGTTGCTGTATTGTGTAAGTTCCCCCAGCTAGGAAGACAGTCATTTGACTCCACTGAATTTTGCTGATAATCCTTTCGATGTTTTACATATTCCAAGTACCCTGCTGGTGGTAGTAAGCAAGCTACCTGAGCCGTCTGGCTCAGACAGCTGTCCGGCTCAGACAGCCAGCAAACCCCGTTTTAAAAGAGGGCTTCTGCCCACATGCTCTCTCTCTGCTCCCCCTTCAAGGACCAACACGCTGTGTTGTGTCAGAAAGTCCTCTACACAGGACTCTTCCCCCCCCCAACTGCTCTACAGGACAGGTAACTATCTGGCGCCTGAAACTCTTTCCCTTCTTCCCCACCTTTTTCTCCCCCTTCTCTCCCCATCTTAAGTTAGCAACTGGGTTTGGCAGACCAGGGACCCCTAAAATCCTTCCCTACAACCTTTCCTTTTTCTAATTTCCTTGGATGCACCAAATACTCTTTACATGCAACCACCATGAAAGCTAGGTACACTAGATTCAAGTACTAGGACCAAGGAACATATACTTATCATTTTTCCATGTGCATTATGTTTACCTTGGTGCTTTTGTAATAAAGTTATAATCTTTTATTAAAAGTGATCTTTCTCCCAGTCTCCTCTCTAAGCTAAAGGGAATTTCTCTGTATTACGCCGTCTTGTTATCTAGCCTGCGATCCTGAGGTTCCAAAAAAGGGTAGTGTACCTAAACAAAAACAGCCCCTTTGGTAACACCCTAAGTCCCTCAGGGTCTTTATCCCATAATTCTAGAACTTCTGTTATAGTAATAGATCCAGTTAGAACTTGTTAAAAACTCTCCCAGGCAGGTCTGATGCTCAGGTAAAAGCTCAGCCTCAGTCTGACTCCAGTGGATACAGTTAAGAACTTTCTGTGTATCTGCACTTTCAGTTGCTTGAAATTTTTCCAGCCAGTATTTAGCACCAACTTGGACTGAAGCTCATTTTCAATGTGTTCTATTACTTGTATACTAATTTTTCCAGCAGGATGTGATGCCATTTAGCCTTGTTGCTGAGTGCCCTACTTCTGTTTGTGGCAAGTCTAGATGTCCCTGCCTGGTGCTGTCCTGCAGTGGCTGCCCTGGGGGAGGTCAAGCAGAGGGGGTCCTCCAGGGCCCGGCTATGAGTCTCAGTGTCTTTTTCCAGGCCTGGGAGGGGAGGGGTTAGGCTTCACCCATCACCTCCTTCTCCCACTCAGGTGGCATTCCTGTCCCACCCAGGCCTCCTTCCTCCTCCAGGAGGTTCCTCGGATCACTCCTCCTCCCCACATCCCACCCATCCTCCTTCTGGTCTTCTGAAAGTTTTTTCAAGTCCTCTATCACGCCGCACAGGCACCATCCCCTTTCTGCCTCTGGGGGTCCCTTGCAGAAGCATCCAAGTCTGATCAGCATTTTTGGACTGGCTGTGAGGGAAGGCCCTGGAAGTTACAAGTTGTATGTAGCCATTATGCTGAACCAAAATATTTTAGATGCAAATACATCTCACAAAGAAGACTCATGAGAGAGAGCATTTGGGAAATCAGAATTTATATGAATCAAATGTTATGTTATGTTAGAGAGAAATATGTATGTTAGCATGTTCACAAGCACAGTTGCCAAGAAGAGTTTAGATCCATTTTACCCAGAAGCCTTAGAGGAAGGACTACAAGCTAGGAGTCCTCAAGGAAAAGTCTGTTAGGAAGGAATCAAGGATACTTCCTAATTGGTCTTTTATAAGAACAAAATTAAATGAGAAGTATAATAAGTTAGGAAATGTTAGGGAATAAATAGGTAAAATCAAATGAACTCTGTGTCACCCTTCAGAGTCAGAGCTAGCCTAACACAGAGAGGTCCCAGATAGATAAACAGAGGTAGTTAATTGCTTAAGCAATAAACCAATTTGACACAATCAAGATAACAGCAATTTGTTGTCAAGCTAACTAGTAAAATTTATAGATTCAGGCTGAAGCTTCAAAGAATCCCCTTGACAGATTTATGACATCTGAGTTTAAACTGCTTGCTGCTGGAATCCCCCCCCCCCCTCAAACCTATGGGCTGCCTTTAAACAGAGGAAAAGCAGTTTCAAAGCTGCTTTCAGAACAAAGGGGAAAATAAGATTTTAGAAGAATTTTAAGGGAAGTTTAATGTGAGAATTAGATATTAATGAGAGATTAACAAATATATGGATTTAAAGAGAGGCTTAGCAGTGCTTAAACAGGACATTCTATAGACTGAGGCAAGCAGAAAAGTAGCTAGACAGATTCTGCTACTGAACCAATAAAACTTAATGCCTCAGGTCATAAAGTCATTATCTGGGAGCTGACAGCCCTCACAGGCAAGAGAGAAGCAATTTGGATTTCTAAATTGTATTCATTGAGGGCTTAAAATAAAGTTTCTTTTAACCAAACAACACAGAAGCTGCACAGCTTCAGGAATTGGAGAGCAAAAGCTTCTAACCATAGGAATGAGCCCATGTTCCCTAATGTCTTAGTTTAACAAAAGCCAGCAGCACTGTAACTTCATTACCAGATCTAGATATTTCAATTAAAACTTCTAATTGAGAAATAAGAATAGCACCAAAAGCACAATGCAATATGTTTGCATGCCTTCTTTAATCAATAATAAGAAAAGACTTGGATCTGCCTTAAAGTGAAGCTTGCAAAATAAAGGCAGTACAGCTAATATGGAATGTGGAATCCTTATCTAAGCAGGAATATTTCAAACCTGACAACTAACTAAAATGCCCAGACTTTCCTAGGCGCCAGAATAGATAGTGAATTTAAGAATATTTCTAATAATAAGGAAGAATAATTAATCTTGGTAGGCACAGACTCATTAACAGGGAGTCTGTTCAAACTCAAAGTTGGCAGAATCCGATAAGAGAGAGGCCTCCAGCTAGAGATTTCTCTTAAAAAATGCAACTTATATCAGAGAGGAGAGATTTTATAGAAATCAGAGATTTCTATATAACTTCTTGTATTTTGTAACTTGAAAAAGTTACAAAATAATTTAGATTAGAAGAGAAGATAAAAAGGTGATTAAAATAAGTATAAACACAGATTTGAATAAATGGATTATTACAAGATTAGTGTAATTGGGAAAATTAGGATAGAGGCACACTGCCCCCTTTTGAAATAGTATTGACATTGCAGAAAGGGGAGGAGTTCTCCAAAATGGCGAATACAGTAACCTGAGATATTTAATGTATGCTCCAGATATGGCAATAGCCAATGAAAAATCCCCATATCCGGCATCATGGGCTCTAACAAATATGATTGTAGTTTTCTCGAGACAAAGAACCTACAGGTATAAATGGACACACCCAGAAGGGAATGTTGCTTTTTCTCTGGGACACTGAGAGACCACAGCTCTCTGTGTTCCCCATTTTGAACCACCGAGAGAAGCCCATTGCTGGCAATGAATAAAGACTTGGAAATCACCACAATTTCAGTCTGCTGAGTTTGTTTTGAACCCTAAAGACACTGTGCAACAGCTGCTCTTCCGGCTAGTGGGAATGTGCCCTGAGTTCAGGCTTGGTTGTTCTGTGGCCATTAGTGCAGCTAATGAACGCGTATCCCATTGCGAAGCTCAAAATGATGCCTTGGAAGTGATGTCACAACTGAAAGTGAAATCCTGCCTGGACTTTTAAAAAGTGAAAATTGGGGGGAAACCTGCATCCCCCCCAAGCAGGTCTCCACCCACTTGCTCTGCCATCTCCCCCCAGCCAGTGGCAGAGTTAAGGCATTTACCTAAAATTGAGTGTTGGGAGAGTTAGGACAGACAAAAGAAAATATTTCTTTACTCAGCATGCGGTTGGACTGTGGAACTCCTTGCCACAGGATGTGGTGATGGCATCTGACCTGGATGCCTTTAAAAGGGGATTGGACAAGTTTCTGGAGGAAAAATCCATTACGGGTTACAAGCCATGATGGGTATGTGCAACCTCCTGATTTTAGAAATGGGCTTTGTCAGAATGCCGGATGCACGGGAGGGCACCAGGATGCAGGTCTCTTGTTGTCTGGTGTGCTCCCTGGGGCATTTGGTGGGCCGCTGTGAGATACAGGAAGCTGGACTAGATGGGCCTATGGCCTGATCCAGTGGGGCTGTTCTTATGTTCTTACCTGCTACCTGGATTCAAAGTAGATTTGTAGCCCCCCCCAAGACAAAATCAAATTTAATTAAGAAAATAAATAAAACGTGTGTCCCTGATTGGTTCAAGTCAGTGTGATGGGGTGAAGGGGGATGGTTATTTTCCCTCTGCTTAATAAAAGGTGAGCACCACTTGAAAAGTGCCTCTTTACCCAGTTAGCAGGGGTAACTGTATTTTGATACATGGGAACGAACGCTGATTCATATTAATACCTTATTGGTTCCATGCTTATTATGATAACATTGCAAAATGTCAATTACATAATAACATGTCATTGCCTCTCAGAACAATTAGTCTCATAGGTCCGTTTTGAGTTTAAAAATCCACTTTCTGTTCCATTAGGCAATTGAGTTTTCATTTTCTGGTTAAATGGCCATACCTTTTGAGAGAATAGAGATATTCCAATGTGGTTTGTTTCATTGCATTCTGCATGAAATGAGCTTTCCAAGGATATATGATGGTATTATTCATACATACAAAAATTTTCACAATTTTGGCCCCAAGCGTGAAGCTCAGCTTGTTGCCCCCCTTAAGCTTGATGCCCAGTGCAACCACTACCCCCTGCACCTCCTTAGCTACGCCACTGCCTGGGGGAAATCTGGACATGCACGAGTCCCTTTTGTAGTGGGCAAAGAGGTTACTTTAATGTGGAAAATTCTAATTTCTGTATTTGGAAGTGTGGCCTGGAGGCAGGGCCACCCCATCCAGGAGGCCAACTGAAGCAGTCGCCTGAGGCAGCAGGTCGGTGGGGGACAGAGAGGAGGGGAAATGTGGAGGGGTGGAGAGTCCTGAGCTAGAACATGAGAGAGCCAAAGAAGCAGAAGCTGGCACATTATTGTGTAAGGAAGGAGCACTTTGCATGCAGGCTCAGGCACCATCTGGTCTTGGACCAGCCCTGTCTGCAGGGGGGAATCACGTGTTAAAGGATTTTGCAAAAAACAAGCACATGCTTTGGGTCAGACTGAATCCAGGTATGTGTTGAATGTGACAACCTCCCAGTCATGGAGGTGTGTGATTCTGTTTGGTTCAAGGAAGAATTGGATGTGGGGGGTCAGGCATAGGCAAACTTTGGGTCTTTTAACAGGGGTGCTCCTGCAGCTCTGCCCCTTCTCCCCTCCCCCATCAAGACTCGCAGCTCTTTCCTACCTTGTACTCCTGGAAAGCCTCCTCCTGAGGAACCATCTTGTGGCTTTCATGCTCCCTGGATCTGTCGCACACCAGACAGATGGGGGCTTGGTGGTCCTTGCAGAAGAGTTTCACGGGCTCCTGGTGCTTCTCACAGACCCGCTCCGCTTCTCTGGCCCCCCCTTGCCCCCCAAAACGGAGCTTCCTGGCAATCTCCACCACGTTCTTCAGCTGCCATTTTGGAATGAGACTCTTTCTTTGAGCTGTTTCTCTGCACTGGGGACAGGAGCCCACCAGGGCATCATCGCCCTCCTCCTCCTCCTCCCCCCAGCTCTGGGTCAGGCAGGCTCTGCAGAAGTTGTGCCCACACTCTGAAATGGTCACTGGGTCCCTGAAATAGTCCAGGCAGATGGGGCAGGTGGCTACCTCACAGAGGTCCTGGATGTCCCCTGCAGCTGCCATGGCTCCTGGCACAGGGAAGTCAGAATCACTTTTGTTTCCTCTCCTTGAGTTTGCAGGGGGAGTTTCCCTTCCTGGAACTGACTCTGGGATCTCCTCTGATGTCACAGAAACAACTTTTGAAAAGCAGCAGGTTGAGCTTCAAGGGGCTCCTGCTTGGGAAAGCTCTTTGGGGACATCAAGGGGCCTGATCAGCACCTCCTTGGCAGAATCAGTTTCCCCTGGAGTGAGATTTAACCCTTTCCAGCCTGAAACGACTCTGAAAGCTGCTGACTGAACCAGAACAGCAGGATCCCAGGAAGCCCCTCCTGTCCATAGATACCCTGCAGAGACTTCTGGTGTCAGGCACAATGCAAAGAGGAAGGAGACCCCCACAGCCCTCCCCAAGAGACCCCAAACATGGTGGGTCTCATCTGAAGTCCCCTCTGAAGTGGGATGTTTGGCCTGGATCTCCTCCCGGATCCTCTTTGGGGTTCTTTGCAGAGAAGGAGCCTCAGCCTGAGTTCAGCCCCTTCTGCATTCCGGATCTTACTCTGGGCACCCAAAGGATTACCCGAAGGAGCAGCAAGAAGGAATCAGACTCTGACCCCAGAAAAGTCCTCCCCCTTCTTGAGCGGTGATGGTACAACCTGCTCAACCCCTGAGCTGCAGCTCCTCTCCAGGAAGAATAGAGAGTTCGACCAGGTTGGCAGCAATGGAGGCCTGCAAACAGACTAGCCCAGGGGTGCCCAAACCCCGTTCCTGGTGCCACTTGCGGCCCTCAAGGACTCCCAGTCTGGCCCACGGGGAGCCTCTAGTCTCCAATGAGCCTTTGGCCCTCTGGAGACTTGCTGGAAGCTGACTGGCCCGATGCAACTGCTCTCAGCATGAGGGCGACTGTTTGACCTCTCGTGTGAACTGTGGGATGAGGGCTCCCTCCACTGCTTGTGGTTTCATGTCTGTGATGCAGTAGCAGAAAGGAAAGACCAGGCCTTTGTGCAAGGCCTTTTATAGGCCTTGAGCATATGGCTCAAGAACTTCATTCATTCATATAAGTTCATCTTTAATATATTCATTTGTGTAAACTTATGTAAATTTATTCAAATTTCAAATTTATATTAATTCTTTCTTTCCCTGGCCCCCGACACAGTGTCAGAAAGCTGATGTGGCCCTCCTGCCAAAAACTTTGGACACGTCTGCCATAGCCAGTTGTCATCACATCCAGGTACAACTTCAGAGGAATGAAATCAAGGAAATCAATGTAAGAATGATTTTAGTTTTTATTTTGTCATGCCCCACATTTTGGGGTGCTTGTCCTCTTTTGCGGTTATGACATCAGGTCACCCTGCTCTAGCTACGCTAGTGGGGAACAGCAGCATTTGGTACATCACCTCAGACACCAGGAGGCCTTGGACCAGCTCTGGCTCTGGGGTTAACTACTAGACATTCAGTCTTATACCTTCACCGAGACCTTCTAAGAGGTGGCCCCGAAACCCCACTCATTAACTCCTCTTGAGCGACATGCCAAGAGGCAGGAGCCCAAGAGGAAGGCAGTGCAGAGAAGGCAAAAAACCTGCGTTCCCCGGGGGCCAATGTGGGTTCAGCAGGGAAAAATTCCTTCTCGGCTCCAACTCAGGCAACCGGCCTGCACTGCCTGGTTAAATGGTGGGTGGGCACTCTCTCAACTAGATTTACTAAGGCCTAATAGAAAGCTCACCTGTTTTGTTATAAGGGCTCAGTCCTACAGCTTAATCCTATTGAGGCTCCTGCCCTGCGTTCAATGAAACAAAAATGGCCACAGCTGTACCTACTGGGGCCAAGGACGCATTCCTACCCCCAAGGCCACCCATGGGCCGCCCTCTCCACCTCCCGCCAGTCTGGTGGCTGCATGACTGAAATGTACGTTAGATGGTCAAGAGCCCCCATCCGCCGGAAGTGGCCGGGCATTGGATGGGGCTCCTAAAACGAACCCACTCTTGACTCAGGGCGGTTGTCACAGCCATTGTCCTCTCCTCTGGCTTTGGGGCTGAACCTGCAGGGAAAAGAGAGAGAATCAAGTCAGGTCTAGGTCACCATGGGAACATGCCAGAGCAGTGAGGGGCACTGCTGCCCATGGCAAGAGAGAACATTGGCCAGCAGGACAATGATGGACAAAGTCCCAGTACTGTCTTCAAGGAATGTCTGTGGAAGTAAAGAGAAAATGAAGTAAGCAGATTTCCAGGGAGGAGGAGAGGGACCTGGCAGAACCATCCAATCTCCAAAATGAAGACTTTTCTTTAGTAGTGCTCACCATCATGGGTCCTGAGCTCCTGTGTGCTTCCTCCTCGAACACCTGCCATGGTTGCCTGGGTCCTCTCTGTCCATTGCATCCTGGAGAAGGTGGACTGGAAATGAAGAAAAAAGAACCCCTGTGTCAAATGCATGGACAAGATGGGATGGGGGTGTGCGACTGGGACAGAGTCTGCCTCATGAAGTGAGACCCACCAAGGGACTTCTCTTGAGTGTGGCTGCACAGACCCATTTGCGTAGCCCATTCGGGCTCCCCCTTGGACACCTCCCTGGCCTTTCAATGGGAGAAGGGATCTGGAAGGAAGAGCACCCCCTTGTGAAGTGGGTAATCGAGAGCAGCTGTTCGTTTGGGCATCTCCCACTGGTCACGGCTTTGTCCAGGCACCCTGCTTCGCTGCGTGGGTCCTTTCAAACATCCCACCTGTTGAATGGGCTGGCAAAGACAGAGGGGTGCATCACATCACCAGTTGACAATGCCTTTGTCAGGCACTGTCATCAGGGGAAGAGGGAGCTCTTGAGAGCTACTCACCCTCCAGGGTGGGATGAGGTGCCGGGCGACAGCCCAAGACCAGGACTGTCTCCAGTGCATCGCTGGCCGCTCAATGGAACAGGGACCTGGAAAGAATAGAGATCCCTCTTCCATGTTAAATGAGGGGGCGAGGGGGCTTACCCATCCTTACCTGATCACAGCCATCCTCACCTGGGATGTGCTTTCTGACTGCCCAGAGGTGACTGAGCTAAGCTGAGGCAGGCTGGGTACCCAAGAGGGGGTACTATGACCCGGGGGGCAGGTCACACTGAGAGGGTTGCAGGGTCGAGGTGGGGGAGTTGCTCGCTTGATTCAGCATGATAAAACAAAGTGGTTTAGTTGCTTGGCAACCCTCTGAGCATACCTAGGGATGGAGGACTGAATTCTTTTTGTGGCCTCATATGGTTTTGAAAAATGAGTCAAGGAAAACCTGAGCATGGTGGGGACAGCTGCAGAGATATGCAGGGGAGGGGGGAAATTGGCCGTCCCCATCTCATGTGCAGTGGACCCCTCTTGTCCGCGGACTCAGGGGAGCCTCCAGGACATGACCTGGGGTGGCCTCCAAGGGGGAAGAACAGCAGCCTCCATGGCATATAAGAGGTGGTGTTATGACCTGGGGGTGGGGGGACTTGCATCCTTGTGAAGTTGGCAAGGTGGGAGGAGGTTTGCTCACTTTCATTGTGATGGAGCAACATTGCTGGGAAACCCTCTCAGCACATCTGCAGGAGAGAAACCTTTTGTGACCAGGCATATTGAATAAATTAAAAAAAAAAACAAGAAGAAAGCCTGGTCAGGATTTGGAGGAATGGAGAGATTTTGTAGTCACATGCCCTTGTTCTTTTTTTCCTTGGTGGCATCATTTTATTGTTCACTCTTCATATGTATTTATCAGTTTCTATTTTTTTTTAATGTGAACCACCTTTGCATAAATAAAACCTCGGTTATGACCTTTAACCAAAACTGCCTTTGTTAAATTAAAAAAATGACAACACAAATATTAATTATTAAGAATCTTTATATACCCTTTTGATAGACTGGTTCACAAAGCAGTTTACATAGAGATAAATTGATAAACGGTTCTCTGTCCCCAAAGAAGTTCTCTGTCCCCAAATGGTTCTCTGTCACATTCTCACAAAGAAGAAATCAACAGAAAGGCCACTGGAAAAAAGGCCACGACTGCGGGTGAAGAGGGACAGTCGCTCTCCCCCTGCTTTAAAAGGCGCCCCTTTGCCAAAACCACCAAAAGGAATTTTATCAGGGGGTACAGTGTTTTTTGTGGCCCTTTCCCAAAGGGGGAGAGGAGGGGTGGTGTAGAGCAGGGAAAAGACAGCTGGAAAAGTATTTGGATCCCAGGTCTATTGGGCTTCCCAATTTGGAGCCCAGGTCTAACCCCCCCCCCCAGGTGTGGTGTCAGCAGCCAAGTACAGTAATATGGAAAACCAAACACACTCCTAAGTCTCTCTAAAACCTTTTAGTTATAGTAAATAAGATGCAGCCTCATGCCCACTGTCGTGTCCCCAGCATCCTGCGCAGGCAATGAGTCCTGGTGAGAAGGGAAAATGTCAGATCCCAGGAAATTTCTGAGCCCCCCCTTGGAATGCAGAGAGTGCTTCTCAGCTGTGCTTGGAGGGGTTGCTTCTTTGCCTGGAAGTGCTGCTGTGGCACCTTGCATATGGCTGGACAACACCTTATGTACAACCTTAGTAGTTGGTTTATCCTAACACTGCCTTGGGATACTACCCTCAGGCAGATTTGCAAGTAAGGTGTAAATGAAGGGTAGTGAATAGGACTGTTCCTGTTTGTGCTGTGAAGAGGTTCTTGGCATTCATGGTCTTACTATTCACATGGTATCACTATGGTATCACAATACAAGTTTCCACTGCTACTGATGGCCTCACCATCACCATTCATTCTTTCTGGTGTGTATATCCTGTGCTGGGAGGAGAGTGAGCAGCAAGAAGAGGAAGATTTTCTCTTTTAAAATAAAGGATGCTTGTTCTGAGGAAGGGAGAGGAAGTGCAAAAGCATCCCTTTAAAAAAAAAAAAAAGATCTTTGTGTGGGGAATAACATGAGGATAATATCCACAAGGAAGTGGCAAAGGCACTTTCTCTGTTGTTGCTGACACATCACTTTGGGACCCTCAACCAGAGTTGACCCAAGATTTCCTGGACGTGAGGTGAGGCCAAAGGCTGCCCTTCCCTTAACTGGTGAGGCAAGTGAGGAAGAGTGGAGGAGGGCAAGTGCACCAAGAGTCTCAACCCCACCACTTTCCTCTCCTCTGCACCTCCTCTTCTGCTCTGCCTCCCACTTCCTTTTGCAGACCAGGGAATGACAGCAGCAGCAATGCAGGAGAGTGGGCGGATGGAGGTGGGTCTCCCACACCAGTCTACTTCCTGAGGCACCCACTTCAGTTAGCCTCAGGGAGGGGCCAGACCTGCCTTCAACACTCCCCTTTTCCACCAGTGCTCATTTGTTTTTGAGAGTCCAGCTGCCATTTCGGTCAAGCCGTTGCAGTCCTGTTTTGTTTTTGTTTTCCTAATGTGCATCATGTTAGGAATTTCTGGAGACCCTGCCAAAATCTCCAGGATTGCTTTGAGGAGTCACCTGGGGATCATCCAGTGGCGTAGCGAAGCCATTTGCTGCCCAGTGCAAAGAACATTTTGTAGCCCCCTCCCCCCCCGCAACAAAATCAAATTTAATTAATTAAATTGGGTCTTTTTTATTAAATAGAGTGAGAAATATTAACTAACATTTTGAAAAAGCAAGTATTTGTTGAAAGTTAGGATTGGGCCATAAGTAGTATGAATTAAAACTAAGTTGAGTTATTTATCTACCTATTTAATTTTTCATCCCACTCTCTTCTGAGGGGCATCCAAAGTGGCTTACAATTTGAACATATATACATCTAAAATAAAATGGTAGAATGCAATGTAAAAAAGCAGCAAACAGTCACAGGCTTTATGGATGAACACATAAGCACATAAGATACAATAAATCATAAAACCATCCATAAACTTAGCAGGTGTCAGGCGCTGGAGAAGACTGAAATTTGAAGGCTTGCTGAAATAGAAATGTTCTTAGAGATCACTGGAGGCTTCTAAAAAGGGAGGAAACCAAAGGGGCCCTCTTTCAAACCACCACCCCTCTTACTTCCACAAATCTAAAAGGCATCTCTAATTTAGAGCCCAATCCTGTGCCTGTCTACTCAGAAGTAAGTCCCATTATAGTCAATGGAGCTGACTCCCAGGAAAGTGTGCATATACAGTTTGAAAGGTGCAGGGAGCTGGAGACAATCCTAAGAGCCAGCAGCTCACCTTTAGGAACTGGAGTAGAATAGGGATCGATGAATGACAAATAAATGATGAGATGATGATGATTACTGAGAGGCCAGGCCAGGCCTGCTCTGAGTGCCAGGTGATGCTCAGTGCTCCTGCAGCTTGCCTTGTGTGGGTTGCCTCTTGCCTCTTCAGGTTCCTGTGCAGGGAACTCATCACAGCCAGCCAGCCAACTGAGAGCCCAATCCTAAGCATGCCTACTTGGAAGTCAGTTCCATTATAGTCAATGGGGCTTACTCTCAGGAAAGTGTGCATATGATTGCAGTCTTGGAGCCCAAACCTATGCTTGCCTACTTGGAAGTCAGTCCCATTATAGTCAATGGGGCTCACTCCCAGGAAAGTGTGGATAAGATTTCACTGTTTAAAAGCCCGAGTGTGACGTCACTTCTGATTATGACATCATTTCCGAGGCATCATTTTGAGCTTGGCAATGGGCTACACAATCATGAGCTATGCCACTGCTGGAAGTGTCCTTCCAAAATCCAGAAGTGGCTGCTGGAGGCTTTGCAGGCCATTCCAAGGCTCATAGAGTTGGATGCAACCTTGCGTGACCAGCTGGAGGCTTCCTCTAGTGCCAGCAGGAGGGTCACAACCCACTGCAGAGGAATAAAGGGGGATTGCAGCGCAAGAGAGTTTGGGCATCGCTGAATGAAATGATGGTGTTATATGTTGCCACGAACGTGTGATTGTCTCTTGGAGAATGAAGCTGGAGGAGGAGGAGGAAATTCCTGGACACGGAGCAAAGAGCAGATTTCATGCAACTTAGTTTTGATGCCTGCCTGAGAGTTGAGAGGCCTTTGCAGAGCTGGAAAAAAGGCTCTGGCTGTCAAATGGCTCTCTATTACTGGAGATACTCAAGTACAAGATGATCTCACAGATAAGCCCAGCCAAAAAATCAAGGACTTATCTGTGACCCTCTGTTAAATCCGGGATGGGGCAGGAACTTACCAGGAATTGTTCTGAGGCAGCAGCAAAATGTCCAACAGAAAAAGGAGCCATTTGTCTTCTTCTCCAAGCAGGAAGGGAGATGAAGCAGGAAGGGAGTGGAACCTGCAGGCTCTGCGCTGGGCATGGAGCTGAACTTCCCTACAGCAGCCCTCACACAGACTGCAATTCCTCAAGCGCCTTCATTTTCCTGACTGTTTGGTGAAGAAGCGAAAATGGCTACAGTTTTTTTCCTTTGCTTTTGTGGCTGCCTCAGAACAATCAATGGGAAGTCAAACTGCTTCTTCCCCCCCACCCGCCTGTGTCCTGCTTCTCAGTCCTGCTCCCAACCCCACATCACCCAGCAACTGCTTCCAGAAGCTTTATTTACTGCACTGACCCATGTGTCATTTGAGCCTCTTTTTAGGGCTAATTTCAAGGCATACGTTTTGACATGCACGTTGGGGGAAGAATACCAGGCAAATCTCTAACAAAAACCCTTGACTTCCGACGGACAGAATTCCCCCAAATGAGGAGGCTGGTTAGAAGGAGGTTGAAAGGTTGAAAGGGAGGGTAAAAAGAGTCCAATCTCTCCAGAGTGCATGGAGGCTGCTTAAAACAACAGTAATAGAGGCCCAGCAGAGGTGTATACCGCAAAGAAAGAAGGGTTCCACTAAATCTAGGAGGGTGCCCACATGGCTAACCAGCCAAGTTAGAGAGGCTGTGAAGGGCAAGGAAGCTTCCTTCCGTAAATGGAAGTCTTGCCCTAATGAGGAGAATAAAAAGGAACATAAACTGTGGCAAAAGAAATGTAAGAAGGTGATACGGGAGGCCAAGCAAGACTATGAGGAACGCATGGCCAGCAACATTAAGGGGAATAATAAAAGCTTCTTCAAATATGTTAGAAGCAGGAAACCCGCCAGAGAAGCGGTTGGCCCTCTGGATGGTGAGGGAGAGAAAGGGGAGATAAAAGGAGACGTAGAGATGGCAGAGAAATTAAATGAGTTCTTTGCATCTGTCTTCACTGCAGAAGACCTCAGGCAGATACCGCTGGCCAAACGGCCCCTCCTGACTGAGGAGTTAAGTCAGATAGAGGTTAAAAGAGAAGATGTTTCAGACCTCATTGATAAATTAAAGATCAAAGTCACCGGGCCCTGATGGCATCCACCCAAGAGTTATTAAGGAATTGAAGAATGAAGTTGCAGATCTCTTGACTAAGGTATGCAACTTGTCCCTCAAAACGGCCACGGTGCCAGAAGCTTGGAGGATAGCAAATGTCACACCTATTTTTAAAAAGGGAAAGAGGGGGGACCCGGGAAACTATAGGCCGGTCAGCCTAACATCCATACCAGGTAAAATGGTGGAATGCCTCATCAAAGATAGGATCTCAAAACACATAGACGAACAGGCCTTGCTGAGGGAGAGTCAGCATGGCTTCTGTAAGGGTAAGTCTTGCCTCACAAACCTTATAGAATACTTTGAAAAGGTCAAAAGGCATGTGGATGTGGGAGAACCCGTGGACATTATATATCTGGACTTTCAGAAGGCGTTTGACACGGTCCCTCACCAAAGGCTACTGAAAAAACTCCACAGTCAGGGAATTAGAGGACAGGTCCTCTCGTGGATTGAGCACTGGTTGGAGGCCAGGAAGCAGAGAGTGGGTGCCAATGGGCAATTTTCACAATGGAGAGAGGTTAAAAGCGGTGTGCCCCAAGGATCTGTCCTGGGACCGGTGCTTTTCAACCTCTTCATAAATGACCTGGAGACAGGGGTGAGCAGTGAGGTGGCTAAGTTTGCAGACAACACCAAACGTTTCCGAGTGGTAAAGACCAGAAGTGATTGTGAGGAGCTCCAGAAGGATCTCTCCAGACTGGCAGAATGGGCAGCAAAATGGCAGATGCGCTTCAATGTCAATAAGTGTAAAGTCATGCACATTGGGGCAAAAAATCAAAACTTTAGATATAGGCTGATGGGTTCTTAGCTGTCTGTGACAGATCAGGAGAGAGATCTTGGGTTGGTGGTGGACAGGTTGATGAAAGTGTCGACCCAATGTGCGGCGGCAGTGAAGAAGGTCAATTCTATGCTTGGGATCATTAGGAAGGGTATTGAGAACAAAGCGGCTAGTATTATAATGCCGTTGTACAAATCTATGGTAAGGCCACACCTGGAGTATTGTGTCCAGTTCTGGTCGCCGCATCTCAAAAAAGACATAGTGGAAATGGAAAAGGTGCAAAAGAGAGCGACTAAGATGATTACGGGGCTGGGGCACCTTCCTTATGAGGAAAGGCTACGGCGTTTGGGCCTCTTCAGCCTAGAAAAGAGACGCCTGAGGGGGGACATGATTGAGACATACAAAATTATGCAGGGGATGGACAGAGTGGATAGGGAGATGCTCTTTACACTCTCACATAATACCAGAACCAGGGAACATCCACTAAAATTGAGTGTTGGGCGGGTTAGGACAGACAAAAGAAAATATTTCTTTACTCAGCGTGTGGTCGGTCTGTGGAACTCCTTGCCACAGGATGTGGTGCTGGTGTCTAGCCTAGATGCCTTTAAAAGGGGATTGGACAAGTTTCTGGAGGAAAAATCCATTATGGGATACAAGCCATGATGTGTATGCGCAACCTCCTGATTTTAGAAATGGGTTATGTCAGAATGCCAGATGCAAGGGAGGGCACCAGGATGAGGTCTCTTGTTATCTGGTGTGCTCCCTGGGGCATTTGGTGGGCCGCTGTGAGATACAGGAAGCTGGACTAGATGGGCCTATGGCCTGATCCAGTGGGGCTGTTCTTATGTTCTTATACATTTTACCATTTAAAATGCGCATAGACGGCACTTTCTTGTTGATCACTCTGGCCTGAAAAGAGACACCAGCAAAGCCTGAGAAGACCATCCTGGACTGCCTCAGGGAGAAAGTCTCAGGTGGCCTTTACTATACAAAAAAAAGGGGGGGGGAGGAGGGTGTCTCTGCAGAAGGAGGCTCCTTAGTGAGAATAGAAATGGACTTCTGCGTCAGCATCGGAAAAAGCCACCTGTCCCTCAGCACAGTTCCGAGTCACTCGGATCCTCTTGAGCTCCTTCCTCAAGGGCAGAGGAGTGTCAGCAGGGGGATTAAAAACATCTCTACTGACCTCCCCACTTCCCCACAGCCCAGATCCCTTCCTCAGGACTAAGATCTAAGTGACCCTTTCTCCTCACAGACTTTATGGCAACCCCCACAGTCCACCCTCCCTCCGCTCCCACAGTGATCTCCCAGAAGTGTCTGCCTGCTGTGAATCCCTCCTGGCCCAACACAACAGGCCAGAAGTCAAATCTCTCAGGATAGCCAGGCAGATCTTGCCATTCATCTTCCCATCACACACTTTTGCAATCTTCAGACAGGATGAGTTGGGGGTGAGCCGTGTCCCTCTGCTGAATGGTCTCTCTGCACTGGGGGCAGGAGGCTGCTGCCTCCTCCTGCTCCCCCCAGCTCTGGGCCAGGCAGGCTTGGCAGAAGTTGTGCCCACACTGCGATGGTCACTAGATCCCTGAAATAATCCAGGCAGATGGGGCAGGTGGCTTCCTCGCAGAGAGCCTGGATGTCCCCCGCAGCTGCCATGGCTCCTGGTACAAGGAAACAGGAGTCACTTTCATTTTCTCTTCTGGGGGGTGGGGGGGTTCCCCTCCTGGAAAGGACTGGAGATCCTGCCGCTGATGTGAGATGTTAACCCTGTCAGCCTGAAACGACTCTGAAAGCCTCTGAATCAGTGGTGGGATTCAGGCGGTTTGTGCCTATTATTAACATTATTATTAATTAACAGTATTTATATACCGCTTTTCAACTAAAAGTTCACAAAGCGGTTTACAGAGAAAAATCAAATAACAAATGCCTATTCTGTAGAACCGTTTCCTATTGTACGTCTTGGTTCTGCGAGCCATTTGTTAAAGAGCGCCGGCTGCGCCGCTCACAGGGGCTGGAGGGCGAGCGGCAGCTGCGCACCATGTGGCCTCGTGCGGGCGCCCGATTGCCCGCAGCTGAGCGCCTGGCGCCGGGGAGCGCGCGCCTTGAAAGGTCCCTGTGAGAGCCTTGCTGCACCTGCGCAGGCTCCGGAGCGCCTCTCAAGCCCAGCCCCACGCGCCTCCTGCCAGCCTGTAGGCGGGCGCCAACTCTGCAGCGCGCGAGCGGGGGGGGGCTCCTGCGCCCCCTTCCTCCCCCACTCCGAAGCGCCACCCTCTCCATTCGCTCTCCAGCCTGCTGCTCCGGCAGCCGCTCACCCTGGGCAGAGGTGGGTCTCTCGGCTCCCCCTCAGCCGGGGCAGCCCCTTGGGATGCTGCGCCCTCGGCCCGCTCCGCCCCGCGCCACCCAAGGCTGCTGCCGCGCGCCCCTGCGTCCCGGGCATCTTCTCTTCTCAAAGAGTGGCAGAGGCGCCCGCAGCCTGTGCGGGGTCCGAGGCAGCCACGGCTCCCGCCACCCCGGAGGGACCCCCGCGAGCAGCGCTGGCTGCTCCTCACTTACATGGGAGTAAGCCCTGTTGACTATTCTGGGGCTTACTTCTGAGTAGACATGCATGGGATTCTGAGTGAGTGAGAACGAGGGAGCCAGAAGCAGGTAGGAAGTGAGGAAGTCTGCTGAGGCCGCCAACCAAGGGACTGGCTGGCTGAAGAGGGTCCTTGAAAGTCCCTTTTCCTTGCCTGCAACTTCCCAAAGTGACCCTCCCTGAGTTGCCTTCCCCATCAAGACATTTCTTGCCTGTTAGAGTTGAGCCACAATCCCTTCCACACTTACCAGGGAGTAAGCCCCATTGACTAAAATGGGGTTTACATCTGAGTAGTCATGGCTAGGATTGGGCTTTTGGTCACGCTCTTTTTTTTTCTTAAATACACTAGTAGGCAATTGGTGCTTCTCTTCTCCGCACCCCACTTCCTCCCACAGGCACATTCCCCCCCAAACTCATAATCCCAGTTAACACCTCTTACTTTCCCTCCCCTTACTCCTCCCTACCTTCCAAATGTCCAGACTCAGTTGCCTCACATTCTCTCTCTCTCTTCTCTGTCCCCTGTCAAATCCTGCACTTGTTCCAATCATGTCTCCTCCCTGCCCCTCACCCACATTTCTCCACTACATGCTCAGCCTGACCTCTCTTTGCCAGCACTTTCTGGCACCACACTTGGGTAGCAATTTGATCACCCTGCTTCAGAACATTTTCCTCCTTTCCAGAAACCAAACACATGTCCCTCTCCAAGTTCTTGTGAATTTCTTTGTCATGTAATGATTTGATTCTGTTAATTAAAATTTATTGTAATGTAGTAATTTAATGTCACTAAAAAACTGGTAGTCAAGGATCCAATAAGGTGTTAATATGAGTCAGCTCTCATTTCCATGTCTCATAATACACTTACACCTGCTAAGTGGGTATAGCGGTTATATATATGCAGTTACGTCAGGAGTGCTTCCAGTATTCCTTGAGTATGGGAATCGCCAAAGAGTTTGGGCATCACTGGTTGAGATGATGGTATTGTTTGTTGCCCTGAACGTGTGATGGTCTCTTTGAGAAAGAAGCTGGAGGAGGAGGAGGGAATTCTGGGACAGAGCAAAGAGCAGATTTCATGCCATTTAATTTTGATGACTTCCTGAAGGAGGTGAGAGGCCTTTGCAGAGCTGGAAAAGAGGCTCTGGCTGCCAAGCCGCTCCTAATCACTGCAGCCCCTTGAGCAAAAGTCAATCTCACAAATAAACTGAGTCAAAAAAACAATGAGTTTTCTGTGAGGCTTCGATCAATGGGGGAGGGGATGAGGGGCTTACTGGGAATTGTTCTGAGGCAGCAGCAAAAAGCTCAAAAGAAAAAAAGGAGTCATTTGTCTTCTTCTCCAGACAGGAAGGGAGATGAAGGTGCTGGTGGAACCTGCAGGTTTTGTGCAGAGCAGGGTACTGAACTTCCACAGCAGCAGCCCTCACACAGACCACAATCCCAAAAGCACCTTCATTTTCCTGCCTGTTTGGAGAAGAAGCTAAACAGTTACATTTTTTCTTTGCTTTCTGTGGCTGCCTCAGAAGAATCACAGGTAAGTAGAAGTGCTCCTTCCCCCCACCCCCTGCGTCCTGCTTCTCAGTCCTGCTCCCCCCACCTCACCCAGCAGCTACTCCCAGACTCTGTCCTGACCTCCCCACCTGCCCACAGCAAGTCCTTCCTCAGGACTCATCTGAGCCCAGCCCTTTCTCCTCACTGACCTTCTGGCAAGCCCCACAGCCCACGTTCTCTCACCTCCCATATTGACCCCTGTATACGTCAACCCGCTTTCAGGGTCAGTTTAAGGCACAAATTCTACCACTTGCACACATGTATAGATGGCACTTTCTTGTCAATCACTCTGGTTTGGTCTGGAAAGGAAAACCAGCAGAGCCTGAGAAGAAGATCCTGCGACTGCCTCAGGGAGAGAGTCTCAGGTGGGCTTTATCACCTAACACATAAAAGAAGGGGAGGAGGGTCTTTCCACAGAATGAGGCTCCTGAGTGAGTGTGGATATGGACTCCTGTGTCAGCATCAGAAAAGGCCACCCATCCCCCAGCACAGTCCAGAGTCACTCGGATCCTCTTGAGCTTCTGGCTCAGGGACAGAGGAGTATAAGCAGAGTCATTAAAAACTACATACTGACCTCCCCTCTTCCCCACAGCCCAGATCCCTTCCTCAGGACTAATACTTAACTCGCCCTTTCTCCTCACAGACCTTCTGGCCACCCCTACAGCCCACCATCCCTCCCCTCCCACAGTGACCTCCCAGAAGTGTCTGCCTGCTGTGAAGCCCTCACGGCCCAGCACAAAAGCATAACTGTCAAATCTCTCAGGATTGTCGGGCAGATCTTGACATTCATCTTCCCGTCTCACACTCTTGCGGTCCTCGGACAGGACGAGTCGGGGATGAGCCGTGTCTGGATCCAGAGTCACCTTTGCTGTTGGGTGGAGGGAGGGGAGGAAAGAGTCAAGATCAGCCTGGAGACCATCCTGAGGAAATCAGCCTCAGAGGGACCTCCGGAAGCGAGAGGGCGGCCTAGAGCATCAGTCCCCAGAGAGACCTCTGGAAACGAGAGGGCGGCCTAGAGCGTCAGTCCTCAGAGAGGCCTCCGGAAGCGAGAGGGCTGCCTAGAGTGTCAGTCCTCAGAGAGACCTCTGGAAACGAGAGGGCAGCCTAGAGCGTCAGTCCTCAGAGAGACCTCTGGAAGTGAAAGGGCGGCCTAGAGCGTCAGTCCTCAGAGAGACCTCCAGAAGTGAAAGGGCGGCCTAGAGTGTCAGTCCTCAGAGAGACCTCCGGAAGTGACAGTGCGGCCTAGAGCGTGATGCTTGACGCTCTAGCCCAGGTGCCCTTGTCCTCTAGCTTCCTTGGAGAGGCCTCCAGCATCCCCAAACCTCAGCTGCCTCCTTTGCCCCCCCCCTTTTTTTCCAAATTGGGAAGGGAGGAGGAAGCCACATGGAAGTCATTACTTCCAGGTCACGGGTGGGGGCAGAAAAGGGGTGGGGGCAAGGGGTGTGGGGGGGTGGAAAACTGGGGGTTGCACCAGGTGCTGGGACCACCAAGTGCGCCACTGATTTTTCTCCCCCTTCCTTTCAGTCCTGCACCGTGGCAAGTCCTGTCTACCATCTGCCTCCTTGCACATCATTCCTCATTACCTGGGAATTGCTCCATGACTCCATCCAGAAGGGGTTTTACATCACGGAATCCCCGGATTCTGCAGGTGAGCTCAGGAGGAAAAGCCATAGGATTCTCAGACACTTCCTTCTTCTCAGACCTGGTGTGGAGAAAAAAAAATCTGATTCCCAAATCCACACAATCAGAGAGATTTCTGGAGGTTCTGGGACCCAGGACAAATCCCCTTTTCCATCCCCCACCTTTGACCCAGAAGTAATTGCAGTAAAAAGAGGGGATTGCCTGATCAGCGCTATGGGGTCACTCAGCAGCAGCGCCCAGGAGGTGCCACCCACTTCCCCACCTCCTGGAATGGCACTAGCCTCCTGGGCACCACTTCTGAGCAGCCTCAAAGCGCTCTAGTCAAGCAGCCTTTGTGCCCTCAGAAGGGGCCTGGAAGGGTCCTCGGAGCCTGAGAAATGGGAGGAGGTCGTGTCACTTCTCACCACCCTGGAGTTAACCGCCTTCCCTGGTGTTAAAGGGGAGAAGAGCAGAGGCAGTGCTGAGCTCCTCTCAGGTCACACAGCTGAGCGCTGACACCGCTCTCCTCCCCTTTAACGCAAGGAGAGGGGGAGATCCTCACGGCCGCATCTGAAGGCCCCTCTCTTCGCCTTTCACAAGAGAGGAGGAACCATTCAGAGAGTGAATGCGCTCCTGCAGCCATTTTTGGCTCAGCTCTTGTAGTATAGGGGGGCGTCTCGCAGGGGCGTGTCACAGCAGCGCCCCCCCAGTGCAGTGCCTGAGGCATTTGTTCTGCTTGCCCCCCTCTAAGTACGCCATTGCATCCAATCTGAAATTACTGACTGGAACAAAAGGACAGCATGGAGAAAAACAAAAGAGTAGAAATCCTGCAGGCAGAAGCAAGACACACTGGGGGTGCTTTGGGGAGGAGGCTTTATATAGTGATGGCAACATGAATAGAGAATACAGCAGGTACACAAACACCTCACAGCAATGTTTCACTGAAGGAACACAGAGGTCTGGCAGCTCTGCTGCCTGTTCCAAAGAGACAGAATGGTGGAGGGTGGGGAGTCCTACACTCTCTCCCCAGAAGCCCTTGGAGAGCCACATTCTTCACAGCCCTTCCCAGCATCAGGAAGCAAGAAGGGAAAGGAGTGGGATCCACGTACCTCTGCAAGGTCTTTCTAATATCCTGAAAAGAAAAGAAAGAGAACTCAGCACCTCCACAAGGAAGACCCTGGACGGAGATGCTCTCTGGTCCTCCAATGTTCATTTGGCAGGGATCTGTCTTGCACATGCCATACAAGGACTAAGCTTTTAGCAGCTCAGCATGTTAGTGGATCCATCACATACCCCAGCACCGGTAAGTCAGCATATGGGGTTGGAGGGTGGTGAGACGTGATGGAAATGGGTTGGGGCAGGGGAGGTGGTGGGGTGAAAATGGAAATGGTAGGAGGTGATCAAAGTGGTGGTGACACAGCTGATATCTTATCCAGGCCTCCATCTCATGCTCCAGCAAAATAGCTGGTACAGGTCAAAGTACATCTGGCACCAGGGGCATTTCCCTGGAGTAAGAACAAATGTTCCTTTACCAAAAAAAGACATCTGCAAATGCCCCTTTGCTGGGGGCTCAAGCAGTGCAGGTGAACTGGCAGGGGTGGGGGAAGGAAGGATAGGATTGGGCTGTACTGTCACTATGGGGGGGGGTCACCGTGCAAGTTTTTGCTGGCGCCTGAACATGCTGCACAAGCCACCCTTCTAGCCATTCTGGGCATCAGAGCAAAAGGAAGAGACAATTCCATTTTTCTCTAGCTGCCCAGAATGGCTCCAAAAGGGAGGAGGAGGGCCCACTTCCGTGGCACATTCAGACACCTGCAAAATGTAGCACTGAGACCCCCTGTGTTTCTCCTGGTCTATCTCTATTGACCAGGCAGGTCAATAACCAACTGACCCTGAGAATTTCCCTAGACCTACCACTAGCAGCCAGCCAGGGCAATAAACCAATCCACCTGGTAGGCAGCTAATGGTTCTATAACACCAACTTGGACCCAAATCCGAACCCACTTTCCAGCACTGGCATAGCTGTGCCAATAGGACATGTACTGCATCCTGCAGTTGGGGATGCAGTCACGGAGGCTTCCTGAAAGTAAGGGAAAGTTTGTTCCCTTACCTTGGAGCTGCACTGCTCTTATGTCAGTGTTGGAAACTGGGTTAGGATTGCGCCCTGAGTGTACAGAATAACAACCCATTATCACAAGGGGATACTTAATGCCAAGCAGCTTCTGACCCAACCTGGGGCTTAGTTCTAGCCAGAGGCACTACAGTCAAACAATAGCTTCAACAGGGCATCTATGTAACAAATGGATAAATGGCCACCACAGAATTTTGATACATCCCCAACCCCCTCTTGTACTCAGTAAGATACCTCTGTAAAAGTAGTTTTATTTAGGAATTTGACTTGCCCTGGTACCATTCCAGTTAGACTGCTGTAATGCACTATACATGGACCTCCCCTTGACAGCACAGGCAGTCCGTGGAGCTCAGCAGACCTTACCTGCAGGAATTCGCTGGCCGGCTGCTGACACTTCTCCTCCATCTCCTGGATGAGATTTCCCAGGGAGGAGAGTTCCCTGCAGAGTCTGGCCATGTGCTCGTCCCTCCTTCTTGCAATCTCCTTCTCCACCTCTTCCATCTGGGCCAGGAGGCTTTTCTCCTCTTCTTCCAGGAACTGGTGTATTTGTCGAAACTCAGCCTTGGTCTTTTGTCTCTTTTCTTCTGTTTGGTTCTGCAACAGGTAGATAGGAAGAAAAGCATGGCAGACCAAAGAATTGACAGTTCAATCCAATGCTTTCCAGGGCCCAGGGCTGCAGCGGAGCCAAAATGGCTACCACTGCGTCCCATGGGGCTGGGAAGCAGTGCTGGGGTACTCGGGAAAGGGAGCTTACAGACCTTTACCCCATGTAATCACCAGGAGGCCCTAATAGGTCTCCTTGGATCTGTGCCCAATATTGTGTGGTCACAGATTCAACGATACCCATGTCGGGTCTCCTGGGCCAGTAGGGGGGTGAGGGTATGTTGGCAGAGACTGTTGCCATCTTCACCCCCCACCTCACTCCCTCCTCCTGCCACACCTTCCCCAGCTCAGAACACCACCACCCTGTCCAGACTTACCACTCCGTCATCTGGTGCTCACCTGGAGTGGTAGGCGGTAATCTCCAGTCCACTGTCTGGTGCTGGATCAGCACAGGCTCTTGTTGAGCCAGCTCCAGCACCAGACTGGTGCAGACCGCTGCAGGCTTGCGTAACAGCACATTTGCAACACTGTACGCTGGTGCTGGGTTGATGCAAGCCCAATTGGATTGGGTTACGAGTCTGTCCTTGCAGAACCATAAGGTCAAACTTGATAGGAAGGGCATTTCTGAGTTTTCACAGAGCTCAAATCAATATTTAGTCATGAAAGAGTTTCCTAAAAACCTGAAAGGGTCCACTTTCAGAACGGCCGTGCAAAGAAAATGAGGCCATTCCAGCCATGGAGGATTAGAACAGGAGAGCTGCCTCCTGCCCTTGGACTCCTGCATGCTCTATTCCGTGTCTCCAGAAACAGGTTCAGGTATCTTTGAACTGCCCAACAATCGTAACACTTACCAGCAGATCTTGGCTTTCCTTTTCTGCGCCTGCTTTATATGCCAGGAGTTTTTCTCTTTCTGCCCTCAAGATCTCCAGCCTGCTACTGATCTGATCCTGGTGAGAAATGAAAGATCAAGTTTATTTCCTTTGGAGAGATGACTGATATTTACACACACAAACACAGACAAAAGCTCAGAGACAGACAGGTGGGATCAAGTGAACTCTTCCCTGCACCAAACTCCTGTATTTTCCAGCAGCCCCCTTGTTACGTGAAAATCCCCTTTTCCTTTAGTGGTGATTTTCTCTCTATTTGGTTATGTTTTATGGACTAAAAAATATGCAGGTTAAACCTCAGCACACAGGCCACAATCAGGTCAAGTCACAAGCGTACACAACATCCATCTCTCTAGGAACAAGTCTGGCATCTTAAATTCACCTCCCTAGGAAGACGTCTGGCATAGTAAATCATTGTTTAAGTGTCTCCTATTCATTGTACTGTTTTAACAAAATCACTGTTTGCAAAAGTGTCTCCTAACTCAATCACTGTTTAAGTACTCTATGCAAATTTGAACTGCCTTCCTGGGTTGCTGTATTGTGTAAGTTCCCCCAGCTAGGAAGACAGTCATTTGACTCCACTGAATTTTGCTGATAATCCTTTCGATGTTTTACATATTCCAAGTACCCTGCTGGTGGTAGTAAGCAAGCTACCTGAGCTGTCTGGCTCAGACAGCTGTCCGGCTCAGACAGCCAGCAAACCCCGTTTTAAAAGAGGGCTTCTGCCCACATGCTCTCTCTCTCTGCTCCCCCTCCAAGGACCAACACGCTGTGTTGAGTCAGAAAGTCCTCTACACAGGACTCTTCCCCCCACCCCAACTGCTCTACAGGACAGGTAACTATCTGGCGCCTGAAACTCTTTCCCTTCTTCCCCACCTTTTTCTCCCCCTTCTCTCCCCATCTTTAGTTAGCAACTGGGTTTGGCAGACCAGGGACCCCTAAAATCCTTCCCTACAACCTTTCCTTTTTCTAATTTCCTTGGATGTACCAAATACTCTTTACATGCAACCACCATGAAAGCTAGGTACACTAGATTCAAGTACTAGGACCAAGGAACATATACTTATCATTTTTCCATGTGCATTATGTTTACCTTGGTGCTTTTGTAATAAAGTTATAATCTTTTATTAAAAGTGATCTTTCTCCCAGTCTCCTCTCTAAGCTAAAGGGAATTTCTCTGTATTACGCCGTCTTGTTATCTAGCCTGCGATCCTGAGGTTCCAAAAAAGGGTAGTGTACTAATTCCCCTAAACAAAACAGCCCCTTTGGTAACACCCTAAGTCCCTCAGGGTCTTTATCCCATAATTCTAGAACTTCTGTTACAGTAATAGATCCAGTTAGAACTTGTTAAAAATTCTCTCAGGCAGGTCTGATGCTCAGGTAAAAGCTCGGCCTCAGTCTGACTGCAGTGGATACAGTTAAGAACTTTCTGTGTATCTGCACTTTCAGTTGTTGGAAATTTTTCCAGCCAGTATTTAGCACCAACTTGGACTGAAGCTCATTTTCAATGTGTTCTATTACTTGTATACTAATTTTTCCAGCAGGATGTGATGCCATTTAGCCTTGTTGCTGAGTGCCCTACTTCTGTTTGTGGCAAGTCTAGATGTCCCTGCCTGGTGCTGTCCTGCAGTGGCTGCCCTGGGGGTGGTCAAGCAGAGGGGGTCCTCCAGGGCCCGGCTATGAGTGTCTTTTTCCAGGCCTGGGAGGGGAGGGGTTAGGCTTCACCCATCACCTCCTTCTCCCACTCAGGTGGCATTCCTGTCCCACCCAGGCCTCCTTCCTCCTCCAGGAGGTTCCTCGGATCACTCCTCCTCCCCACATCCCACCCATCCTCCTTCTGGTCTTCTGAAAGTTTTTTCAAGTCCTCTATCACGCCGCACAGGCACCATCCCCTTTCTGCCTCTGGGGATCCCTTGCAGAAGCATCCAAGTCTGATCAGCATTTTTGGACTGCCCAGGATGTTCCTGGGCAGTTTCCAACACTGGCTGCTCTTCCGGCTAGTGGGAATGTGCCCTGAGTTCAGGCTTGGTTGTTCTGTGGCCATTAGTGCAGCTAATGAACGCGTATCCCATTGCGAAGCTCAAAATGATGCCTTGGAAGTGATGTCACAACTGAAAGTGAAATCCCGCCTGAACTTTTAAAAAGTGAAAATTGGGGGGAAACCTGCATCCCCCCCCCAGCAGGTCTCCACCCACTTGCTCTGCCATCTCCCCCCAGCCAGTGGCAGAGTTAAGGCATTTACCTAAAATTGAGTGTTGGGAGAGTTAGGACAGACAAAAGAAAATATTTCTTTACTCAGCATGCGGTTGGACTGTGGAACTCCTTGCCACAGGATGTGGTGATGGCATCTGGCCTGGATGCCTTTAAAAGGGGATTGGACAAGTTTCTGGAGGAAAAATCCATTATGGGTTACAAGCCATGATGGGTATGTGCAACCTCCTGATTTTAGAAATGGGCTTTGTCAGAATGCCAGATGCACGGGAGGGCACCAGGATGCAGGTCTCTTGTTGTCTGGTGTGCTCCCTGGGGCATTTAGTGGGCTGCTGTGAGATACAGGAAGCTGGACTAGATGGGCCTATGGCCTGATCCAGTGGGGCTGTTCTTATGTTCTTACCTGCTACCTGGATTCAAAGTAGATTTGTAGCCCCCCCCCAAGACAAAATCAAATTTAATTAAGAAAATAAATAAAACATGTATCCCTGATTGGTTCAAGTCAGTGTGATGGGGTGAAGGGGGACGGTTATTCTCCCTCTGCTTAATAAAAGGTGAGCACCACTTGAAAAGTGCCTCTTTACCCAGTTAGCAGGGGTAACTGTATTATGATACATGGGAACGAACGCTGATTCATATTAATACCTTATTGGTTCCATGCTTATTATGATAACATTGCAAAATGTCAATTACATAATAACATGTCATTGCCTCTCAGAACAATTAGTCTCATAGGTCCGTTTTGAGTTTAAAAATCCACTTTCTGTTCCATTAGGCAATTGAGTTTTCATTTTCTGGTTAAATGGCCATACCTTTTGAGAGAATAGAGATATTCCAATGTGGTTTGTTTCATTGCATTCTGCATGAAATGAGCTTTCCAAGGATATATGATGGTATTATTCATACATACAAAAATTTTCACAATTTTGGCCCCAAGCGTGAAGCTCAGCTTGTTGCCCCCCTTAAGCTTGATGCCCAGTGCAACTGCTACCCCCTGCACCTCCTTAGCTACGCCACTGCCTGGGGCAAATCTGGACATGCAAGAGTCCCATTTGTAGTAGGCCAAGAGTTTAATTTAAAGTGGAAAATTCTAATTTCTGTATTTGGCAGTGTGGCCTGGAGGCAGGGCCACCCCATCCAGGAGGCCAACTGAAGCAGTCGCCTGACGCAGCAGGTTGGTGGGGGACAGAGAGGAGGGGAAATGTGGAGGGGAGGAGAGTCCTGAGCCAGAACATGAGAGAGCCAAAGAAGCAAAAGCTGGCACATTATTGTGTAAGGGGGGGAGCACTTTGCATGCAGGCTCAGGCACCATCTGGTCTTGGACCAGCCCTGTCTGAAGGGGGGGAATCATGTGTTATAGCATTTTGCAAAAAACAAGCACATGCTTTGGGTCAGACTTAATCCAGGTATGTGTTGAATGTGACAACCTCCCAGTCATGGAGGTGTGTGATTCTGTTTGGTTCAAGGAAGAATTGGATGTGGGGGGTCAGGCATAGGCAAACTTTGGGTCTTTTAGCAGGGGTGCTCCTGCAGCTCTGCCCCTTCTCCCCTCCCCCATCAAGATCCTCAGCTCTTTCCTACCTTGTACTCCTGGCAAGCCTCCTCCTGAGGAACCATCTTGTGGCTTTCATGCTCCCTGGAAGTGAAACACACCAGACAGATGGGGGCTTGGTGGTCCTTGCAGAAGAGCTTCAGGGGCTCCTGGTGCTTCTCGCAGACCCGCTCCGCTTCTCTGGCCCCCCCTTGCCCCCCAAAACGGAGCTTCCTGGCGATCTCCACCACGTTCTTCAGTGCCCGGTTTGGGATGAGGCTCTTTCTCTGAGCTGTTTCTCTGCAGTGGGGACAGGAGACCACCAGAGCATCATCTCCCTCCTCCTCCTCCTTCCCCCAGCTCTGGGCCAGGCAGGCTCTGCAGAAGTTGTGCCCACACTCCGCGATGATCACTGGGTCCCTGAAATACTCCAGGCAGATGGGACAAGTCAACTCATCGCAGAGGTCCTGGATGTCTCCTGCAGCTGCCATGGCTCCTGGCACAGGGAAGTCTAAGTCACTTTCGTTTCCTCCGCTTGAGTCTGCAGGGGGAGTTTCCCTTCCTGGAACTGACTCTGGGATCTCCTCTGACGTCACAAAAACAACTTTTGGAAAGCAGCAGGATGAGCTTCAAGGAAAGCTCTTTGGGGACATCAAGGGGCCTGATCAGCACCTCCTTGGCAGAATCAGTTTCCCCTGCAGTGAGATTTAACCCTTTCCAGCCTGAAACGACTCTGAAAGCTGCTGACTGAACCAGAACAGCAGGATCCCAGGAAGCCCCTCCTGTGCATAGACACCCTGCAGGGACTTCTGGTGTCAGGCACAATGCAAAGAGGAAGGAGACCCCCACAGCCCTCCCCAAGAGACCCCAAACATGGTGGGTCTCATCTGAAGTCCCCTCTGAAGTGGGATGTTTGGCCTGGATCTCCTCCCGGATCCTCTTTGGGGCTCTTTGCAGAGAAGGAGCCTCAGCCTGAGTTCAGCCCCTTCTGCATTCCGGATCTTACTCTGGGCACCCAAAGTATTACCCAAAGGAGCAGCAAGAGGGGATCAGACTCTGCCCCGGAAAAGTCCTCCCCCTTCTTGAGCGGTGATGGTACAACCTGCTCAACCCCTGAGCTGCATCTCCTCTCCAGGAAGAATAGAGAGTTTTACCAGGTTGGCATCAATGGAGGCCTGCAAACTGACTGGTAGGAGACTGAGGTAGGGAGGGGTTCTTGAGTATCGGTGATAATTAAGAGCCATTTGGAACATAACTCACAATCAGGAAGCGAAGAAACTCACAATTCACAAAGAAACAACTCACAATCGTGTCACACCAAGATTTTCCCCACTGAACAGGACTCCAGAAACACAGGAAAGACCTGCAGCCACAAGCCCCTCATTCCTGTCTCTAATCTGGGTCTGGGAAAGTGTGCCGTTCACCGCAACCAGCTCCACAATGGGCCACTGCAGTACTTTGTCACTCTGGAATTCTTCAAGCATTATCTATTTATTTTGAACAATTTGCATCCCGCCTGTTAAAACCAAAGCCTCACAACACAACCAGCAACAAAGCATTAAGAGCTTAAAATGTGCACAACAATTGTGCTAGCAGGTGACAACTAGATAGAAGTACAGCTAAAAGCACTGAACTAACTGCCCAGTCTTCTCCTCCTCCACTGGGGCCATTGCAGCTGCGCCAATGGAGCACTTACTGCATCCAATGGTGGGGGGGATTGGTACATTTTACTTACCCCCCCCAACCTATGGGTCTCCATGGACTAGCCATTTTGCTGGCATAAGTCTGAGGAGAGAAAAGGGGTGGGGCAGCCTGGGAAGGAGGGCTTAGGATCGGGCACACAGTGGGCACACCTTCTCCCTCTTCACCCCTTGCCCTCCCTCCCCCCATCCCAACTCCCCCTTGCCCTCCCACAACATGTCTCTGCCACTAACTTAGCAGTGCCAGTTGAGGGTTTGGGAGCCACTGCTGCGTCCACCACGCCACTGAGCATGCCATGCCCTACACTATGCCCATTTGTCGTCCAGCTTTCATGCCACCATAGGGGGTCTTGCACTATCGGAATGCTAGTTCTGGTATCACAAGGCCCTGATAGAATCGGGGCCTAAACCCCTCTCAGAAAATGTAACTTACTTAATGTAAGAGAGAGTTCATTGCTCACAGGTCCTCCTAGGCAAGGAATTCTAAAGCTGTGTTGTCACTACCAAGGAAGTCAGGAAATTTGCATTTAGAGTTAATCAGAGAGCAGGGCTTGGGAGCCTGTTTGTAGACCCCAAAGAAGTTCAGACAGGCCCAGGCAATACCTTGCAGTGGTGCTCATAGTTGCAACCGATGCAAACCCGGAATGCGGTCCCTGTCTGGATCATATCAGCATTCTGATTGGGCACCATGCAAAGTCATCCCTGTTCGGAGGACAGGGATGCTCTGGGCAGCCACGTTGTCTGCCTGCTGTCCCAGAAGGCCGTGCAACAGGACAGCCATGCAAATGAGACTGTCCAGAGCGACCCTGTCCCCCGATTGAGGGGAACGTCGCGTGGCGTCCTAGCAGAACCGAAAGGTCCACTCATCGGGCAGATGGATCAGCGCAAAAGTTGGATCCAGTCCCCGAGCCGCAGTTTGAGCGGCTCTTAAGGCAACTTGGTCCAAGGCCATATAGAAAGATTAATTCAGTTCAGTTCAGTTTTATTACGGTCACCGACCAGCATAAAAATAACAATACATTCAAAGTATACAACTGAACATACATACAACCCATCATGGCGTCCTAACATAGGCACTTAACAACATAAAATACTAACAATTAATAGACCTAAGTCTAGATGAGACTAAGTTTGGTCTAGTTATTGTGGATTGAACGGAGTCCAGTAACTGAGGAAGGTTCTTCTGAAAGTCTTCTAGTCCATATTGAATTAAAAACTTATTCAGAATATAAATACTCCTCTATGAGCAACCTGGAAGGCCCCACTCTCTTCCTCCTGATGCTAACTGCAGCGACTAAAAATTTACCCACCCTCCGTGTTACCTCTGGATTTGCATCTGATGGAAGAGAATGACTATAATCTTGACCTGGGCATTTGGTGAGCTCTTCTAACAGTGGGGAGATAAGGGATAACCGTATGTCCTTATAAAAAAATGCAATCCAGCAAAACATGACTGGTGGTTTCTGGTTGGTTTACCCCACAAGGACACAGTCACTCCAAAAATGGGACCTTCCGAAAGCATCCTTCCACTACAGCTGAGGGCAAACTATCACACCACCCCAATGTAAACGCCCTTCTGTGGCTTGGGATTTCTAAGTGGAAAAGGTAGGGAGCTGGGGCAGCTATATATCTGAGCTCCTCCTTGATACAAAACTTTCTGACATTATTAAGGTCTTCCTGGTGCTCTATGTCAAAGATCTGCTGCCTAATCCTGACTCCCACCTGAGCCAGTCCCATGTCAAACAAAAATGGCATGGACAATCCCAGAGAGGACAGTTTTTGTTCCTGCCCTTTAATCCACCTGGATTTATATTCATCTTGGAGGATTAGGGGAAAAATCCCTAATGGGTATAGGTGCAGTCTTAACCAGTAAGAGCAAATGGCTATCCAGACACAGGCCTCTATCCTAAACAGGCCTGATTCCAGATGTAAAATAGTGTTCGAGACAGTACTGGATATACTAAAGGCGACCCTAATAAACTTAGACTGGACATGCTCCATTATCATGATGTTGGGAAAAGGTCCCAAATGTGCTCCAAACAATAATTGGGCCATCACCTTTGCCTCATACAATTTAAGGGCTGCTGGCAGACACTGGGCTCCTTTACTTCGCATAAATTGGAGAATAGCAGAAGAGGTTTGCTGACCGCTTAACGCTACATATTCTCCATGGGCTTTCCTAGAACCATTTGTATGGAATACCACCCCCAAATATTTAAAGTGGGACACCTGCTCTATTTTATGGCCATCGGTCTTCCAGCACCGAATTTTTGGTTTCCTGGAGAAGGCCAAGATCTTAGTTTTACTATCATTCATCACCAGTTGATTTTCCTTGCAATACACATTCAGAGAGTTCAGAGCTCTTTTAAGGCCAATAGGTGTTCTAGAAAGAATAACTGCATCGTCTGCATAAAGTAAGATGGCAATAGGCCTCCCAGCTAATTTAGGCGGGTGGAAGTTGGGATTTTGTAGATGGTCAACCAACGAATTGATATAGAAATTAAAAAGAAGCGGGGCCAGACTACAGCCCTGCTTCACCCCCTTTTGAGTTGGTACCACTTTAGTGAGGTGACCCTGCAGACTGCATTTCACTTTTAGTGCAGTATCTCTATGCAAGGACTGTATAAGAAAAAGCAGGCACCAATCAATGTTAGTAGCCTTCAACTTCCCCCATAGTTTAGTTCTTGAGATGGAGTCGAAAGCAGCCTTTAAATCTATAAAGGCCACATAGAGGGAGATAGTTCTAGAGAACATATATTTCTCTACTAAATATTGAAGTACCATGTACTGGTCGATTGTGGATCAACCCTCCCTGAAACCTGCCTGCTCCTCTCCTATTATATTCTCTTGATTTAACCAGTCCTTGAACTTCTCCTGCAAATACTTTGCATACAATTTGCTGATAATATTGAGTAAACTTATAGGCCTAAAATTGGGGGTCATTTTTCTTCCCCTTTTTGAAAATAGGGAGAATAATTGCCATCCCCCAGTCTGTTGGTATGTGACCGGTTTTATCAATATAAGAAAAGAGCGAAGCCACTACTGGTGCCCACCAATCTAGATTGTTTTTAATTAACTCCTGGGGAATAAGGTCTTCTCTGGGAGCCTCTCCATCCTTCAACTGAGTGACCAAACTATGTATCTCTGATACGGTGACTGGAGGCCAAGGAGCAGTCTCCTCCAGATCACTTGGAGTCTCACTAGGGACAAAGTCTGGTTCATTATATAATTCATGGAAGTGCTTCTCCCAGATTCCTGGCTGTATATAGCAATCGGATAAATTTGGCCCGTAATTAGGTGCGTTCTTTATCAATCTCCAAAACCAACCTGAATTGTTGGCTCTGGCGGCCTGTATCAATCCTGCCCACTCATTTCTCACAGCCACTTTCTTTTTGTAGGTCACCAGCCTTTTATTGCTTTTCCATAACTGGATGTAGCCACAAGGCAGTGGAGGTTTGGGATCAGAATTTTCCTTCTCTCAGATGAGCTGCCTTCCCAGGCTAACAAGTCCCATCTACCCAGTGGCTGTTTAGTCGCCTCTTACGATAAGTACAGCCAAACCGAGGGCCTATTCTTATCCCCCAGCCCCCAGGGGTTAATGCTATGCTCTGCTATGCTAGGGGACATGTGCTTGGTGTAGCCCCTTCTACTAAGGAGATTATATGTTGTAATACTTTGGTCTGCCCTGGTATACCTGTAAACAGTTCAGGGAAGTTCTCTAAATTCTTACGAATCTCTACTTGTTGCGGGTAAGCTAGGTCCTCAGGTAGCTGGACATCATCTAAAGTTTCCGAATTTTCCGCTTGTGGGTCCAAGAGATCATCCTCTAGCTGGTCTGATTCTGTGCAAGCAATGGTACAAGTTTGTGGCTTGTTGGACCACTAAGGCCGAAATCGTTTCCAACTTTCCCACCCTGACATAGCTGTGTCAATGGGGCATGTGCTGCATCCTGCAGTTGGGGGGCAGTCACGGAGGCCTCCTCAGGGTAAGGGAATGTTTGATCCCTTACCTCAGAGCTGCATTTCACTTACCTCGATGCTGGAAAGTTGGTCAGGCTTGTGCCCTAAATATTCTAGACCATCTGATATTCTGTCGGTTTCATGAATACCCAATAATATACGCTATGCAAGTGATGAGAATGTCAAATAGATTGTGAGATTGTATGGCTGCCCACCACCAACCCAGCTGCTAGGTCTACAGAACAGGGATATTTTTGGGACATTCCAAAACGCTCTCCAAGAGAGGCTTTTATGGCCCCATCATTATCATTCCAGCAACTGTTATCTTTCCAGCGCCTTTTGCTGGCTTTTAAAGAGAACTTGGGGGGAAGCTGAACCAATAACCTGTTCTGACAATCGCTGATTCTATTGAAATATCGTATTATCTTGCTTGCCAGTGTCTTGATGATTTGTATCTCTAAGCTGTCCACAGTTCTGAATTTCCGAGACCTAGCAGAGGAAAAGCAGGATGGAGATTTGACAAAGAGATGACTCTCAATGCAATCCTACAGAGGTCTACTTAGAAGTAAGTCCCATTGTGGTCAGTGGGGCACACTCCCAGGAAAGTGTGTACAGCCTAAGCGGTAAGTCATTTAAGGTTGTGCGTATGTGTGAATTGATTCTGTCTTCCTACATATATGGAACGTACATTTGAATGCATGTCCAGTGTTTAATTCAAATTTTAAAAGCATTTTTTTGCAGGGAGGGTGGAGGCTTTCTTTCAAAATAAATGGGACTTTTTAATAATTCAGTTTCTGTGCTGCATTGGTTACTTTGTCACTCCAGAATGTAACTTGCATCTAGAGCTGAGACAGCATTCTTGTGTGCCTCTTGTGAACGAGTTGTGTGTGTCCCCCAGCCTCTCCCCTCCAATCACCTTCTCAGTTCTAGTTCATCAGACTCTGTGGCTGAATGGAAGCATCTGCTGTTTCATTTCTGGTTTGTGTCGCAGACCTGAATTTCCTGGTGGAAGCTGATGTTGCTGCAGCAGCCCACCCCCTGCTCTTCCTCAACATAGGGCGCAATCCTAACTCCTTATGTCAGTGCTTTCCAGCGCTGGCATAGCGGTGCCAATGGAACATGTGCTGCATCCTGAAGTTGGGTGTCACTCATAGAGGCCTCCTCAAAGTAGTTGTTCTCTTACTTCAGAGCTGCATTGCTGCTGGAAAGCACTGACATAAGGGGTTAGGATTGCGCCCATACTCACAATGGCCCCAATCCCTACCCAGTCTTTCCCCTCTTCGCTTCACTGCTTGCACCAACTTAGAAGCTCTGGGGAATGTAACAAAGATAGGCAGCCCACAGCCTAGTAGGATTTGTAGTCTTTTCCCATCCTCTCTCTCCCCTACCTTGGAACTGTAGCAGCCCTTCTTCCTAGGGCTTGATACTGTACTCTACTATAGAATGACTTAGGACAGTGGTTGTCAAAAGAAAGAAATAATATTTTTAATTTACAAGTAATATTTATTTGCAAAAAAAAAAAGTATAGCATCAAGGTTTGAGGGACATATAGCACAATTCTATGCATGTCTGCTCAGAAGTAAGTCCCATTGAATTCAATGGAACTTACTCCTAGGAATGGGTGTATAGGATTGCAGCCTTAGTTATGTTACCCAGTCTTCACCTGCCCCACTACCTGTTGTTGATAGACTTGGGGAAAAAAATACATCAGAAAAAAGACACTCAAACATTTATCTCCCTAAATTGACACAAATTATAAAATTCCAAATATTCTGGCTGCTGCCACCCTCCCCTCCCCTTCTTTCTCCCTCCTTCTGCCCGCCTCCATTGCCACCCTAAGAACATAAGAACACAAAAAGAGCCCCGCTGGATCAGGCCATAGGCCCCTCTAGGCCAGCTTCCTGTATCTCACGGTGGCCCACCAAATGCCCGAGGGAGTACACAAGAGCCCCCTTTGTACCCCTGGATAAAACTGTACACCGCTCCAAGGCCCTGTGCATTAGAACTGGAAAGAAGATGAACACCATTTCATTTTTCCAAGGAACCTCTTGGTTTCTTGGAGGGCTGGGTTTCCTCAGCTCCCTCCCAACTCTAGGGCTGTGCGGTGGACCAAAGGAACAGCAGCAGCAGCACCTCTTCCAACCTTCCTGGTGCAACTTATCTGGCAGTAACCACATGACATAATACGTCTTAACCCTGAACACTGTCTTGAAAGGATTTGATGGATATGGTGGGGGTATCTGTGCATTAAACAAATTCAGCAATCTCCTTCCCGCAATTCTCCAAAAATGTTGAGTAAAGAATACACAGAAGATGATCCTGTTGGGCTCAGAATACGATCTCACAGATACGGTGAGGGGAGATTTTCAGTAAAAAAAAAAAACTTATGTCATCCTTGGATAAGGGGGGGGGGGAAAGGAGGGACAACTTAGGGGTGTGTGAAATTCTTTGAAAATGACTTACCAGGAATTGTTCTGAGGGAGCAGCATAAAGTCCAAAAGAAAAAGGAGCCATATGCCTTCTTATCTAAGCAGGAAGGGAGATGAAGGTGCTGGTGGAAGCTGCAGGCTTTGTGCAGAGCACAAACTGAACTTCCCAGCAGCAACCCTCACAGGGACCTGTGCACAGGTGCTGAACTTCCACAGCAGCAACCCTCACACGGACCACAATCCCAAAACCACCTTCATTTTCCTGCCTGTTTAGAGAAGAAGCTAAACGGTTACATTTTTTCCTTGCTTTCTGTGGCTGCCTCAGAACATTCACAGACAAGTAAAAGTGCTCCTTCCCCCTGCCTCCTGTGTGCTGCTTCCCAGTCCTGCTCCCCCCACCTCACCCAGCAGCTACTCTTAGACTCTGTCCTGACCTCCCCACCTGCTCACAGCAAGTCCTTCCACAGGACTAATCTAAGCCCAGCCCTTTCTCCTCACAGACCCCACAGCAAACCCCACAGACCACGTTCCCTCACCTCCCACAGTGACCTCCCATATTGACCCCTGTATACGTCAACCCTCTTTCAGGGCCAGTTTAAGGCACAAATTCTACCACTTGCACACATGTATAGATGGCACTTTCTTGTCAATCGCTCTGGTCTGGAAAGGAAAACCAGCAGAGCCTGAGAAGAAGATCCTGCGACTGCCTCAGGGAGAGAGTCTCAGGTGGGCTTCAACACCTACCCAAAATAAGTGAAAAGTTCTGGGTGTGGTTCTTTGAGAACCACCAAGGAGTAAACTTCTGTATCCAACCTGAATCTGTCTTGAATCTGTAAATAGCTGTAAATAAAAGCCTCTACACGCTTTAAAAGAATTTGTGACTGTTTAGCATTGCATCAGGAAAAGAATCCTAAAATCTTTCCATCACCTCCCCACTTGCCCACAGCAAGTCCTTCCTCAGGACTAATCTGAGCCCAGCCCTTTCTCCTCACAGACCTTCTGGCAAACCCCACAGCCCACATTCCCTCATCTCCCACAGCAACCTCCCATATTGACCCCTGTATAATTTGATCCTCTCGTGGATTGAGAACTGGTTGGAGGCCAGGAAGCAGAGAGTGGGTGTCAATGGGCAATTTTCACAATGGAGAGAGGTGAAAAGCGGTGTGCCCCAAGGATCTGTCCTGGGACCGGTGCTTTTCAACCTCTTCATAAATGACCTGGAAACAGGGTTGAGCAGTGAAGTGGCTAAGTTTGCAGACGACACCAAACCTTTCCGAGTGGTAAAGACCAGAAGTGATTGTGAGGAGCTCCAGAAGGATCTCTCCAGACTGGCAGAATGGGCAGCAAAATGGCAGATGCGCTTCAATGTCAATAAGTGTAAAGTCATGCACATTGGGGCAAAAAATCAAAACTTTAGATATAGGCTGATGGGTTCTGAGCTGTCTGTGACAGATCAGGAGAGAGATCTTGGGTTGGTGGTGGACAGGTCGATGAAAGTGTCGACCCAATGTGCGGCGGCAGTGAAGAAGGCCAATTCTATGCTTGGGATCATTAGGAATGGTATTGAGAACAAAACGGCTAGTATTATAATGCCGTTGTACAAATCGATGGTAAGGCCACACCTGGAGTATTGTGTCCAGTTCTGGTCACCACATCTCAAAAAAGACATAGTGGAAATGGAAAAGGTGCAAAAGAGAGCGACTAAGATGATTATGGGGCTGGGGCACCTTCCTTATGAGGAAAGGCTACGGAGTTTGGCCTCTTCAGCCTAGAAAAGAGACGCCTGAGGGGGGACATGATTGAGACATACAAAATTATGCAGGGGATGGACAGAGTGGATAGGGAGATGCTCTTTACACTCTCACATAATACCAGAACCGGGGACATCCACTAAAATTGAGTGTTGGGCGGGTTAGGACAGACAAAAGAGAATATTTCTTTACTCAGCATGTGGTCGGTCTGTGGAACTCCTTGCCACAGGATGTGGTGCTGGCGTCTAGCCTAGACACCTTTAAAAGGGGATTGGACAAGTTTCTGGAGGAAAAATCCATTATGGGGTACAAGCCATGATGTGTATGCACAACCTCCTGATTTTAGAAATGGGTTATGTCAGAATGCCAGATGCAAAGGAGGGCACCAGGATGAGGTCTCTTGTTATCTGGTGTGCTCCCTGGGGCATTTGGTGGGCCGCTGTGAGATACAGGAAGCTGGACTAGATGGGCCTATGGCCTGATCCAGTGGGGCTGTTCTTATGTTCTTATGATCCCTGTTTTCAGGACCAACTTTAAGGCATACATTTTACCACTTACACACATGTATGGATGGCACTTTCTTGTCAATTACTCTGGTCTGGAAAGGAAAACCAGCAGAGCCTGAGAAGACGATCCTGCAACTGCCTCAGGGAGAGAGCCTCAGGTGGGCTTTAGCAGATACCCCAAAGAAGGGGAGGAGGGTCTCTCCGCAGAATGAAGCTCCTGAGTGAGTGTAGAGATGGACTCCTGTGTCAGCATTGGAAAAGGCCACCTCTCCCCCAGCACAGTCCAGAGTCACCCGGATCCTCTTGAGCTTCTGGCTCAGGGACAGAGGAGTGTAAGTGGAATTGATGCGATTAAAAACTTTGAAAACTCCCCGCCTACCCACAGCCCAGATCCCTTCCTGAGGACTAATACGAAACTTGCCCTTTCTGCTCACAGACTTCCTGGCAACCCCCACAGCCCAAATTCCCTCACTCAACACAGTGACCTCCCAGAAGTGTCTCCCTGCAGTGAATCCCTCACGGCCCAGCACAAACTTCCACCAGTCAAATCTCTCAGGATTGTCTGGCAGATCTTGAGGTTTGTCTTCTCGTCTCACACTCTTGCAATCCTCGGACAGGACGAGTTTGGGATGAGCCGTGTCTGGATCCAGAGTCACCTTTGCTGTTGGGTGGAAAGAGACAAGATCAGCCTGGAGACCATCCTGAGGAAATCAGCCTCCTCCCAAATGTGCCCAGTCCTCAGAGAGACCTCCGGAAGCGAGAGGGCGGCCTAGAGCGTCAGTCCTCAGATTGACCACCAGAAACAAGAGAAAAGAAAGAGGGCGGCCTAGAGTATCAGCGCTCCTTTGGAGCGGTCTGGGACTGCTGGAAGCTTACAAGTGGCGCCGAAGGCTCCATCAGGGCCTCAGCTGCCTCCTTCGTTCCCCCCTTTTTTCCCCAAATTCGGAACGGAGGAGGTAGCCGCATGGATGTCATTACTTCTGGGTCACGGGTGGGGGGGTGAAAAAGGGGTGAGGGGCAAGGGGTGTGGGGGGTGGAAAACTAGGGGTTGCCCCAGGCACCGGGACCCCCAGGTACGCCACTGATTCCCCTGCCCCCGTCCTTTCAGCCCCTGCACCATGGCAAGTCCTGTCCAAACTGCCCACCATCTGCCTCCTTACACATCATTCTTCATTACCTGGGAATTGCTCCCTGACCCCCTCTAGAAGGGGTTTCATATCAAAGAATCCCCCGATTCTGCAGGTGAGCTCAGGAGGAAAAGCCACAGGATTCCCAAACGCTTCCTTCTTCCCAGACCTGATGTGGAGAAAAAAAAATCTGATCCCAAAATCAACACAATCAGAGGTTCTGCCACCCAGGACAACACCCCCTTTTCCACCCCTCACCCAGAAGTGCACCCAGAAGTGCACTTCTGCACTTCTTTTGCACCCAGAAGTGCAGTGAAAAGAGGGGATTGCCTGATCAAGTGCTATGGGGTCGCTCAGCAGCAGCACCCGGGAGGTGCCACCCACTTCCCCACCTCCTGGAATGGTGCTCGCCTCCTGGGCACCACTTCTGAGCGACCTCAAAGCGTTCCAGTCAAGCAGCCTTTGTGTCCCTCAGAAGGGGCCTGGAAGGGTCCTCAGAGCCTGAGAAAAGGGAGGAGGTCGTGTCACTTCTCACCACCCTGAAGTTAACCCCCTTCCCTGGTGTTAAAGAGTAGAAGAGCAGAGGCAGTGCTGAGCTCCTGTCAGGTTGTGCACCTGAGCGCTGCCACCGCTCTCCTCCCCTTTAACGCAAGGAGAGGGGGAGGACCTCACGGCCGCATCTGAGGGCCCCTCTCTTCGCCTTTCACAAGAGAGAAGGAACCTTTCAGAAAGTGAATGCGCTCCTGCTGCCATTTTTGGCTCAGCTCTTGGAGTATGGGAGGGGTGTCTCGCGGGGGCGTGTCACAGCAGCACCCCCCCCCAGTGCAGTGCCTGAGGCATTTGTTCTGCTTGCCCCCCTCTAAGTACTCGACTGCATCCAATCTGGAATTCCTGACTGGAACAAAAGGACAGCATGAAGGAGAACAAAGAGTAGAAATCCTGGAGACAGAAGCAGACACTGTGGGTGCTTTGGGGAGGAGGCTTCTCTAGTGATGGCAACATGAATAGAGAATACAGCAGGTACACAAACACCTCAGGGCAAAGTGTCACTGAAGGAACAAAGAGGTCTGGCAGCTCTGCTGCCTGTTCCAAAGAGACAGAATGGTGGAGGGTGGGGAGTCCTACACTCTCTCCCCAGAAGCCCTTGGAGAGCCACATTCTTCACAGCCCTTCCCAGCATCAGGAAGCAAGAAGGGAAAGGAGTGGGATCCACGTACCTCTGCAAGGTCTTTCTAATATCCTGAAAAGAAAAGAAAGAGAACTCAGCACCTCCACAAGGAAGACCCTGGACGGAGATGCTCTCTGGTCCTCCAATGTTCATTTGGCAGAGGACTGTCTTGCACATGCCATACAAGGACTAAGCTTGTAGCAGCTCAGCATGTTACTGGATCCATCACATACCCCAGCACCGGTAAGTCAGCATGCGCGGTTGGAGGGTGGCGAGAGGTAATGGAAATGGGTTGGGGCAGGGGAGGTGGTGGGGTGAAAACAGAAATGGAAGGAGGTGATCAAAGTGGTGGTGGCACAGCTGATATCCAGGCCTCCATCTCATGCTCCAGCAAAATAGCTTGTACAGGTGAGAGCAGATCAGGCACCAGAGGCGTTTCCCTGGAGTAAGAACAAATATTCCTTTACCCAGGGCTTTTTTTCTAATGGAACGCGGGGGGGGTGCAGTTCCGGCACCTTTTTGCAGGGGCCCCTCCCCTTTGGAGGCATTCCAGGAGGGGGGGAGCAAAGTAGAGGCATTCGCTGGGTGGGTGCTGGGGGGTGCAGGGTGGGCAGGCGCCTGGCCCCTGAATGACCGCACAACGACCCCCTCCTGCCCCCATCTCCAAGCTCTCACCTGAGCCCAGCCTGCCTCCCTCCCCCCGTGCTCTGCTTCCCAGCGCAGCTTCCAAGCTGGTGGAGGGCGCGGGGGACACGCGCCAACGCCGAGGAGGAGGAGGACGGACAGCCAGCCAGCCAGGGAGACGGGCTGCAGCACCCACGGAATGCCCAGGTACTGGCTTGGCGGAGGAGGAGGGGAAGGAAGCTGGCTGGTGCAGCCCCGTGCCAATCTGCAGCACGAGCCTAGGCATGTCTACTCAGAAGTGAGTCTCATTGTGCTCAATGGGGCTTGCTCCTGGGAAAGGGTGCATAGCCTTGCAGCCTGAGTAGACAGGCAGAGGAAGGGCTCTGTGGCTGCAGTCCTCTCCACACTTTCCTGGGAGGAAGTCCCACTGCCTCTAGTGGGACTGACTTCTGAGTAGACAGGCACAGGAGGGGCTCTGAGGCTGCAGTCCGGTCCACACTTTCCTGGGAGGAAGCCCCACTGCCTCTAATGGGACTGACTTCTGAGGACACAGGCACAGGATTGGGCCCTGAGGCTGCCATCCTATCCACAGTAAGCCCCATTCACTAAAGTGGACTTCTGAGTAGACATGCATAGGATTGGGCTCTTAGGCTGCAATCCTAGGCACTTTCCTGGGAGTAAGCTCCATTGACTAGAACAAGACTTACTTCAGAGTAGACATACCTAGGATTGGGCTCTTAATCCTGGCAGAGATATATATCTGCACCCGTTTTCACATGCTAAGGGCAGGTGAAAAGGGATTCTATGTGTGTACAACGTGCTGTCCAGCCTTGCCAGAGATCCTCCTCATCCTTCCCCCACAAGCATGCCCTCCGCCAGCCAGCGTTTGCAGCTCCTCTCCAGCAATGCACAGCAGCTGCTCAGGGCAGCAGAGAACATACAATTGCATGCCAAGTGCCTTCCCAAAGACACAGAGTATTCTGATACCTGAATTAAACCATATTTAATCGCTTGTTTGCAAATGTAGCTGTTTCTATGTGCACCTAAGGACCCCTCTCGTGTAAGAATTCCTTTTTTGTTCTTACTCCCACAGTTGCTTAGAGTAATTTTACTACATGGAACTCATGTAAGCCATTTTTCGGAATCCATTCACTGCTTCCTCTCCTCGAAGTAGTGCCACACTACATACTACACGCTACAAGGGCACCTGTACAGTATTTTTCCCCATGTGTAGAAAAAATAGCTAGGAGGAAGGGGATGTGGAGATTGACAGCCCAATCCTATGCATGTCTACTCAGAAGTAAGTTCATCTTTAGGGGGGAAGCACATAAAAAATATTTTATTTCTCCAATAAAAAATGGCTTATAAATAAATAAATAAATAAATAAATAAATAAATAAATAAAAAGATTAACAAGTTGTGAGTTCCTGCACCTGTTTATTTACAAAAAAAGCACTGCCTTTACCAAAAGAAGACCTCTGCAAATGCCACTGTGCTGGGTGCTCAAGCAGTGCAGGTTCACTGGCTGGGGTGGGGGGGGAAGAAGGATAGGATTGGGCAGTACTGTCACTAAGGGGGGGTCACAGCGCAAAGTTTTGCCGGTGCCTGAACATGCTGCGCAAGCCACCCTTCCAGCCATTCTGGGCATCAAGAGTAAAATGGAAGAGACAACTCCATTTTGCTCTAGGTGCCCAGAATGGCTCCAAAAGGGAGGAGGAGGGCCCACTTCCGTGGCACATTCAGGCACCTGCAAAACGTAGCACTGAGACCCTCTGTGAGTTTCTCCTGGTCTATCTCTATTGACCAGGCAGGACGATAACCAACTGACCCTGAGAATTTCCCTACATCTACCTCACGCAGACAGCCAGGGCAATAAACCAATCAACCTACTAAGTAGCTAATGGTTCTATAACACCAACTTAGGCCCAAATCCTAACCCACTTTCCAGCACTGGCATAGCTGTGCCAATAGGACATGTACTGCATCCTGCAGTTGGGGGGGCAGTCACGGAGACTTCCTGAAAGTAAGGGAAAGTTTGTTCCTTTAAATTGAAGCTGCACTGCCTTTATGTCAGTGTTGGAAACTGGGTTAGGATTGCGCCCTGAATGTACAGAATAACAACCCATTATCACAAGGGGATACTTAATGCCAAGCAACTTCTGACCCAACCTGGGGCTTAGTTCTGGCCAGAGGCACTACAGTCAAACAATAGCTGAAACAGGGCATCTATGTAATAATGGATAAATGGCCACCACTGAATTTTGATACATCCCCAACCCCCTCTTGTACTCAGTAAGATACCTCTGTAAAAGTAGTTTTATTTAGGAATTTAACTTGCCCTGGTACCATTCCAGTTAGACTGCTGTAATGCACTATTCCTGCAGCTGCTCTTGACAGCCCAGGCAGCCTGTGGAGCTCAGCAGATCGGACCTTACCTGCAGGAATTCGCTGGCCGGCTGCTGACACTTCTCCTCCATCTCGTGGATGACAATTTCCAGAGAGGAGAGTTCCCTGCAGAGTTTGGCCAGGTGCTCGTCCCTCCTTCTTGCAATCTCCTTCTCCACCTCTTCTATCTGGGCCAGGAGGCATTTCTCCTCTTCTTCCAGGAACTGGTGTATTTGTTGAAACTCAGCCTTGGTCTTTTGTCTCTTTTCTTCTGTTTGGTTCTGCAACAAGTAGATAGGAAGAAATGAATGGCAGACCAAAGAATTCAGTCCAATCCAATGCTTTCCAGGGCCCAGGGCTGCAGTGGCACCAAAATGGCTACCGCTGCATCCCATGGGGCTGGGAAGCAGTGCTGGGGTACTCAGGAAAGGGAGCTTACAGACCTTTACCCCATGTAATCACCAGGAGGCCCTAATAGGTCTCTTTGGACCTGAGCCCACTACTGTGTGGTCACAGATTCAACGATACCCATGTCAGGTCTACTGGGCCGGTAGGGGGGTGAGGGTATAGTGGCAGAGACTGTCACCATCTCCGCCCCCACCTCACTCCCTCCTTCTGCCACACCTTCCCCAGCTCGGACACCACCCCCCTGTCCAGACTTACCACTCCGTCATCTGGCGCTCACCTGGAGTGGTGGGCGGTAGTCTCCTGTCCTCTGCCTGGTGCTGTATCAGCACAGGCTCTTGCTGAGCCCTGGCTCCAGCACTGGACCGGTGCAGACTGCTGCAGGCATGCCTAACGGCACATTTGCAACACTGTGCACTGGTGCTGGGTTGATGCAAGCCCAATTGGATTGGGCTACGAGTCTGTCCTTGCAGAACCATAAGGTCAAACTTGATAGGAAGGGCATTTCTGAGTTTTCACAGAGCTCAGATGAATATTTAGTCATGAAAGAGTTTCCTAAAGACCTGAAAGGGTCCACTTTCAGAGCGGCCGTGCAAAGAAAATGAGGCCATTCCAGCCATGGAGGATTAGAGCAGCAGAGCTGCCTCCTGCCTTGGACTCCTGCATGCTCTATTCCGTGTCTCCAGAAACAGGTTCAGGTATCTTTGAACTTCCCAACAATCGTGACACTTACTAGCAGGTCTTGGCTTTCTTTTTCTGCTTCTGCTTTATAGGTCAGGATTTTTTCTCTTTCTGCCCTCAAAATCTTCAGCCTGCTACTGATCCGATCCTGGTGAGAAATGAAAGATCAAGTTTATTTCCTTTGGAGAGGTGACTGAAATTTGCACACACAAACACAGACAAAAGCTCAGAGACAGACAGGTGGGATCAAGCCTACTGGACAAGGTGTATCTTACTTGCACCAAACTCCTGTATTTTCCAGCAGCCCCCTAAGTCCCTTGGGGGCTTTATCTCATAATTCTAGAACTTCTAAGAACATAAGAACAGCCCCACTGGATCAGGCCATAGGCCCATCTAGTCCAGCTTCCTGTATCTCACAGCGGCCCACCAAATGCCCAAGGGAGCACACCAGATAACAAGAGACCTGCATCCTGGTGCCCTCCCTTGCATCTGGCATTCTGACATAGCCCATTTCTAAAATCAGGAGGTTGCACATACGCTTCATGGCTTGTAACCCGTAATGGATTTTTCCTCAAGAAACTTGTCCAATCCCCCTTTAAAGGCTTCTAGGCCAGATGCCATCACCACATCCTGCGGCAAGGAGTTCCACAGACCGACCACATGCTGAGTAAAGAAATATTTTCTTTTGTCTGTCCTAACCCGCCCAACACTCAATTTTAGTGGATGTCCCCTGGTTCTGGTGTTATGTGAGAGTGTAAAGAGCATCTCCCTATCCACTTAGTCCATCCCCTGCATAATTTTGTATGTCTCTATCATGTCCCCCCTCAGGCGTCTCTTTTCTAGGCTGACGAGGCCCAAACGCCGTAGCCTTTCCTCATAAGAAAGGTGCCCCAGCCCCGTAATCATCTTAGTCGCTCTCTTTTGCACCTTTTCCATTTCCACTATGTCTTTTTTGAGATGCGGCAACCAGAACTGGACACAATACTCCAGGTGTGGCCTTACCATCGATTTGTACAACGGCATTATAATACTAGCCGTTTTGTTCTCAATACCCTTCCTAATGATCCCAAGCATAGAATTGGCCTTCTTCACTGCCGCCGCACATTGGGCCGACACTTTCATCGACCTGTCCACCACCACCCCAAGATCTCTCTCCTGATCTGTCACAGACAGCTCAGAACCCATCAGCCTATATCTAAAGTTTTGATTTTTTGCCCCAATGTGCATGACTTTACACTTACTGACATTGAAGCGCATCTGCCATTTTGCTGCCCATTCTGCCAGTCTGGAGAGATCTTTCTGGAGCTCCTCACAATCACTTCTGGTCTTTACCACTCGGAAAAGTTTGGTGTCGTCTGCAAACTTAGCCACTTCACTGCTCAACCCTGTCTCCAGGTCATTTATGAAGAGGTTGAAAAGCACCGGTCCCAGGACAGATCCTTGGGGCACACCGCTTCTCACCTCTCTCCATTGTGAAAATTGCCCACTGACACCCACTCTCTGCTTCCTGGCCTCCAACCAGTGCTCAATCCATGAGAGGACCTGTTCTCTAATTTCCTGACTGTGGAGTTTTTTCAGTAACCTTTGGTGAGGGACTGTGTCAAACGCCTTCTGAAAGTCCAGATATATAATGTCCACGGATTATCCCACATCCACATGCCTGTTGACCTTTTCAAAGAATTCTATAAGGTTCGTGAGGCAAGACTTACCCTTACAGAAGCCATGCTGACTCTCCCTCAGCAAGTAGTTACTACTTGCTATTACTATTACTTGCTATTAGTAAGAGAATATTACTAATTCTCTTTTAGTAATAGATCCAGTTAGAACTTGTTGAAAACTCTCTCAGGCAGGTCTGGTGCTCAGGTAAAAGCTCAGCCTCAGTCTGACTGCAGTGGATACAGTTAGGAACTATATGTGTACCTGCACTTTCAGTTGTTTGAAATTTTTCCAGCCAGTATTTAGCACCAACTTGGACTGAAGCTCTTTTTCAGTGTGTTCTATTACTTGTATACTAATTTTTCCAGCAGGATGTGATGCCATTTAGCCTTGTTGCTGAGTGCCCTACTTCGGTTTGTGGCAAGTCTAGATGTCCCTGCCTGGTGCTGTCCTGCAGTGGCTGCCCTGGGGCTGGTCAAGCAGAGGGGGTCCTTCAGGGCCCAGCTATCAGTGTCTTTTTCCAGGCCTGGGAGGGGAGGGTTTAGGCTTCACCCACCACCTCCTTCTTCCATTCAGGTGGCATTCTTGGGTCACCCAGGCCTCCTTCCTCCTCCAGACGCATGTGGCCTCTGGGACGCATCTCTGCAGACGCGTGTGGCCTCTGGGACCCCAAGTGCCTCTGGGAACTAAGTGCCAGGTAAACTGAGAGTTTAGCATCTGGGCGAGTTCAGCAGCAGGGCGAGGAGGCCAGGGTCCCATATACTGCCCTTCCTCTTCCCTTGAGAAGAGGCTGTTAACCAGTGTAGGGTTTTTTAAAAGTACCCCTTAATAAAACAACAACAACAACAAAAAAGCTATGCAGTCAGACAGCCAGCAGCAGGGTGGGGGCTATCCAGTGTTCGGTATCGAGTGCCACATGTATGATTATATGCCTCTGGGGCAAAAGTCATGGGTGTGTCCTCGGTGCAAGGAGTTCCAGGGTCTCAGGGAACGCGTCCGCTCCCTTGAAGCCTTGGTGGGCGACCTGGAGAAGCGCAGGCAGGCAGAGGAGGACCGTGGGGAGACTTCCAGGGACGATCAGGCTTCGTCCCAACCTCAGGCATGCAGCTCCTCAGCTGCCCGGGTGGGAAGTCTCGGGGCTGGAGGGCGTCATCCTGGAGAGGAGGGAAACAATCCCCTAGGGGGGACCCCTTCTCCAGGGGATGGGCCCGTATCTGAACGCACTCAGGATACTCCTCGGTGGGAGGGGGGTTGGGGGCTTCTTGTAGTGGGGGATTCGATTATTAGAAACATAGAGAGGGGGGTTTGCGACGGATGTGAAGTTCAGTCATGCCACACAGGCACCATCCCCTTTCCACCTCTAGGGGTCCCTTGCAGAGGCATCCAAGTCTGATTAGAATTTTTGGACTGCCCAGGATGTTCCTGGACAGTTTCCAACACTGGGCTGCTGTTCCAGCTAGGAAAGCAGTGGGAGTGTGCCCTGAATTCAGGCTTGGTTGCTCTGGGGCCAGTGGTGTAGCTAAGGAACACATAGCCCGTTGTGAAGCTCAAAATGATGCCCCGGAAGTGATGTCACAACTGAAAGTGACTTCCTGCCTGGACTTTTAAAAAGTGAAAATTGGGGGGAAACCTGCTTCCCCCCCACAGCAGCTCTCCACCCACTTACTCTGCCACCTCCCCCCAGCCAGTAGCATAGCTAAGGCATGTACCTGCTACCTGGATTCAAAGTAGATTTGTAGTCCCCCCTCCAAGACAAAATCAAATTTAATTAAGAAAATAAATACAGAGTGCCCCTGATTGGTTTGAGACAGTGTGCTGGGGTGAAGGGGGATGGTGATTCTGGGGGAGTGCTGGAGTGCTGGGGGACTTCAATGTTCATGCCGAGGCCCCTGCGGTAGGTGCAGCTCAGGATTTCATGGCTGCCATGACAACCATGGGCCTGTCCCAGAAGATCTTGGCCCCGACACATACTGCAGGACACGTGTTGGACCTGGTGTTTACAGCTGGGCACGGGGGCAGTGATCTGGATGTAGAGGAGATCAAGATCACTCTGTTGTCATGGACAGATCACTTCCTGGTAAGGTTTAGGCTGGTTGCGACTTCCTACCTCCGCAGAGGCGGGGGACCGTTTTCTATGGTCCGCTCCCGGAGGCTAATGGATCCTGAAGGTTTCCTGAGGGCTCTGGGGGATTTTCCCACTGCCGAGACTGGCACCTCATCTGAGGCCCTGGTTGACCTCTGGAACGGGGAAATGTCCAGGGCAGTGGATGAGATTGCTCCAGAGCGACCTCTGCCACGTCGCAGACTCGGAGCAGCTCCTTGGTTTACTGAGGAGCTGCGAATGATGAAACGGCAGGGCAGGCGTCTAGAGCAGGGGTGCCCAAACCCCGGCCCGGGGGCCACTTGCGGCCCTCGGGGACTCCCAATCCGGCCCGCAGGGAACTACCAGTCTCCAATGAACCTCTGGCCCTCCGGAGACTTTCTGGAGCCCGCACTGGACCGACGCAACTGTTCTCAGCATGAGGGTGACTGTTTGACCTCTCGCATGAGCTGTGCTACAAGGGCTACTTGCTGTTTGACATCTGTGATGCAGCAGCAGAGGCAAAGGAAACACGGCTTGCTTTGTGCAAGGCTTTTTATAGGCCTTGCACGATTGCAAGACCTTCATTCAATCATATAAGTTCCATCTCTAATATATTCATTTATGTAAATTTATTCAAATTTTATTTCTGGCCCCCAGCACAGTGTCAGAGAGATGATGTGGCCCTCCTGCCAAAAAGTTTGGACACCCCTGGTCTAGAGCGACGGTGGCAGAAAACTCGTGATGAATCCGATCGGACACGGAGTAGAGCTCATTATAGAGCCTACTCCGTGGCGGTGGTAGCAGTGAAGAAATCATTCTTCTCTGCTACCATTGCATCTGCTGATAGCCGTCCGGCAGAGCTGTTCTGTGTGTTGCGGGGCCTCCTCCATCAGGCCCCACCAGTGGACCAGAAGGAATACACGGTCAGCCGCTGTGACGTGTTTGCGCAACATTTTGCAGATAAAATCGATCGCATTCGTTACGACTTGGATGCCACATTGACAATGTCTGATGATGTCCCCCTGGCAACTGCTTGTCCAGTGTTGTGGGATTCTTTTCAGCTTGTGCAGCCTGAGGATGTGGACAAACTCCTTTGGAGTGTGAGGCCGTCTACTTGCCTGTTTGACCCTTGCCCAGCTTGGCTGATAAGAGCTACCCGGGGTGGACTGGCTGAGTGGACGGGGAGGGTGGTCAACTCTTCTTTGGGGGAGGGGACGTTGCCACCTGCTTTGAAGCGGGCGGTGGTTTGCCCCCTCCTGAAGAAGCCCTCCCTGGATTCCACTGTGTTGAACAACTATCGGCCGGTCTCCAACATCCCGTTTCTGGACAAGGTAATTGAGCGGGTGGTGGTGGCCCAACTCCAGAGTGTCTTGGATGAAGCGGATTATCTGGATCCTTTTCAATCTGGTTTCAGGCCGGGCTTTGGGACGGAAACTGCCTTGGTTGCCTTGGTGGATGACCTACGCCGGGGACTGGACAGGGGGAGTGCATCCCTGTTGGTCCTGCTGGACCTCTCAGCGGCTTTCGATACCATCGACCATGGTATCCTTCTGGGCCGATTGGCCGAGCTGGGAGTTGGAGGCACTGTTTTGCGGTGGTTCCGCTCCTACTTGGAAGGTCGGTCCCAGATGGTGGTGCTGGGGGATGCCTGTTCGACCCCCTGGCCCTTGAAGTGTGGGGTGCCACAGGGTTCAATTCTGTCCCCCATGCTATTTAATATCTACATGAAACCACTGGGAGAGGTCATCCGGGAGTTTGGAGTGGGGTGTCATCAATACGCTGATGACACCCAGCTTTATCTCTCCTTTCCTCCAGACTCCAGGGTAGCGGTTGAGGGCCTGGAGTGCTGTCTGGAAGCAGTGAGGATCTGGATGGGGGCTAACAAGCTGAAATTAAATCCGGACAAGACAGAGGCTCTCCTGGTTCGGAAATCCTCAATGCAGGTGCTGGATTATCGGCTTGCTCTGAATGGGGTTGCACTCCCTCTGAAGGAGCAGGTCCACAGCTTGGGGATCCACCTGGACTCGCAGCTGCTCCTGGATTCCCAGGTGGCGGCTGTGGCTAGGGGGGCCTTCACTCAGCTTCGGCTGGTGCGCCAGCTGCGTCCGTACTTGGATCGTGCAGACCTGGCCACGGTGATCCATGCTACGGTGACATCGAGGTTAGATTATTGTAACGCGCTTTATGTGGGGCTGCCCCTGAAGACGGTTCGGAAACTGCAATTAGTGCAGAATGCGGCGGCCCATGTGGTCACTGGAGCTAGGCGGTTTGACTCTGTCAGTCCGCTTCTCCGGGGGCTACATTGGCTGCCCATTCGTTTCCGGGCCCAATTCAAGGTGCTGGTTTTGACCTTTAAAGCCCTATACTGCTCTGGGCCAGGCTATCTTAGAGATCGCCTACTCCCATACAATCCGGTTCGTCCTCTCAGGTCATCAGAGAAGGCCTTTTTACAAGTGCCGCCGCCTAAGGAGGTACATGGGGCGGCAGCAAGAAATAGGGCCTTCTCAGTAGTGGCACCAACGTTGTGGAACTCCCTTCCCCTTGACTTGAGAATGGCTCCCTCTCTGGAGACTTTTCGGCAAGGCCTGAAGACCTTGTTGTTTAATCAAGCCTTCTGACTTCATGGCCTTTTTAACATCTTTTATACATCTTTTAGTTGCTTTTTACAGGCTTGATTCCTCTAAGTACTGCTGTCTTATGCTCTTTTATTCTGACTTTTATCTGACTACTGTTTTTATGGGTTCTGCTAATGTGTTTTTTAATGTGTTCTTATCTGTTTGTGAAATTATGTTTTAATCTGTTTTATATGTTGTTAGCCGCCCTGGGTCCCTTTGGGGAGAAGGGCGGGATAGAAATAAAGTTTTATTATTATTTACTATTATTATTATCCCTCTGCTTAATACAAGAGGAACACCACTTGATAGTGCCTCTTTACCCAGTTAGCAGGGTAACTGTATATATGATACATGGGAATGAGAGCTGTTTCATATTAATACCTTATTGGTTCCATGCTTATCATGATAACATTGCAAAATGTCAATTACATAATAACATGTCATTGCCTCTCAGAACAATTAGTCTCATAGGTCCGTTTTTAGTTTAAAAATCCACTTTTTGTTCCATTAGACAGTTGAGTTTTCATTTTCTGGTTAAATGGCCATAACTTTTGAGAGAATAGAGATATTCCAATGCGGTTTGTTTCATTGCATTCTGCATGAAATGAGCTTTCCAAGGATATATGATGGTATTATTCATACATACAAAAATTTTCACAATTTTGGCCCCAAGTGTGAAGCTCAGCTTGTTGCCCCCCTTAAGCTTGATGCCCAGTGCAACTGCTACCCCCTGCACCTCCTTAGCTACGCCACTGCCTGGGGCAAATCTGGACATGCAAGAGTCCCATTTGTAGTAGGCCAAGAGTTTAATTTAAAGTGGAAAATTCTAATTTCTGTATTTGGCAGTGTGGCCTGGAGGCAGGGCCACCTCATCCAGGAGGCCAACTGAAGCAGTCGCCTGACGCAGCAGGTCGGTGGGGGACAGAGAGGAGGGGAAATGTGGAGGGGAGGAGAGTCCTGAGCCAGAACATAAGAGAGCCAAAGAAGCAGAAGCTGGTACATTATTGTGTAAGGAAGGAGCACTTTGCATGCAGGCTCAGGCACTAGTTGGTCTTGGACCAGCCCTGTCTGCAGGGGGGAATCACGTGTTATAGCATTTTGCAAAAAACAAGCACATGCTTTGGGTCAGACTGAATCCAGGTATGTGTTGAATGTGACAACCTCCCAGTCATGGAGGTGTGTGATTCTGTTTGTTTCAAGGAAGAATTGGATGTGGGGAGTCAGGCATAGGCAAACTTTGGGTCTTTTAGCAGGCGTGCTCCTGCAGCTCTGCCCCTTCTCCCCTCCCCCATCAAGACCCTCAGCTCTTTCCTACCTTGTACTCTTGGCAAGCCTCCTCCTGAGGAACCACTTTATGGCTTTCATGCTCCTTGGATGTGACACACACCAGACAGATGGGGGCTTGGTGGTCCTTACAGAAGAGCTTCAGGGGCTCCTGGTGCTTCTCACAGACCCGCTCCGCTTCTCTGGCCCCCCCTTGCCCCCCAAAACGGAGCTTCCTGGCGATCTCCACCACGTTCTTCAGTGCCCGGTTTGGGATGAGGCTCTTTCTCTGAGCTGTTTCTCTGCACTGGGGACAGGAGACCACCAGAGCATCATCTCCCTCCTCCTCCTTCCCCCAGCTCAGGGCCAGGCAGGCTCTGCAGAAGTTGTGCCCACACTCCGCGATGGTCACCGGGTCCCTGAAATACTCCAGGCAGATGGGGCAGGTGGCTTCCTCACAGAGGTCCTGGATGTCCCCCGCAGCTGCCATGGCTCCTGGCACAGGAAAGTCAGAATCACTTTCGTTTCCTCCCCTTGAGTCTGCAGGGGGAGTTTCCCTTCCTGGAACTGACTCACAGAAACAACTTGTGCAAAGCAGCAGGATGAGCTTCAAGGGGCTCCTGCTTGGGAAAGCTCTTTGGGGACATCAAGGGGCCTGATCAGCACCTCCTTGGCAGAATCTGTTTCCCCTGGAGTGAGATTTAACCCTTTCCAGCCTGAAACGACTCTGAAAGCTGCTGACTGAAGCAGAGCAGCAGGATCCCAGGAAGCCCCTCCTGTCCATAGACACCCTGCAGATTTCTGGTGCCAGACACAATGCAAAGAGGAAGGAGCCCCCCACAGCCCTCCCCAGGAGACCCCAAACATGGTGGGTCTCATCAGAAGTCCCCTCTGAAGTGGGATGTTTGGCCTGGATCTCCTCCCGGATCCTCTTTGGGGCTCTTTGCAGAGAAAGGAGCCTCAGCCTGAGTTCAGCCCCTTCTGCATTCCGGATCTTGCTCTGGGCACCCAAAGGATTACCCAAAGGAGAAGCAAGAGGGGATCAGACTCGGACCCCGAAAAGTCCTCCCCCTTCTTGAGCAGTGATGGTATAACCTGCTCAACGCCTGAGCTGCAGCTCCTCTCCAGGAAGAATAGAGAGTTCGACCAGGTTGGCATCAATGGAGGCCTGCAAACAGACTGGCCCAGGGGTGCCCAAACCCCGGCCCTGGTGCCACTTGCGGCCTTCAAGGACTCCCAATCTGGCCCACGGGGAGCCTCTAGTCTCCAATGAGCCTTTGGCCCTCCGGAGACTTGCTGGAAGCTGACTGGCCCGATGCAACTGCTCTCAGCATGAGGGCGACTGTTTGACCTCTCGTGTGAACTGTGGGATGAGGGCTCCCTCCACTGCTTGTGCCTTCATGTCTGTGATGCAGTAGCAGAAGCAAAGGAAAGACCAGTCTTGCTTTGTGCAAGGCCTTTTATAGGCCTTGAGCATATGGCTCAAGAACTTCATTCATTCATATAAGTTCATCTTTAATATATTCATTTATGTAAACTTATGTAAATTTATTCAAATTTCAAATTTATATTAATTCTTTCTTCCCCCCCCCCCGACACAGTGTCAGAAAGCTGATGTGGCCCTCCTGCCAAAAACTTTAGACACGTCTGCCATAGCCAGTTGTCTTCACATCCAGGTACAACTTCAGAGGAATGAAATCAAGGAAATCAATGTAAGAGTGATTTTAGTTTTTATTTTGTCATGTCCTACATTTTGGGGTGCTTGTCCTCTTTTGCGGTTATGACATCAGGTCACCCTGTTCTAGCTACGCTAGTGGGGAACAGCAGCATTTGGTACATCACCTCAGACACCAGGAGGCCTTGGACCAGCTCTGGCTCTGGGGTTAACTACTAGACATTCAGTCTTGGACCTTCGCCGAGGCCTTCTAAGGGGTGTCCCCGAAACTCCCACTCATTAACTCCTCTTGAGCGACATGCCAAGATGCAGGAGCCCAAGAGGAAGGCAGTGCAGAGAAGGCAAAAAACCTGCGTTCCCCAGGGGCCAATGTGGGTTCAGCAGGGAAAAATTCCTTCTCGGCTCCAACTCAGGCAACCGGCTACGCCTGCGCTGCCTGGTTAAATGGTGGGTGGGCACTCTCTCAGCTAGATTTACTAAGGCCTAATAGAAAGCTCACCTGTTCCGTCTTGTCCTTTACTGGGACCTTCCAAGGGGTGGCCCCTTGTTCAGGTTTACCTGAGGACTGTACTGCTGGAACAAATGGGGGGCAGGGCACTCCTTCAGCTAGACTTGAGCAAGGCCCAGCAGAAAGGAAGGATTTTCATGGAAGTTATCCATCTGTGTGCGGGCTGTGCCACTAAGTGTGTTATAAGGGCTCAGTCCTACAGCTTAATCCTATTTTGTAGGAGCCCCAATAGGATAGCTGCAGCAATACCTACTGTGGCTAATGACTCAGCAGGAGGTCTCCTCAGGGTAAGGGATGTTCCCTTATGTTGAGGAGACTCTGGCTGCTTCCTTGGCCCAGACAGCCCCTATATATTGGCTGGTGCAGATTTGAGTAGCCCGTGGTATGGCTCTCAGGTGCGGGAGGGGGGATGGGATATAGAAGCAGCCTCTGCTGCCATCCCCACCCCCCGGCCACCTTTCCCTACCAGGGCCACCCCTGGACTGCCTTATTTTGTTATAAGGGCTCAGTCCTACAGTTTAATCTTATTGAGGCTCCTGCCCTGTGTACAATGACACCAAAATGGCCGCAACTGTACCTACTGGGGCGAAGGACGCATTCCCACCCCCAAGGCCACCCCTGGGCCGCCCTCTTCACCTCCCCCCAGCCTGGCGGCCGTGTGGCTGGAACATGTCACGTTAGCGGCTGCCCAAGAGCCCCCATCCGCCGGAAATGGCCGGGCATTGGATGGGGCTTCTAAAACGATGGACTCACTCTTGACTCAGGGCGGTTGTCACGGCCATTGTCCTCTCCTCTGGCTTTGGGGCTGAACCTGCAGGGAAAAGAGAGAGAATCAAGTCAGGTCTAGGTCACCATGGGAACATGCCAGAGCAGTGAGGGGCACTGCTGCCCATGGCAAGAGAGAACATTGGCCAGCAGGACAATGATGGACAAAGTCCCAGTACTGTCTTCCAGGAATGTCTGTGGAAGTAAAGAGAAAATGAAGTAAGCAGATTTCCAGGGAGGAGGAGAGGGACCTGGCAGAACCATCCAATCTCCAAAATGAAGACTTTTCTTTCGTAGTGCTCACCATCATGGGTCCTGAGCTCCTGTGTGCTTCCTCCTCGAACGCCTGCCATGGTTGCCTGGGTCCTCTCTGTCCATTGCGTCCTAGAGAAGGTGGACTGGAAATGAAGAAAAAAGAACCCTTGTGTCAAATGCATGGACAAGATGGGATGGGGGTGTGCGACTGGGACAGAGTCTGCCTCATGAAGTGATACCCACCAAGGGACTTCTCTTGAGTGTGGCTGCACAGACCCATTTGCGTAGCCCATTCGGGCTCCCCCTTGGACACCTCCCTGGCCTTTCAATGGGAGAAGGGACCTGGAAGGAAGAGCACCCCCTTGTGAAGTGGGTAATCGAGAGCAGCTGTTCGTATGGGCATCTCCCACTGGTCACGGCTTTGTCCAGGCACCCTGCTTCGCTGCGTGGGTCCTTTCAAACATCCCACCTGTTGAATGGGCTGGCAAAGACAGAGGGGTGCATCACATCACCAGTTGACAATGCCTTTGTCAGGCACTGTCATCAGGGGAAGAGGGAGCTCTTGAGAGCTACTCACCCTCCAGGGTGGGATGAGGTGCCGGGTGACAGCCCAAGACCAGGACTGTCTCCAGTGCATCGCTGGCCGCTCAATGGAACATGGACCTGGAAAGAATAGAGATCCCTCTTCCATGTTAAATGAGGGGGCAAGGGGGCTTACCCATCCTTACCTGATCACAGCCATCCTCACCTGGGATGTGCTTTCTGACTGCCCAGAGGTGACTGAGCTAAGCTGAGGCAGGCTGTGATCAGGTAAGGCTGGGTACCCAAGAGGGGGTACTATGACCCGGGGGGCAGGTCACACTGAGAGGGTTGCAGGGTCGAGGTGGGGGAGTTGCTAGCTTGATTCAGCATGATAAAACAAAGTGGTTTAGTTGCTTGGCAACCCTCTGAGCATACCTAGGGATGGAGGACTGAATTCTTTTTGTGGCCTCACATGGTTTTGAAAAGTGAGTCAAAGAAAACCTAAGCATGGTGGGGACAGCTGCAGAGGTATGGGGTGCAAGCCTGGCGGTCCCCATCTCATGTGCAGTGGGCTCCTTGTCCATGGACCCAGGGGGGCCTTCTAGGCATGACTGGCGGAGACCTCCAAGGGGAGAAATGGCAGCTCCCACACGCTCCACCTTCTCCTCTGGTAGCTTCTTGTCCTGCATGTAGCTAGTTCTGCTCCTCAAGGCATGCGGGCACATCGCAGGGTGTGGAGCTGCAGCCGTCCCATGTGTGGTTTGGATGGCAGCCCAAGGACAATGCCCCCCTGATCTCCAGTCCTCCAGGCCTCTTGCATTGTTGTAGTGCTCAGGCCTGATGCCCTGGTGTAGGCAATGGCATCAGACGATGCTCCAGGTCGTGCCATCCCTGGGGGCATGAGCTTGGGCGAGTGGGGACTGTGGGTTTCTGGGAACTTGGGCTGGCAGGGGAGAGGATGGTTGGCTCACCAGCTGGCTTCTTGTCCTGTGCCAGGCTCTGTGTCTGCGCCTTCCTCCATGCATCCCGCAGGGGGATCAGGCTGGGTCTGGGGTGGGGGCCCGGGGTCCCACCCATACTTACCTGATTGCATCCAATCTTACCTGGGAGGAAACTGAGCTATGCTCTGGCAGGGTGAGCTTTTTTATAAGAGGTGGTGTTATGACCTGGGGGACGACAACGCATCATTATGAAGTTGATAGTGGGAGGAGACTTGCTCACTTTCATTGTGATTAAGCAAAATCGCTGGGAAACCCTTTCAGCATATCTGGTGAAGCAGGACAGAAGGTTTTTGTGGCCAGGCATATTAGTTCACAAAGCTGTTTACATTGAGATAAATTGATAAATAGTTCTCTGTCCCCAAAGGGCTAACATTCTCACAAAAAGAAAACAACACTGGATAAAAAGGGCACGACTGAGGGTGAAAAGATGTGAAAACACATCTGCAAGAGGGATCTGAAGGCCTTAGGAGTGGACCTCAACAAGTGGGAAACCCTGGCCTCTGAGCGGCCCGCTTGGAGGCAGGCTGTGCAGCATGGCCTTTCCCAGTTTGAAGAGACACTTGGCCAACAGTCTGAGGCTAAGAGGCAAAGAAGGAAGGCTCATAGCCAGGGAGACAGGCCAGGGACAGACTGCACTTGCTCCCAGTGTGGAAGGGATTGTCACTCCCGAATTGGCCTTTTCAGCCACACTAGACGCTGTTCCAGAACCACCTTTCAGAGTGCAATACCATAGTCTTTCGAGACTGAAGGTTGCCAACATAATCTCTGTCCCCAAAGAAGTTCTCTGTCCCCAAATGGTTCTCTGTCACATTCTCACAAAAAAGAAATCAACAGAACGGCCACTGGAAACAGGCCACGACTGCGGGTGAAGAGGGACAGTTGCTCCTCTCCTGCTTTAAAAGGTGCCCCTTTGCCAGAGGCACCAAAATAAATTTTATCAGGGGGTACGGTGTTGTTTGGGGCCCTTTCCCAAAGGGGGAGAGGAGGGGTGGTGTAGAGCAGGGAAAACACAGCTGGAAAAGTTTTTGGATCCCAGGTCTATTGGGCTTCCCAATGTGTAGCCCAGGTCTAACCCCCTTCCCCCAGGCACTCCTCCCCCTGTGTTTTACGCATAGGGTACAAATTAGCCCCAAACCCCCTCTCAGAGGCCCTGCTCTTTGCCCAATTAGCAAGGGTAAATAGTATCTTGTGCATGTTTGTTCATGCAATGTAGCTGCCACTAATTTTAGTGGGCCTGACTCCCCAGTAAGTAGATAACTGTTTGAAAGAGTAGGAAGGGGGGAAGGGGCCACTTGCACGGCACGATTAGGCTCCCTGCAAAACTTACTGCTTTGCTCCCCCCCTTAGCTATGCTACTGGAGAATGACGGCATTTGGCACATCACCTCAGAAACCAGGAAGCCTTGGGCCAGCTCTGGCTCTGGGATTAACTACTATACATTGAGTCTTGGGGAGGCCAGAGTGCCAGATGCTCCTCCTAAACCTGAATAGGGGTTGAACACACATGTATGATTCCTATTTCAGTGCTCAAAGGTTCTCACACCCCTGAAAAAAAAAATCCTGTTGAAATATATTTTAATGCGACTGTACCGGCCCTAGAAATAGCTTTTGAACATTTGCCCAAGTCTTCAGTGCACCTACATCCTGCTCTGCGACCAGGTCTACAGACCTACAAGGCTGAACAGAGGTAAGCCAAGTCCCATGTCAATGTTTGTCCAGGGCTGGGGATCCAATGAATACAACAGGGTTTTGTAGTAGAAACTCACCTACCTACCTCCATGGAGACCAGCAAGTGCACTATCATGTTGCAATAATTACAGATTTTGTATCAATTCAGCTTAACAAACCTTGGAGGAGGAGGAGGAAGATCTCTTTTTATAAAATTTTGCTTAGTCTGAGGGAGAGAGAGGAAGTGCAAAAGCATCCTTTTAAAAAAAAAGTTCTTTGTGTGGGGAAGAACATGAGAAAAATATCCACAAGGTGGCAAAGGCACTTTCTCTGTTGTTGCTTTGGGACCCTCAACTAGAGTTGATCCAAGATTTCCTGGGGCCTGAGGTGGTCAGCCAAAGGCTGTCCCTCCTTTCACTGGTGAGGCAAGTGAGGAAGAGTGGAGGAGGGCGAGGGTGCTACCAAGAGTCTCAACACCACCACTTTCCTCTCCATTTTCCTCTTTCCTCTGCACCTCCTACTTTCCTCTGCACCTTCTCTTCTGTTCTGCCTCCCATCTCCTTTTCCAATTCAGGGAATGAGCGCAGCAGCAGCAGCAATGGAGGAGAGTGGGCAGATGGGGGAGGGTTCTCTCCTGGGGGCTCCTGGAGAGAAAGTGCAGGACTCCCCACCCTCCAGTGTTGCACTTGGGGCCTCTCTTTGGAACATTCAGTCTGCATATAGAGCAGGGCTGCCAGACCAAATGCTGCCTACCTCACTATCAAGAAATGGATGGTAGAAGTTACCCCTCTGAACCTGAGGGACCTGCCCGTGTCCTGTGTCTAGTATTAGCCGCTCGCTTGACTCTGCCCCCCTCCCCAAAATCACATCTTTTAAAAGGACTGGTGGCTTCTGACAGGTGACAGCTGGTCTTTTGCGTAAGCCATGTTGCAATTTGTGGAGGAGGGAGTGTGGGAATAGGGAGAGCGATAGGGAGAGTGGCCCACCAGATGCCTCAGGGAGCACACAAGACAACAAGATACCTGTATCCTGTTGCCACTTCCTTGCACCTGGCATTCAGACACAGGCTCCTTCTCAAACCAGGAGATTGCATACCATACTAGCTTGTAGCCTCTAATGAACTTTTCCTCCATGAATCTGTCTAATTGCCTTTTAAAGACATGTAGGTCAGATGCCATTCAGGCCACACCACATCCTGTGGCAAGGAGTTCCACAGATTAATTATAAGGTAATTAATTACATTCACATCTGCTCTGGGTGAACCACGTAAGCAGAATCTTGACCAACAGGCCACTTCGGTGAGGCGGTGAGGCGATCGTGCTGTCGTCAGCCAGCTCCAGCATGTGGAAGGCTGGACATGTGTGTGGGGACAATCTTTGGCATCTCACTCCATTAACACCTATGCTCCACTCTCTGAGACCTGCCTCTGATGCCTCCAGCTCTCTTATTAGAACCCTCCCCCTGGCTTTAAATGGCCAGTAGCTCCTTGCAGCCTTGATCTGCAAGCCTTGACCTTGCAACTGCATTGCAAGAAGCAGACCCCCCCCCCAATCTTTCCCCAGGGCTGTGAAAGCCACATGTTCCCAGGAGGGGGTGGTACAGGCATCTCTGCAGCTTGCAGGGTCTTCCCTGTCCTTCTCTAGGAAGGAGAGAGCTCTGTCTGTTTAACCCCTTCAGCAGTTCTTGGGCTAGAAAAGTAGGGAGAGGAGATGGGTGGAGAGCGGGGAGGGAACCAAGATCAAAGTGGCCCTTTGCGTCATGTGCAGCTTTGGGGTGGACTGTTGCAGTAGCCCGGCTTTCAGTTCGAATCCAGTGCCATTAAGCTTGGTGGGCACCGCACCAGCAATGCATGCAGTGCCATCAGGTTGTACAACGAGATGCCCCCACTGAATGCATTTCAGCAGGATCGAGCCATGCACCCCACTTTCCCTGGAAAAGAGCATATACATCCCATTGCAGGAGACCAGAAAACATGTTTCCACCTCCCCAGGGAGCATAGCCACCAGCCATCCATGCGCTCATCATGAGACCTCTATAGATGGTCCAAATATCACCCGCTGAGCATTTCACCTTACATCTTTTTCCTTATCAGAGTTTTCCAATGTGACAATGAAGAAGGAAGAAGAGGAGCCCTGGATCTTAGAGGAAAATGAAAAACTCCCAGTGCCATCTTCAGGTAAGGAATGGGTTCATCTGGCCAGCCTAAGGATGAAGCAACTGAATGATGCAGCAGGAAATACCTGATTTGTGTCACCTGTGCTATCAGCACACTAGACTCTCAGCTTTATCTCTCCTTTCCCCCTGATTCTGAGGAGGCGGTTGGGGTCCTGGATCACTGTCTGGAGGCGGTTAGGGGCTGGATGTGGGCGAACAAGCTGAAATTAAATCCGGATAAGACAGAGGTGCTCTTGGTTCGGAAATCCACAGCTCGGGTGCTGGACTATCGTCCTGCTCTGAATGGGGTTGCACTCCGTCTGAAGGAGCAGGTTCGCAGCTTGGGGGTTCTCCTGGATCCACAGCTGCTCCTGGAGTCCCAGGTGGCGGTGGTGGCCAGGGGGGGCTTTTGCTCAGCTTCGGCTGATTCGCCAGCTGCGACCGTACCTGAGCTGCGCGGACCTGGCCACAGTAACTCATGCCCTAGTGACATCTAGATTAGATTATTGCAATGCGCTCTACATGGGGCTGCCTTTGAAGACGGTCTGGAAATTACAACTAGTACAGAACGTGGTTGCTGGAGCACGTCGGTTTGACTCTGTCGAGCCGTTGCTCCGGCAGCTACACTGGCTGCCGGTTCTGTTCTGGGCCCAATTCAAGGTGCTAGTTTTGACTTTTAAAGCCCTTTATGGCTCGGGTCAGGGGTATTTGAGGGACCACCTCCTTCCCTACAATCCTGCCTGTGCTCTTAGATCATCTGGGGGGGCCCTTTTGACTGTGCCGCCACTAAGTGGTGAGAGGGGCGGCAGCCAGGAAGAGGGCCTTCTCGGTGGTGGCCCCCGAACTGTGGAATACCCTCCCCTTAGAACTGAGAACTGCTCCCTCGTTGCTAACGTTTCGGCGTGGACTGAAGACCTTTTTATTTCAAAAAGCTTTTAATTGTTGACAGGCTGGCTGGCGTTCTTGCTTCTTGCTTTTTATATGAAAATCCACGGGGTTTGTTTTTAGATTTTTTAATTATAGTAAATTGTTTTTAATGATGGTTTTTCATGTGTACTTTTAAATTGTAAGCCGCCTTGTGTGCCCGTTGGGCAAAAAGGCAGGGTATAAATTAATAAAATAATAAATAAATAATGAATGAATGGGCTCAAATGTTCAGGACTTCTTCAAGCATCAACACAGCCCAAGAAATAAAACACACATTTAAATGGACCCCCATTCCCCCACCCCAGAAGCACAACTCTGCTTGTATTTGGTCAACTGGGCCAGAGGCTCTCATGGGATCAGAGGCTGACTGCAGGCCGGATAGAGGCTCACTGTGGGCCGCATCTGGCCCCTGGGCCAGAGTTTGGAGACCCCTGCACTAGAGCAAAACAGGCATAGGCAACCCAGAATGGCTCCAAAGAGGAGGGGGAGGGGCCGCTTGCACAGCGTGGTGAGACTCCCTGCTAAACTTAGAGCTTTTGCACCCCCTCTAGCTATGCTTCTGACTTGTACTACAATCACATATAATGAAAGGAACCGGGAATCTCTGAAAAATTGTGTGGAGCACTGCAAGACATGGGAAAATTCAACACCCATTTCAAATTCATGTGTTTCATGACCACCTGAAATTGCTGCAGAGTTAAGGCTCCAGTACTGCCCTTTCTGTTTTGATGCTGTTGGTTCATTAACTCCCAGCACTTCCTGCTAGAAAAAGGTTTCTTGGTTGGTCCCCCAATAAGTCTGTATTGTTGGATCATCCCTGCTCTCTTCCTCTTAACAATCTCTCTCGTACTCAGGGTGTTGTGATGCGATAATCAAGAAGGAAGAAGATGAACAGCCTCCTTGAACCCTGGATGTTGGGCACTCTGTGGAAAGTGCAGGGGCTTCCAATCTGCACAGTCTGGTAAGGTTCAGGTTCATTTGCTGTGGAGGGCGTAAGTGAACTCATTCCAGCATCTGTTGCAAAGTTTTGTTTCTGAAACCACTCAACAGGTTACTTTGCACATGCTTTGCTCATATGCTTTGCATTGAGGCTCAGGCATTCTCAGAAACAAGTATATTTGTTAGCAGAATTGTTTTGATTTGCAATTCATTGTAAGACACCAAGATGATCTCTAGATGATTGGCCTTCACAAAGCCATTTGTCTTGAGGATGCCATACAACCCTATTTCTCTTTAGCCCAGGGCTCACTGAGATGAGCTGATTTCAGATGGCAGGTGGGAGCTCACCTGTTGAATGTTCCTCCAGATAAACCACATGCAGAAAAGTAGCATGTGAGGCACATGCTAGTTTTCTATGTGAAGGTTGGTCTTTTGGTTTTGTTTTTTTAATGAACATTCTACTTGCAGTCTGAAGTAGTACAAACCATAGAGCAGTGTTTCTCAAACTTTGAGGGAGCATTACTACCTCAGTAAGTTTTTGCAGGGGAGGGGCTAGGGCAGTAATGTGATCCTTAGGATCGAGTCACTAAGGAGGGTGAGGGGGGTACTTGTGACTTACTTGGACAGATGTAGGGCTGCAGCAGGCTGCAGGAGGTGCAGGGAGCCCTGCGCAGCACTCCCTGATGCTTGGAATCTTCAATCAAAGCGGGCGCAAAGCACCTCCTGCAAAACGGGAGTGCTTTGCGCCTGCTTTGATTGCAGGATCCAAGCGTCGGGGAGCGCTGCGGAGGACTGCGCAGGGCTCCCTGCACCTCCTGCAGCCTGCTGCAGCCGTACATTGTAAAAAGTAAGTGCAAAGCATCCCCCTCGCCCCCCCTCAGCAATGCAATCCTGGGGATCGCATCGCTGCCTCCTTCCCCTTCCCCCGCTCCTTAAAGGGATGGGGAAGCATCACACGAACTGGTGGGTCGTGACCCACCAGTTTGAGAACCACTGCCATAGAGGTTTACCATCTCTGGAAGGAGCAGTGTTGGGAGAGCACAGACAAAAGAAAATATTTCTTTACCCAGTGTGTAATTAGTCTGTGGAACTCCTTGCCACAGGATGTGGTGATGGCATTTGGCCTGGATGCCTTTAAAATGGGATTGGACAAATTTCTGGAGGAAAAGTTCATCACAGGTTACAAGCCGTGATGGGTATGTACAACCTTGTGGTTTTAGAAGTAGGCTACTCAGAATGCCAGACGCCAGGGAGGGCACCAATAGGTTATAGGTTGGCAACCTTCAGTCTCGAAAGACTATGGTATAAGCCTACAGCACCCGGTATTCCCAGGCGGTCTCCCATCCAAGTACTAACCAGTCCTGACCCTGCTTAGCTTCCAAGATCAGGCATGTGCAGGGTATGAGTTCCCCTGGGGGCTGGGCACCAATATGCATGTCTCTTGTTGTCTTGTGTGCTCCCTGAGGCATCTGGTGGGCCACTGTGAGATACAGGAGGCTGGACTAGCTGGGCTTTTGGCCTGATCCAGTTGGGTCAAGCTGAGAGATAGTCCTGGGCCAAGGTCATTCAAGAGGCTTCTTGGCTAAGCATGGATTTTAACCTAGGTCTTTGAGGTCTGAGTCCAACTGTGGAACCATAACACCACTGGTCTCAAATATTTTAGTACTGGGACCCACTTTTTAAAATGACACTCTGTTGGGACCCACCTAACTTTATAAGTCTTTTTAAAAAAGATGGTCTAGAAAGAAATAATATTATTTATTAAGTAGTGTTTTGTTTGTTTGCCAAAAAAATTGATCAATTTCTTGTAATGAGGTAGCCAGCCTACACCTGCCCCACTACCTGTCATTGATAGACTTTGAAAAAAACACACTGGAAAAAGGACGCTTTATCTCCCTATATTTACACAAGCTTGCAAACTGCAGGAGCTCAGCTCTTTGCAGGGCATTTGGCAGCTATCTGATTTTTGAATAGCCCCAAGGCTTGAGGAAATTAATGATCTGATCTTTCCATCAGCTGTGTTTTCATTGGAGGCCGTGCAGGACCCACCAGAAATGGGGTCACAACCCACCAAGTGGGTCCCAACCTACAGTTTGAGAAACACTGCACCATCCTGGGCATTCCAAGAAAAGTCAGTTAGATCAGTCACCTGGAAAGTCTGACTCCTCTAACATTTCATCCTCTTTACACTTTTCTCCTTGTCAGGGTTTCCAAATGTGATCGTCAAGCTAGAACAAGAAGAAAGCATTCCTAGTCACCAAGAATTGGACGGAAATGAGTCCATCCCAGGTAAGAAAAGTAAGGAATGAATTCAGTATGAATGAGGACAAATTGCATGTAGAAAGGTAGCATGTAAGGACGGTGGCGTGGCTGATTACCCTGCTGCCCTGGGTCATGCCTGCCACCCTATCACTCACTCAGAAGTGATTGTAGTGACATGGTGACATCACCATAATTACTTCTGATTCCCACCCTCACTCTGAGGGAGTGGCAAGTCACTGCAAGACGGGGTCAGACCATCCATTTTGCCCACATTTTTTCCAAAGTAGATGAAATGGTCAGTTTCCCCAAGTGGCTGCACATTGCTGCGAGAACCCAGCCACTTCATCCTCTTTGAGAAAAATGTGGGCAAAGCTGGCGGCCTCACCCCCATGGCAGTGAGGGGGCAAGGCCAGCCACTTTGTCTGTTTTTTTTTTCCCAAAGTGGACAATGCAATCGGCCACTTGGAGGGTGGCTGCTGCGAGGGGGGAAAGAAGCAGGCGGCCCTGCCTCAGCAGGGCTGACAGAGTGTCACCTAGGGACACAGCATCCCTCCAACCCCCTTTTAGCTACACAACTGTGTAAGGAAGAACCTCAGAACTCTTGGCCTTGAACAGGGAGGGTCCTTGTGGGCAGAGGCTACGACACAGCCCTACCAAGCTTCATAGGACCACATGTGCTCAGCTTTCAGAACCTTCTTCAGACTGAGAGAGGAATGGAGGTGTGCAGTTTTGGTCTCTGTGATTGGCAGGCAGTATGAAACTTCTGGATTAGCTAAGCCTGGCCTAAACACCAGGAGTCTCACCTTCTGTTCTTGGTCAACACAACACTATCTTCTGCCTGCTGCATTCTGATTCTAGTTGAGTGACCTTAGGTCAGTATTCGTTCCAGCCTCCAACTTTAGCAATAGCTAGCAGGGATCCTGGGTTCAAAATTACTCCTCCTGAATCTGAATTTGGGTTGAGCCATCTGTGCCCCCTGGCTTGCTCAAATAGCCTCTGGGGCAGTGGTTCTCACACTTTGAGCACTGGGACCCTCTTTTTAGAATGAGAATCTGTCAGGTCCCACCAAAAGTGATGTCATGACTGGAAGTGACATCATCAAGCAGGGACATTTTTAACAATCCTAGGCTGCAATCCTACCCACACTTACCCAGGAGTAAGTCCCATTTATTATCATTGTTAAAAGTATATATAGAGTAGCCTGTTAAAAGTACAGGTCTGTAACATTTCCCCAATACAGTCACATACAATGGTAGCAGCAAGTCTAATATATTAAAAACAAAATATTGGAATGAATTGGGGACCCACCTGAAATTGGTTCCCGACCCACAGTTTGAGAAACACTGCTCTGGGGGATTTCCAACATGAAAACAGCCCAAATGATAAACTGCAGCCTTGATCCAGTTAGGCTACTTTTGGGTAAACAATGCTGACAACCTTAAGCACCTCTGTTAATGAGAAATATGTAGTTAGAGCAGGGGTGTCCAAACCCCGGCCTGGGGGCCACTTGTGGCCCTCAGGGACTCCCAATCCGGCCCGCGGGGAGCTCCCAGTTTCCAATGAGCCTCTGGCCCTCTGGAGACTTGCTGGAGCCCATGCTGGCCCAACTCAACTGCTCTCAGTGTGAGGCCAACTGTTCAACCTCTCACGTGAGCTGTGGGATGAGGGCTCCCTCGACTGCTTGCTATTTCACGTCTGTGATGCAGCAGTGGCAGTGACAGAAAGGCCAGCCTTGCTTTGTGCAAGGCCTTTTATAGGCCTTGAACTATTGCAAGACCTTCATTCATTCATATAAGTTCCATCTCTAATATACTCATTTATGTAAATTTATTCAAATTTATTCAAATTTCAAATGTAAATTAATTCTTTTTTCCCCCCGGCCCCTGACACAGTGTCAGAGAGATGATGTGGCCCTCCTGCCAAAAAGTTTGGACACCCCTGACTTAGAGCATAATATGTAGTTTGGTTCTAAGATTCAGAATAATTTGAATAGATTGGCTTATCTGCCAAGTCCTGCCTTAGATTCTGTTTCCTGGGCCTGCTAGAGTGTGACAAACTGCTTGCAACTGAATTTAATATATACCAGTGATTCTTTATTCCAACAGACAGTGCTCTGGCAAGCAAGGATGAAGAGGAGAATCTTCATCCACACATTTCTGAGGAAGAAGATTCAAATGGAACATCTTCAAGAAGAGTCAAAGGGCCAATTGCCAAGTGTCCTGTGAAGGGAGGCACTGTGAGAAGTCTGGATGGAGCAGGGAAGCAGCAGAGCATCTACCCAGGGATGTCAAGGGAGAACATAGGTCTTTGGAGATGTGACAATATGACTCAGGATAAAACTGAAGTGCACCAGAGAATCCTCAAGTGTGGAAAAATCTTCATATGGGATTCAGGGGGACTAATCCACTTGAGGGACAAACCATATGCATGCACAGGCTGTGGAGAAACCTTTAGTGAACCAACAAGCCTTATTAGACAAAAGAAAATCCACATGGAGGAGAAGCTGCATACATGCACAGTCTGTGGGAAAAGCTTTGGCTTCAAGTCAAGCCTCGTTAGACACCAAAGAACCCATGCAGGAGAGAAAGAAGGTGAGCCCCCAGATGATGGCTGTAGATTAAGTCAGAACTCAAACCTTCAAGTCGCAGAACGAATGCACTTGGGGAAGAATTTGTATCAGTGCTGTGCCTGTGGGAAAAGCTTCCGAAATAAGGCACACTTCATTATACATGAGAGGACTCATACCGGAGAGAAGCCTTTCAAGTGCCACGACTGTGGGAAAAGCTTCAGAAATACTTCCCACCTTATTTTACTCAAGAGAACTCACACGGGAGAGAAACCGTACGAATGCTCCGTCTGTGGGAAGAGTTTCAACCAGAGCTCGAACCTCATTAGGCACGAGAGGACCCACACAGGAGAGAAACCCTATCCATGTTTGGTCTGTGGGAAAAGCTTCAGCTGGGGCCCTGAGCTACAGGTTCACGAGAGAATCCACACAGGAGAGAAACCCTATAAATGTTTGGACTGTGGTAAATGTTTCAACAACTACTCTAGTTTTATAAGGCACAAGAGAATCCATACGGGGGGAGAAACCCTATCAGTGCTCTGATTGCAGTAGACATTTCTACCAGAGCTCAGATCTTAGGGCGCATGAAAGAAGCCACTATGCGCAAAGGAAACTGGATTGCAGGGAAAGTTCTGGAAACACTTTGCATCACCTGGAGGGCGAGGAAACACACATAGAAGTGAAGCTGTATCCATGCTCAGCCTGTGGGAAAACCTTCAGCCACCGATCGCACCTCACAAGGCATGAGAGGACCCATGTGGGAGAGCAACTATGCAAATGCTCTGAGTGTGGGAAAAGCTTCAATCAGACTTCAAACCTCATTAGGCACGAGAGGACCCACACAGGAGAAAAACCGTATCAATGCGCCGGCTATGACAGAAATTTCAATTGGAAATCACACCTTGTCAGGCACGAGAGGACCCTTGCTGGAGAAAGACCACATGCTTGCTCCAGCTGTGGAAGAACTTTCAGCCAGAGATCAAACCTCACTCGGCACAAGAAAAGCCATTTAGAGGAGAAATCCCATGTGTTTTCTCAACGTGGGGCAATCAGTAGCTTTATGGAACATCAGGAAAACCTTGTGGAAGATGAAATGTGTATACTGTCAGAGTAAGCAGGATGTTGGAAGCACAGTTGGTGGTGATCAGTTGCTCTCAATTATTTGTGTATGCACAGCTGAGAGAGGAATAGCTCTTGTCTATGGTGCACCTGTATAATTCCCCCCCAGTGGCGTAGCTAGAGGGGATGCAAAGCACTAAAGTTTGCAGGGAGTCTCACCGCAACATGCAAGCGGCCCTTCTCCCTCCCCTTCAGAGCCATTCTGTGTTGTTGTTTTTACAACGGAGTTTATTTATTTATTACAGATACAGGTAAGGAAAATAGGTTAGACTTAGGGCTGGGACTACACAGGTTACGCATGAGGGTATTGGCCATCGATTACAACATACATTAGCCCCCCCCCCAAAAAAAATTAATAATGTCTAAAAACAAAATTATTCATCAATACAAAAGTTATATTTGTTAATCTAATGTTTAATAATTTAACTAAACAATCAATATTCTTTATCTAAAATTATCTATCCAATCATAAAAAGGCTTCAAATTTTACTTATGCACTCTTCTTGCCACTAAACTAATATTTAAAATAAAATATTTCTTATCTGATTCTTAATTTCTGATGTCACATTTAAGAGGAATGTTTCCAGTTTGAATGGTAATACACACTTCAATATCTCTTGTAAACAGTTTATATCTCATTTTCCAATATTTCTTTGCTTTTTTGCATATCCACCACATATAATAAAAAGTTCCCTCAATTCTTTACTTATCCAACATTTGTTTGATGACCCAGGGGACATTTTTACTATTTTCCCTGGAATTAAATACCGTCTATAAAACATTTTATATAATTTCTCTTTTAAAAAATAACCCTTTTAGTTACCTTAATACCACTTTAATTTTTGCAATATTTGTGTTCCAAGTTTGTTTTCATTTACATCTACTTTGATTTGATATAATTAATGGAATACTCTTCACTTCTAAAAAGAATTCGGTCCATTACTATCGACCAAAAAAAAAAAAAAAAGATCTAGCCTTCAGAGCCATTCTGGGCAGTGGGAGCAAAACAGAGGCATATGCCTCCGGAGGGGAGGGGAGGGGAAGGGAAGGGAAGGGGTCCCTTGCACCCTGCAATGAGGCTCCCAGCAAAACTTTGCACCCCCTCTAGCTATGTTGATGCCCCCAGTCTAAAATAAATAAATACCTTCCCTGGAAATGTCAGTTATTTCTCTTGTTTTATAAAAACGACCCCTCCATAGTTGGTTTTCATTGCTCAGATGCTGCTAAGTGTGATTTCTGGTTGTGTTTCAATTTCTCACTTGTTGGCAACCTTCAGTCTCGAAAGACTATGGTATCGCGCTCTGGATGGTGGTTCTGGAACAGCTGGTTCCAGAACAGCGCTCTGGATGGTGGTTCTAGTGTGGCCGAAAAGGCCAATTCGGGAGTGACAATCCCTTCCACACTGGGAGCAAGTGCAGTCTGTCCCTGGTCTGTCTCCCTGGCTATGGGCCTTCCTTCTTTGCCTCTTTGCCTCAGACTGCTGGCCAAGTGTCTCTTCAAACTGGGAAAGGCCATGCTGCACAGCCTGCCTCCAAGCGGGCCGCTCAGAGGCCAGGGTTTCCCACCTGTTGAGGTCTGCTCCTAAGGCCTTCAGATCCCTCTTGCAGATGTCCTTGTATCGCAGCTGTGGTCTACCTGTAGGGCGCTTTCCTTGCATGAGTTCTCCATAGAGGAGATCCTTCTCACTATGTAATTAACATTTATATCTCTCTTCTTGAAATCAGATCTCTGCTCGTCAGTGACCTTGGGCCATTTGAAAACGTGCTGCTGCCTTATACCATCAGGACATTGATCCACCTAAGGCAGCGAAACTGAGGCTCGGCTCAGCCAGCTGTGCTCCTCAATGTGGTTGTCATGTGCTGGGAAAGCCCTCATGCCTGCTCTGAGCCTGTTCCCATCCTTTGCAGAGTTGCGTTGAGGATTCCGAAGCTGGAAGTAACTGCTGATAATATCATCATCAGTCACTTCTGGAAGCTGTGCACTGCGTTCGTGGTGCACAGAGGGGGCACCGCGGACCCTGGAAGATTGGGAAACGCTAACCTAGTGCCCAACCCTATGCATTCCCTCATGTCAATGTAAACATGCCAGTACACATTTCCCGCATGTTGTAGACAAAAGGGTTCTTACCAAGTTTTCTTGACAGTCTTCTCCTTGCCATAGTGATTTCCTATTTACAGGCTGTTCCAACCCATGAACCTCTAAGCCACAGTGGTACTGCCCAGAGACTGCTAAACCCACTCTCTAAGACTTAAGTCTCTGCCTGCTGTCAGAGCTTCATGCTGTACTGAGAGCAGATTATTAGTCCTGCAGTGTCTTCTCTGCTGCAGCATCAGAGCACCTGCCATGAGGAAGGAGTGTGGCAAACCCTGCACCACTTACTTATGTGCAGGTTGACCAGATACAATGGAGGACAGAGCGCCTGTACCTTAACCACTGTATAGAAGGTGGAAGTTTGGCAGGTGCAGCTCATCATGGGTTTAAAAAACTGCACCTGCCAAAATTCCCCTGTCTATACATTGGTTACAGGTATAGGCACTCTGTCCTCCATTGTAACTGGCCACCCTGCTTATATGTCCATGTTGCTGAAAGCTGTGCCCAAATGCCAAAACCTGGTCTGCTTTCTCTGCAGGTTAGATCTCAAGTTAGCTTCCTAGGAAGGAAATCACAAAAGAAACTACCACCTCTACTGCCCCTTGAAGGGCTTAAACCATGACTTGAAATGTCAGGCTTAAAACAAGTAGAGCTGTTATGATGCTGTCTGCAGTGCTTGGCAGACAGTCCCAGGCTCCATGAGAACTGGAAGCTTGGTGACAGTCGAAAACTATCCTCTGTGTTGAACACTTGAGCTCTTCTCAGTGCATTTTATACGGCTGTTTGAGTCATCATATATTTAAGTGTTGTTAGCTACTGTGAACAACTCCTGCGTAAACCCATGATACACTGCTAGATCTCCTGAACCAAACCTGGCTTTCCTGCAGTGGTTCATGGGATACATGGCCTTTGTTAGCAGGAAAGTCCGGCCCTCTCAAATTTTCCAAAGTTTTTCCAAAGTCCAATTTTTCCAAAGTTGGGAGCTGTGAAACTTGGCCTGATGCTCTGAGAATTGGTGCTCACATGGCCCCTTGAAGCTGTACATCCTTCTGCCAAAAAACAGCCAGCTGCCAGTTACAATGAGATTTGTGTCACTTCTAAATTGGGCATCTGTAGTATGCCTAATAGAAACCTATTTTTCATATTTTTATACCACCTTCCCTTCAAGGAGTGCATGGTTCCTCTCCTCCTTTTGTCCTCACAACAACCCTGTGAGGTAGGTAAGGTTCAGTGATAGCAACTGACCCAGGGTCACCCAGGATGCTTCACAACTGAGTGGGGATTTGAACCTGGATCTTCCAGGTCTAAGGCCTAGCCCAATGCCAGAACTGCTACACCATCCTGGCTTCAGAAGTTCAGAATCAACTTCTTATCCAATATTTGATAAGAACTACAAATCACAGGGGTGCTTCTTTCAATTTCCCTATAGCTGAGTGGAGGCTGAGTTGCTGTCTGCCATCTCCGTTCCCCATCAATGCTTTGTGGTGGGCACCTTCTGACTTTTCAACTGTGCTTCCTGGAGTTTGCTGTTACCATCTGACCTGAGAGGGGCTGGGTGGGCTGCCCATCACATTTGAGGAGTGGATCAAATGATTCAACTTCCTTAAGTGTTTAAAAGAATGGCTGTTTGGTGTTATTCTAGTTGTGAAGACTACGCAAAGCTGTTAGGCTATCAGTCATTAGGAAGGGATGAAAAATGAAGTTGGCAATATCATCATGATCAATTCTGGGACACAAGGTGCATGAATTGATCATCATGATCAATTCTGTAACTCACAAGGTGAGTTACAGACACCCGGGAGCTTCGGAATTTAACCTCAGAGGGATAAAGATAGAGCCTAAGTTCCTCCTGCAGCTGGAAATGGACCAGGAGGCTACATGCCATCAAAGATCTCCCTGAGCAAGCCAAGGGTCCCGTTAGGCTCCCAAGTGGAAGCTCTTTGGCTTGCTGAACTTGGGCAAACATTGGCTTCCAGATGGGCAAACTAAAAATAAGGTACATAAGAACAGAAGAAGAGCCCTGCTGGATCAGGCCAATCTAGCCCTGCTTCCTGTAACTCACCAGATTCCTTTGGGAGCACACAAACAACAAGATGCCTCTATCCTGTTCCTTTTCCCTTGCATCTGGCATTGAGAGATAGATAACCTCTAAAATCCAGAGGCTGCATACAGTCATCATGACCTGTAACCTGTAATGAACTTTTCCTCCATATATCTAAGCCCTTTCAAGGTGGAGGGTAGGGCTCGCAATGGCTGCAGGCCGATCCTGAGCAATAAAACCTAGTGGTTAGCATGCTCCTACTCTCTCCATCCCCTGTCAGGTAATGCAGCTAAATGGGGAAAAGCCTTGGTTAAATGTACCCGCTGCCACAAACCCAAGATTTGGGAGGATAAACAGAGAAGCTTCCTGGACAGAACCCTCTCCCAGGAAAATACTGAACCTCAGGGGCACCTCTCAAAATCACTCTCACAGGAGAGCCTGCACTGCAAGGATGTTTCTCTACCGTTCTTCATGTACCAGGGACAAGGCAGAGAGTTTAAATACAACCAGTTTATTAAGAATCTAACCAAAACAGGATTTTTTAAAAATGGGAAAGACATATTAAAAATAACGTAAGATTGGCAGGACAAAAGAGGTGCAATAATCTGTGACATGAGCAGAGGGTCACTTCTACTTCCCTTCTCTCCCTAGAGCCCCCTGTGTGAGCTTTCTGGTAGCTTGATTCAAGAACAACCAGGTTTGAAGTGTCATCACGTGGCTTTAATGGTGTCATCTGTCTCCCTGACAGAGGAGGAGGCTCACCTGGGAATATCCCTCCTCCTCCAGGAGAAGAAGTGGCTGGAACATGAACCAATCAGCTGGCTCATTTTGCCAAAGCCTGCAAGTAAAGTGCCTCCCCAGGACTGAAGAGCACAGAAGAGTCAAAATGGCCCAAAATACAAGTAGGTTAAAATAAGTCTACATATAAAAGCAGCAGACAATGCATGAAAATACAGAGATTCATCACACCTCCTTTTAAAGGAATCTAAGCCAGGTGTCATCACAACATTTAATGACAAGGACCTCACATATTAATTACATTATGGGTTAAAAAAATATTTATTTTGTTCTGAAAAAAAAAATTATTTTCCTGTTCCATCCTGTTCCACTCCTGTTCAGGAGTGTCCAAACTTTTTGGCAAGAGGGCCACATCATCTCTCTGACACTGTGTTGGGGGCCAGGAAAAAAAAGAATTAATTTACATTTAAAATTTAAATAAATTTACATAAGTTTACATACATGAGTATATTAAAGATGAACTTATATGAATGCATGAAGGTCTTGCAATAGCTCAAGGTCTATAAAAGGCCTTGCACAAAGCAAGGCTGGCCTTTCCTTTGCTTCTGCTACTGCATCACAGACATGAAACAGCAAGCAGTGGAGGAAGCCCTCATTCCACAGCTCACGCAAGAGGTCAAACAGTCACCCTTACGCTGAGAGCAGTTGTGTCGGGCCAGTGCAGGCTCCAACAAATCTCCGGAGGGCCAGAGGCTCATTGGAGACTGGGGGCTCCCTGAGGGCCGCATTGAGAGGCCTCGAGGGCCGCATGTGGCCCCAGGGCCAGGGTTTGGGCACCCCTGTTTTAGTTGATAGCCCCTGGATCTGGTATTGTGAGTAAGGGAAAAAAATCTCCCCTCTATCCATCCCATCCAAAATTTTATATGTAACAATTATAACAAAACGCCACCCACTGGTGCAGCCATGTCACTAGAGTATGATGCGCATCCTGTGGGGGGGGGGGTTGGATCCTGGAGGTTTCCTGGCACAAGTCTGAGTGGACCCAGGAAAGCAGATCAAGGTGAGGAACATGGATGGGATATTGGTGGCAGCAGCATCTCTACTGCTGTTCCAATATGACCCTTCCAGATCCCAGCACACTACCCTCCCTGCCTCAGTCTCCACCCTGCCTTCCCCTTCCCTTCCCCTTCCCCCTTCTCCTTCCCCTCCCTGCCCCATTCTGGCAACCCTCACCTGCATCCCCAGTGCTTACTTGCCAGTGCCGGGGCTCCATGGTGGGCCGCTGGCTTGTGATGGTGGACTACCTATGTCCTTTGGCATGCTACCTTCTGCAACAGCCATAAATTCCCTGTGCCACCAGAACACGAGATCTGGAAGCGCAACAGCCAAATAGGATTGGGCTCTCAATCATATCCCTGTCGTGCATCTTTTTTCTAGACTAGTGATAGCGAAACTATGATGAGCGTGTCATTTTGCCCACCCATTCCCCCAGTTTGGAGGCATCCTTCTTGACCCCTTCACGACCTGGAAAACTTAGTATCATTGGCAATCATGGCCACCTTGCTGCTGCCTTTGGTGAAGGACAGTTTCAAGTGCCTTTTGATATATAAATACAATGGTTCCCACTCTGGCTGAAGCTCTGACCACACTCCTGGCATGTACAGGGGGGTCATCAGATCCTGCATCCACGGATTCGCTTACTGGCCTGATATAGCCCCCTGCCCCCACCCCACACCCATGAGCGAAATTGTTAGTCTTACCCAAAGCTAGAATTCTTTCTTAAACCGGGTCCCTATAAGCTTAGAAGTTCATAATGATTTTAAAGCTGGCCCAGTGGGACCAGTTGGCCCAGGCCTATGATTTTGAGGGGGGCCTACTCCAAGAGAGTTTAGGGGCATCCTTTAGCACGAAATATTAAAATTTGAAAGAAGATTAATACAGATAAAATGTAAACAAATATTTGTAACAAAAACAAATATTAACAAGTAATAGAAACCAACTGTGTGCTAAATTTAACTGACAATTCATGGAAAACAAGGGGGTACAGAAAAATTCTGATGATTTGTTGGTGTTGAATATTTGGATATTTCTGCCTTTGATGACCTTTATGAATTTTGACGTTGGATGATCAGAAGGTCCTTCATGTGTGGAGATTCCCACAGAATTAAGGTGAGTTTAATACTGGTTAATGGCTTGTTGAAATATTTAGTAGACAACCCAACACAACAATATAATTCAGTGGTTCCCAAACTGACCCACCAGCCTGGGAAGAACTGGCCAATGCCCTTTAAGGGGTGGGGAGGGGATGAAGGCAACAAGGCAGTTGCCAGGATCAAGCTGCTGCTGGGATGGGAGGGGGGTTTTCTACTTACTTGCAGCCAATGCTGCAGTCCTGGGAGGGGGTGCAAGGAGTCCTCTGCAGTGCTCCCTGTGCCTGCGAAACCATAAAATAGAAAAAAAAAACTGGTCCTTCTGGTTTTCATAATGAAAACCACAAGTATATACCCCTACACAAATGTATATACCCCTTCCCCATATATAACCACATGTATATACCCCTACACAAATCATACGTACATAGCATTAATTACAAAAGTACAGTGTGAAATGGCACCTATATTTCCCATCTGGCCTGGGCTTCCATCAAGCTCTACCCGGCCCTGCTTGTTGCACTGATAGTGTTTCTCACTCAAATGAGTTTTCTGGTGGATCTTAAGTTTGTCACTCCGCCTGAATCTCTTTCCACACTCCTGGCACGAATACAGACTCTCCCCTGAATGAATTCTCTGGTGGATCTTAAGTGTCTTGCTCTGACTGAAGCTCTTTCCACACTCCTGGCATGTATAGGGTTTCTCCCCTGAATGAGTTCTCTGGTGGATCGTAAGCTTGCTGTTGGAAATGAAGCTCTTTCCACACTCCTGGCATGTATAGGGTTTCTCCCCTGAATGAGTCCTCTGGTGGATCGTAAGCTTGCTGCTGGAAATGAAGCTCTTTCCACACTCCTGGCATGTATAGGGTTTCTCCCCTGTGTGGGTTCTCTGATGAAAAGTAAGACTATCACTCCGATGGAAACTTTTCCCACACTCCAGGCATATATAGGGTTTCTCCCCTGTGTGAGTTCTCCGATGGATCCTAAGTTCAGCATTCCGCCGGAATCTCTTTCCACACTCCTGGCACGCATAGGGTTTCTCTCCTGTGTGGGTTCTCTGGTGGACCAAAAAGTTGCCACTCTGACGGAATGTTTTCCCACACTCATGGCATAGAAAAGTTTTCTCACCTGTGTGAGTTCTCTGGTGGATCCTAAGTTCAGCACTTCGCCTGAATCTCTTTCCACATTCCTGGCACATATACAGTCTCTCCCCTGAATGAGTTCTCTGGTGGGTCTTTAATTTCTCACTCTGACTGAAGCTCTTTCCACACACCTGGCACGTATAGGGTTTCTCCACTGAGTGGGCTCTTTGCTGGGAAGAATGAGCCCGCTTCCTCTTTCTTCCAATCTGGTTCAAAACCGATGCTGCTGTAAGAAAGAGTGAAATGCAATAAGAGGCCAAAGGCAGAAAGTCCTGCTATTTGGAGATGTCATAATAAACCACTTTTGTCTGCAATTGGATCTGGAGCCCAGGAAAGCCACATCAACGTGTACCTTGGAGTGGCTTCGTCAATGTATGTTTCTTCAGAGAAGGAGATGGAATCTCAGAGAACTAAAGGCCACAACTGGAGACCAAGGATATGAAAAGTGAAATGAACAAAGAAGTATGGAGGAATGCCTCTAGTGAAGAACAAGATATTTTAGATTTAGGGAAGCTACAAAGCCGTTTTCTACCAAGTCAGATCTTTTGAAGAAAGAATCAGAGCTGGCAAACAAGTCAAAGTTTTATCCAGGCTAAAGATGACATCTGCGCTTCTAAGGGGCAATTTAAATGCATGCGCAGCCTGTGCACTGGTTCCTTCTGAACGAGGCAGTAGACAGGCTGGGCATGCTTTTAGAGCAGCTCCATCTAGGAAAGAAGGATCTTCTCTTCCCAAATGTCCTGTCTTCCAGATCAAAAGAAAGTCTGCTCTGTCTCAATTCAGTTTCAATTTGTTACCCTCAAATCCAGTACAACACTTCTCCCTCCAGGCACAGCCTGCTACCTATGTTCTTTTCACACACATGTAAGCATGCACACGTGGTGGAAATTATTTTGTATGCTGGGTTCCTGTGCAGAGGCCAATGGCACCAATCAATGGCTCGGAACAAAGAGGGAGAGGAGAGTGGAGGTGGAACAAGCAAACTTTTAAACAGCAAGTACATGTGGGGAAGAAGGGCATAGGGAAATCAGAAGGATTATCCAGAATTAGGGTTAAAGAGGTTTGTAGTTGAGGTAAGAAAGAGGGGGAGGCGAACAGAAGTATGTGGTACAGCCTTCTTCAGAGACCTGTGGGGTCTGAGGATGTTTGCCATCAGTCCAGTTTCAAAATCATGTTACTGGCCAGAGTTCATCAGACAATAAGATCTGAAGAATCAGTCATCATCACTGGCAGGCACTTCTCAGAGCCTTCCACAAACTACAGTTTCTGCATTCTGTATGGAGAGCCACCAGGGTGTACCCTGTAGTAAGTTTGCAGTGCAGATATCTTAGTCTTTCCCTCTGAGTTCTTTACTCCAACTTCTCCCTCAAGAAAAGACATATTTCATCTCTTCACCCTGTACAATATACACAAGGATGTTTCAAAGTGCACACAGGCAGCTGTCCTCTGCACTTCTCACATCGGAGCTTGCAGCGTCACTTCATGATGTATGCACAAATCCTTATGGCATTTCTGTCTAGGTCAGCCTTTCTGAAACTGTGGGTTGGGACCCAATTGGTGGGTCATGCATGACCCAATTTTTTGAGGGTCCCAAAGAGCCTCCAATGAAAACACAGGGGATGGTAAGATCAGATATCTAATTGCCTCAAGCCCTAAGGCCGTTCAAAAAACCAGATAGCTGCTAATTGCCCTGCAATGAGTGGAGCTCCTGAAGTTTGCAAGCTTGTGTAAATATAGAGAGATAAATGCCTGAGTTTCTTTTTTCTGTTAATGACAGATGGTGGGGGCAGGTAAAGGCTGGATCACAGAACTAAGAACCCAAACCTATCCAACTTTCCATTGCCAATGTAGCCACAATGCAGACCCAAGGTAAGGGAACAAACATTCCCTTACAGTAAGGAGGTCTCTGTGATTCCTCCACCCCCCCCCCCAATGCAGGATGCAGCACATGACCCATTGGCACGATTGCATCAGCGCTGGAAAGTTGGATAAGATAGGGATTGAAGCCCCTCAAGCCTTGAGGCTATTCATTAGGGCTGCCTCATTACAGGAAAAGGATCAAGCCTTTTTCAAAATGAAAAAATAAATATTACTTGTAAAGAAATAATTTAAAATATTATGTCTTTCTAGTTTGTAAAGCTAGGTGGTACCTGATAGAATGTCATTTTAAAAAGTGGGTCCCAGTGCTAAAACGTTTGGGAACCACTGCTCTAGGGTATCTCCTACAAAGATTGGGCTTGTGGGCAGTTCGAATGAGGGTGAAATGAGCTCCACGCCCACCTCCTCCAAACTGCAGCTAAAGGACAAGGTGCCCCAAAGTCTTCCAGTTCCTTTACAGCACAATATCCCCTATTTGCAGCTACCCTCATCGTCAAGAAACTCCAGAACTGTGATGACTCAGAATGGGAGGGTGTGGGATCATTTGAACCAGAATGGAACCAGACTGCTGGCGCATAACATTAAAAAGGTGGCAGAGCAGCTTTTAAACTGACCCCTGGGGGAAGGCCGACAGGAGCCAAGGGGCATTCGGTTCGGGACTCCTTATCCCTATGGGATGAGGATGGAGAGGTTAGAGAACAAGGTAAAGACAGAGTAGGAGAAGAAATTGGGAATGGTAGCGTGATGGGATGTGATCAACACAATGGCACAATGAGAGGATGCGGGGATAAAGGAGCTAATAAGCAGCCCATCTTGGGACATTCCATGTACAAATGCTTTTATCAAATGCCCGAAGTCTCCGAGCAAAGATGGGAGAAATGGAATGTCTGGTGACCAGGGAAAACATTGACGACACCAAACTTTTCCGAGTGGTGGTGACCAGACGTGATTGTGAGGAGCTCCAGAAGGATCTCTCCAAACTGGCAGACTGGGCAGCAAAATGGCAGATGCGTTTCAATGTCAGTAAGTGTAAAGTCATGCACACTGGGGCAAAAAATCAAACCTTCACATATAGGCTGATGGGTTCTGAGCTGTCTGTGACAGATCAGGAGAGAGATCTTGGGGTGGTGGTGGACAGCTCGATGAAAGTGTCGACCCAATGTGCAGCGGCAGTGAAGAAGGCCAATTCTATGCTTGGGATCATTGGAAAAGTTATTGAGAACAAAATGGCTAATATTATAATGCTGTTGTACAAATCGATGGTAAGGCCACACCTGGAGTATTGCGTCCAGTTCTGGTCTCCACATCTCAAAAAGGACATAGTGGAAATGGAAAAGGTGCAAAAGAGAGCAACTAAGATGATTATTGGGCTGGGGCACCTTCCCTATGAGGAAAGGCTAAGGCGTTTGGACCTCTTCAGCCTAGAAAAGAGGCGCCTGAGGGCGGACATGAGTGAGACATACAAAATTATGCATGGGAAGGATAAAGTGGATAGAGAGATGCTCTTTACACTCTCACATAACACCAGAACCAGGGGACATCCACTAAAATTGAGTGCTGGGAGAGTTAGGACAGACAAAAAGAAAGTATTTCTTTACTCAGCATGTGGCCGGTCTGTGGAACTCCTTGCCGCAGGATGTGGTGACGGCATGTGGCCTGGATGCCTTTAAGAGGGGATTGGACAAGTTTCTGGAGGAAAAATCCATTACGGGTTACAAGCCATGAGGTGTATGTGCAACCTCCTGATTTTAGAAATGGGCTATGTCAGAATGCCAGATGCAAGGGAGGGCACCAGGATGAGGTCTCTTGTTATCTGGTGTGCTCCCTGGGGCATTTGGTGGGCCGCTGTGAGATACAGGAAGCTGGACTAGATGGGACTATAGCCTGATCCAGTGGGGCTGTCTTATGTTCTTATCATCAGGTTTAGCAGCAGCCATGCCCAGATCATGCAGTCTAGCCATAAACTCCCCATGCCGACATCCAATGGAGGGCTCCCACTTGGGGACTCCCACTTGGGGCAACTATCAATTACGGTCCCAAGGGCCCTCCTTACCTACAAAGGTCACATTCTCATAATTGTCCATTGTGACCACTTCATACAGGCACCTTTGGTGTTGATCTAGCAGAGCCCACTCTGCACTGCTGAAATACATGGCAACCTCCGGAAACGAAACAGGGCACTGGAAGAAAAAGGAGAGATTCCCCATCAGCAGGTCAACTCAGGTTCTGCCTGGAGCCCTAAAAGAGAACTGCCCACAAGCAAAGAGGATCTGTTTCCAGCTGGTGCACAGAAAAGTGCTGGAAGAATGTGGATGGTCCTTTTACCTCTGCCATCTGGTAGTACCTAGAAGGAGAAACACCCCTGAGAAGGAAGAGGAGAGGCTCAAGCTGTGCCCTGCTCATGCCGCTTACCCGGCCTGGATGAGTGGCAACCATTTCTGCTCCTCCACAAGGACGTGACGGCTTGGCTTGCAGAGACTCTGTTTCTTCACTACCTGTCAGGGAGAGAAAAGATGAGAACTGTAAGAGGTTTATCATCTTGTATTCATGCTTCATCCTGGGTGTCCTGGTTTGAATTCCTTTCTCCTCGTTGTGGCGACAGCTACAAGGGAGACTGGACAGACTGACGGAAGAATGTGGCAATGGCCATGGCTGGATGTGGCCCAGACGCATTCCTGGCTGGAGGAGAGGGGAAAAAGAGGACTAGTGCTTCTCTGCACTAGCACTGGTGGGTTCCAGTTATCATCCTGACTCCTGGCTAAGAACAGATGACTGGATACTGGCAGGGCCACCCCTAGAAGTTGTAACTTGTCACTTTTATGTATTACTTATCAAGGTCGTTCCTCACAAGCCTCCGATCACTCCTCCCCAACCACCTTCCAGGGACACCTCCACCCAGGATGCACCCAGCAGCCATTCCATCACCCTCCTGTGGCCTCCAAGAGGTCTGGGGCCTGGGGGTGGGAAGGGGGGCTCACCTGGATTCCTCTGTTGGCCTCTTCTCTGGTCAGAGGGGCTGATGGCAACTGGGTACGCAGTACCACTCATCAGCCTGTTTCCGTACATGGGAAGGAGCATGGAGTCTACACCTCCCAGCACTCTCAGGCATGCAGCTCCAATTGCAAGGCATGGCTGAGTCACAGCCTTAATTTAAAAGGGAAATGGCAGGCTCCAAGTGTGGGCCCAGGGCAGCTGCCCCATTTGCCCTACCCAAGGGAGGGGCCTGAAGAATAGGGTAGGCAAGGTGAGGGCTGGGGATGATGAGCATTAGGGGAGGAACAAGAGAGCTGGATCCCCAGAGGGGTCTAAATATGGCCCTTAATCAGACAACTGGGCTGCCAATCCAACAGGTGCAGCAGTGCAGTCCTGGGGGCCCTTCCTTTCGGGGCTTCCCTAGCACACTCTGTGCAGCCCCAGGCCTGGGCTCCCCTCCTTCCCCTGTCTGCACTCAAGAACCCTCCAACTCAGAAAATGAAGTTTTCATGCAGTCATCATAACCTGTAAACTGTAGCAGACTTTTCCTCCATAAATCTGTCTAAGCCCGTCAAGGTGGAGCTCTCAACAGCTGCAGGCTGATCCAGGTCAACATCTAGTGCAGTGTTTCTCAAACTGTGGATCAGGACCCACTAGGTGGGTCGTGAGCCAATTTCAGGTGGGTCCCCATTCATTTCAATATTTTATTTTTAATATATTAAGACTGGTATGTGACTGCATTTGGGAAAATGTTACAGACCTGTACTTTTAACAAGCTACTATGTGTATTCTTTCAACAAGGACAGTCAATGGGACTTACTCCTGAGTAAACGGGGGTAGGATTGCAGCCTAGGATTGTTAAATATGTTCCTGCTTGATGATATCACTTCCAGTGATGACATCACTTCAGGTGGGTCCTGACAGATTCTCACTCTAAAAAGTGGGTCCCGGTGCTAAATGTGCAAGAACCACTGCTCTAATTCTAAAACATAGCAGCACTCATGACTGGACTGTATTTTTAAAAAATAAACGAATATGTTAAAAAAATGTCTCTTTTGTGAAATTTTTATTCCTTGCCCCGATGTATATCACTGAACACTTATGAACATCTGGAAAACTTCATATCATTGGCAAACATGGCCACCTTGTCCCTTTGGTGAGGGACAATTTCAAACAGCTTTTAAAAGTCCAGATACATGATTACAAGTTTCTGCTCTGGCTGAAGCTCCCTCCACACTATTGGCATGTGTAGGGTTTCTTGCATGTGACTTCTTTGATGGGTTGTATGCTCTTTCCATATTCATGACAGATAAAACTCCCCCCCCCCCAATATGAGTTTGCTGAAGAGACACTGGCTGGCTACTGCAATTGAAGCTCTTTCCACACTCCTAGCATATATGGGGGACTCCAGCATCAGTGGATTCTGCATCCATGGTTTCACTTACCAGCTGATACAGCCCCACACCCCACCCGCACACCCATTGTCCCAATTGTTAGATTTACCCATGGCTAAAATTCTTCCTTATATCAGGTTGCCATAAGTGGCGACATTTAATTGCTGCCTAGCAGCTTGGACAGTTGAAAATAACTAGATTGATCTCAACAGGAAGCAGAAGTTGATACTGACCTAGTTATTTTCAAGTGACAGAGCTGCCAGGAGGCAGCCTGAATGTGGCTGTGAACTTCTAAGCTTACAGTGACCAGGTTGAAGGAAGAATTTTAGCCTTGGGTAAGTCACGCTAATAGGCACGTGTGGGGGGGGGCCGTGGACACAGGTGTCCCCTTTATCCATAGTTTCCAGAATCCATGGGGGATGGGTGGGTGGCAGGAATCCATTCTCCATGAATACCGGAATACGCTTATATAGGGTTTCTCCCCTGTGTAAGTTTTCTGATGGGCCAAAAGTTTATCACTCCAAGAGAAGCTTGATACACGCTCCTCCAGTGTATGGGGTTTTAGAACCTGTATGAGTTCTCTGATGGGTTGCAAGAGTATCTTTCTGACTGAAACTTTTTCCACACTCCTGGCACATATAGCGTTTCTCCCCGGTGTGAGTTCTCTGATGGACCCTAAGTAAACCACTCTGATTGAATCTGTTTCCAAACTCTTGGCATGCATAGGGTTTCTCCTCAGTGTGTGTTCTCTGATGGGCTGTAAGACTATCACTCCAAGTGAACCTTTTCCCACACTGCTGGCATGTATAGGGTTTCTCCCCTGTGTGAGTTCTCTGGTGGGTCTTAAGTTTGTCACTCCGCCTGAATCTCTTCCCACACTCCTGACAGGAATACGGTCTCTCCCCTGAATGAGTTCTCTGGTGGGTCTTAAGTTTGTCACTCCGCATGAATCTCTTTCCACACTCCTGGCACGAATACGGTCTCTCCCCTGAATGAATTCTCTGGTGGATCTTAAGTCTCTCACTCTGACTGAAGCTCTTTCCACACTCCTGGCATGTATAGGGTTTCTCCCCTGAATGAATTCTCTGGTGGATCTTAAGTCTCTCACTCTGACTGAAGCTCTTTCCACACTCCTGGCACGAATAAGGTCTCTCCCCTGAATGAATTCTCTGGTGGATCTTAAGTCCCTCACTTTGACTGAAGCTCTTTCCACACTCCTGGCATGTATAGCGTTTCTCTCCTGCGTGGGTTCTGTGGTGAATGGTAAGCTTGCTACCAGAAACGAAACTCTTTCCACATTCCTGGCATATATAGGGTTTCTCCATCGTGTGCGTTCTCTGATGGAGTGTAAGACTATCACTCCGGCTGAACCTTTTCCCACACTCCTGGCATGCATAGGGTTTCTCCCCTGTGTGAGTTCTTTGATGGGTTGTAAGATCACCACATCGACTGAACCTTTTCCCACAATCCTGACATGTATAGGGTTTTTCCCTTGTGTGAGTTAGCTGATGGGCTGTAAGACTATCACTCCGACTGAACCCCTTCCCACACTCCTGGCAAGTATAAGGTTTCTCACCTGTGTGAATTCTCTGATGGATCCTAAGTTTAATCCTCTGCCTGAATCTCTTTCCACATTCCTGGCATGTATAGCATTTCTCTCCCAAATGAGTTCTCTGGTGGATTGTAAGACTATCACTCCAATTGAAACTTTTTTCACACTCCTGGCACATATACAGTCTCCCTGATTGAATTCTCTGATGGATCTTTCGTTTCTCTCTCTGACTGAAGCTCTTTCCACACTCCTGGCATGTGTAGCGTTTTTCCACTGAGTGGGCTATTTGCTGGGAAGAATGAGCCTGCTGCCTCTTTCTTTCAATCTGGTTCCAAACTGATGCTGCTGAAATAAAGAGACAAAAGCAATAAGAGGACAAAGTCCAGCTAGTTGGGGATTTCATAATAAAGTATTTTTTTTCCTAATCAGAACTGGGGCCCACAAAAGCCACATCAGAAAAGCCTGTAACTGCAAGCGGATTCATTAACATTTGGTGTTTCTTCAGAGGAGAAGGACTAAGAGAAAAAAAGTGACAACTGGAGACCAAGGATAGGAAAAGTGAGATGAATAAAGAAATAAAGAAGAATGCCTCTTGAGAAGAACAAGACAATTCAGATTTAGGGAAGCTACGAAGGAGTTGTCTACCAAGTCAGATGTTTGGAAGAAAGTATCACACCTGACAAATTAGCCAAAGTTGTATCCAGGCTACAGATGAAACCTAGGCTTCTAAGGGGCAATCTAAAAGCACACCCAGCCTGTGTACTGGTTCAGAGGGAGAGCAACTCCATCTAGGAAAGCAGGAACCTCTCTTCCCAAATGCTTTTCCTCCAGATCAAAGGAACTGGGGCTAAAGAACCAAAGGTTTGCAGTTGTGGGAAGGAACAGGTGGAGAAGGACAGAAGTATGAGGTCTGACCTTCTTCAAAGCCTGTGGGGTTTGAGGATTTTTACCATCAGTCCAGTTTCAAAGTCATGTTACTGGCCTAAGTTCATCAAGTACTCAGAGAAACTGTTCCCTGCTCTTCTCACTTCAGAGCTCACAGTGTCACTTTACAAAGTATGCAGGAATCCTTATGGCATCCTTTTGGCCTCTTGGGCATCTTCTGGCACACAGTAGGAGAGCCCAAACTCAGACTGCAATGCGCTCTGAGACATGCCCACTTCCTCCAAAGGACAGCAAAAGATGCCCAAAGCCTTATAGCCAGTTCATGGCACAATGTCCCCAATTTGGGGCTACTGTCCTTGTCAAGGGACTCCTGATCAGTGCTGGACCAGAAGGAGAGGATAAGGTGCCATCAGGCTTAGCAGTCGAGCCATGCCAAGATCATGCAGCCTAGCCATCAACACCACATGCCAACATCCAATGGAGGAGAGACTCCCAATTACAGGTCAAAGGACCCTCCTTACCTACAAAGGTCACATTCTCATAATTGTCCATTATGACCACTTCATACAGGCGCCTTTGGTGTTGATCCAGCAGAGCCCACTCTGCACTGCTGAAATACACAGCAACCTCCGCAAACGAAACGGGGCTCTGAAAGAAAAAGGAGACATTCCCCATCAGCAGGTCACCTCAAGTTCTGCCTGCAGTCCCCAAAGAGAACTGCCCACATGCAAGAAGAATCTGTGTGCTTCTGGCTGGTGCACAGAGCCGTGGGAGAAATAAGTGGGGAATGTGGATGGTCTTTGTTCCTCTGCCATCTGGTAGTCCCTAGAACTGGAAACACCCCTGCAAGGCAGGAGGAGAGGCTCAAGCTGTGCCCTGCTCATACCCCTTACCTGGCCTGGATGAGCGGCAGCCATTTCTGCTCCTCCACAAGGACGTGATAGTTGGGCTTGCAGGGACTCTGATTCTTCACTATCTGTCAGACAGAAAAAAGATGAGAACTCTTAAGAGGTTTTCAGTCTTATAAACATGCTTCATCCTCAGTGTCCTTTTTTATTTCCAAATTAATAACAGACAATACATACACAATACATAAACTATCTAAAGATAAAGTATAGCAAGCATGAAGCAGTATATCCTATTTACTTTTATCCCTATTCTATCTATTCTGCACTTCAGGTTACATAACTCTGATGTCCGTCATAAGAAAAGATGAGGTCTTTGATCTCATACACATGCTTCTCCCTGGGTGTCCGTGTTTGAATTCCTTTCTCTTGATTGTGGTGACAGCTGCAAGGGAGACTGGACTGACTCATGAAGGAATGTGGCGATGGCCATGGCTGGATGTGGCCCATCTTCAGGTACAGACGCAGTTCTGGATGGAAGTTCTGTGGCGCAGTTCTGGCCCATAGCCAGGAATCTAGAGGTAGGGGATGATGACTATTTTTTCAGGGTGGGCAATTATGTTGGGTATCTATACTAGTGTGCAAAATGAAGGATAAGTTCACGAAGAGAAAATATGTCCTGGACAGAAAATATTTTGGGGGTGTTTTTGAAAGATGCATTCATTATCTGTAAAGCAATGCAACAATAAACGGCATAGATAAAATGCATCTCTGTATGCAATGTAAAATCTATTTGTCTACGTAGAAATAACATGCAACTTTTCATTTTGGACACCAGCGCAATACACAGGCTTGCAACCCTGCAAAAGTAAAGCATATCACTATGATACAGGTAGTATTTACTTGTATTGAAAGCCTTTATTTGCTGATGACACAAGTAAATTTTACACAAGGAAAATCTCAGAGGCCCAGGAAACCCCAGAGCTTCTCCATGCTTCCTCCCCCCAGAGAAGGGGCCTTGCCAGGCCGCACACAACATAAATAATCCATCCAAAATCTCCTGCCTACACTCACCCCCAAATGACGCCAGACTCAGCAGCAAACCTCCAGGGTCCTGCAATGGACACGCACAGCCATTCAGCTCCCAGGGACGAGATCGAAGGCACTGAGCACTGATTGCTATGATTGGCCCCTTAGATGAGTTACTGAGCAACAGCAGCTGGAGCCGACTAGAGGAGGCTGCAGGGGGGGGGGCGAGCTCTCAAGGAACAGAAGCAAAAGTGGAGGACATTCAATCTCATTTCGAGGTCTGGAAAATACGCTAGGGGGGCAAAGCTAGCTAAGGCCCTGGCTGGCACAGAAGACAAGTGGAGAGTCCCCTGGGTAGAGCTCACCTGCAGCCTGATCCTCTGCCTGTCTACTCAGAAGTAAGTCCCATTGAGCTAAGTGGGACTTGCTCCCAAGTAGTGCTAATAGGATTGCAGCCTTGGGACATCGAGGCCCCCAGCACATGCCCCACCCATTGCTTCCACACTTATCACCAGGCTGGCATGAAAGTGGCTGCCCACCCCGAATACTGGGAATGACAGGGGAAGACTGTTGGCTTCATGAGAGCTTATGACAAGCATCTGGTTGTCTGCTGATGGAGACTTAATGCTCCCTTGCTTTGCATGCACCATTCTTATGTTAGTGGAAGCACCAAGAGACCCTGAATTCATTTAATCTTGCTCACCTGAGTGGACCCCTTGGAACATCCCACGGTCCTTTGACCCCCGGTTGTATGGATCACATGGTTCCTCATCCTGTTCCAGCTTTATTATCACGTCGGGAAGTTCTGATCAGAGACAAGATGCACGACGGAGGTCAGAAGTGATGCTTTGACTGGCAGGTGTGGATGTCAGCCAAAGCTGAACAAATTCCACAGTAGCATGAATGCTGCTTTAAGCTGTCACTGAGATATGGAGCCCGAGGAGGAGGAAGAACCAACTGAATAAGCGCAGGACCCAGAACCAATCTCTGCCACTAGGATGGAGGAAAGAACCCCAGGAGCAAGAGCGCCTGGCACTCGCCAAGCCTCACTCCCCTAAAAAACAAACCACCATAAAGTCAGTGAAAAACTTTTCTGGCCCTCAATTTTGTAGGCCTGTGTAACCCTTGGCAATCTGCAGAAGAAAATTGTTAGCTGAAATGCAAACTTGTGGTTTGAAATAATCTTCATACCCCCAAATTAAAATGTCACATTTGCCCATTTTCTCTAGTAATTGGCACGTTGTAGATCAAATGCAGACCCAATTTGGCATGGCCTGGAAATCCCTAACTGCACATCTTGCTCTCCAGTTCAGCCTTTTGCGTGCCCTGGAGTGACAAAAGGTTTGGGGAAACCAAACACTGGACCCCATTACCAGGTAGGGCCTAGCAAATGTCTACACACAAACGATACGCAAGGTCTCTGGCAGCTTTGGGAGCAAAGCCCCCAATTATTAATAAATCATTATTAGTAATCAATGCAATATTGTTTCGAGATCTTTTTTGTCTAGTGGGTCGAGAGAGATGGTTGTTTTTAAAAGTGCGTCCCAGTGCTTTTTGGGAAGCACCGCTCTAGGAGGATTTCCTGCTACAGGCAGGGGGAGGACTAGATGACCTTTGTGCCCCCTCCCAACCCCATAATCCCAGGTTAGATACTCATTCTCTGGTGCCACCACTGCAAACGAAGTCCTTTGCACAGTCCTCTCTTGGAGAGCCCAGTCCTCGGCATGTCTACTCAGAAGTAAGTCAGTCCTTGTCTCACGCACACCATCCCTGTCTCCCCCAAAGGCTTCCAGAATCTCTGCTGCCTCCAGCCGCCTCCTTTGTTCTTTCGCAGGGGCAGCAGAAGGAGCTCTTGGGGCTCTCAGCCCTCCTCCCAGCAGGTGGTTGGGGGTCATCCTCACAATCCCCCCCCCCGATCACCCCCCAGGGAACCTCCACCCAGGACTCCTCCAGCAGCCACTCAGCCCATCGCCCTCCGCCCCCGTCCTCCTGCAGCCTGGCGGGGGGCTCACCCTGGACTCCTCTGCCGGCCACTTCCCCATCGGGGGGAGGGCAGCGGAGGGCGACTGGCTCCCTCCAGTGCAGCCCCTTCTCTCTCTGGGGGGCAGAGGGCGCAGCAGCCTCTTCCCGAAGCTCCTCCGCAGCAGGACCAGGAGCCTCCCGGAGCCCTTCCTGGGATGCGCGACGAGCCTTCCTTCCGGGGCTGGAGAGGCTGCAGCAGGCGCTGCAAGGAGCTTCCTGCCCTGCGCAGAGACGGGCTGCAAAGAGGCTCTGGGGCCGGAGGAGGAGCGCGAGCAGGAGCTGGGCTGAGTGGAGGGGCAGGAGGCGCCTCCCTGCACTCAGTAGCCCCCGGGACTGCCCAGGACCCCCTGGCTCTCCCCTGCAGGGCCACTGAGTACCTGAGGAGGGGGCTGTGCTGGGCTGCAGCTGGAGGCTCTGCTGGGGGAAGGGACAAGAGGCTCCTCCTCTCCACTTAGCAGCCCCCCCCCACTGGCCCAGCCCTGCCCAGGACCCCCCTGGCTCTCCCCCTGCAGGGCCACTGAGTACCTGAGGAGGGGGCTGTGCTGGGCTGCAGCTGGAGGCTCTGCTGGGGGAAGGGACAAGAGGCTCCTCCTCTCCACTTAGCAGCCCCCCCCACTGGCCCAGCCCTGCCCAGGACCCCCCTGGCTCTCCCCTGCAGGGCCACCGAGGCCCGACCCCTGCAGGGGTCTGCACCGACCTGCACCCCTGCACCGACCCCTGCAGGGCCACTGAGTACCTGAGGAGGGGGCTGTGCTGGGCTGCAGCTGGAGGCTCTGCTGGGGGAAGGGATAGGAGGCGCCTCCTCTCCACTTAGCAGCCCCCCCCCCACTGGCCCAGCCCTGCCCACTGCAGGGCCACTGAGTACCTGAGGAGGGGGCTGGGCTGGGACTGCAGCTGGAGGCTCTGTTGTGTCCCATCCTGTGCTCAAGGGACTGGTGCTCCCAGAGCTGTTTCTCCTGGCTTTTTGCTGAGATTTTGAATAAATGGGCATGTTTCGTAAACTCCTGTCATGTTCTTCTCCTTTCTGAATGTGTGGTTGATCCCAGTTGTAATGCCATTCTGGAGCTCCATGTGATGGACCACAGCACTGCAGGGTGGTGAGTAGCGCTGGGTAGGGACAAGGAGGCCAGACAGGTAGGAGGGGCTATCAGGAGTAGGGCCCAAGAGTCCACATTGGTTATAATGCAAGATATCTCACCAGTGGTGTAACTAAGGCATCTAGAGCATCTAGAGCCTGGGGGCAGAAACATTTTATTCAAATTTTACATGTAAATTAACTTTTTTTTCCTGGCCAAGATGCAGTGTCAGAGAGATGATGCGGTCCTCCTGCCAAAATGTTTGAACACCCCTGCCTTAGAGCATGACCACGGATTCAGTTATTCGCAGATTGGGTCTGGGACCCCTCTGGAGGCAAGGGGAGCTCTGCTCCTCTCACTTCTGGAAGGGATCTGAGCTCAGCAGAGACCATTGACTTCCATCCATGTCCTCTGCAAGGCTCAGACTGAGCTTTAGACCTCAAACCATGTGACTTTCAGTTTCTCTGTGAAACAGGAAGTCATGTGATATGACCTCTAAAGCTCAGTCTGAGTTGGGGGGGCAGACTGTGGGGACAGGCATTTGCCCCCATCAGTGGTTTCATATATCCACGGGGGGGGGGGGTGTTTCTGGAACGGAACCCTCACGGATAAGGGGGCATGCCTGTATCAGGTGACTGTGAAAAACATTTAAGATGAGCCCAAGCTTGGATAAATTAAAATCAACTGGTTCTGTGCAGAAGTGCTGTGGGAAGGGAGGTGTTTGGGCAGCAGGCCAATGAATTGGTAAGAAAGCAGAAATATGATGTGGGCTCATTGTAAGTGTTGGGGGTGGATGCTGTTTGTGTGGAGGAGATGAACTGGTTGATTACACTTTCAAACCAGAATTTCAGCCTGTGTCCTTGAGGGCACAATCCACTTGCGCTGGAACAGGCAGACTGGGTTGCCTACACTGTATTCAGCCTAAGGTAGGACTGGACTGGAGAGCAAGTCAGAGTAAGGGGATTCTATTCCCCTTACCCCATGTCACTCACCAGCGAGCCCTATGGGGTTACTTGGATCTGTGCCCACGATTTCACAAATGCAAATCCAAGCAGACGGTGTAAAGTCAGGTCAGGGCCAGGGTTTAGGATCAGGCCCTCAACACTGCATCCGGTCTCACCCCCCCCAGGCCCAATTTTGGGGTGAGGAAGGGCAGAATCTTGTCCCAAAATGCCCCCTCCCCACTTCTAATACACCCTCTCCCAACCCCTGTGCTGGTCTGCCAAGGCTAGCACAAAGTTATCCAGTCTGGACGCAGGTCCGGCGCTGCTAGGGCAGTGTATGTCTTCATAAAGGCCTAGATGGCTCCTGAGTAGCCAGGAACGTGCTTCATTTTCGACACCTGAGACCTGGCACAAGGGATTTGTAGTGGCTGGCGGGGAGTTAGGATTGTGGTGCCAACTTGTCTTCTGCTCTGAAAGCACAGAAGCATCTTCTTGCTTACGGTTCTGTTGCACCATGAAACTGTCACACTATCATCATGTATGTCTCTATCCAAACATCAGTTGTCTTTTTAATGGCACCGGAAACACTTTCTGATCTTAAAAGGATGGTCAGATGGACCTTGGGATCTCGTGCAGCATTAGTCCAGGTAAGTGAGCAGTTCTCAGGGCTCTCAAGTAAAGTCTGTGTCAGAGAACTGGAAGACAGCTAACATTACACCAATATTTCTAAAAGGAAGGAGAAGTGGCCTGGGAAATGACAGGCTGTTCCAGGTAAGATGGTGGGAAGCCTAATCAAAGAGAAAATCTTAAAACATACAGAAGAACAAGCTTTGCTGATGGGATAATCAGCATGGCTTCTGTAAGTGTATGTTTGACTCACCAAAGGCTCCTGAGAAAACTCCGCACTTGGGGAGTAAACAATCACTGGGGAACACCATCTCTCTCCATTATGAAAACTGCTTGTTTACAACCACCCTTGGTCTTAAACCAGTTCCTATTCAACTTTCCAACACTGGTGCAGCCCTGAGGTAAGGGAACAAGCATTCCCTTACCTTGAGGAGGCCTCCGTGATTGCTTCCCAACCATAGGATGCAGTGCATGCCCCACTAGCACAGCTGCACCGGCACTGGAAAATTGGATAGGATTGAATCCTAAAGTTCTTTCCACACTCCTGGCACATATAGGCTGTCTCCTGTGTATGTGTTTGGAGATGGTCTCTAAGGCATCTGGCACGTAGATCTGTAGGGCCGGAAGGTGCAGAGTAGCTTCCAATTTCAGCACCTTTTCCTGCACCCGTCCTGCCATGAGAGGGAGCCGGACAAGCTGCCCAATCCACTTTGTGTCACTTGGTGAAAGTGTGGACTAAGGACCACCTGGCCTCCCCTTTTATTGTATTTCTGGTTAGGCTGCTTTGAGATATTTCTAAAATACTTTCCAAATTACTTTAAAAGAAATAACCTGTTTTTCTATTCCTCTCTGTATCAATTATTTATCAAATATTTTATTTTCAACAAAAGATTCTGTCTCTGTATCAATCATCTACTCATCAAATCCCTAATTCATCCAAGGCCTCCCTGGAACGCTCTCAGAAGGCACATGCCTTCGTTTTGCTCCCCTGCCAGGCATGGCTCCAAAGGGATCGCTTACAGGGTGTGTTCTGCACCTGCAAAACTTAGTGCTTTGCACCCCCTCTAGCTATGCCACTGGCCTGTGGCTCGATTAATCTCTAAGCAGGGCCAAGGCCATCTGCACAAAGCCTATGCATGTGTCAGGGTCAGAGGTCATGTTATTAGACTGCAACCTTAATGCACAGGAGCTACATGCGATTCCTTAGGCAGCCTTTGCAAAAGACATGAATATATTCCCAGGCACATGTCTCAGTCAGCCTCTGTCATTCCCTGTATTCTTTTCTGTACGTTTTCTGTCCATTTCCCAAACTTGCCAGCAGCAACCTGTGCCATTCAGCTGTTCTCACCCCAGGCAGGAGTTGCCCTTTTGGTTTGCCAAATCCCATAAGCCTGGGGTGGGGGACCAGATTCAAGGAGAAGAGAGTGCCTCTGCCTTGCACAAAAGAGGGAATCTTGGCAGGTGTAGCTCAGCATGGAAGGGTTTCAAAAGTGGCACCAAGAGGCCTTCCTGGAAGGGGTCAAAACATTCAGGAAAGGCCCCCCCCCCAAGCACGCAATCAGGGGCTCGCCAACACATGCAAATTTCAGCTGAGTCTGCCCAGTCCGAGTGGAAGCAGAAACACCATTTCATGCTAAGGATTCACTCAGCCCCAGCATGGAGTTGCTAAACATGAATGTTTTTCACAAGGGATCCTTCCTTGTAAGCCAACGCGAGGGAAACCACTGGGGGTGGGAACTCTGGCAGCTGAGGATCGAGGTTCAAATCCCTGCTCAGCCATAGCTGGGTGACCTGGGCCACTCTTTCAGCCCACCAACCTCACAGAATTGTTGTGAGGTCAAAAGGAAGGAAGGAACCGTGGGCACCACCCAGAGCTCCTTGGAGGAAGGGTGGAATAGAAACGTGAACAATAAACAAGCTGGCTGTGGCCTCAGCCAAGGAGGAGTGGCAAAAAGCCCTCAAAGGACACCTGGGCAATGGCTGCCTCGCAGCAGCTGATCAGAGTCTAAGAAGGAAGAAGGGCTGAGAAAAGGCCGAACTCGCTGACCGGGACCTTCTTGGCCTGTCTTCTGACTTCTCTTCTGCAGTGTTGCTGGACAAAAGCCAGCCTTGAACATCAGTCTGCCAAATGTGCACAGTGAAGTGCTTTGCTTCAACTCACAGAGGTCAACTCACCTAGGGAATTCAGAACAAGAGGCCAGAATGACCACTGTGGGGCTGTCAACCGGACCGTGGAGCGAACAACCTCAGGACGTCTCGAGTTTGGCTAACAGTAACCACGAGAGTCTTCCAGAAGAATGTACGCTTAGGATTTATTATGAGACACAAAACAGCAGACAAAGGCACTGTCTGCAAGGAAGACCAACAGGGGTGTCAGATGCTTTTCATGCACCAGAACGGACAGCACTCATGGTGCAGCTGAGGGCCCAGAGTGACGTCATAAAGCAGGACGTGAAGTCAGGAAGGAGATGCTGGTCAGAAATATGCACTTGGTTCTCGTGTAGGAACTCGTGAGTTGCAACATGTCAGAAGAGAAAACACGCAAATCCTGATCATATTTTCAGGAGTGGGAGAGCCCAATTATCATGTGCGCTGCCCTTTCAGCCACCCAGTTTCTCCCAAGGCATCAGACTGCAGCTCAGGTGCTCTGCAAGTGACTCCTTACCACAAGCGGTGCTGGGCAGGAGGTCTGGTCTAGAGGGTAGAGCCTTCATTTGCCTGAAGATTAACATCCACAAGGTCACCAGTTCGAGGCCACCGGCACCGTGCGACCTTGAAGCAGCTGACAAGCTGCAGCTGAGCTGTTCCATCTGCTTGGAGCGTGGGAGGATGGAGGCCAGAATGTTAAACCAGATCGGAGTGTAACACCTTGAATGTAGTGGTTCTTGAAAGAACCTTCTTTCAATTTGTAAAAATCCCTGCGTGGATTTAATAAGCCTGCCTATGTAAACCGCCTTAAGAACATAAGAACATAAGAACAGCCCCACTGGATCAGGCCATAGGCCCATCTAGTCCAGCTTCCTGTATCTCACAGCGGCCCACCAAATGCCCCAGGGAGCACACCAGATAACAAGAGACCTCATCCTGGTGCTCTCCCCTACATCTGGCATTCTGACTTAACCCATAAAGCCTTGAATAAAGTCTTGAATAAAGACCAAGAAAGGCGGTATATAAATACTGTATATTATTATTATTATTATTATTATTATTATTATTATTATTATTATTATTATTATTATCAGGGGCCTGGATATACAGCTTCAATTAGATATATCTGGCCAGTCGGCCAGCCAGCTTGATACTCCTCCGTGCAGGATGAGGTGGTTGTGGGGGGCAGATACTTGTCAACAGCTCCACTTGGAGAGGCCACAAACCCACAAACCTTTGTTATAAATAATATATATAATAAAACTCTAATAAATCTTCACTAATTACTACAAATTTAATTGCTATTTTTGTGAGCCGGGGGTTGCATGTGGTCCATGACAACTCCAATTTCTTCCTCAGTTGTCCACAGCTCCTAAAGACTGGGAACCCCTGAAAGGAAATGCTAAAATTCTCCTCCTTGAGCAGTGGTAGTTCCCAGGGCTTTGGCAAAAGAACAGAGAGAGAGATAACCGAGCAAGGGACTGTGTCTGGACCATCTCCTGGGTGTGCATCAAGGTGTGTTCTGGGCTCGATGGAGTAAAGTGCCTTGTGCCTTCCAGGAGGGCACAAGGCTTAGCTGCACCCAAGTGGGAAGACTGCTGTTATGGCAGAATGTGGGCTGCAGCTATGCTCAAGTCCTTGGCGGGAGAGGCTTCCAAGATAAGGAGCTTGAAAAGAATGTTCATCTGGCAGTTGAACTTGCTCTGCTACACAAGATCTGTTATGTCCAAACCTTTTGAGTGAGAATAAAAAGGCCAATTTTATAATGCCTTTTTATTGCATTGACATTATACGAGTCAATGGTAAGGCCACACTTGGGGTATTGTGTCCAGTTCTGGTTGTCACATCTCAAAAAAGATATAGTAGAAATGGAAAAGGTGCAGAAAAGAGCACCCAAAATTATTACAGGCTGGCGAAACCTCCTTATGAGGAAAGCGTTTGGGGCTCTAGTCTAGAAAAAAAGGCACCTGAGAGGGACATGATGGAGACATGAAAAATTAAGCAGCTGATGGAGAGAGGGAAGTTCTTTTCTCTCTTGCACAATGTCAGAACCAGGAGACATTCACTACAACTGAAAGGTGGGAGGGTCAGAACAGGCAAAGGAAATACAGCTTCTCTTGACCCTGTTGTAATTCATCTGTGTAACTTCTTACCACAGGCTGTGGTGAAAACACCTGAAGGCCTAGACCTCTTTCAAAGGCATTTTTAATATGGCTTCTCCCCAGTGTGGATTCTTCGATGAACAGCAAGGTTTGCTGGCGGCAGAACTATCTGGATTAACTTTTAATATTTTTATATAAATATAAGTAATAAATAATATTAATATAACTTTTTAATATTTTTAAAGAATAGCACTTCCAAATTGGCTGTAAATTCACTGATTATAGCAGGATCCACCTTTGTAAGGAGGTGATAAGCTTGCCATGTCTCTGTCTTATGTTGGTCTGTTTATATTAGTATGCTAATTATTAGTATTAAAAGCTGTATTAGAATCCATAAATACAATTCAAAGCATTAATAATAATAATAATAATAATAATAATAATAATAATAATAATAATAATAATAATAATAATAATACATGTATTTATATACCGCCTTTCTTGGTCGTCGGATTTCTCCTCAGACTTTATTCAAGGCGGTTTACATGGGCAGGCTGTTCTAAATCCCCGTAGGGATTTTTACAATCAAAGAAAGTTTCTGTCTTTCAAGAACCACATTTCAGATGGATCTTTCTGATCTGGTATCACATTCTGGCCTCCAGTTTCCTCCCACGCAAGCTGACAAGCAGCTCCTTCATCTCTCACATGGAGGGCAGCCAAGACACTTCTTTGCTCACACCAAAGAGCAGGTGGAATAACTCAGCTCAGCAGCTGCTTCAAGGTCTCACCAATTTATGGTGCCGGTGGCCTTGAACTGGCGACCTGCGGATGTTATCTTCAGGCAAACGGAGGCTCTACCCTCTAGACCAGACCTCCTGCCTGGTCTATATATCTATAGATAAATAGATCTTTATCTATCGTTATTTTCTGTTGTTTTGGTCAGTATTTTCTTTCTGAAATTTTGCTATGCTTTACTTGCAATGTAACATTGCAGGCAGGGTGTGGTGTAACTTCTAGGCATTTTGCCTGCAGCCAGTGGGCTGCAGTCCCAGAATTGTGGTCACAAGTTATCTAGCCATTGTCTTCGTGCTAGGAGAGAGCCAGAAAGTGTCTGATCTTAGCTTGAGTGCTGAGTTAAACTATTTAAATATGTATAAAGGTTAGCGCAGATAGCAAGCTGCACCACTTTCCTTAGTTCTGTATATGTTTGTATATGCTTAGTGATTTTTATCAAATTTACCTTGGCTGGCAATGCACAATAGTAGAAAAAAGTTTATAGGTGTGTGTGTAAAGCTAACTGGAGGAAATTACTGGGGAACACATCCAATTGTAAATTTGAATTGAGGATAGATTGGCTTGATCACCCTGTTTACCCTCAATAATTGAGGAAGTTGTAATAGTGATGTTCCCTTGAGAATTTCCTTGTTGTATTTATATTTTAAGAAAAGTTAAATGTAACAACATAAGTTTACACTATGATGGTGAAATAGTATGTTACACTATGATGGTGAAATAGTATGTTAGTACTCAGTGTGGATTTACGACTAATAGCATCTCATAGTACTGAAAACAGTGTTAATTACAATGTTCCTTTAACCCTGTCTTCTTCTTCAAAATAGAAATATTCCCTCTATTAGGAGTGCCTGCAAGAGGGCCAAGATGAGTCTTATCTAATTCTGTGTAAACCAGAATCTGTTTGACAAGTCAAAATGAACTTCTAACAATAGAAAGGGCTTGGCCTTCAGAGTCCTTTTGAAAACTTAAGTTGGCATACAGTAATCAGTTTCTCTTTTCTCTCCCTAGCTTATATGTAAATTAATAATTTGTTTTGTTGTGTTTATTACTGGAAAGGAAACAGATTTAGTTTACAGGAACAACACCATTAAAAGTTTGTATCCTAAAGGAAAAGAAACAGAGGTGATTGAATAACAGATGAAGTTGTGTTTTGTTTTCTTTTTGTTTCCTTTATAATACTGTATGTTGGGATCATATGTATTATTTGTTATATGTTGGTTGAGAAGGTAACTTGCAAATGCAAGAACAAACTATCTAAGTAAATGCTTCCTAAAACATTGAAAAACCCTGTTGTTAACACAAGAAGACGGTCAGCAAGTTCCCGTGAATTATAATTATTACAAGCAAAAGTACAAATCCACAAAAGTACACAAGTACAAAAAGGACAAATCTGGGTGAGTTTTAGAATTACTGTATTCCTGTATTCCTATTTCTGATATTTGCATGCTTGCAATACTGGAAAGCTTTAATGTAAAACCCAGTTTTCAACTTTTGTCTTGAATTGATTGAACTGAAGCTTGTAAGACTTTAAATATTAATACCTCATTGTTAGTACTGTTGCAAGGCCAATCAGCCACTCAAATCAGCAACTCGGAACAACTCGGTACACAGGGATGAAGGTTCACAGGCTTTTATTGAATTGTATACTGGTCCCCGGGACTCATGTCCAAAGCATGGACCCCGTCTGAACACTGGTCCTTAACCTTTATACCACACAGCCCTTTGTCTGAAAATCTAGACTTCTCATTCGCTGAAAGTTTGACATCATAAATGGGGCTAACTCTTAATAGGATGTAGATAAGATACCATTTACATACAAGATGGAAAATAGGTGGGCAACAAGTGAGCAAAACCATTGATTGGCTCTTATTTATATACAGGTGGGGTTTCATCTTAAAACTTTGCCAAAATTACACAATTTCCAAAAGTTTCCAAAACCAGTAGGGTTTACTGTAACATTAATCCATCCAGCACTGACCCCCACTCACATTTATCAATCTAACTAGGAACTTCTTTGAGAAAATAGGCTTTCGTACCATCCTCATTAAAAAGAACACACAAACACTTAAACATGGGTGTGAAGACCTTAATTTGGCAGAACTTCTAACTCATTTAGTGACATATATTCCTTTCAAACCCTTCCTAATTAGGATGCCCTTACTTGTGCCACTCATCTTATCTCTTCTGTATCTTTTCTTCTGGGTTTAGTGTATTCCGTCAGCCCTCTGCAAACCTGTGTGAACCAGAAACTATTAAACTTCTTTTTAACAGTTTTTACTCTATTATAACTATTGTGACTAGTTACCTATTAAGGGGTATAGTGGTGTTTATAAGTGACCTGTTTTATATATTTTAACATAAAACAAACTAAACTTTCTCTGCATATGTGATTTCTGTTTAACCAACCCTTGTCCTATTTACCTTCAAACACATTACATGTCAGGCAAGCTGTTTGAGGCAACTCTGCACCAGCCCCCCTCCCCTCTAAACATTTATTTTTCATCTCAGTCGCAATTCACACAGAGGATTCCTTCTTAGGGATGGTAAGGATGGTCCTGGTTATCTAACTCATGTTCTAAACTCGTCTCTGCAGGTGTCTGTCAAGAACATCCTTGCCAATTCAGATAAGGATGTCTGCAATGCTGAACCCTTTGTCTAATTTTCTTAATGTTTTTTCTAAAATCAAGCATTTTGTTTGTTTAAGACTTACTTCTAATAATTACCACTACTATCTGTTCCATATATGTTGGTTACACTTTAAAGCAAAGACTAAACATATTCCATGTCCCGAATGTGTTTTTCCCTTTTGAAAACTTAGAAGAATAAACAAGTGAGTCTTGGCAGCAAGCATGCGATAGCCTTGGCCAGTCCTATGTGCCTGCCAAGAAGGAGTCTTATCTTCCTTGTTGCCCTTCTCCCTTTCTAAACTCTTAAAGTCTGTAACTTCAGAGAAACTAGCAAACAACTTTTAAAAAATAATTTTCTTAAAACAGCTTGTCCCTGTTCTCTGTGCTTCTATGCTTTTGCCAGACTGTTAACCTTATCAAGCTGCTCTTTACCATTGTGTATATAGGTATTGGCAACCTTCAGTCTCGAAAGACTATGGTATCGCGCTCTGAAAGGTGGTTCTGGCACAGCGTCTAGTGTGGCTGAAAAGGCCAATCCGGGAGTGACAATCCCTTCCACACCGGGAGCAAGTGCAGTCTGTCCCTGGTCTGTCTCCCTGGCTATGGGCCTTCCTTCTTTGCCTCTTAGCCTCAGACTGTTGGCAAAGTGTCTCTTCAAACTGGGAAAGGCCATGCTGCACAGCCTGCCTCCAAGCGGGCCGCTCAGAGGCCAGGGTTTCCCACTTGTTGAGGTCCATCCCTAAGGCCTTCAGATCCCTCTTGCAGATGTCCTTGTATCGCAGCTGTGGTCTACCTGTAGGGCGCTTTCCTTGCACGAGTTCTCCATAGAGGAGATCCTTTGGGATCCGGCCATCATCCATTCTCACGACATGACCAAGCCAACGCAGGCGTCTCTGTTTCAGCAGTGAATACATGCTAGGGATTCCAGCACGTTCCAGGACTGTGTTGTTTGGAACTTTGTCCTGCCAGGTGATGCCGAGGATGCGTCGGAGGCAGCGCATGTGGAAAGCGCTCAGTTTCCTCTCCTGTTGTGAGCGAAGAGTCCATGACTCGCTGCAGTACAGAAGTGTACTCAGGACGCAAGCTCTGTAGACCTGGATCTTGGTATGTTCCGTCAGCTTCTTGTTGGACCAGACTCTCTTTGTGAGTCTGGAAAACGTGGTAGCTGCTTTACCGATGCGCTTGTTTAGCTCGGTATCGAGAGAATGAGTGTCGGAGATCGTTGAGCCAAGGTACACAAAGTCATGGACAACCTCCAGTTCATGCTCAGAGATTGTAATGCAGGGAGGTGAGTCCACATCCTGAACCATGACCTGTGTTTTCTTCAGGCTGATTGTCAGTCCAAAATCTTGGCAGGCCTTGCTAAAACGATCCATGAGCTGCTGGAGATCTTTGGCAGAGTGGGTAGTGACAGCTGCATCGTCGGCAAAGAGGAAGTCACGCAGACATTTCAGCTGGACTTTGGATTTTGCTCTCAGTCTGGAGAGGTTGAAGAGCTTTCCGTCTGATCTGGTCCGGAGATAGATGCCTTCTGTTGCAGTTCCAAAGGCCTGCTTCAGCAGGACAGCGAAGAAAATCCCAAACAAGGTTGGTGCAAGAACACAGCCCTGCTTCACTCCGCTTCGGATGTCAAAAGGGTCTGATGTGGAGCCATCGAAGACAACAGTGCCCTTCATGTCCTTGTGGAAAGATCTGATGATGCTGAGGAGCCTGGGTGGACATCCAATCTTGGGGAGAATCTTGAAGAGGCCGTCTCTGCTGACCAGGTCGAAAGCCTTTGTGAGATCTATGAAGGCTATAAAGAGTGGCTGTCGTTGTTCCCTGCATTTCTCCTGCAGTTGTCTAAGGGAGAATACCATATCAGTGGTGGACCTGTTGGCTCGGAATCCACACTGCGATTCTGGATAGACGCTCTCTGCAAGTACCTGGAGCCTCTTTAGTACAACTCGGGCAAACAGCTTTCCTACAACGCTAAGGAGAGAGATGCCGCGGTAGTTGTTGCAGTCACCCCTGTCACCTTTGTTCTTGTACAGCGTGATGATGTTTGCATCCCTCATGTCTTGAGGTATTCCACCTTCTCTCCAGCAGAGACAGAGGATTTCATGCAGCTCAGTGACGATGATCTCTTTGCAGCATTTTAGGACTTCAGCAGGGATGCTGTCTTTTCCAGGTGCCTTGCCAAAGGCAAGGGAGTCCAGGGCCACGTGAAGTTCTTCTAGGGTTGGTTCGCTGTCAAGCTCTTCCAGTACAGGCAGGCACTCAATGTTGTTCAGTGCTTCTTCGGTGACTACATTTTCTCTGGAATATAGTTGGATGCGTTTGCATCGGCCGGGCCTGGAAGAGATTCCTCAAGCGCTTGTGCAAATTCCTCCACTTTTCTCTGATCCCGGGTCTTGCTGGTATCAATGCGAGGTCTTCCTTCCTTTTTCGTGTGATACAGTCGCTTTGTTTGCAGTTTCACTCTGCTGCACACCAGGGAGTGGTCAGTGTCGCAGGCAGCACCATGATAACTGCGTGTGATCTTGATGCTGGGAAGGCTGGAGCGTCTGGTGAGGATCAGGTCGAGCTGGTGCCAGTGCTTTGATCTTGGATGTCTCCAAGAGACTCTATGTTGGGGCTTTGTGTTGAAGAATGTGTTGCTGACACAGAGACCGTGATGACAGCAAAACTCTAGCAGGCGTTGGCCATTTTCGTTCATCCTCCCAGTGCCAAACTGACCTAAGCAAGTGGGCCATGAACTGTTATCAGCACCAACTCTAGCATTGAAATCGCCGAGGATGAACAATGGCTCTTTTACAGGGATTTTCTTGACAGTGGTGGCCAGGTCATCATAGAATTTGTCTTTGGCTTCTGCTGGAGACGACAGAGTTGGTGCATAAGCACTGATGAGAGTGATAGGTCCTGCTGATGACTGGAGCTGCAGGGACAAAATTCTTTCACTTCCCACAGTAGGTGGGATGATGGATTTCAGCAGGGTATTTCTGACCGCAAAGCCAACGCCATGTTCCCTGGTTTCGTTTGGTGGTTTTCCCTGCCAGAAAAATGAGAAATTTCTCTCTCTTCATTGTGTATATGCTATAGTGTTAAAATGACTTTACGGTCACCGTGCCTCAGTACCTTGCAGCTATAGATTTAGATAGAACAGGTGTAGATAGAACACCTGGAATGTCTTAGATAGGATTACCTGAAAACATCGGAAGAAAACCGTGAGGAGGACCAGTTAGATAGGTACCTGTCTTAATCTGTATGTTCTTATATTTATATTTGTCTTAAAAGCTTGTAACTTAAAGAAAATCATAACTGTGGGTGTGAGAACAATTGTATGCTGTTACGGCCAGCATGAAGAAACAGAACTAAGTGTTGCCAAAAGTCTCTGGGAAGTTAGCCAATTCTGGGGAATTGCTCAGAGGAAAGGAAGAAATGTGTTTCCTTTGTATGTGAGTCTAAATTGGAATAGAATAGGTAAAAATATTATAGTATTCTAAAGATGAAACTTGAATGAGTGAATGAAAAAAAAATGAAACTTTCTGTCTTCTGACCATTATACTATTTACAATGAATCTTTCATTGCTATAAGTTCAATAACATTTGTTCTGCTTTAGAGCTTATTGTTTTACAGTTTCTAACAAGAATACAATAGTTAAAAAAAAGATTTTCGAGTTATAAAGCAACATTGTCTGCAAGTGTTTGTATTTGTGGAAAATAATCACAAAAGCTTGAGAGCTTTCCATTTGGAAAGTGATTAAACCAGAACAGAACTGATGGAATTACCAACTGCAGACATAGTCCAAGAGTGGAATGGATTGAATAAAAGAACCTTTATGACTTTATTTGGAAAGGAACATAAGAACAGCCCCACTGGATCAGGCCATAGGCCCATCTAGTCCAGATTCTGTATCTCACAGTAGCCCACCAAATGCCCCAGGGAGCACACCAGATAACAAGAGACCTCATCCTGGTGCCCTCCCTTGCATCTGGCATTCTGACATAACCCATTTCTAAAATCAGGAGGTTGCGCATACACATCATGGCTTGTACCTCGTAATGGATTTTTCTTCCAGAAACTTGTCCAATCCCCTTTTAAAGGCATCCAGGCCAGACGCCATCACCACATCCCTTGGCAAGGAGTTCCACAGACCGACCACACGCTGAGTAAAGAAATACTTTCTTTTTGTCTGTCCTAACTCTCCCAGCACTCAATTTTAGTGGATGTCCCCTGGTTCTGGTGTTATGTGAGAGTGTAAAGAGCATCTCTCTATCCACTCTGTCCATCCCCTGCATAATTTTGTATGTCTCAATCATGTCCCCCCTCAGGCATCTCTTTTCTAGGCTGAAGAGGCCCAAACGCCATTTTAAGACGTTGAAGCACTACTTTGAAAAATCTTTTTCCTGATGGACCTTTTTCCTAATGATTGCAAACTGTAGAAGTGTTCGTAATCTCTGAAGTTGTAGTGATGTGATGTCTTATGATGTGTTTTATTGTTTGATTTGTATTGTGTTTTGTTATTGTGATGTGTGAGCGTGCAAAGAGTTTAAGTTGTATATGGGGTGTGTGAAGTGTGAAAAGAACTGTTTATTGTTTTATTTTGTTTCAAATCAGTTAAAAGAGTAATAAGGAGAGAAATAATCTAACAAGTATACAGAAATGGGTATGAAATATAACAACTTGCAAAGGTACCCAGCTGAAGGAGGTACCAGAATCTAAGAAAACACCACACTATGGTTAAAATGTCTCCTCTTAAAGAAGCTCTTAAGAAATACTTTCCAAAGAATTCCCCTTTAGTTTAAGAGTATGCAACCATGATAATTATCTGATCTATCACACCTGTGCTATAAATACTTTGTCTGCTATGTGCTGCATCATGCAAATTGGAGTATCTACAATATATAGTAGGAACATAAAAGGTAAGATGACCAGTTTTCATAAGGTCAAACAACACTTATATGATATCTCTACATGAAAGAACTTTTTCATAGTAGATTAAGTAGTAGTCCTATCCAGACTTATTGAGAAATGAATTCACACTTATTAATAAGCAAACATGCATAAGACTGCATTAAGATGTTATCATATTTCCAAAGATATTCTGTTAAGAATAACAGAATTCTAACTTGTTACAATAAGTTTTATACATTGTGTTGGCAACCTTCAGTCTCGAAAGACTATGGTATCGCGCTCTGAAAGGTGGTTCTGGAACAGCGTCTAGTGTGGCTGAAAAGGCCAATTCAGGAGTGAATTGCACTGTACAATGCACAATATATAAAGGCAGGGCTTTTTTTGTAATGGAACGCACCGGAACAGCATTCCGGCACCTTTTCCCCCCCTCCTCCTGGCCCCCACCGTTTTTCCCCCTCCCTGCGGCACTGCTGGCTAGGGAGGGATTCGAACTGGCACCTTTCCCCCCCTCCTCCTGGCCCCCACCTTTTTTCCCTCCCTGCGCTGCCCAGCACTGCTGGCTAGGGAGGGATTCGAACCTCCAACCCTCCTCCTGGCTCCCACCTTTTTCCCCACTCCTCCCCCACCGACCTTTTTCCCTCCCTGCGCCACCCAGCACTGCTGGCTAAGGAGGGATTCGAACCTCCAACCTTGTGCTCCACAGCCCAGCACTCTCTCCATTGGGCTATAGGAAAGCCTAGAGTTACAGTGTTCAGAACTAATATATAAGGTCCTAAGCCCAGCTGGTGGCCATCAGCGCCTCAAGTATTAGTTCCAAACACCTTGAGCCTAAGACTTCCAATGGCTCAATTACTAAAGTGCTGGTCTGTGGAGCCAGAGTTTGGGGGTTCAAATTCCCGTAAGGAATAATTTTTTTTCTTCTTCTTTTTTTTTTAGGTGGGGAGGTAAATAAATAAAAGATTACACTTGTTAATCTTAAACTTGTTCTTGTAAGTGGGTTCCTGCACCTTTTTTTTTTTTTTTTTTTTTTTACAAAAAAAGCACTGCCCCTGCCTCACTGCACTCACAGCTCTCGCCTGAGCCCAGCCTGCCTTTCCTCTCCCCACGCTCTGCTTCCCGCGCAGCTACCAAGCCGGTGAGGGTGTGGGGACATGTGCTGAGGAGGAGGGACAGCCAGCCAGTCAGGGAGACAGGGTTGCAGCACCTAGGTACTGGCTTGGCAGAAGAGGGGGGGAAGGAAGCTGGCATGTCTACTGAGAAGTAAGTCCCCTTGTGTTCAGTGGGGCTTACTCCCAGGAAAATGTGGATGAGATTGCAGCCCAAGCCTATGCAGGTCTACTCAGAAACAAGTAATTCATTCATTTTTATAGTTATTAATATAAGGCTTGGTTGATCTAAATTAATTAAGCAAAAATTATTACTAATAATTTAGTAGCTTTGTAATGTCATCAACAGGAGATTTAAGCTTTTAACTATAAATGGGGAAGCTTAAGTGTCCTTGCTGCATTATAATAACACTTAGGAAATATGTATTCCTCTGCGCAGTAGGTCAGATCATTGTTGTCTATTAATTTTTGGTTTTTTTAGACTATATTTAATAATCACTATTATTATAATGGGGAATGGGGACACAGTACACAGGGGAAAGGGGGGAACCACAAAAGATGGGTTAATGAATTGATTAAGTTATGAAGTTATGAATCAAAAATCATGCGGTCACACCCTCTATTGGTTCAAGATGAGTTGTAAAATAGATTATATTCCGGTATTATATAATTTATCTATTTTACAATTCATCTTTTGTGTTTATTCTTCTGCTCCCCCCTTGTGTGCTTATATTGCGCATTCATTGTTATCTGATCACATATTTCTTTTTTTTTTTGCACCAATCATGTTTCAATGTCTTGAGCCAATAGAGGGTATGTGACTACATGATTTTTGATCCATAACTTGTTTATTAATCAATTAATTAACCCATCTTTTGTGCCCCCTCTCCCCTGTGTGCTAATTGATTTGGGTTCAAACAAATCTGTAGAGTGATGTAATGTAATCATTTTTTATATTTTGCCTTCATCAATTGTTTTAACCAATATTTATTAAATGTTTAATTTTTTTGGTTGTTACATATTTGCAAATACATGCAACAAGCCGTGATATAATCCTTGGTGTGCACTCCCGAGGTGGTCAGTCTCTTTTTGTTCTTCTCTCTTGAAGATCTCCCCTCATTTTCTAGTTCTTAAGTAGTTGGGGAATGGGGATTTAAAGAGAGAGAAATGAGATGAATGAATGAATGAATGAATAAATAAATAAAAGATTTATTTTATTTTAAATAAAAAAATATTTTAGATTACTAAAGTGATTACTAAATAGATTACTATTTTAGATTACTATATAATTACATATTATATATTTATATATATATTAAAATATTTTTATTTTAAATAAATTTAAAAATAAATAAATAAATAAAAGATTAACAAGTCGCGAGTTCCTGCACCTTTTTTTTTTTTAAACAAAAAAAGCACTGTATAAAGGTATAAAGTGGTCTGTCCTTAATATTATTTAAATCTAAGAAAAGGTTAAAAGATGGAATTTTCATTTCTGGAGTACTTCTTTTGCAAAACTGCTTTTTCTACTCTTTTAAAGAGCGATTACAATGTGCACTGAGCATTGTATCGGCCATATAAAGTTGCAAACAGAATGGCAATAATCTTAACGTTACTTAAGTCTGAAGTGACTTGAGTTAGCTTGGATTCGTAAAGCCAAGTAAAGGAGCCCATGGAAAGACAGAGAAATAAACAAGGTGACACGGATGCTCTTTGCAATCACTGAAGTGAAAGAATGTAGGAGTACTAACAGAAATGAGAGGAAAATTCTATTGATCTAATTAGATCAAGTAAAAATTGAAAATTGAAGTGCTGAGGATATTTCACTTTATACAGTTATTCACATTATATATATTTCTGAAGTATATTTTCAGTCTATTTATTATCATCGTAGATAACATCACTTAAAGCACAGTCCTAATCAGATCTACTCAAAAGTGAGTCCTATTTTGTTTAATGAGACTTGCTCTCAGGAACAAGCCTTGTTTGCTCTCAAGGAAGTATGGTTAGGATTTCAACCAGAGTGGCATAGTTTAACATATACACACTGTCACATAGCATGAAGAAACAATATATCTACACCAAGAAAGTAAGCCTAACAAAGGGGTTCAAACAAACAATAACATGTATATCCTCAGACAGCTGTACCTTAAGATAGTAATGTGGCCAAAGATGTTCCAGCTTGGCTAAGAAAAAAATGGAGGATTGATGGAGATTTTAGGGTTAACTTAATTTTCTTTTGTTTGAGAAAAATAATTGAAATTGGAGCCAAGAGAATGACTTCCTTCTGAGGAAAGGCTACGGCATTTGGGCCTCTTCAGCCTAGAAAAGAGGCACCTGCGGGGGGACATGATTGAGACATACAAAATTATGCAGGGGATGGATAGAGAGATGCTCTTTACACTCTCACATAACACCAGAACCAGGGGACATCCACTAAAATTGAGTGTTGGGAGGGTTAGGACAGAAAATATTTCTTTACTAGGCATGTAAAGAACTCCTTGCCACAGGATGTGGTGACAGCATCTGGCCTGGATGCCTTTAAAAGGGGATTGGACAAGTTTCTGGAGGAAAAATCCATTACGGGTTACAAGCCATGATGTGTATGTGTAACCTCCTCGTTTTAGAAATGGGCTATGTCAGATGCAAGGGAGGGCACCAGGATGAGGTTTCTTGTTATCAGTTGTGCTCCCTGGGGCATTTGGTGGGCCGCTGTGAGATACAGGAAGCTGGACTAGATGGGCTTTGGGGCTGGACTAGATCCAGTGGGGCTGTTCTTAGTTTCTTACTCTAGTTCCCCTCAAAAACAGGATAGCAGGGTCATTATGTCAAAGTGACCTAAAGAAATAATGATTGGCAGAACATGTAGATCATAACTTTCCCAAAGGGAAAATTCCAGGATCTTGTATAACCAAAGTTGTGGGCCAGGAACATTTTGGGATGCAGGGCAGAATGACCTCCTAATTAGAGCCGGGACCATGCACCAAACCTGTCATAATAGGCCCAATAAGGAGGTGGAAGTGACATACAGTGTCACATGGGTAGCTTGTTTATTCCACCTTATTTAATGTGATTTTCTTGGTGTGGTACTTTGGGAAACAAGATGGGAAACCAGGATGAACATTTATGTCCAAACTGAGAATAAATTGGTTTGTGTAATTCACTTACTATCGTAGAAATAAAGCCTCCAAACCCCTTTAAAAGGTCTGTGACTGTTTGGCATTGCATCAGTAAAAAGAATCTGAAAATCTGTCCAACAAAGGCACCTGGGAGGGACATGATTGAGACATGAAAAATTAAGCAGCTGATGGAGAGAGGGAAGTTCTTTTCTCTCTTGCACAATGTCAGAACCAGAAGACATTCACTACAACAGAAAGGTGGGAGGGTCAGAACAGGCAAAAGGAAATACAGCTTCTCTTGACCCTGCTGTAATTCATCTGTGTAACTTCTTGCCATGGGATATGGTGAAAACACCTGAAGGCCTAGACCTCTTTCAAAGGCATATTTAATATGGTTTCTACCCAGTGTGAGTTCTTCGATGAACACTCAGGCCTGATCTCTGCCTGAAGCTCTTTCCACACTCCAAGCATTTATATGGTTTCTCCCCAGTGTGGTGTCTTTGATGCACAGTCAGGTCTGATCTCCGTTTGAAGCTCTTTCCACACTCTAAGCATTTGTATGGTTTCTCCCCAGTGTGGATCCTTCGATGAACACTTAAGACTGATCTCTGCCTGAAGCTCTTTCCACACTCCGAGCATTTATATGGTTTCTCCCCAGTGTGGATTCTTCGATGCACAGCGAGGTTTCCTCTCCTACTAAAGCTCTTTCCACACTCCAAGCATTTATATTGTTTCTCCCCAGTGTGGGTTCTTTGATGCTCAGCGAGGTGTGCTCTCATACTGAAGCTCTTTCCACACTCCAAGCATTTATATTGTTTCTCCCCAGTGTGGGTTCTTTGATGCACAGCGAGGTTTCCTCTCCTACTAAATCTCTTTCCACACTCCAAGCATTTATATGGTTTCTCCCCAGTGTGGATTCTTTGATGCACAGCAAGGCTTGCCAACTGAGTGAAGCTCTTTCCACACTCCAAGCATTTATATGGTTTCTCCCCAGTATGGGTTCTTTGATGCACAGTGAGATTTCCTCTCATATTGAAGCTCTTTCCACACTCCAAGCATTTATATTGTTTCTCCCCAGTGTGGGTTCTTTGATGCATAGCGAGGTTTCCTCTCATATTGAAGCTCTTTCCACACTCCAAGCATTTATATGGTTTCTCCCCAGTGTGGATTCTTCAATGCACAGCGAGGTTTCTTCTCCTACTAAAGCTCTTTCCGCACTCCAAGCATTTATATTGTTTCTCCCCAGTGTGGGTTCTTTGATGCACAGCGAGGTTTCCTCTCATATTGAAGCTCTTTCCACACTCAAAGCATTTATATTGTTTCTCCCCAGTGTGGGTTCTTTGATGCAAAGTCAGATGTGAGCTCTGACCAAAGCTCTTTCCACACTCCAAGCATTTATACGGTTTCTCCCCAGTGTGGATTCTTTGATGCACAGCAAGGCTTGCCGACTGAGTGAAGCTCTTTCCACACTCCAAGCATTTATATGGTTTCTCCCCAGTGTGGGTTCTTTGATGCACAGCGAGGTGTACTCTCCTACTAAAGCTCTTTCCACACTCCAAGCATTGATATGGTTTCTCCCCAGTGTGGGTTCTCTGATGCTCAGCGAGGTGTGCTCTCCTACAGAAGATCTTTCCACACTCCAAGCATTTATATGGTTTCTCCCTAGTGTGGGTTCTTTGATGCAAAGTCAGGTGTGAGCTCTGACCAAAGCTCTTTCCACACTCCAAGCATTTGCATGGTTTCTCCTCTGTGCGAGTTCTTTGATGCACAGAGAGGATTGTCCTCTGAGTGAAGCTCTTTCCACACTCTAAGTATTTATGTGGTTTCTCATGTTTTGATTTACTGTGGGAGGTTTTAGCACTTTGAGGGGCTTTTCCCCTCCTCTTTCTAGTTTCTTTTTCTGGATCATCTGGAAAGACACTCAAATCCACACCCTGATGAGCATCAGATTTTTTTCTCTTTTTCTCTGTCTGGCTTCCCTTCTGCTTCTGTGATCTGTCTTCATGCGCAGCTTTCTCACTTCTCTGGAATTTTTCATGGGGTCCAAGGTGACAGCTTGTACTGAAGCCCTTTCTCCACTCAGAGCACTTCAACCTTTTCTTCCCTGTCCAGATTTCACTGTGTTCATTAATGTAGTTTTCAGAACTGATTGTTTCCTCCTTTCCCCTTCTTTTCCCCTTTGGACGTTCTTGTTGTCTTGGGATTTCACGGAAATCAGAAACCTGAAGAATGAGCGCCTCAGTCCTCCTGACAGGTGCTGGTCTTCCCTCCTGCCTCCTTGATCCATCCTGGTCTCCAAGAGTCACTTCCTCTACATCACACAAGGCCGTTTCCGGTGACACCCCATGTAGCTTCCTCTGATTCTCATTGTCTTGGCTGCACCTTCCTGGAACAGAGAAATAATACCTTGATTAGCAACAGAAATGGAACCTCCCATGGACACTATTTAGCATATAAATATACTCGGAAGTAAACCCAAGGGATTCAGCAGAAATGATTCCCAGGAAATTATGCATAGTATTGCAGCCCTTCCCAGTGACCAGCTCTCAGTGGTTAGAGCAGGGGTTCCAACCTCCAGTTCAGGGGCCAAATTTGGCCTGCCACAAGACTTTATCCGACCCGCAGCAACTTAGATAATTTTTTCCCCAACCACAGTTAGACAGTCAACATACGCAGTTCAGTCTGCCGCACTTCTCTCTACATGACCAGAGTGTACCAGCCTGGCTAACCCTCACTTTCAATCACCTGGGCCATATGCTGTAAGATCCACATAACATAAATATTCAATGTTAACCTCATCCCTGCCAATAAAATAAACTGGGTTTCCGCATGTTGCCTTTTCAGGTATGCTACAGAACGATCACAGTAAGGGCACAGCACCACTTTTGCACCTGTGTAAACAAATGATAACAAACCAGGTTGTCGCAATGGATCGGCCAGAGACTGTGCTGTGCATTGCTGATTTTTTCAGCCCAGTATGTAAAATGTACAATATGGCCCTCCTACTGAAAAGGTTGGAGACCCCTGCTTTAGAGGGTCACAGGATAGGGGTCTCCCTCCAGATTCTCTCAGCAGCTTCAATGCTGTAGTAGCGTCTGAGAAACTCTGAATCACCTGTTTTGTACCGAGGGGCTTTTCCCTGAATGGTTTCGTTCCTTTGTAAATGACATGGAGAAGGCACTGAGCTCAGCTGAAGTGGAGAGATCAGGAGTGGATCCATTTCATCTCCCATCCTGCTTAATATCTGATTGCATTGCCCTTGTGGCAGTGGAGCCTTTTCACCAACCAACCAGGCAAAAACAGGAAGGGGGAGATATCGTTGAGAGGTGTCAACATGACTGAAAAGAACAAAGCCACAAAAAATGACTGCTAGAAAACTCACTGCAGTGTTTCTTTCCAAGGTCCCCAAAGGAGGCATGACTGAAACATATAACATTGTGTATGAGATGGACGGCCACAGAGATTGGGCCAGAAAGTATGGAAGAAGGTGGTCCATCAGATCATCTGGACCCAAACCGTGAAGAGCTTATTGACCTTTAAAGGTCACCATCTTGCATTGGGTCCAGAAAGGAATGGAAACCCAGTGCAGTCACTGAAGCAGCAGATCAAAAGATTGAAAATGCTTAGCTCCAGTAACCACCCAGGCTGTTGCAATCTGCACTAGTTGCAGCTTCCAAGCCTTCAAGGCCAGCCCCACTGGAGTGTACTACGGTAATCCAGTCTTGAAGTCACTAAGGCATGGACCACTGTGGTCAGGTCTGATTGGGACAAGAAAGGCCATGGATGGCGTACCTGCCAAAACTGGTCAAACGCACTCCTGGCCACAGCTGCCAACAGGTTCTCCAGGGAGAGCTGTGAGTCCAGGAGCAATCCCAAACTGCGCATCGGATCCTGCAGGACGGGTGCTACCCCATTCAGAGAGGGCAGATGCCTTAGCACATGCATCAAGGATTTCCTGATCAAAAGGCCTGTCTTTTCTGGAATCAATCTTAATCTATTGCCCTCATCCAGACACCAACTGCCTCCAAGCAGAGCTCCAGGACCTGCATAGCCTCCCTGGAATGGGATGGCAAGGACAGATAGAGCTGGATGACTTCCCCCAGCAGCTATGCCTAGATGCAAAAAAGCATGGGGGACAAAGCAGAACTCTGTGGCAGCCCACACTGTAAAGCCAGTTATGGTGTGATTATAGTGGCTGTGTGCTGCTCTGAGAAGCCACTGGCTTTTTTGCCTATTTTTTTCCTCAAAAAGTAGGAAGGAGGGGGAAGCAGAGGTCAATCAACCAAAGAACAGTGGCCACCTTGATGACACTCAAACAACTGAATAGGAGTTCCAGTATTCACTCGGATTATCATTAAGAATATTTGTGTACCTCTTTCAACAAAGGAGTTCTCACAAGCAGACTACAGATAAAATGGAATTACTAAATGAATACCTGTCCTAAAATGGCTCACAATCTATAAAATATGCAGAGAGTAGCATAGCTAGAAGAGGTGCAAAGCACTAAGTTTTGCAGGAGCATCACAGGAGGACAGGAGGTCTGGTCTAGAGGGTAGAGCCTCCGTCTGCCTGAAGATAACATCCACAAGGTCGCCAGTTCAAGGCCACCAGCACCGTACGACTCTGAAGCAGCTGACAAGCTGAAGCCGAGCTATTCCATCTGCTCTGAGCGTGGGAGGATGGAGGCCAGAATGTGAAGCCAGATCGGAATGAAACACCTGAATGTAGTGGTTCTTGAAAGAAAGAACCTTCTTTCAAATTGTAAAAATCCCTATTTAATAAGGGATTTAAATAAAGCCTGCCTATGTAAACTGCCTTGAATAAAGTCTTGAATAAAGACCAAGAAAGGCGGTATATAAATACCTGTTGTTGTTGTTGTTGTTGTTGTTGTTGTTATTGTTATTATTATTATTTATCACCCTGCTGTTCAAGCAGCCCCTCTCCCCTTTGGAGCCATGCCAGGCTCTAGCAGCCCAGAATGGCTCTCCAGGATTTTGGAATTTTTAGATCCCCATCTGGAAATGCAGCCAGAACTGAACTCAAAATCTTCCGCATGCCAAGCAGCTTCTCTGCCACGGAACCACAGTCCCTTTCCTTAAAGACCTTTGTCACTTTGGAAACTTCCCATCCCGGCATTTGCTCCCCATTTCTCTGCAGAATCACTGGTGATAAACAGTAACAACAATCCATACCTTTTAGCATCTAGGGCAGTGGTGTCCAAACTTTTCAGTTAGAGCCACACTGTATATTTTACACACAAAAAATCACTTTTATAAATGAATGAATGAAATTTAAATGAATCCATCAATAGCAAAAATATCAGAAATTGTTTGCAGGCTCAAAAATATTTGAAATTGTTGCAGGCTCAAAAAAATCTTGTGCCCCCTGATGTGCCACAGTTTGGAGACCCCTGATCTAGGGAGATTAAGCAAAGGGGTCCTGACTTACCCAGAAAAGCCACGTTCTCCAAATTCTCCAGCATCACTTCTGCATACAGGGCCTTCTGGTTCAGCTCCAGCAGAGCCCACTCCTCCTTGGAGAAAGACACAGCCACCTCCTCAAAGGACACCAGAGCCTGAATGAAGAAAGGCACAGATTATCCCTACCCAAGATACATTTCAGAGATTCCAGGAGGGGAAACCTGATATTTTCCTGCAAAGCTCAACCCTTTGCATTTCAGCAATTTAAAAACGTAGTTCTTAAGTTTTGTTCATTAGAGTAACAACAAAGAACAAAAAGTATCGCACCAAACTGCTGCTTCCAGAAGACCCCCATGCAGTCCTTCCTCAAGTCACAGAGCCCCCTGCCAGATCTTGGAGATCCCTCCTGCACACCGCAAAGGCAGGCAACTCTGGGACACCCCAATCCTTCTGGTCTGTGTAGTTTTCACAGAATCTGGGAACTGGAGGGTCCTGCTATGTCATCCACTCCAATCTCCTGCTCAGTGTAGGAGCCAGAGCTAGAACACCCCAGCAGAGGGCTGCTCTGAAGGCCGCCAGCAAGGGAGAGCCCATTTGCATTGCTTACTAACTGAGTGGACTGACAGCTGTCACCTTTTTTAGCAACTGGGGCTGAAACTAACTCAAGGCAAGATGGCAGGAAGGCTCTCAAAGGAGCAGGAGAAGCTCAGGTTCTACATGTGGGCAGCATCTGGGACAACAGCACATGCACACTGATGGCTCTAGCCATCTCCAGTTCTTGGGCACAGTGCTGTGTGGAAATAAGATCTACTTAAACTACACAGGCCCAAAACAGTTCCTACAGTTACGTCTTTGATTCATAATGAACCTTCATTCCTGCCTCTCTCTCCAAACTGCCCTGGTGAGCTGCAGAGTATTTAGAGCTGCTTCTGAGACAGGCGCTGTGAGCAACCTCCATTCCTGCAAGCAGAGGAGAGAAGGAGCCCTGCCCCTCCTGACTCCCGCCAATGTGATCAGATGATGCCAGTCAAAAGGGGCGGCTCCCACTTACACATAAGGGCACTCCTGATGACATTCCTGTGGAATATTCTGCAAGATTCTGCAAGAGCGACTAAGATGATTACGGGGCTGGGGCACCTTCCTTATGAGGAAAGGCTACGGCGTTTGGGCCTCTTCAGCCTAGAAAAGCGACGCTTGAGGGGGGACATGATTGAGACATACAAAATTATGCAGGGGATGGACAGAGTGGATAGGGAGATGCTCTTTACACTCTCACATAATACCAGAACCAGGGGACATCCACTAAAATTGAGTGTTGGGCGGGTTAGGACAGACAAAAGAAAATATTTCTTTACTCAGCGCGTGGTCGGTCTGTGGAACTCCTTGCCACAGGATGTGGTGCTGGTGTCTAGCCTAGACGCCTTTAAAAGGGGATTGGACAAGTTTCTGGAGGAAAAATCCATTATGGGGTACAAGCGATGATGTGTATGCGCAACCTCCTGATTTTAGGAATGGGTTAAGTCAGAATGCCAGATGTAGGGGAGAGCACCAGGATGAGGTCTCTTGTTACCTGGTGTGCTCCCTGGGGCATTTGGTGGGCCGCTGTGAGATACAGGAAGCTGGACTAGATGGGCCTATGGCCTGATCCAGTGGGGCTGTTCTTATGTTCTTATGTTCTTATGGGCACCCCCACATCTTGCAGCACCAGAAGCAACAGGAAAGGAAGAAGCAAAGGAGGCGGCCCCTTCTGTCGCTTCTCCCTGCAGGCTTCCCTGGTCACTTGCCCCCTACCTGAGTAGACTTCGCAGCAGCCACTCCTCCTCCAGCCCACGGAGGAGGCGACGCAGAACACGATGCCGAGGCCGCTCCACTGCCTGCAAAAGACAGAAGGGAAGACCTTTTTCCTCCAACTCAGGTAACAAGTAAAAGCTTTTCTTCTGGGCCCCAGATCGGATCTTCTGCCTGTAGACAGAGTCCGAGGAGACAGCAGGAAATCCTTCTTATCACAGCACATCATTACTGCCCAGAAGGTACTTCCCCAGATGCGGCAAGTCCTGTGAGCTCAGCTAACCTGACAATGGGATGAAACGAAGGCATAGAGGGCAAATCTATCAGTGTGCTGAAAGATACATGAATCTGGAGGCAGGGTGGGATGCGAAGGGCAGGGGGGCTACTGCCTTTAGGCCCTGCTTCTGCCCGATTACAGAGAGCAAGACACTGTCTGGTCTGCTGCAGCAAGCAGGTGTTGGGAGGCAAGCTGGCAGTATTGTGCCCTTGATTTAAAAAGAATTAGGGCGCAGTGGCTTTTCTTCCACAACTGTTTGTGTCATTTAACCCACTTTAATATAGTTATTGTACTCTACTGTTTCTATCTTACTGCTGGGCTGCCTCAACAGAGGCCTGAGGCAGAGTCCAGAGCTTGAGCAGTGATAATTCCCCCTACTCAGAACTAGTCAGACCTCCCCTGAATACCAAAGGGGCATGATATTTTAAGGACAGGGATGAGCTGGAGCGGGTTCAGAAGAGGGCGTGAAAGCATCCACTCTGCATTCAGCTTTCAGCTGGTCAGAGCATGTGTGTCTCACCCCATGACACGGTCTCTGGGAGCTGTGGGCTTCCCTCTCCGGAACAAGGGGTCTGCAGTGCTTCAAGGAACTCCCGCCATTGTGCTTCCCACTGCTGCGATGACAATCCCTCTTCTGGTTCCTGTTTAATGTGTGGTGGCTCTGCCCAGTTCAGATGCTGCAGGAGAGCCCCCATCCGGGCTGCAGGGGAGAGGTCCTCTGGTTCTGCCAGCCTCGTCTCTGGCTGGAGACTTTCTGGCTCCTCTTGCTCCTTTTTAAATCCCGGCTTCACATGTTCCTCTAGTGCAGGCTGGAAGTGCAGATACAGAGCTAGGAGTCCTCCCCCTTGCTCCACAGCCATTTCCAGGCAGAAGGGATGCAACTATGACAAAAAGAACTTGTAGTTCACTCTGGGGAGGGAGGCTGGGCAGTGGTGGGAGGAGTTTCTTCAGCAAGGCTTCATCACATGGGGTCTTTGATCAAAGAGAAGACACTATTCACCTTGAAGGAGGGAGGTGCTGCAGGGAGGTAGTTTACCCAGAAAATGGATTCTGAGCACCACAGCGATCCTGTTCTGCCAGGTCTGTTGCTGATTCTTCCTTTCAGTACTGAAGATGCAACACCTAATGAAGAGACAGAGAGTTATCTTAAAGGGGTTACAGGAAGACAAAGCAGAGAACATAAAAAATACACAATGCAAGTCCAAGTGTGGGAGAACTCACAACGTTCCCCCAGGATGATTAGTGGTGAAGTCACAGCAGAGACCAGATGCCAGGACCAGACCAGGACAGGAGTGCCACGGAGACCAGAGCAGAGGGTCCGGGGCTCAGAGGTGCAGATCTGCTACCTGGAGGCCAAGGGCCCCACAGGCTCTGCAGCCAGCTCCGTGTGCTTTGGGTAGCTCCAGCTCCCAGCCTTCTCCTCCGTGTTGCTCTGGCGGCCTGGGATGGCTCCGAAGGGGAGGTGAGGAGGTGGGGCTCCCTGAAACTTGCACCCCTCTGGCTATGCTACTGAGCCAGCACCTTCTCTGCCTCTCCCCGCTCATCAGACATTGCTTGTTGATCTCTATGCCAGTTCACAAAGTATGCTCAATGTGCTGGACATCCAGCAGTGCACAAGGCACGTGCCCAGCACTTCAGGAGCCCTCCCAAGGGCTGGAGCAGGGTGGCTCTGCCTCAGGAGTGCAGGCAGGGGAAGCCCAGGGCTCTCCAGGGGTCAGCCTCTGCCCCCGACACCCTCTGAGCAGAGAAGCAGGGGTGACAGGGCCTCCCTGTCTTATGTCCTTGGCCTGTGGAACTCCCTAATACAGGGGTGGTGGGGCCTCCCTGCTGGCCTGTCTCGGGGGCTCTGCTCCTCTGGGCCCGTGGAACTCTCTGCCACAAGGGGCGATGGGCACCTGCCTGCCTGCCTGCCTGCCTGCTTCCTTCCCCTTCCCCCTCGAAGGGGCCCCTCTACGTGCTCCGCCACCCCCACCTCCCTGCCCCTCTGCAGTTCCAGGGAGCTCAGAGCCCACCCCCAAAGGGCACCTGCCGTTCTCCTGGAGCCCCTCCCACTGCCCTCCACGGACACGCCCCTCCTGGGGTTCTCTTGGGGGGCGGCTCCCCACCTCCAGCCTCACCTCAGCTGCTTCCAGGAGACGCCGCCATCACGCCTCGCGCGCAGGGCATCCTGGGAGTGGTAGTTTTCTCCTTGCCCTCTTCCGGGCAGGCGCCGCCATCTTGCCTCTGCCGCAGCGCCTCCTGGGAGTGGTAGTTTCCTCCTCTGTGTCCTCTTGGGCAGTCCCTCATGGAACAGCTGCAACCTCAGGCGGCCTGCTCCGACTCTGCAGGGGACACGCGCCATTCTCAGGCTCCCAGTGGCCTTCCACGCCCTTCTGAGCGCAGCACTGGGGCCACTGGAATGGGCTTCCAGCCCCCAAGCGCTCTGAGGGAGTCTTGCGCGGAGCCTGCACCGCCTCCTCCGCTCCGCATCGTCTCCAAGGGGGGAGCACAGGACACAGCAGTCGGAATTATAGCGGCTCACCACAAGCACTTCTGGGTCGGGGGTGGGGCGGCACAGTCAGAGGTGGCCCCGCATGCCGGAAAGCCCTGCTTTGGAAGGATCCCCGTCTGAGGGACACGGCCCAAGAAAACACCCGAGAAGGAAGGCCCTCCCTCCGAGGTGGTAAATGTATTGAGCCCTATGGAAAGTGAAATTAAGGGTGACACCTACATAAGGAGCAGGTCCGCAGCTTGGGGGTCCACCTGGACTCGCAGCTGCTTCTGGATTCCCAGGTGGCGGCTGTGGCTAGGGGGGCCTTCGCTCAACTTCAGCTGGTGCGCCATATGCGTCCGTACTTGGATCGTGCAGACCTGGTCACGGTGATCCATGCTACGGAGACATCGAGGTTAGATTATTGTAACGCGCTCTATGTTGGGCTGCCCCTGAAGACGGTTCGGAAACTGCAATTAGTGCAGAATGCGGCGCCCGTGTAGTTACTGGAGCTAGGCGGTTTGACTCTGTCAGTCCGCTTCTCCAGGGGCTGCATTGGCTGCCCATTCGTTTCTGGGCCCAATTCAAGGTGCTGGTTTTGACCTTTAAAGCCCTATACTGCTCTGGGCCAGGGTAGCTTAGAGATCGCCTGCTCCCGTACAATCCGGCTCGTCCTCTTAGGTCATCAGAGAAGACCTTTTTACAAGTGCGCGGCCTAGGGAGGTACGTGGGGCGGCAGCAAGAAATAGGGCCTTCTCAGTAGTGGCACCAACGCTATGGAATTCCCTTCCCCTTGACTTAAGAATGGCTCCCTCTCTGGAGACTTTTCTGCGAGGCCTGAAGACCCTTCTGTTTAAACAAGCCTTCTGAGTTCTTGGCCTTTTTTACATCTTTTCAACATCTTTTAATTTTTTTACAGGCCTGATTCTTTTATGACTTGTTGCTGTATGCTCTTTTTACCTTTTTACTACTTTTTATCTGACTACTGTTTTTATGATATGTGTTAATATGCTTTTATCTGTTTTTAAATTAGACAACTGCAGGAGAAATGCAGGGAACAACAACAGCCACTCTTTATAGCCTTCATAGATCTCACGAAGGCTTTCGACCTGGTCAGCAGAGACGGCCTCTTCAAGATTCTCCCCAAGATCGGATGTCCACCCAGGCTCCTCAGCATCATCAGATCCTTCCACAAGGACATGAAGGGCACTGTTGTCTTCGATGGCTCCACATCAGACCCCTTTGACATCCGAAGCGGCATGAAGCAGGGCTGTGTTCTTGCGCCAACCTTGTTTGGGATTTTCTTCGCTGTCCTGCTGAAGCATGCCTTTGGAACCGCAACAGAAGGCATCTATCTCTGGATCAGATCAGACGGAAAGCTCTTCAACCTCTCCAGACTGAGAGCAAAGTCCAAAGTTTAGCTGAAATGTCTGCGTGACTTCCTCTTTGCCAACGATACAGCTGTCACTACCCACTCTGCCAAAGATCTCCAGCAGCTCATGGATCGTTTTAGCAAGGCCTGCCAAGATTTTGGACTGACGATCAGCCTGAAGAAAACAAAGGTCATGGTTTCTTTGAAAAGGTCAACAGGCATGTGGATGCGGGAGAACCCGTGGACATTATATATCTGGACTTTCAGAAGGCGTTTGACACGGTCCCTCACCAAAGGCTACTGAAAAAACTCCACAGTCAGGGAATTAGAGGACAGGTCATCTCGTGGATTGAGAACTGGTTGGAGGCCAGGAAGCAGAGAGTGGGTGTCAATGGGCAATTTTCACAATGGAGAGAGGTGAAAAGCGGTGTGCCCCAAGGATCTGTCCTGGGACCGGTGCTTTTCAACCTCTTCATAAATGACCTGGAGACAGGGTTGAGCAGTGAAGTGGCTAAGTTTGCAGACGACACCAAACTTTTCCGAGTGGTAAAGACCAGAAGTGATTGTGAGGAGCTTCAGAAGGATCTCTCCAGACTGGCAGAATGGGCAGCAAAATGGCAGATGCGCTTCAATGTCAGTAAGTGTAAAGTCATGCACATTGGGGCAAAAAATCAAAACTTTAGATATAGGCTGATGGGTTCTGAGCTGTCTGTGACAGATCAGGAGAGAGATCTTGGGGTAGTGGTGGACAGGTCGATGAAAGTGTCGACCCAATGTGCGGTGGCAGTGAAGAAGGCCAATTCTATGCTTGGGATCATTAGGAAGGGTATTGAGAACAAAACGGTTAGTATTATAATGCCGCTGTACAAATCGATGGTAAGGCCACACCTGGAGTATTGTGTCCAGTTCTGGTCGCCGCATCTCAAAAAAGACATAGTGGAAATGGAAAAGGTGCAAAAGAGAGCGACTAAGATGATTATGGGGCTGGGGCACCTTCCTTATGAGGAAAGGCTACGGCGTTTGGGCCTCTTCAGCCTAGAAAAGAGACGCTTGAGGGGGGACATGATTGAGACATACAAAATTATGCAGGGGATGGACAGAGTGGATAGGGAGATGCTCTTTACACTCTCACATAATACCAGAACCAGGGGACATCCACTAAAATTGAGTGTTGGGCAGGTTAGGACAGACAAAAGAAAATATTTCTTTACTCAGCGTGTGGTCGGTCTGTGGAACTCCTTGCCACAGGATGTGGTGCTGGCGTCTAGCCTAGACGCCTTTAAAAGGGGATTGGACGAGTTTCTGGAGGAAAAATCCATTATGGGGTACAAGCCATGATGTGTATGCGCAACCTCCTGATTTTAGGAATGGGTTAAGTCAGAATGCCAGATGTAGGGGAGAGCACCAGGATGAGGTCTCTTGTTATCTGGTGTGCTCCCTGGGGCATTTGGTGGGCCGCTGTGAGATACAGGAAGCTGGACTAGATGGGCCTATGGCCTGATCCAGTGGGGCTGTTCTTATGTTCTTATGTTCAGGATGTGGACTCACCTCCCTGCATTACAATCTCTGCACATGAACTGGAGGTTGTCCATGACTTTGTGTACCTTGGTTCAACGATCTCCGACACTCTTTCGCTTGATACCGAGCTAAACAAGCGCATCGGTAAAACAGCTACTGTTACCAAAAAGGGCTGTTATGTTTAAGGGAGTTATTATATTACCCTTTTGGAAACTTTAGGACCATAGGCTGGCTAGAAAGACAGCGTAAAGCAAAGAAATTCCTTGTTTAGCTTAAAGACAAAGGTAACTTTCAATCAAAGGATTATATTTTTATTGCAAAAAAACACACAAAGGTAAACATAATACACATGGAAAATGGTGAGTATATGTCTACTTGAATCCTAGTACTTGGATACAGTGTACCTAGCTTTATGATGGCTGCATGTGCTATGTATTTGGTGTATCTGATAAGGAATCCGAAAAGGATAGGTTGTAGGGAAGGATTTTAGGGGTTCCTTAATCTGCTAAACCCAGTTTGCTAACTAAAGATGGGGGAAGAAGGGGGGAAATAGGTAGGATGGAAGGGAGAGAGTTTTAGACGCAAGATATATTTACCTGTCCCGGGGAGCAGTTGGATGGGAAAGAGTCCTAGGAAGGACCTCTCCCTTGGGAGGGCAGCCAGAGAGAGAGCCATGTGCTTGGAGCTTTCTCTTAAAGGGTTGTGGCTGACCTAGAATGACCCGGATGTGTCCTAGTGCTGGTCTAGATGCGCATGCTCAGTATACACAGTAGGACACGTGGAGCATGCAAGAACATGATGACTGGGTATAAGCCATGACTGGGGGAAGGAGGCAGTTTGCATAAGGAGTTTAAGAGTACAACAATAGAACAATAGACTTCTTCCTCCGAAGGTGCATGCTTGTTTTGCATAACGGTGATTGAATCAGGAGGAACAGTGATTAGGTTAAAACAATACAATGCATACATTGACCTGCAAGGAAGTGGGGGTTGTGTAATTCATGTGCTTGTAGCCTGACCAGGGCCTTTGGAAACATGTGCTGGGGGAGAAGTGGCCTGCTTGCTTGGTCTGTATGATCCAAAATAACATAACCAGATATAAAAATCACAACTTGGAAGGGAAAAGGGGATTTTCATGTAACACTACCATGTTTTCCAGAATCACAAAGAGAGTCTGGTCCAACAAGAAGCTGACGGAACATACCAAGATCCAGGTCTACAGAGCTTGCATCCTGAGTACACTTCTGTACTGCAGCAAGTCATGGACTCTTCGCTCGCAACAGGATTGGAAACAGAACGCTTTCCACATGTGCTGCCTCCGATGCATCCTCAGCATCACCTGGCAGGACAAAGTTCCAAACAACACAGTCCTGGAACGAGCTGGAATCCCTAGCATGTATGCACTGCTGAAACAGAGATGCCTGCGTTGGCTCGGTCATGTTGTGAGAATGGATGATGGCTGGATCCCAAAGGATCTCCTCTATGGAGAACTCGTGCAAGGAAAGCGCCCTACAGGTAGACCACAGCTGCGATACAAGGACATCTGCAAGAGGGATCTGAAGGCCTTAGGAGTGGACCTCAACAGGTGGGAAACCCTGGCCTCTGAGCGGCCCACTTGGAGGCAGGCTGTGCAGCATGGCCTTTCCCAGTTTGAAGAGACACTTGGCCAACAGTCTGAGGCAAAGAGGCAAAGAAGGAAGACCCATAACCAGGGAGACAGACCAGGGACAGACTGTACTTGCTCCCAGTGTGGAAGGGATTGTCACTCCTGAATCGGCCTTTTCAGCCACACTGGACGCTGCTCTAGAACCACCATTCAGAGCACGATACCATAGTCTTTCGAGACTGAAGGTTGCCAACAGTTTGTTTTTAAATTATGTTTTTAATCTGTTTTAACCTGTTGTAAGCTGCCTTGAGTCCCTTCGGGGAGAAAAGCGGGGTAAAAATAAAGTTGTTGTTGCTATTATTATTATTATTATTATTATTATTATTATTATTATTATTATTATGGTCACCTACTTGCGAGTAAAAGTGGCCACGTGGCTTCCTTTCCCTTCCCATAGAGCTGAACACACTCGAAGCTGGGAGGGGGAACCTCCTTCTCGGGTGTTTTTGCAGAGTTGCACTCATTGGATCAGGACCATTCTGATGTCCTTGGAGTAGGCAAGTGCACCTACTCGCGAGTAAAAACGGCCACGTGGTTTCGCTTGCTTTCCATAGGGCTGAATAGGGACCTCCTTCTTGGATGTTTTTTGGGGACTGCATTTACTCGATCGGGACCATTCAAGTGTTGTTGGATTCCTCTCAGCCTACCCTTTCCGATGCTCTAAGGCATGTTCACCTATTCACGAGTAAACGCGCGATACGGCTCACTTTCACTTTCCATAGGACTCCATGCATCTTTTCCTTCCGATTTTGTGGCCATAACTTTTGAAGGAAAGGAGCAATCTCAACGGGGTTTTTTGCATTGTGTTCCGCTGGTCATTCCGCATCCAATGGTGTATGGCACGGCGCGGTAGCACCTAATGGTGCGTTTTTAGTGCATCACCCCTCCAGGGCACGTCAGAAATGGAACAGGTGGGGACTGGTGTGGGTGGATCTGGTCCCGGAGGGGTGGGATCAGTGGTGGGTCCCCAGTCTCACACTTTATGTAATTTATTGCAGTCATGGCACAAGAAAGGTTGAAAACAAATGCAATAGAGCAGAGTTCTCAATCGGTGGGTCATGACCCACTTGGTCTGTGGCAAGCTGATTTTAGGTGGGTTGCGAAAAGGTGATTAGTAACGCTGCAATGCATTCTGGGGGCTGTGGTGCAAGGCACTGTGGGGCTTTTCTATCTGCCTCAAGGAACTGCGGAAGAGGGTCACAGCAAGCAGCAAGATGAGCAATGGCAGCTTTTGCCTCCGTTTTTGCTCCCCCCACCTGGAATGGCTCCGAAGGAGGTCCCTGCACACTGTGGTGAGGCTCCCGGCAAAACCGAGTGCTTTGCAGCCACTGCCAAAGGCCACTGCATGCTAAAGTCATGCTGGGGAATAAGCCTTCTTGGAGCAATCAAAGATGGTGTGGCTTTTGCTGAAACACCAATTAGTGTTTCAGCAAATTCAGCACTGCACTGATTCCCCAGGGGAATGGGCAGCAAACTGCTGCCTTGCTTCCTCGTTACTGACCTGAGCAGGGCGGTGTCCTGCCATCTGTAACCTGCACAGCCCTTGGAGCAGAAGAAATGTGGAGATGTGGCAGGCCAGAGCATCAGATGCTCGGCTCATACGGAGCCAAGCTTGGCTGTGCAGGCAATAGGTTGGCTCATCAGAACCAATGCTACGCAGTGGCAGTCCAGGGCTTTTTCCCAACCGGGGGCCACCACTCTGTTTGCCGCCCCGGCCCCTGACCCCACAGTAATGGCACTGATGACATCATGTCACTGCAATCACTTCCGGAATTGCACCAGGAGTTCCAGCATCTACTGGCATGATTCTGTGCTGCTCTGGGGCATGTCTTGCGGCCACTCTGGTCACAATTCTGCGCCGCCACCCCCCTTCTCCTCCTATATAGAAAGGGGTGGCCTAGAAGGGCAGCATCCTAGGAGTTGCAACTCCTGGCACACTGCCACTCTAGGCCATCTCTTTCCTCTCCTCCTATAAAGAGGGGGGTAGCCTACAGCAGCAGCACACTAAGGGTTGCGACTAGAGTGTGGGAGTTAAGGCCATTCCCCCCCCCCCCAGTATTGCATCCAGTTCTGGTTTCCACATCTCAAAAAGGATATCACGGAGATGGGAAAGGTGCAAAACTGGTGATGGAGAGACGAACATACTCATGCAGGCTGCCTCTCCTCACCACAGCAGGTGCGACTGAAGGGTTGAAAATGGGGGAGAGCTGCTCAGATAGAGGAATTCTCAACACCAAACGTGAGGACAGTTCAGTAATAGGACCAGTTACAGGATTTCACTGGTCCCCTGACCGGCTTCCCAACCCCTGGAGTTCCAAGGACGTCACACACTCTTTTTCTGAGAGGCTGAAGATGAGATCTTGCGCCACCAGACAAATGTCAAGGTTTCCGTCGAGTGGCCAATTCTGCTCCACGTCGAAGGGGACAGGATCTGGAATGCAGCCCCGATGCCATTTCACTGCCTGTGAGGAGACAAGCGAGATGGGAAGACATTCAGGTCCTTTCCAAGCTTCACTTCCTTGTGCAATTGGACACTATTTCCCTCCTTGCTCCGTGACTCTGGTTCTGACCCAGAAATGTCCCAGTGGGTGAGCCCCCCACGTCTCCATTCACTTTCTCCCCCTTCTCTTGTTCTCCAGTGTCCACCTCATCCTGTTTTTTGTATTGGTTTCAGCCCTTCTGGCCCCCCATTCCAGTCTTTACACTACCCCCCAAAACCCCCACTCTACAAATGGTTGGCAACCTTCAGTCTCGAAAGACTATGGTATAAGCCTACAGCACCCAGTATTCCCAGGCGGTCTCCCATCCAAGTACTAATCAGGCCTGACCCTGCTTAGCTTCCAAGATCAGATGAGATTAGGAATGTGCAGGGTAACAGTTGCTGCACTCTACAAAGAAAGCCACCTAAAAGTAGATTCAAAGTGGAGAATGTGGGGGAGGGTTACAGCTTCTCAGGTCCCCCCCCCATTTCCTTCACTACCTGGGTTTCAGCTGCCCACCTCCCCCTTCCAGTCTTTACACTGCCCCCCAAAACCTCCACCCTACAAATAAAGCCACCTAAGAGCAGATGCAAAGTGGAACATGCAATGGGGGGGGTCCCCCTTCTCCTTCACTGGCTGTGAGTCTGGGTGTCTCATCCCCCTCTTCCCCTCTCTGTTCTTTCTCCCATCACTGGAGTCCTTCGAAAAGCAAGGTGGATGGGGAGGCAGGAGAGGCAGAGCCTCCCCGGTGGAGTCCTTCGAAAAGCATTGCCACTGTGTGAGGTGTGCAAGCTGTGGTGGGGAGGCTCTACTCACCTGCCTCCCCATCTACTGCATGTCCCTGGTGTGCACTATGGACTCTGTGGTCTCTCCCGGGCTGATCTCCTTCCCCACTCCCTGCAAGTGGTTGACTCGGACCCAAGTTCCAACCAGGAGGCACATCTCCTGCAGCGGGGCATTCCTCCCCCCCCCCCCCCATTCCTCACTCATAGAACGTCTCTTAATGATTTCTAAGATCAAAGAAGCCATCACACAAGCCCAGGATACTACGCTGAGATGGGGAGGCTAAAAAAATCCCCAAAGAGGACACTTTGCTAAAAGGAAAAGAAACCCCACAGAAGGAGGCAGGTGTGGATCACAAGAAGGAACCCCTTCCTGAAAGGGGGCAGGTGGCAGAGAGGAAAGTCTGCTGAAAAGCCCAGAGAAGAAGTGAGGGTGGTGATGAGCTCTCCAAGGCCTCCTTTGCCTAGTGCTTCTCCTTCCAGTAGGAGGATCCTGACCTGCGTGTGTGCATGCGCAAGGGGGAGAATGAATCTGGCCAGGGGGATGAAAACAGGAACCCGCCCAGGTGACTCTCTTTCCCGCAGGACAAGTGGCTTCTCCCCTCTCTATGCAGCTTAAAATCCATCACATCACACAGAGGCGTGTGAAACCTTATACATGCCAGGAATGTGGAAAGAGCTTCAGTCGGACTGTTTACCTTCGTATGCATAAGAGGACCCACACAGGAGAAAAGCCCTACAGATGCCAGGAGTGTGGAAAGAGTTTCATTTCCAGCACAAAGCTTAAGATCCACCAGAGAACTCATTCAGGGGAGAAACCCTATGCATGCCAGGAGCGTGGAAAGAGCTTCATTTCCAGCAGCAACCTTATGTCCCTTCTGAGAACACATACAGGGAAGAAACCCTATACATGCCAGGACTGTGGAAGAGATTTAGGTGCAGCAGCAACCTTACATCTCATCAGAGAATGCACATGGAAAAAACCTTTTATATGATAGGAGTGTGGGAAGAGATTCATTCAGAATGGTGATCTTAAGAGACAGTAGAGAATACACACAGGGAAGAAATCCTATAGAAATTTCCCTAGGTGGGAAAAAAAAATTATTTCAGCTTCTGCAGGATTTAGTCTGTCCTTGAAATCATAGTTGACTGATGTATTGTATACTTTAGAATGCACCAAGAGAGGGTATCATTAATAGCAGAGACCCCCTGCTTGAATAATCTACACTTCCCAGAAACCTGTGCCTCTGGAAGGATCTGAGGAGAGTCATACCAGGAGGACTACAATGCCCTATTAAAAGACTTCAGGAGAGAGACTTGAGGTTGAGCTTGCCTGGAGTTAGAGGGGGCAGATGGAGGAGTTACAAAGAGAAGGCTAAGTCCCCCTGCAGCTCTGCAAAATGGGGAAGGCGCTTGGGCTTGTTAGATGGCAGAAAAACAATCCAGACTGAAGGGGGGAAACTGGGACCTCTTAACCCATTTTTTGCCCATGTGTACCCATTTGATCCCTGTTGCATATATGCAACGTTGGGCAGAAATGTTAAACAAGAGTGGGAGAAAGGAAAGTAGAGGAGACTGGCAAGTAGCCCTGCCATCAAACAGAGGGTGACAGTAGCTCCAAGTGGACCAGGGCTCAAAGGCAGGGTTGCCCTTCTAGGGTCTGATTTCTGATTTCAATCAGCTGCTTCCTCCTGCCGGTTTAGATCAATGAACCCTTAGGCCGGTGCCAGGTCCTGTGCCAGAGCACACCCCTGAACCTACCCCACTGCTAAGCAATTTCATTGGATGACCCAAGAGCTAGGATTGGGAGAAGAGCAGCAGGCATCATTTTATAAAACTCTAATTTCTCCCTATCATGACATGCATTACCAATAAGGCTCCATTATTCAGCAAACCTCCAATTATTCAGCAGATTGGAAAGCCTGGCTTCAGTGCTCAGGGTGATAACCTAGCAGACAGCCTTTCTTCTCTGTTGTGCCATTCCTTATGCAGAAGGACCTCCCCGAGAAATCAATAGTAGGTACTACAAGTCATAGTAGGTATGTGTAAGCTCTTGGTTTTAGAGGCAAGCTGCCTCTGATTGCCAGATGCAGGGGAGGGCGCCAGGATGTAGGTTGTGTCTGTTGTCTTGCATGCTCCCTGTGGCATATGGTGGACCATTGTGAGATACAGGAAGCTGCACTAGATGGGCCCTTGGCCTGATCCAGCAGGGCTCTTCTTATGTTCTTATATGAGAATGTGTGTCTGGTGGCGGTGCCAAGCCTCTTGTCCTTCCAGCAGCAGGCAAAAGCCTTTTGATTTCTCCAGGTCTCCACCATGCATTGTGATGGCACCTGCTTTTATTGACTGTTTACATTCTCTTGATTTTTGTATATTTGCTATTGAGGAGTTCCTTCCCTCCCCCCCCTCCCAATACATGGTTTTATGATTGTTGGGAGCAATCCTGGAAGCTTGGCCTGCAGTTCCTAAACTGTGCGGTGGAGCGAACTCACACTCCACCAGTGCGGTGGAGCACTGCAGAATTACCCCGTCAGCTTCTTCCTGGCTCTCCTGGGCACCACCATCTTGGTTTGCATGAGATTTCTTGTAATCCAAGATGGTGGAACCCAGGAGAGCTGGGAAGAAGGGGCCGCCAGGGACATTCCAAGCGTGGCACCACAAAAGAAGGATGCTGTGACCACAGTAAGTTTGGGAACCACTGGCATAAGCTATAGGCTGATGCAGGCAATGAGATTTTTAAAAATGCAGAAAAATCATTTGTTTAGCAGCCACTTTTTTAACTGTGGTCCCACACCATCTCAGCCATTAGAGTCTGCCAGTGGGGGAAGGATTCTTCCACACACCCCCGCCCCCATATTGGACCTATGCAACTTATCACCCTGTCAGTTTTTAGAGATGAATGTTGCACAGACAGTGCTCCTTGGCAGGGCTGGCCCATGGCAGGAGGTCTGGTCTAGAAGGTAGAGCCTCTGTTAGCCCGAAGATAACATCAGAAGGTCGCCAGTTCGAGGACAGCGGCAGCTCCCTGAACGGCTGAAAATGGCAAGACCTTGAAGCAGCTGACAAGCCCAGCTGAGTGATTCCACCTGCTCTTGGTGTGAGCAAGAAGCGACTTGGCTGCCCTCCATGTGAGAGATGGAGCTGCTTGTCAGCCTGCGTGGGAGAACCAGAGGCCAGAAGTGAGACCAAACCAGGAAGATCCATTCTGAAATGCTGTTGGTTATTGAAAGAGAGAACCTCTATGTTTATAAAAATCCCCTTGAGGGATTTAGAAATGCCTGCCTATGTAAACCACCTTGAATAAAGTCAGAGGAGTAATCCAATGACCAGAAAGGCAGTATATAAATAACTGGGTCCCTTTAGGGAGAAGGGCGGGATAGAAATAAAGTTTATTAAAGAAATAAAGTTTATTATTATTATTATTATCCCTGAAGCCAACTGAAACAGTTGCCTCTAGCAGCAGATTGGTGAAGGGGGTGCCCACCTCCATCTAACCACTCCCACAGCTGCTGCCCCTCTTGCTTCCTGACTGGAAGGAGGCTGGCAAAACACCAGGAAAGGAAGGAGCAGCATTTTGTATGGCTCCTCAGACACTGGGAGGTTTGGGGCTGGCCTTGTACCCTGGGGTGCCAAGATGTGGACATTGTCACTCCATACATCTCTTAGTTGCTTTTTTACAGGCCTGATTCCTCTAAGAACTGCTGTTTTATGCTCTTTTTTATTCTGACTTTTATCTGACTACTGTTTTTATGGTTTCTGTTAATGTGTTTTTAATATGTTTTTATCTGTTTGTGAAATTATGTTTTAATCTGTTTTTATATGTTGTTAGCCGCCCTGGGTCCCTTTGGGGAGAACGGCGGGATAGAAATAAAGTTTATTTATTATTATTATTATTATTATCATCAGTTGCCCCCCCCCAGTATTAAAATACATTTTCCTTCTACAACCATTCCTCAGTAATGATTCAGAAAGCTATTCTACACCGCTAACACACAGCACTAAAATATGCAGAAGTAAAATGTCTACAGTCTTTATTGATGTTCAACCTCACAACAACCCTGTGAGATAGGGCAGGGGTATTCCCATTGCACAAGCTGAGAACCAAAGCCAATTTGAATGCAGAAAAGCTTGACTTGAACCCAGGCCTTCCACACCCAAGTGCTGATCTCTAACCATTGGGCCACCTGACACAAGAACACAGAGTGGGAAAATTACTCAGAAAATTGACATTAAAAGCTTAAAGGTTAGATCTAGGTTTAAAAATGGTACAGTAATAAAGAAATAGACTGGTGGAGTCTAATCCCACACATGTTCACTTGGAAGCAAGTCCCAATCTACTCAGCGTAGTTTTCTCCCAAGCAGGCATGCATAAGATTACAGACATAAATGTATTTAAACAAATACTAAGAAAATACTTGCCCATGTCCATTAATTTAGAATTTTATTAGTTGTCTATGAGGAAGGATTTCACTGATAGTCGAAAAGAGTCTTACAGTGCAATTCTATGCATGTCGAATCAGAACTAAATTCCACTGAGTTCCACTGAGTAAGAATGTATAGGATTGCAGTCAAATCTACAGACACAGGCAACGATGGCTAGTGCTCCTAACAGAGGCAAAATTAAGAATTTTTAATAGGGCATTTATTCTAGCATATAATGACATAAAATAATATTTCTTGAACTGAGAATTTCTAGTCCTTTCTCTCTAGCATGAGTCATGTGTATGCCAGGTTCTGACTTTTCCTCTCTGCTGCTGTGAATCTATTTAACCCATTTCTGCCCAGCCCACAGGTGTACACATTTGATCCTTGTTGCATATATGCAGCGTTGGGTAGAAATGGCTTTGCTGTCACTGGAAATTTTATGATTACTACCACGGTCTGTTTCCAATGAGAGTTCTCTCTAGTAGGGAGGATTAAAACTCTGGATTTGTCACCCCCAGGTCTGCAGAACTTGTAATCCACCAAGCTGATCATGGTGACCCCCAGTCATGGATGGTGGCCCGTCAGCGATTCCATAAAGCTCCCATTCTGTGCTGCCTGCACAGGGCTGCAAGCAACAAGGAGACTGTTGAATAGCTTGCAGGTCACAATACTTGGCCAGTGCAACATGTCTAGCTTGATGCACAAGTTGTGCAGGCCTGGTTTGCACACAAATCGAGCACTTAAATGGTTTCACCCCAATAAGCTTTCTCTCAAATGAAAGAAAGCTTGATTGTCAAGAGGGATGTGCATTCATTTTGGAATGGACAAGGCAAAGGGGACCAAACAGCGCCCTGTCAGCTCATTTCTAAAAGTTGGTTCCAAAATCAATGCTAATCGTAATTTAAAAGTCACTTTTTCATTACTCATTGGTTTCTCCCCTCCCCCTTTATTATTTACTATATCTTTTGGTAAAGTCTGCAGTAGTGGTGTCAGCAAAGTTCATTTTGGTGGCTGCCAGTTTATTCCTAAAATGTCTTGGTGATATCACATTAGGGCAGTGGTTTCCAAAGCTGTGGCTCTCCAAGGAGTCATGAAAACCAGCCAGGGAAGCCACAGAATCCTCATGAAAAACCCACTGCCCTATAGAATGTACAGGGCATAACCTGTACGATGGTGAGCCACAATGGCGAGCCACAGCTAATAGCTCAGTAGGTCAAGGGAGCCACCAGTTGAAAAAGTTTGGGAACCACAGCTTTAGGGGGAGGACTGCTATAAAAACAGCAACTTTGATTGGCAACAATCATTTCCCCTCTAACCTGAATGCCCTGAAGTGAGATGATCCCTGGGTATGGTGGGAGGAAAATGGTGGCCATCAGGAAGCATTTCCCAGAATACACTTTGCTGCCCCTGCCGCTACCACAATTTATGTAGTGAAAAACAGAAGAAAACCCCTGAAAACAAACAATTAGAGAGAAAGTAACAAAACAAAGGCAAATTTTTAGGCATGAATAACTAAGGGCATAATCCTAGGCAGGTCTACTCAGAAGTAAGTCCTATTGTGTTCAATGGGACTTACTCCCAGGAAAGTGAGGTTAGGATTGCAGCCTAAATAACATTTAAAAAAACAACAAAAAATGAATGGACAAAAACATTTTCTTGCACATTATTGAATAAAGAATTTTTTTTATGGAGAGAGTATTTCTACGGAGTCTTCTGTACAGGTTCTCTCACGTGTAGTGAGGCTAGAGTTTTGATGGATTCTGGCAAAAGATTCAGAGTGTTGCGACAGGTCCTGCCGCGCATGGATTCGCTCATGTTTAAGAAGACCTGAACTCTGCTTGAATCTCTTCCCGCAATGTGAGCATTTATAAGGTTTCTGTCCCGTGTGGTTCCTCTTATGTCTCGTAAGGCTGGATTTGTTGCTGAAGGTGTTCCCACAGTCTGAACATCTGTAGGGCTTTTCTCCAGTATGGATTCTCTCGTGTTTCACAAGGTTTGAACTTTGAGAAAAACGTTTCCCACAGATGGAGCAGCTGTATGGGGTTTCTCCTGTGTGGGTTCTCCCATGGACTAGGAGACTGGAGCTCTGCTTGAAACTTTTGCCACAGTCCGAGCATCTGTATGGCCTCAGACCTGTGTGGTTTCTCATGTGCCTGATGAGACTGGAGCTCTGGCTGAATCTTTTCCCACAGATAGAGCAACTGAAGGGCTTTTCTCCAGTGTGCTTTCTTTTGTGCCTAGTGAGGCTAGACTTGTTACTGAAGCTATTCCCACACTCTGAGCATGTATAAGGTTTTTCTCCAGTGTGGGTTCTGTCGTGGGTAAGAAGGGCTGATCTTTTCTTGAAGCCTTTCCCACAGTTGGCGCACTTATACCGCTTCTCTGCTGTGTCTGGTCTCTCGCGATGCACTAGGCCCGATTTGTCACTGATGCTTTTTCCATACACGGAGCAGAAATGAGGTTTCTCACCAGTGTAGATTCTTTCATGCTCATGCCCTCCTGAAACAGAGAATTAAGTTTAGGAAAGAACCAGTCTTTATGGTAAAATATCTATAGCTTGCCTTCTGCAATATCCCAAGATCATTTACAACCTCCCCCATCAAAACAAAACACAAAGACACTCTAAAATAGAATAAACATTCTTTTTATTCTAAAAAGAATAAGTACTGATAATAAAAAAACCCAGATAACACAGCAAGTTGAATGGTCAATTAGAAAGAGGATATCAAAATGCACCATTAATGAACAGGACCAATAAAAACACAAGTTGACCCATGAAGAACACTTAACCCCATGAAGAACACTTAGCACTTAACCATGGTTTGCTTTTCTTGGTTCTGTGTTGACAGAGCCAGGATCATGACTAACTTTGTGCTGGACTGTATTCCCTGTGGGTTTTTTTTGCCTGTTTGAATACATACACCCCTTGTTCACGTGTCTAGGCTTTTGCTGAGCCTAAATGGCCCTCTCAGTTTTACCATCTTGTTCAAAGGCTGTGAAATGGGGAGACCATTTTGGCAATGAAGGGGAAGGTGACACAGAGTGCCTCATAGAGTTTGTGCTTCCCAACGCCATTTTCTCCATACTTTCTACCCATGAGATGCCTGAACGAGGGCAAGAAGCATCACTTCCTGCTCCTACCCTCAATTCAGTTTGGCTTCACAAGGTTGCCATGTGATGGTATTGAAAAGCCAAATAAGAATGAGGGCAGAAGCAGGAAGTGATGCTTTATTGAATATTCTGGGTAGGAATCCTTGAGAAAGTGGCCCTGGGCAGCAGCAACAGAAGCACATTAATTTGTAAGGATGGCTGCATATGAAAGTTAAGAGGGTGATACTTTGTCAAAAAGTATCCGAAACCAGGTGTGGCACAAGGGTGCATCTTGCCAAGCCTTTCAAAGCACACATAGAAGGTAAAATGAGGAGGGTTACCAATGAACCAATGAGCTGGCCTGGCCTGCTCCTGTGCTTCTGACAGCAGTGAGATTAGCTGGTGATGAGATAAAAGGAAACTAACCACCCCATACACACTAGCCTGGACTCACCAGACAAATGCTGGGATTCAAATGTAGTGAGATAGTGTGATGTCCAGGCCTGGGAAAAGAAACCTGCCCTTTACTTACTCCACTATCTAATTGAGGAGACAGGAAAGGAAACCTTACCCAAGGAGATGACATTGACATGGTTGTCCTGCATGGTGCCTCTTCCTGGAGCAGTCTTCACTTGAACCCAGCAATCCCTGCTGCTTCTCTGTAGAGCAAGAGTCACATCATCCATGCGGGGGAAAGTTTAAAAACAAGGAAGTTAGTTTTGGGGAGTGGGTGTAAACATGGAGTCTTTGATTCTATCAGCCAAGATTTACAAGGGCAGAAACCAAGCCCTGAGCCCCAGAGGTGTCCCAAGGAGCTGATCAGAGAATTCACTGATAAGTACTGAAAACAATGCTGTTTGCTTCTGCTTCTTTTCCAGTTTTAGGATATGCCCACTATCCAATCTAGGGAAAACCTCACACATCTCCAATGCATGCTTTGGCCCATAAAAGCTTCTGCTAGAGCCCAGTGGTTCCCAAACTGTGAGTTGTGGCTCCCTGGGGAGCAGGGGAAATCAGCCAGGGGAGCTGCGGAATCCTCATGAAAAACCCACTGCCCTATACAGTGCATAGAATTGTAACCCTAATGGGCAGCCACGACCAACGGCTGAGCAGGTGAAGGGAGCTGCCAGTTGAAAAAGTTTGGGAACCACTGGCCATAGTCAATATCAGTATATTCACCTTGGAACCACTACAACACTTTTTTTTTTAAAGTTCTCCACTGCCTCTCCACCATGTTGGGGTGAGGGCACAGCTCAGTGGAAGAACACCTTGATCCAGATTCAATCGCTGGAAGTATCTCCAGGTAAGGCACATAAAAAGTCCTGCCTGAAACCCAGGAGAGGAGATGCTAGCCAATGCGAACAATACTGAGCTAGATGGAAGATGGGTCTGACTCAGTAGAAGCAGTGGCGTAGCCAGAAGGGGTGCAAATGGTTGGCAACCTTCGGTCTCGAAAGACGATGGTATAAGCCTACAGCACCCGGTATTCCCAAGCAGTCTCCCACCCAAGTACTAACCAGGCTTGACCTTGCTTAGCTTCCAAGATCAGACAAGATCAGGCATGTGCAGGGCATGAAGTTTTGCAGGGAGCCTCATCACAGCTTGCAAGCAGCCAGCGTTTTGCACCCCCCACCTGGAATGGCTCAGAAGGGGAGGGGGAGGGGCCCCTTGCATGCTGCAGTGAGGCTCCCTGCAAAACTTAGGGCTCTGCACCCCCCTCTAGCTACGCCACTGTTTCAGTGCCACCTTATGCACTTAAAAAAAAAAAATCAGAGTCCAAATGTTATTTGATCTGACTGTTTTTATCAAATATATGATCAAACAAGGAGGCTGCAGGTTGGGGAACAGAGGAAAGAGCAGGAGAATGACTGTGAAGTGTAGCCAAGGCACTCATTTATATCTTGGGGGTATTTGCAGGGGGAGAAGATCTTCAATGGGAGATCTAAGAGGGAGTCACACTAGGGAGGGACCCAACAGGGCAAAGTTGGGTTTCTCGCCTGCCTAACTAAGCCACATTAAGTAGGGCCACGCTAAGTAGCGACCCATGGGCAAAGTTGGGTTCCTCATCTGCCTAACTAAGGGCGAAATCCTAACCAGGTCTACTCAGAAGTAAGCCCTATTGTGTTCAGTGGGACTTACTCCCAGGAAAATGAGGTTAGGATTGCAGCCCGAGCCACACCAAGTAGAGACTCAATGGGTAAAGTTGGCTCCTAACTTGTTGGAGCAGCTGGGACAGATTCACACGTCCCCGGATCCTCTCCACCCCTGCTCCTCGGAGCTTCTCTAGCCCCCCGGAATCCCCCTCCAAGAAGCCCCCCTTACCCGATTTCCCAGGCTTTGTGTGCCTTTCCCCACTGGTTACAATGTGGCAGCCGCGCTCGTCCCAGGCCAGGCGCACTTCTGCTCCGCCTCCGGGTTAATTCATCAGCCTGGAAGGAGGAGAAGGCTCCATTCCGGGCGTGCGATCCTTGGCCATCAAGGGGGCGGAATGCGGGGCGGGGGGCGAGGCAGGGACCCAGTCCCAGGCTGGATCGTGGGTGCAGCAGCAAGACAGTGAGTTCTAGAGGCTTGCACTGCAAGGGGTTCCCAGTTGGAAAGCTTGCAACTGAATGCATGCCCTAAACCCACTGGAGGGGAAGGGGGGGGGGAAGCTGCATTTAAATCAATGCTGCTCAGTTGCTCCTAGATCTAGTTGGGGCTTTTGGCCCCCCCCCCGCCTCCCAAAAGGCGGCTTTTCCTTTGTTTTCCGCTTCCCATCATGTGATTGAAGTCAGGCCAGGGGACTGGCAAACCCAAGGCCGGTTAATCTGTAGCTGGAGTGCATGGATGAGGAAGGGTTGGGGGGAAACAAAGGGGGGCTATTTTAAATCTGCAGTCCCCGATGTAGGCTTTTCGCTTTGCTTTTGGAACCTGCGATGGTGCCCAGAAAGCACCCCAGAAAAATAAGTGCCCCCCCAACCCATCAAATGGAATTATTGCAGATTCAATGAAAAGGGAAGAGGGGAACGAGCTGGTTTCAAACTGAGAGCATGATCATAGCCGTGTCTACTCAGAAGTAAGTCCCATTCTATTCAATGGGGGCTTACTCCCAGGTAAGCGCGGATAGGATCACAACCTCAGGGCGCAATCCTAACCCACTTTCCAGCACTTACATAGCTGTGCCAATGTGGTGTGCACTGCATCCTGCAGTGGGGAGGTAGTCAAGGGGGTGCCCTCAAGCTAAGGGCATGTTTGTTGCCTTACCTTGGGGGCTGCATTGTGGCTAAGTCAGTGGTGGGAAGCTGGTTAGGACTGCACCCTTAGTCTATTTTAGTTCTTTTCCTTCTCACACAACACCAGAATTCAGGGGACAGCCATTAAAACTGAGTAGTGGGAGTGTTAGGACAGACATAAGAAAATATTTCTTTACCCTGCATGTAATTAGCTGTGCAGGGTAACCAGAAGTCCTCTTTTTCCCTGGAAAAGTACTTTAATGTCCTCTTTTTCCCTGTGAGCAGGCAGCGGAGAACCTTCTTGTAATTAATAAATTATATGTAATGAATTATATGTAATATAGTTTTGAATTTAATAATAATGTAGTTTTTAAATTAACCATGTGAAATCAATATATGAGTGTTTTTAGCTTTTATTTTGTCATGTCCTGCAGTTTTCTTGGATGTCCTACATTTTGGGGTGCCTTGTCCTCTTTTGCAGTTATGACATCCAGTCACCCTGAATCTGTGGAACTCCTTGCCACAGGAAGTGGTGATGGTATCTGGCCTAGATGCCTTTAAAAGGGGATTGAATAGATTTCTGGGGAAAAGGTTCATCACAGATTACAAACCATGATGGTTATGTGCAACCTCTTGGTTTTAGAAGTAGGCTACCCCGGAATGCCAGGTGCAAGGGAAGGCACCAGGATGCAGGTCTCCTGTTGTCTTGTGTGCTCCCTGAGGCATCTGGTGGGTTACTGTGAGATACAGGAAGCTGGACTAGATGGGCCTTCGGCCTGCTCCAGTGGGGATCTTATGTAAGTGAAAAATGGGCCATCACGAAAGGCTACTCCAGCCTAGAAAATAGGCGCCTGAGGGGGGACATGATTGAGACATACAAAATTCTGCAGGGGATGGACAGAGTGATGCTCTTTTCCCTCTCACACAACACTAAGTTAGATGGGGATGAAAGTGCAGTTATTTTATACATGTACTTAGGCTACTTTGCAGTAAGTCAGAAGGACGGGCAGCCCAATCCTATTCCTGGCGGTGCTGCCAGGTGCAGCAATGCCAAAATGGCTGCCACTGTATCCAGCAGCCCCACTGGAACCATCGGAGATCTCCTCCAGTGAAGAGGATTTTTGTCCTCTTCCCTTGAGGAAAGGCACTGGCCCCAAAATAGGCCTCCTTGCATCTCCGCTTGCTGTTTTGCTGGCACAGATGGGAGAATCTCCATGTCCAGCTTTTCAACCCAACACTCCCCTCCCAGACTGGTTCCTCTCCCTGCCCCGCAAACCCACATTGCTGCCCAGCAGGCAAATGTACTACCACCAGTGACATAAGTCACCAGCATGGCGCTGTGGCCCAGGAGCAACTGGCACTGGCCCAGCATCAGTGGTTCCTCCTCCCTGAATGTCACAGATGTGCCTTATGGCATGCTTGTGACACCCCACACAGGTGCTGGAGGCCCATAGGATTAGGCCCTAAGTGGTTGCACCAAAGACATCACAGAAAAGGTGGGTTTTGAGGAGGGATTTGAAGGAGGTAAGAGAGGGACTTTTCCAGCCTTGCCATCCACACACCTAGCAAGGAATTAAATACTGCTAATTCACAGTAGCAGGCCAGAACTTTTGAACAAGCCGGGGCAAAATGAAAATCATAAACAAAAAGTTTATTTAGAAGAAACAGAAGAGGCCATCAAATAAGCATTTATCAAAAGAATTATACAGCATGCTACCCTAGATCAAGATGGAAAATGCTTTATCACATGTAAGCATCTTGCCTTATGTGTTACATAGAATTGTCACAGACTATATCTCTTGCATAACACAGCCGTGCGGCCTTACTTTTTACAGTTTTGTTCCCCTCTGTGTATATGTGTGTGCAGGCCGTGAAATAGATGCAATGATAAATGTGTCTTTCAATCTCTCTTCAGGCACTTGCTCTCTGTGAAGAGCACATGTGCTCTGTTTAGTCCCACACTGTGAAGATGTACATGCCCTTTTCTCTCCGTGCTCAGCATCCATCTCTACATAGAAACGCTGAATGCAATGGGAGCAGGGGCAGGGTTGGCATGCACATTCACAGTGCCCGTCGTGCATTTTCTGTTCACAGAGCACAAGCGTCTGAAGAGGACTAAGATGCCACAAGCATTAGAATAAGTGCAATGAAACTGATTAGTACTCAGTTGCAGTCCACTCTGCCTATCTATGTTTACTGGGAAGTAAATCCCAAAACATTTGGTAGGACTTGCTCCCAGTTTAGTGTGCATAGGATTAAAGTTTAGTTAAATAGTAAAGCAAGCCTCAAATGCACAACATCTTGTATGCTGGAATCCAAACCAGACTTCTCTTCGTGGCTGGCCACTGCCATACAAAATTATCATGGGACGCACTCCACTGCAGTTTACAGCTCTTTACTCCTTTCCCAAATGATCTGGACATTTTAAAATGAATTTCGGAGAGGCTGCTCAATGGGTTCTGTTGGGAATTCAATATTAAAACATTGAAACAGGGTTTTTCTCCGTGCTCAAGGAACTGAAAGGCAGCCTTGTTGGTCTCAGGCAAGGATTGGGTGTGAAAAGTCCTGGTTTCAAATCCTGTTCAAACACATATTGCACCACTGGCTGTGGGAGAAAGAGAGCTTGCACATTAGAGCAATGGTTCTCAAACTTTTTAGCACTAGGACCCACATCTCAGAATGACAAATCTGTTGGGACCCACCGGAAGTGATGTCATTTACCTAGAAGTGATGTCATGGCCAGAAGTGACATTTAATACCCTAATCAAATCAAACACAATTCAATCAAATCAAATCAGTAAATTAAAAGTTTACTGTAAGCATAAGTTTAAAAAATTATTGAAAATAAAGACGAACTCTCCTAACCCTTACAAGCAGTTGCAGATCTGTTTACCAAAAAAATTCCACAACACCCCCCCCCCCAAAACTGCAATCCTATCCACGCTTACCCAGGAGTAAGCCCCATTGACTAGCATTGTTAAAAGCATATACATAGTAGCCTGTTAAAAGTATAGATCTGTAACATTTCCCCAAATGCAGGCACATACCATGGTAGCATCAAGTCTAATACATTAAAAATAAAATAGATATTGAAATGAATGGGGATTCAGCTGGAACTGGTTTGCGACCCACCTAGTGGGTCCCAACCCACAGTTTGAGAAAAGCTAATTCATGAACAAGTCAATCAATGGCTACTAGTCATGATGGCTATATACCGCTTTGAGGTTCACCAGCAGAATGCCTCTAAATACCATATGCTGGTGAGCAACAGTGAGAGTGGGACATACCTTAACACTGTGCTTCAAGGTTTCCCAGAGACTGGCCACTCTGGGAAGCCACTCTGGGAAGACTAGTCCCACTCTGGGACTATGTGGACTTTTTGCATCAACCAGTAGGGCTGTTAACAATTATTTTTGCAGGGCTTTCATTTCATGCAGAGTTTTCCTGTATTTCCAACACCCAACCTTTTCCCACATGCAAATCAGTCATGCAGTTCTCTTTCCTATGCAACTCCTAAGGGCTTTTGCAAGGCTTGATTCTCTAATAAGCTGCAGTCCATGCTTCAGTGAGACGGCCTCTTCTTCAGAGTGATGGCTGCAACGAAAAACGGAGAATTGCTCACTCAGATTGATGGGAAAGGGAAAGGATAATGAGGCAAAATACACGAAGCAAAATAATCAGCGGGCTGTTGAAATGAAGCCCCTGCCCCAGGCAGGCAGGATTCCCACCCACCAAACCCACACTGTTGGCCATTCAGCAGGCATTACCAGCTTCTTCTTCAGCTTGTCCTAACTAGACTGGCTGGTTGATCCAGAGATATGCATTTTGGATTTGTGACAACAGCAGCACACACCAGACTTCTCAGAACTCAACTATTTATTGCTTATAATTCCATTAAAAAGCCCAGAGCAAAAATTGGAGAAATGATGACAATTGAGCAGAAAATAGTGTCTGTCTCTGGTTATTAATCTGTCTGAGTCTAGGGCTGTTCAGATTCCTGAGGATATCTTCTAGACCAGGGGTGCCCAAACCCCGGCCCGGGGGCCACTTGTGGCCCTCAAGGCCCCTCAATGCGGCCCTTAGGGAGCCCCCAGTCTCCAATGAGCCTCTGGCCCTCCAGAGATTTGTTAAAACCCGCATTGGCCCAACGCAACTTCTCTCAGCGTGAGGGTGACTGACCTCTCGGGTGAGCTGTGGGATGAGAGCTCCCTCCACTGCTTGCTCTTTCACATCTGTGATGCAGCAGCGGCAGCAAAGGAAAGGCCAACCCCTTTTATAGGCATTGAGCTATTGCAAGACCTTCATTCATTCCTAAGTTCATCTTTAATATATTCACTTATGTAAACTTATGTAAATTTATTCAAATTTTAAATGTAAATTAATTCTTTTTTCCCCCGGCCCCCGACACAGTGTCAGAGAGCTGATGTGGCCCTCCTGCCAAAAACTTTGGACACCTCTGTTCTAGACCAGGGGTCTCCAAACTTTTTGGCCACAGGGCCACATCAAATATCTGGCACGGTGTTGAGGGCTGGGAAAAATTTTTTAAATATTATATTTATTTAAATAAATTAGAGATGGAACTTAGATGAGTGAATAAATGAATGGGATCATTCATTCAACCTCTCTGGCCCTTTAACACCCTCCAGACGCAACCAGAGCACAGTTCCAGTCATGTTTGGCCAAGTGGGCCAGAGGTTTTCAGGGGACAAGAGGCTGGCTGCGGGCCGGATAGTGGCTCGCCGCGGGCCGCATCTGGCCCCCAGGCCGGGGTTTGGAGACCCCTGATCTAGATCACTGGTTCCCGACCACAGGTGGTCCACAAGTTCTCAGAAAATAAATGCCCTTCGATCACTTCCAGCATCTCACAGAGTGAGTGCTCCCCCATGGACCACCAAAGAGGGCTGTGAACAGATTGCCTACAGCAGCAGCTGGCACTCAAGTGTTGGCTGTGGCTGTGGCTGATCTGCTCTCTGCCCTTTCTGGTAATCCATGGGGAATGCTTGCTCAGGAGATGCTTCCCTATGGCGGATCACCAGAGAGGGCGGAGAACAGACTGCACACAGTCAGCAACAAAAGCAGCAACCCACACATCTTCTCTATAGTGAAGAAAACTAATAAATCTCTAATAAATTTCTCAAATTATTACAAATTTAATTGTGTTTTTTGTGTGTTGGGGGTTGCGTGTGGTCCACAACAATTCCAGTTTTTACCTCAGTGGTCTGTGAGCTCCTAAAGATTGGGAAACACTGATCTAGACTCAACCACCCAAGCAGGCCTCTGTTGCAAAAGAGAAAACTCTTTCCTCTACTTTGCTCACATGGCCTGTCTCATCCTGAGGCCACCTTTTAAAGCGGCAGTGCAATGCAGCTTGGGAACCACTGTAAGTTCCGGGGGGAGGGGGCAAAGGCAGTGGTATTATCTCTGCAATTGCACTGCTGTAAAAGGGTTTTTTTTTAACTTACCTGAGGCAGGTTTTTGTCACAAAACCTGAAGTGGCCGTTCTTTACTATTTTTTGTTGTTTGGAGGTGCAAGGAGCCCTGCAGAGGGGTCTACAGGCTCCCTGGACCCCCCAGGACACTGGTGCTGCCTCAGGTTTTTAAAAAAATGTTTTACCCCAAGCAGTGGTGCAATCATGTTGCTGCCTTAACCCCTCCCCCCAACCCCTTAAGGGGGCAGAGACAGGGCTTCCCTGGCTGGGGTGTCCTGATGCCCCAGTTTGTATATACAGTGTTTGTATATACTGTTCAATTAATCATAATTTTAACATTAACAGGCAGATTTGGGGGGAAGATCCTCAAGGAGAGTCTGCACATGCACACAAACTGATAATCCATTAAAAGAATTCTTTAAGAATATTTATACCTCTCAATTGATCCATTTGTGAATGTGGGGGAAAAATAGATTTTGGGCTAGCTGTCCTCACACAGCAGTAATGAAAGCATAGAATATTGGCTGTGAACAAAATGATAAATGTAGTATATGTTTTGGCATTAAAATAATTAATGAGCAATTTCTCCAAATTTTATAAGCACTTGTATACAAGTAACCTTGACACTCAAAAAAATTACCAATTACCTTGACAATGTAGATCATAGTCCTATACAACCAGAACATCACCTCAGTCAACCTAGAAACAAAAAAAGATTAAAGAATCATAAGTGGCATAGATGGATTTGTGACTGATGCTACAGGGTATTGTTGTGGATGGCCCTGTTTGCCCTACAGATCTATGGGCACAAAGATTCTGTGTTTGTTGTTAGATGATAGATGTCATGCATTCTGGTTCATGGTTGTTTCAAGATTTTATGTACTTGCATGTCTGTTAACTGTTACCCTGCACATGCCTGATCTTGTCTGATCTCGGAAGCTAAGCAGAGTCAGGTCTGGTTAATACTTGGATGGGAGACCATCTGGGAATATCAGGTGCTGTAGGCTTATACCATAGTCTTTCGAGACTGAAGGTTGCCAACCATGTCTGTTATAATTTTATATAGTGTACAGTATATAGATGTATAATTTTATATAGCATAGGCTGCCTTGAGCACTCTGTAGAGTGGAAAGGGTGGATATACACTCTCCATTCCTTCACACTTCTTCTACTTCACTTTCCTCTTCTTTTCTAATCCATGGAGTGAGAGGAGGAGGAGCAGTGGAGTCCAGTGGACAGATAGTGGTGGGTACTCTCTTCCACCATTCTGCTGCCTGAAGCAACCATCTCAGTTGACTTCATGAATGGGCCAGCCCTGGATCCCCAATTAGAGAGCCACTTCCCAAGCAAGTAGATAATCTTCAGATTGTAAACAAATGGGCAGGGCTTTGCCATTGTATTGTACATCACCCTTTTTCTTAGGCACTTAGGAAATAATAAATATTATTTCTGGGTTAGTTTTATGGTGTTTATTTATTTTATTAGGACTCAATACACCACCTTTCTTCCATGCTAGAACACAGGGCAGTGCATATGGGGTTCCCACACTGATCACACTTAGCTGATTAGCTGACCACACAGTGATTAGCTGATCACACACTGATTAGCTGCAGCAAGGTGACCTTGGGCCCAATCCTAAACTTCCCTACTCAGAAGTAAGTCTTATCGTCTTCAATGGGGCTTACTCTCAGGAAAGCGTGCATAGGATTTCAGCCTTTATGTACCTTCAGACCAAACCAAGGGAACCTAGACTAGATGGTCTCATAGGACAGCTTCATATGTCATTTTGTATAATTCAGCCGTCCCCAGTCAGCTCTGGTCTCTGCATGGAAAGCAAGGAAAGCAAACACTCTGGCAGCCCAATCCTATGCTGTCCATTGCGCCACGACTGCTGCAGCACTGAAATGGCTGCTGCTGCATCCTATGTGCAACAGGGCAGCCATCAGCGGCTCCTTGAGGGAAGGGGACTTAGGGAAGTAGCCCCACAATGGGACTACTTGATTCTGCAGCGGCCCTTGGGCTGCCATAGAATCAAGAGCCTCCACGTCGGGCCACTCAGTCGGACACAGAGCTCAGGATCCAGTGGAGCTGAGCTACACCAGTCCCACCTCTCGCCCTGCTTCCTCCCCCCCAGAACACCTCCTCCCTGCCCTCCCCGCATCTCCCCCCCCGCCCTGGAATGCCTCCTCCCTGCCTCTGCCCACCTCTCCACCACTTGCAAAAACATGCTCTATGGCATGTTTGCAATAGTGCACACTGGCAGTAAGCCAGCGTGCAGAGCTCAGGTTTGGGCTCTGAGGTACTTCTCCCATTCACTCTCATGTTTGGAGATACTTGTCTGAACATTTCCACATCCCAGGCATTTAGAAGATGCCTCACCTGCATGGACTCTCCAGTGATTCACAAGGTTTGATCGCTGAGTGAAACACTTCCCACACTCTGAGCACTGATACGGTTTCTCTCCTGTGTGGACTCTATAGTGACTCACAAGGTTTGCTTGCTGAGTGAAGCATTTCCCACACTCCTGGCACTGGTACGGTTTCTCTCCCGTATGGACTCTCCAGTGATTCACAAGGTTTGACTGCTGACTAAAGCACTTCCCACACTCCGAGCACTGATACGGTTTCTCTCCCGTGTGGACTCTCTGGTGTTCCACAAGATGCGAGCGGTGAGCAAAGCATTTCCCACAGTCTAGGCATTTAAAGGGTTTCTCTCCAGTGTGGACTCTCTTGTGCTCCACAAGGGCTGAGCGATGAGCAAAGCATTTTCCACACTCCAGGCATTTAAAGGGTTTCTCTCCTGTATGGACTCTCTGGTGTTCCACCAGATGAGAGCGATGACCAAAGCACTTCCCACACTCCTGACATTTAAACGGTTTCTCTCCTGTGTGGATTCTCTGGTGCTCTACAAGAACAGAGCGATGAGCGAAGCACTTCTCACAGATGAGGCATTTATAGGGTTTCTCTCCTGTGTGGACTCTCTGGTGTTTCACAAGGTCTGAGCGTCGAGCGAAGCATTTCCCACAGATAAGGCATTTATAGGGTTTCTCTCCCGTGTGGACTCTCTGGTGTTTCATAAGGTCTGAGGGATAAGAAAAGCCTTTTCCACATTCCAGGCATTTAAAGGGTTTCTCTCCAGTGTGGAATCGGTGATGTTTTGCAGCAGATAAACGGTCCGCAAAATATTTCCCACACTCCAGGCATTTATAGCGTCTCTCTTCCATGTGCATTTCCTGGTGTTTGAACAGAAATAATTGCCAAGCAAATCGTTTCCCGCACTCCAGGCACTGATAGGGCTTCTCTCCTGTGTGAATTCTCTGATGTCTAATAAGGTTTGCTTTCTGAGTAAAACTTATCCCACAATCTGCACAAATCTCTTCATTCCAAGAGTCACCTGGTGAGATAAAGAGCAAAACTGAGAAAGGTTTCAATCCAGAGAGAACAGAAGAATTGGTACCAGAGATGGAAGTCACAGAGATGTGGCTAAATGGACTGAACAGCCTAGCTTGAAAATGAGACCCATGCAATGCGCTCTAGGTGACATATCCTCTCCTTTTCAGTGAAATGACTGGGGCTGGCACTCTAGATATCAGGCACCACCACTAAGAAATGTATTTGTCAGCTGGTTTCCTCTGCCCTCTCACCTGAACCGGTGTCAGAGGTCTGCATTTCATCTAAGTCTTCTGGGTCCAGTACCCATGGCTCTTCCCCTTGTTCCAGCCGAACAATGAGATCAGGCTTGGAGACCGGAAACCCTTCCCAGGAAAGAAAGAGAACATGTGGAGCATAATCAGGAAATTGGCATGGACCTGACATGAATTACAGCAGCGGTTCCCAAACTGTGGGTCGGGACCCACTGGTGGGTCGCAACCTGATTTTTGATGGGTTGCCAAAGGGTGATAGAAAGATCATTGCCTCATGCTCTGAGACTATGCAAAAATCAGATACTGTAGCTGCTAATTACCCTGAGAGCTCAGCTCCTGCAGTTTGCAAGCATGTGTAAATATAGGGAGATAAATGTTTGAGGGTGTTTTTTCTGGTTATTATTACCTATTTATAAATAGATAAATATTTCTTTCCAGATCTCCTTTTTTTAAAAGTCTGGTAAACCCAGGTGGGTTCGACAGTGTCATTTTAAAAAGTGGGTCTGGGTGCTTAAAAGTTTGGGAATCACTGAATTTCAGCATTAAAACACCACTCACTGCATCCAGATAGAATATTTAAAAGATGTTAAATATTTAAAAAGTCTCCTTTTTAATTTTTGTTTTAACTAAGTACTATTCTTGGTTGACTTGTGGCCAACAAGTATGCCATTAGAGGGGATGAATCTTTCTTAAAATATATACAAGTACAGAGAGATGCTTCAAAATATTGTATTCCAACTCCTGCTGAGGATGCAACTGTCTTACCCAATGAGGTCACATTTGTGTAATTCTCCATCATGACTTCCTTGTACAAAGCTTTTTGATCTGGATCCAGCAGAGTTCCTTGGCCCTCTGTGAAATAGATGGCTACATCATCAAAGGTCAGTGGTACCTGCAAGAACAACAAGATCTTCCCTCCGTCTCCATTTCTCCAGAAACACTCTCAGGTGCTTTACCGTTAGTGTAGAACAAGAGTCAACCTTCACAGGGAGAACCTTTCCTGAAGTCCGAAAGGGGCATTTTACATCCCTTTCATTTGGGAAGAAGATTCTGAATGGGTGTCCCATGTTTTCAAAAAATGAGACAGCAGGTAAGACAGGTCCTAGAATATCAGCACAGAACCCAGCATTGGGAGGGCTCTAGCATCTCCCAGCTCTAGAACCCAGCATCTCCATTTGTGTATGATTACCTAGAGCACATTTATACTCTTCTCTTTCCCATCCAAACCTTCCAGCTGCTTCCTGATCAACTCCTACCTGCACCTTCTCTGCCACAGCCATTTCTCCAGACTCAGAAGCAGGAGACAGTACAGTTTATATTGTGGATGTCATTCTGCATTCTGCTTGGTGAAGATGGGGGGGTGAGGGGTTGAAAGAAGGGCAAAGCAAACAAAGGACATGTTAGTAAAACACTTTTTCTACATCACTGCATCTTAAAAACAAAGAAGTTTTATTTCTAATGTGCAAAATTAATCTGTGGCATTCACTGCCACAAGATGTACTGACAGCCACCAGTGTAGACGACCTGAAAAGAGGATTAAACCAATGGCTCTAATGGTATTGACCAATGGTATTAATGGCTATTGGTCACATGACTGCATAGTATCTCCAGATTCAGAGGCAGCATGTTATGCTGAAGGGTAATGAATATATGGAAAAGAGTCTCTCTTCTGGAAGAGAGAGAATCTGATAATTTTAAAACTTACAGGTCTGACTCAAATTTCTAGTGCTGCCTTGTAAAATGAAAGTGTTTTAACCTCTGTTTTGTAACTTGTATGAAACTTATGTCTTTCAAAACCTCATTTTTCTCTGGTAAATGGTGGTATTGAAAAGGTGGAATTATCAGCTCATAATTGCCCTGATCTAACAGATGGACAGCGCAATCCTATCCACACTTTCCTCTAATGGGACTTACTTCTGAGTAGACATGCATAGGATTGGGTTGACAAGTGGCTAAACAGTGAGATGGTTTCATTGACTGCAGTGTTGAAAAATAATGCCACCATTTTGTCATCTTCTTTGGAGTTTAAGCCATTTCTGCCCAACATTGCATATATGCAACAGGCATCAAATGTGTACACCTGTGGGTTAGGCAGAAACAGGTTAATCCACACAATTAAGTATCTCCATTTCCTGTATGAAACATTTCCAGTAACTAGCAGCATTTATGCTGCTTAAATTTTGAGATTCAATTGCTCTGCCTTTCAAATAGGTTCACTTCATCACTCAATAGCCTTGATAAAATCTCCATATTGACTTGCGGTATCAAGTTGTGTTATTATCCAAGAATGACTCTGGAAAGACAGCTACTTCGTACTGTATAGATTAAACATTACACCCAGTCCAGACAGCTTTTTGCATGTCATCCTGATCAGTTCAAAGCTTCAACCCCAACTGCCAGTTTATTAACCTATTCCAGAGGAGACATTTGGTTTGTTTTTGCTGCTGCAAAAGTCTTGGGTCATCTTAAAGACTATTATTATTATTAACAACAGTACTTATATACAGCTTTTCAATGAAAAGTTCACAAAGCGTTTTACAGAGAAAAATCAAATAATTTTCGGATAAAATTTTTTTTGATAAAATTTTTTTATAAAAAACTACCAAACTTATTCTAGAATAAATTTTCATGAACTACAGAGCCAGATCCTATGCATGTCTACTCAGAAGTAAGTTCCATTATAGTCAGTGGCTCTTACTCCCAGGTAAGTGTAGATAGGACTGTAGCCACAGTCCCCTTCATTGAATGCTATTCCAGTTTAGAACTTTAAGGCTGCAATCCTAACACTTTCCTGGGAGTAAGCCCCACTGAAGACAATGGCACTAATTTCTGAGTAGACATCCATAGGCTTGTGTTGTAATCTGCCTTGGGTGCCCTTCAGGGAGAAAGTCGGATTACAAGTCAAACAAACAAACAAACAAACAAACAAACAAACAAACAAACAAACTGACCTCCACTACAGGATCAGCCCAAACCTATACTGCTATACCAGAGGCCTCCCCTTGTGATGTGCCAGTCTCTGTTCCTCCTATTCCTTGGACTGGAAAAAGAAGAGGCAGTTGGAACAGATAAGGAAGGGAGGAGAGGATATACCCAGAGATGCTCTAGCTCACCACTCTACTCTCCTGTACACTTCCTCTCTCTGTCCCCCTCTTCCTTTTCCGATCCAGTAGGAGCAACACCAGCAGAGGCCAGTGGGCAGAGCTGGGCCCTCCTGTGCAAGTCTGTGGTCTGAGTCTTCAGCCTCAGTCACCCTTGTGAACGACCAGCCTTGTTCCAATGCTCAAAAAGCATGTCATCATATCAGATATTCCCTGCAAAAGGGATCTCAGGTCAGTGCTGGGAAAGACCTCTGAATAGACCCTGGAGAGTAGCTGCTGGTGGGAGCAACAGACAGACGCTTTGGGGCAGGGCCTCCTAAAGGAATTTTATCAGGGGGTTCAAAGTTTCTTTTGGGCCCCTTCCCAAAGGGGGAGCGGACGAAACAGAGCATGAGAGCGTGGTGACAAGGGTGAGCAGAACGCTGGGGGGGAGGGGTAAAACAAGACAGGTGGAGGGTGGCAACAGCCAGAAAAGTCTTTGGAGCCCAGGTCTATTGGGCTTCCCACTGCAGAGCACAGGTCTACCTGTCCGTGCAGTATTAGCGACTAGATACAGTAATATGGGAAACCAAATGCACTCCCAAGTCTCTCTCAAATCTTTTAAATATAGAAAATCATTGCAGAAAATCTTATTTAGGCTGGCACTAGAATGAAAAGTGTGCACCCAAATGTACTTCTGCAGCTGTGGCCCTGCAGCTGCGCCCCTGAGCTCCTATACACCTCTTCATGGTAAGTAGATCTACACGCCAAAGAGCTAGTGTAGCACACCTGTTTCCTCCCAGATGTGACACTGTGCTCAGGAGTATCACATATGCATTCCTTAGCCCAGCGCATATGGCCTTTGGTAGCAACCGCAGTCATGCACCCAGCATCACACATGGGCTTTGAGTCCAGCTGAGATAGGAAAATGTAAGATCCCAGGAAATGTCTGAGCCCCTCCTTTGGCTCCTAGGCCCCCGGCTGAGCCTGGATACCACTTACCCCTCTCTCATGGGCCCTTATTGGGAGCGTGATGAACCAAGGGTTCCCTGACCCTGCTTGGAAGTAGCTTCAGGGGTTCAACAGGTGCAAAGGTGCACAGGGAAAGTGACGCCAGAGCCCAGTCCTATGCATGTCTACTCAGAAGTAAGACCCATTCTAGTCAGTAGGGCTTACTCCCTAGTAAGTGTGGATAGGATTGCAGCCCCAGCCTATCTGCACTGCAGCTGCATAGAGCCTGCCTTCCTTCCCCCTCTGCTCACATATCCCTCCTCCTGTCTCCCTGCTGCCTTCAGCAGCTCCTGCCCAAGGGGCAACCAAGGCCACAACAGGGACAGGCTTGCATGGCAGCAGCTCTTGCAGGGACCAGGAGCGACTTGGCTGGATGCAGCAGCAGCTAAGTGCCCCAAGCCTTTGTTTCTTCCCTGGCAGGCTTTGTCTCCCAGCATTTCCTCCACCACTCCCAAGCCAAAGGCAATAAAGGAGGGTCCAGATGCAACCAGATCTCCTGTGTCCCCTCCCCAAAGAGACCCTGGGCTCAAGCAGACCAGTGGCAGAGCCCTCCCTCCTGTCTTCCAGCAGCCCCACTGCTTCCCACCCCACCCCCGCACTGTGCACAGCTGCAGCCAGGCTCATGTGCAATGCCTCCACTGCCTCCTCCTCACCCCCCTGCAAGCACAGCCTCTCTCCATGCTGAGTCCTCTTCAGGCTTCCCCAGGCAGACACTGATCAGACTCTTCTGCAACACAGCTGAGAAGAAGGAGCCCCCTCTTTCTGGCAGGAAAAGCCCCCTCAATGACTGGGAACTGTAGTCCTCCTGGCTCTGGAAACCTAGAGGCTTCTGGGAATTGCAGTCTTTTCAGTTTTAAAAAAAAATCAGCTGGCTCCATCAGCATCAGTGTAATGCAGGATGAATAAATGATGCTACTATGACAGTGTTTCCCAACCAGTGGTCCAGATACCACCAGTGGTACTTGAAGTGGTATCTGGTGGTACTCATGGGACCCCTGCCGCGTGGCAGAGACCAGGGACGTGACACAACAAACAGTGGTAGGAGGCTTGGCTCAGCAGGCAGAGCTCCTAAGCATGTTTTTCCGTGCTCGAAAAAGCCCTCCTGCGCACCCTGAGCCTCTTCCTGGTGTTTGTCACATTGCATCTGGCCTCCCAACCCAGAAGGAACCGTATGGTGGTACTTCGTATAGGTGGACCATGTTAAGTGGTATGGCAGAGGACAAATCTTGAGAAACACTGGACTATGACAACACCACAGGGCCTGCCCAAGATCTCCTTAACACCAGAGGCAGCATCCAGGGAGTGGAACGAGAAGTAGGCAGACAGAGATGGACATGCGTGTCCCACCATATTTTTATTATTATTATTTATTCATAGTTTTATACCACCGAAGAGCTCAGGGAGGTGTATGCAGCTGCTCCCCTCCTTTGTCCTCACAACAACCCTGCGAGGTAGGGAGAGACTGAGAGAAAGTGACTGGCCCAAGGTCACCCAGGAAGCTTCATGGCTTAAAGGGGGATTTGAACCTGGATCTTCCAGGTCTAAGTCCACCTCCCAAACTACTACACCACTCTCAGTTGGCCTTATGGTTGGGCCAGCCATACAGTACTGGCTACAGCAGCAGCAAAAACTCCATTTTTCAATTGTTTCTCTATCCATAACTATCCCTATACATGGTGGATTTACTTCCCACCAGAAGGAGTGGGTTCTCTTCCTCTTCTATTAAATACTATGGCTCTGAGAATGTGGGTGTGTATAAAAGTGATGTACCTGTCAATGGCTATTTCAATGGGTTGAAATTTGTTATTACTACAGCACCTCTACAGTGTATAAATAGAGCCAAGATAAGTACAAAGGGTTTTTTAAACTCCTCTCCAAGTAAGGCTTGTCCAAGACCAGCAAGCACCTCAGGTGGCATGTCACTTGCTGCCCCCACTTACCTGGCAATGTGTCAAGCCCTGCTCTTCCGGTCCTCTGCTGTGAAAGAGGAAGTCAAAGAGGAAGGAGAGGAGAATGATGGACTAGAGCAGGGGTGTCAAACATAAGGCCCATAAGCAAGCTCTCTGGCTTGAAATTAAAGGCAGTAGATAATGTCTGAACTTTTGCAAGGACCAAGGCTTGAAATCCCTTGTTGTGGCAACATTAATTTCAAATGCAGCTGGTATGTTTCTCTTTCTCCTTTATCAGATCATGGAGCCTGCTTGAATGTAATTGGACACAGATATATATTTCCTTCTGTACAGGTCCCCTGCAACAAGTATTGGTATGCGCTTTGCAAGGACTCTCCTCCAGGATCACCATTCAGTGATTCCTGAACCATTCAGTGATCCTGGAGGGGTCATTTTTTTTTTTTTGTATTGGCAACCTTCAGTCTCGAAAGACTATGGTATCGCGCTCTGAAAGGTGGTTCTGGCACAGCGTCCAGTGTGGCTGAAAAGGCCAATCCGGGAGTGACAATCCCTTCCACACCGGGAGCAAGTGCAGTCTGTCCCTGGTCTGTCTCCCTGGCTATGGGCCTTCCTTCTTTGCCTCTTAGCCTCAGACTGTTGGCCAAGTGTCTCTTCCAACTGGGAAAGGCCATGCTGCACAGCCTGCCTCCAAGCGGGCCGCTCAGAGGCCAGGGTTTCCCACTTGTTGAGGTCCATCCCTAAGGCCTTCAGATCCCTCTTGCAGATGTCCTTGTATCGCAGCTGTGGTCTACCTGTAGGGCGCTTTCCTTGCACGAGTTCTCCATAGAGGAGATCCTTTGGGATCCGGCCATCATCCATTCTCACGACATGACCAAGCCAACGCAGGCGTCTCTGTTTCAGCAGTGAATACATGCTAGGGATTCCAGCACGTTCCAGGATTGTGTTGTTTGGAACTTTGTCCTGCCAGGTGATGCCGAGGATGCGTCGGAGGCAGCGCATGTGGAAAGCGCTCAGTTTCCTCTCCTGTTGTGAGCGAAGAGTCCATGACTCGCTGCAGTACAGAAGTGTACTCAGGACGCAAGCTCTGTAGACCTGGATCTTGGTATGTTCCAAGAACCTAAGAACAGCCCCACTGGATCAGGCCATAGGCCCATCTAGTCCAGCTTCCTGTATCTCACAGCGGCCCACCAAATGCCCCAGGGAGCACACCAGATAACCTCATCCTGGTGCCCTCCCTTGCATCTGGCATTCTGACATAACCCATTTCTAAAATCAGGAGGTTGTGCATGCACATCATGGCTTGTAACCCGTAGTGGATTTTTCCTCCAGAAACTTGTCCAATCCCCTTTTAAAGGCGTCCAGGCCAGATGCCATCACCACATCCTGTGGCAAGGAGTTCCACAGACCAACCACACGCTGAGTAAAGAAATATTTTCTTTTGTCTGTCCTAACTCTCTCAACACTCAATTTTAGTGGATGTCCCCTGGTTCTGGTGTTATGTGAGAGTGTAAAGAGCATCTCTCTATCCACTCTGTCCTTCCCATGCATAATTTTGTATGTCTCAATCATGTCCCCCCTCAGGCGCCTCTTTTCTAGGCTGAAGAGGCCCAAACGCCCTGAACCATTCAGTGATCCTGGAGGGGGAGAGCAAAGGGAGTACTGGAGCAGGGCTACGACAATCCCAGGGGGGGCTGCTGTGTGTAGAGGAGGCGCCTCTTGTACCTCTGAGCACAGACAGGACTCAGCAGAGCCTTCAAGCTGCAGCACCAGCCGAGCTCCTCCTCAGCCTCCAGATTCTGTTTGCAGCTGGTCTCCGCGCAGGGCAGGAAGCACCCCGCCTCCCGCAGCCCCTCCTGGAGCGTCTCCAGCCCCGGCAGGAAGGACGTCCCTGCAGGGAGGATCGCAGGCGGCCTGGGACGCGCATCTCGAGAAGTGCGCTGGGAGGCTCCTGGTCCTGCTGCGGGGGAGCTTCGGGAAGAGGCTGCCTGAGCCGAGCGGAGCCTCCTGGGGGCAGCTGCACCCTCTGTCCCCCCCCCCCCCGAGAGAGAGAGAGAGAGAGAGGGCCAGGGCCAGGGGGCTGCATTGGAGAGACCCCCAGTCACCCTCAACTGCTCTTGGGGCCCGGGGAAGAGGCCAGCGGAGGAGTCCAGGGTGAGCCCCCAGCCAGGCTGCAGGAGGACGGGGTAGTGGTGGAGGGTGGTGGGCTGAATAGCTGCTGGAGGAGTCCTGGGTGGAGGTTCCCTGGAGGGTGGTGGGGGGTGATCTGGGGCTTGTGGGGAGTGACCCACAACCATTGCTGGGAGGAGGCCTGAGAGCCCCAAGAGCTGCTTCTGCTGCCACTGCAAAAGAACCAGGGAAGGGGCTGGAGGCAGCAGAGATCCTGGAAGCCTTTGGGGGAGACAGAGGGTTGGAGTGAGTGTGACAAGGACTGACTTACTCCTGAGTAGACATGCCTAGGATTGTGCTGTGAGTAGCTGGATGCATCCTGGATGGAGATTTCTCTGGAATGGGGGGGGGGAGGAGTAATCAGAAGCTGGTCAGGAGTTACCTTTATAAACAATACATAAAAGTGACAATTGACAATTTATAGGGACGGCCCTGCTAGTGTTCAGTCATTGGTCCTTCTTAGCAAGGAGTTGGGGTGATCACTGGAACCCCCCAGTTTTAGTGCAGAGTAGCAATGTTCCTCTCTCCCCTCTCTCCTCCAGCCATGTAGACCTGAAAATGTCTACACCTGAAAATGGCCAGCGTCCAGCAATGGCCACCATCACATTCCTCCAAAGTCTGTCCAGTCTCCTTTGCAACCATCACCACAATCAGAAGAAATGAATCAAACAAGGACACCCAGGATGAAGCTTGTATGCAGGATGAAAAACCTCTTAGAGTTCTCATCTTTTTTTCTCCTTGACAGACAGTGAAGGAATAAAGTCCCTGCAAGCCAAGCCATCACATCCTTGTGGAGGAGCAGAAATGGCTGCCACTCATCCAGACCGGGTAAGTGGCATGAGCAGAGCACAGCTTGTGCTTGCCTCGCAGGGGTGTTCCCCCTTCTAGGGACTGCCAGATGGCAGAAGATAAAAGACCACCCACACTCCTCACCTCTTTCTCGCACAGTTCTGCTCATCAGCCAGAAGCACACAGATTCTTCTTGCATGTGGGCAGTTCTCTTTGGGGACTGCAGGCAGAACCTGAGATGACCTGCTGATGGGAATTTTCTCCTTTTCCTTTCAGAGCCCCATTTCATTTGAGGAGGTCGCCGTGTATTTCAGCAGTGCAGAGTGGGCTCTGCTAGACCAAGACAAAGATGCCTGTATGAAGCAGTCACAATGGACAATTATGAGAATGTGACATTTGTAGGTAAGAATGGTCCTTTAGCCTGTGATCAATAGATGTCCCATGTGGGAATGCCTGCTCCATTGAATGTTGTCATTTGAAGTTGGTGGCTAGGCTGTGTAATCCCGGCATGGCTGTTGCTAAGCCTGATGGCCCCACATCCCTCCCCCCTCTTCTGGTCCAGCACTGATCAGGAGGAGTCTCTTGACGAGGAGAGTAGCCCCAAATTGGGGACATTGTGCCACAAACTGGCTGGAAAGCTTTGGGCATCTATTGCTGCCCTTTGGAGGAAGTGGGCATGTCTCAGAGTACACTGCATCCCGTGTTTGGGCTCTTCTACTGTGTGCCAGGAGATGCCCAAGAGGGATATGCCATAAGGATTCCTGCATACTTTGTGAAGTGACACTGCGAGCTCTGAAGGGAAAAGAGCAGGGGACAGATGATTTTCTTCAGAACATCCTTGTGTACAGTGTACAGGGTGCAGGGCTGAAAAATGTCTTTCCTTGAGGGAGAAATTGGAATAAGGGACACAGAGGGAAAGACTAGGAGAGCTTCACTGCAGGCTTATAACAGTGTCTTGCTGGGGTGGCTCTTATAGCAGGACCGTATGAAGGTGCCCTAAGCACTAAAAAGATTATGGTGCCCCCATATATGTAATTCAAAATAAAAATATTACTGTAAAATAAAACTAAAATAAAATTTTATCTTTTGAAATGAAACAAAACACACATTCTTGTTTTTTTCTCAAGTGTTTTAAAAAAGAATTTACAAAAAAATGAATTAAAAAATATTTTGATAAAATACATAACTCCTCCCCCTCTTCCTTACCACAACTGCAGATCTCTGGTTCTTGAGCCCCACTTCTCCTGGCTAATTTCCCTACATCTTTTCTCTCCCTACATCTTTTCTCTCCCACTTTTCCCTTTTAAGGACTCCTTTCTCTTCTCTCCACTTTTATTTGGAGCACAGACATAAGAATGGCTAAGAGAGGTTGAAATTCTTTTTCATTTTGATTCCCTTTTTCTTTCTTTTGCAACATTATCTCCACAATAAAAGTGTGTTTGTTCCACATTCTCTCTCTGTTCCCTCTTTGTTCTGAATAATTGATCGGTGACAGTGGCATCTACACAGGGTCGCAGAACACAAAATAGATTTCCACCATGTTCATATGTTACTGCGTGTTCTTTTCAGACACGCATTAGCAGTCTGCACCTGGAGGAAAATGTGTTGGCCCGAATTTGGGGAAACAAACTGAAACTGAATGGAGACAGAGCAGACGACCTTTTATTCTCAAGGACAGGCCATTTGGGAAGGGAGGTGGATCCTTTCCAAGATGGGGTTGCCCTCCCTCTGAAGGAAGCGGTGTGCAGGCTGGGTGTGCTTTTAGATTGGCCCTTAGAAGCCCAGATGTCATCTGTAACCTGGATACAACTTTGGCTCCTTTGTCATTTGGAACCCTACTCTCAAAAACCCAGAAGATTGCTTCACAGATTCCCTAAATCAGCAATGTTTTGTTCTTCACTAGAGTCTCTCTCTCTCTCTCTCTCTCTCTCTCTCTCTCTCTCTGACATTCCTTCTCCACCTCTGAAGAAACATAGAGGTGTGCATCACTTAATGACAGGGATGTGTTCTTGCGGAGCTCAAAATGCCCAAAAAATCACAACCTCCGATCTCTGGAGGGAAACTGGAAGTGAGGAATTTTCACCCTGGCTTCTGACTGGCCTCAGAATGCATTATAAGCCAAGAAAGTCACTTCCAGTTTCTCTCTGCAAATGGGAACATGCGATTCTTCAGCCTTTCTGAGCACCAAAGACGCCACTGGCGGACAAACAATCTCTGTGATGCTCAGAAAAGCTTGTGGAGGCAAGGGGAATACAAATCCCCTTGACTGTGGAGGCTTGGGGACAATGATCAATGACAGACCATTGCATATCCAGCCCATCACTAAGTGATGTTCACCTGTACATTAATGAGGCCACTTGCCGGTACAGGTTGATGTGGCTTTTCTGGGCCCAGTTCGATTACAAACAAAAATGTTTTATTATGACATCCCCAACTAACTGGACTTTCTGCCTTTGGCCGCTTATTGCATTTCTCTCTTTCATTCAGCAGCATCGGTTTCAAACCAGTGTGGAAGAAAGACGCCACAGGCTTGTTCTTCACAGCAAAGAGACCACTCAATGGAGAAATCCCATACAGGCCAGGAGTATGGAAAGAGCTTCAATCAGTGTGTTATCTTTGCAACCCACCAGAGAACCCATTCAGGGGAGAAACCCTACACATGCCAGGAGTGTGGAAAGAGCTTCAGACAACATGGTATGCTTAAGATCCATCAGAGAACGCACACAGAGGAGAAGCCGTACACGTGCCAAGAGTGTGGAAAGAGTTTCAGTTGGGGTGAAGAACTTAGAAGGCATCAGAGAACCCACACAAGGGAGAAACCCTATACATGTCATGAGTGTGGAAAGAGCTTCAGTTGGGGCGAAGAACTTAGGAGGCATCAGAGAACCCACACAGGGGAGAAGCCCTACACGTGCCAGGAGTGTGGAAAGAGCTTTGGACAAAGTAGTACACTTATGATCCATCAAAGAACTCACACAGGGGAGAAACCCTTTACATGCCAGGAGTGTGGAAAGAGCTTCAGTGAGAGTGGTAAACTTACCACCCACCAGAGAACTCATACAGGAGAGAAACCCTATACATGCCTGGATTGTGGAAAGAGTTTCATTTCCAGCAGTCGCCTTACAGCCCATCACAGAACGCACACAGGGGAGAAACCCTATAGGTGCCACGAGTGTGGAAAGAGCTTCAGTCAGCTTGGAATCCTTACAATCCACCAGAAAATTCATTCAGGGGAGAAACCCTATACATGCCAGGAGTGTAGAAAGAGCTTCATTTCCAGCAGTAAGCTTATGATTCACCAGAGAACTCATTCAGGGGAACAACCTTACATGTGCCAGGAGTGTGGAAAGAGCTTCACCCAGAGTGGTCACCTTACAACTCATCAGAGAACTCATTCAGGGGAGAAACCCTACACATGCCAGGAGTGTGGAAAGAGCTTCAGTCAAAGTAGTACACTTAAGACCCATATGATAACGCACACAGGGGAGAAACTCTATACATGCCAAGAGTGTGGAAAGAGCTTCCTTTCCAGCAGCAAGCTTATGATCCACCAGAGAACTCATTCAGGGGAACAACCCTACATGTGCCAGGAGTGTGGAAAGAGCTTCAGCGAGCATGGTCAACTTACAACCCATCAGAGAACTCATTCAGGGGAGAAACCCTACTCATGCCAGGAGTGTGGAAGAAGCTTCAGTCAAAGTAGTACACTTCAGAACCATCTGAGAACTCACACAGGGGAGAAACTCTATACATGCCAGGAGTGTGGAAAGAGCTTCACTCAGAGTGGTCACCTTACAACCCACCAGAGAACTCATTCAGGGGAGAAACCTACACATGCGAGGAGTGTAGACAGAGCTTCAGTCAAAGTCGTACACTTAAGAGCCATTTGAGAACTCACACAGGGGAGAAACTCTATACATGCCAAAAGTGTGGAAAGAGCTTCATTTACAGCAGTTTTCTTATAATTCACCAGAGAATTCACATGGGAGAAACCCTAAACATGCCATGAGTATGGAAAGAGCTTCAGTCAAAGTAGTACACTTAAGATCCAAGAAAGAATCCACATGGGATAAACCCTACACATGCCCCAAGTGTGGAAAGAGCTTCAGGGAGAGTAGTAATCTTAAGATCAATCAGAGAACCCACCAAGGGATAATCCCTACACATATCAGGAGTGTGGAAAGAGCTTTAGTCAGAGTTGTCCCTTACAGCCCACAAGAGAACACATTCAGGGGAGCAACCCTATACGTGCCAAGAATGTGGAAAGATCTTTTATAAAAGTGATAAACTTGAGATCCATCAGGGAAATCACACAGGTGAGCAACTTTATCCATGCCATGCATGTGAAAAGAGCTTTGGGCTGCAGTCCTAACCTCAATTTCCTCACTTTTTCCTCACTATATCTGAATAGACCTGCTTAGGATGGTGCCCTCAGTCAGGTTGATGAACTTAGGAAACATAAGAGAACTCACAAAGGGGAGAAACCCTACACATATCAGGAGTGTGGAAAGAGATTCAGTCAAAATAGTAAACTTACTACCTACCAGAAAATTCTTACCAGAGAGAAACCCTATATATGCCAAGAGTGTAGAAAGGACTTCACTTTAGCCTTAGAAAACATCTCCAAACACACACACAGGAGAAAGCCTATAAATGTGTGGAAAGAACTTTAGGATTCAATCCTATCCAATTTTCCAGTGCCGGTGCAGCTGTGCCAGTGGGGCATGCACTGCATCCTATGGTTGGGAAGCAATCACGGAGGCCTCCTCAAGGTAAGGGAATGCTTGTTCCCTTACCTCAGGGCTGCACCAGTGTTGGAAAGTTGAATAGGAACTGGTTTAAGACCAAGGGTGGTTGTAAACAAGCAGTTTTCACAATGGAGAGAGGTGGTGTTCCCCAGTGATTGTTTACTCCCCAAGTGCGGAGTTTTCTCAGGAGCCTTTGGTGAGTCAAACATACACTTACAGAAGCCATGCTGATTATCCCATCAGCAAAGCTTGTTGTTCTGTATGTTTTAAGATTTTCTCTTTGAGTAGGCTTCCCAGCATCTTACCTGGAACAGCCTGTCATTTCCCAGGCCACTTCTCCTTCCTTTTAGAAATACTGGTGTAACGTTAGCTGTCTTCCAGTTCTCTGACACAGACTTTACTTGAGAGCCCTGAGAACTGCTCACTTACCTGGACTAATGCTGCACGAGATCCCAAGGTCCATCTGACCATCCTTTTAAGATCAGAAAGTGTTTCTGGTGCCATTAAAAAGACAACTGATGTTTGGATAGAGACATACATGATGATAGTGTGACAGTTTCATGGTGCAACAGAACCGTAAGCAAGAAGATGCTTCTGTGCTTTCAGAGCAGAAGACAAGTTGGCACCACAATCCTAACCCCCTGCCAGCCAGTACAAATCCCTTGTGCCAGCTCTCAGGTGTCGCAAACGTGCCCATAAAGCACGTAGCTGGCTACTCAGGAGCCGTCTAGGCCTTTATGAGGACATACACTGCCCTAGCAGCGCCGGACCTGCGTCCAGACTGGATAACTTTGTGCTAGCCTTGGCAGACCAGCACAGGGGTTGGGAGAGGGTGTATTAGACGTGGGGAGGGGGCATTTTGGGGCAAGATTCTGCCCCTCCTCACCCCAAAATTGGGCCTGGGGGGTGAGACCGGATGCAGCGTTGAGGGCCTGATCCTAAACCCTGGCCCCGACCTGACTTTACACAGTCTGCTTGGATTTGCGTCTGTGAAATCGTGGGCACAGATCCAAGTAACCCCATAGGGCTCGCTGGTGAGTGACATGGGGTAAGGGGAATGGAATCCCCTTACTCTGACTTGCTCTCCAGTCCAGTCCTATCTTGGGCTGAATACAGTGTAGGCAACCCAGTCTGCCTGTTCCAGCACAAGTGGATTGTGCCCTCAAGGACACAGACTGAATTTCTGGTTTAAAAGTGTAATCAACCAGTTCATCTCCTCCACACAAACAGCATCCACCCCCAACACTTACAATGAGCCCACATCATATTTCTGCTTTCTTACCAATTCATTGGCCTGCTGCCCAAACACCTCCCTTCCCACAGCACTTCTGCACAGAACCAGTTGATTTTAATTTATCTAAACTTGGGCTCATCTTAAATGCTTTTCAGTCTCCTGATACAGGCACGCCCCCTTATCCGTGAGGGTTCCATTCCAGAAACACCCCCCCCCTGGATAGCTGAAACCACTGATGGGGGCAAATGCCTGTCTCCACAGTCTGCCCCCCCCAACTCAGACTGAGCTTTAGAGGTCATATCACATGACTTCCTGTTTCACAGAGAAACTGAAAGTCACGTGGTTTGAGGTCTAAAGCTCAGTCTGAGCCTTGCAGAGGGCATGGATGGAAGTCAGTGGTCTCTGCTGAGCTCAGATCCCCTCCAGAAGTGAGAGGAGCAGAGCTCCCCTTGCCTCCAGAGGGGACCCAGACCCAATCTGTGAATAACTGAATCCGTGGTCATGCTCTAAGGCAGGGGTGTCCAAACATTTTGGCAGGAGGACCGCATCATCTCTCTGACACTGCATGTTGGCCAGGAAAAAAAAGTTAATTTACATGTAAAATTTGAATAAATTTACAGAAATGAATATATTAGAGATGGAACTTATATAAATGAATGAAGGTCTTGCAATAGCTCAAGGCCTATAAAAGGCCTTGCACAAACCAAGGCTGGCCTTTCCTTTGCTGCCGTTGCTGCATCACAGATGTGAAACAGCAAGCAGTGGAGGGAGCCCTCGTCCCACAGCTCATGTGTGAGAGCAAACAGTCGCCCACACGCCTAGAGCAGTTGCATTGGGCCAGCACAGGCTCCAGAGGGCTGGAGGCTCATTGGAGAGTGGGGGCTCCCCGCGGGCCTGTTTGGGAGTTCCTGATGGCTGCAAGTGAATGAAAGACACTCCAGCCCTAGTCTTTTTGGTGACATTGGGGTCCACAAGAACCTGACTGAAGAAACTGTAGGTGGGATACAATAGCATAACTAAGGGGGGGTCAGGGTACTTGGTCCCAGGCTGCACACCCGGGGGGCATCATTCACTGCCCCATCAGCAATCCCACCAGGCAACCTTCCTATATTCTTATTCCATGCAACTCAACAGCTTCCGAGCCACTTCCTTTGCATTTTGCTCTATCCTTAAGGGCTTGCAAGTCCCTCAGCACCCACACAACCGTTGCAGTCCCAGGACAGAAGTCTGTGTTGTTAGCTGCCACTCTCCCTCTTCCGTGCTCACTGCTGCCCACTTCCAAGTTCACTGTGTTTTTCCAGATCCTAGCCAGATGCCAGACTAACACTGTGCACCCAGCACTCCTCCAGAAGCCAAACTCCAGACCCACCAAGTGGCTTGGCAAGCCATGCAGCGCCAGAGGTGGCAACAATGTCGCACAGTCTCCTGGAATCACTTCCAGCCCCAACACCAAAGGTCGTTGGCCTCAACCCTCTGGACATGCCTCTGAGTGCAGTTCCTGCCCTCCACTCCACCAGTGCACTGAGTGCCAAGTTTTCAGGGCCACCAAGGCCCAGCCCACAAAGCAGCATGGCAAACCACTCCACAAAGCTGCCTAGGACAACCTCTGGCACTGACACTGAAGGCCATTGGCCCCGCCTCCTCTCGACATACCTCCAAGCAGGCTGTTGAGCAACATCTGCCCTGCCAGGGGTGCAACAAAGGTCTGGATGCTGTGACCAGTGGTTACGGGAGCAGCAGGGGAGGCAGGAAGAACTCAGAGTGGCAAAAGGGCAGGCGCCCTTTTGAAGGGGTCCTTTTGAGTGAAGGGGTGAAGGAAGCGGTTGAGGAAGACATTATCCTCTAAGTTCTTTCCAGTTTTTTAAAGGAGGGTGTTAAACTTATACGTATTGTGATTTTTTGTTCTTGATTTCTTAATTTCTCAGTTAATTCAATAATTACTTAAATTTTATTTCATTGCCTGCAGAGACACCAACATTTTTTCTGCCTCCAGACTCTAGATGCCTTAGTTACACCACTGGTGAGATATCTCGCATTATAACCAATGTGGACTCTTGGGCCCTACTCAGACCTCTTCCCTGACAGCCCCTCCTATCTGTCTGGCTTCCTTGTCCCTACCCAGTGCTACTCACCACCCTGCAGTGCTGTGGTCCATCACATGGAGCTCCAGAATGGCATTACAACTGGGATCAACAACACATTCAGAAAGGAGAAGAACATGAAAGGAGTTTACAAAACATGCCCATTTATTCAAAATCTCAGCAAAAAGCCAGGAGAAACAGCTCTGGGAGCACCGGTCATGTATGTCCCTTGGGCACAGGATGGGACACAACAGAGCCTCCAGCTGCAGTCCCAGCCCAGCCCCCTCCTCAGGTACTCAGTGGCCCTGCAGGGGATAGCCAGGGGGTCCTGGGCAGTCCCGGGGGGGCTGCTGAGTGCAGGGAGGCGCCTCCTGTCCCGCCACTCAGCCCAGCTCCTGCTCGCGCTCCTCCTCCGGCCCCAGAGCCTCTTTGCAGCCCGTCTCTGCGCAGGGCAGGAAGCTCCTTGCAGCGCCTGCTGCAGCCTCTCCAGCCCCGGAAGGAAGGCTCGTCGCGCATCCTGGGAAGGGCACCGGGAGGCTCCTGGTCCTGCTGCGGTGGAGCTTCGGGAAGAGGCTGCTGCGCCCTCTGCCCCCCAGAGAGAGAAGGGGCGAGGGGGCTGCACTGGAGGGAGCCAGTCGCCCTCCGCTGCCCTCCCCCCGATGGGGAAGAGGCCCGCAGAGGAGTCCAGGGTAAGCCCCCAGCCAGGCTGCAGGAGGACGGGGGTGGAGGGCGATGGGCTGAGTGGCTGCTGGAGCGTCCTGGGTGGAGGTTCCCTGGGGGTGGAGGGCGATCGGGGGATTGTGAGGATGACCCCCAACCACCTGCTGGGAGGAGGGCTGAGAGCCCCAAGAGCTCCTTCTGCTGCCCCTGCGAAAGAACAAAGGAGGCGGCTGGAGGCAGCAGAGATTCTGGAAGCCTTTGGGGGACACAGAGGGATGGTGTTCGTGAGACAAGGACTGACTTACTCCTGAGTAGACATGCCGAGGACTGGGCTCTCCAAGAGAGGACTGTGCAAAGGACTTCGTTTGCAGTGGTGGCACCAGGGAATGAGTATCTAACATGGGATTATAGCGTTGGGAAGGGGCACAAAGGTCATCTAGTCCTCCCCCTGCCTGTAGCAGGAAATCCTCCTAGAGCGGTGCTTCCCAAAAGCACTGGGACGCACTTTTAAAAACAACCGTCTCTCTCGACCCACTGGACAAAAAATGATCTCAAAACAATATTGCATTGATTACTAATAATGATTTATTAATAATTGGGGGCTTTGCTCCCAAAGCTGCCAGAGACCTTGCGTATCATTTGTGTGTAGACATTTGCTAGGCTCTCCCTAGTAATGGGGTCCAGTGTTTGGTTTCCCCAAACCTTTTGCCACTCCAGGGCACACAAAAGGCTGAACTGGAGAGCAAGATGCTCAGTTAGGGACTTCCAGGCCATGCCAAATTGGGTCTGCACTTGATCTATGACGTGCCAATTACTAGAGAAAATGGGCAAATGTGACATTTTAATTTGGGGGTATGAAGATTATTTCAAACCACAAGTTTGCATTTCAGCTAACAGTTTTCTTCTGCAGATTGCCAAGGGTTACACAGGCCTACAAAATTGAGGGTCAGAAAAGTTTTTCCCTAACTTTATGGTGGTTTGATATGAATTTGGGGTGCCGATTCCAAAAATGGCATCTGTTTTGCCCTATCACGTCTAGTTTTGGAGATATAGTATAGCCTCATTAGTGAATGATTCAAGCAGCTTCCTCATGAGGAAGCCATGGTGTAGGATTCCTCATGAGGAAGCTGCTTGAACCATTTGGATTTTTTGATCCAAAAATGGGATTTTCTTAGCCAGGACGGTGCAGTGTTTGGAAGTTAGATGCACAACACCCAAGTTCAAATCCCCACTTAGTCATGAAGCTTCTTGGGTGACATTGGGCCAGTCACTCTCTCTCTCAGCCTCACCTACCTCACAGGGTTGTTGTGAGAACAAAAGAAGGGAAGCAACCATATACACCACCTTGAGCTCTTTGGAGGAAGGGCAGTATAAATATGTGAAAAATAAAACCATAGTATAGAGTGGGTAAAGCCCCTTTAAATTAAACTGGAGCTGCAGCTCAATAAAAGAGCTGCATTCAGAAGGTCCAAGATTCAATCCTCTGTATCTCTAGTTAAAATGTCAGGGACAGACCCCTGCCTGAGATCCTGGAAACCTCCTGGCAATCAGAGTTCCTAGCACTGGGCTAGATGAATCAGTGGCCTAATTTAATAATAATAATACCAACAACTAGGTATTTATATACCACCTTTCTGGTTATTGGATTACTCCTCTGACTTTATTCAAGGCGGTTTACATAGGCAGGTGTTTCCAAATCCCTCAAGGGGATTTTTACAAACATAGAGGTTCTCTCTTTCAAGAACCAACAACATTTCAGAATGGATCTTCCTGGTTTGGTCTCACTTCTGGCCTCCGGTTCTCCCATGCAGGCTGACAAGCAGCTCCATCTCTCACATGGAGGGCAGCCAAGATGCTTCTTGCTCACACCAAGAGCAGGTGGAATCACTCAGCTGGGCTTATCAGCTGCTTCAAGGTCTTGCCATTCTCAGCCATTCAGGGAGCTGCTGGTGTCCTCAAACTGGCGACCTTCTGATGTTATCTTCGGGCTAACAGAGGCTCTACCCTCTAGACCAGACCTCCTGCCCATTTAATACCATTTAATTTAATACCAGGCATTCTCAAATACTTCAGATACTTAAGCTGCAATCCTAACCACACTTCCCTGAGAGTAAGCCCCATTGAATAAAATAGGACTTACTTCTATAACCAGGAGTAGACCTGGTTAGGATTGTGCCCTTGCCCTTACAAGTGGAATAAAGATGACCTCATGATCAGGGTGTTGTGAGCTCAAACATGCAGTACGGCGCACTTTGAAGATCTGAAATGATTCAGTCCTCATGGCCATCTTCTGTAACAAAAATGCGCAGATTTCTTTTGCTTCTCAACTTCTTAGTGACTTCTGAGGATGTGGCCACCTGTTTTATGAAGGATCAACAAAGATCAGCTGAGTCCCAATGAGTGACCTTTAACATCATGCAGAAGGATCACAGGAACATGGCCTCATTAGGTAAGGGTTTACTAATTACTCTCCCCCTTATTTATTTCTGATAAATCAGGTACTTAGAAGATTAAGTTGGGGGGGCAGGCGTGGCCTGTCCCAAAGCACAAGGAAGATTCAAATCTGGAATGTGGTTCTAATTTTACTCAGCTCCTGAAACTGAACGACATACCCACTGAAGACTTGTTGATCAAATATTCAAGGGATACTTTTTCTAAAGAAAAGTGACTAAAGGGAATTTCTTTTCATAATCTATTTTTTTAAGTATCTTGTAATAATTGTATTTAGTCTTTGTATCTCTGATTTTTAAGTTTTTGTTGAGTTCCACTAAGTGTCCAGCCTCAAGAAGAAGGAAATGAGATCTAACTAAACCATGTCCTTTCTGGTGATGATTCTGCACAAACCTAACCTACTTTCACCTGCAAGTGATCAACATTTGCTTGTTTCTTGAGTTTTCCTTCTCTTTATCAGAGTTTCCTAATGTGACAATTAAGCTTGAAGCCGAAGAAGCGGCTTGGCTCCCAAATAACCAGGGATCAGAAGAAAGTGAGAGCTTCTCAGGTGCCCACTCAGATGTGGGGTAGGTTTTACTACACTGAAGGTGCACAAAGCAGGACTGCAAACTTCTGTTGTCAGGTCACCAACAGGATATCTGTAGCCTGCCTTCCCTGTCAACTACATAGTTGTACAGCTGGAATAGAAGGATGTGGTGATGGCGTCTAGCTTGGACGCCTTTAAAAGGAGATTGGACAAGTTTCTGGAGGAAAAATCCATTATGGGGTACAAGCCATGATGTGTATGTGCAACCTCCTGATTTTAGAAATGGGCTATGTCAGAATGCCAGATGCAAGGGAGGGCACCAGAATGAGGTCTCTTGTTTTCTGGTGTGTTCCCTGGGGCATTTGGTGGGCCGCTGTGAGATACAGGAAGTTGGAGTAGATGGGCCTATGACCTGATCCAGTGGGGCTGTTCTTATATTCTTATGTACTCTGGAGCTTGGCAATGACCTCATCTCTGATCATTTTGAAGCTGCCACCCTAGAGCTCCATGCATGCCTGTCAAAAATTAGAGGGCACATTGTCTCCAACACTTTTTCAATGACTCCAAACATTTTCAAGGTCAGAATTCTGCACATTTTAGTGTGAATCTTTCTCCAAGCACTTAGAACAGCTTCACTTCAAGGCAAGTGACCCCTCCCTTCCCCCTGAGCATGTGAAAGAATGATAATCACTTTGCATTCCTTCCCAGAGCTGTGCTCTGTATGAAAGGAGGGGGTCACTGGCTCAAAGTGAAGCCTTTCTAAGCGCCTGGAGAGAGACTGACTGATGGATTGTCTGCCTAATGCCTCTGTCTTGCATCTCAAAGTTAAGCAAGGCTGTTTTTAAATAGCCTAGCAAAGGGACATTGCTTTTTAAATGGATGTACTTTAATGCAATTTTTGCCATCCACGTTGAGTTCTGGGAACTGAACCCTCGAGATTCAACCTGTACCAAGGCTCAACCTGAAAAATACCTCTAATGCCATTGTACAAATCGATGGTAAGGCCACACCTGGAGTATTGTGTCCAGTTCTGGTCACCACATCTCAAAAAGGATACAGGTTGAATTTGTAAGTAAGTGTAAAGTAATGCACATTGGGGCAAAAAACCAAAATTTCACATACAGGTCCAACTTCGTTATACACGGATTTTTTATACATGGATTTGAATCAGCACAGATGGCCACTGCAAATGAGAAGGTATGTGCGGATCACTGGAGAAGAGGAAAAATTCATCCTTTTAAAATCACAATTTTAAAAAACTGCTTTTCTTACTGTTGTAGAGAGACAGCCATGCAAACAATTACAGATATAACCTAATTATCCACAAATTTTTCTATCTCAAGACAATGAGAAGGGCCCTTTAAATTAAAGGAAAACAGTTCTTTAGCCTCATTAATGCTAGAGAGGGCAGCTGGCTGACAATCCATCAATCATTCTCCAGGCAGCTTCACTCCAAGACCCCTCCCTTCCTCCATGTACTTTCATGAGTACATGAAAGAAAGATACTTTGCTTTGGTTAAAGGAGGGGTCTGTGGGGCAGCCTTTCAAAGCACCTGATTGTTGGATTGTCTTCTTAATGACTCTATTTTACATCACAAAGGTCAGCACCAGCAAAGGGACTTCGTTTTTTAAATTGATTTGCTTTAGTGCCATCCATCCATGTGAGTTGTGAGTTCTGAGAAGGGAATCCTCTCGAATAATGAGACTCAACCTGTATATCCTTTTTGAGATGTGGCAACCAGAACTGCACACAATACTCCAGGTATCTCACTAGCCTGGGCCTCCCAATACCTTATAAAGAATTTAAAACGTTACTTCTGGTTTCTTGGCGAAACCGGATGTTGCTTTTTTTTAGCTTCTGAGCTTGGCAGGGGTTAGGGACAAGCTCAGAGGTCCCTCCAGAGCCAAGGGGAGAATGGAACCCCTGCGGATAAGACGGCATGCCTTTACTTCTTTTCCCTTGGGAATGAGCTCTGTGTACAGCCAGCAAATTGTTATTCCCTCTCCTTGTCCAACATATGGAGAGCCTTGGTTGGGTTGGATTCAGTAAGCACTCCTATACAGACATATGGCATACCATATTCCTTAGACCTGTTTCTTTGCTTCCCATGCAGGCTTTTCTGTTCCCAAATCAGAAGTGATCCATGGAGGTGGTCCATGGATTCCAGAGCCCATTTCAGAACAGAGAGAGATCCTGCCAGATTACAGCTCAGGTGAAGGTACAAACTGTTAGAACTAGACTTTTCTTGCCTGTTCTGAAGTTATAACCTCTCAAGAGGTCAAGAAAAGGTTGGAGGGGCTTGAAGTCAAACTGATAGGGGAGGAGGAGGTGCTAGTTGAGCTTTTTGCCTGTTTATCACTGGTCATCTTTCTGCTCATCCTCTCATTTTCCCTGCTTGTCTGCCTCTCAACTGGTAAGGAAGGTTAGCTAGGAGAAAAGAGAGAATCAGAGCTACACCCAGAGAAAGAAAAGGCTCAGCCTGTATTTGCTGAGTCGTTCCCTAGCAGAATGACTTCAAGAGCTTCCAACTTTGCTTACTTATTTTTTTTAACGTTTTTAGAGAAATGAATTTTATGCTGTTATTAATTAACATATTAGGTAATTCAAGTACAGTTAAAAAAATTTCAAAATACAATAAACACTTCTGACTTTTTATGAATTCTGAAGACAACTAAAATTATTGCTGATCTTTATAAAATCCTGCACTGTGGTCTTTAGGTGTCCATTGCAATGTATCATGTGTATTTGACAAGACTAGTGTAGATTGCCCTAGCATGGGGGCTTATTAGGTGCAGGGCCCAATTGGGAGCAATTGCTCCAGTTCACTTAAAGCCAGCCCTGCCTCTGGCTTGGAGCCTTGGTCGACTCCTCCTTCCCTGCAACCCTGTCTTGGCTCCTTATTAATGCTGGCTAGCAGGTAAAGGGAATGTGAGTCTCTCTGGGTATGGAGTGGGGCTAGTTTTTTAGGGGAGTGAGGCTTGACTAGAGCCAGGTGCTCTTGCTCCTGGGGTTCTTTCCTCCATCCTAGTGGCAGGGATTGGTTCTGGGTCCTGCGCTAATTCAGTTGGCTCTTCCTCCTCCTTGGGCTCCATATCTCAGTGGCAGCTTGGAGCAGCGTTCATGCTACTGTGGAATTTGTTCAGCTTTGGCTGACATCCACACCTGGCAGTTAAAGCATCACTTCTGACCTCCGTCGTGCATCTTGTCTCTGATCAGAACTTCCCGACGTGATAATAAAGCTGGAACAGGATGAGGAACCATGTGATCCATACTACCGGGGGTCAAAGGATTGTGGGATGTTCCAAGGGGTCCGCTCAGGTGAGCAAGATTAAATGAATTCAGGGTCTCTTGGTGCTTCCACTAACATAGAAATGGTGCATGCAAACCAAGGGAGCATTCTGTCTCCAACAGCAGACAACCAGATGCTTGCCGTAAGCTCTCATTAAGCCAAAAGTCTTTCCCTGTCATTCCCAGTATCTGGTATTCAGAGGTACATGATCTCTGAACCTGGAGGTTCCATCTCACCAACCATCAACCTCCACTGATGATCAAAATAGCTAAAACCACAATTTGTAGGAATACCATCATGTTATATACCTTTCAATGCATAACTTACAGCAGAATGCAATGAAATAAACCGCATTGAAACATCTGTGTTCTATCAAAAGCTGTGGCCGAAAATCCAGAAAAGGAAAACACAATTGCCTTATGTCACAAACAGTAGGTTTTCTTAACTCAAAACAGAGCAATGAGTTAGTGTTCTGAGAGCTAATGAGGTGTTGCTATGACATAGCATGGAACCAATAAGATGTTGTTATGAGTCAGCTCCCTTTTCCATGTATCAGAGCTAATACTCAAACTCCCATTCAGTTGTGTGAGTGTCATCAAGTTGGCCGCTTTTCTTTGTTGGATACTGATTGGTTGGGTAACCTGTACTCCTCTAGAGTAAAATAAATAAAGTTAATGGAGGTGACACCATGAGTTGTGTCATGTGACACCAACTGTAATGATGCCTTTGGTGGGAAGTTGGGTATTGTTGTTGTTGTACACTGGCTTAGATGACTTGTAAAGTGGAGTCTAAACATTCATGGTGGACAATAGTCTATCAGTGATAATTAACTGTGATGGCTATGTTGAACCTCCACATGCAGGGACAGTATATCACTGACTATTATATAAATGAGTTACTACTATAAATACTATACTACTATAAATAGTTACAACTATGGGCAGGGGTCGGCACTGTCATTCATACCTTGCTTGTTGGTAAATATTCATTGCATTTATTTTCTGGCCATTATTGGTATTTATTTCATGTCATGACTATTGTTATTTCTCAGCCTCATGGTTGTTGTGAGAACCAAAGAAGGGGAGGAACCATGCTCACCACCCTGAGCTCCTTAGAGGAAGGGTGGTATAAAAAAATAATTATGCTTTATTAGGAGGTGACAAAAATTTATGGATGCCAGGTGTCAAATGACCTTGCTATGCCACTGAGTCTAGTCTTCTTAGCCAGGAATTGGGGTGATTGCTGGAACTTACCAGTGTTAGCATAGAGAAGGAAAGGTTCTCTCCCCACTCCTCCAGCCAGGACTGGATCTGCACCAGCCATCGCCACATTCTTCCATCAGTCTGTCCAGTCTCCCTTGCAGCTGTCACCACAATGAGGAGAAAGGAACTCAAACCAGGACACCCAGGATGAACATGTGTATGAGAGGAAAAAACCTCTTACAGTTCTCATCTTTTCTCTTCCTAACAGGTAGTGAAGAAACAGAGTCCCTGCAAGCCAAGCCATCACGTCCTTGTGGAGGAGCAGAAATGGCTGCCAATCATCCAGGCCAGGTAAGGGAGATGAGCTGTGCCCAGCTTGAGTCTCTCCTCCTACCTTGCAGGGGTGTTTCCAGTTCTAGTTACTACCAGATGGCAAAAGAAAAAAGGCCATCCGCATTCTTGCAGCACGGTTCTGTGCACCACCTGGAAACACAGATTCTCCTTGCTTGTGGGCAGTTCTCTTTGGGGACTGTAGGCAGAACCTGGGATGACATGCTGATGAGGATTCTCTCCTTTTCCTTTCAGAGCCCCATTTCATTTGTGGAGGTCGCTGTGTACTTCAGCAGTGCAGAGTGGGCTCTGCTGGATCAACACCAAAGAAGCCTGTATGAAGCTGTCACAATGGACAATTATGAGAATGTGACCTTTGTAGGTAAGGAGGGTCCTTTGGCCCGTAATTTATAGATGCCCCATGTGGGAGTCTTTCCTGCATTGGATGTTGGCATGAGGAGTTGATGGCTAGACTGCGAAGCCTGATGGCACCTCATCGTCCCCTTCTGGCCCAGCACTGATCAAGAGTCTCTTGAGAAGGAGAGTAGCCCCAAATTGGGGACGTTGTGCCATGAAGTGGCTGGAAGCCTTTGTGCCTCTTGTCCTTTAGCTGCCTTTTGGAAGAGGTGGGCATCTCTCAGAGCACCCTGCATCCTGTGTTTGGGTTCTGTTACCTTTGGCCTGGATTTAGAGTAACAAACTGAAACTGAATAGACACAGAGGACAGGCCATTTGGGAAAAGAGGTGGCTCCTTTCCTAAATCCTAGTCGCCCCCACCCCTGAAAGAAGCAGTGCACAATCTGGGTGTGCTTTTAGACTCTGAGGGTTGCAAACATGTCGTAAGGCACGTTTGCGCCTCCTCAGGAGGAGCTGGGCCGGTGCTCCAAGTGCGGAGGCTGACGGAAGCCTCCGTGCTAGCTTCCTCCCAGCGCCTTGCCTCGGCTTGAATGTGCCGACGCAAGGACGAAAGGTAGACGGGGAGGAGGCACGAGGGAGGCGCTCCTGTGTGGGGAGAGGACGGGCAGTGGGCGGCTCCAGGGGCGGGGAGCGGGAGACGGGGCTGGGATCCAGCAATTATGCCCCCGTTCCTGGGGAGAACAGAGTGGCTTGAAGCCACCTCAAGAGGTGGCGCAAGTCTGAGGAGACCCATAGGCACCAGCGGCCCTTACCCTGGTTTCCCCTTGCCTCTGGCTGAGCCACTTTTGGCCACAAACCAGCACTTGAGCCAATCCTCTTGGCTTGCCTGCTCCAGTGCAGGATAGGATTACTCCCTTAGTTTGCTCGTGGATGCCAAGGTGTCATCTGTAACCTGGATGAAGATGCCTCACAACTTCCCTAAATCAGAAATGTCTTTTTCTTCACTAGAGGCTTTCTCCCTCCCTCCCTCCCTCCCTCCCAACATACATTAATGAGGCCACTTGCAGGTACAGGTGGACGTGGCTTTTCTGGGCCCAACCTCTGATTTCAAAAAAAAGTTTTATTATGACATCCCCAACTAGCTGGACTTTCTGCCTTTGACTGCTTATTGCATTTCTCTCTTTCATTCAGCAGCATCGGTTTCAAACCAGTGTGGAACAAAGATGCCACAGGCTTGTTCTTCACAGCAAAGAGACCACTCAATGGAGAAACCCTGTCCAGGCCAGGAGAATGGAAAGAGCTTCAAACAGAGTATTATCCATCGAAGAACTCATTCAGGGGAGAAACCCTTTAAGTGCCATGAGTGTGGAAAAAGCTTCAGACAAAGTAGTATACTTAGGATCCATCAGAGAAATCACACAGGGGAGAAACCCTATACGTGCCAGGAGTGTGGAAAAAGTTTCATTTACAGCTGGTTCCTTTTAATCCACCAGAGAACTCATACAGGAGAGAAACCCTACACATGCCAGGAGTGTGGAAAGAGCTTCAGTAAGAATGAGAAACTTACTAACCACCGGAGAATTCACACAGGGGAGAAACCCTATACATGCCAGGAGTGTGGAAAGAGCTTCATTCAGAGTGGACAGCTAACAGCGCACATGAGAACTCATTCAGAAGAGAGACCCTACACATGCCAGGAATGTGGAAAGAGCTTCCGTCTAAGTAGTACACTTAGGAACCATCGGATAATCCACACAGGGGTCAAACCCTTCACATGTGAGGAGTGTGGAAAGAGCTTCCGTCTAAATAGTACCCTGAAGGGCCATCAGATAACCCACACAGGGGAAAAACCTTTTACATGCCAAGAGTGTGGAAAGAGCTTCAGACAACGTAGTACACTTAAGGTTCATCAGAGAACCCACACTGGGGAGAAACCCTACACGTGCCAGGAGTGTGGAAAGGGCTACATTTCCAGCAGCAACCTTAAAATCCATCACCGAAAACACATGAGCACAAACCCTATATGTGCCATGAGTTTGGAAAGAGCTTCAGTGAGAGGGGTAAACTTACCTCCCACTGGAGAATTCGTACAGGAGAGAAACCCTCTACACGTCAGCAGTGTGGAAGAGTTTCACTCAGAGGTGTCATCTTACAACGCACCAGAGAAATTCTGGGAAGAAACCCAGCACATGCCAGGATTGTGGAAAGGGCCACATTTCCAGCAGCAACCTTAAAATCCATCACCGAAAACACATGAGCAAAAACCCTATATGTGCCATGAGTTTGGAAACAGCTTCAGTGAGAGTGGTAAACTTAACACCTACTGGAGAATTCATACAGGAGAGAAACCCTCTACATGTCAGCAGTGTGGAAGAGTTTCACTCAGAGCTGTCATCTTACAACGCACCGAAGAACTCATTCTGGGAAGAAACCCGATACATGTCAGGAGTGTGGAAAGGGCTTCATTTCCAGTAGCTACCTTAGAGACCATCACCAAACACACACAGGGGACAAACCCTATATGTGCCATGAATGTGGAAGGAGGTACGGGTGAAGACATTAGGAGGCATAAGACAACCTACACAGGGAGGAACCCTATACATTCCAGGAGTGTGGAAATAGTTTCAGTCAAAGTAGTAAACTTACCACCCACCAGAGAACTTACATAGGAGAGAAACAAACCGTCATGGAGAGAAACCGCATACATGTCAAGAGTGGCAAGAGCTTCAGTTGGAATCATGAACTTAGCTACCACTATAGTATTCACACAAGAGAAAAGCTCTGTATATGCCAGGAATGTGGAGAGAGTGTTTGTGCTCCCTCCAGTCTTATTCAGCATAAAACAGAACACAGTGGACAATGTTTCTTCTTCTGTTTGGGAAGGGGGGAGATTGAAGACTCCTGTCCCAGAGCAGAGGAAGGCCTGACTGACGTGTTTTCTTCATCATCACGTATATAAGCCTCTTGCACTTGCTTCAGAACTTGTGGGGTTTCGGATAAGATTACAAAGACACTTTAGAAGTGTCCCAATACAGAAGCTAATCCACCAATCTCTTGAGAATAGAGGGGCCATCCAGGAGAAGGCCATTCAAAAGGTGAACTATTGGGAGAGGGGCCAGTCAATCCTGTGCACCTTTCACTGCCACTTAATTTACCCCTGCCAATGCAGGTGTTAAGAGTAAAGCCCACTAACTCCCTTATAGCAGAGGACTGGGCACATTCATCAAATTCTTAACAACAGCCAGGGGTGACTGGTTTAAACTCAGGTGTTACAGAAGATGATATGGAAACCAAGGTTCTGTCTTTCAAATTTTTACTGCCAAGGTAACAAGAGAGTTTGACTAAACAACGTGAACATCTGGCTTCCACTTTGAGACATATCAATCAGGAGATGAGGGCAGTTAAGAGTTGTCCAGCAAGTTCTGGGCCTGTTATTCAGCCCGTTTGGGGCTCTTCAGTCTAGAAAAGAGGCACCTGAGGGGGGACATGATTGAGAGATACAAAATTATGCAGGAGATGAATATAGTTGATAGAAAAATGCTCTTTTCCCTCTCACATAACACCAGAACCAGGACACATCTGCTAAAATTGAGTGTTGGGAGAGTTGGTTGGCAACCTTCAGTCTCGAAAGACTATGGTATAAGCATATACAGCACCCAGTATTCCCAAGCGGTCTCCCATCCAATTACTAACCAGGCCTGACCCTGCAGACAAAAGAAAATATTTCTTTACCTAGCGTGTAATTAGTCTGTTGAACTTCTTGCCACAGGAAGTGGTGATGGCAACTCACCTAGATGCTTTTAACAGAGGATTGGACAAATTTCTGGAGTAAATGTCCATCACAGTTTACAAGACATGATAGGTACGTGCAAGCTCTTTATTTTAGAAGTAGACTACCTCAGAATGCCAGATGTAGGGGAGGGCACCAGTATGCAGGTTGTGTCTTCTTGTCTTTTGTGCTCCTTGAAGCATTTGGTGGGCCACTGTGAGATACAGGAAGCTGGACTAGATGGGCCTTTGGCTTGATCCAGCAAAGGGGGGGGGGTTCTTATGTTCTCAGGTTCTTATCTTTCATAGCGGGTGACCCAGGAGAGAGGGGATCCTCCATTTCCCAAGGTAACTCTACCTCCCCTGGAACCGATTGTATTTATTAACAAAGGAAGATTCCACTAATGTTACTATCACCTCAGATGATCCAGAGTTAAATGTGATAAATTTGGAAACTGAAAATCCAAAGCCAGGGCAGAACAAGGAAATTATGCATAATGGTGTTTGGACCAACAGGAACTGGATACAGAAACTCTTGGAAGTAGCTTCTTGGAAAATAGCTGGTTGGACTCGACTTAAAAGCTGGGAGCACTCTCTCTTTTTCTGCTGAACTAAGATATAATTCTTATTCAAGAGACATGGACAGCCAGTGACATCGAGGTTGATGGTTACCATACTTACACAGTTGGGGCAGTACTAGGAAGATGTCCAGGGATGGCTAAGGAAGGTTAGGTATACTAATATCTACTTTATTAGGTGCAAGGTGCACTATATTGTGTCCTTTGAATTCGCTGGCTATGGTGATTCTGACATGGTTCTTGTGGTCAACGTATACCTTCCTCCCCCCAACAAAGGAGAAGGAGTATTAGTAAGATTTGAGTAGACTTGAAGGGTTATACAGAGTAATTGTCATCAGCAAACCCAGCAGATAAGATCCTTTTGGGGGGGGGGGAGATTTAAATGCAAGGAATGACCCAAGTGATCATTTCCTAAATACAAAATTGAAAACATATATAGAACAGGGTGAGGGCCAAACGCGTCCTCTTCTTGTGCATTCCTTTAAGGACAGTAAAGTAAATTATACTGGCCTCTGCCTTATAAAAATGGCCAGTAGGTTAATTTTTTTTTATCCTTAATGGCTCTACTCCTGGGGACTACCCAGGGGAGTTTACATTCATGTCAGGATCAAGGTGTAGCACTATTGATGATTTCCTGGCCAGTGAGAACCTAACATGGTCTATTAAAAACCTGGTGGTTCTTCCTGCCTTGGTTAGTGACCACTTACCCATTCTCCCCCAGATGGAGCCATCAATCCATCAGAGTCATCTTGAACTCATCATGAGATACATATTATCCTGGCCAAGTGGTCCACCCACCTAGATTGTAAGATGAAGGAGGCATTGGTGAATGTGTAATGTAGGTTGTAGAACAGGTATTCTTGACTATAGTGAAGGCAGTGACCCTCTGAATCATTATACTCAATTGGTTCAAAGGCTAAAACCACTTTTGGTCTAGGAGAATCACCCACAAGTGAAAAGTGTGTATAAGCCCTCTATAAGATGGCTTGATATGGATTGCATAAAAGCTAGGCAGGCATTCATCTCGGCCTTCCCGTGGCTTTTTAGCACCGCCGCTGTTTATTTTTTATATAAATAAAAGTATGGTCAGCAGCTTAAGTGACTCTGACTTCCATCCCCCCCCCCACTTGCCAACTGTAAGATTCCCTTACTCCTCTATGATGATGACATGGCAATCCTATCTTGAACTGTGGTGGGGCTCAGATGAACCTTGAAATCATTTGAGCATTTTTGCAAGGAGAATCACCTTGTCCCAAATTATCACAAACCCAAAAATCCAGGCTTGTGGCTGGAGACCTAAGACCAGAGTGTGGACTATAAATGGATGCAAGATAGAGCAAGTGGCAACTTATAAATATCTGGGGGCAGTGCTTCAGTCATCTGGAGCAAGGAGTGTACATCGTGAATATGCAGCTGGAGTAGTCCAGAGGCCAAAAAACGGGCCATTGAAAAGTTTTTGCACACTGAGGGAGGGCAATCAGCACTAAAAATTAAAGAAAAAAAATTTCTTTAAAAATGCCCTAAAAATTCCAGCAGTCCTAAAATTATATAAGGCTAAAACATCGCCGAAATATAAATACCTGTAAATAAAGGCGGTATATAAATACCTGTATTATTATTATTATTATTATTATTATTATTATTATTATTATTATTATTATTATTTATTAATTATCAGACATTTCAAATCCATTCTCATACCAGAGAATAAGACCATGTCATCTGCATATAAAAGCAGTGGGGCATGTAAGTTCCTAATTTAGGACTAATTTTCAGCTGTGGAGCAAGGTCACTTATAAACAAACTGGGTAGGAGCAAGGATGCAGCCTTGTTTAACTCCTCTGTTGATCAGCTCTGATAAGTCACCCCTCTGTAAGACTCTCAGGGCCCAATCCTACCCAACTTGCCAGTGCCAGTGCAGCTGCAATGCAGCCCTGAGGCAAAAGAACAAATGTTTTCTTACCTTGTGGAGGCCTCCTTAACTACCCTCCCATTGCAGGTTATAATGCACACCCTATTGGCGCTGCTACACCAGAGCTGGAAAGTTGGATAGGATTTGGCCCTCACTTGACAACTTGTGCTTCAATAAAACTACCTAATCAAGGTAAGGAGTTTTTCATCCAACCCAAGGTGAGAAAGCTTATTCCACAGAAGGTCTCTTTCTATGGTATCAAAATCTGATATCAGATCCAATAAGGCCACATAGAAATTAGCCTGAGGCTGCAATGTTTATTAATCAAATGGGAAAGGACCAGATAATGATCTACTGTAGATTTGCCTTTCCTAAATCCTGCTTCTTTCGCTCCCAAAATATCATTTCCACTAATCCAATCCGATAGTCTGTATACTAGATGCTTAGCATAGAGATAAAAGACTGATGGGTTTGTATCTTTCTGGAGATTTAGGATCACCCTTTTAAAACTACTACAGCCTTGGTTCATGCACTTAGGGATAAGCCCCAATTTGTTGACTATTGTGAACAGCTGAGCAAGGAGTGGAGCCCACCACCCAGAATTTGCTTTCATCAGATCCGGAGGGAACACGTCTGGACCAGATGCCTTCCCTGGTTTTAACTGGGCAATAAGATCCTTAATTTTTTCAGAGCTAACTGGAGGGCCAGTCAGGAAGATTGGCATAAAAATATCGTCCATGGGCCAAGAGACCCTAGATTGGTAAAAAAAAATTGGTTGAAAAAAGCTGCTCCCAGGTTTGCGAGGGACCCCTGTGGGGTCATGCACCTCCTTACGAAGGCAGACCACTACCACATCCTCAAACTGCTTGTTATTTCTTGAGACTATGGCCTGTGTTAAACACTGCCATTGTCCTTGGAAGTGGCCCCTGTGGTTATTGTTATGGTTGTTTCAAGATGAAATACTGGTCTGGAATCACAATTGCCCTACTTCCTTGTATTCCTTACAGACTCCTCTTATGTTAGCCATTTTCGTCTCAACTCCTTTTTTTAATTATCCCAAGAGTAAAAGAGTTACAATGTATTGAAAAGAGTAAAATAAAATGTTTTGGGGTTTGATGTTAACCAGCTTAGTGGTAGGGTTTTAAATTCTTTTGAGTGCAGTTTTTGTTAGTCCCATAGTTTTTATGAGGTTCCTGTTTTGATCTTAAAGTATGCTAAAGTCCCTAAAAGAGACCTGAATATGGAGTATGAGACCTGTCTATTTTTAGCTTCTGCATCTGATTAGTCCCGCTTAACCAATTTTCAGTTTGTACAGTCATAATCCCTTGTTCTTCACAATCAGCTCTTTTCTTGTACTTCCAGCTCTCAAACAGCTCAGAGTCTAACCTTGGTACATGTTGCAAAAACATGGCCCAGTGGTTAGATCCCCATCCATGGCTTGCCCTTACAGATGTGAAAGAAGCTGTTAGTTTTTTTACACATACAAAAATAGTAAAGCAAATCTAGTCTTTAAAAAGGGGGTGGAAAAATTCTTCCAAGTAAAATAAGGCTGCAATCCTAACCGCACTTTCCTGGGAGTAAGTCGCACTGAACACAATAGGACCTACTTCTGAGTAGACCTGGTTAGGATTGTGTCCTAAGGCTCCTTCCTGGCATACTTGGCCCACAAGTTGTTTGAACAGGGGGTGCTGGGTTCTAGTAAACACAGCAATTAGCAGAAGACCCCCCTTCTTATGGCAAATTCCACCACCCAGGAACAGGGACAGAGGCAGTTTAAGTTTCAAAGAAATACTTTTCTTCTGGTTTCTCAGATGTACACATCTTCTGAAGTATCAGAGGCATCTATAACGGAAGGAACACGGAGCCCTATAGCTGTTTTCCCAGATCCTGGCTGGATGCCAGACTAACTTTGGGCACCCGGCTGGCACCAGCCCTCCAGCCAGCCCAAACCTTCTGAACTTGCCTCCAGGCACAGCACCAGCCCTCCATTCTGGGCCACCAAGGCTGAGCCCACCACGTGGCATGACAAGCTGTGCCGAACAGCCTCCTGGTACAACCTCTGGCACTGACACAGGAGGCCATCGACCTGCCTTCTCTGTATGTGCCTGGGCTGCTGAGCAATGTCCACCCTGACGGGCAAAGCAAAGGTCCGGACTCCATGACCAGTGGCTATGGGAGCAGAAGGGCAGGCAGGAGAAACTCGGAGTGGCAAGAGGGCAGGCACTGGGGTGAAGGGGGAGGTGGACAAAAACACTTTCTAAGTTTTTTGTAGTTTTTTTAAGCAGGTGTTAAATGTATACATTTTTATTTTCTTAATTTCTTCTCAATTAAATTTTATTTGGTTGCCTGCAGGGGCACCAAAACTTTCTCTGCCTCCAGGCTCCAGCTGCCTTAGCTACACCACTGCTGGGATATCCTGCGTTTTAACCAATGTGGACTCTTGGGCCCTACTCAAACCTCTTTCTTAACAGCCCCTCCTGCCTGATCTGGCTTCCTTACCCCTACCCAGCACTCCACACCACCCTACAAGGCTCTGGTCCATTCATGCAGTTCCTGAATGGCATTCTAAAAGAGGAGGAAATTACAACTGGTAGCGATAACACCTTGAGAAAGGAGAAGAACACGTAAGGAATTCATAAAACGTCCATTGATTCAAAATCACAGTCAAAGCCGTGAGAAACAGCACTGGTAGCACCAGTCATGTATGTCCCTTGAGCAGAGAACAGGATGCAACAGAGCCTCCAGCTGCAGTACCTCCTCTGGCTTTCAGTGTCCCTGGAGGGGGAGAGCTCAGGTAGCACCAGTCATATATGAGCCTTGGGCTCTGGTGCAGCATTAACTAAAGTAAGTGAACAGTTCTCCTTCCCTGCCCCTTAGCCTAGTGCTACATTGTGACTGAAAATCCACATTGGCATTTGTTTCACATGTATCAGCCATGGTTTTCTTTTTGCAAAACATGGAGTCTGCGTGGAAGTAAACTGGGGGGCAGGCCTACATTTCCTTTTGTACTTGCAGGTGGTGTGCACTTTGCAAGAGCTCTTCCATCTTGAAGTGAAGACATTCCAGTCCGGGTCCATGACATGGTGGAGAACAATCAAAATAGCAGAAGTGGAGCTGATGCAGAATTTCAGAGGGGTTAGAATCATCTAATGGGTTTCAAGTCATCTATGGGTTACAAGTCATAGTAGGTATGTGCAAGTTCTTGGTTTTAGAGGCAGGCTGCCTCTAATTGCCAGATGCAGGGGAAGGCACCAGGCCGCAGGTTGTGTCTGTTGCCTTGTGAGCTCCCTAAGGCATTTAGTGGGCCACTGTGAGATGCAGGAAGCTGGACTAGATGGGCCCTTGGCCTGATCCAGCGGGGCTATTCTTATGTTCTTATCTAACCCACTGGGAAGATCCAATCCCACTGGTTCAGAAAACATTGGGGGAAGTTAAATTAAAAGGAGAAAGATGGATTTACAAACAGAGGGTTGTAGCAGGAAAAGAGAAAACCTGAATCAGCTGCCTCTTCTTTGGGAGTCAGCCTCTCTCAACAGGAAATTCTGCTTTCAAGGAAACCTGAAGGGTGCTTGAGGAGAGGAAGTGGGAAAGAAGAACCAGGAATCCAGAGAAGGAGACATGATAAGAAAAGGGGGGGGGGGGTTGGAAAGAGTTGCAGCCACCCACTGCCCATCTGTTGCACCTTTTGGACACACAGGTCTCTGTGCTGGGCTGCTTCTAAGAAGCAGGTGAGAAGCAGATCTGGCCAGTGCATCTCTCTCTCTGCAACATACACCCCCATGACTAGACCAGGGACACCACCCCATGCTTGAGTTGTCCTTTAGCTCTGGTCCCATTTGGTGGGCTAACTCTCCAGCCCAACATCTTCCTGAGGTTCTCTTGTCCCTTCCCTCAGCAGAGCCCCCAGCAAGGGGCTTCTCCGTGACCCTGCAGGGGGAGAGCCAGGGGGTCCTGGGCCGGGCTAGGACACTCCAAGGGGGGCTGCTGTGTGCAGAGGAGGCGCCTCCTGCTCCTCCTCTTCCTCCTCGCGCACCAGAGCTATTTGCAGCCTTCGCGCAGGGCAGGAAGCGCCCCGCTTCCCCGCAGCCCCTCCTGGAGCCTCTGCCGCCCGGGCAGGAAGGACGTTCTCCCTGCAGGGAGGATCGCAGGCGGCCTGGGACGCGCATCTCGAGAAGGGCGCTGGGAGGCTCCTGGTCCTGCTGCGGGGGAGCTTCGGGAAGAGGCTGCCTGAGCCGAGCGGAACCTCCTGGGGGCAGCAGCACCCTCTGCCCCCCCCCGAGAGAGAGAGGGCCAGGGGGCTGCATTGGAGAGACCCCCAGTCACCCTCAACTGCTCTTGGGGCCCGGGGAAGAGCCCAGCGGAGGAGTCCAGGGTGAGCCCCCAGCCAGGCTGCAGGAGGACGGGGTAGTGGTGGAGGGTGGTGGGCTGAATAGCTGCTGGAGGAGTCCTGGGTGGAGGTTCCCTGGAGGGTGGTGGGGGGTGATCAGGGGCTTGTGGGGAGTGACCCACAACCATTGCTGGGAGGAGGCCTGAGAGCCCCAAGAGCTGCTTCTGCTGCCACTGCAAAAGAACCAGGGAAGGGGCTGGAGGCAGCAGAGATCCTGGAAGCCTTTGGGGCAGACAGAGGGTTGGAGTGAGTGTGACAAGGACTGACTTACTCCTGCGTAGACATGCCTAGGACTGGGCTCTCAAAGAGAGGACTGCCCAAAGGTCTTTGTTTGGAGTGCTGGCACCCTGGGTGTGTGTGTGTGTGTGTGTGTGAATATCTAACATAGAATTATAGAGTTTGGAGGGCACAAAATGTCATCTAGTCCACCCCCTGCCTGTAGCAGGAAATCCTCCTAGGGCAGGGGTGTCCAAACTTTTTGGCAGGAGGGCCACATCATCTCTATAGCACTGTGTAGGGGGCTGGGGGAAAAAAGAATTGATTTACATTTAAAATTTGAATTCATTTATCTAAATGACTATGTTAGAGACAGGACTCATATAAATGAATGAAGGTCTTGCAATATCTCAAGGCCTAGCACAAAGCAAGGCTGGCCTTTCCTTCACTGCGGGTTTTGCGGAGGTGGCGCGCCATCCCTCTGCTTTCACTCTCCGGAGGCTGGGGAGTCCAGCAGATGCTCCCAGCACCCCTAGGACACTGCTGCGGGGGCTGGGGCTGGTGAGTACATGACTGTCCCTGCAGCCCCCTGTGTCACTGCCTTCCCTCTGCCCCCACCCCTTAAGGGGAAAGGGGCCAGGGCTGTCAGACTGGGGTGTTTCGGCGCCCCAGTTTGAATAGCTCTGGGTTAGGGGCAAATATGTAGGGGAAGCAGACTGCTGCACGTGAATCTTTAGCTAGATGAGGAGCCACTCCCAGGCTATAATCTGAAGGCACATAATACAGTCACCTTTCTGAAGTTAAACCAGTCTGGGTCTCATCAGTGCCTGAGCAGGAGTCAGATCATAGGCAATAGTGCCAGTGCCAACCCTCTTTTGGGGGGTGAGGGGAGGAAAGGATCTGGAGTCAGTCTCCCTTCCTTGCTCCCTACAAATAGATGATCTGCATTGCTATTAGTGATCAGGTTGCGATCTGAGCTGGGTAAGGCCTTGAGCCAGGACAGGGTAGTGTTTGGAAGTTAGACCCAGAACAGCCAGGTTCAAATCCCCACTGAGCCATGAAGCTTCTTGGGTGACATTGGGTCGGTCACTCTCTCTCAGTCTCAGACATAGTGGAAATGGAAAAGGTGCAAAAGAGAGCAACTAAGATGATTGCTGGGCTGGGGCACCTTCCTTATGAGGAAAGGCTACCACGTTTGGGCCTAGAAAAGAGGCGCCTGAGGGGGGACATGATTGAGACATACAAAATTATGCAGGGGATGGACAGAGTGGATAGGGAGATGCTCTTTACACTCTCACATAACACCAGAACCAGGGGACATCCACTAAAATTGAGTGTCAGGAGAGTTAGAACAGACAAAAGAAAATATTTCTTTACCCAGCGTGTGATTGGTCTGTGGAACTCCTTGCCACATGATGTGGTGATGGCATCTGGCCTGGATGCCTTTAAAAGGCGATTGGACAAGTTTCTGGAGGAAAAATCCATTACGGGTTACAAGCCATGATGTGTATGTTCAACCTCCTTATTTTAGAAATGGGCCATGTCAGATGCAAGGGAGGGCACCAGGATAAGGTCTCTTGTTATCTGGTGTGCTCCCTGGGGCATTTGGTGGGCCGCTGTGAGATACAGGAAGCTGGACTAGATGGGCCTATGGCCTGATCCAGTGGGGCTGTTCTTATGTAGTCTCACCTACCTCACAGGGTTGTGTTGAGAACAAAAGAAGGGAAGGAACCATGTACACCACCTTGATTTTCTTGGAGGAAGGCAGTATAAACATGTGAAAAATAAATAAAACCATAGTATAGGGAGGGCAAGCCCCCTTTAAACTAAGCTGGAAGCTGCAGCTCAGTGATGGAGCTCCATTCAGAAGGTCCAAGATTCAATCCTCAGCATCTGGGAATGGTTTCCTGCTAGGGCTTTTTGCCTGAGACCCTGGAAACCTCATGCCAATCAGATGCTGCTAGCACTGGGCTAGATGAATTCTCAAATACCTTTGGCAACCTCAGGTACTTACCTATACAATTGGAATAAAGGGCTGTTGTGAGCTCAAACATGCAGTACTGAGCACTTTGAAGATCTGACATCATTCAGTCATTGTGGCCATCTTCTGTAACAAAAGTGGACAGATGATTTCTTTTTGCTTTTCAGCTTCTTAGTGACTTCTGAGAATGTGGTCACAGTGTTTTATGAAGAAGCAAGATAGATCAGCTCAGTCCCAATGAGTGACCTTTATCTTCATGCAGGAGAATCACAGGAACATGGCCTTATTAGGTAAGGATTTACTAATTCCCCCCTCTCCCCCACTTATTAGAAATCGGGTGCTTAGAAGATTGGGGTTTTTTTTGGGGGGGGGGGCTGTCGCAAAGCTCAGGGAAGGTTCAAACCTGGAATGTAGTCCTGATTTTACTCAACTCCTGGAACTGAATAACATAACTCAGTATTCAAGGGATACTTTTCCTAAAGAGAGTTGACTGAACGGAATTTCTTTTCATAATCTATTTTTTAAGTATAATTACCACAAAATCTCTCTCCTGATCTGTCACAGACAACTCAGAACCCATCAGCCTTTTTTTTTTTTTTGCCCCAATGTGCACTACTTTACACTTACATTAAAAAACACCTGCCATTTTGCTGCCCATTCTTCCAGTTTGGAGAGATCCAATCCTCAGGCACCATGGCTGTTTTAAGGGAGACGTTACATATTATAATCATGAGATCAGCAACATCATTCTTCAGTTCTTTAATAACTCATGGGTGGATGCCATCTGCGCCCAGTGACTTATTGATCTTTAATTTGTCAATTAGGTCTGAAACATCTTCTCTTTCAACCTCCATCTGACTTAATTCCTTGGTCAAAAGGGGCTGTTGGGGCAGCAGTATCTGCCTGAGGTCTTCTGCCATGAAGACAGATGCACTCATTTAATTTCTCTGCCATCTTCAAGTCTCCTTTTATCTCCCCTTTCCCTCCCTCACCGTTCAGAGGGCCAACCGTTTCTCTGGCAGGCTTCCTGCTTCTAACATATTTGAAGAAACTTTTATTATTCCTCTTAACGTTGCTGGCCACACACTCCTCAAAGCCTTTCTTCGCCTCCCATTTCATCTTCTTGCATTTCTTTTGATACAGTTTATATTCCTTTTTATTCTCCTCATTACAGCAAATTATCCTCATTACATATTCTCCTCATTTCCATTTATGGAAGGAAGATTCCTTACCCTTTACAACCTCTCTAATTTTGCTCGTCAGCCATGCTGGCACCCTCCTGGACTTAATCAAGCCCTTTTTCCTTTAGGGTCCATTACTGTTATTTTAAACATCCTCCATGCACTCTGGAGAGATTGGACTCTTTTTACTCTTCGGAGACCCCTGCTTTAGAGCTTTGTTCTAAAGCCTCCTATTGCTGTTTGTTATGTGGCGTTCCTAATCTTGCTGCCAGATGATAGGTGTCCAGGGGTCCCGCAAGTCACTAGCATAGTTAGCAGGGGTGGGGCAGTCCGCCAGAGGCGCCACCCTTAGGGGGCTGACACCACTGATGACCAAAATAGCTAAAACCACAATCTGTAGGAATACCATCATGTTATATACCATTCAATGCGTAACTTACAGGACAATGCAATGAAATAGACCTCAGTAAAACATCTGTGTTCTATTGAAAGCTGTGGCCAAATAACCAGAAAAGGAAAACACAATTGCCTTATGTCACAAAAAGTGAATTTTCTTAAAACTTGTAAAGTGAATTCTTAATATTTGTGGTGGGCTATAGTCTATCAGTGGTAATTAACTGTGATGGCTACATTGAACCTCCAGATGCAGGGGCAATATGTCACTGACTACTATGAGCAGAGGAGTTACCGCAGGGAAGGGCACTGTCGTTCATCCCTTGCTTGCAGGGAAATGTGCACTGCATTTATTTTCTGGCCGTTAGTATTATTCATTTCCTGTCATGACTATTACTATCTCTGTCTCACCTACCTCACAGGGTTGTTGTGAAGAGAAAACAAGGGGAGGAACCATGCACACCACCCCGAGCGCCTTAGAGGAAGCGTGGTATAAAAATGTGAAAAAAATAATTATGTTATACTGGGGGGTGAGAAAAATTTATGGGTCAAACGTATGCCACTGTGGGCACATCCTACCCTGTACTTGAACAGGCAAGCCAAGAGGCTTGCGCTGTATCCACCACAGGATAGGGGCCCAAGGTGGCTCAGCCATAGGCAAGGGGAAACCTTTCCCCTTACCTCCAGGTAAAGCATGCTGGCCCCTATGGATCTCTTTGGACTTGTGCCACCTCCTGAGGTGGCACAAGTCCGAGGAGAACAGAGTGGATTCAATCTGCTCCAATCTCCATGGGGAACGGGAGTTAGGATCCAGCATAACTGCCAGATCCCAGCCCCGCCTCCTGCTCACCACCCCAGGGCCGCCCTCTCCTCACCCAGGAACACCTCCCTCCCACCCACCCCAGACCCTTGCGTCAGCCCAGCCAGGCTGACACAAGCCTTGCAGAGGAAGCCGTCAAGGAGGCTGGATTGCACCTCTGTGCACCAATGCAGCTTACTCCTGAGGAGGTGCAAACGTGCTTTATTGTACATTTGATATCCTCCTGGGCCAGTGCAAGGGACTTGTGCCAGCCGAACTCATTTTCAGGATTGCGTCCTGTGTCTAGTAATCTGTTTCTCTTAGCCCGAAATTGGGGTTATTGCTGAACTCACTAGCGTTAGCACAGAGAAGGAAAGGTTCTCACCTCGCTCCTCTTATCAGGACTGCATCTGCACCTGAAGACTGGCAGCATCCAGCCATGGCCCTCACCACATGCCTCCATGAGTCTGTCCAGTCTCCCTTGCAGCTGTTGCCACAACGAAGAGAAAGGAATTCAAACCGGGACACCCAGGATGAAGCATGTATATGAAATGAAAAATCTTACAGTTCTCATCTTTTCTCTCCCTGACAGGTAGTGAAGAAGCAAAGCCCCTGCAAACCAGGCCTTCACGTTCTTGTGGAGGAGCAGAAAAGGCTGCTGCTTATCCAGGCCAGGTAAGGGAGATGAGCAGGGCACGGCTTGAGCCTCTCCTCCTACCTCGAAGGGGTGTTTCACCTTCTGGGACTGCTAGATGCCACAAGAAAAAAGGCCATCCACATTCTCCGAGCACGGTTCTGTGCATCAGCTGGAAACACACAGATTTTGCTCACTTGTGGGCAGTTCTCTTTGGGGACTGCAGGCAGAACCTGGGATGACCTGCTGATGAGGAATCTCTCCTTTTTCTTTCAGAGCCCTATTTCATTTGCAGAGGTCGCTGTGTACTTCAGCAGTGCAGAGTGGGCTCTGCTGGATCAACGCCAAAGAAGCCTGTATGAAGCTGTCACAATGGACAATTATGAGAATGTGACCTTTGTAGGTAAGGAGGATCCTTTGGCCCATAATTCATAGATGCCCCATGTGGGAGTCTTTCCTGCATTGGATGTTGGCATGAGGAGTTGATGGCTAGACTGCGAAGCCTGATGGCACCTCATCTTCCCTTTCTGGCCCAGCACTGATCAAGAGTCTCTTGAGAAGGAGAGTAGCCCCAAATTGGGGACGTTGTGCCATGAAGTGGCTGGAAGCCTTTGTGCCTCTTGTCCTTTAGCTGCCTTTTGGAAGAGGTGGGCATCTCAGAGCACCCTGCATCCTGTGTTTGGGCTCTGTTACCGTTGGCCTGGATTTAGAGTAACAAACTGAAACTGAATAGACACAGAGGACAGGACTTTTTTTCTGGAGGACAGGCCATTTGGGAAAAGAAGTGGCTCCTTTCCTTGATCATAGATGGGGTTGCTCCCACCCCTGACATAAGCAGTGCAAAGCCTGGGTGTGCTTTTAGACCAGGGGTGCTCACACTTTTTTGGCTCGAGAGCTACTTTGAAACCCAGCAAGGCCCGGAGATCTACCAGAGTTTTTTTACAATGTTCGCGCCCATCATAACATATAACATTTATGTGTACAATGTATGTTGGTGTACCTTGCATAACCGCATGAGCCAATATTGCACAACACAACATAATTAACTATAAACATTTTTTGTAATTACTTGAGTTTACTTTGATGACTTGCACTGAAGTGAATCAGCCAACGATGCATAGCCCGGACAGTAGCTGCTGGCAGCCAGCTTCAAGCACACTTCCAGATGTTAATCAGTCATGGTGGAAAGGTACTTGGACTTAAAGATCTTCATGTAGGAAAAGGCTGACTCACATAAATAAGTGGAGCCCTTCCTGCCTCAGGTGCTCTTATATCCCTGAGGGCCCTATTGCCTTCAAGTGGCTGCAGCTGTGCAGCACACTCTGCTGGATGCCCAGGCCTTACCCTTAAAGGGGCCACTGCTGACACTACAGCCTACCTCCTCACCAGATCTTCCTTGATTCCATTACAAGTGGGGAGGGGGAGCAGATCTCTATACAGACCAGTGCAAAAACAAGGGAAAGGTGTGGGGGAGGGAATATCTCTATATAAACATCACAGCAAGACCAGTGCAAAACGCCTTGCACACAGAACCAACAGATGGAAGTTGGGGGGGGGGCAGATCTCCATACATACCAGTGCAAAAACAGGGGAAAGGTAAGTCATCCCCAGGAGAGTCAACAGGGCTCACTCCCAGGGATGTGTGGACAGGGGCTCACTCCCAGGGATGCTTCACTCCCAGGGCGGGGCTCACTCCCAGGAATTCGTGGACGGGAGAGAAGCCTGTGATCTACTCGTTTTGCCTGGTGATCGACTGGTAGATCGGGATTGGGATTTATAGATGCCCCATGTGGGAGTCTTTCCTGCATTGGATGTTGGCATGAGGAGTTGATGGCTAGACTTATTGAGCACCCCTGTTTTAGACTATGGCTGAAATTCTAACCACACTTTCCTGAGAATAAGCCCCACTGAAAAAAATAGGACTTACATTTGAGTAGTCCTGGTTAGGATTGTGCCCTTAGTTAGCTCCTGGAAGTCCAGGAATCATCTGTAACCTGGACACAACTTTGGCAGACTCATCAGCTGTGAACCTTTTCTAGAAAACTTCAGACTTTGTAGAAGATTGCTTCCTTAACTCTGAAAGGTCTTGTTCTTTCACTAGAGCAGGGATGCCCAAACCCCGGCCCAGGGGCCAATTGCAGCCCTCAAGGACTCCCAATCTGGCCCTCAGAGAGATCCCAGTCTCCAATGAGCCTCTGGCCCTCCAGAGACTTGCTGGAGCCCATGCTGGCCTGATGCAACTACTCTCAGTGTTTTGGCCAACTGTTCGACCTCTTGCATGAGCTGTGGGACGAAGGCTCCCTCCACTGCTTGCTGTTTCACATCTGTGATGCAAACAGCAGCAGCAAAGGAAAGGCTGGCCTTGCTTTGTGCAAGGCCTTTTTTAGGCCTTGAACTATTGCAAGACATTCATTCATTCATATAAGTTAAATCTCTAATATATTCATATATGTAAATTTATTCAAATTTGAAATTTAAATTAATCCTTTTTTTTCCTGGCCCCTGACACAGTGTCTAAGAGGTGATGTGACCCTCCTGCCAAAAGGTTTGGACACCCCTGCACTAGAGGCTTGCTTTCTCTCTTTCCCTCTTTCTTTGAGATTCCTTCTCCTCCTCCAAAGAAACATACATTAATGAGGCCACTTGCCTCTGGGCCCAACCTCTGATTTCAAAGAAAAATATGTTTTTTATGTCTTCCCCAAATACTTTCTGCTTTTGGCCTCTTATTACATTTCTCTCTTTCATTCAGCAGCATCCGTTTCAAACCAGTGTGGAAGAAAGACACCACAGGCTTGTTCTTCACAGCAAAGAGCCCACACAGTGGAGAAATCCTATCCAGGCTGGGAGTATGGAAAGAGCTTCAGTCAGAGTATTATCCATCAAAGAATTCATGCAGAGGAAAAACCCTTTAAGTGCCATGAGTGTGGAAAGAGCTTCAGACAACATGGTATATTTAAGATCCATCAGAGAACTCACACAAGGGAGAAACCCTATACGTGCTATGAGTGTGGAAAGAGTTTCATTTCCAGCTGGTTCCTTTTAATCCACCAGAGAACTCATACAGGAGAGAAACCCTACACATGCCCTGAGTGTGGAAAGAGCTTCAGTAAGAATGAAAAACTTACCAACCACTGGAGAATTCACACAGGGGAGAAACCCTATACATGCCAGGAGTGTGGAAAGAGCTTCATTCAGAGTGGACAACTAACAACGCACCTGAGAACTCATTCAGGGGAGAAACCCTATTCATGCCAGGAGTGTGGAAAAAGCTTCAGTCTAAGTAGTACCCTTAAGAGCCATCAGATAACCCACACAGGGGACAAACCCTACACATGCCAGGAGTGTAGAAAGAGCTTCAGTCGAAGTAGTACACTTAAGATCCATCAGAGAACCCATACTGGGGAGAAACCCTACACCTGCCAAGAGTGTGGAAAGGGCTTTATTTCCAACAGCTACCTTCGAGACCATCAACGAACACACATGAGGGCAAACCCTGTATTGGCCATGTGCTTGGAAAGAGCTTCAGTGAGAGTGGTACCACCCAATGGAGAATTCATGCAGGAGAGAAACCCTATACATGTCAGCAGTGTGGAAAGAGCTTTACTCAGAGCTGTCATCTTACAACGCACCAGAGAACATATTCTGGGGAGAAGTCCTACACATGCCAGGAGTGTGGAAAGGGCTTCAGTTCCAGCAGCTACCTTAGGGACCATCACTGAACCCACTCAGGGGACAAACCCTGTACGTGCCATGAATGTGGAAGGTGGTATGGGTGGGGTGAAGACCAGTATATGACAACCCACATAGGGAGAAACCTTACACATTCCAGGAGTGTAGAAATAGTTTCAGTCAAAGTAATAAATTTACCACCCACTAGAAAACTTATATAGGAGAGAAACAAGCCATCATGTTAAGCACACAGGGGAGAAACCTCATATATGTCAAGAGTGTGGAAAGAGCTTCAGTTGGAATCATGAACTTTCCTACCACCATAGAATTCACACAAGAGAAAAGCCCTGTATATGCCAGAAATGTAGAAAGAGTGTGCTTAGTCCAGTCTTATTCAGTATAAACTGCAACACAGTGGAGAGTAATCATATAAATGTTGGCAGGTAGAGGGATGCGTTTTCAAAGTGGAGTCGCTTTATGTCCACCCCAGAATTAAAGTTTAAGTATTCCTGCGGTTTCTCCTGTGTTTTGTTGAAATGTGTGTGAAATTGTTTCTCCTTAAAAAAATAATAAATTTTTGTCAATGAATGTCCCGTTATGATTTCCTAGAGACCTTGGACTTTGGTGTTTGAACTAGACCCAAAAACAGAGAGTGGGTGTAACCAGGCAATTTTCACAATGGAGAGAGGTGAAAAGTGATATGCCCCAAGGAACATTCTTTCCCTGTAGAATTTTCTGAGGAAACTTTGGTGAGATTCCTGAGGTGAGACTTACCCTTATAGAAGCCAGACAGATTCTCCCTTCAGTAAAGTTTGTTCTTCTGTATGTTTTAAGACTTTATCTTTGATTAGGCTTTCTATCATCTTACCTGGAAGAGCTGTTGGGCTAACTAGTCTGTAATTTTCCACATCCCTTCTCCTTCCATTTTTTTTAAAGTTTGGTGTAACATTAGCTGTCTTCCAGTTCTCTGGCACAGACTTTACTTAAAGAGCTCTGAGCGATGGGCTACACTAAAATGCAACATTTAGTAGGGAGAGGGAAGTTTCACAACTGTTTGTTGTAGTTGTGAAAGAAGCTTTAATCTCTTCTGCACTCTCCTTGGTCAGCTAATCCAGTCTTATAAGGGTGGGGTTGGAGGAGACTGTTAAGAAATTCTGGTAAGGGAAATCTCACCAGACTATCACCATATAAAGGTATTACCAGACTGGTCCATCATAAAATATTCCACCGGACTGCCAACATGTAAAGAGCATCACTGGACTATCTCACTGGCTGATACCCAGTGAAGAGGTCAGGGAAGCCACATCAATAATTTCCCATGAATTCACTTTGGGATTGTGGTCTAAATTAATCAGGATGCCCTCTTCACCTTCAGTACACCCAACTCTCATTGGCCACTGGCATTCAACGCTTCCTCTTTGGAACCTCTTGACACTTTCTCTTGCTTACCTAATCTTGGGTAAGGATTCTCTGCTACCACAGCCCGTTCCCTAATCTTAGCCATAGGCATAGAGCTAAGAGGCTGTTAAAAAATCCTGTCTTTTTCCAAATGGTATGAACCAGCACAAGGCAATTGAATTAAGCTTCCAGTTTCCCAAACATTACACATCAGTCCAAACTTAGTACTTAATCTTATCATCTTAACTAAATTCTTTTAGCATAGGGAGAGCAAAAAGCCCTCATGGAATAAAAGGGATAAGAAGGGATAACAAACAATAAACAAAGATAAACTTATCCAGACTACACTAACATAGTTATCTATACAAGGAATCCACAACAGCAAGTTGCAGGCAGTAAATCAGCAGTAGCTAAATGGAAAACCTCCCTGATTTGGCAGGCTGACTAGCAGCACAAGGGCTGGAGGCAGACTGGAGCAAGAAGGAGATAAAATGGTTTCTAATCTCCCTCTTGATATACTTTTTCTAATTCTTATGGAAAAATTAGGATGATGAAATCATCCATGCCCACCAGCACATAGGTGCATCCAGGTGTCACTAAAAACAGAGGTTTAATTGCCACCTGTGACTTTCAGAAATAAAAAAGTTACCTAGGTCCCATGAGCACATGCCTGTACTACCAATGACTCTCAGATGTGCTCAGCTCCATTTCATATCTCTACCAGCATCCTTGATACCAAAGGAAAGTCAGACAGGACAGAAACAGTGGCATCACTGGGGGCAGGGGCAGAACATACCGGGTGCCACCCTCAGGCAGGGCAACACCCCTAGTGGCCAAAATTGTGGAAAGCTTTTAGAAAATGTGTATTTTTGAATAATATCATAAAGTGGTATACCATTAAAGGTAATTTAATGCAGAATATAATGAAAAAAAAATGTTGAATAATCTGTATTCTATCAAAAGGTACAGCCAATTAACCAAAAAACACACAACTACCTTATGTAACAAAAAGTGGATTTCTTTAGCTCAAAACCTATGAGACTGATTGTTCTGAGAATCAATGAGGTGTTATGACTCAGCACGGAACCAATAAAGTGTTAGTATGTCAGCTCTCATTTCCATGTATCAGCACTAATACTAGAACCCCTATTCAGTTGCATGTCATCATGTTGACCACTGGTTTTTTTGGTTGGTTACGGATTTGTTGGATGAATAATAAGTGAAAATATTACATTATTACATTTGAGGAGGCCCATGGGGCTGACACCATGAGTTACTGCCCCAGATAACACCAACCCTCACGATGCCACTGGGCAGAATGAACTGATTCTGCAGAACTCACAGCAATCTCAGCCATTTGGTGTTATTTCAAGCTTAACTTTTACAAGGGCTGTAGATCCAACTCAGCACCTCTGCAGCAGAGTGGGTCAAGACATCACCCAAACCAAAATGGTCTCCATGGCCATAAGTCTGGGCCTATGCAAGACAAGCCCATTCCAGTCTCTGGCCTTGGCCCCTAGAACACAGCAAGGTGTGTCCCACCCCCCAATTCCTTCATCCAGGAACCAGACTTGTTTTTCACAACCTTTTCTAGACACTGATTCCCACTCTACCACATCCACTTTCGTTACCTATGACTAGGTCCATTCTATAAACTCCATGCTATAATGTCCTTGCCACAGGATGTGGTGATGGCACCTGGCCTGGATGCCTTTAAAAGGGAATTGGCCACGTTTCTGGAGGAAAAATCCATTACGGGTTACAAACCATGATGTGTATGTGCAACCTCCTGATTTTAGAAATGGGCTATGTCAGAATGCCAGATGCAAGGGAGGGCACCAGGATGCAGGTCTCTTGTTATCAGGTGTGCTCCCTGGGGCATTTGGTGGGCTGCTGTGAGATACAGGAAGCTGGACTAGATGGGCCTATGGCCTGATCCAGTGGGGCTTTTCTTATGTAACCCATTCTCTTTACAGAGACCAAAAGTAAATACTCTTCCAAGTAAATTAGGGCACCTTCCTGGGGTACCAGGTGCATAAGCTGTTAGAAGAAGGGGTGCTGGAGTTCTAACACACACACAGCAATCAGAAGACCCCTTACAGATAATTCCACCACCCAGCTAGTTTGCTAATAATAATAATAATAATAATAATAATAATAATAATAATAATAACAACAACAACAATAACAATAACGTATTCATATACCGCCTTTCTTGGTCTTTATTCAAGACTTTGTTCAAGGCGGTTTACATAGGCAGGCTTTATCTAAATCCCTATTTAGATTTTTAGATTTAGATTTTAGATTTAGATAAATAGGGATTTTTACAATTTGAAAGAAGGTTCTTTCTTTCAAGAACTACTACATTCAAGGTGTTTCATTCCGATCTGGCTTCACATTCTGGCCTCCATCCTCCCATGCTCAGAGCAGATGGAATTGCTCGGCTTCAGCTTGCCAGCTGCTCCAAGGTCGCACGGTGCCGGTGGCCTCGAACTGGCGACCTTGTGGATGTTATCTTCAGGCAGACGGAGGCTCTACCCTCTAGACCAGACCTCCTGCCCATCACTGATCATACAGGAACAGAGGCTGTTGACATTTCAAAAGAAATGCTTTGTCAGATGTGCACATCTTCTGAAGTATCAGAGATATCTATAACTTAAGGAACACAGAGCCCCCATAGCTGTTCTCTTTGTATGGAAATAAGGGGGTTGGTTGGTGCTTTCTAGAAATGGCAGCCTGCCAATAGTGTCAGAACACAGCAGGCTGGATGCTTCTCCTTTGGTGATCAGGAAGGGGAGGCAGGAACATGTGAGAGGAAGGATGTTACTGAATGGACATACCTCCTGCAGGCACTACAGAGAGGAGGTAAGGGGGCTCAAGCAACTGTACAAAACACTGCCTGGCAGAGTCTTGCAGGCAGTGGTGCACCCACATTCCAACACTGCATGGAAGGCAGCAAGGCTCCATCACTGAGCTAATGCCACATCCCAAGGCAGGTCCACATGTTCAAGTGATGCTCCAGGCAAATTGCAAAACCCACAGTTAACATTCCTTAATCAACCCCTTAGAGCAGGTATGTCAAACATAAGGCCCGTGGACCAAATCCAGCCCCCATTATAACTGGGCTCTCCCAGCTTGATAACTGGTTTCCCTCACATCACCCTGAGAGTCAGGGAGGTGTAGTGGTTTGGGAGGTGGACTTACACCTGGAAGATCAAAGTTCAAATCCTACCTCAGCCATGAAGCTTCCTGGGTGACCTTGGGCTAGTCACTTCCTCTTAGCCTCACCTACCTCACAGGCTTGTTGTGAAGACAAAAGGAGGCAAGCAGCTGTGTGCACACCACCCTGAGCTCTTTGGAGAAGGGCAGTATAGAAATGTTAAAAATAAATATCTTGAAATCATGGGCAAGATCTGCATGTTTTCTCTGTCATTTGCAGCTAAGGAGTTTCTATTTGAGAATGAAGTGCTTATTTTTGGCCATCATCAGCTGAACAATGTCACTTCCAGCCCTCAGCAGGTATCACAAATGCTAACTTTGGCTCTATATGAAATGAGTTGGACATGCTAAGGCAGTGATGTTAAACTCTCTAGCACACCATTCTATTCCAAGATTCTTCTTCCACTCCATCCCGCCTTCCCCTTTCTTCCTCACTCCAGTGAGTGGGAAAGGAAACAGGCGGGCCTGTCTGCCCACACCTCTCCACTATCTGGTGCCTGAGGAGAGGATCTCCATCAGCCTCATCATGGGATGAGATGCCCATTTCTCTGAGCACCAGTAGTAACGGAGACTGAGCAAAGACCTTCTGTAGGCCCCCAGCTGTTTATGTTCATCTCTGTCTTGAATCAGGAGTGAGTGGCCAAGGCACCTAAGGGGTAAGCTCTGACAGAGTTCCTGCTCCTGTTTGGATTGGGGAGAAAGGAGGTTACGTATTGAAATTATTTTCTATGAGGAAGATCCATTATCTATTAGTATTAAGCAGATCCAGCGAGGGACTGAAGTCCATGCACCCCACAAACACCAGGTAAGGAAATGTAGGCTCCCACATCAGCATGTTGTCACCTCCATCAACATACATCAAGACTGCTAATCATTCAATGCATCTCCAATTACCTATATAACACATTGCTACTGGCAGTCAGATACTACAGCCAGCAGACAATTTCAGATTCCAAACATTCAACTTACTGTGGAGCATGGAGGCACCTTCCCCACAGCAAGTGCAGTTCAAGGAACACACAAAAGAAAGAGCTGGACTGAGCCTTCGCTAAAGCTATATTTCTTTACTCGGCGTGTGATTGGTCTGTAGAACTCCTTGCCACAGGATGTGGTGATGGCATCTGGCCTGGATGCCTTTAAAAGGGGATTGGACAAGTTTCTGGAGGAAAAATCCATTATGGGTTACAAGCCATGATGTGTATGTGCAACCTCCTGATTTTAGAAATGGGCTATGTCAGAAAGCCAGATGCAAGGGAGGGCACCAGGATGAGGTCTCTTGTTATCTGGTGTGCTCCCTGGCATGTTGGCAGGAGGGCCTCTGTGAGATACAGGAAGCTGGACTAGATGGGCCTATGGCCTGCTCCAGTGGGGCTGTTCTTATGTACAGTAGGAATGAGCTGTCACCATCATCACAGCTGAGGAGGCCAGCGTGTAGAGACATTGGTCGTGGTTCCCCTGGGACTTACCATCAGACTCCTCCTTTTTCCGACACAGAGACAGCTGCTATACATCTCGTGCTTCTGTAGCCTGGTCATGCCACGATGACCAGCTTCCGTGGTGGAGATTGTGGTTTTGGAGCTTGTCAATACAATGCAAACAGGACACATGAAGGCTGCAGGACCACCACTTTATTTTAAGCATGAGTAGAAAGAAATGAAACATTAGGTTTAAGAAACCCTCAAAAATAAGAGAAGGAAGCTTGCCTAGGCAATTTAGCCCAGGAGCAGGATGGCAATAGGGATCAATGAAGGAACTGAGACAACCCTGAGGGAAAGACAATGAGTTCACCACGCTAACAGAACGAGGGAAGACAAGCAAGGAGGCAGAACATCTCAAGGGGGCTGCCAGAAAATTGCAACAATAGCCTGCAGGTCAATCAGGAGGAACGTGCTCAAGGCTAGTCTGAGATCAGCTTAGGAGCAGAAGGCCCCATCACGTCCAGGATGGCAAACATGTTTGCATTCAGCCTGTCCAAGCGCAGTTCTAGGTGGTCCTCCTCACTGTCCAGTCTTGCAAACAGGTGATCTATGCGCTCTTGGATCAGTTGCTGCCTATGCAAATACTGTAGCAGTAACTCTTCCACCCGACGTTGGCCAGTCCGAAAAGACTGGAACACCTCCAGAAGACTGTCTCTCATAGAGCGAACTAGCAGGAAAAGAGATAACAAATGGCTTGGTGAGACTCGTGGACAAGCACTTCTCACCATCTCCCACTACATCCTCAACTCCAATTCTAATGCGTATTAGTTATGTCATGGTCCTTAAGTGATCCCAGTTGTTGTCACACTTGGTTTTGAAGCAAGAATGCACATTGGATATCATCCAGGTCTAATTGTGCCAATTTCCTTTGCAAGAATGTTTGCAACAAGATCTAGTGACAAAAAAGCAGAAGTAGTGTTTACTCCCTTCCTGAACACCAGTGTCCCGCACCAGTGAATCATTTTCTGCACACTTATTTTCAGCTAGTCTGCCCATTCTATCAATACAGTACCATCACGATGCAGAAACTTTATTAAGTCAGGGAGGACACGTGCTCTGCCCCAGGGAGCTTACAATCTAAGATTTGACACAAGGGAGACAGAGGAGAGAAAGGAAATGAAGGCAGAAGTAAACAGGGAAACAAGTTGCAATTAAGTATTGCAGTTAGATGGCCTGGGTCTCCACCTATAACTATGTCTTCTTTAACTATGCCTGAGGGTCTGTTCCAAAGGCTTTATAGAATGGTGGCCTCTGAGGAGGGATTTAAAAGGAAACAAGAGAGGGATGGCATAAGAAAAGCTCTACTGGATCAGACTAGAGTTTCATCAGGTTCAGCATCCCATTTCCTACAGGGGTCAACCAGATGCTTCTGTAAAGGCACCTCTCCCAGCCCCTCCTGAACCACCTCCCTAGGCAATTTGTATTCAGACATACACAGCCTCTGAACTGAGATATTCCATATAGCCTAGCAGACACAACAGGTTTGTCCCCCCTAAATATCCACTCTTGAAGTCCTCTTAGCTAGTGATACCACAAAAAACAGTATCTGGCTGACCTTTATGCCAGCCCACCCTTCCTGAACCCCAAACATACTGTCCTCTTCTCCCTCTAAACTTCCCCTCAAGCCCAATCTTTCCCATGAGGCCTTTGGCTTAACCACTAGGTACAGTCAAGCCTGAGTTAGAGCCTATAACCAAATAAAACGTGAGCGAACACATAACTGCATCTGTTCACATGAACTGGTTGCTTCTCCCGCCCTCCCCTCTTTCCACTGCCCAACAGCACTGATGGTGTTGTATGGGAAGGGAGACTTGCATGTGTGCCTATGCAGGCCCTAGGCAGGGCCTCATGCCCCATTTGTGGCAACTCCACTGTTACAACAAGGGGACACTGCCCCACCTGGCCCAAGCCTGCCAAAAATGGAGATGGCTGGCGTGATGGTGCACCAGTGGTCAAGATGCAGCAGTGCAGTTGCCACACCCTTCAAGAGAGGCACAAGTCGGGGTGCCGACTGAAGCCCCAGTTGTGAGGCAGACCACCCACTGTGCACAGCTGCCGTTTCTGGTCACAGCACTTGCACAAAATTCAAAAATGGAGATGTCCTTCAGAAGACCCAAAGGACTCACTTGTTCGTGCGAGATTCTGCTGCTGTGCTGATTGCCAGCGGCGCTGTTGTCCTGGACCCCTCAGTCCTCTCTTCCATGCTTGACAATGTCCGGTCCTTGCCACTGCGCTTGGCCTCACAGCTGTGAGAGCTGGAAATGCTTCAAACGAGAAATGTAACAAGAATCTGGTGAGTGCTGCTCTTATCTACGCTACTATATTGCTATAGCTAGTCACTAATAGTCAGAAATGGTGCTGATATCTCCTCAATGGGCAGTTCAGGATCTAACCAAAGAACCTAATGGGTCATGTTGGCAGGAGACTTTCTCCCCTGCCTTTAGATGGTCACAGCAGTGGTTGTGCTTGGGGGGGGGGGGTGTATGGGTCACACCAGGTGACATGCATGGGGAGGTGACACCACTATTGGTCAAAATTTTAAGAACCTTGGTATGTTTGAATAATGCCATCATATTTTATCATTCCATGTGTAATTTCATGCAGAACACAATGAAACCAACCACAAGGGAATCTCTATTCTACCAAAAGTTACAGCCAAAAAACCAGCAGGGTGAGGCAATGGTGCCTCACCACACCCAGGGCATTGCCCACTCACCACATGGAAGTCCATCATGGGTGACACACTGGCCTCTCGTACCAGATGATGCAAACCCTAGTGACACCATTGGGTAACAGGCATCAGCTGGTGGGAGGGTTTGGAGAAAGAATTTGAAGCCATTTTGCAGAGACTGCTAAAGAGGGCATTTGTTGCCTGCTTGCAGGAGTCCCAACTGCTTCCTGCTGGTATCATTGCAAGTAAGACCCAAACACTGAAGCCTCCAGTGCTTGCACCTCCCCCCACCCCAAAGAAACAGAAACCCTCTTGCATTGCCACTGGAGCTTCTCCCTACTCGGGAAGCAAGGAGCATCACAACGATGTATTGGACATTCAGTGAAACTCACCTCTGATATAGAACTTTGAAAGATATCCCAACAGGAATATAATGAGACTTTTTTTAGGGGGGGGGGCTTACAAAATGAAGGCAGTTTTCCTACATAAGATGCAGCCTAGTGACAAATATTGCCACCCTTCTTTCTTCCTAACCATTATACCTCACATTTATATAGCTCTTTACAGCAGCTATTTTCAGTTTTTTTTCTTCTCATGGCACACCAATCTCTGTGGTCGTCTCTTGTGCTGTCACTTCTGGGAGACTTGTCTGGGTTCTGTTTCTAGGGCCACTGCCTGTAGTAAAAAATTGTCCCTCTGAGGAAGAGGGACAAACCATTTGATTTACTACGGACATTTGCCCAAGAAACAGCAGCAGAACCTGTATGAGTTTTTCCTGCATTTTTCTCAACAGCTGAGCTCCAGACACCTGCAGACCTTTCGTGGCACACCAGTTGAAAGTCGCTGTTTTATTAAAGTGCTTCAGACACATCTAGGAATTCTTACAACCACCACCTTGTAAGGTGGATCAGTATCATCCCCATAAGGATGGGGCACAGAGAGGAGCGGGGCCTAGCCCACGGTCACGGTGAGTATATGAAGAGGCCAAATTCAGACCAGAGGCTTCATAGCTCAGTCTCTTACATTGCAAAGGGCAAATATTTGAGGTGTTCTAGTTTAAAAATGGGAAGGTGAAAGGGGTCATGACTGATGCTTTGAAAGTTAGGCAGAGTTGCAAAAAGTGGATAAAGAACAGTTCTCACCCTCTCACAAAGGTAGAACAAGGGGGCCTCCAATAAAATCAACCTGCAGGAGACAAAAGAGTACCTCTCACACATAATCTCTGAAGGGAATTTAAATTTTAAAAAGGGGATTAGGCAAGTTCATGGCAGACAAGCCTATCAATGGCCCCCCTGAATACCAGCTGTTAAGGAAGCAGAAGCAGGGCATGACTAACTCCTGCATTAGATTTCTCAAATGCATCTAACTGGCCACTATGGGTAACAGCCAGGATGCTAGTCAGCCCTTAGATCTGATCCAGCAGAGCTCTCCTTATACAAGACTTTTAATCACATAATCATGCTGACATAAGGTGGTTTACCTGGCAAAGGAACTTCACTTTCCTCCATGCCCTTGGGGTCTCTCAGCTGCAACTCTTTTCCTGGTTCCACTTGGGAAACAAGGTCAGGTCTGGAAGCTGGATTATCTGCATAAGAAAGCAAAAGGGTCAGAAATGGGTGCCATAAATCCACTGATGTGGTTGCCACTTATGAGCATATATGAAGTTGCCCTTTGCCAAGTCAGGTCATTGCTCCATCTAGCTCAATATTCATTTGAATATGATGAGTAGCAGTGACTTCCAGAGGTTTCAGATGGAGGATATTCTTCTCCACCCTGTGTTCTCCCTGGAGAAACCAGGGATTGAGCCGCATACAGATCTATAACCAGAGTTAACACTGAGTCTTGTGGCACCTTATACATTAACGCAGTAACACCTCAGCAGACATGGAGTATCTATTCTGCCAAAGCCAAGTGTTGCACAAAACAGATCTAAACAAGATGCTGTTTAAAGCCACAGGAGCCAATTGCCCCCAACACTAGGAATGCACTGCCCCCATTGGCTATAGTGGCTGTCAGTCACCCTAAGAACATAACAATCCCGCTGGATCAGGCCATAGGCCCATCTAGTCCAGCTTCCTGTATCTCACAGCAGCCCACCAAATGCCCCAGGGAGCACACAGGAGAACAAGAGACCTGCATCCTGGTGCCCTCCCCTGCACCTGGCATTCTGACATAGCCCATTTCTAAAATCAGGAGGTTGTGCGCGCGCGCGCACACACACACACACACACACACACACACATACACACACACACACCATGGTTTGTAACCCATGATGGATTTTTCCTCCAGAAATAGGTCCAATCCCCTTTTAAAGGCATCCAGGCCAGATTCCATCACCACATCCTGTGGCAAGGAGTTCCACAGACCAACTACATGCTGGGTAAAGAAATATTTTCTTTTGTCTGTCCTAACTCTCCCAACACTCAATTTTAGTGGATGTCCCCTGGTTCTGGTGTTATGTGAGAGGGAAAAGAGCATCTCTCTATCCACTTTATCCTTTCCGTGCATAATTTTGTATGTCTCAATCATGTCTCCCCTCAGTTGCCTTTTTTCTAGGCTGAAGAGTCCCAGACGCCGTAGCCTTTCCTCCTAAAGAAGATGCCCCTGTCCTTTAATCATTTTAGTAGCTCTCTTTTGCACCTTTTCCATTTCCACTATGTCCTTTTTGAGATGTGGGGACCAGAACTGGATGAAATACTCCAGGTGTAGCTTCACCATCGATTTGTAAGAAGAAGGTTTTGTTACACTCTGAAGAAAGCTGTAACAAAACAGTGCTAGAGGAGGAAGCTTTATTGGAGACATTACTGTATATGCTTTCCTGGGAGAAAATCTCACTGAAAACAATGGGACTTCTGAGTAAAGTTGTACGCTTGCACAGTAAGAATTTTAGTAGCACAAACTTTTGTGAACTTACAGTCCGCTTAGTCTCTCCTAGGTTACATAAAGTATTCTCCTAGGTTGGCAGGTGGTGGATAAAGACACACTGTACAAGTGAATTCAGTTCACTGCTTCATTATTCCAGCTGTCCAGCATTTCCCCAAACCATGCAAGGAGCCCTCAAATCTACAGGAGAGACTGATCATGCAGATCCAACAGTTTCTAGTAGAGTGAGAAGCAAGAACAATCCTTACCCAAGAAGGCCTGCATCAGCTCAGTGTCCTGGACTCTTTGACTGGAATTCAGCAGAGCCTGTTCTCCCTCCGATAAACCGAAAGCTGCATCGTAAAATGTCACCAGCTCCTGAAAGCAGAGAACACCAGAAATCAGGAAACCATTACCTTGGATCCCTACATTGAGGTATGGGGAAAAGCACCTTTGGCTGAAAGAGAGAGGACATGGCCGGGGAATACTTGCAGAAGAATTCAAGAGATCACCGCAGCACAGCTTAGAGTGTACTGAAGGAAGAAATTCTTGTGCTTTCTTCCCATGTGTGTTCTATGCACATAGTTAGGGCTGAGGATACCATTTCAGACTGCCAACACTTCAAAAATATAAGTTTCCAAGCAAAAACGTTGCACACAAAGAAAAAAGAATCAATTGACTTGTGTGCTGGTTCTTTACTTGCAAGGTGTTTTGTGCTCATTCTCCACTTGCAGGGTGCCTTCAGGGTAGGAAATCTGGCAAAAATGTGAATCTCTTCCCCTCCTTCCCCTGCCCCAGTCTAAAGTAACACTGTCCATTCTACCCTCTCAGGATTCTTCACCTCACTTTGGACAAGCAGTAGATCTGCAGAAAAGTACCTCTGGCAGTGATCCTATACATTTTATGGTTTGTTTTTGGCAGCCCTGCTCTTCTGCCTACCACTAATCTCCATGTCAAGTAAGCCTTGCCTACTTGATTTCTGTGTGTGTCAGGCTGCTGTTTAAGGCAAAAGAGTAGAACCTAGAAAACAAAGCTGGCAACCTAGTTTAACCATCATAGCTTTCCTTAAAGAAGCACAAAAACTCCCTACTGAGACTGAAAAGCCAGAGCCCCTTCCTTTCCTAGGACAACAATTCCAAAGGTTCCATGGACAAGAGTACAAGGCTACTGGACCAGTTTTACGTCTATGCTCTATGCATGGGCCTGTATTGTTTCTGAGTTCTAGCTGGAGAGAGTAATGACTAATAACTGCTGCCTTTCTGGTCATCAGATTACTCCTCTGACTTTATTCAAGGCGGTTTACATAGGCAGGCATTTCTAAATCCCTCAAGGGGATTTTTACAATCATAGAGGTTCTCCCTTTCAAGAACCAACAACATTTCAGAATGGATCTTCCTTGTTTGGTCTCACTTCTGGCCTACGGTTCTCCCACACAGGCTAGCAAGCAGCTCCATCTCTCACATGGAGGGCAGCCAAGACACTTCTTGCTCACACCAAGAGCAGGCGGAATCACTCAGCTGGGCTTGTCAGCTGCTTCAAGGTCTCGCCATTCTCAGCTGTTCAGGGAGCTGCCAGTGTCCTCGAACCAGCGACCTTCTGATGTTATCTTTGGGGCTAACGGAGGCTCTACCCTCTAGACCAGACCTCCTGCCCTCTATCCACTCCTGCCACGCCACGCCTCTCCTCTCCTCTCCCCCCTTCCCCCAAATCCAACCCACATGCAGCTTGATGATGTAACATCATAACCATAACACCTCTGCTTCTGCCATCTTTCTGGCCCACAAAGTAAGGAATATCCAATGACATAAGAACATAAGAACAGCCCCACTGGATCAGGCCATAGGCCCATCTAGTCCAACTTCCTGTATCTCACAGCGGCACACCAAATGCCCCAGGGAGCACACCAGATAACAAGAGACCTCATCCTGGTGCCCTCCCTTGCATCTGGCATTCTGGCGTAACCCATTTCTAAAATCAGGAGGTTGCGCATACACATCATGGCTTGTACAAGGAAAGTTCTTCTACAACCTGGAAGTGCAAGGGGTAGCAGTTAAACCAGGCAACAAGGTTTAGGGGGGTAACAAGCTGAGCTTGACACTCCAAAATTTTGTGTCCAAAATTGTGTAAACATCAATATGTATGAATAATTGTATTGTATTGGCAACCTTCAGTCTCGAAAGACTATGGTATCGCGCTCTGAAAGGTGGTTCTGGCACAGCGTCTAGTGTGGCTGAAAAGGCCAACCCGGGAGTGACAATCCCTTCCACACCGGAAGCAAGTGCAGAATAATACCATCATGTTATATATCACTCCCTTAGCTATGCCACTGGGAAAGAGTGATATCACCCAAAGGCTGCCTGTAACCAGCAAGAAGAGCTTTTGAAAACCTGTAAGGAAACCTGTGCTGGACACCTTTCTAGGGGACAGGAAGCATCCCCTGAACCTTTCTGGTCCATCAGTATAAGAGAGGCTTCCTTGGCTCCGTAGTTCTCTGCTTTTGCTAGAACTGGGTGGTGGCAGCTTGCACTATCTGAGGTCCCTGGTGCAAGACCCACTTGGGACTCAGCTCTTCACAAAAGGGTATTTTGGGTAGTCTGTTTCTGGTCCTCTCACAATACTTCCACAGGCTGCAAGGCAGGAAGAAGGCTGGGGCTGTAATAAGAAATGGCATCTCCCTTTCTGTGAGAAATAACACTGTTCAACAAATTTTAACTTTTTTTTTTTTTTTACAAAAACAAGGTTAGCCATTCTTTTTAGATTTTTGGTTACTGAACATGAAAATCACAGTTAAAATACTCTCCTAGCTCAAATTTCCTGGTAAATCAACCATTCCTGTTTCACATACATTTCAATGGGATGTTATAATAGTGACACTCATAAGTCAGCATGGCAAACGTTAAAGTCTGGTCCAAGTGAGTTGGATCATGTGTCTTTGCTGTGTTGTGAATCACAGCAAAGAAGCAGTTGGAACCAGATCCATCCAGTTTGAACATCCCATTGAAATATATGTGGTAGCTATACAAAATATAAATAGTCAAATTAATCTGAAACCATAGCTAATAGAGGATTTTTACTGTTGTTTTCATGTTCAGCACCCAAAAATGTATTGAGAAAAGCTACTTCCATTCTTGTAAAAGTTTCATTGTGGAACAGTGTAACCTGAGCAGTAAAAAAAAAAAAAAGAGCCCTTCAACAGAGCAGGCAAAAAGTAAACACTCTACTTAAGCCATTTTTACCCAATATTGCATATATGCAACAGGGACCAAATGCATTCACCTGTGGACCAGGCAAAAATGGGTTAAATTAACACACACACACAGGGGTTTCACAGGTCACCACATAAAATAAGCACTCTGTAATGTAAAACAGTAGCAAAATACTCAACCAGCAACCAAAAGCCCAACCTATGAAGACTAGACTCAACAGCAAGAACTTAACACTGATTCTGTCTTATAAACCTACCACCATTTTGCAGCAGCTATAGGAACAGAACTTATAAGTGGTGTGGGAAAGAGGCTCCTTATCTTGCATCCCACTTCAGCCTGATGCCATGCTGGTTGGTCAAAGTTTTGCCTATTGGGAATTGGCTCCAGCTGTGATTTTCTGGTCAGGAGGGGTCAGAATGAATGACAGTAGCCTCAGGTGATGAGATTTTCCAGACATTTCCATTGGTTTGAATCTCTGGTTGGCTAAGTTTAAAATATTTTTTTTTAAAAAAACAAAACCACCCAGCTAGTGCCATGTCATCATAGATGTCTGGCTGTATCAGCTGCGGCATGGCAGGTAGAAAAGCTACCCTGTGCTTATGCTCAGAAGTTGGAAAGATCCAGGTGAGTGTTAGGGACAAATGAGTTTAACTTTATTGGTTTAGCATTGTGTGTGTGATGGATTTTCTCCCTGAAATAGCTGGATGTCTTTCAAAGTAACATGCAAGGTTAATTCTTTTCTTTAAGCAATTTCTGCCCAATGTTGCATATATGCAACAAGTGTACACCTGTGGGGTGGACAGAAATAGGTTAAATAAGCCATTATATTATTTCAGGCTTGTGTCAGTGTTAATACAAAGAAACTAGGTTCATCTGAGTCTGGCCTAGGTCACTTAGGGCCCAATCCTATCCAACTTTCCAGTTCTGGTGTAGCCACAATGCAGTCCCATGGTAAGGGAACTCATGTTCCCATACCTTGAGAAGGCCCAAGTGACTGCCCCTCAACAGCAGGATGCAGTGTACGCCCCACTGGCACAACTACAACAGGACTAGAAAATTGGATAGGATTGGGCCCTTAGGTTGCAATCCTATATGCATTTTCCTGGGAGTAAGCCCCATTGAACACAATGGAACTTACTTCTGAGTAGAAAAGCATAAGCTTGTACAGCCCAATCCTATCCACACTTTCCTGGGAGTAAGTCCCATGAACTTTAATGAGACTTATTTCTGAATAGACATGCATAGGCTTGGGCTGCCAGTCTGCTGCTAGAAGGAACCACAGTCTTGAGAGCATGGTGATCTTGGTGCTTGCAAAAGCTGGGGAGTTAGAGCCCAATCCTATGCATGTCTACTCAGAAGCAACTCCCATTGTAGTCAATGGGGCTTACTTTCAGGAAAGTGTACATAGGATTACAGCTTTAGCCTGTGGGACTTCAGTTTTCCCTTGGCTGAAGGACTGGCTGTTATAAGGGGTGGTGGCACCTACTAGAGGACAGCTTGTCCCAAGGACTAGTATGCCCACCTGGGGGGAGGGGGGTTTGGCTGGTGACTGCATAAGAACTTGTACTCATCATTGTTTGGCTTTTGCCTAGGAACCATACCCTGCTCTCTCCTGAGTATTGACCTTTGAGATAGTAGGCTACATAAGAACAAAATGGGAACATGCATTTCTGGTTCACTGGGAGTGGTGGGCCAGTGAACCAGGAGTATGTAAGGTCAGAGTGTCTGGACCGTGACACAACTTCACAGTCAAACACAACGCAAAACAAAATGGACCTCAAATAAAAGCCAGGCAGAAGTAAAATGTTTTGAGGGCTTGCATGAAACAGGCGGGGTGGCACCATGATGGACTTCTGCAGGTATTGAACTCCAGAGCTGTGGAACCAACAGAAGGTGGCCCAGTCTTGTTACTCCCTCAACAAGAGCTATGTATAAGGGTCTAACTAAATGCAAGAGTGGCAACTACATTTGCTTGATCACACATCTTCCCCATTCACGTACAAAGCAGGGAGTGAGGTCTGATTTTTAATAATAATAATAATACAGGTATTTATATACCACCTTTCGTGGTCGTCAGATTTCTCCTCAGAAATCAAGGCGGTTTACATAGGCAGGCTGTTCTAAATCCCCGTAGGGATTTTTACAATTGAAAGAAGGTTCTATCTTTCAAGAACCACAACATTTCAGATGGATCTTTTTGATCTGGTATCACATTCTGGCCTCCAGTTTCCTCTCACGCAAGCTGACAAGCAGTCACATGGAGAGCAACCAAGCTTCTTCTTCGCTCACACCAAAGAGCAGGTGGAATAACTCGGCTCAGCTTGTCAGCTGCTTCAAGGTCTCACCATTCACGGTGCCGGTGGCCTTGAACTGGTGACCTGTGGATGTTACCTTCAGGCAAATGGAGGCTCTACCCTCTAGACCAGACCTGCTGCCCTTTTTAAGGAGTGTGCTGGCAGGGCTGGCCCATCCAGGAAGCTAAGGCAGTGTCATGCTAAATGCACCTCCATCCCACCCAAACACCTTCACTGCTCCTCCAAGTCTCTGGACTGGAAAAGGAAGAGGGGAATGGAACATACGAAATGTGTGGCGGAGACGGGCAGGCTAAGCATCTCCAATGCTCTCTCCTTCTTTACCAATCCAGGGAGGATGGAATTAAAGGCTGGTACATAACCAGGTAGGGGACATCTTTGGAATGCCACCTCGGGTAGAAAGAGGTCTTGGGCCAGCCCTGCATGCTGATAAGGTGGGGTGAAGCAAGGTTTCTACTCTCATCTCCCTATGGCAGCTCAAACATGTGGGTGCCAGCAAACAGGGAAGCCCTCTCACCCATGTTTGGAGAGATTAGCAGCCCAGTGATTTCAACTGAGTATTGTGCTACTGCATTGTATGATTGCATTGTGCGTCAGTAGCTTTGCTAGGGGGTTGCAGGGTGTGTGGACCACAATGGGTGACACACTCAGGGAGTGTGTGATACCATTACTGGACAAAATTGTGAACTCTTGGTATTATCAAATAGTGCCATCATGTCATATATCATTTGATGCATAACTTACTGCAGAATGAAATGAAAAGGCACCAGGATGCAGGTCTCTTTTTATCTTATGTGCTCCCTGAGGCATCCAGTGGGCCACTGTGAGATAGAGGAAGCTGAACTAGATGGGCCTTTGGCCAGATCCAGCGGGGCTCTTCTTAGGTTCTTATGAAACAAACTGCAGTGAAATATCTTTATTCTATCAAGTTGCAACCAAATAACCAGAAAACACAATTGCCTTATGTAACAAAAAGTGGATTCTCTTAACTCAAAACTGATCAATGAGACTAACTGTTCCAAGAGCCAATGAGGTGGTGTTAAGACATGGTAGGGAACCAGTAAGGTGTTGGTATGAATCAGTTTGCATTTCCATGTTTCAGAACTAATATTAGAGCTCTTCAGTTGTGTTGTGTGAGTGTCAGTTGTGTGTCATCAAGTTGGCCACTGGTTTTTCGGTGGTTACTGATTTGTTCGGTGACTTGAACTGTTATATAAAAATAAAGTTAATAGGGGTTATACCAACCCTAGTGATGCCATAGCATTTAGATTTTGCATATGATATTGTAATTTATTCTTTATGGTCTGGTACAGGAGGAGGTCCATGGGGAGGGGGAGGTGTAAATTCAGCTTTCTGGTTGACTTTTCAGCTACAGAAACCAAACCTTGGAGAGAAGTTCTTTCCTCTGCTGCTTTCTTCCCTAGACTGACATTTCTTCAGTCCCTCTCCCAAGGAACTTCCTCTGGACCTGATTTCCCAGAGAGTTAGCCTAGGAGTTGCTTCCCACAAGTTCTCCATAAAAATATAAGAAAAGCACAGCTGGACCACCATAAAGATCCATCCAATGTGGGACCATTTCCAATCAATTGCCTCTAAGGCAGACTGAAGAGCCCTTTGCTGCTGCTCTCCCTGTAGCCACCAGAATTCAGAGATAAACTACCTCTAAACAGGGAGGCTCCATGCAGTCACCATGACTAACAACCACAACCAAAGGAACTATAATCTTTTTTCCTCTGCAGAGGCCTCTTTATCTCCCATGGCCAAGATGATCATCTTGATCTCTCTTGTGCTTCCTCCTCATTTCCTCCCTGCCTTCTTTCTTCTATTGATGGCCTCCAGTTCTCCCCACTACTTTCCCAGAGATGTAAGCAGATATCTGCTGGGATTGCCACATTTGATTACCTGCTACCTGGGATTACCTGCTCCTTCCACCACAATTTGATCTGGAGCAGTGAGCAGGGGATTGTGCTTAGTTCTATGCAGGGAAACATAACTGAAAACTGAAACTCACCTGCTAATTCCTACATAGCAAACCTCTGTTAAAGGGGGCAGCGCAGGACATGCTGGCCAGGTAGCAACCCTGTTATCTGCAAGGGCCCAATTTTTCATTTCTGGTTTTCTCCAGTTTCTCAAGGATTATGAGCACAATTCTCAGTGCCATACCTCCCACTTCCTCCCTTCAAAACGTCAAGTTTTATTTACAGGGACTGAGCAAACAAAGGTTTGCTCTTATTCTGCACACTCCCTTAAGTAAAACCACTTCCAAGTTTGAGGAAACTGGGAAAGCAGCATGGTTTGTGTCCATGTGCGAGAGAGAGGTGATGGTAGCAGACCTGAGGTGGCACTGAGAAGTGTTCTGGGTCTTGCTGCCACTAGCTCCATAGTTTTGTCCTCCCAATGTTGTTTTCTCATAGAAGCACATAGTCACGTTAGGGGCGCAGTTTAAACTGGGGCTGTGTCATGGGGGGAGTCAACCCTTTGTCCCCATGCCAGTTTCCTGACTCAGGGCCCAATCCTATCCAAATTTCCAGCACCAATGTAGCTGTGCTGATGGGGTGTGCACGGTATCCTGCAGTAGTGGGGCAGACATGGAAGCTTCCTCAAAGTAAGGCAACGTTTGTTCTCTTATCTTGGGGCTGCATCGCAGCCGCACCGGTGCTGGAAAGTTGGATAGGATTGGGCTGTTAAATGGCACCCCACAAAGGTGAATTGCCTAGTTTAACCCTTGGTCTCTGACACAAGGCCACTTTCTGCCTTTTCCTAAAAAGCCACAAGACTTTTTTAAACTTTATTTTTTTACTTATGAGAAACAATACAAGCACAAATCTGCGCACAAAAAATAATAATCTTATCAAAAATTTAGCATTCTATTACCCTGATATACAATGCATATTAATACAACAGTATTTAGATACTGGCTGTATACATAAATCAAGAAGCTGTTTCCAAATATTATCAAATAAATCTATCCACAGTCAGTCTATATGCTGTTTGTTCATAAGCAGCAAGCATTAAGAGGCTATCAGTCCAGTGTATAATAGAGGGCAGTTGTCCTAATTTTCCAAAATCAGTCTTTTATCTGTCATTAGAGTGCAAAGAATCCATCTCCTCTGACTAACATATCAATTTTTGTTCAGTTACAATATTAACAACTTTTTCCCAAAAACCACATATTATTGAGCAGGACCATAACATATAATGGCATTCACTACACTGCACCTCCAACATCTCATGCTGGAGATGAGATGTTGGCGGTGAAAGCCACAAGACTCTAATGAACTGGGTCTGCCCCCCCCCAAAGATTTTACATCCTTAAAAAGGGAGTGGGGTGTGTGGGATGGGAAAGAATTTTGAAGCAGGCCTCTTCTATAAAAGTTGGTTTTATAAACCTTGTTTTTTTTCCTAGCTACCAATATCCCAGTCTCTACACTGCACTCTTTTCTCTTTCACATAACACCAGAACCAGGGGACATCTACAAAAGTTGAGTGTTTTGTACCTTCCCACAGTCAGAGCATCCAAACTATTTTCCTTTTCTGTGGGTTCTTTTGTGTCTAAGGAGACCAGACCTCTGTACAAAGCTCATCCCGCAATATGAACATGGGAACGGTTTCTTACCAAAGTGGGTTTTGCTGTGCTCTGTAAGGCCTGAGCTGTTGCTAAAACATTTCCCACAAGTCAAACAGGAAAATGGCTTCTGTCCCGTGTGGGTTCTTCTTTTGTGTATGTTAAGGATCGAATTATACCTGAAACTTTCCCCACAATCTGAGCACTGGTATGGTTTCTTTTCAGAGTGGATCCTTCTATGAGACTTAAGAAGAGCATCGTCAGCAAAGCTTTGCCCACATTCCAAGCACTTATAAGGGCTGTCTCCTGTGTGAATTCTCTGATGTTTAAGAAGATGTGAACTAGAGCTGAAGCTTTCTCCACAATCGGAGCAGTTGTGGGATTTTTCTCCCCGATGGGTTCTCTTGTGCTCAATAAAGTGAGATCTTTGGCTGAAGCATTTCTCACAGTGGGGGCACTTGTATGGTTTTTCTCCTGCATGGATCGTTGTCACATGCTGGACCAAGGTTTCTCTTCTATTGAAACTTCTCTCACAGTGCAGGCATCTGTACCGTTTCTTTCCCCTATGGGTTTTTTCATGTCGAATAAGTTTGGATTTTTGTGCAAAGCTTTTCCTGCACACTGAGCAAACGTACGGCCTCTCCCCTGTGTGAATCCTCTCATGAACCAGCAGTGCCGACTGACGGTCGAAGCTCTTCCCGCAGAACGAGCACCTAAACGGTTTCTCACCAGTGTGCTTTCTCCTATGTCGCTGAAGCGCTGAACTTTGGCTGTAGCTTTTCCCACAGTCTGAGCATTTGTATTTATGCGTTCTCAGATGACTCATCAGGCAAAATTTCTGACTTAAGCATTTGCCACACTCTGGGCATTTATATGGTTTTTCTCCTTTGTGGGTTCTCTTGTGCGATATAAGGCTGGAGCTGCATCTGAAGCTTTTCCCGCAGTCTGAGCAATGATAAGGTCTCTCCCCTGTGTGGATTCTTCTGTGTAACTTCAGGTCTGACTTAGTTCTGAAGCTTTTCCCACAATCTGAACATTTATGGGGTTTCTCTCCTCCATGGGTTTTCTTGTGTCTGAGAAAGTTGGATGCACAATTAAAGCTCTTCCCACAGTCTGCACATTCATAGGGTTTCTCTCCTGTATGAGTTCTCTTGTGAACAGCAAGATGCTCTTGCAGTCTGAATCCTTTCCCACACTCTGAGCAGGGAAATGGCCTCTCTTGTCTATGAATGCTCTCGTGCCTGATAACGTGCGTCCTGCTCCGGAACTTCTTCCCACAGACGGAACATGCATGTGGCTTTTCGCCAGTGTGGATCCTTTTGTGTGCTTTCAGGTCCCGGTTCTGTATAAAACTTCTCCCACAATCTGAGCACTGGTAGGGTCTCTCTCCTGTGTGGATTTTCTCATGTGAAAGGAGGTTTGATGAAGAGCTGAAGCTTCTCCCACAATCTGAGCAGCTATAAGGCTTCTCTCCTGTGTGGGATCGCTGATGTATAGCAAGGTAAGTGTTATTACAGAAGCGTTTGCCACAAACGGAGCATTTTTCTGATTTGGCCCCTGACCTGGTTTTCTTTGGGGCTTTCTGAGTAGGGTTTCTGCTATGCCCTGTGTGTGCCTGCGGTTTCCTGATCCTGAGATGTTGTTCTTGGGTTGTGTTTTCACGAAAACTTCTGTTGCTTTTCCTGCGTGAAATGGCTTTGGCTTCCTGATTTCCAATACGCTTTCTTTGCTTTCTTTCTGCACCATGCCAAGTCCCAGAACTCTCTCCATTTTTCTGGCAATTGAAAACACTCTTCTGGGCTTCTTGTAACATTGGTCCTTTTTGTGTATCCTGAGCGGAGCATTCAGGCGGAAGAGGTTTCTCCTGCTTCTCCTGCAGCTGTTGCTCATTTTCTTTCAAAATAAAACAGAGATCATGAGAATGTAAAGTTGGGCATGTTAAAATGAATATGCTAAAAAGTGCTAGTGACAAAATCAGGTTGATGTAGTACAGGGGTGCCCAAACCCCGGCCCAGGGGCCATTTGTGGCCCTCAGGGACTCCCAATTTGGACCACGGGGAGCTTCCAGTCTCCAGTGAGCTTCTTGTCCTCCAGAGATTTGCTGGAGCCTGCACTAGCCCAACACAACTGCTCTCAGCTTGAGCGTAACTATTCAACCCCTCGTGTGAGCTGTGGGATGAGGGCTCCCTCCACTGTTTACTGTTTCATGTCTGTGATTCAGGCCTTTTATAGGCCTTGAGCTATTGCAAGACCTTCATTCATTCATTCATATAAGTTCCATCTCTGTTGTATTCATTTCTGTAAATGTATTCAAATTTGAAATGTAAATTCTTTTTTTCCCCCAGCCCCTGACACAATGTCAGAGAGATGATGTGGCCCTTCTGCCAAAAAGTTTGGACACTCCTGATATAGTAGTTAGAGTGTCAGACTAGACTGGACTGTGGAGACAAATTCAAATTCAAGAAGATGACTTTGAGTTTCGGTCGCCATCTCTCAGCCTACAGAGCTGTTGTAAGGACGGGGTGGGTGGGTGGGAATCCTGACTGCCACCTTGAGCTCACCAAAGGAATACAAATGTAATTAATCGTGAGTGAGAAAATTGTTCATCGCCAAACCTGTTCATCGACAAACCACATCGAAAATGTGGTCCCCGTTTACTGTTTACTTACAGATTACTGTTCCACTATACCACTGCATGACTTCTACAGAGATCGGGAGATAGGGACGCTCTGGGTAGTTACATCTGCTGCCTGGCGTCCCAGCAGGCTGTGCAACAGGATGTCCCTGCTGACGCAACCGCCCAAAACATCCCTGTCCCCAATCTCAGTAGAAATCATGCAGCAACCCGGAGGAGCAGTAAGCTGTGGTCACGGGGCAGAAGGATTACTTGAATCTGGCCCCTGGACTGGGGATTGGAACGCCCTGATTTAAATCTTTTGGCAGAATTACTATTAGAGAACACTTGTCATTTTTTAGAAAAATATAAAAACTGAACATGTTATGGGAAAAATTATGGATGAAATTAGTCCCACATGTCTACTATATACTTGTTTATTCAATGTATATCCTGCTTTTTTGTGGAGTTCGCAGTAGTCTCCCAACCAAGGGACTGACCAGGTTCACTCCTCCTTAGCTTCACCTATGCTAGAGCATCAGCTATTCTCAGACCCCATGCTACGTCCCAAAATAAAGCACAATAAAAAGTTTGACTGTAAAAGTGGGGCACAAACATCTAGGACAGTTCCACCGCACTCTTCCAATCACATTTTCTCATACTCATTGTCAGGCCTAGCTAACCTATGCCACAATCAAGGAATTTGGTTTTTGCCAAAACCAATACATTTATAAGTGTGGTTAGGTGCAGCTGAGCAATTTATAACAAATAACAGAGAGGCTAGTGGGTGGAAATCTTTTGGGATGCACCCCACAGTAACTGGAGACCAACTTGTGGGGAAAATGAAGGTTCCCTTGTAACCATCCATGAGATCTGTCCAGTTCTAGTTGGCTTGGAGAGCTGCCATATCACACTCCTCACCTGAGCTGGTACCTGATGAGCTCTCCCTTCTATTGCATTCTTGCTGATCAGATATCCACAGTACTTTTCCTCTTTCCAGGCAGGAAATCAGATCTGGTTTCAAGAGAGAAAATCCTGTAGGACAGGGAGGAAAGAGAGAAAGAGGAAGAATTCTATATTTTTCTTTCAAGCAGTAGTTCCAGCCAAGCTCTTCTCCATGGTTGGAAAAAGGAAGAGCTTTTGGGTTCCCACAGAAAGGCTGTGTGTGTCTGTGCACTTGTGTGCTTTTTGTACTGAATCTCCCAGCAGCCAGCCAGCTGTTGTTGTCTAGAGCCTTGTCTGACTTTAGGCTACAGTTTCCCAAGCTCAAGTCCCTGGCTTTAGGGTACCTGAGCTGGAAGATTTAGAGCTGTGTCTGGCAACCTCCAGCCCTAGCTTAGCCTTGGCAGGTTGGATCCTGTACAGGTACTATTTTTACTGGATATTAAAGAATGCATACATGATAAACTTTCCCTACTCCAGAACATCTTGGCTCCAAAAAATACAATTGGTGCTTCCAGCACACTTGCACTGTTGCCCAAAACAGCCCTGATCCATCTGCTGAAGTCTGGTGATGAGCTGGACTGCACTGCTTTGAACTACAAGGCTTTCCCTTGCCTTAAAGGCTTCTGCACTCTTGTGGGGACAGGCTGCTCCCTTCCAGCCTCAATAACCCACCGCCAGTGCAGGCACCAAATACCCGGGTCCATTCACGAGCATGAAATGCACTCACACGCATTCAAAGTAGAAAGTCTGTTAAAGAAATAGAATTACAAGTTACTCAGGTAACTAACTGATGCTCATTCTCGCTAGGCCAGGAAAGAGATGGAAAGGTACCTGGGTTCAATACAAATTCAGCACAAAATAATAAAGCTATCTTGGTCTACACTACTTTGAATACTAAGTCTAACTACCAATCACAGTTTACCTTGGCAGATGGATACTCATTCCAGCACTTTGTGCAGCTCAAGAGCAAAAGGCAGACTTGCCTTGTGCACAATTATAGGAAATTTTCCTGGGGCCCACGAGCTATCCAGGACCAATCATCTAATTAGAAATATGCTGAGTCATGTCACCCCAAGTTATCTAATCACATTTCATGTCACATGGGCCTCATCCTTTAGTTACCAGGCTGATTTTTCACACATTCCCCATCTGGCATTATCTCTCTTTCAAGGTCTCCACTGAGCCTCTGCCTGTCAGACCTGTCAGCACTTGAAAGCAAATTAATCCTCATGTTTACCGCTCTGCCTGCTTGACTGTTTGGTTTCTGCAATTCATCCTCAATGTCCCTTTGTTCTTAAGTGGGCTGTATTGCAGGAATGCCACTCATTACTGGTTCCTGGGATGACCAGAACAGAGTTCTTCCCTTTAGGCCAAGCCACTGTTGTTACCCATAGTTCGGTTGTGCCATGGCACTGTGCGATCTTATTAATAAACCATACCTTAATCGTTATAACATATTCCCATATCCTAAATTCACCCCAACAGGGAGGCGTACTGCATGAATGTTCCCTCATGTACAAACACAACAAAATACCTCCCTGCAAGGATAAAACTGTGGTCTAGTTTTGAACAAAAGCTATAACTTGGGCCTCCATGCTGTGTCAGGGTTTTCTATCCGCAACATTCAAAAATGGTATTCTCCCACCTTTGGTCTCAAGTGGTATAATTCACTCTACCACTTCAGACTGCTGCATAGGTAGACCAGGTTTCAGCAAGAATTCAGTGCCTTCCTCAGTGTAGCGACATGGCGGAAGATATCACCGAGGAGATAGGGTGTGGTGTCCACAGTGCCCCTTGCTCTAAGTCAGGGGTGCTCACACTTTTTTGGCTCGAGAGCTACTCTGAAACCCAGCAAGGCCCGGAGATCTACCAGAGTTTTTTTTACAATGTTCGTGCCATCATAACATATAACATTTATGTGTACAATGTATGTTGGTGTACCTTGAGCCCCAATGAGTATAACAGGACTTACTCCTGAGTAGACATGCCTAGGATTAGGCTGTGAGGCTGCAATCCTAGCCACACTTACCTGGGAGTAAGCCCTATTGAGTACAATGGGCCTTACTCCCGGCGTTTCCTCCCAGAGGCACCTGAAGGGGGGGTCGGCATTTTGCGATCTACTCATTTTGCCTCGCGATCCACCTATTGAGCACCCCTGCTCTAAGTAAATGCAGGGTTAAAGCCCAGGTGGTAGGTGGAGGTGTGCTGCACAGCTGCAGCCACTAGAGGCTAAAGTGAACCTAGAAGTATATAAACAGCACCTGGAGGAACTAGGGGGTGTGGGCTGTAGAAGGAGTGTAGGTTGGAGAGGAGGCTGACCCTGGACTGTTTCCAGCAGTGCTGGGTCTTCTGTGTCAGTGAATCTTGGGATCTGCTGATGCCGAAGGCCCACAGGATTGGGCCCAAAATCTCCTTCTGGATCCAGCGAACTGTCCCACATTTCTGCCAAACAGGAAGAAAGGAAAAGGATGCTTACCCACAGATGCTACAGACTCGTAGTTCTTCTGCATGACGTCACTGTAGAGGGCTCTTTGCACTGGGTCCAGCAGAGCCCACTGCCCCTTTGTGAAATAGATGGCCACATCCTCAAAGGTTACTGTCTTCTGAAAGAGAAAGGTAGCTTCATAATGACTTACGGTTTCAGGGCCAAACTACAAGTGAGTTCCATGATTGGTTGCCTAATATTTTATTTTACAGTGTTTTTTAAAACAAGATTTAACCTTACTGGGATGATGTAGGCACAGGTAATATGACTGGGGAAGCAGGGAGGCAGTAGGAGTATAAACTTTTTTCTTGTGTCATTCTCCAGATTTAAAAGCTGCCCCTTCCCAGTTGCCATTTGCTCTGTTGAGTAAAGTCACTGGCACCAGGCATTCTGCTCTCATGAAGCAAACAGTCAGTGGGGCGGGAGAGGAGATTTCAATCAGGAAAATGGTATATAAAAATGGTGTCAATGCACCCAGCTTCCTGAATCAAATCACTGGCTGTATGTAGTTTTAAAGAATAAAATCAGTGAATCTGCTCATACAGAGTGCCCTTTGCCCCTCAGACCATTCCAGTGGTGGTCCTGGGAGGTGGGGGGCAAAAGCCCTAAGCCCCACACCTGTGGGGGGGGCACCACCACACTGGCACCTCTGCCTGTCTTCCAGAGCCATTCTAGGGGCAGGCACAAAGCCCTGTGCTGAGTCCATGGGTGCGCTGAAAACCTTCTGAGGTCTCCAGAGCGCCCTTGAACAGGACTTTGGGTTTTCGTCTGAATGAGGAGCTGGGTAAGTATCCCCTGGGGGGGATGGTGGCGTTTATGGCCCTGTGCCCAGGGGCGACAAAGGGGCTAGGTCCACAACTAGACCATTCCTGATGGAAAGCCACTCCCCCCCCCCCAGCTATGATTTAGGCTGTTAGGGAAAGAAAACAACATCAATTTGGAAAATGGCATATAGGGGAAAGAGTAAATCCCTCCTCCCAGAATACTGTAATCCTAATCCAGTCAACTGCTTTTTACAAACATTTGGGAACTTGACCACACACAATTCTTTTTGGGCTTGCCTTTAAGAAACATAGAGTTGATGCTGTCATGGGTACCCCATTGGATAGTTCATAACCATCTGGGCAACCGTTACTGCCCTCCAACCTGGTGATCAGCTGGCACATGCCAATCCCAGCCACTGCATTCCTTGCACAATCCTAAGAGCCCATCTGCAGGGTGCTCAAATAATTCTCCTACCTGAGTTGGCTCCTCTGCAGCCATTCTATCTTCCCCAATAATCTGGCAGCCAATCCACTTCCTGTGAGGGTAGGAAAGACGACAAAACACCCATGTCACTGTCTAGCCCACGCTGCACAATATTTGCAGCAACACATGCTTAAGAGAGTCTATACAGTTTGAGTCTCATTATTCATGAGGGTTCAAGTAGATGAACTCAAGTGGATGGCAAAAATCACCTTAAAGCAAACCATTTAAAAAACAATGTCTTTTTGCTCATCAATTTAAAAACAGAGTTGCTGATCTTTGTGATGTGAAACAGAGACATTAGGCAGACAATCAGCCTCTCTCCAGGCACTTAGGAAAGCTTCACTCCAAGCCAGCAACTCCTCCCTTCACCAATGCAAAGTGATTATCTTTCTTTCACATGCTTAGCAGGAAGGGAGAACATAAGAACAGCCCCACTGGATCAGGCCATAGGCCCATCTAGTCCAACTTCCTGTATCTCACAGCGGCCCACCAAATGCCCCAGGGAGCACACCAGATAACAAGAGACCTCATCCTGGTGCCCTCCCTTGCATCTGGCATTCTGACATAACCCATTTCTAAAATCAGGAGGTTGCGCATACACATCATGGCTTGTACCCCATAATGGATTTTTCCTCCAGAAACTTGTCCAATCCCCTTTTAAAGGCGCCTAGGCTAGACGGCAGCACCACATCCTGTGGCAAGGAGTTCCACAGACCGACCACATGCTGAGTAAAGAAATATTTTCTTTTGTCTGTCCTAACCCGCCCAACACTCAATTTTAGTGGATGTCCCCTGGTTCTGGTATTATGTGAGAGTGTAATAGGGGTTGCTTACCTCAGAGTGAAGCTGTTCTAAGTGCCTGGAGAGAGAGAATGTGCCTGGAGAGTTCTAAGTGCCTGGAGAGAGAGAATGATTGATAGATTGTCAGCCGACTGCCCAATCTCACATTAAAGAGGCTACTTTAAGTCATCCACCATACCCTTTTCCTCCTCTCATTTTAACATTACCTACTTTGTGCAATTATAATTACAGTACCAACATTCTGCTAAACCTGTCTTAACATGGTTTGACTCATCAGCTTTTTAGGTTCGCTTTTAAAAGGAAGGTATGAAGTGACTATCCAGCACATAACCTATTGCAGGGCTGAGTCCCAATATAAACTGATCTGAAAGTCTCCCAGGATTGAGTGCCTCCTGCAAAGGAGACAACAAACTCCCTGCTTTAGTTGTGCATAAGTGAAATAGAGTGATATGGCAATTAGAGTTGCAGACTACAGGGTGCACCTGCAGGAAGAAATGCAGTGATCTCTTAAGGCAGTATTCTTCAACCTGTGGGGTGGGACCCCAATTGTGTCACAAAGTCTTATTTCGGAGGGTCACAGTAAACTTTCAAAGCCAGTGCAAGAGAGAGCTTGGATTCAGTCCAATAATGGGACTGCTTTCTCCGAACAGTTCTTGATTTAATCCTGCGCAGTCTCTTCTTAAGAGCATAAGAAGAGCTCCACTGGATCAGGCCCATCTAGTTCAGCTTCCTGTATCCCATAGTGGCCCACCAGATGCCTCCAGAAGCATAGGAGACAACAAGAGACCTGCATCCTGTTGCTGTAAAGATGCAAAATGTAGGGGGAAAATGGAGCAGGCGGGAGCAGTGATGGGGGCAGATCAGGTTCCGGGAGGGGGTGAACTTGGCGGTGGGTCCCCAGTCTCATGATTGATTGAGTGGGGTAGCAGCACAAAAAAAGTTGAGGACCACTGTCTGAAGGGAGAGGTATGGAAGGGAGGCTGTAGCCAGATAAGGCTGTAATCCTATTCACACTTACCTGGGAGTAAGACCCACTGATTATAATGGGACTTACCTCTGAGTAGACACACACAGGCTAGGGCTCCCAGACCCCATCAAAGAGGAGGGGGACGTGCAGTTGGCTCCCACCACCAGCTCCCCTCCCGCTTCTCCCAGCAGCAGAAACCGAAGAAGGAAGACCAGACCAAGCCAGTCCAGATGCACTCTGCAAAGTTTCCCTGATTCAAGGGAGCATGCGCTGTTTGCAACTTGGGCATGCCCAATAGCGGCAATTGAAGCCACTGGCTCCTCCCTTGCCTGCTTCCTATGCCCTTTCTCTTGCCCTCACTTGGAACCAGACTTTCTTCTGCCCTTCCATGTTAATGGGCAAAGCCAAGATTGTTCTATTTGGGGTGGGTGCTGCTCCCCCCCCCATTATATTTAGTATACTGCTACAAAATGATAAATCAAAACAAATGAATTTTTATTTATCATTTATATGCATTTATCATTTAATATCACTTATCATTTTTATTTATCATTTAAATGCATTTATCTTTTAATATCATTTATCATTTTTATTTATCATTTAAAGTTAATTGCAAGACGTGAAATGCTTTTGTTAAATGTGTATTTTGAAACTGGAAGCCAGTGACTCCCAATCAGTGGGTCAGGACCCACTGGTGGGTCCCAACCTGATTTTGGGTGGGTCGCCAAAAGGTGATGGAAAGATCAGATCTCTAATTGCCTCAGGGCCCAATTCTATCCAATTTTCCATTGTCAGTACTGCTGTTCCTATGGGGTATGCACTGCTTCCTGTGTTGGGGTGGCAGTCTTGGAGGCCTCCTCAAAGCATAGGAACATTTGTTCACTTACCTCCAGGTTGGATAGGATTGGGCCCTCAAGCCCTGAGGCTATTCAAAGATCAGATACCATAGCTGCTAATTACTCTGCAAGGAGCTGAACTCCTGCAGTTTGCAAGCATGTGTACATATAGGAAGATAACTGTTTTTATGGTCTTTTTTCAGGTTCTTATTACTTATAAATAATTTTTTTTTTCTAGATCTTTTTTTAAAAGTCTGGTAAACCTAGGTGGATCCTGACAGAGCAGCAATTTTCAATCTTTTTCTTTTCATGGCACACTGACAAGGTGCTAAAATTGTCAAGGACACCATCAGTTTTCTTAAAATTGAAAAGGCACACCACATTGCTGGCCAGGGACTCACATCACCCCATGGCCATACTATTATATGACCCTTCCCCAAACTCTTGCAGCACACCTGCAGACCATTAGTGGCACACTAATGTGCCATAGCACAGTGGTTAAAAATCACTGTTACCCTGCACATGCCCGATCTCGGAAGCTAAGCAGGGTCAGGCCTGGTTAGTACTTGGATGGGAGATAGCTTAGGAATACCGGGTGCTGTAAGCTTATACCATAGTCTTTCGAGACTGAAGGTTGCCAACCAACCAGTGTCACTTAAAAAAGTGCTAAAAAGTCAGGGAACTGCTGTAGGGGGAAAAGCTTGAGCATTGTAGAATGAAAAACTGAAAAAAAAAATTGAGCAAGGTCAGCCTCTATCATTCTCGCAGCTGCCCTTGTCTGCTTTCCAAAGGTTGCTGCTATGGGTAAGAGAAACAAATGAGGACAAGGAGGCAGGACCTATCGGTGTCACACATTAGATGGAGTTTCATCAGGGGGATAGCTTGTCTAGGCCCTGCAGTCACCAAGTGATGGTCATAACCTGTATCAAATGGTATGGAGATAGCAGAGCAACACTTATTAGTCCAGTTTGGGGGAGGGCGAGGTGGAGAGCCGGTGGGAAGTAGTGATTAGAGTGTTACAGTGTTAGGGTCACACAAGGAGACCTCATTTGGTAAGCAGCAGGGACAACTGAACTGGGTGGGTTCAATTTTTATACAGCCCTTCCTCCAAGGGGTTCAGGATGGTGTACATAGTTGCTCCCCTCCTTTTGTCCTCACAACAACCCTGTGAGGTAGGTGAGGGTGAAAATGATTGGCCCAAGGTCACTGAGGAAGCTTCATGGCTGAAAGAGGATTAAAATAATTTTTTTTAAAAGAAATATGCTAATTTCAAAATGATCTATTACCAGGCCCCAAGGACCTTCACTCATCAGGGCTCCACTTATCCTGCCCCCCCCCCGGCCCAATCCGCCCTTCATAATTTGGTAAATTATGGGGTGTGCATCGCCATTTCACTGAAACAACAATCTCTTAGAAATCTGGTGATTTTAACAAGATCAGATAAGGTGCAAACCAGCATCAGCAAAAATCCAACAGTTTAAAAGATGGTGAGAGAAATTAACCTTAAAAAGACTTGCTAAAAGAGATTTTAATAACTCCAATAATGTTACCAAATCAATCATGTTCCTAACAGTGAATGATTGTGTGTGTGACAATGTATTGGTTGCACCAAAAGAAGGGAAAGGAGGGGTTCAGGGGTTCACCAATGGAGAAAAGGGGGGGGTTAAGAGGAAATCCAGCTTTTTCCCCCCAATCCAGGAGGTCTGGTCTGGGCAGGAGGTCTGGTCTGGAGGGTAGAGCCTCCGTTAGCCCAAAGATAACATCAGAAGGTCAACAGTTCGAGAATGGCGAGACCTTGAAGCAGCTGACAAAGCTGAGCTGAGTGTTTCCACTTGCTCTTGGTGTGAGCAAGAAGCATCTTGGCTGCTCTCCATGTGAGAGATGGAGCTGCTTGTTAGCCTGCGTGGGAAAACTGGAGGCCAGAAGTGAGACCAAACCAGGAAGAGCCATTCTGAAATGTTGTTGATTCTTGAAAGAGAGAACCTCTATGATTGTAAAAATCCTCTTGAGGGATTTAGAAATGCCTGCCTATGTAAACCACTTTGAATAATGATAATAACTTTCTTTATACCCTGCCCTTCTCCCCAAAGGGACCCAGTGAACCCAAAGGGAATAAAGTCAGAGGAGTAATCCAGTGACCAGAAAGGCGGTATATAAATACCTAGTTAATAATAATAATAATAATAATAATAATAATAATAATAATAATAATAATAATAATAATAATATTGTTATTGTTATTGTTATTGTTATTGTTATTGTTATATAAATATGTGCCTGTATGATGCCTTGCCCAGATCTGGAATATCAGGTTGCATTTGGAGACACACACACCCCCCCCCCCCCAGTCTCCTTACTGCAGGTGGGTCACAAGGACCTTCCAGTCTGCATTGTGAGGCTGTTATCTGGAAAACAAACAAGAGGGTGGAAACAGCCCTGGAAAGAGGAGAGAGAAAAAATCTGGTCCTCAGAGAGAAGTTTCCTTGAAGGCATCGTTGGGCCCTGAGGTGTTTTCCATTGTGAAAGGTGACAGGTCCCTGCCCCAAGGGTTCTCCACAACATACTCCAGCTAGACAAAAATAGAGGGAGATAACAGGGGTGGGGGGGGGATCTGCTCCTCATGGCTGGTGCCCCCCTGCCTCTGAAGTGGGGGGGGGTTCAGGATGTTGGAAAGAAGAGGCTGCCTCCCGCCTGCTGCCCAGCCAGCGAGTGGTCCAGGGGATGCTCAGTCAGAGGTGAGGATGCAGGCAGCGGCGCCCTCATTTGCATGCGCAGCGCCTATTGGAGGAGGGAGGCCCCGCCCTCCGCGCAGGTAAAGGGGAGTCCTGAATAGGCTGTAGCATCAGCGGGGGAGGTTCAGCTCCTGAGCTCAGGAGTTCGCCTCCCCCGGATCGCCTGGGCAGGCAGAGGGCGAGGAGCGCGACCCCTGGTGACCTCCGAGGCAGCGCCAGACCACCGGTAGAGTGACGCTGGCGCCGGCAGAGCAGCGCTGGAGCCTCGGACGCGCCTCAGGAGGGAGCCACCGGCCCTCCAGGCAGTAAGGCAGGAGCTGGACTCCGCTGGTAGAGTCCGCCGCCCCGTTTTGCTTCCCTGCCCCACTTAGGCACCCGCACTGCCTGCTCTTCCGCTTGCCTGCAGTCCCAGGTGGGTATCCAGGTGGGTCTGTCCTGGGCTGAGCCTCCAACCCGAGACACGCACAGAAAGACCCCTGAACGGCTTCAGAGCAGCCCCTGCAGCAGGTGGAGGCTTTGCACACACAGAAGTCCTTGCAGGCAGAGAATTGGCCTATGGAACGGGCTGCCACTTGACGGCTTTGGTGACTGGACTGGAATTTGCAGTTTGTAAGAATAATAATATGTTATATACCATTCAATGTGTAATTTATAGCAGAATGCAATGTAACGAACCATGTTGAAATATCTCTATTCTATCAAGAGTTATGGCCAAAAAACCAGTGAGGGAAGGGTGATGGTACATCGTCACGCCCACCACCCAGGTCGTTGCCCCACCCATTGCATGGGAGGAGGTCCATCATGGGGGTGACACAATGGCCTTCCACACTGGGTGACACAAACTCCAGTGACACCAGTGGCATGCACAGGGTGAGGAGACATGTCAGTTACCTGAATCTCCTATGAACATGGACCAGGCAGTCCATGGGTCAAAATGTAACTAGTTCATTTAAACTGTACCTGAAAAGGAATGAAACAATATGGAGAAAGAAACATGCAAAGGAGAAGGAGGGTAATAGAAAATGCCTGAGCTTTCTGGGCCAAAATGGAGCTGGGATGCTGCCCAATTGCTAAGCGCATGCTGATTCTGGAAAAGCGGGGAGGGGGGGGGGACAGGAACAGGGACTATTCTAGGTAAGAAGAAAAGCCGAATCCAACAGCACATCTATGGGAATAAACTTGGTTAGTTTCCAAACAAAGGACAAAGGCTGCTTGCAAAGGATGTCCCAGCACATTTGGGGCTGCAGAAAAGCTTCTGGAGAGATGTTAAGTACTAAGCTCCAACACATCTGAAATTGGGAACAGGGTTCTCAGCTGAAGGGGAATGAATGAGATGCCCAGTCTCTCTCTCTCTCTCCTCCTCCTGTGTGATAAGGGGTGGGGTATTGTATACAAACTCGGTATTTGACAACTTGATTGTTCATTACTTGAACATTTCTTGATAGATTAAAACAAATTCAAGAAAAAATTGCTGAGATGCCAATCAATGTTCTTATGTACTTATGTAATCCAGTTCAAGCCACTCAAACCCACAAATGCATGTGGATTTCTCTACCGGTTTGGGGGAGGGGAACAAAAACTGGTTACTGTATATATCATTTGAACCCAAATCCTGCAGTGAAACCAGAATTCTTTTTTCATCTTTCCCTTGCCTGGTCTGCTACACTAGCCCAGAACTGTAGGGAAAGTGACACCGTCCCAGCCTTCTGACCCCCCAGAGCAACTGCCAGTCGTATCCCAGCCCTAGGTGGTGGGGGCAGAGGCAAAGGAGGAGGAGGCTGGCAGGCTTGAATGACAGTGTCAAAGAATTTTGGGAGCTTCTGCTGCTTTCCCTTCCTTCTGCCTTGCTTGAAAAAAAGGGCCAAAACTCTAGATCATACCCTTCACCACTGTCCCCAAGCGAGTTGGGACAGAAAGTGCAAGACAAACCCACAGATCTGCACCTTTAAACACTCTCCCCACCCCAAATCTGCACACTGATAATGCCCACTGATCTTACCTTCCTTCTTGAAATTCTCCACTCCCACCCCTGCAGGCCAGCCTCTCTCAATTTTCGTTCCTGTTGCTCACCAACAAGAAGTAGCCAGCTGGCCAGTCTCTCAATGTTATTGCAACCAGAGATCGACAGCCCAAAGATCACAAGCTCAGAGGGAACAGGAAATGGTTTCAAAACATAACATGCCTCTTTCAGCCAATCAGACTGGAAGAATCTCTTAAAGGATTCTGTTAGAGCTTTATAGGAGCTTCCAAGAGGATGTGCCACTCCTGCAAATATGCACCACTTCCCCTTCCAATAAAATAGGAGCCCCACATTTCCTCTTGCCTCCTTTTTTCTTGCCACAATTTCCTCTTCCTCCTTACTTAGCTGGTCTGTTAGGAAAGTGGGTGGGTGGGAGGGCGGGCCATGGAGTGGAGAGTGTAAGGCTTGAGGCTGGAAGTTTTCAAGGCAGATCACAGGTTTAGCTGCCCTTCAGCTGCTCACTCATCCCTTGCTCACCTGTCTCAGCTGTTCAAACATCAAAAGGCTCAACTGATTTCTGACAAGGAAGTGACACTCTGGGACTTTGCTGGAGTGATCCAAGATTCACACTGCAATCCTATCCACACTTATCTGGGAATAAGCCCCATTGACTATAAAGGGACTTACTTCTAAGTAGATATGAATAGGATAGAGCCTTCAGCTCCTTACTTGGAAAGGAAAGCAAGGTGGTGTGGCCCACAACCCCCAAGCAATGCCACTGGCCCAGGCCAAGAGAAAAGTTAGAAACAAATTTAATAAAAATTGCCAATAGAAAAAACAACTTTTAATGCCCTGTATTAGTGATCAGTTCAGAGAATCCAGACTATATTTTGTTTCAACAGTATTGCTCTCGGTATCTTGGAAGACAAACTATCTTTAATACTATTCTAGAAGAGTTTACAAATGCATGGGTAAATGCAAAACACCGAAAGTGACCACAGCAAGCATCTTGAAATCCTAGAGGTGTTGTATTATGGGCACCAGTCTTGCAAGAACAGCACACTCCTATGCCTGCATACTTAAAAGTCACTGCCATGTTCCCTGTGGTACGGCTGAGAGTTCCTTCCTCCCAACTCACTTGGATCTACACCTCCTCCTCTGATATTCCCAAATGTCCACTTGGGACTGTAATGTTTGAATATGGCCTTCTCACATAGGCTGATTTTCCTGGATAAAATCTATTAAGTAGACCATACAATCTAAGCTTATGTGCACATAGACTGTATGAGATGATTATGGCCCTGTATGGACATCCAGGGACATCAGAACCAGGACTGGTGCACTCTCACTTTCCCCCACATGTATCAATTGAATGAGGGAGAAGTGTCTTCCAATCACCCCTAAAGAACTCTCTGTTGTTTGAACATCAGTGCAGACATAGTTTATGAAAACATCAGATGAAGTATTAAATCTATTCCTGGATTATACCACTTCAGACTGTAGGTGAGAGATTGTCCATTTGGAATGCATACCGATAAAAAAAAAATCCCTGCACATATAAAACCAGCATTTCAGGGAGAAGGCTAGCCTAGAACTCTGCTCCCAAATCTGTAACTTTTCTGTGTGCAGGGAGGTTTTGTTTTGAAATATGGAAAAGCACTCAATTATTACACTGAATTCAGGCTGAAGTGGTACATTCCAGAAACACTTCTGATTATAGCCTAGTTTATAGTTTCCCCTGCCTGTGCAATCTCCTGTAACCAGCAAGAAATTGTATGCAACCCAATATTTTTCCACAGGGCCTTCAAATGGGTCTGTCCTGGATGTGTTCTTTTATGTATGATCACATATCCCATGTCACTGTATGTTCATCCTGCATGGATTCTCCAGTGTGCAATGTGGTGTGAGCTGCTACAGAAGCTTCCCCTATAGACTGTGCATTTATGTGATTTCCATCCTGCATGAATTCTCTTGGGTTTAAGACAACTGGATCTTGAACGGAAGCCTGTCCTTCAGTTTCAGCAGATGTTCTCAGTCCTGCATGGGTCCTCCCATGCCTCACAAGGTGTGATCTTCGATTAAAACTTTTCCCACAGTCTGTGCAGTGATACGGTTTTTCTCCAGTGTGGATTCTCTTATGTCTAACGAAGTGTGATCTCCAGTTGAAGCTCTTTCCACACTCGGAACATTTAAACAATTTCTCTTCTCTGTGGGTGCTCACGTCTGACATAAGGTGCAAAGAGTTGTCGTTTTTATCACTGCCTTGGCAATTATAGGGTTGGCCTACTGCCAGGATCCCCTCTGGTGTAGTCACATTGGCTATAAGAAATGGACTACTTCCACCATCCAAGTATTTATGAAGCCGATCTCCGGTTGGGATCCCTTCTGGTGGCTTCACACCCGCGATCAAGACTGAGCAATGACTGTAGCTAGTTTCACTGTTTGGCCATTTAAACAACTGGTTTCCTGACTGCATTTGCCCAGGTGGATTCACCCCTGGAATAAGGAGAGGGCTACCTCCATAGTCTTTTTCGCTGTCCAAGCATTCATATGTCCGGTCCTCTGAATAGATATGCTCAGGAGTGCGCACACTTGGAATAAGGAGTGAGCATTTATTGTAGCTCGCTCTGCTCTCTGGCCATTCACGTGGCTGTACTCCAACATGGGTGACCTTGTGCGTATTGAGATGCGATCTTCGATTGAAGCATCTTCCGCACATGGAACACTTATATGGCTTTTCACCAGTGTGGGTTCTTTCATGCCTGAGGAGTTCTGAGGTCTGGCTGAAGCTTTTCCCACAGTCTCTGCACGTATAGGGCTTCTCTCCTGTGTGGATCCTCTCATGCCTCATCAGTTTTGATGATTGGTTGAAGCTCTTTCCACAGCTGAAGCACGTGTATGATTTCTCTCCATGGTGGGCTGTCTCGTGCCGAAGGAGGTTGGATCGAATACTGAAGATCCTCCCACACTCAGAACATTCGTGGACTTCCTTCTCTGTGTGGGTTCTCTGGTGCCTATTCAGTTTTGACTTTTCAATGAAGCTCTTCCCACACTTGGAGCACTTGTAGGGCCTCTCCCCAGTGTGGGTTCTCTTGTGAGCAATAAGGTGTGACTTCCAGTTAAAGCTTTCCCCACAAACAGAGCATATGAAAGGCGTTTCTCCTGTGTGAAGCCTTTTATGCGCTAGAAGGGAGGAGCTCTGAGTGAAGCTTTTCCCACAGTCTGTACAGGAATATGGTTTCTCTCCTGTGTGGATATTCTCATGCCGGATAAGGGTGGAGGCGTGGCTGAAGTTTTTGCCACAGTCTGAGCATTTATAGGGCCTCTCTCCCGTATGGGTAATCCCATGTCTAATAAGATCTGATCGAAAGCTAAAGCTTTTCCCACAGTCCACACATTTATATGGTTTCTCTCCTGAGTGCGTTCTCTGATGCCTGTTACGGTTTGACCTTTCGGTGAAGCTTTTCCCGCAGTGTGCACATTTATAGGGCTTCTCGCCTGTGTGGATTCTTTTGTGTGCCAGGAGATTTGAGGCTTGAGCAAAAGTCTTCCCACACTCGTTGCACGTCCTTGGACTCTGAGATTTGCGGATCCGCTTTTGGATGTGGCCTTTGCTAAGATCCAGGGAACCTTCCACACAAGGAATGGCTTGAGCCATTCTCTTCCCGAGGTGGTCTGGCTTCCTTTCCTGTCTCTGATGTTTTGCAACAGCTTCTATTTTCTCATTACACTGGGAAACAGGGGATGTTCCAGTGTGTTCGCCTTACTCAGATCTTTGCAGCTATAGATCCTCTTCATTAAGATTTGCCTGCCCGCCACCTATTACAAGAAAGAGAATTATGATACAAGGGAGGCAGAGGAAGGAAACCTCTGGATAGATTCTCTGCTCTCCTGACCCACATCCTAACAATTCGGTAACAGGTTACCTGAAGAATCCTGCTAGAGCCCTTAGGTTCAGAGGCACTGCTCCACTCACCACTAGCTGAGATGCACTGGGCAGCTCCCAAATACAGGGTCTTCTTTGGTGGTGGCACTGTAGCTGGAATTCCCTTCTCAGGGAGGCATAACAAGCTTCTACAATTCCTTCCATGTGTCTCAGCTTTCTTATTGGTTCGTGAAACAAAAGCACATTTCAGAGCCTCATGGCTGAGCAGATAGGACTGGAAGTGTGTATACTTTCAGAGACAGTGACTGGCTGAAGGTCACCCAGGAAGCTGCAGGGTTGAGTGGGGATATGTCACAACCCAGATCTCGTAGTCCAGTGTTTCTCAACCAGTGGTATGGGTACCACTAGTGGTACTTGAGGTGGTGTCTAGTGGTGCTCATGAGACCCCCTCCTGCCCAGCAGTGAGACCAGGAAAGCAACACAACAAACAGCAGTTAGGAGACTGGGCTCAGTAGGCAGAGCTCCAGTTTCTTATGCTCAAAAAAGCCCTCCTCGTGCGCTTGAAAAAGCCCTCCACCCTGAGCTTCTTACTGGTGTTTGTTGCATCACATCTGACCTCCCAATCCAGAAGACAGATCAGGAGAGAGATCTTGGGGTGGTGGAGGACAGGTCAATGAAAGTGTCGACCCAATGTGCGGCAACAGTGAAGAAGGCCAATTCTATGCTTGGGATCATTAGAAAAGGTATTGAGAACAAAATGGCTAATATTATAATGCCGTTGTACAAATCAATGGTAAGGCCACACCTGGAGTACTGTGTCCAGTTCTGGTCGCCACATCTCAAAAAGGACATAGTGGAAATGGAAAAGGCACAAAGAGAGCGGCTAAAATCATTACAGGGCTGGGGCACCTTCCCTATGAGGAAAGGCTATGGTGTTTGGGCCTCTTCAGCCTAGAAAAGAGGCGCCTGAGGGGGGACATGATTGAGACATACAAAATTATGCACGGGAAGGATAGAGTGGATAGGAAGATGCTCTTTACACTCTCACACAACACCAGGACCAGGGGACATCCACTAAAATTGAGTGTTGGAAGAGTTAGGACAAACAAAAGAAAATGGTTCTTTACTCAGCGTGTGGTCGGTCTGTGGAACTCATTGCCACAGGACGTGGTGACGGCATCTGACCTAGATGCCTTTAAAAGGGGATTGGACAAATTTCTAGAGGGAAAATCCATTATGGGTTACAAGCCATGATATGTATGCGCAACCTCCTGATTTTAGAAATGGGCTATGTCAGAATGCCAGATGCAAGGGAGGGCACCAGGATGCAGGTCTCTTGTTTTCAGGTGTGCTCCCTGGGGCATTTGGTGGGCCGCTGTGAGATGCAGGAAGCTGGACTAGATGGGCCTATGGCCTGATCCAGTGGGGCTGTTCTTACGTGCTTATGGGCAGTGATGGCATGATGTCACATGACATCATGATGTCATTTCTGGGTTCTCCCTGGAGGAGGATGACGCTTTGCACCCCTGTTCTTTCTCCTGCCTTACACATCCCAATGCCTGTTCATCCCAATGCCTTACACATTGCCCGCCCAGTTTAGCACCTGGGGTAGGTAGCCTTCAGGTGGTGACATAGCTATAGGGGGTGCAAAGCACTAAGGTTTGCCAGGAGTCCCACTGCAACATGTAGGGGGCCCCTCCCCTTCAGAACCATTCCAGGCAGGGGGAGCAAAACAGAGGCATTTGCCTTGACTGTCCAAGTGCTCAATCCTGCATTCACCTCCATTTTGGTCCCCCTACCCAGAATGGCTCTGAAGGGGAGGGGGGCCGCTGTGGGGCTCCCTGCAACATTTAGTGCTTTGCACTCCCTCTAGCTCTGCCACTGCCCTCTGGCTCCACACCCCTGGAGGTGGAAAGTGGGTTAGATTTGCTTTGTTTGTGTCAAATCAGGGTGGAAACTGATAAGGACAGAAGACCTGGAAAAGAAAGGGAGGAATATAGTGGAGAAAAAGGGAGTCCAGAAGGCTGGTGGTGCACAGCTGGGGACAACAGGGAGGAACCTGAAAGTGGCTGGGGGGCATCAGTACTAAGGCTGCAATTCTATCCTCACTTACCTGGGAATTAGCCCCTTTAATGGCACTTAGTTCTGAGTGGACATGCATTGGATTGGGCTCTAAGACTGCAATCCTATCCTCACCTACCTGGGAGTAAGCCCCTTTGACTTTCATGGGGCTGAATTCTGAGTAAACATACATAGGATTGGGTTCTAAGGCTGCAAGCCTTCGCTGAGAGTTAGTCCCTTTGACTTCAGTGGGGCTGAGTTCTGAGTAGACATGCATAGGATTGGGCTCTAAGGCTGCAATCCTATCCACACTTTCCTGGGAGTAAGCCCCTTCCTGGGAGTAAACCCTCAGAGCCCAATCCAATGCTTGTCTGAGTCCTATAGTCTTCAGTGGGGGAAAGTGTGCATAGGATCGCAGCCTGAATCTGCTGAATTGAAATCTGTTCCCTCCCTGCCCTTTGCAATGAGAAATATTGGGGGGGGGGGAGTATTTTTCCCCCTCTTCCCAGACCTCTTGGGAAGCGGCCATGCGTGCTGGGCAAGAGGAGGCAGCCAGCCCCAGCCGGCCCCCCTGGATGCACGCTCCGGTGCCCAGGGAGCAGCTGCAGCCCCCCAATGAGAGTCCCTTGTACCTGGCTCTGATCGCCTTGCGGAGGGTCTCCGGTGGCCCGTTAAGGACGAGGCGCCAGCTCCGGGGCATAAACAGCATGGGGTGGGGGGGGGCCACACACAACACAACCCCAACTCTTATTATGATACAGCTCCCCTGGCAAGGAGCATGCTCACTGGCGGCTGCTGAAGCCCTGGCCGTGCCCACACTCACTGCTGGCAGCAGCTCTCCAGGGACTCCAGGCAGCCCTGTGTGCTGGCAAAGGCTGGCCTCTGCTCACCCATCCTTAGGGGTGTGCCTTTTGGGGGAGAGGTGATTTCCCCGCACACCCCCCCCCCCCCAAATCTTGATTAAAATAGCAAATGGTGGTGTGATGTGTTTTGACTCCAAGGGCACATTTTAAGAAATTATAAATTTGCTTTTAAAAATTGCACTTAAAATGCTTTTTAAAATTGCTTTTAAATTGTACTAGGCAGTGGAGTGTATGGGGTGGTTAAGGAGGGGTAGTACTTCTGGTGTAGGGGCATGTCGTGTCCTTTTAGGGCAGCTCGTCCACCTTTGGTCTCCACTTGTCACTCACCTGTGGCTCCCAATAGCTGTAGCATGTGCAGCGGCCACACCCCAAGCAACAACTTCAACAGGCTGGCCAAACCAGGTTGAGGGTAGCTGTTGGGTCATTGACCTTCGGTGAGATTGGGACTTGTCTATCCTGAGCATGTGAAGACAGGCTCCGGTGGATTGAGCGGATGAGACCTACTAGAACAGGACCAACGGTCGTGAAGGCGGTTTCTGCAGGCGACATGGTATGCTAAGAGCACGGCAAGACACGAAAGACGCCCTGGTCAACCACTGCGCTCAGCCCATCTCCAACCGTCTCGACTTTTGTCCTGCCGTTGGAGAAAGATGGAATCTGGGAAGAGAGAGTGAGGTTGATTATACGCACCTCTCCCTCACTTTAATCCAATCCCTGGGGGCTGGGGGATAAGAATAAGCCCTCAGTTTGGCAGTACTTGTCCTAAGAGGCGACTAAACAGCCACCAGGTAGATGGGACTCCTTAGCCTGGGAAGGCAGCTCATCTGAGAGAAGGAAAACTCTGATCCCAAACCTCCACTGCCTTGTGGCTACATCCAGCTATGGAAAAGGCTTCAGGAGTCAACCTCGAGGCAAAATCCGGAGCCAGAATCCTGAGGCAGTTCATAGCTGAACACAGTCACATTCTGGCAACCCTTCATTACAGTGACGTGGAGAGGGGGGGATTTGCTGCATGGGTAGCAGTCTATCCTCCATATCTACTTTACCCAGGCTTCGTGCACTGGAGAGGACACTGTTCCAGAACCACTATTCAGAGCGCGATACCATAGTCTTCCGAGACTGAAGGATGCCATCAACAAGGCAGTGGCATAGCTAGCAGGGGTGCAGAGCGCTAAGTGTTGCAGGGCATACTCCACAGGTGCCGAGAAGCCACCAGAGGTCTCCTTGGGGGAAGGGGACTTTTGTCCCCTCCTCCTGAGGAAGGTGCCTGGCCCCACAATGGGGCTTCTCATGTCTGTGCCGACTATTTTGCTGGCGCAAACTTGAGAAACTCTATGGGCGCAATCCTAACCCTTTATGTCAGTGCTTTCCAGCACTGACATAAGGGCAATGCAGCTCTGAGGGAAGGGAACAAACATTCCCTGACTTTGAGGAGGCCTCTGTGAGTGACAGCCAACTGCAGGATGCAGCACACATCCCATTGGCACCTCTATGCCAGTACTGGAAAGCACTGACGTAAGGGGTTAGGATTGCGCCCCATGTCAGGTTTTTTAGTGGAGGAGGCTTCCACCATCCCTCCTGCCTCAGCCCCTCCCCTGTTTCACCCTCCCCCAGCCCAGAATGCCTCCCTCCCCAGAAGGTCACCCAGCTCTCCTACCTGTCTCCAGTGGCAGAGGGGCATTCACCACCAGGTGCTCGACCCAGGGCTAATGCTAGCCCAACACCAGAGCTCCCTTACTCCCATGGTGATGTAAACCTGCTTTATGGCACATTTACAACACCTAGCGCCAGCACTGCAGCTCAGCACCAGGGCTAAAGGCATTAGGATTGGGCCCTCAGTTACATATAATTAAACAGTTACAAATGGTATGGGAAAAGTTTTTGGAACCCAGGTCTACCTGCCTGTGCAGCGTTGGCAGCTAGATACAGAAACATACACACTCCTAAGGCTGCAATCCTACCCACACTTTCCTGAGAATAAGCCCATTGAACAAAATAGGACTTACTTCTGAGTAGGCCTGGTTTGGATTATGCCCTAAGTCTCTCTAAAATGTTTTAAATATAGAAAATCATTGCAGAAAATGAGCATCATGGTTTTAAGGCTGGCACTAGAAGGGAAAGTGTCCTGTGTGTGCCAAAACTTCTGCAGCAGCTGTAGTCCCACAGCTGTGTCCCTGAGCTCCAATACACTCCTTTGTGGCAAGCAGATCCACAAGCCAAAGAGCTACTGTAGCAGGCCGGTTTCCTCCCAGATGTGACACTGTGTTAAGCCATTTCTGCCCAACGTTGCATATACACAACAGGGATCAAATGCGTACACCTGTGGGCTGGGCAGAAATGGGTTTCAGGATGGTCATGTATGCATTCCTTGGTCCGGCGCTTATGGCTTTTGGTAGCAGCAGCAGATATGCACCCAGCATCCCACATGGGCAGCAAGTCCAGGTGAAGTAGGAAAATATAAGATCCCAGTATATGTCCAGGCCCCTCTTTTGGCTCTTGGGCCCCCTCGTTGACCCTAGGCCTGGGTACCAATTACCCCCTTGACCCCCCCCCCGCCCCCATGGGCCCTGGTCCTGTGTGGCTGGAACTTGCAGTGGCTCTGAATGCACAGACAACCTGTCCTGCATTTTTGCAGGGTGGCTCTCTAAAGACCTGATCTTTTAAAAATATTTTAAAAGGAACGGAATAAAGGGGAATCAGGACACATTCAAGAAGCACTGGGCAGCTGCATGGCATTGGGGAGTCACCCTGATCCACTCCGAATCCAGTGTTTGCAGCCGTTTCTCATTCATTCCTCCTGCAGGCTGCAAAGCAGCCCATTCCCCCCGCCCGTCCATGCACTCAAAGGGCGGATCGGCCAGGCTTCACTTGCCAGGCGTCTGGCTTGGCTTCATCACATGATGGGAAGCGGAAAGCAAAGGGAAAAGGAGAGGCTGAGCAATGGGAATGGCAGCTTTACCAGGAGGACGAACCAGATCTAATCACTGAACAGCCACTTCGGGGAGAAATGCATGCACACGATGGCTTAATTCGGATTAATCACCCTGCACTCCTGGTGTTGCACTGACAAGGAGCAGAGTAAGGTTGGATTCTGCCCTCCCTCTGAAAAAAAAAAAGCTGCTTTCAAAAATTTAATGCATGCTCCTGGGAGAATCCGGATTCTGATCTGAATTAGGGGGTGCCAATTCGGAGTGGGTGCAGGTTTGCTCTTTGGGATCCCACTGCAGCACAAGGGGGCAGCCCTTTCAGGGCTTGAAGGGAAGGGAAAGAGGAGGCAGGTGCAGCAGAAGCTCCTTGAGGACTGCTGGGGAAGTGAAGGGGGAGACACTGGAGCATCCCAGGGACAAGACAGCTGCCAAACCGGTGAGAGCACCTGGGGACTTGATCAGCCTCCTGAAGCATTGGGACCATTTCACCCTCGCCCTGTCTTTGGTGCAGCCTTCCTGCAAAATCCTCAGAGGGATGGCTTGTTGAAGGATAGGCTAGACAGGGCTGGTGGGGTTAGCTGGAGATGGAGGGCTGCAGAACTTTGGACCATATGTCTCAACATTTATATCAGTGGTCTTCAACCTTTTTCGTGCCAGGACTCCAGTGTATAAATAAAGTACGAGACTGGGGACCCCGCACTGTCTATCCCACACCCCCTCCGAGGACCCTATCCTCACCCTGTCACTACCCTTGTAACATCCTCCCAGTTGGAGGGACAAGAAAGCTATTTTAGAACCTGAGAACGACTGGTTCCAGAACCAGAACCAGGGGACATCCACTAAAATTGAGTGTTGGGAGAGTTAAGACAGACAAAAGAAAATATTTCTTTACACAGCGTGTGGTTGGTCTGTGGAACTCCTTGCCACAGGATGTGGTGATGGCATCTGGCCTGGACGCCTTTAAAAGGGGATTGGACTAGTTTCTGGAGGAAAAATCCATTATGGGGTACAAGCCATGATGTGTATGCGCAACCTCCTGATTTTAGAAATGGGCTATGTCAGAATGCCAGGTGCAAGGGAGGGCACCAGGATGCAGGTCTCTTGTTATCTGGTGTGCTCCCTGGGGCATTTGGTGGGCCGCTGTGAGATACAGGAAGCTGGACTGGATGGGCTTATGGCCTGATCCAGAGGGCTCTGTTTATGTTCTTATGACTGGGACACAATCTCCTGGTACCTGAAGGGGTACACCAGATGCCACTCCCTTTACTTGGTGGTGCTCTTCAACTTTATTCATTTATTCCCGTAAGTTGCTGCGATCCCACAACTGAGGCTTCTGACTCCATTGGGTCCCGACCCCAAGGTAGAAAAACACTTAGGGCGCAATCCTAACCCGTTATGTCAGTGCTTTCCAGCATTGGCATAGCTGTGCCAATGGGACGTGTGCTGCATCCTGCAGTTGGGTGTCACTCATGGAGGCCTCCTCAAAGTAAGGAGATGTCTGTTCCCTTCCCTCAGAGCTGCATTGCCCTTATGTCAGTGCTGGAAAGCACTGACATAAGGGGTTAGGATTGCGCCCTTATTTATATAGTTCTCCAGAGTTGCATCTTGTTTCTTCCAGATTTATCAGGGCAGGGGTTTTCATAGACTAGAGGGAATTTCCTCATATGCATGTTGTGGTATCCTCAGTTGGCACATGGACAGAGAAAAACCATTGCAAACAGCAGGCTAACCTATGACAAGGTTCTGTGCCACTTCTGTGCCCCTCTGTATGTGTGTGGGAGGGCCATGGGGAAAAAGGGTGCTGCTCCATGAAAGCTGGTACTGAAATCAATGTATTAGCCTTTAAGGTGTCACAGAACTCTGTTTTGTTTTTTTTTAAATTATGTTTTACCTTTTGTTCCCAGCAAGGGATCACCAAAGCAATAATCAATAAAAATAAAGACGCCAATGACAAATAAGTTAATAAAAGCAATATATCCTTAGAAACAAACCACAGTAAAACAAATGGTAGCAAGCGAAACAAAAAAGAGCACAATGACCAAAAGACCTGACTGAGCAGCAGTCACTTTTACTACCCCTTTTGCAGTGTACTTTTACTACCCCTTTTGAAAATGGGGAGTGTTGGTTCCAGCAAAACATCCCAGGGAGGAAATTCTGGAGTTAGGGAGGTTGCAGCTGAAAAAGCCATCTTTCTGCAGCAACAAATTAACCCAGACATCCCTTGGAGAGTGAAAGTATTGCTTAGGCTTCGTGTTCAAAGACCTTGATTTTTATTTGGTAAGAATTGTTATAGGTGTTGGTTTGCCTGCTGTGACATGGACAGATTTAACACATGACTTTGGGGCGCTGCTCTCACTGCTCCTTTTAGTCCTACTGTTTACACAGCTCCTCCTTTTCCCCCCCTCCATACCTATGTGTGCCTAGCTATCTCTCACCTGAGGACACCACTTCATGCTCCCAAAGAAGTCCTCTGTAGCCCATGGTTGCTTGTGCCACAATTAGGTTTATGGCACCACAAGACTCTTAGGGTGCAATCCTAACCTACTTTCTAGCACTGACATAAGGGCAATGCAGCTCTGAGATAGTATTGGCAACCTTCAGTCTCGAAAGACTATGGTATCGCGCTCTGAAAGGTGGTTCTGGCACAGCGTCTAGTGTGGCTGAAAAGGCCAATCCGGGAGTGACAATCCCTTCCACACCGGGAGCAAGTGCAGTCTGTCCCTGGTCTGTCTCCCTGGTTATGGGCCTTCCTTCTTTGCCTCTTAGCCTCAGACTGTTGGCCAAGTGTCTCTTCAAACTGGGAAAGGCCATGCTGCACAGCCTGCCTCCAAGCGAGCCGCTCAGAGGCCAGGGTTTCCCACTTGTTGAGGTCCATCCCTAAGGCCTTCAGATCCCTCTTGCAGATGTCCTTGTATCGGGAACAAACATTCCCTTCCTTTGAGGAGGCCTCCCTGAGTGACACCCAACTGCAGGATGCAGCCCATGTCCCATTGGCACAGCCATGCAAGTGCAGAATTTGGGCCTTGGTCATTTTTGCAGCAAGAGTCTCAGGCTGCAATCCTATCCACACTTTCCTGGGAGTAAGCCCCATTGATTATCATGGGACATTTCTAAGTAAATAAGGATCTTTAGCTAGATGAAGAGCCACTCCCAGGGTATAATCTGAAGGTGCACAATACAGTCATGTTCCTGAAGCTAAGCCAGTCTGGGTCTCATCAGTGCTTGGGCAGGAGTCAGATCATAGGCAGTAGTGCCAACCCCCTTTTGGGAAGGGAGGGGGGAAAGAGTCTGAAGTCAGTCTCCCTTCCTGGATCCCTACAAATGGATTGTCTGCACTGCTATTAGTGATCAGGTTGCCATCTGAGCTTGGTAAGGCTCTGAGTCAGGATGGTGTAGTGTTTGGTAGTTGCTTAGACCCGGAAGAGCCAGGTTCAAATCCCCGCTCAACCACGATGCTTGCTGGGTGACCTTGGGCCAGTCACTATCTCACAGCCTCACCTACCTCACAGGGTTGTTGTGAGGACAAAAGAAGGGAAGGAACCATGTATAACACCCTGAGCTCCTTGAAGGAAGGGTAGTATAAACATGTAAAAAATAAAACTGTACTGTAGGGTGGACAAGGCCCTTTTAACCCAATTCTGCCCAGCCGACATGTGTACACATTTGATCCCTGTTGTGTATATGCAATGTTGGGCAAAAATGGCTTAAACTAAGGTAGAAGCTGCAGTTTGTGATTCAGCTGCATTCAGGAGGTCCAAGATTCAATCCTCAGCATCTCCAGTTAAAATGTCAGGGAAAAACCCCTGCCTGAGACCCTGGAAACCTCCTGCCAATCAGAGCTCCTAGCATTGATGAATCAGTGATCTGATTTAATATCCCGCATTCTCAAATGTCCTTGGCAACCTCAGGCACTTACCTGTACAATTGGAATAAAGGTGACCCTCATCACAGCGTTGTTGTGAGTTCAAACATGCAGTATGGAGCACTTTGAAGATCTGAAATCATTCAGTCATCCTGGCCATCTTCTGTAACAAAAATGCACAGTTTATTTCTTTTGCTTCTCAGCTTTTTAGTGACTTCTGAGGATGTGGTCACGTGTTTTATGAAGGAGCAAGAAAGATCAGCTGAGTCCCAATGAGTGACCTTTATCATCATGCAGGAGAATCACAGGAACATGGCCTCATTAGGTAAGGATTTACTAATTACCTCCCCTCTTTATTAGAAATCCATGGCTTAGAAAATTGGATTGGGGGGGCTGTCCCAAGCTCAAGGAAGATTTGGGCCTGGAATGTGGCCCTGATTTTACTCAGTTCCTGAAACTGAATGACACGCCCATCGAAGGAGACTTGTTAATCAAATATTCAGGGGATACTTTCCCAAGGAAACTTGAGAAAAGGGAATTTGTTCTCATAATATGTTTCTTCTTAAGTATAACTACATTCTTGTAATTATTGTATTTAGTCTTTGTATCTCTGATTTACAAGTTTTTGTTGGGTTCCACTAAAGTGCCCAGCCTCAAGAAGAAGGAAGTGCGATCTAACTAAACCATGTCCTTTCTGGTGATGATTCTGCACAAACCTCACCTACTCTCACCTACAAGAGATCAACATTTGCTTTTTTCTCAAGTGTCTTTCCTTTTCTTTATCAGAGTTTCCTAATGTGACCATTAAGCTTGAAGCCGAAGAAACAGCCTGGCTCCCGAATAACCAGGGATCAGAAGAAAGTGAGAGCTTCCCAGGTGCCTGCTCAGGTGAGGGGTAGGTTTTGCTACACTGAAGGTGCACAAAGCAGGACTGCAAACTTCTGTTGTCGGATCACCCACAGGATATCCGAAGCCAGCCCTCCCTGTAAACTGCATAATTGTACAACTGGAATAGACGCCCCTCGCAGCTTCCCTTTTGGCACTCTGCAGCTTGGCAATGACCTCATCTCCGATCACTCTGGAGCTGCCACTCTAGAGTTCCGTGCATGCTTGTCTCCAACATTTTTTCAATGACTCCAAACATTTTCAAGGTCAGAATTTTGTGCACTTTCATGTGAAGGATTACGCTTGACTCTCATACTTTAGAATCTGTTGAAAATTAACAAAGAGATTCCTCTTTCAATTAACTGAGGTTGCAGCTGTTGGTTTTATTCTGATTTTTTATTCTGGTTTATTGTCAATATTAACCAAATTGTTTATAATTTGAGTAAGCTGCATTGATTTTCGTGATTGGACAGACAAAAGAAAATATTTCTTTACTCAGCGCGTGGTCGGTCTGTGGAACTCCTTGCCACAGGATGTGGTGCTGGCGTCTAGCCTAGACACCTTTAAAAGGGGATTGGACGAGTTTCTGGAGGAAAAATCCATTATGGGGTACAAGCCATGATGAGTATGCGCAACCTCCTGATTTTAGGAATGGGTTAAGTCAGAATGCCAGATGTAGGGGAGGGCACCAGGATGAGGTCTCTTGTTATCTGGTGTGCTCCCTGGGGCATTTGGTGGGCCGCTGTGAGATACAGGAAGCTGGACTAGATGGGCCTATGGCCTGATCCAGTGGGGCTGTTCTTATGTTCTTATGTTCTTATTGTTTTAGAATGGTTGGCTATAAATTCTTTTAAAAGTGTGCTTTTTTAAAATTAAATTTTTAAAATTCTGCTCTCTCCTTGTCCAACATATGGAGATCCATGGTTGGGCTGGATGTAGTGAGCACTCCTATACAGACATGTGGCATACCACATTCCTTATTCTTGTGTCTTTGCTTTCCATGCAGGCTTTCCTGTTCCCAAATCAGAAGTGATCCATGGAGGTGATCCATGGATTCCAGAGCCCGTTTCAGAACAGAGAGAGATCCCACAAGATTACAGCTCAGGTGAAGGAACAAATTATTAGAACTAGACTGTTCACGCTTGTTTTGAAGTTATACCCTCTCAAGAGGTCAGGAAAAGCTGGAGGGGCTTGAAGTCAAATTGATAGGGGAGGAGGAGGTGCTACTTGAGCTTTTTGCCTGTTTATCACTCGTAATCTTTCTCCACATGTTCTCTGCTTGTAAGGAAAGTTAGCTACCAGAAAAGAGAGAATCATATACACAGAGAAGGAAAAGACTTGGCAAGTAGCTGCTCCTTCCCTAGCAGAACGACTTCAAGAGCTTCCAACTTTGCTTACTGGAAGGAAAGTTCTTCCTAATTCTGAACAAACAGAGCTCCCTTTCATGTGGGAAGTATAGCACGTAGCCTGGTTCCCCATTATTGGGGAAAGTTCAGTTTCCCTTGTCCTTAGTCAAGGCACGGACCACACAGAACTGAGAAAACACCTTGTTCTGGTGGGAGTCAGAGTTCTACTGGGTGTTGACTCTCCCTCCCAGGCTCCAGCTCTGCAGTTTTGAGAGGGAAGTGCGTTCGAGGGGAACCCTTCTGGCCAGGACCGGCCTTAGCAGCTGTAAGGCACAATTGGAAACATTTATTGGGGGGGGGGGGCAGGTTCCGTTAAATATTTACTTCTGATGTCCCTTAGCCTTTTACTCGTGTTTACAGGAACCACAGAATCAAAAAAAAAAAAAAAATACAGATTATCTGTATGTTTACATGTTTTAAGTTTTTCAGAGAAATAAATTTTTACATTTTTCTATAATTAACATATTATGTAATTCAAGTGCAGTAAAAAAATTAAAAGTATATACAGTATAAACAAACCCTTTTGTTTGTAATTTTGTCAAGAATTCAGAAGAAAATTCAAATTGTTGCTGATCTTTATAAAACCCTGTAATGTGGTCTTTAGGCATCCATTGCAATATGTTGTGTGTATTTGACAAGAGTCGATTACCCTAGTGTGGGGGGGCTCCTTAGAGCCCAACTGGAGTAATTGGTCCAATTGGCTTGAAGCTGGCCCTGCCTCTAGTGTGGAGCCTTGAACCTCCTCCTCCTTGCCTACAACCCTGCTATCAATGCTGGTGAGCAGGTGTAGGGAATGTGAGACTCTCTGGGTGTGGGGTGGGGCTGATTGAGTGATGCTTGTGGAGTGCATATGCCAGTACTCTTAGCCCTGGGGCTGTTGCTTCCATCCTAGTGGCAGGGATTGGTTCTGGGTCCAGCACTAATTCAATTGGCTCTTCCTCCTCCTTGGGCTCCCTGGGTATCTTGCTGATGGCTTGGGGCAGGGTTCATGCTACTGTGGGATTTGGTCAGCTATTGGTTGACATCCACACCTGCCAGTTTAAGCATCACTTCTGACCTCCATCGTGCATCTTGTCTCTGATCAGAGCTTCCCGATGTGATAGTAAAACTGGAACAAGATGAGGAACCGTGTGATCCATGCTACCGGGGGTCAAAGGACTGTAGGATATTTCAAGGGGCCCACACAGGTGAGCAAGATTAAATGAATTCAGGTCTCTTGGTGCTTCCATTAACAAAAATGGTGCATGCAAACCAAGGGAGTATTCTTTCTCCAACAGCAGATAACCAGATACTTGTCATAAGCTCTCATTAAGCCAACAGTCTTCTGCTGTCATTCCCAGTATTCAGAGGTACGTGGTCTCTGAACCTGGAAGTTCCATCTAACCCTCACAAATATAATACTGTTGAGGGACCTCACCTTAGTGGTGGAGCACATGGTTCACATGCAGAATGCCCCACTTTCAGCCTACACTTCAAGGATCTTGGGTTGCAGGTCTGGAAAGGAACTTTGAGGCCTTAGAGTGTGGCTGCTTATTGAGGTAGACCAAAGATCTGACTCGGTGTGCAGCAGCTTCATTACAGCTGTTGATGGACTATGAAGTTTGGTGGCCATTTCTGCCTGATTGTTTTACTGGGAGAATAGAGAAGATGAACCCTGCTTTGCTGGCCTGGCCTGGCCTGCTTGTTGGCTGTTTGACTTCTCCTCTCCCAGAATTCTCCTGACCATTTGAGCTAGCCACTGTGTGAAATGGATAGAAAGACTTCTCCCCTCCAATAGTACTAGAATTTGGGGTCATCTGGTGACACAGAGTGGCAGCAAAGTATGAACAGACAAGACTAACTGCAAAAGAAGAACAATTTCTCAATTCTACAGGGACCACAACAGTAAAAGTCCTTACTGTTTGTTTGTTTATTATCCCACCCTTCCTCCAATGAATGGGATGATTGTCGCACCTTTTATCCTCATAGCCCTCCTGTGAGGTAGCTTAGGCAGAGAGATTTTTAAAACCGATTTTTTTAAAAAAAACATTGGTTTAAAAAAAAATGAAAAGTGATCTCCAAATTCAGTAAGTAAAATAAAGAAACTGTGACTGGTCTGAGGGTCATCTGATGAAAATCAAGGATGAGCAGTGATTTGAACCTGTGTCTGACCAGTGCTAGTCCAAGTCTCTAACCACTATGCCACACCGACTCTTGTTTGGCATCTCAAGTCGAAGCTGTGCTTGGGAATAAATAGTAGAACTATCTCATATAGGGAGGGCTTTGCCGGAATGTCTATTTTTGATCATGCTGTAAGAGTGTGAGTTAAAGTGGTTTTTGTGTCTTCACTGGGAGGGAGAATTGGCTGAGATGCGTACTGGAAGGAGTGGTAGGGCCCTTGTGATCAGAGGCTATACTGGAGGCTGGCTGGAAAGGCTTTGTGTGCCAGATCCAGTGTCAAAGCTATAATTTGCCTGTCCTTGAAGGTTTTTTTCATATTTGTTGGAGAGGTGACAGCAACCTAGTATAAACTGATATGACTTTATGCTTACCCTGGCAGGAGATGGGTCTGAAAGAACCTTCGTGAGAGAAACCCCATATTATTTGGGCTGTGGAAGAAGCTTCAGTGCTACACCAGACCTTATCAAACACGAGAGCCAGCCTACAGCTGAGAAACCCCACAAATGCTCTCGCTGCTCCAAGAGCTTCATGAAAAGATCCAACCTTCGTACTCATGAGAGAATCCACACGGGAGAGAAACCGTTCCGCTGCTCCGAGTGCGGGAACAGCTTCAGTGACGGATCCAGCCTGATCAGGCACAAAAGGAAACACACGGGGGAGAAGCCCTACAGTTGCTTAGAGTGTGGGAAACGGTTCAACCAGAGCTCCAGCCTCATCAGGCATGAGAGAAGCCACACCGAGCAGCGGCCGTATAAATGCTTAGAATGTGGCAAAAGGTTCAACCAGAGCTCCACCCTGGTTCGACATGAAAGAATCCACCGAGAACAGAGACCGTACAAATGCTCAGACTGCGGCAAGAGGTTCATCCAGAGCTCCAGCCTCCTTGCACACGAGAGAATCCACTCGGGGGAGAAACCGTATCAGTGTACGTTGTGCGGAAAAGGCTTTGTTCAGAGATCAAACCTCCTTATTCACGAGATGAAACACACTGGTCTTAAACCATTTAAGTGTCCAGACTGTGGGAAAGGATTCAATCAGAATTCAAGCCTCGTCATACACAGGAGAATTCACACAGGTGAAAAACCATACAACTGTTCACATTGTGGGAGGCGTTTCAGTGACAAATCCAGCCTTAATAAACACGAGAGAGCCCACAGAGGAGACAAACCCTATAAGTGCTCCAGCTGTGGGAAAAGCTTTGTCCGGAGGTCGCATCTCCTGACACATGAAAGGATCCACACAGGAGTGAAGCCCTTTAAATGCTCGGACTGTGGGAAAAGCTTCAGCAGCCGATCACACCTTATCAGGCACGAGGGAACCCACACAGGGGAGAAACCTTTTGACTGCTCTTTTTGTGGGAAGAGTTTCAACAGGAAGTCTAATCTGACAAATCACGAGAGGACCCACACTGGAGAGAAGCCTTACAAATGCTCGGACTGTGGGAAAAGCTTCAGCGACAGGTCCAGCCTGATAAAGCACGAGAGAATCCACACGGGTGAGAAGCCCTACAGCTGCTCGGCTTGCGAGAAAAGCTTCAGCGACAAATCGAGCCTCATCCGGCATGAGAGAATCCATACAGAGGAGAAGCCGTATAAGTGCTCGGATTGCGGGAAAGGGTTCAACCAGAGCTCAAGCCTCATTGTTCATGAGAGAACCCACACGGGAGAGAAACCATTTAAATGCTCTGATTGTGGCAAAGGCTTCATTAGGAGGACAATTCTTAATAAGCACGAGAGAACTCACGTGGGAGAGAAACAATGAAGGCTGGAAGTGTAGAGAAATTTTGATGATGGCTGTTAGACATGCAGAACTCCTGCTGCAAGCTAGGAAGGCCCCAGTGCAGATTTTGCCTCTAGCGTGATCTCAGGTGGTTGCAGACAAGCTATTCTCTTGTAGCCTCCTATTGGCTGTGGCTTCACATATAGGCCACAGTCCAGCACAGAATTAGGTGTGCTTAAGTCCATTTATTTTAGTGGGCAAACTGGCTGCTTGAATTGGTGCTGGATTGAGCATTTTCCAAAATGGAGAAGATAGCCATCTAAGAGTAAATGTATGAAATTAGTCTGCTTGGCTTCCATCTTCTCAATGGTCTCAATAGTCAAGTGTAACTATATACTTTTTGGACCTGACTTTCCACCACTACCATGCATCCCTCACCCCACCATCCACTCCTGTAGTTCCAAGCTTTCCATAGAGCAAGAAATTCAAGACTGAAGAAGATTCTTTGGTTTGATACAGTTACGATGGTAGAAAGAGTTGATTGGGCATCTTAATAAATAGTCTTGTTTTTGTTGAGTTCATGAGAAGTCTGCAGTGACATTTTGAGTTACAAAACTTGGTGCCATTAGATGGAGTGTCATCCACTGGCTTACATGCCCTTTCAAAGAGTAGACAAATGTGTGGAGGGGATGTCTCTTGGTATGGATCGGCCATGATAGCTCCATAATATATACACGTTCAGAAACCTGTGCAGCAGATGCTGGCCCTCCTTAGGAGAAGGCTGCTATATTTGATGCTAGTTGGTATGATCCAGCAAGGCTGTTTTTATATTCTTATGTAGGATCAAGGCAGACATGTACTCTAAGGCCCAAGTCCTAACCAACTTTCCAAAGCTGGCATAGCAGTGCCACTGGATTGGCTGGCACTCATGTAGGCCTCCTCAAAGAAAGGGAATGCTTGTTCCCTTACCTGGGAGCTGCATTGCCCTTGTGTCGGTGCTGGAAAGTGGGTTAGGATTGCACCCTAAAGCATGCAGGCAGCAGCTTGATCATAAGAACATAATGAGAGCCCTCTGGATCAGGCCATAAGCCTATCCAGCCCATGCAGGATGCCAAAAGTAAGTGGCAAAGGAACTGAGCAGGAATTCCCCAGTTTCACCATCTGAAACCTATCGTCCCAGAAAGACAAAAACCCTTGACTTCCGACGGGCGGGCTTCCCTCAAATGAGGAGGCTGGTTAGAAGGAGGTTGAAAGGGAGGGTAAAAAGAGTCCAATCTCTCCAGAGTGCATGGAGGCTGCTTAAAACAACAGTAATAGAGGCCCAGCAGAGGTGTATACCGCAAAGAAAGAAGGGTTCCACTAAATCCAGGAGGGTGCCCGCATGGCTAACCAGCCAAGTTAGAGAGGCTGTGAAGGGCAAGGAAGCTTTCTTCCGTAAATGGAAGTCTTGCCCTAATGAGGAGAATAAAAAGGAACATAAACTGTGGCAAAAGAAATGTAAGAAGGTGATACTGGAGGCCAAGCGAGACTATGAGGAACGCATGGCCAGCAACATTAAGGGGAATAATAAAAGCTTCTTCAAATATGTTAGAAGCAGGAAACCCGCCAGAGAAGCGGTTGGCCCTCTGGATGGTGAGGGAGGGAAAGGGGAGATAAAAGGAGACTTAGAGATGGCAGAGAAATTAAATGAGTTCTTTGCATCTGTCTTCACGGCAGAAGACCTCGGGCAGATACCGCTGCTCGAACGGCCCCTCCTGACCGAGGAGTTAAGTCAGATAGAGGTTAAAAGAGAAGATGTTTCAGACCTCATTGATAAATTAAAGATCAATAAGTCACCGGGCCCTGATGGCATCCACCCAAGGGTTATTAAGGAATTGAAGAATGAAGTTGCAGATCTCTTGACTAAGGTATGCAACTTGTCCCTCAAAACGGCCATGGTGCCAGAAGATTGGAGGATAGCAAATGTCACGCCTATTTTTAAAAAGGGAAAGAGGGGGGACCCGGGAAACTATAGGCCGGTCAGCCTAACATCCATACCGGGTAAGATGGTGGAATGCCTCATCAAAGATAGGATCTCAAAACACATAGACGAACAGGCCTTGCTGAGGGAGAGTCAGCATGGCTTCTGTAAGGGTAAGTCTTGCCTCATGAACCTTATAGAATTCTTTGAAAAGGTCAACAGGCATGTGGATGCGGGAGAACCCGTGGACATTATATATCTGGACTTTCAGAAGGCATTTGACACGGTCCCTCACCAAAGGCTACTGAAAAAACTCCACAGTCAGGGAATTAGAGGACAGGTCCTCTCGTGGATTGAGAACTGGTTGGAGGCCAGGAAGCAGAGAGTGGGTGTCAATGGGCAATTTTCACAATGGAGAGAGGTGAAAAGCGGTGTGCCCCAAGGATCTGTCCTGGGACCGGTGCTTTTCAACCTCTTCATAAATGACCTGGAGACAGGGTTGAGCCGTGAAGTGGCTAAGTTTGCAGACGACACCAAACTCTTCCGAGTGGTGAAGACCAGAAGTGATTGTGAGGAGCTCCAGAAGGATCTCTCCAGACTGGCAGAATGGGCAGCAAAATGGCAGATGCGCTTCAATGTCAGTAAGTGTAAAGTCATGCACATTGGGGCAAAACTTTAGATATAGGCTGATGGGTTCTGAGCTGTCTGTGACAGATCAGGAGAGAGATCTTGGAGTGGTGGTGGACAGCTCGATGAAAGTGTTGACCCAATGTGCGGCGGCAGTGAAGAAGGCCAATTCTATGCTTGGGATCATTAGAAAAGGTATTGAGAACAAAACGGCTAATATTATAATGCCGTTGTACAAATCTATGGTAAGGCCACACCTGGAGTATTGTGTCCAGTTCTGGTCGCCACATCTCAAAAAGGATATAGTGGAAATGGAAAAGGTGCAAAAGAGAGCAACTAAGATGATTACTGGGCTGGGGCATGTTCCTTATGAGGAAAGGCTACGGCGTTTGGGTCTCTTCAGCCTAGAAAAGAGGCGCCTGAGGGGGGACATGACTGAGACATACAAAATTATGCATGGGAAGGATAAAGTGGATAGGGAGATGCTCTTTACACTCTCACATAACACCAGAACCAGGGGACATCCGCTAAAATTGAGTGTTGGGAGAGTTGGAACACACAAAAGAAAATATTTCTTTACTCAGCGTGTGGTCGGTCTGTGGAACTCCTTGCCACAGGATATGGTGATGGCATCTGGCCTGGACGCCTTTATAAGGAGATTGGACAAGTTTCTGGAGGAAAAATCCATTATGGGTTACAAGCCATGATGTGTAGGTGCAACCTCCTGATTTTAGAGATGGGCTATGTCAGAATGCCAGATGCAAGGGAGGGCACCAGGATGCAGGTCTCTTGTTATCTGGTGTGCTCCCTGGGGCATTTGGTGGGCCGCTGTGAGATACAGGAAGCTGGACTAGATGGGCCTATGGCCTGATCCAGTGGGGCTGTTCTTATGTTCTTATAGTAGCCCCACAATGGGGCTGCTAACCCCTGCTAACTGAGTAAGAGGCACTTTTTCAAGTGGGTGCTCCTCTTTTATTTAGCGGGGGAGAGTTACTGGCCCTCCTCACCCCAGCAGTGTCTTTTCTAGCTGCCTGCTGGTGTTCTTTTGCATCTTGTAGATTGTGAGCCCTTTGGGGACAGGGTGCCATTAGTTATTTGATTTTTCTCTGTAAACCGCTTTGTGAACTTTTTGCTGAAAAGCGGTATATAAATACTGTTATTAATAATAATAATAATAATAATAATAATAATAATAATAATAATACTCAATTCACCGCCAACCCAAAGGTTTTATTTGGCTTGTGTTAATTGGTTTCTTTGTTTTATGGTTAAAAATTAAAAAAAAGAAAAAGAAATGAACACCTTCATCAGAGCCATTGTGCTTGCAGTACCAAAGCTTCACCAGCTATCTTTGCGTGCCCAGTGCATGGGAAGTCACAAGAACAAATCAGGTTTTTCCTTTCGCTTCTCCTCACTCAGCAGGTCAGCTGCCATTCCTGACATTCTGCCACTTCTCTTGGGTAGCTTGATACTGAAAGGTTCATTGAAACCACATGAAGGAGAGGTGGCTCTGAGCATCACAATGATGTACTTCCTGCTTGATGATGTCACTTTCTGCCATGACCTCACTTCCGGATTGATGAAATTGTTTCTGGGGGATCCCAGACAGATAGTCATTCTCAAAAATAGATCCCGGGCTAAAATGTTTGAGAACCACTGTAAGGAGATCTGTCTGATATTTAGGGCACAATCCTATGCATGTCTGCTCAGAAGTAAGTCCTATTTTGTTCAATGGGGCTTACTCTCAGAAAAGTGTGGTTAGGATTGCAGCCTTATAGCCCAATCCTATCCACACTTTCCTGGGAGTCAGCCCCACTGACTGTAATAGGATTGGGCTGTTAGGCTGCAATCCTAACCACGCTTTCCTGAGAGTAAACCCCATGGAACAAAATAGGGCTTACTTCTGAGTAGACCTGGTTAGGATTGTGCCCATAGTCTCGCAAAGGTGTGTGTGTGTGTGTGGGGGGGGGGGGGTGTTATGTGATCCCACCTCAGAGAAAGCGATCGGAGGCCAGGCAGAAAAGAAACAGTGAAGGATTTTATGGTTCCTTGGACCTGGTTGCCACCTTCTTTTCTGGCCTTACTCTTGTGCCCTTTCCTGGCAGGCAGAAATTCAACAGGGCTAGAATTTCTCAGCATGATCAAACAATGATCTGAAAAGATCACTCCCCCCCTTATAGATTTCATTGAGGACCCTGAAGTCTCAGCCCCCTTGCTCCAGGAGTCAGGGAAACGGGCAGGGCTGGAGGAGAGGGATGCTCCGGGCTGCTGCAGCAGGGCAGGCGCGAAAGGGTTAACTGATGGGCGACAGCGCGGGGCGGGGATGCTGGGCGGAGAGGCGAGCGCCGGAGGAAGGACAGGGAGGCAGCAGGAAGAGGAGAGCGCAGGTGGGCTCGGGGGCTCCAGTGCCGGGGAAGGGACGGCAGCTGGGACCAGCCCTGGATTCCGTTCCGCAGCTCAGCCCCCGCCTGGCTCTGGGCGCCCAGTGCCGGGGGTGGGAGGCTGCAGGCGGGGACCCCGCAGGAGGCTCAGCGCCAGCACGATCGGGGCTGAAAGGGATCCAGTGGAAGCTCTGTGTGATGCATAGCCTTGCAAAGGGGGGGAGGGGGTAAGTGGCCCCCACCTTAGAGAAAGCAGGGGAAGCTAGGCAGAAAAGAAACCCCAGAGGATTTTGCAGTGCCCAGGTCGTCCTGACTGTATCCAAGAGCAGGAGTTTAAGTCTGGTTGAGAATTCACTTTCCCCAACCAGGTTGCCACCTTCTCTGGCCTGACTCTTGTGCCCTTTCCCGGCAGGCAGAAATTCAACAGGCCTGCACTGCCCCAGCATGGTAAAACACTGATCTGAAAGGGTCACTTCTCCCCCTCCCTTAAAAGTTCCATTGAGATTTCTGTCAAAAAATACAGGTACCTTTTCTGCCCTTTGTGTTCCACTGTGTCTGTGTCTGGCTCAGGAGGAAACCCCCCTTTCAGCTCAGGGATACCTCCAGGGAAAGGCCTTGGATTGCTGGCAGCCTCTGACATTTGCATCGCTTTTGTCACCAGGTGAAACTCATCAAGCCTGATCCACTCTTTTGGGAGTGTAATAAGAGGCAGGCAGTCATTGCACCATCCCCTTCTCAATACTTCTAGGAAGATCAGGGTTTGAGAGCAGAGCTGTTGCCTAAATCAAAGGTTCCAAAGCAGAAGGCCATCCTAAGGTCTCCATTTTGCAGGACTGGAGCCAGGAGCAAAGCCATGAATGAGCAAACAAGTGGAGGTCCTGAAGGAGAAGGGAGATCAGGAGAGGCAGGAAGAGCCCCAGGCAGAGATCAGCCTGAATCTGTGATGGAGCCACAAGAGGACCCAGGCAGGGGGATGCAGCAGCGTTGGGAGACCCAATGGCAGCAGTTCTTCCAGACCTCAAAGGCTCCTCACCCTGCATGGGGGAAAACCCAGCTGTCAGAGGCCACACCCTGGGAGGACGCAAAGGCCTTTCTGGCCTCCTTTGAGCAAGTGGCTGCAGCCTGTCAGTGGCCCAGAGGAGAGTGGGTGGCTTGGCTCCTGCCTGCCCTGAGTGGGCAAGCCCAAGAGGCCTTCAGCCTCCTGGAAGCCAGAGACAAGGAGGACTATGGGAAAGTGAAGGCCGCCATTCTGAGAGACGAAGCCCTGAGAAGGGATGTGCAGCGTCAGCACTTCCGGCAGTTCTTCTGCTCAGAGCTGGAAGACCCGCGAAGGCTATACATCCAAGTCCAGGAGCTTTGCTGCCAATGGCTGAAGCCAGAGAGGCACACAAAGGAGCAGATCCTGGAGCTGCTGGTCCTGGAGCAGTTCCTGGCCAGCCTGCCGGTGGGCATCCAGAGATGGGTCCAGGCAGGAGGTCCAGATAGCTGTGCCCAGGCTGTGGCCCTACTGGAGGATTTCCTGATGAGCAGGAGAGAGGCTGAGGCAGAGACGTGGCAGGTGAGGTCTTAGTATTTAATTCCAAGATTGCTAACCAGACACAGGATGTGGGGTGTGTTTTTGGAACCACCTGCTAGACTTCAGCTAAAACTGGAGAAAAGTAATTGCAGGTAGGAAAGGCCAAACCTGAACCAACAATCCTTCACCCATTGAAAATCATTCTGAGTAAAAACTGCCAAATGATGTTCAGGCATCCTGCAGGAAAGTCTACAAGGCTTGCACCCATTCAGAATAGCCATCTTTGTACCACTACAATTATTTCATGTTGCTTGAACACATTTAAATGTATTGAAATGTTTGCATTTGATACAAAACGTGTATCTTTGCCTGTGTCTTTTAGCACGTGGTAGAAAATCCCCAGCAATAATAATAATAATAATAATAATAATAATAATAATAATAATAATAATAATAATAATAAAGGTATTTATATATCACCTTTCTTGGTCTTCAGATTTCTCCTCAGACTTTATTCAAGGCGTTTTACATAGGCAGGCTATTTAAATCCCCGTAGGGATTTTTACAATTGAAAGAAGGTTCTGTCTTTCAAGAACCACAACATTTCAGATGTTTCTTTCTGATCTGGTTTCACATTCTGGCCTCCATCCTCCCACGCTCAGAGCAGATGGAATAGCTCAGCTCAGCTTGTCAGCTGCTTCAAGGTCACACGGTGCCGGCGGCCTCGAACTGGCGACCTGCAGATGTTATCTTCAGGCAAATGGAGGCTCTACCCTCTAGACCAGACCTCCTGCCCCAGACATAGTTAGAGAGCATTGAACCTGCCATGTCAGACTTCACAGCCCAGGAGTTGTGGTGGGGAGACGCACTTGGCCACCTTACTTGATCCTCTCAGCTACGTAGTTTCCTCAGCTGCTTGAGGCCTATTTCTGAGAGTTGTGGTTTCTCAGAAATACATCTGGAATTAGACAGCAAAAGGGATAGGAAGTAAGGGAGCAGGGTGTATCTCTTTTTCCTACTCTGTTTTCTGAGTGAGGATCTCTTCACTGCTCCAGGAACCATTGCAGGAGTGGGCTGTGGGTCTCCTTGATGCAAAGGAGGAACCCTTGGACCTGCTGCAGGGGACGATCTTCAAAGAACATGCAGAGATATTGAGTGACCCCAAGCAGAACGTAGAAGAGGAAGCCTCTTCGCCAGGTAAAGATTCAGTGTGTGACCCTAAGTATGGCCATGATCAGAGTCACAAAATGTAAAGTGGGGGAAACAGTTTAGCAGTCATGTGGAAGAGGGAGTGGGCAGGTTTCTGCCCTAGTACAGTCCTTCTACTCATCCTCCGCTTGCCAGGATCAGTGACTGTGGTTGTGGCAGAGAGAATTTTAGCTTTCCTTGCCCCTGGGATGACAGAGTCGCTGAACCCAACTCCTGCTTATACACAGCTGTCCAAGGGACTGGAATCTGCCCTGCTTTGCCTCTGGCTGTCTCCAAGGATGAACAAGTGAACTCCTCAGTAAAATGTCCCTTCTGTCCCTCACAGGCCTTGGAATTGCACATCCAACAACATTGATTCCCCCAGAAGATCAGGACAAGGGTGAAGATGAACTGAGCCAGACTCTTGGCATCCAAGTGGAGAAGGTTGGTTTGTGCAGGGCCTGGGCTGACACACTGTGGCAGCCAATGTTCTTTTGCTGGAGGTAACCAGGGTTGTGGATCATGGAGCCAACTGAGGGGTTAGCTTCAGGTAAAAGAGTGGTGGGTGGCACCCACCTCCCTCCATACACTTGCCTTTGCTGCCTCCTGTGCCTTTTCCACTCCATTGCCCTCTTCTTTTTCCAATTGAGGGTATGGGAGGGGTAGAATGTGTCACATGGCCAGTATTGAAAGGACAGCATTTGCCACACACCCTCAGAGGCCTGGAGGTCTTTGGCAGGCCTTTGGGGGAGCTTTGATTTTCTGGACTCTGCCCCTGGGAAATCTTTGTCTCTTCAAGGAGATGCTTTTTGATGTCAGAGCACTCCCAGAGTTCCATTCTTTGCTATGTTGTATGTTGCATCTGTAAGGGTCTGTTGGATCTTGTTTCTGGTCAACACATACACAGGTGTCAGTATGCGCCTGTCGACATTTAAAGCATCATCTGATGCACAGAGTCCCATTCTGAACTCTCAGTAAGACACTGGAATTATGTCAGAATGCAAGGGAGGGCACCAGGATGAGGTCTCTTCTTATCTGGTGTGCTCCCTGGGGCATTTGGTGGGCCGCTGTGATACAGGAAGCCTATGGCCTGATCCAGTGGGGCTGTTCTTATGTTCTTATAACAGGGATGTCAAACATAAGGCCTAGGGGCCAGATGTGGCCCGCAGAAGCTTTTTATACGGCCCTCAGGCTTTCAGCTGCTGAGTAGTGCTGAGGTGTTACTGCTGAAAGGGCAGCCCTCATGAAAATTGGGCTCTCCCATATCTTGCAATATGATCAAGATTCATATATTTTCTCTTTTGTTATTTGCAGCTAATGAGTTCCTAAGTGAGAAAAAAGTGTTTATTTTTGGTTATGACCTGTTTAATGACATTACTTCTTGCCTAATGACATCACTTCTGGCCCTCAGCAGGCATCATGAATGCTATGTGGCCCTCCGTATGAAATGAGTTTGACACCCCTGCCCTATAAGATACTGACTTTGTTTGTTCTTTGCTTTAAAACCCATGTGCAGGGCTGGCCACTGGAGAACAAATTGCTACAGCAGGCAGTGGCAGGATCTCAGCAATGCATGGAAGGCAGGGCGAGGAGGAGACTTGGGCAAGTAAATTGTGGGGTCAGAAGAGGTGTCTTCCTGATATGCCACCATCTGGGACTCACTTTTCTAAGCATGGATTCCATGGGCCTGCCCCTAAATGACATAACCATGTGGATGGAGTCTAATCCAAAGTGCTAAGCCACATCTGTGTGGTTGGGTCGCCAACATGGCTGAGTGAGCAAGGAAATCCACCATGATGCCCAGTGTACATAAAATTGCAACACCTATTCATTGGGCCACTTCACCCAAGGAAGTGTATGTCTGCTAGGGCATGCCGAACTCTTTCCCTTGCTTTTGCAGCTGTCCCCTTTGGAAATGTCAGGAGTACAGAATGCAGGGATCCCTAACTTTTCTATACCCCAACCCACTATCCCAACCTCAGAATGGCCAGTGGCATATCTAGGGAAAATAGTGCCCATGGCAAGCACTGAAATTGTGTCCCTGTCCAAACATAGGAGATCATGGGGTGGGAATCCAGCCATGTCCATCCCACCAAGTGAATTTATTTAGCAGGCTACATGGAGGAGATGGGGAAGAAGCCATAGTTAGTTTATAACTAAATTTAGTTTATGCAATAATCTGCAGATGCTAAGTGCCCCTGAAAAAAGAAATGAAAAATAGCGTTCTGTACCTGTGGTTGACCTGCTGCAGCTCCATGTGACTATGGCCATTCCTGGAAGCTCCTTCCTGCATGGAAGAAGTTCCAGTCACACGGAGTCCCACAAAGTCCCAACCCCTTCCTTAACCAAATGACCATGATTGGGCCTCTGGCTTGCAACATTTCCCAAACAAAAATCTCACAGGTGCCTCCGCGCCTCAGAATGCATCTACTCACCCCTGGCTACAGGTGTTGCATTCCCCAGTGGTGGTAAGAGGTGGCTTTCCGAAAAAACTGTCCCCACTTCTGATTGATTTTTCTTCTTCTGTGTGTTAGTGTCAACCACTTTTATGTACCAGGAGGGCAAAGATCACTGTTTTAGGGTAACTGAGGGCCCAGTCCTATCCAATTTTCCAGTGCTAGTGCAGCTGTGCTGGTGGGCCGTACGTGGCTTCTTTTGGTGGGGAGTCAGTCATAGAAGCCTCCTCAAGGTAAGGGAACATTTGTTCCCTTATGTCAGGGCTGCATTGCAGCTGCACCAGTGCTGGAAAGTTGGATAGGATTGGACCCTGAGGCACTGGAACTGTTTGTATGTTATTCTCCCCACTGTAATTAAAAATGAAAATTTGTCACACTTTTATGGAAAGGAACTAGACTTTGGAATCCACTTCGGTTACCTGTAATCAATTGTGGAACATACTGTTGCACAAATGCAACAATAGTAGGAACAGGAGTCAAATTCAGAACGTTGGAAATGACCTTCTAATGTCTCCCAGAGGCCTGTGAAAGGATGGCTGCAACCTCCAAAATGGAAGCAAATGCAGCCTAGATTTTGACCTGTACTGCACACCCTGGTCCCCGCAATGCATATTTCAGGTTTCAGGACCCACTTTGGATATAAGTAGCTGGCAGGAATGGATATATGAGTGGGACAAGAAAGAGTTTAGCCACCTCCTCCAGCTTACCACTGTCATGAATAAGTACATGTTAGGCCTAGGTTGGCAGTAGAAGCCTGAACCGAACTAAGCCAGGTAACTGAGAAGTTGCTAGCAGTTCCTAGTGCAAGAATGTGAGTAAATAAACAAAAGGATTGTTGTCTCTCCTTTGCTGGCCAGAAAGGACAGATAACAAGAATTACAACCCATTAGAATATTTAGCACCTTAGTAGACAGAGAGGTGCCTGATCAAGCGTGATAGAGTGCACCTATGGATCTCCAGTTAGGAGGGGTGATAACTAGAAAGAGTTAGCAACAAGGCCAATTTGAGAAGGTTCTGTTCCTCTAAGGGTCTGATTGGACAGTCTAAATAAGTATGAAGTCACCTCAGTACTATTAGCATAAGAAGTATAATAATGAGTGCCCAAGGGGTGTGAGTGTTCCTTCTTGGACAGAGTTTTGGGTGCAACATCCTGTACGCTTTGGAGTTCCATTGTCCAACATGGGCACCTGGCCTCATAGGTAGCTCTGGAGCTAAAAGAGTAACTGACCCAGGTAGGAGATAGCCAGCTAGCTTTATTATTTTATTGCTGATATGTTTCCTAGATGTTTATGCCTCTAGCATTTGCTGCCTTACTGTAAGCTTATTCAACCTATTGTACTTAATAAACTAAAATATCTTTTACTAAGCTGTCTCATTGTCTGTTGCGGACAAAGGTTCAGAATCCTGCCTAGCCGTTCAGCAAGCTACTAAGTGCTCATTGAGGTCTAGTAACTTGAGGACTGAAGCTTTAATTGGAGAAAGCGCTCAGTGCCTGCAAGGGATAGAATTAAGCCTAGATGGTCTCGGTATCCCTGGACTGAGGCACTGGCACATAAAGGGTGGTGGCAGTACTACTGAGCAGAGGGGCCTTGAGGGCTTTAGGGTTTGAGAACCAAGAACTCTGAGCACCCCAAACTCCCCTGAGTTTGCAACAACCACCTTGGTAGGAAACCATGTGTCCTGTCTCCCATCCACTTACAAATCTTGAGAAGCAGTCTAGATTCTCATACACAGGTCCCCATTTAGTTTTTCAAGTGTGACCACAAAATGTGTGTTGGCATCCTTCAGTCTTGGAAAGCTATGGTATCACGTTCTGGAACAGAGTGTCCTCTCCAGTGCGTGAAGCCTGGGTAAAGTAGATATGGAAGATAGACTGTTTCCCATGCAGTAAATCCCCCCGCTCCACGTCGCTGAAATGGTCCAATGGAAAGGCAGAGGCCAATACAGTTGGTTCCAGCGGCACCGCAGGAGTTGCCAGAACGTGACTGTGTTCAACCATGAACTGCCTCAGGGACACTGGCTCTGGATTTTGCCTCAAGGTTGACTGCTGAAGCCTTTTCCATAACTGGATGTAGCCACAAGGCAGTGGAGGTTTGGGATCAGAGTTTTCCTTCTCTCTGATGAGCTGCCTTCCCAGGCTGATGAGTCCCATCTACCTGGTGGCTGTTTAGTCGCCTCTTATGACAAGTACAGCCAAACTGAGGGCCTATTCTTATCACCAGCCCTCAGGTGTAATGTACCACAAAATGTACAACACACATAATCTCCAGCATACAAATGCATACATACGGTGGCTAGCTCACTTGTGATTAATTCGTTGCACACCTTGGTTAAATCATTGGAGTATCGGTTTATGAAAGTAGAGTCTATCTTAAATCTTTTGGATTGTGGAGTTGAAAGGGCATGATTTCATACCTGTGAATTCACCTCATTCCTTGTGCAGCACAGTTGGTGAAGGCTAGAATGTTTTTCCTATGTCCTGCAGGTGATAAACCCGAGGAAGACGGGTGCCCCTTTTCACGTGATTGAACAGACACCAAACCAGTCTAGCCAACGGACCACGTTCTGGACAGTTCTGCAGGAGGATGGTGAAAATGTGGATTCCCCCGGTAAGGACCTGCTCTGGTTCCAGTAAATTCTATAAAAAAAATTGCACATCTTTTTTATTATTTGAGATACACACATTTAGTTCAAAAGAGAATCTGTGTACATACCATGAATGACAGAAATACTGTATGTTTTTAGAATACTGTATGTGTTGAAAAGACTTTGTTGAGAAGAAGAGAGTCCCCTGGACTGCAAGGAAATCAAATCAGTCAATACTACAAGAAATCAACCCTGACTGTTCAGTGGAAGGACAGATGCATAGCTGAAATACTTTGGTCATCTCATGAGAAGGGAGGATTCCTTAGAAAAGACCCTGATGCTGGGAAAAATTGAAGGCAAAAGGAGAAGGGGGAGGCAGATGATGAGATGGTTAGACAGTGTCATGGAGGCAATGAACATGAATTTGGACACACGCTGGAAGTTAGTGGTAGACAGGGAGGCCTGGAGCGCTGCGGTCCAGGAGGTCACAAAGAGTCGGATATGGCTTAACGACTGAACAACAACAAATTGTGCAAGCAGGTCTGAGATGAGAATGTGAACTGATGGAAAACACCATGGGCTCTGTAAGGAGGTGAAAGGAATGATAAAATAATACATACTGCTTCGGGGGGAAGAAGCATTGGAGAAGCTTGTTTCCTAAGGGAAAGTTTTTTCAGGAGAAATTGACTTGGGGCCCAGTTCTATCCAACATTCTAGTGCCAATAGAGCCCCAAGGTAAGGGAACATACACTCCCTTTTCTTTAGGAGGTTTTTGTGACAGCCCTCCAGTGACTCCCCCCCCCCCCATGGGATGACTGCATCAGTGCTGGATAGGATTGGACCCTTAGGGCCCAATCCAGAACAGTGTGTGCTGGCTTACTACCAGTGCTTATTGTTGCAAACGTGCCGAAAGGCATGTTTGCAGGCCCTAGTACTGTTGGGCAGATGCCAAAGATCCACCACTCGGCAGTCGCAGGGACCGTCAAGCAATGGAGAGGTAAGTGGGGGTGCGAGGGGAGGCAGAGAGGAAGTGTTGCGGGGAGGTGGACAGAGGGTGGGGAGGAGGTGTTATTGGGAGGGGGGAGGGGGGAGAGGGTAGGGAGGAGGCATGTCAGGGAGAAGGGGGGGAGAGAGGCTCACCGCCCGACACAGAGGCTCTTGATTCTCCGCCGATCTTTGACAAAAGTCCCCTTCTCCAGAGGAGCCGTCGCTGGCTACCCAAAGCGTGCAGGATGCAGCAGCAGCCATTTTCAGCGTCATTGCAGTCTCCGCCCCGGGTAGCTTAGGTGTTAATTAGTTTGTTAGTTCACATTAGTCTATTAGTATCTGTTAGTCTATTAGTTCACATTCACAGCCAAAATTAGTGTTAATATGATGTCAATCCATCCATTGTACCATTTCTTTCATTTACATCAGGTTGATTTACTGTCAGTAGAAAAAAGAATGTCAAACACAAAGAAAAGGATCCATGAATGAGTTTTGTATTGAAATGTAAGAGAAATAAATTTTTCTTGTTTCTTTCTCTGTCCAAAAGAGGGATCTTTGGCCCCCCAACATGGCCTGGTCCCCCAACCAGTGAAAAAGGAAGGGACATTTCTCCCGGATCCTGTGGAAAGTCAGAAACTCCCAATCCAAGATTCAGGTAAAGAGTTGCAAGAACCACGAAAGAGCTTCTCTCAGAGATCAAATTTATTAAGACGTCAGGTGGTCCACACAGGGAAGAAACCACACCAATGTCCTGAGTGTGGAAAAAGCTTCTTTCGGAGATCACATTTGGTATCCCATCAGCTGATCCACACAGGAAAGAAACCACACCGGTGTCCTGAGTGTGGAAAAAATTTCTCTCGGAGATCAAGTTTGTTAAGACATCAGCAAGTTCATACTGGAGAGAAACCTCACAAGTGTCCCGATTGTGGGAAAAGCTTCTCTTGGGTATCAAGTTTGGTATCCCATCAGATGATTCACACAGGAACGAAACCACACCAATGTCCTCAGTGTGAAAAAAAATTCTTTCGGAGATCAGACTTGTTAACACACCAGAACATTCATACTGGGGAGAAGCCTTACAAATGCCTCAAGTGTGAAAAAAGCTTCTTTCGGAAACCAAGTTTATCAAGCCATCAGAACACTCATACTAGAGAGAAACTTCACAAATGCCCTGAATGTGAAAAAAAATTCTCTTTTAGGTCAGCTTTATTAAGACATCAGAAACTTCATACTGGAGTGAAACCTCACAAATGCCCCGATTGTGGAAGAGGCTTTTTAAGGCGATCACGCTTATTATCCCATCAGAAAATGCATACTGAGATAAACCTTACAGGTGCAGGGTAACCAGTTGTCCTCTTTTTCCAGTATGTGTCCTCTTTTTTTTTTTTTAGCCTTGTGGCCTGGAAAAGAACTTAAATGTCCTCCATTTCCCTGTGAGCAGGCCCCTGCAGGCAATGCACAGCCTTTTTGTAATATAGAATTAAATTTAATTATAAGTACTATAGTGCAGGGGTGTCCAAAGTTTTTGGCAGGAGGGCCGCATCATCTCTCTGACACTGCGTTGGGGGCTGGGGGAAAAAAAGAATTTACACTTAAAATTTGAATAAATTTACATAAATGAATATATTAAAGATGAACTTATATGAATGAATGAAGGTCTTGCAATAGCTCAAGGCCTATAAAAGGCCTTGCACAAAGCAAGGCTGGCCTTTCCTTTGCTGCCGCTACTGCATCACAGATGTGAAACAGCAAGCAGTGGAGGGAGCCCACATCCCACAGCTCATGCAAGACGTCAAACAGTTGCTCTCACGCTGAGAGCAGTTGCATCGGGCCAGTGTGGGCTCCAACAAATCTCCGGAGGGCCAGAGGCTCATTGGAGACTGGGGGCTCCCTGAGGGCCGCATTGAGAGGCCTCAAGGGCCGGGATTTGGGCACCCCTGCTATAGTGTTTAACTACATGAAATCAATATACAAGTGTTTTTAACTTTTATTTTGTCATGTCCTACATTTTTTTTAGATGTTCTACATTTTGGGGGTGCCTTGTTCTCTTTTGTGGTTATGACATCTGGTCACCCTGTGCGAGTGTCCTATGTGTGGGAAAAACTTAAATGAGAAATGAACACTGAATAACCACCAGATAATGTCCTACTTGGGTTATCGGTTAATAAACTGAAGGCCCAATGTTTTCTTGAACAGATCATTTCAGTAGTTATTTTGCCTTGTTCGTAACAACTTGGTTGGCTTATGCTGCAGTCGTTTAAGCAGAGTTACAGGGAAGGAGTTTGAACTTTGATGACCTCACTGCTACATAACTATAGTCATACCTTGGGATCTGTGGGGGTTCCGTTCCCAGAATCCCTGCAGAGATCCTCAAACCCATGGAAAATGAAAGCCGTGGGTCAGGTGCCCTGTTGCCATCCCATCATGGCCAGAGCTGTGCTGAAAAAGCTTTTCTCACAGATCAAATTTGTTAACCCAGCAGATGATCAATGTGGGAAAGTGTCCATAAGCCCATCAACTGACAACAGGACTCCTTGGACGTGTGCCAGCTCTTTAGGTTGTGCAAGCTGGAGTAAGCAAAGGTGGCTGGCACTGGAAGTAACTCACATCCATTGGTGGCGCTGGAGGCAACTCACATCCACTGGTGGGCCTTCTTAGCTCTGCCTTTGTGCATGGGGCCTCTGCATCGTCTCTGCCTTTGCGACAGCCAGGAAGTCTGTTCCACTGTGGAAAGCAACAAAAGGATTCGGCTGTGTCTATAAGGGTAGAGTTTGGGTCAGAAGGTTATACTTATTAAACATAGGAGCACGCAGGACAAAAACTAAAAGATCTGATACTTGCAATGATTTTTCCTGAAATGCCACATTGACCTAAGGATGCCTTTAAGCAAAGTCCGCCACACTGCCCTCTGAGCTCTCCTATTGCTCTGCAGGGCTTTCTGCTGCCTCTCCCACCCTGTTTAGAGAGCAGGGAAGCTCTGAGAGCAAGTTGTGGAGGAGGCTCTGGGGTGACTTTGGATAAGCTGCTATGTGCAGACTCCTGATGCTCTTGCTATAAGGCACAAGTGGGTCATGTGAGGTTGTGACTTTGCCCTTTTTTGGCTTCTGCTCATTTCTTGGAACCAGACCAGGGTGACCAGATACAAGGGAGGACAGAGTGCTTATACCTTTAACCATTGTATAGAAGAGGGGATTCTGGCAAGTGCAGCTTTTTAAACCCTTCCATGTTGAGCTGAACCTTCCAAAATTCCCTCTCCTATACAATAGTTAAAGATCTCTGCACTCTGTCCTCCTGCAGAACCTCCACTTAGGACTGCCAGCTGGAAGGTAAAGAGGGAGGCTGAGGTCCCTGAACCAGCTGCCACAGAGTCTTCTCACTCCATCCTGTGGGTCAGTGCAGCTGCTCCATGAACAGAGTAACCAGATACCATGGAGGACAGAGTGCTTATACTGTACCTTTAATGATAGTATAGAAGAGGGAATTTTGGAAGGTTTAGACTTCAGCCACTGGCAGCAAAGCTCCTGGATAGAGAGGCTGCAGCCAAGGGGATTCTTAGGCTCCAGCACTTCCTGCTTTTTCTAAGGAGGTGTGGTTCACCTTGCTTTCTGTTGGCCCTTCCTTCTTTCTTTCTCTGCCCTTCACCCTACACATACCCCTATCTGTCTCTTTTCCAAAATTGTTAAGCATGGCAACCTTTGCCCCTTTCTGTAGTGCTTCTTAATTGTGCAAACAGGTCTGAGATGAAGATGTCATAAAGACACCAGGAACTCTGTAAAGCAGGAGAAAGAAATGAAATTATATACAGGTGGAACTTTGGTTTCCACAGAGTTGGTATCCACTGATTTGACTCGCCACTGATACAGGGGTCCACCTTTTAAAAACCTTGTAACAAAGGAAAAAAAGTACCAAAATCCAACCTTCCTGCTGTTAAGCCTCCCTGATTGCAAGCTTCTTGGGGTCAAGCTATTTCTGCCCAAAGTTGCATATATGCAACAGGGATCAAATGTGTGCACGTGTGGGCTGGGCAGAAATGGGTTAAAGATAAAGACCCACTTTGGGGTTTCTTGCTTCTCCATTGTCACCCCATTGGTATAGATGCTCTACCACATTCAACCACTAGCTGGGGTGAACAGTGGAATGAAATGGGGTGGAAGTTTTACCCCATCCAGTGGCTGAATGCGGTGTAGTGTGTATACCAATGCCTTCTGGGGCAACAATGGAGGAGAAAGAAACCTGGAAGTGAAACTTTAAAGCTATTTTTCCACTGATGTGGTATTCACTGATCTTTTCTAATCTACTGGGGGTTCTGAAATAGAACCCCAGTGATAAAGAGGCACGATCTACAGTATATAGTTCTTAGGGGGGGAGAAGCATTGGTGAGAAGCATGTTTTGTAAGGGAAAATTTTTAGAAGAAATTGACTTGGTATCCAATCCTATTCAATTTTCCAGCCCTGAGGCAGTGTTCCCTTACCTTGAAGAAGTCTCCATGACTGCCCCCCCCCACTGGCATGGACACATGCCACATCACATCACATGCCCCCCACATCAGCACTGGACAGTTGTATCAAATTGGGCCCTTTGGCTATTAGTACAGGGTAATGAAAGCCATTTATGCTATATTAAGTTTAAAACAAATCATTAGAGCATATGTTTAAAGCCTAATAAAGCAGCTTAATGGGAAAATGTATGCTTAGAACTTAAAATCCACTGTTTCTGACTGAAGAAGAGGCCCAAACTGCAATCTGGCAGTTTTGGCTAAAAAGAGCAGAATGTCTCCTGGCAGAATGCCTAGCAAGAAGATAGCAGGAGAACAATGCACACTTTAAAAACAGAGAGGTTGCTAGAAGGCATCCAAGCTATCTTAAGCTGGAAATTCCCTTTTTGTATGGCAAACAAACAGAAAAGCAGTTTTACAGCATTATTCATTCAGGGTTCCTTTCTAAAACAAACAAAAACAACAACAGTGTTACGTATATTAAACACTGCGAGGGTTATTTAGACCAAAGTTTCATAGAAATGCCAAAGGATCACAATGTTTGCATGCTTGCCAAATAATTCTTCACTGCCTTAATAGTTATAGAGTATAACTGATACACATATATAAGGATGTAATAGCATTAAAATGAGTTTTAACTGTTTGAAAGTTTAATAATAGCATAAAATACACAGAAAAGTGAAAAAGCTATTTCCAGCTCTAATCATGAGTCTGTCTCACAGGGAAACTTTGGAATGTGGGAGCCTGTATCTCTGTAAGACCTTGAGGACTCGAAGTCTCGCATTGATACTTTTAGAATGTGAACAAGGGAGTAGCATCTCAGAGAGACTTGGCAGCAACATATGGGCAAAAGCAAGAGGAAAAAGTTGCTTTTCAAAGATAAAACTTTTGTCTTGGCACCAGAAGGCAGGAGTATTGAAATGTTATGAGGGAAAGTACACAGACTTGTAACATTTTGGTGAGGGACTTGCAACATTATGGGGACAGCTTATCTGTTGGCAGGTAGAAATAGAGTTTCTAACAAACAAAGATGCAAACACAGCTAAACAGAAACAGATAAGCAGGAACATTCTTGAGAAAGTCCACGAGAGCCTCAGTCTGGGCTATAACAGACAGAGGAAGCTGAAATTTGGTTAAAATTAAATAAGAAAAGAATTTTTAAAAGGAAATCCTTATTTACAATAAGAATTTAGTTTGTCTTGTATTAAATATAATAAATTACACCACTATACATCAAAGTAACAAGTCACATATGGGATCACAGCATGGAATAAAAAAAGCTCAGCTTAAACAAAGGTTGGCACAGAGCCCCAGGGTGTCTAGTTGAAAGAATGTTAGAGATAAACAGGATGTTAGAGGCCAACCAAGTTGAGGATGCCAAGAAATAAGTACAAAGGACATGCCAAAAGCCAGTTCTGAATAATAATTGAGGTTACAGTGCTCTCTACTGCTACTTGCAAACAAAGTTTTCTATATGTTTAAATGTATGGTATTGCCTTATTTGAAACCTGTAACTTGAAGCCAACCGATCAAATGTTTGTAAAGCTATCTCTAGCCAACCCAGAAAAAGCCCCATCTATGATGTCAAACTCCAACCAATGAAAGGTGCACAACTTCTCAAACAAAGGGGCCAAAATGAAATATAAGGGAGAGGTTCAGACTGGAAAAATTGCTCTCATTGCTTTCTTCACTTTGGACTAGAGTCCCTGAGAAGCCCGTTGCTGGCAATGAAATAAAGCTTGCAGACGATCACCACTCTTGCCTACTGAGTTTGCTTTTGAACCTTGCAACACCTTGCAACAGCTATCAGTTGACATTCATGGTCAGCATTACTGTATGTATGAAGTCAATCTGTCCAGTGAATCATTTTCTTTCATTTACATCTAATTCAGTGGTTCCCAAACTGTGGGTTGGGACATGCCAGTGAGTTGCCAGCCGATTTTTGGTGGGTCGTGAAACTGACAAGGTGTCAGCTGACAAGGAAAATGTATTGAGACCTATGGAAACCAGAATGGAGCAGCATGTGCACATTTACACATGAGTAAGCAAATGTATGTTGGTCCACTTCAAAAGGCTGGCTGAGTGGGATGCAGTGCCACTAAAATGGTCCCAATCGGATGACCGCAGGCCCTAACAAACTCTTGAGAAAGAAGTCCCTGCCCCCAGCTGACAAGGAAAATGTATTGAGCCCCATGGAAAGTGAAACTGAGTCACAGGTGCATGTTTACTCAGGAGCAGGCAAACGTGCCTTGGTCCACTATGAAGGGGATTGAAAGACTGCCAGAATGGTGCCAATCCAATGAACGTGGAGCTCAACAAATGCTCCTAAGACAGTCCCTCCACCCAAACCATAGTAAGGATAAAAACAGATACTTGAGCAGCTGGTCAAGAGAAACTTCTTTTTTAGACTCATAAAGCTAGGTGGGTCCCAACAGAGTGTCATTTTAAAAAGTAGATCCTGGCACTAAAAAGTTTGGGAACCACTAATCTAATTGATTTACTGTGAAGTAGGAAAAAGAATGTAAAACACAAAGGTAAGAATCCCTGAATGCTTTTTATCATGTAGGAGAAGTTTTTGTTTGTTTCTCACTCTTGTCCTCAAGAGGGGTCTTTGGGTCCCTGACTTGACCTTACCCCCCCATCCAGTGAAAAAGAAAGACACGTTCCTCCCAGCTCCTGTTCAAAGCCTGGCCAGCACTCAGGGAAGGAGTTGCAAAAACCAACAAAAATTTCATCTCCCACCTGTAAGATACCTCTTTATGGAAAATACTCCCAGCCATGTTACTTCACTCCCAGAAGTGCATTGCATAGATTTCCTTACAGCTGGTAGGAACAGATTCGGTTATGATGAAGGAGCCAAGAGCTTCTCCTCTTCAAGAGGTTTCCTCTTCTGCTATCTCTGCATTTCTGTGTATGTGAGGACACCTTGCAGAAGTTAGTGCTGGGATTGCAGTAGTAGGGAGTACATACTTCATGTCAAACTAACTTTGACAGCGGAAGTCCGCCCCTTTTTACCGGAAATCCTGCCCCCTAAGGGGGTTCAAGTGACCCCTCAAACAACTCGCCCCAAGACCGTCAACCACTAGGGAGGGATTTTGTGGCACCCCGACATTTGGTTTGGCGGGAAAAGGAGCCCTCCAATAAAGTGATGGAAAGGGGTTCATGTGACCCCTCAAACAACTTTCCCGTTCCCCTCGACCACTAGGAAAGGGTTTTGTAGCACCCCGACATTTGGTTTGGTGGGAAAAGGAGCCTGCCAACAAAGTGTTGGAAAGGAGTTCATGTGACCCCTCAAACAGCTCAACCCATCACTGTTGATCAATAGGAATGGGATTCGTAGTTCTCGGACCACCGCAGGGACCAATGGGGAATGGGAACAGGCCCGGGCATGCCCCCCCTGTATTTAAGGCCCTGGCCTTTGGGGGGAGGGAGAAAGCCGATCAGCCTGCTGCAGCCATGGCATCACCTCTGAAAAGCTCACCCGCTTCGCTTTCTGAGATGGAGACTCCCCAGTTGGACTGCGAGACCCCTGCTAGGGAATTGACCAAGATGGAGAGCCCCAAAGAAGAGAAGGAGAACGTGCCGCCTTCTGGGACCGAGACCCTTGTCAGACTGACTGATTCTCAAACCCTACCGTGAGCACCTATGAAGAAGCAGAAGCGCAAATGTGATGATGTTGATGATGAAACTTCAGACATGTTGCCGTTCCCATCTCTGAACCTGGTTTACCAGTTTGCAATGGAAGATGCACCCGTACCTCATGAAACTGATGCAGAGAATGAGCCGGTGGCAAAGGTAAATCTGTGCGCGTGAGTGCATGTGTGTACATGTGTGTGTCTGTGTTGAGTGATTTGTAAAAATAAAAAAAAAATCTTATTTGTGTTTTTTTCTGTAGGCTATTTCATTGGATGAGAAGCAAGAAGCTTTCAAAATGTTACGAAACATTTTGGGGGTTCTCCCACTGGACAGACATAACAATTTGACATCACAGACAAGGCAGAGAATCACAAAAAGTGTGCTGAGAGCAACCCTGTATGCCATTGTGAAGTATTGTGTGAGCAACTTTCTAGAAAATTTGTGTGACGGGTGTAGAAAAAAGGATCCAGCCCAGGGTGCTCATGAATGTATGGAATGGACTCAGGACTTCATAAGAGAGAAAATGTGCAGAGTTAGGAATAGAATTGATATTGCATGCCTGGTGCATACCGCCCTCTGCATTGCGTTTTCACTGGGGTGTCTGGAAATAAAGCAGGATTTTCCATTAATCTTGATGTGCATGCTTGAGCAAATCCAATCTGATTCTGAGCCAATCAAAGCAAATGAGAAAATGATCAAATATGAAGATCGCGTATTTTTGATTTCTGTTGAAAGAGTGGTCAAAGCAAAAGCATACTGGTTTTATCTGAGATGAGCGGGTGGGGCTGATTTATTAATATCTGATTGTATGAAATAAAATGAAATAAAATACAGGTCTTGCATGCTAGGGAAAATGAACATAATGTAGAAGACATGAGGGATGTGAGGGAGGGGTTGCTTATTATTGTTCTATGTGTATGAATGTATGGAAATAAAAAATAATTACAGGGCTTGCATGGAAGCATGTTAGGGAAAATGAACATAATGTAGAAGACATGAGGGATGTGAGGGAGGGGTTGCTTATTATTGTTCTATGTGTATGTATCTATGTATGGAAATTAAAAAATCAAATTTTTTACAAGGTCTTGTGTGTTTGCTGCTTTCTGGGGGGATTAATTCAAATGAATTTAGAAGATATGGCTTTCGGGGTGAGGGAATGTGAGAATAAAACAGAAGAAGAAGTTGCTCATTCAGGGTTACCCCTATGTCTAAACTGACCACACAGTCTGTTCGATATGGGGGGAAAAAAATATCTGCTATTTTTCCAAAACCAGGAGCATGGGAAGTAAAATTTGGGGTCTGTTTTTACATGCATAAACATATTGAAAGATTGCTAGTTCAGCAGGCTATGGCCTGAGGTCAGAATCTGATCTGTTTCAATAGTTTGGAAATATATCAATCTTTGACATGGGAAGCAGAATTTGGGGTCTGTGTTTTACGTGTAAAAAAAACATTCCGATAGTTTGGAAATATATCAATCTTTGACATGGGAAGCAGAATTTGGGGTCTGTTTTTTACGTGTAAAAAAAACATTCCAATAGTTTGGAAATATATCAATCTTTGACATGGGAAGCAGAATTTGGGGTCTGTTTTTTACGTGTATAACATCCAACACCCATGACTTCTTTTAAGATTTATGGTGTGAAAATAAAAACATACTAACTTACCAACATTTTTGTTTATTGTATGGGCCTGGGAAGAAAAAACTAATTGGAATGTCCAGATGTGAGGAGTACAGAGATTTTTCCTATAAAAGGGGACACCTTATTGTGTGTGTCAGTACATCTTCCAAAAAAGAAGGCTGCAGTGCTTTTGGTAAGCATATTGCTCTCTCTCTCTCTCCTTGCCTTGGAATTTGTATGTGTGGGGCGTGTATGTGTTCTGTGTTCCTGTGTGAATCTGATAGATTTGAATATTGCTGCATTTATTCAGGGACAGAGTGGGTCATGCTCTTCAGTGTTCTTGGCCTGAATTGGTTTTCTTGTACTATGCCAGCCAGCATGTCTGTGTGACTCTGTGAAACTTGCCTCTGTGTGTGGGGTGTGTGTGGGGCTGTCAGCAGAGGCTTCTCTTATTCAATGTGGGCTGTGTGCCTTTACACTTTACAAGTGGCCAGTGCAAATTGTTTGAAATCTCTGATTTTTTGGGAGGGAGGGGGTGGAATGTTTTGAGCATTTTCCCACACTGCAGGGCCCTATGTGACTGTTAGATTTAAATTTTGCTGCATTTATTCAGGGACAGAGTGGGTCATGCTCCTTAGTGTTCTTGGCCTGATTTGGTTTTCTTGTACTATGCCAGCCAGCATGTCTGTGTGACTCTGTGAAACTTGCCCTGTGTGTGTGTGTGTGGGGGGGGGGCTGTCAGCAGAGGCTTCTCTGATTTAATGGGGGCTGTGTGTCTTTACACTTTACAAGAGGCCAGTGCAAATTGTTTGAAATCTCTGATTATTTTGGGAGGGGGGTGGATGGAATGTTTTGAGCATTTTCCCACACTGCAGGGGCTTGTGTGACTGTTAGATTTAAATTTTGCTGCATTTATTCAGGGACAGAGTGGGTCATGCTCCCCAGTGTTCTTGGCCTGAATTGGTTTTCTTGTACTATGCCAGCCAGCATGTCTGTGTGACTCTGTGAAACTTGTCCCTGTGTGTGGGGTGTGTGTGGGGCTGTCAGCAGAGGCTTCTCTTATTCAATGTGGGCTGTGTGTCTTTACACTTTACAAGTAGCCAGTGCAATTTGTTTGAAATCTCTGATTATTTTGGGAGGGGAGGGGGTGGGAATGTTTTTTCATGTGTTCTGTGTGACTATGAATCTGATAGAATTAAATATTGCTTCTCTCTATCTATCTGTATGTCAGAATCTTAATAGACTGCTTTTATTCAAGGTTTGTATTTTCCACTCTGCATGTGCTCTGGGGCATTCTTGGTCTGAGAAAATCTTACACCTATATCATTGGCTGCGCAATTTTGTATGATTTTACCATTTTCAGTACTGCAGGTGCTGTGTGACTGTGTGTTGATATTGGGAAAATCATGAATGAGCTTTTTTCCTGTTGTGTTATAATTTCTAGATTGAAAATGCCTGAGGACGATGATGGAAATTCACAAGAATCTGATGGTGAGAATTATCTTAAATAATAGTATCCTATTAATTTTTAAAAGTACAAAATACATATCTTTATGTCTTCTGTTTCAAATCCAGTTCTCTTTATGGGTGCCCTAAATGAATCTACTCCTAACCAAGGTAATTCTTAGTGTTTTTTTTTAATTTTCCTTTCTAAGATAAAAACTGAGCAAGCAAAAAAAAAAAAAAATATGGTTCTTTTATGTTTTTTCAGATGCACTTACTCATGCAGGCCCTGCTGTGTCAGATGGCAATATTGGTAAGAGGGGTCTATAACTTTTAACTGGAAAGTAACTGAATAATCAAGCCTATTTTTAAAATTTGATTTTCCACATTTTTACAGGGTGTAAGCAAAAAAAGGTGTTTACTTTTCATAAAGGTATGTGCCTATATTTTTTTTTAAGTTTCTAGAGTCTCAGTTTTAAAAAATCAGTAAATGGGGCCTTCCTTTTCTTTTTAAAGGTGGAGTATCTTCAAGTATCAGATTAACTCCCCCAAGTTCTGTTATGTTATACTATACCTTTTATTTTTAAAAAACAAAACTGACTCTGACTCCCCTACAAAAATTATAATTAATTTTTCTGTTTTATTTCTTTTGAAGGAGATTCACCTGACATCTTCAAGAGAGGTAAGGAAAAATGGTTTTGTCCCTAATATTGCACATCTATAATCAGACATTATAAAAAAAATAAAATTGGTTATTTCAGTTGTAGGAAACCATGCTGTTGCAGCTAAATTTAGTTTCAGCCAATTGCAATAGTTGCACAAACCATTTAAAGAGAGGTAATGAACCTGATTAATAACAATAAAAAATGAAAAAGATTTTCCTTATTTTCTTTTAGTTGCTGGAGGGTCAGCAAAATCCAACACAGGCCCAGGGGGAGGTAACCCATAGACTCTTTTTCTAGGGGGGGGGGGTCAGTATTTTTTAAAAAGAAATGATTTTAAAAACTGCTTTTTTTCCACATGAAGGAAATCCTGGGTCAAAGCCTCCAGCACCTGGTAATGTGGTCCAAAGAAACATTCCCATGTCACCAAGACCTAGCACCTCGACAGCAGGGAATCAGAAAGGTATCAGCTGTTCCATTTCCAGCCTGTATAAACTAAAAAAATAAAATTAATATTGGGTTGGGGTGTGGTAATCTGACGCCTCTTTTTTCCTAGGAATGTCAGATTTTTAAAAGAAAATGATTTTAAAATATGCTTTTTTCCACATGCAGGAAATCCAGGGCCAAAGCCTCCAGCACCTGGGACCATCCTGAATATAACAACAACAACAAGAACAACAACAACAACAACAATAAAATGCTAATATTAGTCTCCCCTATCAGTAAAAGAAAATTATGCCTTTTCCTTCTAGGAAGTGTCACACCTACTGGCAGACCAATCCCCGACCGTAAGTGCAGATTTTTGTCTGGCAGTGAAACCGAAGATTTTGCTGAGGATGGTCCTAAGAAAAAACAGAAGAAAACCAGAAACCTTGACCCAGATGAATGTTTTGAATTGGGAGGATTATTGAACCAGTGTATGAATTCTGTTATTGAGAAGGAGAGAAAACTCTCAGCTCAGCTTAGCTACTGGAATTCAGAGTTAAAAAAACACTGGTGCTCGTTGTTTCAGGGCAAGGGGCTTGATAAAGAGATGCTTGTTTCCTTTCATGAAAATATTAAAAACTTCCACTTCTATCCTGAGAGTCTGCAGGGGGACCTGAGCCAGACACCACACAAGTCACCATCTGCTACAGGGGTGAACCAAGTTGGGGCAGGCTTCCCACACTCCCCACAGGACTCCACTGATTCAGAAGGTTCTGATACAGGGCAGAGGGTGCTTTCACCCATACCCCAAGGGTCCCCTGTTCCTGCTGCGGCTGTTGCACCTGCAGCAGCAGCAGTTGTGGAAGAGCAGTCTGATAGCAGCTATTCCTCAAATTCAACCCCCAGGTCGCTGATTTCTGATAGCAGCTATTCCAGCATGAGCACATCAGGGGGGATGAGGAGGAGGAGGAGGCCCAACCAAGAGTCTACCTGGAAAGGGTGGGACGTTGGGAATGGCATTCTCCGAGACTCCCTGTCTCCAGATACACTTTTTCCTTCCGTTTTGTAAACTTGGAGCGCTTAAGTCACCCTTTGTTGGTGGAACAAGCCATAACCAATAGCATACAGGAATTGTTGGACGAGTTACGTGACAAGATAGATGAGGAGTCTGATGTAGTGCAACTGCGTCTTGAGGGAGGGGGCTTAAATAACCCTCTCTTCTCCTTGAGGAGACACAGGAGAGCTCTTGACGCTGCCTCATTTTTTGCTAACATAGGGAATCTCATTCAGAGCAACGCAGAAGTTCATCTTAATGGTCTGTTGTGTCTCATTGTTTCTGTAATCAGAAACAGAGGTGGGCGCAGACGTAGACTCATAAGCACTATCCTTTATAGCAAGATCATAGAAAAGAAAAAGCAGCACCTTGTGGACCTGAATAACAGGGACAGCAACCTATGCTTTGGTGGGAGTCTTTTATCAGTCATAGGTGGCCAAAGGTTTACTGATTATCACTTATTAGAGGGAGCAAGACAGTTGTATGCAGCAGTAGGGATTTGTCCTGATAAAAAAAAAAATACTACTAACAGACCTGGGGAGATTTGAAAGGCATTTACAAGTGAATATTGGGGTTGTCATGCATGGTGATAAAGGCTGGGAAATCTTTAGAACGGGGCCCCCTATACATGACAAGTCCTACTTTCTGCAGTTGCATGATGAGCATCATTATGGAATTCTAAACATGAAAGGATTCTTTGGCTCTAGAAATTACTGTTCCCTCTGCGGGACTCCATATGCTCACACACACTTGTAGGTTTCACTGTCGTTTCTGCTTATGGAAACAGTGTACCAGGGGGTAGAGGTATTGTGTGAAAGTTGCAATTTGATGTGCCCTTCTCAGAGCTGCTTAAACATCCATAAAAAATTAGCAGCGAAAAAGGAGATTGACTGTTTCTCTAAAGAGCTGTGTGAAGAATGTGAAGGTTATGTTAGTAAGGGACACTATTGCAAGCCGCGATTGTGTATGGAGTGTCATAGTAAACCTATTCCTGGCCATTACTGTCACATTCCCCCTCTTACAGAACCTGAACTATCGTACAAATATATCTTTTATTATTTTGAATGTACGCAGGAGACAGATATCCACATCCCCAATTACATATATGCAATGGGGATAATGGAAGGTGCAACTTGGGAGTTCAAGGGCGAAGGATGTCTTACAGACTTCATCACAACTTTTATTTCCCCAGATTTCAAAGAATTCACTTTTTTTGGCACACAATGCAAAGGGCTATGACAGTTACTTTATCTTAAACCAGCTGGTGAAGGAAAGGATGGAGGTGAATCTCATTGTACAGGGAGGTAAATTTATGTGCATGACGGTGAAAAAATTAAAAATTTGCTTTATTGATAGCTTAAACTTCCTCCCCATGAAGCTCGGGAAGCTTCCAAAGGCTTTGGGGTTTGAAGGCTGCAAAGGTTATTTTCCCCACTTTTTTAACACTGCTGAAAACTGGGATTACGAGGGGCCTTTCCCCCACCCGAAATTTTACGGGTATGACACCATGATGCCTGAAGAGAAAAAAGATTTCCTCACTTGGTATGAGGAAAATAAGAACAACACTTTTAATCTACAGAAAGAGCTAGCGTATTACTGCCAGCAGGATGTAAAAATACTGCAGAAGGCTTGTATGCTGTTCAGGGATGAAATCCTAGCGATGACTGAATCGAAGAAAAGGCACGGGCTAGACCCCTTTCAGTACCTAACCATCGCCAGCATTGCTATGACCATGTTTAGATACATGTTTTTAGAAAGTGGTACTATTGCTATTCTTCCGTGGGACAACTACCTCTTGAGAGGAAAAAGATTTTCCTCTCTGGCTATACATTGGCTAATGTATCTGGAGCATAAAGAATCCATCGAGATCAGACATGCTCTGAAAGGGGGAGAATTTCGGGCTGGTGAATATTATCTGGACGGGTATGCAGTGATTGGGGGCAAGCCGACAACTTTTGATTTTTACGGATGTTTTTATCACGGATGTCCCGTTTGTTACAAGGATACGGATATAAACCCGCTCAGGAACACAACCTACCACATGCTTTATTTTGAGACCATGCACAGGCAGGGTGAGATCAAAGACATGTGCTTTGAGATCATTTACATTTGGGAACACGAATGGCGAGCTATGTTAGCCAGCGATGTAGCGCTTAAAGCGTTTCTATCTGAAATAAACCCACCGCAGCCTCTGCAGCCTAGAGATGCTCTATTTGGTGGGAGAACAAACGCCATAACCCTCTATTACAAGCCCAAAGAGGGGGAGGAAATATGTTATTATGACTTCACGAGCCTGTACCCGTATGTGAACAAAACAAAGAAATATCCTTTGGGGCACCCTGAAATTATCACCAAGAAATTTTTGCCCCTCTCTTTCTACTTTGGTGTTGTAAAAACAAAAGTGCTTCCCCCGAGAAGTCACTTTTTCCCTGTATTACCGGTTAGGGTGCGGGGAAAGCTCATGTTCCCTTTGTGCCTGAAATGCACCGAAACTAGCCAGCAGCAGCTCTGCAGGCACTCAGATGAGGAACGAGCCCTCGAAGGCACCTGGTGCACTGTTGAGCTGATGAAAGCCTTGGAAAAAGGGTACAGGGTCTTGACAATTTCAGAAATTTGGCATTTTCCTTCGAAATCTGATAAGTTGTTTTCTGGCTACATTAAAATGCATCTACGCCAGAAACAAGAGGCATCTGGCTACCCATCATGGTGCACGGATGAGGCGAAGAAGAAAAAATATATCTCTGATTACCGTAAAAAAGAGGGCATCAAATTATGCCCCAAAAAGATTGAGGTGAACCCTGCAAAGTGTCAGATAGCAAAGTTGTTTTTAATTCTTTATGGGGAAAATTTGCTCAAGCGTTCTAACTTGCTGAACAGCAGCATTGTGAGGGACCCTACTCAGCTTCTGGAGTACGCATTCTCACCTGCATACGAAATTTCAGGGTTTGAAATTCTTGATGACAAAGCTGTCACTGTATCCTGGAGAAACTCAAAAGACAGGTACACACGGTCCGGGAAAACAAATATACTAATAGGGGCTTTTACAACCGCATACGCACAGTTAGAGCTTTACAACTTGCTAGACAAGTTACAGGACAGGTGCTTGTACCACGACACAGATTCTGTGATCTTTGTACATCATGAGGGGGACTGGCGTCCCCCCTTAGGGGACTACTTAGGGGATCTGACAAACGAGATACCCCCAAATGAGCGCATCACAGAGCTTGTGTCAGCTGGTCCAAAGACCTACGGCCTGAGACTGTCCTCAGCGAGGTCTTACATACGGGTAAAGGGCATTATGCTCCACGCACAGAATTCTGAAAGGGTCCATTTCGATAGTCTGAAACAACTGGTTCTGGACTATGGAACGGGATCTAATGAAATTGTTCTGCAGCAGAGGGGCATTCTGAGAAATAAAAAGATGTGGCGTGTCGAAACAGGCGGTCTGAAGAAGACGCTAAGGGTCGTATATGATAAGAGGGTCCTTCTGAAAGACTTCAGAACTCTACCTTACGGGTATTAAGATGGATATGCGGTGGAAACACCCTTTTCCAGCCATTTTAGCAGGGCCTAGCAACTGCAGGAAAACGTATTTTATAAAAAACATGTTGGATCACGCACGTACTGTGCTCTCTGTTGTTCCTGAAAATATTGTATGGTGTTATGCATGCTGGCAGCCTATGTATAAGGAGCTCCTTCAGAAGTACCCCCACATACGTTTTGTGGAGGGGCTCCCTGTGACGTTTAATGATGATGAAATATTACCCCCAAATAAAGTGAATCTTGTTATCGTGAATGACCTCACGGTCTCTGCTTCTTCCAGCACTGAGATCGCTGATGTTTTTACCAAGTATGTGCATCATCGTAATTTAAGCATTTTTTTCATCACGCAGAACATTTTCTTCCAGGGAAAATCCAATCGCACCATAACCTTAAATGCAAAATACATGGTGCTCTTCAAAAACCCCAGGGACAAACTACAGATCGTTACACTGGCACGTCAGATGTACCCTGGAAACGTTCAGTTCTTTCTAGAGAGTTTTCAGGATGCGACAGCAAAACCTTATGGCTATCTGTTAGTAGACTTAAACGCTTCCGTGAGTCTTACAGATTGAGGATGGGGCTTTTCCCACCAGACTGTCCGGTCATCTACACTATGAAAAAAAAGAAACTTGGAGCCCATTACAAAAGCAAGTGAGTTAACCCCAACGCCCTTCAAATGTAAGCGTGTCCTCCTCATGGCAACATGTCTAACTGCGTGAGAAGAAATCTACCCCTTTTGCAATTGCTTATCAAGGCCCCGCTGTGACAGAGAAAAGCCATTTTGTGCGCGGCTCCTCACGACCTGGTCTCGGCTATCTCAGAAATTGCACTCAACACTTTAAAAGGTAACATTCCCTTATCCGGCAGTCAGATTTCTCAACTGAGAAAAAACCGCTCACTCATCAGAAAACTGAGTAATAAACGGCTATCAATAAGAAAAAAGAAGCAAGTGGTTAATCAGTCTGGAGGGTTTCTAGCACCCTTGTTAAGCATCGCTCTTCCCCTAGTCACAGAGCTTTTACAAAACCCATGATGGAACACGCTGAAAAAATGTTCCTTGTACCTAGCCACCAGTTAGAGCAATTGAAAAATTCTTCCCAGGGAGAAGAAAACATCAGAACTACAGCCCTTAGTTCCTTAGATCTTGACATGCGGAACATTTTACAGAGAAGGGACTTAACGGAATATGAAAAGGCGAAACAATATTCCGCGCTGCTTCAAAAATATCTAACTCACGTGAAACAGGGGGAAACTGAAAAAGGACAACTGAGCCTGTTGTTACCAACGCCACCACCAACAGCAGCACCTGAGACAGCTAGTGAAGCACCTGCCTCTGCAGCGCCAGACAATGTGTATCATGAAGTCTTGGACAGTTTGTCCATCAGATTTAAGAACCCTGCAAAGATAGTGCTAAACAAAATGATGCAAAACAAGTCTGTTTCTTCATGGAATGAAAAGGGGGCTTTTGTTTACAAAGGGGAAACTATCCCAGGCTCCAACATGCTGGACTTGGTGAAAGGAATCACACAAATCCATGCGCTACCATCTGCGCACACCCCTAAAGGCTGGGATGTCTTTCTGAAGGCACTGGCTGAACTAAATATCCCTTCCACGGTTGTTGGCAACCCTGGAAACAGGGCCTCATTGGAGCACTTGAAAAACCACAGCCCCGTTACGGAATTTAAACATACCCCCAAGGCTTCCAGAAGATCTTATAAAAAGCAGAGACAATCTAGTTCTGTAGGATGGCTCACCTTATAAAAATAAAAGCAGTTTTTTAAAAAAAAATAAATCAAGCTGATTTGGTCTTTTTTCTTTTAAACCCCTCAGCGGGGTATCTTTTTATTGAAAAACATACCCATGAAAATTACTACATGACACACAGGTTTGGGGCTGATAAAAAAACTGGGGGGCAAGCCGCGGCATGTACTGCTTCTTTTTTACAAATAGCAATACCATGCGGTCGTTCCTTAGCAAATCATCAGAATAGAGTTCTTGAATCTGGTTGAAAGTTAGCCCCTTACAGCGCTGGCACAGAAAAAACACACAATGGTATCCACAGGTTGCAGAGTCCAGGGGCTGTACTTGTTTTGCTTGAAATGTCGTTACAGGGCCATATTTTCTTAAAAAATCGATGATTGCCTTGGGGAATCGGGGATGGTCTGGTGGATATCTGTAGGAGTTGAAAAACTCTACGTGGTTTTCTTCTGGAAGGTACAAAGCTAGCCAGTGCTCTCCCGGTCGGTCGTGAGGGTCCGTGTTGACCACCAGCCCTGCGGGTCTCTGTAACTGATTCGCTTTAGGAAGTTGGTCACAAGGAAACACTCCCTTGAATACCTTACGGGTGGCGGGGTCAGCGGACAGCAGCCGCGTTAACTGCAGAGTGTCCATGTCACATATAATCAAACAGAACATTCCTCTGGTTATTTATTTCGATTATATTGTCAAAAACCCCATATACGATCATGTTAACGGTCTGCGGGAGGGGTTTGGCAAACCGAACTTCTGCCCTAAGGTTCCCCGTGTTGATCAAGGAATAGTGGTCGCCGCATTCCTGGTCGGGACAGGTCGAAGACGAAGAGCGTGTAGCCCCTCGCAAAGTCTTCTCTGTTGGCTATCAGCCCTCTGTCTTTCATGTGCTTACCAGTGGCATGCACCAGGCTCATGTACTCCCTCACAGAGCTTCCTTCTTGAAAGTCTGGTTGAAACGGCTTTGCAGGGATTTGGTAGCCCGACAGGTAAATAGCAAAAAAACTGATGTCATAATGCTTAAAGTTAAACGGGTTTTTGCTGAAGGTCCCACTGAAAGCGTCGTTGTCCACCAGGCCGATTACGACCATCTTCGGAAGTTGCCCAAGAAATAGGTTCTCTTGGTTACTGACACGACTCCCCGCAGGGAGACTGAACACTTTCATACTGACATGGTCCACGGGGTACTTGGCGGTGGTTGTAAGCAAAGCTTCAGCGTGCCCCAGCCGTACCCCTGGAGCAACTCTCACTTTCTTTACAAACAGCAACGCTGCCAAAATCTTCAACTTGTAGCGTACGTTTGCGTCATCAGTCATCAAGCAGAATCTGTCTTTGCTCCGGGTGAGTTTAATTTTCACATCCACGCCGTTTAACAGTAGTTTTTCTTGAAAAAAGAGGTCCGCGTGGAGATGACCCAGGAGTTCTATTTTTCTGCTTTCAGCAGTCAGCCCTGCTCTTTTAATAAACCCCTGGTTGTGCCTGTCCAGGTCCACTGAGTTGTGTTCACCAGGAGTGTCTTTGTAAAACATTCCTGCAAAGAACTGGCTGGATAGCGTGTCTTCGCCATAGTTTAACACTGCCTCGATGAAAGCCCTATAGGGGTAGCAGTTGTTACTCCGACTGATGAGTCTGTCTCCCAGGGTCACATCCAACTGACTAAAAATGGAAGCAATCGGGTAGTTCACCAGCACCACTTCGGCGTGCCTGTCAATGTTGCCACCATCTTCTTTTACAATTCTATACCTCAGGTATAGTAAAGTGTTGTTTAAATCCATATAATCCTCCCCATTCCCCGCAATGAAAAACTCCAAAGATGAAGACTCCGTCACCGCCGTCATCAGAGGCACCTCCACATAAATGCTTCCATCAATGCTGGTCTGTGTAGGGGCTATTTGGAACAGGTCTAGTTCGGATTTTGTACACTCTTCTGAGCAGTCGTGAATAAAAGCCATGATCGTTTTAAAAAATGTCTCTAGAGAGGGCTCTCATTCTACACCTCGGTCTCCGCGCTTTTCTCTTCTGCGTCGTCCTTCGGTTATTAGCCTTTCTTTTAAAGGGCCGGGGTGGGCCTGTCAGCAGTGCTCGTGATGCTTTTCGTTTAACCACTTTCCTTCTTTTCACATACATCAGCCCCAAGCCCCTTTGCGGAATAGCTTTATTCAATATGGCCTGAGAAACGTTCCCGACCACGTCTTGGGTAATATTGCGGGCAGCTAATGTTATGTGCGGCTTAATAATCTCTAATCCCCTCCTCAAAAGGGGAACCGCCTTTTGAAAAAGACTTCAGAAAATGCCTCCGACCCCTGCCCCATACATAACAGGTGCTCCATGAAATCCTTGAAGGCCTTGCCTGGCCTGCACCCTATAGTAGTTGCTATAAAGGGTGGGATCCCTGTAATGTTTTAAAAGAGCCATGTTTTAAAATAACCTGTTTTTCCTGGGACGGAAGTGCAGCTTCACATCCACTTTGCCGAAACGAAATGACACATTTTTGTTCTGGTCTGTCTTTATCTCCACTGTGATGGTATCTATATGGTCCCTGTTTATGAGGACATAATGCAGTCTATCGTAAGTGATTGTTACTCGATCACCGTTCTCTCCGCAAATAGGAACACAATAGGAACAACAGAGGCACATAAAAGTCCCCCACGACTTGGTGGTCTATAATGTCTGTGTAAACATATAGGGTGCTAACCCCCCCTGTAATATCTGCAGTGAAGGTTGATTTTCTGGTGGCTAAACTCGTGTCCCACCCCTGGGGGCTGGGGATAAGAATAGGCCCTCAGTTTGGCTGTACTTGTCGTAAGAGGCAACTAAACAGCCACCGGGTAGATGGGACTCGTCAGCCTGGGAAGGCAGCTCATCTGAGAGAAGGAAAACTCTGATCCCAAACCTCCACTGCCTTGTGGCTACATCCAGTTATGGAAAAGGCTTCAGGAGTCAACCTCAAGGCAAAATCAGGAGCCGGAGTCCCTGAGGCAGTTCATGGCTGAACACAGTCACGTTCTGGCAACTCCTGCGACGCCGCTGGAACCAACCGTATTGGCCTCTGCCTTTCCATTGGACCATTTCAGCGACGTGGAGAGGGGGGATTTGCTGCATGGGTAACAGCCTATCCTCCATACCTACTTTACCCAGGCTTCGCGCACTGTAGGGGACACTCTGTTCCAGAACCACCATTCAGAGCGTGACACCATAGTCTTCCAAGACTGAAGGATGCCAACAACAAAACTCGTGTCCAGCCCTAATATATGAGACAGTTCCGCTTCTGCTTCAATTTTGTGAAGCGACGGAGCAATAAGATAGACCTTCCTATCCACAGAATCATAGGTCAGAGATGTATCAGGTGGTGGATTTATATGACTCTTTACTACCTTGTTCATATTATCCAGTATGTCAGGTACTGAAGCGTAATAACCCCTCCGTAGAGTGAATAGCCATTCTGTCCTTCCATCGTCAATTTGAAACTTTCTATCGTTTGTGTGTCCCAGGTGTGAGGGTACTTTATCTCCGCTAACCCCACTTCCCACTCCCCTGGCAGATCCAGGGAGCGCGCCAGATGGATCGTAAAGGCAGCACTGCTGTTCTGATCAAATATTTTATTGCAGGCGTTGCTAGGAAGGGTGATGTAAAAATCATTTTCTGCCATTTTCCCCCTTCTCTACTTAGCTTCACACAGTTCAGAGTCTGCGATCCAACTATTAAATTTGTCAGGCCACCCTAACCATTTCACCAAGTGTTGCTTTTTCTTACTCCTCCCCCTCGTAGCTAGAACTTTTTCAACCCTGTAAACCCTATCCTCTCCCGCCCTCACTCTCTGTAATTCTTCAGGATAGAAGGTCCCCGCAATGCTCTCTCCCTCGTAATCTTTTAAGCTGTACACGGGTCTTCTCCCCTTGCTGCTGACTTGGTCGACTATGAAAATCTCAGTGGTAAAGCTTTGTTCGTAAGCTTTTTCAAATACCCCCTTGAGCTTTGAGATCCTCACATGATCTCCTTTTCTGAACACAGAAACCTCTTTTCTCCCTCTAACCCAATCTCCGTACACTGTTTTCCAGACAGACACGGCGTTGGATTGGTTCACATCCACAGGTCGAACCCTGGTTGTTCTGTGCACTGTGTGGTTATAACTGCTTATAAGTCGTGGTAGCACTTCCTTGTATCTAAAAGTGTTGTTAGCTATGAAAAATCTCCACATTCTTGATTTTAATGTTTTATTAAAACGTTCCACGACCGCAGCTTTGACCTCATTCCCTGTAACAAAGTGATGGACGCCTTGTTTTTTTAATAGTTCTCTCACAGTACGGTTTAGAAATTCTTTACCAGAATCAGTCTGCAATTTGCGAGGTATTCTCCCCTGCTTGAAGATGTGTTGAAAAGCGGCTGCCACCTGCCTACCTGATTTGTCTTTCAAGCTTCTGGCCCATTTGTATTTAGAAAGTATATCCACCACTGTTAAAATGTACTTGTGTCCTGCGTTGTACTTAGAAAATTGCTGCAAATCCACTGAATCAGCCTGCCATTGTGCATTCGTTCCCGAAACAACCTTTTTGTTTCTCTTAAATCATACTCGAGGCTGTTTGTGCAATGTGTAAGCATCTTGCTCTGCAAGCCACTCCTGAACATGTTTTTGAGTCAGCGATTTACTATGCTTTTTGGCCTGTTGAAAGAGGGTATTTACCCCTCCAAAGCTCCCGACCGCCTCAGGTGTATAATATATATTTTTTAAAATTTCCTCATGCTTTTCCATGATTCCAGTTTAGCACAGAAAGACGCGCAATCAGATAATGTAATTTTATTTTATTTTTTTTTCTTCACACTTTATTTTCATTCCTCCGGAATTTTAGGGGAGCAGGAGCGGCCTAGTGGTTCACTGAGACTCAGTCTTTCAAGACCCCCAACAACAACCTCTTCAATTTCCTAGACAAGACAAAAAAAAAAATCATGTCTCACACATTTTTTTTCCTCAGTGTCTAGTTATATTTCAGACCCCCCCCCCCCGGTAAAATTTTACATACAGACATGCACGGACACTGGTGATTTGTCTTCTTTCGGACTTTCCAGATATCTTCACTGATATCCCCATCAGCCGACCAGTCTAGTGGCGCAACATCTAGTTCCCGCATCTGATTTTTTTTAAAAAAGAAAATTGCAAATTATTACCACTCCACCCCATGTACCCAATATCGAAACCATCCCATACCCCCCCCAAAAACACTTTTTTTTTTTTTTGCTTACCATGGATTGCGTCCAATAGGGTGCTGAATCCACTTCACTTTCCTGGCTGTCAGGCAGAGAACTACCCCTGTATAAAACCCCCTCTGGAGGTCCAATACAGGGCTCTGGTTCTTCACTCTCCAAGGGCACCTTTCCAATTAAATCATCCAGGTGTGTAACCCATTCAAGTGAATTACTATGCGGATCCACGGTGTTATAAAAATTGATAGTTGTACCCAAGCACTGCCCATCTACAGTCTCCGTTTTTATTTTTTATTTTTTTACATTCGGGCCGGGGCCTTAAATACAGGGGCATGCCCTGGCATGCCCGGACATGTTCCTGAAAGCCAATTCCTATTGGTTCATTCCATTCCCTCCCCTTCCTCTCCTCAAAAAGCAAACATTTTGTGGGTCTTCCATTTTCTTTTATTTATTTTTAAAAATCATACAGTGTTTTCTTACATCTCCTTCACTTCTTACATACACTTAGACAACAGTGGCCTCTTGCAAGAAACTTTTGATACTTTTTTTTTTTAAACCACGGGCTCTACATACTCAAGGTAAGTGTAATCCTCCTCCCTCATCACAGAATCAAGCCACTTCAGGGTGTCAGGAAAAGCCTTCATGCTAGCGAACAGGCTTAAAATATAATCAACGGTTGTGGCGGTCAGATGCAAAAACCGTAAACTGTAAGCTATATTAATCACAGTGTTCAGAATTGCCAGCAGGTAGATTCTTTGACACACAACTTGGAATATACCTAATCTATCAAAATTATCCCAATCACTGCAACTGTGAACTTCCTTATCCATGCATTTAATTTTACATCCAAAACAGCAGTCAACTGAATACCCCTTATAATAATGCTTAAGAATCACATACATCGTAGCTCTGATTAGTGATTTCATAGCGCCTGAGTGGCAGCTTGGTCTAAAATACTCCACAGGGTTCTTCTGAAGGCCTAAAATATCACAGAAACTTGTTCGGCCTACTTGTTTTCCTGGAACTTTCTGGATCTTTAGAGATCCGGGACATTCTTTCTCCTCCGGGGATTCCTTTAAAAATATAAAAACAAACTTAATTTCTAATATTTCTGTCTTTCTAACCCATTAATACATCAATGAGTATCAAGCATGTCTGCAAAAAAAAAAAAAAAAATGTTACCTGCGCAATCTTGACTGCAGCTGCTTCCGGAAAGTCGGATACTGTGTGGAAAAGCACATCCCCACAGTCACAGCCTTTTGGGGGAAAACGCACACTCTCTTCATCCCACGCTAGCTTGTAAAGAAGCTCCATAGGTATCGGCATACAAAATTCTTCACTAACATTGATTTCACAGCAACGGCTTCTCTTCCTCAGTGGAGATCCCGTCAAACGCTCAGAGACTGAGGCCGAATGGGGGAGGTTCTCAAACACTGATCTGAGCACCCTGGTGTTAGGCGATTCGATGGGGCTCTGAGAATTAGTGGGTCTGACCAGGGTCTCCGGATCTTCTTCTTCGGTGCTCTCCAACTTAAACAGCTGCCAAGCATAGTTTTCACAACCAGGGGGCTTTTCAGGGCTCTCCATCTGCCAAGCAAGGTATTTACAAGCACAGGGCTTCTGGGGAGTTTCGGTCCCAGAAGGCGGCACGTTCTCCTTCTCTTCTTTGGGGCTCTCCATCTTGGTCAATTCCCTAGCAGGGATCTCGCACTCCAACTGGGGAGTCTCCATCTCAGAAAGTGAAGCGGGTGAGCTTTTCAGAGGGGATGCCATGGCTGCAGCAGGCTGATTCGCTTTCTCCCTCCCCCCGAAGGCCAGGGCCTTAAATACAGAGGGGGCATGCCCGGGCCTGTTCCCATTCCCCATTGGTCCCTGTGGTGGTCCGAGAACTACGAATCCCATTCCTATTGGTCAACAGTGTTGGGACAAGCTGTTTGAGGGGTCACATGAACCCCTTTCCAACACTTTATTGGCAGGCTCCTTTTCCCACCAAACCAAATGTCGGGGTGCTACAAAACCCTTCCCTAGTGGTCGACGGTCTTGGGGAAAGTTGTTTGAGGGGTCACTTGAACCCCCTTAGGGGGCAGGATTTCCGGTAAAAAGGGGCGGGACTTCCGCTGTCAAAGTTAGTTTGACATGAAGTATGTACTCCCTACTACTGATTGCTTTATCTGTTTTGGCTTTTTATTAGTCCAGGCACTTGGTATCCTCAGCAGATTGGTTCCACGACCTGCTGCAGATACCAAAATCAGTGGATGCTGAAATCCATGAGAGGCTAGCGTCACAGTGCCACAATTATGGGGAGGTTACATCAGCCTCCCTGCAGATTCCAGAGGTGGGGGGACGACTATTTTTTCAGGGTGGGCAATTATGTTAGGTATCTATACTGGTGTGCAAAATGAAAGGATAAGTATGGAGAAACATATGATTCCATAAATCACTCAAATTGCATGAAGAGAAAATATTTGGGGGGGGGAAGGGGAGTTTGAATGATGCACCAGGATTCCCTGAGTCCAGAAACAAAATCCATTTCCTTGGCAGGGTAATTTGTTTTTCACATTTCAGCACAGAGTGTTCACAGTCCTGGAGAGGAATGGGTTTTGGGGGGTATGTTCAGTTGCCCAGAAAGGGAGATGGGCTGAAAGGGAAAGATGGGAAGGAGGAGGTTGCTGGGAGCTTGAAAATAGGTCACCAAAACATAGACAAAATCCCTCTCTCTGGCTCTTCAGATGATGGGAAGGGAACTCGACTCAAGGGGAAGAATTCTCAACTTGGAGAAAATGACCCAGCAAAAACACCCAGGAGAGGATGAGGGAGAACCCAAGAGGATGTGCTGGGAACAGTTGAGGTGCAGGAGAAAGGATGTGAGTTCAACACAGAGCAGGGAGTGGAGCAATTTAGGGAATGCAAGGAATCTGGGGAGCTCCCAAAAAGACTTGGAGCTGCCTGCAGCAATCCCAGCCCAGTGGATATGGAGGGAGAAAAGTCATTATATTCCAGTTATGGCAGAAGGTACCACCCTAGGTCAGGACTTGTTTTTGAACATATCAGAGAAGAGTGCAGCGAAGGCCCACCGTTGGGGGAGAAGTTCCAGTTGAAATCAAAGCTTGATAAACATCAGAGCAGCTCCATGGAAGAGAAAAATTATGATTGCCCGGATTTCGGGATAAGGTTCCATTCAAATTCATCAGTAAAACACCAGATAACTCATACTGGAGAAAAGACTTGCAAATGCCATGACTGTGAAAACAGATTCTCTCAGAGATCACATTTACTAAGACATCAGAAGATCCACACAGGAAAGAAACCACACCAGTGTCCTGAGTGCAGAAAAAGTTTCTCTGTGAAATCACATTTGTTAAGCCATCTGTACACTCATACTGGGGGGGAGGGGTACCTCACAAATGTCCCAGCTATGGAAAGGCTTTCCTCATAGATCAGGTTTATTGAGACATCAGAATATTCATACTGGGGGAAAACCTCACAAATGTCCCGAACGTGGGAAAAGTTTCTCTCAGAGATCACATTTGCTTAGGCATCACAATGTTCATACTGAAGAGAAATCTCACAAATGCCTGGACTGTGGAAGACACTTCTCTCAGAGATCAAGAACCCATCAGTACATTCATACTGGGGAGAAACCTCACAAATGCCCCACATGTGGAAAAAGTTTCTCTCAGATGTCACATTTATTGACCCATCAAAAAACCCATACTGAGATAAATTTTACTGCTGTCCTAGGGGTGGGAAAAGCTTAATTGAGAAATGAAGACTGGTGGCTAATGTCATACTTGGGTAAACAGTTAATATACTGAAGGTCCAATGTTTTCTCAAGTTATGATTTCATTAGTTTATTTTGCCTTGTTTGTAACAAGTTGGTTGGCTTCTGCTGCAATCATTTAAGGAGAGTTACAGGGAAGGAGTTTGAACTTTGATGAGTTCATCTTGGCTGATAATTTATTATTATTATTATTATTATTATTATTATTATTATTATTATTATTATTATTATTATTATTTTACCCCACCTTTCTCCCCAAAGGGACTCAAGGAGGCTAACAAAACAAGGTTAAAACAAGTTAAAAACATAATTTAAAAGCAGATAAAAAACATAACATCATAAAAACAGTAGTCAGATAAAAACTAGTCAGGTAACAGCATTGCGCAGCAAAGTAGAAAAGGATCAGGCCTGTGAACAGATGTTGAAAAATAAATGGCAGTCACTGTTCAGTAGCCTGATTTAGGTTAGGCAAAGTTCTCAGGGCCACATAGAGCTCCACGCCTCATCCTGTGACTAGAAGCTGTGGAATAAATTATTCTGATAACCAAGATGCGCACATTGGCTTGTCTTATAGCATATATACCAGTGTTTCTCAAACTGTGGGTCGAGATTCACTAGGTGGGTCACGAAACAATTTCAGGTGGGTCCCCATTCATTTCAATATTTTATTTTTAATATATTAGACTTGATACTATCATGGTATGTGCATTTGGGGAAATATGACAGATCGGTACTTTTAACAGGTTACTCTGTATATGCTTTTAACAATGATAGTCAATGGGGCTTACTCCTGGGTATGTGTGGGTAGGATTGCAGCCTAGGATTGTGAAAAATTTTCCTGCTTGATGATGTCACTTCCAGTCATAACATCACTTCTGGTGGGTCCTGACAGATTCTCATTCTTAAAAGTGGATTCTGGTATTAAAAGTGTGAGAACCACTGCTCTATTTCTCTTACAGCACAATCCTATCTTCAGCTGGAACAGGCAGGCCAGGAGACCTGCGCTGTATTTAGTGCAAGATTGGGGCCTGAAGTGGCTCAGTTGGAGGCAAGGAAAAACTCTTTCCCTTACCCCTGAGCAAGCCACCACTGCCACAATAGGCCTCTTTGAATTTGCACCACCTCCAGAAGTGGCGTAAGTCTGAGTAGAGCAGAGTGGCTTGCAGACACTCTGCACTGCTCAGGGAATGGGGTTGGGATTCAGCATAAAAGCCGGGTCCCAGCCCCACCTCCTGCTTCCTGCCCACCTGCTCCCATGACTGCCCTTTGCTCCCTCCCACACCCCGGAGTGCCTCCTCCTGGCACTCTCCAGACCCTTGCATCAGCCAACTTAGCCAATGCAACCCTCCCTGTCTGAGTCAGCACAGAGGCTGGGTTTAGCCTCTTTGGGCTGGCAGGCATTGCTGTGCCAGCCCAGCTGACTCTCGAGGAGGTGCAAACATGCTCTACAGCATGTTTACAACCTTCCTGGGCCAACTCAAGGGACTTGCACCAGCCCTAGGTGCAGTCAGGATTGCACCCTTAGTCAATGGGGGCTGTTTGGACAGCAGTATCTGTCCAAGGTCTTCTACTGTGAAGATAGGTGCAAAGAACTCATTTAATTTCTCTGCCATCTCTAAGTCTCCTTTTACCTCCCCTTTCTCTCCCTCATCATCCAGAGGGCCAACCGCTTCTCTGTTGGGTTTCCTGCTTCTAACATATTTGAAGAAGCTTTTATTATTCCCCTTAATGTCCCTGGCCATGTGTTCCTCATAGTGTCAATTGGTCTCCTGTATCACCTTCTTACATTTCTTTTGCCACAGTTTGTTTCTTTTTATTCTCCTCATTCAAGCAAGACTTCCATTTATGGAAGGAAGTTTCCTTGCCCTGAACAGCCTCTCTATCTTGGCTCATTAGCCATACTGGCATCCTCCTAGGAATCGAACCCTTCCTCCTTTATGGTACACACTTCCGCTGGGCCTCTATTACTGTTGTTTTAAACCATTTCCACAAACTCTGGAGAGATTGGACCCTCTTTACCTTCCCTTTCAACGTCTTCCTAACTAGTCTCCTAATTTGAGGGAAGTTCGCCCTTCGGAAATCAAGGGTTTTTGTGACAGATTTGTTTGGTACAACATGCATGTTGAAACGGATTGCAGCATGGTCACTGTTCCCCAATGGCTCAATAACATTTACATCTCTAACCAAGTCCTGAATAATATTGAATCCAGAGTCACCTGTCCTCTGGTTGGCTCCATGACGAGCTGCTCTAAGGCACAGTCATTTACCATGTCAAGAAATCTGGTCTCTCTTCCATGACCAGAACACAAATTGACCCAGTCGCTATGAGGATTTCCCCCATGATTACAACCCTATCTCTCCTTGATACCACCTTGATTTGTTTCCTCATTTCAAGGTCCCCTTCAGGTTTTTGGTCCAGAAGACAATAGCATGCCCCCAGTATTCCATTGCTCCTCAAGCCTGGTAATTTAACCCACAGAGATTCCATGGTGGAGTTGGAGACTTCCGGGCATTCGCATAAAAGCACTTGTATACGAAGTCCCCCAAGATGGGCTGCTTATTTGTTCCTTTCCCCCTGCGGGGGAATTCATGCCCATTCATGTTTTGCTGAATGGGCTATCACATCCCATCATGCTTCCACTCCCAATTCCTACTCCTACTCTGTCCCTGCCTTGTTGTTCTCTAACCTCCCTGTCCTCATTCCATAGGGATGAGGAGTCCCGAATCAGATGCCCCTTGGCTCCTGTTGGCTTTCCCCAGGGTCAGTTGCCACAGTTTATGTTTCTTTTTATTCTTCTCATTCGAGTGAGACTTCCGTTTATGGAAGGAGGTTTCCTTGCCATGTACAGCCTAACTCAGCCACGCTAGCATCCTCCTACAGCACCTCCAATATGGCATCCCACCTCCAATATGTCTCCTTGTTCCATCCTTTCTCCACCCATCATGCCAACTCACCTCCAGTGGTGGGTCTTCTTTGCCCAACTGCATGCCTGGGGCTTCTGCATCATCTCTGTGACATTTCTGATGATCGGGAAGGCATTCAGGGAGTTCCACCATGGAATTCCACCGTGGAAAGCAACCATAGGTTTGGACTGCGTCTCCACAGTGGAAAGAGATTTGGTCAGAAGGTTATACTAATTAAACATAGGAGCACCCAGGACAAAAACTGAATTGTGCATCTCTTGTCCAGGAGAAAGGAAAGCCCCTGGCCAGGCCACCTGCTGAACAGAGTATGTGCCTGTCCATTGGGTGCTCCAGGTCAGAGGTCAGGTGGGCAGGTTCAGGTGGCCCAAGATGTCAAGATGGAAGTTGTTCCCATACACAATGCATCTGTGACGATGCCAGAGCCAAACACCTTCCCTCTCAATGACAACAGAGAAACTTAAAATTGGGCAGGAGCCTGGGTGAGGTCAAAACATCTGGGCAGGGAAATGGAATTTCCAAATGGATCCACTAAAATTCATGGGCATTGCATGGGGAGGCACAGCTCAGCATGGGGTGGGAAGAGCCTTGCCCACTGGCCTATCAGGAGACCCTGGTGCCCAAGGGAGCATCCCCCCTTTTAGACCACTGAGATGGTCTAGGGCTAGGCTGAACCTTCAGAACAGAACTGAAGCCAGGTGGCCTTGCAATAGATCTCCTGGGCGGGAGTCTGGTCTCCCTCCCTGCAAAGAAGGGGGATCTGGACCCTCAGCAGAACTGGAATGACTGAGATGCTGCCCTTCGTGCAAGGGATCAGGGGACAGCCTGGCCACGTTCACACGAGACCTGCTGGAGACAAGCAGGAGCAGCAGAGCACAGCAGCAGAGCAGCAGAGCAGAGGAGAAGGAGCCCCGCAAGGGAGGACTTCTCGGGGCCAGGATGATGGGGATCAGCCCAACCCAGCTGCAGGGGGGCTGCGGGGAGAGAGGACTCCCAAGTCTCCGCATCCTCCTCCGAGGGGTCCGGGAAGGACAAGGCTGGAGGGAGGGCTGCTGGGGGAGGGCAGGTGCGGAAGGGTTAAGGGAGGGGCGGCGCAGGGGCGGGGATGCTGGTGGGGACGCCTCTCCCTGCCCCGGGTGGGGAAGGAAAGGGGAGGGAGGCGCAGGAAGAGGAGGGATCGCTGGTTCCCGTGCTGGGGAAGGGGACGGAGGGTCGTGCCGCAGCTGCCTGGGGTTCCCCCTGCGAGGCGGGAGGGCTGCTGGGTGAGTTCCGCAGAGCGGAGGGTGCAGCCCGGGAGAGCGACCCGCAGCTCAGCCCCCACATTTCTCTGGGCTGGCAGTGCGGATGGTGGGAGGCTGCAGGCTGGGATCCTGCAGGAGGCTCTGCACCCAGGGCCGGGGGGGGGGGTACATGGGGAATACGGGGGGGCGGTACACGGATCCAGGGTTAAAGGGGGGCAGACATTTCCTGGGGTCGGATTTTCCGATCTCAGCCAGCCTCCCTCCCACGTGGGATGCTGCTGGGGGGGCTGCCACTAACCTGCTTGACACTCCTGGACACAATGTCACATCTGGGAGGAAAGTGGCCTGCTACAGTAGCTCTTTGGCTTGTGCATCCACTGGCCACGCAGGGGTGCCCGAGAGCCCAGGGACTCATCGGCAGAAGTAATACACAATACCCCAAAGACACTTTCCCTTCTAGTGCCAGCCTTAATATGATGATGATGCTCATTTCCTGCAGTGATTTTCTATAGCAGGGGTGCCCAAACCCCGGCCCTGGGGCCACTTGTGGTCCTCGAAGTCTCTCATTGCGGCCCTTAGGGAGCCCCCAGTCTCCAATGAGCCTCTGGCCCTCCGGAGATTTGTTGGAGCCCACACTGGCCCGATGCAACTGCTCTCAGTGTGAGGGTGACTGCTTGACCTCTCACGTGAGCTGTGGGATGAGGGTTCCCTCCACTGCTTGTTGTTTCACATCTGTGATGCAGTAGCGGCAGCAAAGGAAAGGCCGGTCTTGCTTTGTGCAAGGCCTTTTTTAGGCCTTGAGCTATTGCAAGACCTTCATTCATTCATATAAGTTCATCTTTAATATATTCATTTATGTAAATGTATGTAAATTTATTCAAATTTTAAATGTAAATTAATTATTTTTCCCCCCCGGGGCCCCCGACACAGTGTCAGAGAGATGATGTGGCCCTTCTGCCAAAAACTTTGGACACCCCTGTTCTATAGCTGCAAGATTTTGGAGAGACTGAGGCATGTGTTTGGTTTTCCATGTCTAGCTGCTGCTGATGCCACATGGGTGGGTAACAGGGATGTGCAGTAGGGAGGGAGGCAGGGCCTCCCCACCACGCATGGGTCTTGGGTGCTTGGGCACCTCAAAGGACAGCGGTGCTTTTTGAAGGACTCCAGTGGGGAGGCACTGCCTCACCTGTCTCCCCACCCGCTACATGTTCCTGGTGGGTACACATCCCTGGTCTCTGCACAAGGAAGCCCCATAGACCTTGGCTTCAAAGACTTTTCTGGCTGTTGCCACCACCCCGTCCCTGTTTTGCTCCCACCCTGCCCCTGTTCTGCCAATCCCCATTGCCCCACTCCCCCCCCCTCTGTTTCACCCCTCTTCTCTTGCTTGGGAGAGTGCCCAAAACAAACTCTGTACCTTCTGATAATATTCCTCCCAGAGGTCTTTGCACTGGCCTGATTGCTCCTGAACAGGAGTGAAAAAAATATGAATTATTGGATATAGTATCTTAAAAATCATGGTAGGGCTCACCTACCCACCTCAGAGAAAGCAATGGTAGGCCAGGTGGAAAATTGATGCAGGTTTTTGCAGTGCCAGGTTGTCCTGAATGTATCCAAGAGCAGGAGTTTAGTTCAGACTGAGAATCCACTTTCCCCAACCAGGTTGCCACCTTCTTTTCTGGCGTGACTCTTGTGCCCTTTCCTGACAGGCAGAAATTCAACAGGTCTTCACCCCCAGCATGGTAAAACACTGATCTGAAACATTTGTTCCCCCCCCCAACATAAAGATTCCATTGAAGTGTCTGTCCCAAATATGTGCATCTTTTTCCCCCTTTGTGTTCAGCTGTGTATGTAGCTCAGGAAGAAACTTCCCTTTCAGCTCAGGAATTCCTCCAGAGAAAGGTCTTGGATTGCTGGCAGCCTCTGACATTTGCATCTCTTTTGACACCAGGTAGAACTCATCAACCTTGAGCCATCCCTTTTTGGAGTGCAATAAGAGCAGGCAAGCAGAAAGAAATTGAATCATCTCCTCAGCCCATCTAGGAAGATCAAGTGTTTAAGGGCACAGGTGTTTGCCTAAATCAAAGACCCTGGAAGGCCATCCCTAGGGCTCCATTTGTAGGAGTGGAGCCAGGAGCAAAGCCATGAAGGAGCAAACAGGTGGAGATCTTGCAGAAGGAACAGGAGTGACAGGAGAAGTCATAGGCAGAGATCAGCCTGAATCTGTGATGGAGCCACAAGAGGGCCAAGTGGAGCCAGGAAGGGAAATGCAACAGCGTTGGGAAACCCAATGGCAGCAGTTCCTCCAGACCCTGCAGGCTCCTCACCCTACATGGGGGAACCCCCAACTGTTGGAGACTGCACCCTGGGATGATGCCAAGACCTTTCTAGTCTCCTTTGAGCAAGTGGCTGCAGCCTGTCGGTGGCCCAGAGGAGAGTGGGTGGCTCGGCTCCTGCCTGCACTGAGTGGACAAGCCCAAGAGGCCTTTAGCCTCCTGGCAGACAGAGATAAAGAGGATTATGGGAAAGTGAAGGCTGCCATCTTAAGAGGTGAAACCCTAAGAAGGGAGAAGCAGCGGCAGCATTTCCGGCAGTTCTGCTGCCTAGAGCTGGGAGACCCGCAAAGGATGTACAGCCAAGTTCAGGAGCTTTGCTGCCAGTGGCTGAAGCCCGAGAGGCACACGAAGGAGCAGATCCTGGAGCTGCTGGTCCTGGAGCAGTTCCTGGCCAGCCTGCCGGTGGACGTCCAGTGCTGGATTCGGGCAAGAGGGCCGGAAAGCTGTGCCCAGGCTGTGGCCCTGCTGGAAGATTTCCTGTTGAGTCGGAGAGAGGCTGAGGCAGGGGCAGGACAGGTGAGGCCTTAGTATTTAATTCCCAGATTTTTAACCAGACACAGAATGTGGGGTAGGTTGTTGGAACATTGTATTGTATTGTATTGGCAACCTTCAGTCTCGAAAGACTCTGGTATCGCGCTCTGAAAGGTGGTTCTGGCACAGCGTCTAGTGTGGTTGAAAAGGCCAATCCGGGAGTGACAATCCCTTCCACACTGGGAGCAAGTGCAGTCTGTCCCTGGTCTGTCTCCCTGGCTATGAGCCTTCCTTCTTTGCCTCTTAGCCTCAGACTGTTGGCAAAGTGTCTCTTCAAACTGGGAAAGGCCATGCTGCACAGCCTGCCTCCAAGCGGGCCGCTCAGAGGCCAGGGTTTCCCACTTGTTGAGGTCCATCCCTAAGGCCTTCAGATCCCTCTTGCAGATGTCCTTGTATCGCAGCTGTGGTCTACCTGTAGGGCACTTTCCTTGCACGAGTTCTCCATAGAGGAGATTCTTTGGGATCCGGCCATCATCCATTCTCACGACATGACCGAGCCAACGCAGGCGTCTCTGTTTCAGCAGTGAATACATGCTAGGGATTCCAGCACGTTCCAGGACTGTGTTGTTTGGAACTTTGTCCTGCCAGGTGATACCAGCACAAAGGGTAGAAAATTGATAGGCGAAGCTTTTCCCTGGTCATAGTTAGAGAGCATTGAACCAACCGTGACAGACTTCCCAGCCCAGAGGTGGTGATGGGGAGAACACTTGGCCACCTTATGCTGTCCTCTCAGCTATGTCAGTTGCCCAGCCTAGAAAGCTGCACAGAGCTTTATTTCTCAGAAACCGTTTCTGGAATTAAATGCCAAGGGAGTAGGATGTAAGCGAACAGGATGTATCTCTTGTTCTTACTCTGACTCAGAGTAAGATTCTTTTTACTGCCTCAGGAGCCATTGCAGGAGTGCCCTGTGAACCTCCTTGATGCAAAGGAGGAACCCTTGGACATTGTGCAGGGGGAGATCTCCAGAGAACATGCGGAGATGTTCAGAGAACCCAAGCAGAACATCGAGGAGGAGGAGCCCTCTTTGCCAGGTAACTAAGTGCTGCCACGAGCAGGGTCACGAAACGTAAAGGGAAGGGAACAGTCCTGTAACTTTATTAGCCATGCAGAGGAGGGAATTGGGGAGGTTTCTGTCCAAGTGTAACCCTTCTGCTCACCCCCCCCCCCAATTTGCCAGGTCTAGGGATCTCTAAGAGTGTTGGGGCAGGTGGAATTTTAGCAGGGGTGGCTTTCCTTGCCTCTGAGATGACAGAGTCCCTGTCTTGTACACAGCTGTTCAAGGAACCGGATTCTGCCCTGTTTTGCCTCTGGCTGGCAGTCTAAAGAAGAACAGGTGGACTAGACCTCCTTCCCCGTAAAATGTCCCTTCTGTCCCTCACAGGCCTTGGAATCGCACATCCAGCTTCGGTGCTTCCCCCAGAAGGTCAGGGCAAGACTGAAGATGAGCTGAGCAAGGCTCCTGGTGTCCAAGTGGACCAGGTTGGTTTGTGAAGGGCCAGGGCAGATGGCAGCCAATGTTCTTTTGGTGGAGGTAAGCAGGGCTGGTCCATCATGGGGCCAACTGAGGAGTTCGCCTCAGGTAAGAGAGTGGTGAATGGAACCCAGTTCCATCTGTCCACTTTCCTCCACTGCCTCCAGGGCCTCTTCTGCTCTGTATCCTCTTTTCAGTCAAGGGAGTGGGGGGAGCAGAATCTTGCTCATGACCAGGGATGAAGGGACAGCATTTGCCACATGTCCTCAGGGGCTAGGAGGTTCTTTGGCAGGGAAGAGCTCCAATTTTCTGGAATCTGCCCCTGGTAAGCCTTTCTCACTTTAGGGAGGTGCCTGTTAAGATTTCAGAGCTGCTGGTGTTGCCATTCTTTGCTTTGCTGGATGTTACGTCTGTCACGGTCAATTGGATCTTGTTTGTGGTGAACACATGGACAGGTGTGAATGCACACGTGTTGACATTTAAGGCACCATATAATGCACAGAGTACCATTCTGAACTTTCAGTAAGATACTAGAGGGCGACTGTTTTTCTAGGATATCCTTATGGAAAAGAACAAACACAGTCTTTGCTTCAAAACCAGAGTCCACGACTGGCCACTGGAGAGCAAATTCCTACAGCAGGCAGTGGCAGGACTTCAGCAGTGCATGGAAGGCAGGAATAGGGGGACACTTGAGGCAGTGAACTGTGGTGTAAGGCATCATGAAGGCACCTGGGACCCACTTACCCATGGGTGGATTCCATGGGCAAAGGTAAAAGTAAAGGTTTCCCCTGCATATATTTCCTCTGCACAGCCGTATGTGACTCTAGGGGGGCTGCCTCTAAATGATGTAGCCATGTGGACAGGGTCCTGATCCAAGGTGCTAAGCTGCATGTACATGGTTGGGCTGCCAACATGGCAAATTGAGTCGGTAAAAAGCATTGGGTTTCCCATTGTATGTACAGTTGTAGCCAGAGGTTACAGTCAGACATCTGACCAGGGGCCATTTCACCCAGAGAAGTGATCCGTGTGCCAGGGCATGCCAAACACATGCACACACAATGGTTAGCTCATCTATTCTTGCATGCCTTGCTTAATTCAGTGGAGTATGCTGATATCTGATGCGTATGTGCAACCTCCTGGATTTAGAAATGGGCTATGTCAGAATGCCAGATGCAAGGGAGGGCACCAGGATGCAGGTCTCTTGTTATCAGGTGTGCTCCCTGGGGCATTTGGTGGGCCGCTGAGAGATACAGGAAGCTGGACTAGGTGGGCCTATGGCCTGATCCAGTGGGGCTGTTCTTATGTTCTTATCCATTGATGAAAGCAGAGTCTATCTTGTGTTCTGGATTATGGAGTTGAAAGGGCATGATCTCATGTCTGTGAATTAACGCCATGCCTTGTGCAACACAATTTAATGTGGGGGCTGGGATGTATTCCTGTGCCCTGCAGATGATGAACCCGAGGAAGACAGATGCGCCTTTCCACGTAGTTGAGCTGACACCGATTCAGTCAAGCCAGACCATGTTCTGGACAGTTCTGCAGGAGGAGGATGAAAATGTGGATTCCCTGGGTAAGGACCTGCTCTGCTCAGTTCCAGTAAATCCTGTAAAAAATTGCACATCCCACTGTTATAATTGGAGATATCTACATAGATCCTGCTCCAAACAGTACATAAATGTGCTTAACACGCAAAGAATAACTGAAATATATTTTTAATCATACATGTGATCAAAATGTGGAAAAAACGATCAAGAAGTGAATGGAAATGTGGCTGGATGGGCTGCAGCTAAGGGAATTCATAGGCTTCAGCACATCCTTCTTTTTCTAAGGAGCTATGCTGCACATGCCTGATCTCTGAAGCTAAGCAGGGTCAGGCCTGGTTAGTACTTGGATGGGAGATCGCCTGGGAATACCAGGTGCTGTAGGCTTATACCATAGTCTTTCGAGACTGAAAGTTGCCAACCATTTGTGCTGCAAACCTCCTTTCTGCTGATGCCGTCTCCTTTCTTCTCTGCCCTTCACCCCTCACACACACCCATCTGCCTCTTTCTTTTTCAAAATTGGGAGGAAACTCAGCAGCAAGGAGGCAGAAGAAGAGCAGTGAACAAATCATGCTCAAAGTTCTTCCCTCTACTTAATTATCCAGCACAGGAACAGTGGCACCAAACCACTACTGCTGCTTCCTGTGCCGGAGTTGAACAGGCTGGAGGTCTCCTCAGAGTAACGGGACATTTGTTCCCTCACCCTGAATTAAAGCACCTGCCTTTTCAATAAGGCTTCTTGGAGCTGTGCCAGAAAAATTGCTTTTGAGCCTGGAAGGCAGTGTAGGATTCAGCGGGTGAGTCTCTGCCAGTCCCACCTCCATTCTGCTCTCCATACACCTTCCTCCCCACCAGGAACACCTCTTTCACACTTTCCCCATGCTTCTTAGTGCTTACCTTGTCTCCACCAGCAGCTGGGGCTCCAACTCTGGCATTGACGGGGCAGTGCATGCCTCCATGCTTACTTGCTGGGTGGGGCAAAAGCACCTTACGGCTTGCTTGCAGCACTCAGTGCCAGTGCTTGGTCATAGCGCTGGGGCTAGGGCAGCATGGGATCAGTCTGCTTGTTTGCTCCTGGAATCCCAGATGTATCCAGACTACAGTTCACAACTCTGGCTCTTTCATTCGATGTGATCCTTTCTAGAAAACATCAGACTTGTTAGTAGATTGCTTCATAGCTTCCTTAAATCTGAAAGCCTTGTTCTTCACTAGATGCATTCTTCTTTATTCTTTTCATTTTTCTTAATCTTGCTCTCCAGTTGTGACCTTTCTTTCTTTCTTTCTTTCTTTCTTTCTTTCTTTCTTTCTTTCTTTCTTTCTTTCTTTCTTTCTTTCTTTCTTTCCTTCCTTCCCTCCCTCCCTCCCTCCCTCCCTCCCTCCCTCCCTCCAAAGAAACATATATTAATGAAGCCACTTGCAGGTACAGGTTGATGTGGCTTTTCTGGGCCCCAGTTCTGATTGCAAACAAAAATGTTTTATTATGACATCCCCAGCTAGCTGGACTTTCTGCTATTGGCTTCTTATTGCATTTCGCTCTTTCTTTCAGCAGCGTCGGTTTGGAACCAGATTGGAAGAAAGAGGCAGCTGGCTCATTCTTCCCAGCAAAGACCCCACTCAGGGAAGAAACCCTATACATGCCACAAGTGTGGAAAGAGCTTCAGTCGAGGTGAAGTCCTTAAGAAGCATAAGAGAACTCACACAGGGGAGAAACCCTATACCTGCCAGGAGTGTGGAAAGAGCTTCCGTGAGAGTAGTAAACTTACAATCCACCAGAGAGTTCACACAGGGGAGAACCCCTACACATGCCAGGAGTGTGGAAAGAGCTTTAGTCAGAGTGGTCACCTTACGACTCACCAGAGAACTCATTCAGGAGAGAAACCATATATGTGCCAGGAGTGTGGAAAGAGATTCACTACGAATGGTGACCTTAAAATCCACCAGAGAACTCATTCAGGGGAGAAACCCTACACATGCCAGGAGTGTGGAAAGGGATTCACCACGAGCAGCAAGCTTAAAAGCCATCACAGAACACACACAGGTGAGAAACCTTATACATGCCAGGAGTGTGGCAAGAGCTTCACTCGAACTGGTTACCTTCGTATGCATAAGAGAACCCACACAGGGGAGAAACCCTACAGATGCCAAGAGTGTGGAAAGAGCTTCATTTCCAGCAGCTACCTTATAATCCACCAGAGAACTCACTCAGGTGAGAAACTTTATTCATGCCAGGAATGCGGAAAGAGCTTCATTTCCAGCAGCAAGCTTATGATGCACCAGAGAACTCATTCAGGGGAGAAACCCTATACGTGCCAGGAGTGTGGAAAGAGCTTCATTTCCAGCAGCAACCTTACATCTCATCAGAGAACACACAGACGGGGAAAACCTTTTATATGCTAGGATTATGGGAAGAGGTTCATTCTGAGTGGTGATTTTAGGATACATCAGAAAATACACATGGGGAGAAGCCCTATACATGCCAAGAGTGTGGAAAGTGCTTCCTTACATAACATCAAAGAACTCACATGGTAGAAAAGTCTTATACATGCCAAGAAGGTGGAAAGAGCTTCAGTTGGAGTGCTTAGGATCTATCAGAGGAATCATTCAGACGAGAAATTCTATATATGCTAGGAGCAGTGGCATAGCTAAGAGGTGCAGAGGTTGCCAGTTGCACTGGGCAACAGACACTTGTGGCCAAAATTGTGAACACCATGAATACATACATACCATGAATAATACCCTCTATATATCATTGGAAAGGTAATTTAATACTGAATGCAGTGAAACAAACTGTGTTGGAATATATGTATTCTATCAAAAGTTGTGGCCAATTAACCAGAAAACATTTTATTTATTTATTTACTGGATAAATTAAATTTGATTTCATCATGGAGTGGGATGGCTTCAAAATCTTCTTTGACCCCAGGTAGTAGATGCCTTAGCTATGCCACTGGTTGTGATGTCACTTCCAGGGCATCAGTTTGCCCTCAGCATTGGGCTACACTTTCACTAGCTACACCATTGGCTAGGAGTATGGAAAAAAATTTTGTGCTCAGTCTAGACTTATTGCACATAAAAGTGGAGAGTAGCCATATAAATGCTGGCAGGTAGAGGACAGGATTTTCATAGTGGAGTCACTTTGCCCATCCAAGAATTGAACTTTGGAACATTCTTACTGTTTCTCCAGTGTTCTGCTGAAATGTGTATGAAATAGTTTCTCCTTTAAAAAAAATAAATTTTGTCAACCAATGTCCTGCTATGATTTCCTAGAGATTATGGACTGTGTTAGACCTGGATCTTGGTATGTTCTGTCAGCTTCTTGTTGGACCAGACTCTCTTTGTGAGTCTGGAAAACGTGGTAGCTGCTTTACCGATGCGCTTGTTTAGCTCGGTATCGAGAGAAAGATCGAGGTATCGAGGAACATACCAAGATCCAGGTCTACAGAGCTTGCGTCCTGAGTACACTTCTGTACTGCAGCGAGTCATGGACTCTTCGCTCACAACAGGAGAGAAAACTGAGCGCTTTCCACATGCGCTGCCTCCGACGCATCCTCGGCATCACCTGGCAGGACAAAGTTCCAAACAACACAGTCCTGGAACGTGCTGGAATCCCTAGCATGTATTCACTGCTGAAACAGAGACGCCTGCGTTGGCTCGGTCATGTCGTGAGAATGGATGATGGCCGGATCCCAAAGGATCTCCTCTATGGAGAACTCGTGCAAGGAAAGCGCCCTACAGGTAGACCACAGCTGCGATACAAGGACATCTGCAAGAGGGATCTGAAGGCCTTAGGGATGGACCTCAACAAGTGGGAAACCCTGGCCTCTGAGTGGCCCGCTTGGAGGCAGGCTGTGCAGCATGGCCTTTCCCAGTTTGAAGAGACACTTTGCCAACAGTCTGAGGCTAAGAGGCAAAGAAGGAAGGCTCATAGCCAGGGAGACAGACCAGGGACAGACTGCACTTGCTCCCGGTGTGGAAGGGATTGTCACTCCCGGATTGGCCTTTTCAGCCACACTAGACACTGTGCCAGAACCACCTTTCAGAGCGTGATACCATAGTCTTTCGAGACTGAAGGTTGCCAGTATGGACTGTGTTGTTTGAAAGATCAAGAAGTCAACAGGCATGTGGATGTGGATGAACCCATCTTATTTATCTGGACATGCAAAAGGTGTTTTGCAAAAGGACGCAGTCCTTCACCAAAAGCTCCTGAAAAAACTCCAAAGTCAGGGAATAAGAGAGCCAGACCTCTTGTGGATTTAGGAACTGGCTGAAGCACAGGAAAAAGAACGTAGGTGTAAATGGGCAGTTTTCACAGTGGAAGACATGAAAAATTGTATGCCCCAAGGATCCTTTTTCCCGACTGGAATTTTCTCAGGCGACTTTGGTGAGATTCATGAGTGTCCTAAGTCTTACCCTTACAGAAGCCATATCCTGCATTGCAATGGAGTAACTTAGCCTTTGCTTTAATGGCAAGACCTGTTAAGTGTTGAGTTATTCCTGGATCCCAGCTGGAGGGGAGGGAGTTCATGCTGATGCCCATTCTGAAATTCTGTCTTTGCTAATGGGGAAAAGTGATCCCTAAAAGGGGAGCCTATTTTCCTATCCAGGGTTGCTTTTCAGAGCAGGACTGAGGACAGGTGACCTTAAATTAAATCACCTAGGCAAGTGTCTTGTCTCCCTCCCTGCAAAGTAGGGAGGATATGGAACCTCTGCAGAGCCTGGAATTATGTAGCCTGTGAACATATTGAGATCCTGCCCTTCTCTGCAAGGACAGCCTGGCCACACTCACACAACACAGTGCTTTGAAACAACCACAGAGGAAGAGGAAGGAGCCCCAGCAAGGGAGGACTTCTTAGGGGGCAGGATGATGGAGATCAGCCCGGCCCCGCTGCAGGAGAGGCAGGAGGGTTGCAGGGAGGGAGGACCCCCAAAGTCCCTACACCCTTCTCCAGGAGTTGGGCAATGCTGGAAGGAGAGGGATGCTGAGGGCTGCTGGAGGGACGTGAAAGGGTTAACCGTGGGAATCTGGCGCAGAGGCGAGGCACGGGAGACAGCAGGAAGGGGAGGGCTCGGAGGTGGGGACAGAAGGGCCTGTGGCAGCTGCCTGGAGCTTCCCCTCCGGTTCTGGAGGGCTGCTGGGTGAGTCCCGCAAGCGAAGGGTGCAGGCCGGGAGAGCGACCCGCAGCTCAGCCCCGCCTGGCTCTGGGCTCCCCGCGCGGGCGGTGGGAGGCTGCAGGCGGGGACCCCGCAGGAGGCTCAGCGCAGCCGGATCGGGGCTGAAGGGGTCGCGTGGAAGGTCTGTGTGATGCACAGCCTTGCAAAAGATGGGGGGGGGGATATGTGGCCCCCACCTCCAAGAAGGCAGTGGAGGCCAGGCAGAAAAGAAACAGTGAAGGTTTCTCCAGTTCCCAGTTCTCAGCTCTACTGAGAGTTCTCAGCTCTACTGAGCCCAGTTCTCAGCTGCAAAGGAATTGATGTCTGACTGAGAATCCACTTTCCCCAACCAGGTGGCACCTTCTTGTCTGGCCTGACTCATGTGCCCTTTCCTGGGAGGCAGAAATTCAACAGGTCTGCAGTTTTTCAGCATGGCAAAATAGGGATCTGAAACACTAACTTGTTGCCCCCCCCCCAAGTTTCCATTGAGGTACCTCTCCTAAATACACACACATTTCTCCCCTTTGTGTTCCTTGTGTTTCAAATGTTCCACTCTGTGTGTCTCTTTAGCTCAGGAGGAAACCCCCCTTTCAGCTCAGGGATACCTCCAGGGAAAAGCCTTGGATTGCTGGCAGCCTCTGACTTTTGCATGTCTTTTGTCACCAGGTAAAACTCATCAAGCCTGAACCATCCCTTTTGGGAGTGAAATAAGAGTGACAGGAGGCAGAAATGGGATCATCCCCTCCTCAGTCTTTCTAGGAAGATCTGGGGTTTGAGAGCAAAGGTGTTTACCTAAATGGACATCTCCAGCACAGAAGGCCATCCCAAAGTCTCCATTTTGCAGGACTGGAGCCAGGAGCAAAGCCATGAATGAGCAAACATGTAAAGGTCCAGAACAGTGTTCAGGAAGAGCCCCAGGCAGAGATCAGCCTGAATCTGTGATGGAGCCGCAAGATGGCCAAGTGGAGCCAGGCAGAGGAATGCAGCAGTGTTGGGAAACCCAGTGGCAGCAGTTCCTCCAGACCCTGCAGGCTCCTCACCCTGCATGGGGGAACCCCCAGCTGTCAGAAGCCACACCCTGGGATGATGCCAAGGCCTTTCTGGCCTCCTTTGAGCAGGTGGCTGCAGCCTGTCAGTGGCCCAGAGAAGAGTGGGTGGCTCGGCTACTTCCTGCACTTTGTGGACAAGCCCAAGAGGCCTTTAGCCTCCTGGAAACCAGAGACAAGGAGGACTATGGGAAAGTGAAGGCCTCCATCTTGAGAGGTGATGCCCTGAGAAGGGAGAGGCAACGCCAGCACTTCCGGCAGTTCTGCTGCTCGGAGCTGGAAGACCCACGAAGGATGTACATCCAAGTCCAGGAGCTTTGCTGCCAATGGCTGAAGCCAGAAAGGCACACAAAGGAGCAGATCCTGGAGCTGCTGGTCCTAGAGCAGTTTCTGTCCAGCCTGCCGGTGGATGTCCAGAGCTGGATCCAAGCAGGGGGGCCAAACAGCTGTGCCCAGGCTGTGGCCTTGCTGGAGAATTTCCTGGTGATCCAGAGAGAGGCCGAGGCAGGAGCAAGACAGGTGAGGAATGTGGAGTGTGTTGGAGGAATGTTGTTGGAGGAATGTGGAGTGAGAAGACCACCTGCCAGTCTTCTGTAAAACTGGAATTCTCTTGTTATCTGGTGTGCTCCCTGGGGCATTTGGTGGGCCGCTGTGAGATACAGGAAACTGGACTAGATGGGCCTATGGCCTGATCCAGTGGGGCTGTTCTTATGTTCTTATGTTCTTATGGAATGAAGGAATTGGAGGTAGCGAAGCCCAAAATTGAACCGACAATACTCAGTCCATTGAAACTCATTCCAAGTAAAACGGATAAATGCTGCTCAGGCATCTTGAAGGAGACTCTACATGGGATGCAGCGACTCAGAATAGCCATCTTTGTACTATTACAATTATTTCATCTGGATTGAACACATTTAAATGTATTGCTTGCATTAGATACAAAACATGCAATTTTGGCTGTGTCTTTCAACACAAAGGTCAGAAAATGCACAGGTGAAGCTTTCCCCCAGAAGTCTGCAGTTAGAGAGCATTGAATCTTGCCATTTCAGATTTAATTGCACAGAGTTTTATTTCTCAGGACTCACTTCTGGAATTAGGCACCAAATGGAATGGGATTTAATGAAGCAGAATTTGTCTCTTTTTCCAACTCTCTGATTCAGATTCCTTACACTGCTTTAGGAGCCCTTGCAGGAGTGGACCGGGAGTCCCCTTTATGCAACGGAGGAATGCTTGGACATGGTGCAGGGGGAGATCTCCAAAGAGCACGCAGAGATATTCAGAGACACCAAGCAGAACGTCAAAGAGGAAGTCACCTTGCCAGGTAAGGATTCAGCGTGTGACCTTAAGTGCTACCACGATCACAGTCACAAAATGCAAAGGGAGTAAAACTATCCTGTAGCTTTATTAACCATGTGGAGGAGGGAGTTGGGGAGATTTCTGCCCAAATGTAGCCTGTCTGCTCATCCCACGGTGATTGTGGTCGGGAAGAGGGAATTTTAACAGGGGTGGCTTGATGACAGAGTCCATGTGCCCATCTCCATAAAATGTCCCTTCTGACCCTTACAGGCATTGGTAACACACATCCACCTTCATTGCTTACCCCAGAAGATCAGGACATGACTGAAGCTGAGCTGATCAAGGCTCTTGGCGTCCAAATGGACCAGGTTGGTTTGTGTAGGACTGGGACCAGACACACACAAAACAGGAGGCAGCCAATGTTCTACTGCTGGAGAGAGGGCCTCTGAGAGGAATTTTATCAGGCGGTACAAAGTTTCTTTTCAGTCCCTTCCCAAAGAGGGATAGGGTAAAACAGAGTGGGGGGTGGCAATGGGGGTGGGTAGAATGTGGGCAAAACAGGCAGGGGGAAAGTGGCAACAGCCAGAATAGTCTTTGGAGCCCAGGTCTACTAGTCTTCCCAATGCAGAGCTCAGGTCTACCTGGTGTTGGCAGCTAGATACAGTAATACAGAAAACCAAACATACTCCTAAGTCTCTCAGAAATCTTTCAGATATAAATAATCATTGCAGGAGATTAGTATCATTGTATTTAGGCTCACACTAGAATGGAAAGTGTCCTGTGTACATCAAAACTGACTTCTGCAGCAGTTACAGTCAACTGTGTCACTGGGTTCCTATATACTCCTTCATGGTTAGCAAACCCACAAGCCAAGCAAATCAAGCCAAGCAAATCTATAAATCATCTTGTATACATTTTCCTTAATATTGACATTAAGAGTAAATTTTATTTGCTTTGTCCATAACTTACAACACACAAAATCTCCAACACACAAATACCTACACATGCAATAGCTAACTCACCTTTCCTTTCATACCTTGTTTAATTCATTAGAGTTTGCTGATATCCATTTATGAAAGCAGAGTCTACCTGAAGTCTTCTGGATTATAGTGTTAAAAGTGCATGATCTCATCTTTGTGAATTAATTCCATTCCTTAAGTAACACAATTTGAAGCGGGGGCTGGGATGTTTTCTATGTTCTGCAGGCAATGAACCCGAGGAAGACAGATGCGCCTTCCCACATTGTTGAGCAGACACCGATGCAGTCAAGCCAACAGACCATTTTCTGGAAAGTTCTGCAGGAGGACTGTGAAAATGTGAATTCGCTGGGTAAGGACCTGCTTTGCTCAGCTCCAGTAAATCCTGTAAAAAATGGCACATCTCACTTTTGCAATTGGAGATGTGTACATAGATCTCCCTCCAAACACTAAAACAAATGTGCTTAACACATGAACAATGACAAAAATATGTATTTTATTGTACTTGTGACCAAAATATTGAAAAAAGTGAATGGAAATGTGGAAGGATGGGCTGCAGTCAAGGGGATTCATAGGCTTTGGCACTTCCTTCTTTTTCTAGGTAGCTGCGCTGCACCCTCCTTTCTGCTGGTCCTTCCTCTTTTCTTTCTCTCCCCTTCACCTTTCACACACACTGTCTGCCTCTTTTTCTTTCAAAATTGTTAAGCATGCCAGCTGTTGCTCCTTTCTGTAGTGCAGGGGTTCCTAAACATACCCTGCTTACCCTGGCCTTCTTTCATGGCTTCCTGTCACGATGGTGCTGCGCCACAGTAGGACAAGATGGCCTCCAGCTCTCTCTCAAGATCTCACGCAATCTTGGCTCAGCCAAAATAGTGGAACCCTGGAGAGCCTTAAAGAAGCCGTTGCCTGGAACATCCCGCAGTGCCCCTGTGAGTTTGCCACATTGCCTTGCTGCGCTGTGCACACAGTTTGGGAACCACTGCTGTAATGGTTTTAAGATACATTGATTGCCAATTGTGTTAAGAAGTATGAGATGAGGGTTTGAATTGGTGCAAGGCACCCATGACACTATAAAGCAGGTGAAAGAAATGATGAAATCATATATCATCAGTATCAGCGGGGGATCTGTTCTCTGACCCCTTCCCCATGGAAAACGGTGGATAAGCAAATCTGTGGTTTTCAGTCCCTAACCCCTCCGAAGGTGACCAGAGCCGTGCGCATTTAGCCAGATCTGCTGTTACAGATCTGCGCAGATACATAAGTAGGCTCAACCTGTATTTAGGGGAAGAAGAATTGGTGAGAAGCTGGTTTCCTAAGGTTTTCTCAGGAGAAATTGACTTGGGACCCAAACCTATCCAACTTCCCGGCTGAGATGCAGCTCTGAGGTCAGGGAACAAATGTTCTCTTAAACATCAGGAGGCCTTCATGACTGCCCTCTTCACATTGGAATGGCTGATTTAGCACTGGAATGTTGGATAGGATTGGGCCTTTAATCTATCAGTTCTCATTCACGATAGTGTATATATGTGTTAGTGTATATATGAAGTCAATCCATCAACTGTACCATTTTTTAAAATTTACATCTAATAGATTTACCCTGAAGAAGAAGAAAGAATGTCAAATATGAAGGTAAGGATCTATGAACGCTTTTTGTATTGAAATGTAGGAGAAATAAATTCTTGACTGTTTCTCTCTGTCAGGATCTTCAAGCCCCCAACATGGCCTGGTCCCCCATCCAGTGAAAAAGGAAGAGACGTTCCTCCCAGATCCTGTGCAAATTCAGAGACTCCCAGATCAGGACTCGGATTTGGAAGTTGCAAGAACCAAGGAGTTGCGAGAGCCAAGAATGAGCTTCTCTCAGAGATCAAATTTATTAAGACATCAGGTGGTAAATACAAGAAAGAAACCACACCAGTGTTCTGAGTGTGGAAAACATTTTGCTTGGAGATCACATTTGTTAAACCATCAGAAGCACCATACTGGAGAGAAACCACACAAATGCCCTAAATGTGGAAAAAGCTACTATCAGAGATCACATTTGTTAACCCATCAGGTGATCCACACAGGAAAGAAACCACACCGGTGTCCTGAGTGTGGAAAAAGCTTCTCTCGGAGATCAAATCTGTTAAGACATCAGAAGATTCATACTGGAGAGAAACCTCACAAGTGTCCCGACTGTGGAAAAAGCTTCTCTTGGAGATCACGTTTGTTAAGCCATCAGATGATCCACACAGGAAAGAAACCCCACAAATGCCCTGATTGTGGGAAAAAATTCTCTCAGAGATCAAGTTTATTAAGGCATCAGAACATTCATACTAGAGAGAAACCTCACAAATGCCCTGACTGGGAAAAAAGCTTCTCGAAGAGATCAGAATTATTTAGACATCAGAACATTCATACTGGGGAGAATTCCCACCAATGCCCCAAGTGTGGGAAAAACTTTTCACGTAAATCAGGTTTATTAAGACATCAGAACATTCATACTGGGGAGAAACCCCACCAGTGCCCCAAGTGTGGAAAAAGCTTCTCTGAGAGATCAAATTTATTAAGACATCAGAAGATTCATTATGGAGTGAAAGCTCACAAATGCCTCGACTGTGGAAGAGGCTTCTTTCGGCGATCACACCTATTATCCCATCAGAAAACTCATACTGTGAGAAATCTTAAGAGTGTCCTATGTGTGGGAAAAACTTAAATGAGAAATGAACACTGAATATCCACCAGATTATGTCCTACATGGGTTGCCAGTAGACTGAAGGTCCCACATTTTCTCAAAACAGTGGTTTCATTAGTTTATTCTGCCTTGTTTTTAACAACTTCTTTGGCTTATACTGCAGTCATTTAAGTAGAGTTACAGGGAAGGAGCTTGAACTTTGATGACCTCACTCCTGTGTAACTATTGGTATGTATTTATTGGCTGACAAATGGCAGTCACTGTTCGGTCGCTTGACTTGGGATAGGCAAAGTCCTTAGGGCTACCCAGAGCTCCTTGTCTCACCCTGTAACTAACATCTGTGGAATAAATGATTTGGATAACCAAGATGTGCTCATTAGCTTGTCTTGTTGAATGCATACAAGTTTACAAGTCAGCTTGAATCAGCTAGAGCAGGAGAAAATCCAGCAAGGAGGCAGAAGAAGAGCAATGCAGAAACCATGGTGAAAGTTCTTCCCTCTGCCTTTTGCAGAGAATTTAGTCAGTAGAGAGAATTCTCAGCAGGGAGGATTAAGGTGCCAGACTGATGGCATGACGTATGGAAGAAAGAGCCTCATGCCATTCTTTATGTCATGAACATGGGGAATAGGGTGGCACAGAAGGGATTTCAAGGAGCACATGTTGAAGGGAGATAATAGGAATGTGCTGAGGGTGAGAAATGTCTTTGACAACCTTCAAAACATGAGAACCTTCATGCAAAACCTTCATGAGGCTTTTCCCAGGCACGAAGAACCACATGAATGTTCTCCGTACCTGGGAAAAGCTTCGTCTGCAGATTAGCACAAACAGGAAATCTGATAATCCACCCAAGGAAGTGTCCCAAAGTGGGAAAAATGTCTCTTGGGGAGAGAGGGTTATGAAATTTCACGGAACTCCTGGAGGTGAGACTGCTCTAGCAGCCCGATCCTATGGTTTACCATCGCATGCAGCCTCACTAAAACGGGCTGTGCTGGATGCTGTGATGGTGGTGGTAGGGTGATTAGGTGACTTGGGAGGGGAAAGTGTCCATAAGCCCATCGACCAATAATAGGACTCCTTGGTCATTGGCCAGATCTTTAGATGTGCAAGTTGGAGTAAGCAAAGGGGGCTGGCAGAGAAGAGTATAGCAGAGAATCTGTCACAACTCACCCCCACTGGATCTCACCCCCTTCTGCCTCCAATATACCTCTCCTCCCTGTTTCACTCTCCCCGCCCCATTCAGCCTACCCTTCCAACTCACATCCATTGGTTGGCTTTCTTTACTCTGCCTTCATGCACAGGGCATCTGCATTGTCTCTGCATTGTTTACATTGGCCAGGAAGCATGTTCCACTGTGGAAAGCAATCGGGCTGTAAGTGTCTCAACTGTGGGAACAATTTTGGTCAGCCAGTTATGTGAGGCATAATCCTACCGACTAAATAATAAGCCCTGTAGCCTTTACTGATAGTATTCTGTCTGTTTGTGTTCTTAATACATGAAAAATACTTAAAAACAAACATATCAGGAAACTGCATTAGTGTTGTTAAGAAAAGCACAAGTGGAGTTTGAGAAATTGCTTAAGCCAGTGTTTCTCAAACTTTGAGTCGGGACCCACTAGGTGGGTAGTGAGCCAATTTCAGGTGGGTCCCCATTCATTTCAGTATTTTATTTTTAATACATTAGACTGCATTTGGGGAAATGTTACAGATCAGTATTTTTAACAAGCTACTCTGTATATGCTTTTAACAATGATAGTCAATCCTGGATAAGTGTGGGTAGGAACATAAGAACTGCCCTGCTGGATCAGGCCATAGGCCCATCTAGTCCAGCTTCCTGTATCTCACAGCAGCCCCACCAAATGCCCCAGGGAGCACACCAGATAACAAGGGACCTCATCCTGGTGCCCTCCCTTGCATCTGGCATTCTGACATAACCCATTTCTAAAATCAGGAGGTTGCGCATACACATCATGGCTTGTAAACTGTAATGGATTTTTCCTCCAGAAACTTGTCCAATCCCCTTTTAAAGGATTTTTATCCCTTTAGGATTCCCCCTTAGGAATCCCCTTTTTAGGACTGCAGCCTAGGACTGTTAAAAATTTTCCTGCTTACTGAGCTCTAGCACCGGCAATGGGTGTTGCAAATGTGGTGTACAGCACATCCACAGCACCTGGGGAGGGGCCGCTGTCACTGGGTCAGCACCAATTGCCCCTGGGCCTCAGCACCACATGGAGGGCAGGCTGGTGCTCCTGCAGCACCAACCAGCAATGAGTTTTTGGGGGCAAGGGGGAGGCAGGGAGTAGGTGGAGCGAGGCATGGAGAGGAACTAACCGGGGAGGGGGTGGGACCGGCAGAGCCCTTCTTCACTGTATTCTATATGTTGGGCTGTAAAGCCCAACATGGAGGCTCTCAAGTCTGCGCCGGCAAAATATCCAATGCAGATTTGAGAAACCCCATTGCAACGCCTGGGGCTTTCCCCAGGGGAAGGTGACAAAAGTTCCCAAGACCTCCAGCTGTCTTGGCAGTGCCGCTGGATGCAGTGGTAGCCATTTTGGCACTGCTGCACCAGGCAGAGCCACCAGAAATAGGATTGGGCTACGGCAGTATTAGACATGCCAAAGAACAAGCCACTGAGTCTGACTGAATTTCAGTGTGAATGCTGAATGGCCAAGGCACAATTTCAGAACTTTGTTCTAACCACTGTTATGCAGGATCAAAAAAGACCAATGACACCAAGCTAACTTTTAAGGCTTTTTATTATGAGGAATGGAACCTGAACCAAACAAATCATAATGACCTCATTTCAAATTCTCTGAGGCAGGCAGGCAGGCAGGCAGGCAAGCTTGAGACAAGCCAGGCAAAGGCTGGGTGGTTGCTCCCTTCTCTGGTTCTCAGAGGCTCTCCCAGGGGCTCCTTCCTGCAGCTCTCTCCTCAGCTCCTTTCTGTAACTTGGTGTCTCTCAGCTCACTCCTCACAGCTTCTCTTCCCTGGAGGTCTCTCTTCCTCTGTAGAACTCACTCTCCAAAGCTCCTCACAGCAGCTCTTCCCTGGTGATCTCTGAGCTCTGTGCTGGTGCAGCTCCTTTTATAGCCTCAGTGGCTCTGCACACAGCAGCCTCTACCTTTCCTCCAGTGGTACTGCAGCCTTCTCTCCTGCAGCAGTTTTCCATTTGGTGCTCCAGCTCTCAAGGGCTTGCTACAAGGTACTCAGCAAGTGAGCCTATTGGCTCAGACAAAATTTCATAACTATTGGCTCATGTATGCACTGCTGAAACAGAGACACCTGCGTTGGCTCAGCCATGTCGTGAGAATGGATGATGGCTGGATCCCAAAGGATCTTCTCTATGGAGAACTTGTGCAAGGAAAGCGCCCTACAGGTAGACCGCAGCTGCGATACAAGGACATCTGCAAGAGGGATCTGAAGGCCTTAGGAGTGGACCTCAACAGGTGGGAAACCCTGGCCTCTGAGCGGCCTGCTTGGAGGCAGGCTATGCAGCATGGCCTTTCCCAGTTTGAAGAGACATTTGGCCAACAGTCTGAGGCAAAGAGGCAAAGAAGGAAGGCCCATAGCCAGGGAGACAGACCAGGGACAGACTGCACTTGCTCCCAGTGTGGAAGGGATTGTCACTCCCGAATCGGCCTTTTCAGCCACACTAGATGCTGTTCCAGAATCACCATTCAGAGCGCGATACCATAGTCTTTCGAGACTGAAGGTTGCCAACACACCTGGGCCTCACACTGCCAGAGCTCCTGCTCTGACACCACAAAGCCCTTTCTGGCACCCCAAAAACCAAGAAGCCATCGCTGGCCAGAAGTGTGGTGAGCAGGCCAGCAGCTCTGGGAGGGCCTGGCACTGTTGGCAAATTGGCAGAAGGTGTTGGGAGGGGGAGGGGTGGGTTCTGAAGTGGGAAGCAGGTGGGAAGGGGTCAGTCTCAGTGGACAGCTTGCTCACCCTATTTTTTTAGCTTGCTGTGCCCCCTTTCTCTCCTTGGACAGCGAGGCTACCAGGAGGCCTACCCAAAGGTAAGGAAAAATATCACAGACAGGTCCCAAATAGCTTGCTCTCAGACCTCCCCTTGCCCCCTCCATCTTCAGTGGGCTACACTGCAGGGTTGTCATAAGGCTTTCTCCCTCAGCCTCTCTCAGACGGAAAGTTGTGCTGTCAATAACCATGAATATTGTCAAATTTCCTGTCTGTAAGAAGCACGGTTAGAGAGGGATTGATCTGTGGACACTTATGAATCAGCCAAGGACATCTATATTTCCTTTGTCAACGGGCTGCTTCCACATTGGGGTTCTGTCCGGCATTGAATCTGTCCTATGAACTACTTACTTAGCCTTTGTCTTAATGGACAAGACCTGTTATCAGGGTGCAGCTGTTCAGCGTGCCGCCCTGGGGCATGCCAGTTGGCCCACCATCCCCTCCAACCCGGAAGTAATTGCAGTGGCATCATAACACCACTGCTCATTTCTGCTGCCTGCCTGCCCCCATAGTCTTTCTCAGTGCACTCGGAGCTAGGCCAGCTGCTTCTGTGGGTGGCCTAGCTCAAGTGGCTCAGCTGTGGATGAGGGGGGCAGGAGTGAGGCAACTGTATGCTGTGACCCCTGTGACCCTCCCTCAGTTATGAAATATGTTGTGAGTTATTCCAGGAGTCCTAACGGGGGTGGGGGGAGTTCATGCTCACTTTTGCCCATCCTAAAATCCTGTCCTGTCAATTCGTGCTCTGGTCATGAAAGAGAAACCGGTTGCATGGAAGTTGTTAAAAACAACAGTAATAGAAGTCCAGCAGAAGTGTATACTGCAAAGAAGAAGGGCTCGACTAAGTTCAGGAGGGTGCCCACATGGCTAATGAGCCAAGTTAGAGGCCGTAAAGGGCAAGGAAGCTTCTTTCCATAAATGGAAGTCTTGCCCTAATGAAGAGAATAAAAAGGAACATAAACAGTGGCCAAAGAAATGTAAGAAGGTGATATGGGAGGCCAAGAGAGACTATGAGGAACACATGGCCAGCAACATTAAGGGGAATAGTAAAAGCTTCTTCAAATATGTTGGAAGCAGGAAACCCACCAGAGAAGCGGTTGGCCCTGTGGATGGTGAGGGAGGGAAAGGGGAGATAAAAGGAGACTTAGAGATGGCAGAGAAATTAAATGAGTTCTTTGCATCTGTCTTCACAGTAGAAGACCTCGGGCAGATACCGCTGCCCGAATGGCCCCTCCTGACCAAGGTATTGAGGTTAAAAGAGAAGATGTTTCAGACCTAACTGACAAATTAAAAATTGGTAAGTCACCAGGCCCTGATGGCATCCACCCAAGAGTTATTAAGGAATTGAAGAATGAACTTGCTGCTCTCTTGACTAAAATATGCAGCTTGTCCCTTGAAACGGCCACAGTGCCAGAAGATTGGAGGATAGCAAATGTCACACCGATCTTTACAAAGAGAAGGAGAGGGGACCCGGGTAATTATAGGCCAGTCAGCCTAATGTCTGTTCCAGGTAAGATGGTGGAATGCCTCATCAAAGATAAAATCTTAAAACACATAGACGAACAGGCCTTGCTGAGGGAGAGTCAGCATGGCTTCTGTAAGGGTAAGTCTTGCCTCACTAACCTTTTAGAATTCTTTTAAAAGGTCAACAGGCATGTGGATGCGGGAGAACCCGTGGATATTATATATCTGGACTTTCAGAAGTCATCTGACACGGCCCCTCACCAAAGGCTGCTGAGAAAATTCCACAGTCAGGGAATTAGCGGGCAGGTCCTCTCCTGGATTAGGAGCTGGATGAGGTCCAGGAAGCAGAGAGTGGGTGTCAATGGGCAATTTTCAAAATGGAGAGAGGTGAAAATCGGTGTGCCCCAAGGATCTGTCCTGGGACCTGTACTTGTTAACCTGTTCATAAATGACCTGGAGGCAGGGCTAAGCAGTGAGGTGGCCAAGTTTGCAGACGACACCAAACTTTTCCGAGTGGTGAAGGCCAGAAGAGATTGTGAAGAGCTCCAGAAGGATCTCTTCAAACTGGGAGACTGGGCAGCGAAATGGCAGATGTGTTTTATTGTAAGTAAGTGTAAAGTCAAGCACATTGGGGCAAACAATCAAAACTTCTCAAATAGGCTAATGGATTCTGAGCTGTCTGTGACAGATCAGGAGAGGGATCTTGGGGCAGTGGTGGACAGCTGGATGAAAGTGTCAACCCAATGAAGTGAAGAGGCAGTGAAGAGGGCTAATTCCATCCTTGGGATTATTAGGAAAGGCATTGAGAATAAGACAGCTAATATTGTAATGCCATTGTACAAATCGATGGTAAGGCCACACCTGGAGAATTGTGTCCAGTTCTGTCATTGCATCTCAAAAAGGATACAGTGGCGATGGAAATGATCCTTCAGAGCAAGACTGAGGCCAGATGGCCTTGCAATAGATCTCCTGGGCAGGAGTCTGGTCTCCCTCCCTGCAAAGAAGGGGGATCAGGACCCTCAGCAGAGCTGGAATGACTGAGATGCTGCCCTTCTCTGCAAGGGATCAGGGGACAGCCTGGCCACGTTCACACCAGGCGTGCTGGAGACAAGCAGGAGCAGCAGAGCAGGAGGAAGGAGCCCGGCAAGGGAGGACTTCTTGGGGGGCAGGCTGATGGGGATCAGCAGGGCCCGGCTGCAGAAGAGGCAGGGGGGCTGCGGGGAGGGAGGACCCCCAAGTCTCGCCATCCTTCTCCAAGGACTCGAGGATGGGCGAGGCTGGAGGAGGGCAGGCGCGGAAGGGTTAAGGGAGGGAGGCGGAGCAGGGGCGGGGATGCTGGTGGGGACGCCTCTCCCTGCCCGGGATGAGGAAGGGGAGGGAGGCGCAGGAAGAGGAGGGATCGCTGGTTCCCGTGCCGGCGGAGGGGCCGAAGGTCCTGCTGCAACTGCCTGGGGTTTCCACTGCGAGGCGGGAGGGCTGCTGGGTGAGTCCCGCAGAGCGGAGGGTGCAGCCCGGGAGAGCGACCCGCAGCTCAGCCCCGCCTGGCTCTGGGCTCCCCGTGCAGGCGGTGGGAGGCTGCAGGCGGGGACCCCGCAGGAGGCTCAGCGCCAGTCGGATCGGAGTTGAAGAGGTCGCGATCTAGTAGATCTCTTTGATGCACAGCCTTGCAAAGATGGTGTGCGTATGAGTGTGAGTGACCCCCCCCCCCAGGAGAAAGCAGGGGAGCAAGGCAGAAAAGAAGGTTTTTGCAGTTTCCAGGTGGTCCTGAATGAATCCCTCTTAGATACATTCAGGACTTTAAGGTCTGGCAGAGAATCCACTTTCCCCAACCAGGTTGCCACCCTCTTGTCTGGCCTGACTCTTGTGCCTTTTCCTGGCAGGCGGAAATTCAACAGATCTAAAATTATCAGCATGGTGAAACGCTGATCTGAAACATTTGTCCCCCTCCTTCAAGGTTCCCTTGAGGTGTCTGTCCCAAATTCACACACTTTTTGTGTCTCTTTAGCTCAGGAGGAAATTAGCCTTTCAGCTCAGGGGATATCTCCAGGGAAAGGCCTTGGATTGCTGGCAGCCTCTGACATTTGCATGTCTTTTGTCACCAGGTAAAACTCATCAGTCCTGAGCCATCCCTTTTGGGAGTGAAATAAGAGCAGTCAGGAGGCAGTAATTGGAGCATCCCCTTCTCAGTCCTTCTAGGAAGATCCAGGGTTTGAGAGCAAAGCTGTTGCCTAAATCAACATCTCTGGCACAGAAGGCCATCCCAAGGACTCCATTTTGCAGGATTGGAGTCCTGAACGAAGCGATGAATGGGCAAACAAGTGGAAGCCCAGTAGAAGGAACAGGAGAGGCAGAAAGAGCCCCAAGCAGAGATGAGGCTGAATCTCTGAGAGAGCCACAAGAAAGCCAAGAGGAGCCTGGCAGGGGGGTGCAACAGCGCTGGGAAGCCCAGTGGCAGCAGTTCCTCAAGGTCCTGCAGGCTCCTCATTCTGCACAGGAGAGCCCCCAGCTGTCAGAGGCTGCACCCTGGGATGATGCCAAGGCCTTCCTGGCCTCCTTTGAGCAGGTGGCTGCAGCCTGTCGGTGGCCCAGAGGAGAGTGGGTGGCTCGGCTTCTGCCTGCCCTGAGTGGGGAATCCCAGCAAGCCTTCAACCTCTTGGCAGCCAGAGACAAGGAGGACTACGGGAAAGTGAAGGCTGCCATCTTGAGAGGTGAAGCCCTGAGAAGGGAGAAGCAGCGCCAGCACTTCCGGCAGTTCTGCTGCCCAGAGCTGGAAGACCCGCGAAGGATGTACAGCCAAGTCCAGGAGCTTTGCTGCCAATGGCTGAAGCCAGAAAGGCACACGAAGGAGCAGATCCTGGAGCTGCTGGTCCTGGAGCAGTTCCTGGCCAGCCTGCCGGTGAATGTCCAGAAGTGGGTCCGGGCAAGAGGACCAGACAGCTGTGCCCAGGCTGTGGCCCTGTTGGAGGATTTCCTGATGAGCCGGAGAGAGGCTGAGGCAGGGATGTGGCAGGTGAGGTCTTAGTATTTAATTTGGCGATTGCTAACTGGACACAGAATATGGAGTGTGTTGTTTGGAGCACCTGCCAATCTTCTGCTGAAACTGGAGAGAAGGAATGCAGTTAGGAAAGCCCAAAATCAAACCGACAATCCTCAACTCACTGAAAATCCTTTCCAGTTAATGCTGAAAGTGATGCTCATGCGTCTTGAAGGTGACTCTGTGTGGGATGCAGCCATTCAAAATAGCCATCTTTGTACCACTACAATTATTTCATGGTGACTGAACACAATCAAGTGTATGGAAACATTTGTATTAGATACAAACGTGCCTCTTTGCCTGTGACTTTCAGCACAAAGGGCCAAAAATCCCCAGGCAAAGCTTTTCCCCAGACGTAAGAGACTGTGTCAGACTTCACAGCCCAGGGGTTGTGATGGGGAGAAACACTTGGCCACCTTACTTGATCCTCTCAGCTGCATAGTTTGCTTGGGTGCTGGAGGCCTGGAAAGCTGCACAGAGCTTTATTTCTGAAAAACCACATCTGGAATCAGGCAGCAAATGGGATAGGATGTCAGGAAGCAGGATGTGCTTTTTCCTACTCTCTTTGTTGTCTGAGTGAGAGTCTCTTCTCTGCTTTAGGAGCCAATGCAGGAGTGGGCTGTGTGTCCCTTCGATGTAAAGGAGGAACCCTTGGATCCGTTGCAGGTGGAGGTCTCCAAAGAACACGCAGAGGAATTCAGAGACACCCAGCAGAACATCAAAGAGGATGTAGCCTTGCCAGGTAAGGATTCAGCATGTGACCCTGAGACGCAAAGGGAGTAAAACCATCTTTCACTCTAGCAGTTATGCAGAGGAGGGAGTTAGGGTGGTTTCTGCCCGAGTGAGGCCTTCTGCCCACCCTTCACTTGCCAGGTCTCGGGATCTCTAAGAGTGATAGTGTTTGGAGCAGAGGAAATTGTAGCAGGGGCGGATTTCTTTGCCCCTAGGATGGCAGAGTTCTTGATCCCAATTCCTGCTTGTACACATCTGTTCAAGGGACCAGAATCTGCCCTGCTTTTCCTCTGGCCGCCTCCAAGGATGAACAGGTGGGCCAATCTTCTTTCTTCAAAAAATCTCTCTTCCAACCCTCACAGGCCTTGGAATCACACGTCCAACATTGTTGCTTGCCCTGGAAGATCAGGACATGGGTGAAGATGAGCTGAGCAAGGCCCTTGGTGTCCAAATGGAGCAGGTTGGTTTGTGCAGGGCCTGGGCAGACACATGAACCTGGTGGCAGTCAATGTTCTTGTGTCTGAGTTAACCAGGGCTGGTCTTTGCTTTCAAACCAGTTTGCATGACAGGCCGCTGGGGAACAGATGACTACATCAGGCAGTGGCAGGACCTCAGCAATGCATGGAAGGCAGGATGAGGAAGAGACTTGGGGAAGTGGATTGTGCAGAAGGAGCATCTTGCAGGCATCCTGCCACCTGGAACCTACTTATCCATGGGTGGATTCCATGAGCCTAAATAACAGCCACGTGGATGGTGTCCTGATCCAAAGTGTTAAGCTGCAAATGCATGGTTGGATCACCAGGTTGGATCCTTCAAGCAGGAAAAAGGCACCATGCTGCCCAGTACCTATGTACCTATGTACTTACATACGTACCTGTGTACTCAAGGGATCCAATCTCTCATGCCATCTCAACGAGCCCAAAGAGAACAGGGCAAAATTCTTAACCAAAATAAACCAATGCATAATACAAGTTTCTTAAGCAAAAGCACTGCCTAACTCACACAGGCAAGCCATGTGAGTACACATTTCCTGGGGCAACCAGGCCCTGTGTCTGGTTATACTGCCACCACCCTGGGTACACCAGTGCCTCAACTCCAAAGCAGCCAAGGTCCTAGGTGCTTCTCCCAGCTCATGCAGACCCTGGGCTCCCTTTACCCTCAGGGACCCATGACTCAAGACTCTGGTATGTATTTTGATAGCAAGCTGGGCCGATAGCAAGCTGGGACAGGTAAGGGATTACCTGTATTCCTGTTCCTTGACCCTCAAGACAGAGACCTGTAAAAGATGTATTGGTGTACTAAGAATAAAGGTTTCATTACACATGGTCAAAAGGCATTAAGTATTTGTGAGACAAGATTTACAACACACAATAGCCTGAAAACAATGAAGCTAGTTTTCTAGTTCTAATTACTCCTGTCTCTCACCAGGTTATACCAAACCTCTGAGAGTAGGCAGTGTGGCCCCTGGACTTTCAGTTGGGCAGACCATGACAGAATGAAGAGCCACCATCCCTCCCTGCTGAGGGGCCTTTCTCATACCTTAGATTCTAATGATTAGAAGTCAACACACATAACCTCCAACCCACAAACATGCACACACAACCTGGCTAGCTCACCTGTCCTTGCACACCTTGGTCAATTCATTGGTGTGCGTGCATATACGATTTTTGAAAGCTGAGTCTATCTTAAGTCTTCTGGATTATGTTGATAAAAGGGCATGTCTCATGTCTGTGAATTAACCTCATTCCTTGTGCAACACAATTTGAAGTGGGGACTGGGATGTTTTCCTACATCCTGCAGGTGATGAACCCAAAGAAGGCGGGTGCGTCTTTCCACGTGGTTGAGCAAATGCCAGTGCAGTCCAGTCAACAGACCACATTCTGGAAAGTTCTGCAGGAGGATGGTGAAAATGTGAATTCCCTTGGTGAGGACCTGCTTTGCTCATCTCCAGTAAATTCTGTGAAAAATGGCACGTTTATAATTGGAGATACGTACATAGTTCCCCCTCCAAACAGTAAAACAAATGTGCTTAACGCACAAAGAATAATGGAAATACATATTTAGTCATACATGTTGTGACTAAAATATTGAGAAAGTGATTGACAAGTGAATGGAAATGTGGATGCTACAGCCAAGGAAATTTGTAGGCTCCAGCCTACTTTTTCTAGGGAACTATCTTGCAATTTTCATTCTGCTGGTTCTTCCTCCTTTCTTTCTCTGCCCTCATACACACCACATTTGCCTCCCTTACTACCAAAATTGTTAAGCATGGCAGCTTTTGCCCCTTTCTGTACTGCAGCGAACTCCTGCTTCCTGTTAATGGTCAGCTTCCTCTTTGCAGCATCATGCAGGCTCATTGCTTGCACACTTAGTCCACCAGTTTAGCAAAAATGTGAAGTAAGAATCACTTGTGCTGCCAGTCAATGGGGCTACAAAAATAAAAGGTACATGCAGTGGTGTCACTAGAATTCGCATCACCTGGTGCGGGAGGCCTGCGCGTCACCCCATGCAGTGAGCGGGGCAACATCCCAGGTGGTGGGCGTGGTAATGTACCATCGCCCCACCCCCACTGGTTTTTTGGCAGTACCTTTTGATAGAACACAGATATTTCAATGTGGTTTGTTTCATTGCATTCTGCATGAAATTATGCATTGATTGATATATAACATGATGGTATTATTCCTCCAGACTGATTTTGTGATTTTGAAAACTTGTAGGGTCAACACACACACACACACACACCCATGTCAACTTACTAACACCTTTTTGTAGCAGTTCTCATACTTTTAGCACCTGGACCCATTTTTTAGAATGACAATCTGTCCAGTACCCACTGGAAGTGATGTCATGGCCAGAAGTGACATCATCAAGCAAATTAAAATAAATAATTATAAATAATTAAATTAAAATGAAAGAAATAATTAAACAAGGGGGAGCCAGTCCTGTTCCACCAAGTGAGTTTTCTCTGTAGTCTGCCTGCAGTAACACCCCCAAAAGAATCAGTGAGATCTTCAGTCTTCCCCAGTGCCTAGTTTAAAGTCCTTCTATTTCAAGCACATCAATACGAAGACCCACCTGGCTTTACAAGTCTGAGAGCCCAATCCTATGCCTTTCTACTCAGAAGTAAGTTCCATTAGAGTCAATGGGGCTTACTCCCAGAAAAGTGGGGATAGGATTGGGCTGTGAGGGAAACTGCAAGTACAAAATAGAAAACTTGAACTGGTAAGCCTCTTTGTTGGTCCTTTCTATTGGGGGGGGAGGCTGCCTTCTGGGGCTTTTGTTGCGCTCCAGTCCCATCGGATTGGGACCATTCTGGTGTCCTCACATTCCCCTTTGCCTGGCCTGACCACCAGGCAAGGCACGACTGCCTACTTGCGAGTAAACGCTACCGTGAGGCTGCTTCGCTTCCCATAGGGTTCCATACACTCTCAGCTGGGGGGAGGGACCTCCTTGGGTGTTTTTGGGGGCTGCATTCATTGGGTCAGGACCATTCTGATTTGGAGTCCTCTCAGCCTGCCCTTTTCGACGGAGCAAGGCAAGGTTGCCTACTCGCAAGTAAATGCGGCCACTTGGTTTCACTTGTTTTCCATAGGGCTGAATAGGGACGTCGTTCGTGGGTGTTTTTGGGGGGCTGCATTTACTGGATCGGGACCATTCAGGTGTTGTTGGATTCCTCTCAGCCTGCCCTTTCCGAATCACTAAGGCATGTTTGCCTACTCATGAGTAAACGCGCAATACGGCTCACTTTCACTTTACATTGGGCTCCATGCATTTTTTCCTTCCTGTCTTTTGGCCATAACTTTTAAAGGAAAGGAGCTCAAGGGGTTTTTTGCATTGCGTTATGCTGGAAATTGCGCATCCAACGGTGTATGGCATGACATGGTAGCTCCTAACGGCGTGAAATTAGCACGTCACCCCCCCGGGCACGTCACCCCCCCAGGTGTGCCACCCGGTGTGGCCCGCACGCCCCGCACCCCTCTAGCGACGTCACTGGGTACATGTAATTGTGGCACGGGGGGCCCCTACTTATATAGTGTTCCCACATATCCACAATTTCCTGTAGGGGGATCTAGGAATGCATCTCCATGGATACCAGCACATGCCTTTATAGTTCTTAGGGGGAGATGCACTAGTGAGAAGCTTGTTTTCTAACAGAAGGTTTTTTCAATAAAAATTGTCTCGGGGCCCAATCCTATCCAACTTTCCAGCGCCAACAGACATTCCCTTACTTTGATGGAACCTACGTGATCCATCACCACTACATTGGCACTGTAAAGGTGGATAGGATTGGGCCCTGCATCTATCAGACCACATTTGTGGTCATCCTTAGTGTGTGTATGATGTCAGTCTGTCCAATGTATCATTTGCTTTCATTTTTATCCATCTGGTTTACTGTGAAGTAGGAATCAGAATGTCAAACACAAAGGTAAGGCTCTATGAATGCTTTTTGTATTGAAATGCAGGAGAAATAAATTTTTGCCTCTTTCTCTCTCTGTTCACAAGAGGAATCTTTGGGCTCCCTACGTGATCTGGTCCTCAATCCAGTGAAAAAAGAAGAGAGGTTCCTCCTGGATCCTGTGCAAAGTCAGAGACTCTCAGGCCAGGACTCAGGTAAGGAGTTGCAAGGACCAACCAAGAATTCTTCTCCCACATGAGAGGCACCTGGGTTCTTTCAGGAAGACACTCCCAGACCTGTTTCTTCACTCCCAAAAGTGCATTTCACAGATTTCCTTACAGTTGGCAGGAACGGATTCAGTTACATTCAAAAAGCATCTCTCTTCTGACTCCTAATTGACAAATTAAAGATCAAGAAGTCGCTGGGGCCAGATGGGATCCACACAAGGGTTATTAAGGAACTAAAGAATGAAGTTGCTGATCTCTTGACTAAAATATGCAACTTGCCCCTTGAAACGGCCAAGGTGCCAGAGGATTGGAGGATAGCAAATGTCACACCGATCTTTTAACAGGGGAGGGGACCTGGGAAACTACAGGTCAATCAGCCTGACATCTGTTCCAGGTAAGATGGTGGAAAGCCGAAAGCCTCATCAAAGATAAAATTTTAAAACACATAGACGAACAGGCCTTGCTGAGGGAGAATCAGCATGGCTTCTGATAAAGGTAAGTCTTGCCTCACAAACCTTTTAGAATTCTTTGACGAGGTCAGCAGGCATGTGGATGTGGGCAAACCCATGGATATTATACACAGTCGTGTGCCACTTAACGACAGGGATGCGGGCCAGCATCCCCGTCGTCAAGTGGTGCTTGACATTATGTGAAGCCTCCAAAGGCGAGGAGGGGCATGCTCTCCTCACCTCCAGAGGCTTCTCTGAGCCTTGGAGAGGCTGCATGCAACCATGTGCTGTCTCTCTAAGGCGCAGAATGCCCATTTCATGTGAAAAGACACAACTTCCAGTTTCCCTCTCTGAGGCTCAGAAAGGCCTCCAGAGGAGAGGCCTCTCTGCTTTGGAGGCTGTGGTGGGGTTAATGGGCCACCAGCGGATATACGAGCTGTCGCTGGCCGGAGTGTCGTTAAACGGCACTCACCTGTATTTGGCATTTGACATTGTCCTTCCAATGACTTAGGCTGCTGAGAAAACTCCACAGTCAGGGAATAGGTGGGCAGGTCCCCTCATGTATTAGGAACTAATTGAGGACCAAGAAACAGAGAGTAGGTATTAATGGGGAATTCTCACAATGGAGAAAGGTGAAAAGTGATGTGCCCCAAGGATCTGTCCTGGGACTGATCTCAACTTGTTCATAAATGACCTGGAGACAGGGATAAGGAGCAAGGTGGCCAAGTTTGCGGACAACACTAAACTTTTCCAGGTGGTGAAGACCAGAAGGGATTATGAAGAGCTCCAGAAGGATCTCTACAAACTGGGAGAATGGGCAGCAAAATGGCACGTGCTTTTCAGTATTACTAAGTGTAAAGTAATGCACACTGGGGCAAAAGATCAAGGCTTCGTATATAAGCTAATGTGTTCTGAGGTGTCTGTGACAGATCAGGGAGAGATCTTGGGATGATGGTGGACAGCTCAAAGAAAGTGTCAACCCAGTGTGCGGTGGCAGTGAAGGCCAATTCCATGCTTGGGATAACTGAAAAAGGGACTGAGTTTAAAATGGCCAATATTATAATGCCATTGTACAAATCAATGGTATGGCCACAGCTTGAGTATTTCATCCAATTCTGGTTGCCACATTTCAAAAAGGATATCGTGGAAATGGAAAAAGTGCAGAAGAGCACAACCGAAATGATGAGTGGGCTGGGGCACCTCTGTTACGAGGAAAGGCTACAGTGTTTGGGCTCTTCAGTCTAGAAGAGAGGCGTCTGGAGTGGGGGCATGTTTGAGACATACAAAATTATGCAGGGGTTGCATAGAGGGATGTTATTTTCTGTCTCACACAACACCAGAACCAGGGCACATCCACTAAAATTGAATGTCAGGAGAGTTAGAATAGACAAAAGAAATATTTCTTTACCCAGTGTATAATTAGTCTGTGAAATTCCTTGCCACAGGATGTGGTAATGGTGTCTGACCGAGATGCCTTTAAAGGGAATTGGACAGATTACTGTAGGAAAAGTCCATCACAGGTTACAGGCCATGATGGGTCTGTGCAACCTCCTGGTTTTAGAAGTAGGCTACCTCAGAATGCCAGATGCAAGGAAGTGGTACTGGGATGCAGGATCTTGTCTTGTGTGTTCCCTGAGGCATCTGGTGGGCCACAGGAAGCTGGAATAGGTGGGTCTTTCACCTTATCCATCTGGGCTCTTCTTATGTTCTTATAGCTCTGCACTTCTGTGTACATGATTCCTCAAGAGCCCTGCTGGATAAGGGGATAACCTTGCAAGAAGTTGCTTTATTCGTTTAGGCTTTTTATTAGTTTTCGATAACAATAGTTAAAGGACAGAGTTAAATGTGTCCTTAAACAAATTTATTTATGAGGTACTTAAGTGTGTGTTAGGTGCAGTAAAATAAACTATGAAAAGAACAGGCCCTTGTCCATAATTGATAAAAACACAGGCTTCCAGACTCTTGAATCAAGAAGGATTGGGTGTGGGATGGAATAACAAAGAAAAAGACAGAGTTAAAATGTGCCCTTGGAGAAGCCCAAGATCAGCTTAGAGGTGACCGGATGAACTCTCCATAGGCCAATGGTGTGGGGTTGGGCAGGCCTTAATAATTTCAATGGTCCAGGGAAAAGTCTTCATAGTCTTGCATCATTCTCCTTCCTACTGTGTACTAGAAATAAAATCCGTGATGCAAAATAGCCATATAGTTGTGTTAGGTCCAGGATTCCCCGAGTCCCGAAGCAGAATCTGTTTCCTTGGCAGGGAAATTTGTTTTTTATATTTTGGCAGAGAATGTTCACATTCCTGAATAGGAACAGAGTTTGGGAGTATGTTCAGTTGGCCAGAAAGGGGGATGGGCCAAAGGGGAAGGGAAGGGGAGGAGAATGTTGCAGGAGCATGAAAAGAGGTTGCTAGAACATAGACAAAACTCCTCTCTTTCTCTTCAGATGGTGGGAAAGTAACTCAACTCAAGGGGAAGAATTTTCAACTTATAGAAAATGAGCCAGTGGAAACATCCAGGAGAGGACAAAGGAGAACCCAAGAGGATGTGCTGGTGACTGCTGAGGTGCACGTGGAAGGATGCGAGTCCAACACAGAGCAGGGAACGGAGCAATTTAGGGAATGCCATCAGAAGATCTGCACAGGAAAGAAACCGCACCAATGTCCTGAGTGCAGAAAAAATTTCTCTCGGAGATCACATATGTTAAGCCATCAGTACACTCATACTGGGGAAGCACCTCACAAATGTCCCAACTGTGGAAAAGCCTTCTCTCAGAGGTCAGATTTATTAAGACATCAGAGTATTCATACTGGGGAAAAACCTTTCAAATGCCCTGAATGTGGAAGAGGCTTCTCACGGAAATCACATTTGCTTAGCCATCAGAACGTTCATATTACAGAGAAACCTCACAAATGCCCAGACTGTGAAAGGTGCTTCTCTCAGAGATCAAGTTTGTTAATCCATCAGTATGTTCATACTGGGGAAAAACCTCACAAATGCCCCAAATGTGGTAAGAGCTTCTCTCACAGATCAAGTTTGTCAACCCATCAGAAAATTCATACAGGTGAAAAACCTCACAAATGCCCCAAATGTGGAAAGGGGTTCTTTCGGAGATCCGTTTTGTTAACCCATCTGAACGTTCATACTGGAGAGAAACCTCACAAATGCCCAGACTGTGGAAAAAACTTCTCTCAGAGATCACATTTATTGACCCATCAGAAAATTCATACTGAGACTCAAACCTTACTGCTGTCCTAGGTGTGGGACATGTTTAATTGAGAAATGAATACTGATTATCAGGTGGCTAATGTCCTACATAAGTAAACAGTTAATATACTGAAGGTCCATTTTTCCCCCCTCAAACTATTATTTCATTTTGCCTTGTTTGTAACAAGTTGGTTGGCTTATGTTGCAATCATGTGAGGAGAGTTACAGGGAAGGCGTCTGAACTTTGATGGGCTCCCTGCGGCACTTCTTGGCTGATAAATGATAGTCACTGTTCAGTAACCTGTCTTGGCTTAGGCAAAGTCTTCAGGGCCAGACAGAGCTCCATGCCCCACCCTGTGATGGGCTGTGGAATAAATGATTTGGATAACCAAGATTCGCACACTGACTTGTCTTATAGAATTTATACAATTTTTATGCCCCCTTGCATGAGCTTGAGAAATTTCAACAAGAAGGCAGAAGATGAGCAGTGCGCAAAGCATGTTCCAAGTCCTTCCCACTGCTTTGTACAGTGAGAAGAGACTTTGAGCACTAGAGAGAATTCTCAGCAGGTAGGATCGGGGCCAGGAAGTAATGGCAGGAAGTATGGAAGGAGCCAAGAGCCTCATGCCATTCTTTATGTCCTGAACATGGGAAATACTGTAATGTATGGGCAGCCTTCAGTCTCGAAAGACTATGGTATCGTGCTCTGAAAGGTGGTTCTGGCACAGCATCTAGTGTGGCTGAAAAGGCCAATTCGGGAGTGACAATCCCTTCCACACCAGGAGCAAGTGCAGTCTGTCCCTGATCTGTCTCCCTGGCTATGGGTCTTCCTTCTTTGCCTCTTTGCCTCAGACTGTTGGCAAAGTGTCTCTTCCTAAAGATATTAAAGCAGGATACTAAAGGGATATTAAGCAGCATATGTTGATGGAGATAATAGGAATGCGCTTTGGGTGAGAAATGGTTTAGAACTTTAGATGAACATTGAAGAAACAAAAGAGAAACCGCATGAACGTTCTCCATACCTGGGAAAAGCTGCACCTGTGGAGCAGCATGAACAGGAAATCTAATAATTCACCCAGTGAGGAACTATATGAATGTTCTCAGTGTGGGAAATTCTTCCAACATGGAGTGCATGCCATGTGTCATCAGAGATCCCGTGTGGGAAAGAAAAGCCCCAAAAATGGGGGGAAAAAGTGTTTGGGGGGGAGGGATATCGCACATCGGACAGCTCCTGGAGATGAGATCCCTCTAGCCGTCTGGTCCTGTGGTTTTCCCACCCCTACCAGGTGCATTCGGAGGCTTTCAAAGGACTTTTGAGGCTGTGGGCGGCCTCCCCAGCCCCCAGAAAGCCATCTGACATCTCCAGAGGCCTAAAAACCTAACTTCCACTTTTGACAAAACCCAGAGGTGATTTTTTGAGGCCTTTGGAGGGCTTAGAAAGACTTCTGGGGGCTGGGAAGGCTGTGGGCAGCCACCCCAGATCTCAAAATGCCTTTGAGAGGCCTGAAAAAGGCCTTTCACAGGCCTAAGAAGAAGAAAAAAATCAGACTGTGGCAGGGGGGAGGGGGACACAGTGCCGTCCCCCTGCCCAGGGCACCTGGGGTACTTGCATCTCTTGACCCCCCCCAGGTATGCCACTAGAGGTTAATGTATGGAGGTGAATTAATTTTTTGTGTATTACTTAGATCAACAAGTGTCCAATCATGTATTTTCCTTTGCTGTTACTGTTGTTGGCAACCTTCATTTCGAAAGACTATGGTATCACACTCTGAATGGTGGTTCTGGAACAGCATCTAGTGTGGCTGAAAAGGCCGATTCAGGAGTGACAATCCCTGCGATCTGAATGGTGGTTCTGGAACAGCATCTAGTGTGGCTGAAAAGGCCGATTCAGGAGTGACAATCCCTGCGATCTGAATGGTGGTTCTGGAACAGCGTCTAGTGTGGCTGAAAAGGCCGATTCAGGAGTGACAATCCCTTCCACACTGAGGGCAAATGTAGCCTGTCCCTGGTCTGTCTCCCTGGCTACGGGCCTTCCTTCTTTGCCTCAGTATGTTGGCCAAGTGTCTCTTCAAACTGGGAAAGGACATGCTGCACAGCCTGCCACCAAGCAGGACACTCAGAGGCCAAGGTTTCCCATCTATTGATGTCTAATCCTAAGGCCTTCAGATCCCTCAAAGAAGAAAAGGCCTTCAAAGATCCCTTTGCTGTTATATATACCGCTGTACTACACTACATACAATTGACAGTTAAAAGAACTATTCTAAACATAAATTATCAACAGCACTGAAATAAGTGTCCCACGTTTTGTTGGTCTCCCTCCCTGTAGTGAACCCTGGTTAGGTTTAAGATGAAAGGTGCTCAGCAGCTGGGCCTGACGGGTCAGACCATCTGTCGGATTGCTCATTGTGGACTAATTTGTGTATTGTTCATTTTTGTCATCTTAGCAGAGAAAGGAAAGCCCCTGGCCAGGCCACCTGCTGAACAGAGTGCTTGCCTGTCTGTTGAGCACTCCAGGTCGGGTGGGCAGGTTCAAGTGGTCATCACTGCTCCAAAGAGAAACGCAGGAGGCACACCCCTAACCAAGGTCTTCTTGACAGAGCACCAAACTGCTCGAAGCTGCTGCTTCTGACACCCAGAGGGTCAGGCTGTGTGTTGTAGAATCCAGCATTGCTCCCAAGTGGGGCAAGATGCTGAAGAATCAAGGAAACAGCCATGTGCTAACTAGGCACTTCTAGCTAGTCCCATCAGGCTCTTGCTGTTTTCCATATTGCCTCCAACCCGGATACCTGCTCTGCTTCGCTAACTCTAAGCTCTGGTTTTATCCCACTGCAAATGTCTGTTTCACTTTTGCTTTTCCCCCTTTCAGAAACATGAAAGAAACATGAAAGAAAGAAAGGAAACATGTTTCCTTTCCCCCCAAACAGAAACATTTCTCTCTGTCCCCCATAGCAATACCTTCGTAGTAATTCCACAGTAGAATAACACCCTCCCCACCCCTTTCTGCCAGTACAATTAGAAATCTCTTCCTTGTAGCTTTTCTTGACCAGCCCAGCTCTCCATGTGGTCTAGATGGGGGCAGGGTGACCAGAAGTCATATCTTCCAAGGAGCCCTCCAGGACCCTGTTTTGCTCACTCTGCATGCTCTCGCTCTCTCTCTCCCCATCCCTGCCAGAAACACCAAGCCTTCTTTCCTCCTGTGCACGAAAAAAGTTGCAAAAAGGGCATCAAATGACCCCCAACTGAAGCCATACTAGACAGAAAGAGGACAGGCCCAAACAGCAAAAATGGTGCATCCAAAAGCTCGGAGGCCATACCCATGGTTTCCTCCCCCCCTCCCACCTTCCTGGCCCAAACAGCTGAAATGGTGCATCCAAAATCTCCTGCCTGCACACTCCCAAATGACACCAGAGTCAGCAGCAGCCTTCAGGGTCCTGCAAAGTGCTTGCACAGTCACTCAGCTCCCAGGAGGGAGATGGAAGGTACTGAACACATTCCCTCCAGGCTTTTTCTTGCCTGCCTCTCTGGTGTCCTGTGACTCTCAGCTGATTACTATGGTTGTCCCCTAAGGTGAGTTACTGAGCAACAGCAGCCTGAGCCAATTGGAGGGGGCTGCCTGCAGGGAGGAGCTGAGCTCTCAAGGAACAGGAGCTAAATTGGAGGACATTCAACCACATTTAGATGACAAGTCTGGAAAAAATGCGGCGGGGGGGGGAAGGCCCCCCCCCTATAGCCCTGGCTGGAGACAAGCAGTAGCAGCAGAGCAGGAGTAAGGAGCCCGGTAAGGGAGATATCCTCTTCTGGAAGATGTCTGCCAGGATGATGCCAGGATGTTGGAGATCAGCACGGCCCAGCTGCAGGGGAAGGCAGGGGGACTGCGGGGAGGGAGGACCCCCAAGTCTCCCCATCCTCCTCCAAGGACTCGGGGATGGGCGAGGCTGGAGGGAGGGCTGCTCAGGGCTGCTGGGGGGAGCAGGCGCGGGAGGGTTAACCGTGGGAAACTGAAGCAGAGGCGGGGATGCTGGTGGGGACGCCTCTGCCTGCCCGGGTGGGGAAGGGAAGGGGAGGGAGGCGCAGGAAGATGAGGGATCGCTGCTTCCAGTGCCGGAGAAGGGGACGGAGGGTCCTGCCGCAGCTGCCTGGGGCTTCGCCTGCGAGGTGGAGGGCTGCTGGGTGGGTCCCGCAGAGCGGAGGGACCAGCCCTGGACTCCGACCCGCAGCTCAGCCCCCGCCTGGCTCTGCTCTCCCCATGTGGGCGGTGGGAGACTGCAGGCTGGGACCCCGCAGGAGGCTCTGCGCCAGCAGGATCGGGGCTGAAAGGATCCAGTGGAAGGTCTGTGTGATGGGGGGGGGGGGGGAGAGAAGGGACCTGATGCAGGTGCAAGGGGGGCACCAGGATGCAGGTTGTGTCTTGAGTGCTCCCTGAAGCATCTTTTCGACCACTTGAGTCGCTTAAGTGTGGCTGAGAATCCACTTTCCCCAGCCAGGTTGCCACCTTCTTCTCTGGCATGACTCTTGTGCCCTTTCCTGGCAGGCAGAAATTCAACAGGCCTGCACTTCCCCAGCATGGTCCAGCACTGATCTGAAAGGATCACTTGTTCCCTCCCCCTCAAAGGTCCCCTAGAGGTGTCTGTCCCAAATAGTAATAGTAATAGTTGGCAACCTTCAGTCTTGAAAGACTATGGTATCTGAAAGGTGGTTCTGGAACAGCGTCTAGTGTGGCTGAAAAGGCCGATTCGGGAGTGACAATCCCTTCCACACTGGGAGCAAGTGCAGTCTGTCCCTGGTCTGTCTCCCTGGCTATGGGCCTTCCTTCTTTGCCTCTTTGCCTCAAACTGTTGGCCTTTCTGCCCTTTGTGTTCCACTGTGTCTGTGTCTCTGGCTCAGGAGGAAACCCCCCTTTCAGCTCAGGGATATTGTATTGTATTGGCAACCTTCAGTCTCGAAAGACTCTGGTATCGCGCTCTGAAAGGTGGTTCTGGCACAGCGTCTAGTGTGGCTGAAAAGGCCAATCCGGGAGTGACAATCCCTTCCACACCAGGAGCAAGTGCAGTCTGTCCCTGGTCTGTCTCCCTGGCTATGGGCCTTCCTTCTTTGCCTCTTAGCCTCAGACTGTTGGCAAAGTGTCTCTTCAAACTGGGAAAGGCCATGCTGCACAGCCTGCCTCCAAGCAGAGGCCAGGGTTTCCCACTTGTTGAGGTCCATCCCTAAGGCCTTCAGATCCCTCTTGCAGATGTCCTTGTATCGCAAGGACACCTTGCTCAGGGATACCTCCAGGGAAAGCCCTTGAATTGCTGGCAGCCTCTGACATTTGCATCTCTTTTGTCACCAGATGAAACCCATCAACCCTGAGCCATCCCTTTTGGGAATGAAATAAGAGCTGACAGGAGGAAGTGACTGGATCATCCCCTCTAGGGGATCTGGGGACCCCTTCTAGGAAGATCTGGGGTTTGCCTGAGGCTATCCTGAGGTCTCCATTTTGCAGGAGTGGAATCAGGAAGAAAGCCTTGAATGGGCAAACAAGTGGAGGTCCCGAGGAAAGAACAGAAGGAACAGAAGTCTCAATCAGAGATCCGCCTGAATCTCTGAGGAAGCCACAGGAGGGCCAAGAGGAGCCAGGCAGGGGGATGCAGCAGTGCTGGGACTCCCAATGGCAGCAGTTCCTCCAGACCCTGCAGGCTTCTCACCCTGCACAGGAGAGCCCCCAGCAGTCAGAGGCCGCACCTTGGGATGATGCCAAGGCCTTCCTGGCCTCCTTTGAGCAAGTGGCTGCAGCCTGTCGGTGGCCCAGAGGAGAGTGGGTGGCTCGGCTCCTGCCTGCCCTGAGTGAAGCCCAGCAGGCCTTCAGCCTCCTTGCAGCCAGAGACAAGGGGGACTATGGGAAAGTGAAGGCTGCCATCTTGAGAGGTGAAGCCCTGAGAAGGGAGAAGCAGCGCCAGCACTTCCGGCAGTTCTGTTGCTCGGAGCTGGAAGACCCGCGAAGGGTGTACAGCCAAGTCCAGGAGCTTTGCTGCCAATGGCTGAAGCCAGAGAGGCACACGAAGGAGCAGATCCTGGAACTACTGGTCCTGGAGCAGTTTCTGGCCAGTCTGCCAGCAGACATCCAGAGCTGGGTCCGGGGCGGAGGACCAGATAGCTGTGCCCAGGCTGTGGCCCTGCTGGAGGATTTCCTGAGGAGCTGGAGAGAGGCTGAGGCAGGGATGTGGCAGGTGAGGTCTTAATATTTAATTCCATGCTTGCTGACCAGACACAGAATATAGAGTGTGTTGTTTGGAGCACCTGCCAAACTTCTGCTGAAACTGGAAAGACGGAATGCATTTAGGAAAGGCCAAAATCGAACGGACAGTCCTCAACCCACTCAACAACTTCCCAGTTAAAGCTTAAAATGATGCTCAAGCATGTTAAAGGAGACTCTATGTGGGATGCAGCCACTCAAAATAGTCATCTATGCACCACTACAATTATTTCATGGTGAGTGAACACATTCAAGTGTATGGAAAAATCTGTATTAGATACAAATGTGCCTCTTTGCCTGTGTCTTTTAGCACAAAGGGTAGAAAATCCCCAGGCAGAGCTTTCTTCAGACATAATTAGAGAGCACTGAACCTGCCATGTCAGACTTCACAGCCCAGGGGTTGAAATGGGGAGAAACACTTGGCCACCTTATGTGATCCTCTCAGCTACGTAGTTTCCTCAGCCGCAGGAGGCCTAGAAAGCTGCATAGAACTTTATTTCTGAGAAACAACATCTGGAATTAGTTACCATATGAAATAGGATGTAAGGGAGCAGGATGCGTCTCTTTTTCCTACTCTCTGTGTTCTGAGTGAGAGTCTCTTCCCTGCTTCAGGAGCCATTGCAGGAGTGGACTGTGAGTCCCCTGGATATAAAGGAGGAACCCTTGGACCTGTTGCACGGGGAGATCTCCAGAGAACATGCAGACATATTCAGAGACACCCAGCAGAACATCGAAGAGGATGTAGCCTTTTCAGGTAAGGATTCAGTTGCCACAGTCAGGGTCACAAAAAATGTAACGGGAGGGATGCTTTAGCAGCCATGCAGAAGAGGCGGAGGTTTCTGTCCCAGTTTACCCATCCTGCCCACCTGCCTTTTGCCAGGTCCAGGAATCTCTATTAGCCATCAGGGCAGAGGGAATTTTAGCACGGTTGGCTTTCCATGCTCCTGGGATGACAAGGCCCTTGAAGCCAAGTGTCAGGGTTAGAAAACAACCCCGGGGAAATTTGGCCTGGATAAGGTAGGGCCCAAGCTGTGTAAAATGCTGAATCACCAAGCCTCAGGTGGATAGAGAGCTCACTAATTGAAACAGGTGTTGAGCTTGCACCAGGAGGAGGAGACACCACCCTTCCTAATTCACGCACACTGCTTTAAAAGGACTGCAAGAGCCCTCATGTGTGGGAAGGCAGGTGGTCATGTATATTGCATGTTGTGCCGTCTTTATGTTTCTTTGCTATGCTGCTGTTACATCTGTTAACTTGTAAATAGAGACTGAAATAATGAAGCGTTTATGTCTGAAGTGCTCTTTATCGTGCGGGCTGAGTCTTTGAGGCTGCATTCCGCAGGCAGCAACAGATAAGAGGCTGCTCCTTCCTCGACACAGCTGTTCAAGGATCTGGCCTTCTTTGCCTCTGGCCACCTCTAAAGATGAACAGAGGTGGAATAAACCAGAAAATGTCCCTTCCGTCACTCACAGGACTTGAAATTTCACATTCAATCTCAGTGCTTCCCTTGGAAGATCAGAACATGGGTGAAGATGAGTTGAGGAAGACTCTTGGTGTCCAAGTGGAGCAGGTTGGTTTGTGCAGGGCCCAGGCAGACGCATGGTGGCAGTCCATGTTTTTTTGCTGGTAATCAGGGCCAATCCCTCATGGGGCCAACTGAGGGATTACCCTCAGTCAAGAGATGCAGATGGCACCCACCTCCCTCCATCCACTTGCCTTTACTGCCTCCTGGGCCTTTTCCACTACATATTCCTCTTCTTTTTCCAACTGAGGGTGTGGGAGGGGCAGAGTGTGGCACATGACCAGTAATGAAGGGGCAGCTTTTGCCAGGACATCTTTGGCAGGCCTTGAGGAGAGCTCTGATTTTCTGAACTCTGCCCCTTGGAAATCTTTATCTGTTTGAGGAGATGCTTTTTGATATCAGAGCACTCCCAGAGTTACCATTCTTTGTTGTGCTGTATGTTGCATCTGTGAGGGTCTGTTGGATCTTGTTTCTGGTGAACACATACACAGGTGTTAGTATGAGCCTGTTGACATTTAAGGCACCATATGATGCACAGAGTCTCATTCTGAACTCTCAGTAAGATACTGGCATTTTCTATACAGTGTTTCTCAAACTGTGGGTGAGGACCCACTAGGTGGGTCATGAGTCAATTTCAGGTGGGTCCCCATTCATTTCAATATTTTTCTTTTAATATATTAGACTTGATGCTCCCCTGGTGTGTGACTGCATTTGGGGAAATGTTAAAGACCTGTACTTTTAACAAGCTAATATGTATAGTCTTTTAATAATGATAGTAAATGAGTCTTACCCCTGGGTAAGTGTGGCTAGGATTGCAGCCTAGGAGTGTTAAAAATTTTCCTGTTTGACGATGTCACTTCTGATCATGACATCGCTTTTGGTGGGTCCTGTCAGATTCTCATTCTTAAAAGAGTGTCCTAGTGCTAAATGTATGAGAACCGCTGCTCTATAAGATGCTGTATTTGTAATAAAACCAGTGTGCATGACTGGCCACTGGAGAACACATTGCTACAGCAGGCAGGGGCAGGATGTCAGCAACGTGTGGAAGGCAGGACGGGGGGGGGCAGACTTGGGAAAGTGAACTGTGGGGTGAGAAGGAGGCGTCTTGCAGGCTTCCCATCGCCTGAGACCCACTTATCCATCAGTGGATTCCATGGGGCTGCCCCTAAATGACATAACCACATGGATGGAGTCCTGATCCAAAGTGCTACACTGCATCTGCAGAGTTGGGTCACCAGCATAGTTGAGCCAGCAGGTAAATCTACCATACTGCCCAGTGTACATAAAATGGCAACCAATACATAAAATTGCAACACCTGTCCATGGGGCTTTTTCACCCAGGGAAGTGGGTCCATCAAGGCATGCCAAATTCCTTCCCTTGGCTCTGCATCTGTCCCATATGGTAAAGTCAGGAATTAAGAACCCAGGACACCCTAGCTTTTCTATACCCCCTCCGCAGGCCCACGATCCCAGCCTTACAGTGTCTCAAGGGTTCACATGCCCAATGTAGTTTTCAGGAAACCCCCATAAAGGGATCCAGTCTCTCAGTTCGAGGATGTGGTCTACTGGTCTTAATTGAAGCTTTACTATCCCATGCTATCTCGGGGCGGGGGGGCACAACAAACCCAGATATAACAGAGCAGAATTCTTAGCTGAAATAAACCAAATGGTTTATTTGAGAACAAAACGGCTAATATTATAATGCCATTGTACAAATTGATGGTAAGGCCACACCTGGAGTATTGTGTCCAGTTCTGGTCGCTGCATCTCAAAAAAGACATAGTGGAAATGGAAAAGGTGCAAAAAAGAGCAACTAAGATGATTGCTGGGCTGGGGAACCTTCCTTATGAGGAAAGGCTACAGCGTTTGGGCCTCTTCAGCCTAGAAAAGAGACGCCTGAGGGGGGGACATGATTAAGACATACAAAATTATGCACGGGAAGGATAGAGTGGATAGAGAGATGCTCTTTACACTCTCACATAAGACCAGAACCAGGGGACATCCACTAAAATTGAGTGTTGGGAGAGTTAGGACAGATAAAAGAAAATATTTCTTTACTCAGCGTGTGGTCGGTCTGTGGAACTCCTTGCTGCAGGATGTGGTGATGGCGTCTGGCCTGGACGCCTTTAAAAGGGGATTGGACAAATTTCTGGAGGAAAAAATTACGGGTTACAAGCCATGATGTGTATGTGCAACCTCCTGATTTTAGAAATGGGCTATGTCAGAATGCCAGATGCAAGGGAGGGCACCATAATGAGGTCTCTTGTCATCTGGTGTGCTCCCTGGGGCATTTGGTGTGCCGCTGTGAGATACAGGAAGCTGGACTAGATGGGTCTATGTCCTGATCCAGTGGGGCTGTTCTTATGTTCTTAAACACAGAGTACAAGCTTCTTAAGCCTAGGCACTGGCTATCTCACATGTCCACAGGCATGACAAGTGAGTATGCCATTCCTGGGACAACAAGTACCTCTTTCCGGTAATACTACCACCACCTTAGGAACACCAGTCCCTCAGCTCCAGGGCAGCTGAGGCCCCGGGGGCTTCTCCCAGGTCTACCTGGGCTTCTCCCTGGGGCTTCCCCCAGGTCCCTCGGCTTCCTCTGCCTTAGGGACCCACATCTGAAGACTCTGGTATGTAGCAATCTGGGCAGTTGGCCAGATTTCCTGATTTCCCATTTCTCATTACTTGAGACCACACATAGCCCTGTAAAAGATATTCCATACTGATTTATTGAGAATAGAGCCATACACATAATCAAAAGGCATTAAGTAATTGTGAGACAAGACTTACAAACACAACAGTCTAAAAACAAAGCTAGTTTCCTAGTTTTAATTACTCTTGTCTCTCCTGATTATTTCAAAAATTTGAAAGTAGGCTTGGTGGCCCACGGTTACCTGTTGGGCCGGGCACCCATGACATAATGAAGAGCCACCAGCCCTCCCTGCTAAGGGATCCTTCTTATTCTTTACAAAATGTTGTTAGCCAGCCAGAAGAGCAAAATCCAGACTCTTTCAGAAGGCTGTCTCAATCTCTGGGCAATTCATGGTCATCTGTTTACACACAATCCCAGCCCGAAAAATCTCAGCTGTACACAATTTCAGCTTAATTAGCAGATCCTTCTGCACCTAATTGTACTGGACTCCTTGGTCCCCTTGGCCACTAAGAAGCAAGATAAGGAGAAACCTTCCCTGGTCCAAATTAGCAAGATTCTCACCAGCTGTGAAAGGAGGGCTGCAAGCTCCAAACAGGAAGTGGACATGGCCTAGATTTTGACCCAGACTTCACACCCTGGTCCCATTTTTCTCCCAGGAAAGTGTCTTTCAGGTTTCAGGGCCCACCTGGGATATAAGCACCTGGCAGGAATGATGTGTGAGGGGGGCAAGAAAATGTTTAGCCCCCTCCTCCAGCTTGACTCCTTGGTATAAAGCTTTCATCCTGTCTCCCATTCACTTTTGAATCTTGAGAAGCCATCTAGATTCTCATACACAGGTCCACATTTTACAAGTATGTCCGCATTACTTACAACACACATACGCTCCAAAGTACATACAGGCCCACTCACCATAGCTTGCTCAGCTGTCCCTGCACACCGTGGTCTATTCTTTTGAGTGTGTGCATATACAATTTCTGAAAGCTGAGTCTACCTGAAGTCTCCTGGACTAGAGTTAAAAGGGCATGAAGTCACATCTGTGAATTAACCTCATTCCTTGTACAGCACAATTTGAAGTGGGTGGTGGAATGTTTTCCTATGTCCTGCAGGCGATGAACCCCAGGAAGACGGATGTGCCTTTCCACATGGTTGAGCAGACGCCGATGCAGTCCAGCCAACAGACCATATTCCAAAAAGTTCTGCAGGAGGATGGTACGAATGTGGATTCCCTGGGTAAGGACCTGCTCTGCTCCATTTTAGTAAATCCTGTAAAAAAACTGCGCATCACACTTTTATAATTTGAGATATGCACATTTATTTACTGTTCGGAAGGGGATCTATGAAAACAACACACCATGAATGACAAATACACAACGCACCATGTATGACAGAAATACTGTATGTTTTTAATCCTGCATGTTGTGGCTAAAATATTGAGAAAGTGATTAAGAAGTGAGTGGAAATATGGATGGACAGGCTGCAGTCAGGAAATTCGTAGGTTCCAGCATTTGCTTCTTTTTCTTTCTGCTGGTTCTTTCTTCTTTCTTTCTCTGCCCTCACTCTTCATGCACACCACTTTTTGCCTCTTCCAGAATTGTTGAGCATGGCAGCCTTTGCCCCTTTCTGTAGTACAGTGGTTCCCAAATGTACCCTGAACACTGTGCCCTTCTTTGATGGCGCCCTGTCACGGTGGCACCACACCACAGAAGGATGAGATGGCTGCCACCATGTCCTTGAGAGGGGCTTCCCCAGCCTTCCTAATGCCTTTGAAAAGCATAAAAAGTCACTTTCAATCCTATGAAAAAACAGAAATTCAGTTATCCATGCGGGGTACATAATGAGAGATCTTGGGGAGGGGGTTCAAGTCTAAACACAGAATTCATGTCTGATTCATATTTTATACAATCTTTTGTATAATTTTAGTTTTATTATTTACTTTGCATGGAATATTTTAGTTTGCATGAAACATGGTCTGTGCATTATACAGTTTGTGATTTAATTCTTAAGGAAAAATGTTAAAAAAAATATATCTGTTGGTGCTCAGAAAAATTCCATAGTTGGAAAATCCAGATAAGGGATGCCCCACCTGTAGTTCTTTGGATGGAGGAGTTCTGGTGTGAAGTTTCCTTCCTAATGGAATGTTTTTGTCAGGAGGAATGGACTTTGGGCCCAATCCTATCCAAATTTCCAGGGGTCATGCAGTCCTCATGTCAAGGAATGAAATTTACCTTCAAGAGTCCTTTGTGACTGCCCCCCCCCCATTGGAATGTTGGGAAGGACTGGACCTGCATTTCGCATTCATGATCAGTGTTAGTGTATATATGACGTCACTCATCCATTATATCCTTTTTTTTTAAAACATACATCTAATTGATTAACTGTAGGAAGAAAAAAAATGTCCACCACCAAGATAAGGCTTCATGAATGTGTTTTGTATCGAAAACTAAGATAATAAATATATGCCTGTTTCTCTCTCTTTGGACCTCAAAGTTGACCTGGCCCCCCATCCAGTGAAAAAGGAAGAGACCTTCATCCCAGATCCTGTGCAAAGTCCGAGATTCCCAGGCCAGGACTCGGATAAGGAGTTGCAGGAACCAAGAAAGAGCTTCTCTCAGAGATCAAATTTATTAAGATATCAGTGGGTCCAGACAGGAAAGAAGCCACACCAATGTCCTGAGTGTGGAAAAAAATTCTCTCATAGAGCAAGTTTCTTAAGGCATCAGAACATTCATACTGGGGAGAAACCTCCCAGGTGTCCCGACTGTGGAAAAAACTTTGTTTGGAGATCACATTTGTTAAGACATCAGGTGATCCACACAGGAAAGAAACCTCACAAGTGTCCTGAGTGTGGAAAAAAGTTCTCTGCGAGATCAAATTTGTTAAGGCATCAGAACATTCATATTGGAGAGAAACCTCACAGGTGTCTTATCTGTGGGAAAAGCTTCTCTCAGAGATCACATATGTTATGCCATCAGAACATTCATACTGGAGAGAAACTTCACAATTGCCCCAAATGTGGTAAAAGCTTCTCTTGGAAATCATGCTTGTTAACCCATCTGGTGATCCACACAGGAAAGAAACCTCACAAGTGTCCTGAGTGTGGAAAAAAATTCTCTTGCAGATCACATTTGTTAAGGCATCAGAACATTCATACTGGAGAGAAACCTCACAGGTGTCCTGATTGTGGGAAAAGCTTCTCTCAGAGAACACATTTGTTGAGCCATCAGAACATTCATACTGGGGAGAAACCTCACACATGCCCTGAATGTGGAGAAAGCTTCTCTCAGAAATCTCATTTGCTTAAGCATCAGAATGTTCATATTCGAGAGAAACCTCACAAGTGTCCTGACTGTGGTAAAAGCTTCTCTCGGAGATCATGTTTGCAAACCCATCAGGTGATCCACACAGGAAAGAAACCTCAAGTGTCCTGAGTGTGGAAAAAAGTTCTCTTGGAGATCAAATTTCTTAAGGCATCAGATGATCCACGCAGGAAAGAAACCACATCGGTGTCCTGACTGTGGAGAAAGCTTCCCTGGGAGATCAACTCTATTGGCACATCAGATGGTCCGCACAGGAAAGAAACCACACCAATGTCCTGACCATGAGAAAAAATTCTCTCAGAGATCAGCTTGAGTTAGACATCAGAAAATTCATTCTGAGATAAATCCTATGGGTATCCTGTGTGTGGGAGAAGTTTAAATGAGAACTGAACACTGATGAGCCCCCAGAACATGTCCCACATGGGTTCACGGTCAATAAACTGAAGGTCCAATGTTTTCTCAAATTATGATTTTAGTAGTTTATTTTCCCATGTTTGTAACAATTTGTTGGCTTATGCTGCAATCATTAATGGAGAGTTAAGAACATAAGGACAGTCCCGCTGGATCAGGCTGTAGGCCCCGTCTAGTCCGGCTTCCTGTATCTCACAGTGGCCCACCAAATGCCTCAGGGAGCACACAAGACAAAAGACCTGCATCCTGGTGCCCTCCCTTGCATCTGGCATTCTGACGTAGCCCATTTCTAAAATCAGGAGGTTGCACATACACAGCATGGCTTGTAACCCATAATGGATTTTTCCTCCAGAAACTTGTCCAATTCCTTTTAAAGGAGTCCAGGCCAGATGCCGTCACCACATCCTGCGGCAAGGAGTTCCACAGACCAACCACACACTGAGTAAAGAAATATTTTCTTTTGTCTGTCCTAACTCTCCCAACACTCAGTTTTAGTGGATGTCCCCTGGTTCTGGTGTTATGTGAGAGTGTAAAGGGCATCTCCCTATCCACTCTGTCCATCCCCTGCATAATTTTGTATGTCCAATCATGTCCCCCCCTCAGGCGCCTCTTTCCTAGGCTGAAGAGGCTCAAATGCCATAGCCTTTCCTCATAAGGAAGGTGCCCCAGCCCCGTAATCATTAGTTACAGCCCAATCCTGAGCTGCCCGGTGCACGTGGCTGCAGCTGCGCTGAGAACAGCTGCTGCCACATCCTGCACACCTCAGCCTGCCACGTGTGGTGCCTCAGGAGAAGTGGACTTTTGTTCCCTACTCCCAGGTAAGGGAAACAGCCCCAGAATGGGGCTACTCCCTTTACCGCCAACCAAAACGTCTATGGTAAGTAAAGATGTTCGTATAGGGCACCGAGCCTTACACGAACGTACAGGATCTGGTACAGCAGAGCTCCAACAGACCCACCTCTCTGCCTCCCCACTCCCTCCCCTTGGCAGGCCTCCCATCCACCCTCTGTGCACCCTTTGCCTGCTTCCCATCTCCCTGGCACACCTCGTCATCTGCCTCCCCGCCGCAATTACCAATTACCGCTGAACAACTGAGGCCGAGTGCTATCCATCACTGGGTCACCACATAAGTAGCCCTTATGGCACGTTTGCGACAGTATGCGGTGGCACGAAGCCACTGCGCCGAGCTCAGGATTGGGCTCTTACAGGGCAGGAGTTTGGACTTTGATGAGCTTGTAACAAACATCACCCCTGGGGTAGGGAAGGACCAAGGGAGACCCCAAACCAGCCAGGACTCAACCCTCCTCTGCCTACACCACCTTCCACAACCCCCAAGAGCAATGCTTATTTATTTTTGCTCACTGCAAGCCCCAGGTCCCATCATACATGTCCCTGGTCAATCATTGCACCCAATGCTTTATATAAAAGATTTTTATTAAAGCTTAAGGGAGCTTCAATTGCTCCAAAAGGACATAACTACATGCATCACAATAGCTTTAAAAACAAGAAAGATCTTACCTAAATAGAGGCTAAAACTACCATCTTACAGGTCTCAGTATTACTTCCAATATAAAAGCTGTTAGCACCCTTCCTCCTGCTCTCTGTTTTCAGGCACCCCACCCCAGGTTTTATTCTTTAAGTTATTAATACCCTACACCTGGTTAACCAACACGCAGCCTAAACCATCTTAAAGGGAAAGGGACTTGCCCCACCCCGTGACAGAGCTCACTGCTGTGCAACTGTGCATTTATTGGCTGACAAAAGGCAGTTGCTGTGCAGTCACATGACTTGGGATAGGCAAAGTTCTCAGGGCCACACAGAGCCCCATGCCTCACCCTCTGACTAGCAGCTATGGAATAAATGGTTTGGATAACCTCGATGCGCAGTGTGGCTTGGCTTGTAGAATGCAGACAATTCACACATCCCCTTGAATGAGCAGAAGGAAGAAATCCCGCAACAAGGAGGTGGAAGAGAAGCAGTGAAGGAAGCCTGGTCAGAGTTCTTTGCCTTCTGCAGGGAGAAGAGAATTGGATCAACAGAGAGAATTCTCAGCAGGGAAGATGGGGGCCAGACTAATGGCAGGAGCATGCCTCTGTTTATCTCCTGAACATGGGGAATGGGGTGGCGCTCAAGGGACATTAAGGAGCATGTGTTGAAGGGGGATGGTATAGCCAAGGCTGAGAAATGGTTGATATAGTGCAAACCCAAGACTTTGAAAAGGAAAAGCAGGGCTAGGAGGCAGTGGGAGAAACACACACAAAGCACTTGCAAAAGAGAGACCCTGCAGGTGTAGAAATCCCTGTGGATAGAATTGTGTAACAATCACAGCAGAGTGAAAAGAGGAGGTACTTCTAGGATGGGTGCCTTAGCCCAGGCTAGCATGGCGGTCTTTGTCCTGTTCATTCTGTCTATTTCATATACTCTTAGATTCAAGTCCTTCTTTCTGTCAGCCTTTGCTGGGCTGCTTTCCGGTTGTCAGCCATGCCCCTCCCAGCCGAGAGGGATGCCTTAGATAACTGCAATAGTCCCTATCCTGTGAGGCCACTGCATTGCCGGAACGTGAGCAAGAAGCTTTATGGTGGTCACAAAGTGCAATCTACCAAGTACATCTGCTGGGACCTCCCAGCAGATATATTTGGCCCCTACACTGTCTCCATTCTCCTGGGAATTGCAGTGCTGTGGTGTAGCTAATGATCGTGTAGCCCTGTGCCAAGCTCAAAATGTTGCCCCGGAAGTGATGTCACAATCGGAAGTGACATCACACCCAAGCTTTTTAAAAAGTGAAAATTGGGAGGACCCACCTCCTCCCCCCAGCAGTTCACCAACCACTTGCTCTGCTGCCTCCCCCTAGTCAGGGGCACAGTTAAGGCATCTATCTGTCTTCCACGTGGAGTCAAAGAAGATTTTGTAGCCCCCCCTGCATGTCAATATCAAATTTAATTAAGTAAATAAATAAAAAGTTATTGGTTCCATGCTTTATCATAATAACATCTCATTGGCACTCAGAACAATCAGTCTCACAGGTCGGTTTGGAGTTAAGCAAATCCACTTTTTGTTCCACAGCAGTTGTTTTTTTCATTTTCTGGTTAATTGGCCATAGCTTTTAATAGAAAACAGATATTCTAGTGCTGTTTGTTGCATTGCATCCTGCATTAAATTACCTTTCCAGTGATATATAACATGATGGTATTATTCATACATACCAAGATTTGCACAATTTTGGTCACTAGTGTCAAGCTCAGCTTGTTGCTCCCCTAAAGCTTGATGCCTGGTGTGACTGCTACCCCCTGCACCTCCTTAGCTACGCCACTGGTGCTGGTTGACTTTGGAGGATAGCACTATCTTTCCATAAGAGCCAGTTGGGTGTTTCCAGAAGCCCCTGAGCAAGGGAATATTTATTTGTTTGTTTATTTATTTATTTATTTATAATAATAATAATAACTTTCTTTTTACCCCGCCTTTCTCCCCGAAGGGACTCAAGGCGGCTTACAACATATTAAAAAACATAATTTAAAAACAAATAAAAACATATTAACACATCATAAAAAACAGCAGTCAGAGTAGAAAATAGGTAAAAAGAGCATAGAGCAGCAGCAAGTCATAAAAGAATCAGGCCTGTAAAAAATATTAAAAGATGTTAAAAAGATGTTAAAAGGCCGAGAACTCAGAAGGCTTGTTTAAACAGAAGGGTCTTCAGGCCTCGCCGAAAGGTCTCAAGAGAGGGAGCCATTTATTTATTTATTTATTAGATTTGTATTCCGCCTTTCTCCCCAAAGGGCACCCAAGGTGGCTAACAGTCATGTTAAAAAATACGGATAGACATTGAAAATACAAAACTTTTAAAAACAAAAACACAATAAGATACATAGCAGCATAAGTTATAAATTTATAAAAACAGCCCTTATGGTGCCTCAAAGGCTTTCCTGAATAAAAAAGTCTTCAGGCCCCACCAGAACGCTAGTAATGAGGAAGCTGCTCTCAATTCAAAGGGGAGGGAATTCCATAGTGCAGGTGCCACCACCGAAAAGGCCCTGTTTCTGGTCACCATAACCTTTACCACTCTCAATGACGGCACAACCAACAGGGCCCTTCTGATGACCTTAGAGAACGGACCGGATTATATGGAAGAAGGTGGTGTCTCAAATACGCTGGTCCCAGGCCGTTTAGGGCTTTAAAGGTCATAACCAGCATCTTGAATTCAGCCTGGAAACGAATAGGCAGCCAGTGCAGCCACTGGAGTAGCGGCGTGACAGAGTCAAACCGCTGACCCCCAGCAACCACACGAGCCACCGCATTCTGCACTAGTTGTAGCTTCTGGACCATCTTCAGGGGCAACCCCACGTAAAGCACATTACAATAATCTAATCTTGATGTCACTATGGCATGGACCACCGTGGCCAGATCCGCCGTACGACAACAGCTGGCGCACCAGCCGAAGCTGGGGAAAGGCACCCCTGGCCACAGCTGACCCCTGGACATCCAAGAGGAGCTGCGCGTCCAGGAGAACCCCCAAGCTGATAGTCTGCTATGGATCTAGTAAGCTGCATCCACACATGGAGGTTCTGTTTAGCCATCAGGGCCAATTGCTCTTTACAATGCTCTCCATGAATCTGTCAATTTGTAAAGCCATCTGAAGCTGTGATCACCTCTACATCTCCTGGTAGGGCAGGGGCTCCCAAAGTACGGCCCGCAGTGCGCCTGCATAATAAACTTGGGCATGGCTGTGGCAAAGTTTTACCCTTCTGTGCCTCAGCTTTCTTTTGATCTCTGCCAGATCTTTGCAGAGAGTTGCATCTGGCAGCCGCTTTTGCTGCACATCGACCCAGAAGGTTCTGTGTTCTGATTTCTGGAGAGGGGGGAGAGCAGTTGACTGGCAGGACTCTGCAAAGATCAGGTATGATGAAAGGAGCCTGTGGCACGGAAAGGTAAGGCTTCACCATCCCAGCAACATGCCAGAGAGGATTATGCAGTAGCACCAGGTCCTGCCTTCGGACCAGAGTTTGGCATCTCCTGTGCTAGGGAATTGCAAACTGGAAGAATTTTTTCAAAACAAAGGAGCCTTTCTGGGGCCCTGACTGGTGGTCCTTCTTTAGAGAGGAGATGCTTTCCTTCTGCCTGGGTTCCTGTGCATTGTTAGATCCTGCAGCCTGGCAGGTACAAAATCAATAGACCAGATGTCCACCAGGCAGAAGAGTGGATCATGCCAACTGAAATGATCTTGTTGTCATTTGCCATGCAAAACTTACTGGAAAGTCAGGCTGCAAACATTTGCTGCTGTTCATTGCATCTTGTGAGGAGAGAACTATAGTAACTTATGACTCAGTCCTACCTGGGCCTTGAGCTGCTGGAACTCTTGCTCCCTGGCAGCGCAAGGCCCTATCTGGCAATCCAAAAGCCAGGACCCCATCGCTGGCCAGAAGTGTGGCAGACAGGCCAGAATGTCTGGGAGAGCCTGGCACTGTTGAAACTTGCAGAAAGTGTTTTGGGGGAGGGCAGCCTTGTTCTGAAGCCAGAAGCAGGCTAGAGGAGGTGGGTCTCAGCAGCCAAAGCGCACAATGGACCCCATTTTCCATTCTTCAGTCCACCCGACCCTCTTTTTTCCCTGGACTATGCAGCCAGTGTGTCTGGCCAGACAGAAAGGCTCCCAGGAGGCCTACCCAGAGGTAAGTAAAAATATTTTTTATTTTCAGGGCTCACCTTCTGGTCAACCTGCCCCCTCCCCTGCCAAAAACTGGGTGCAGCGTGTGCTCCTTCATCAATGGTGATGGGGATAGGACTGGGCTGTTAGCTGTTCAGGGGGAGGCTGCACTGACCCACAGGAGTAGGAAGTACATACTTTATGCCAAACTAACTTTGACAGCTGAAGTCCCGCCCCTTTTTACCAGAAATCCAGCCCCCTAAGGGGGTTCAAGTGACCCCTCAAACAACTTTCCCCAAGACTGTCGACCACTAGGGAAGGGTTTTGTAGCACCCCAACATTTAGTTTGGCGGGAAAAGGAGCCCCCCAATAAAGTGTTGGAAAGGAGTTCATGTGACCCCTCAAACAACTGACCCCATTCCCCTCGACCACTAGGGAGGGGTTTTGTATCACCCTGCCATTTGGTTTGGTGGGAAAAGGAGCCCACCAATGAAGTGTGGGAAAGGGGTTCATGTGACCCCTCAAACAACTGACCCCATTCCCCTCGACCACTAGGGAGGGGTTTTGTATCACCCTGCCATTTGGTTTGGTGGGAAAAGGAGCCCACCAATGAAGTGTGGGAAAGGGGTTCATGTGACCCCTCAAACAACTTGCCCCATCGCTGCTGACCAATAGGCGCAGGTTTCATAGCTCTCAGTTCACCGTGTGGAGCCAATGGGAAAAAAGGGGGGAGTGGGAACAGGTCCGGACATGTCCTTGCATTTAAGGCCCAGGGCCTTTGGGGGAAGGGAGAAACCCATCCAACCTTTGCTGTTGCTGCTGTTTCTGCCATGGCCTCCCCTCTGAAAAGCTCTCCCACATCGCCTTCTGAGATGGAGGCTCCCCAGTTGGAGTGCGAATCCCCTGCTGGGGAGGAGAGTGAAAATCACACTATGGTGGTGGTCAAGATGGAGAGCCCCGAGGAGAAGGAGAACATGCTGCCTTCTGAGGGGGGGGGGAGACCCCGGTCAGACCCGTGGATTCTCAAAACTATGTTCGCAAAGTGTTCAAGATGGAGAGCTGCGATGAGCCGGAGACCCCAGACAGACCCACTGATTCTCAAAGCCTACCGCAGGCACCTATGAAGAAGAAGCAAAAATGTAGGCATTATGAGGATGACGAGGAGGAGGAGGATGATGTGTTACCGTTTCCATCTTTGAACCTGGTTTACCAATTTGCAATGGAAGAACCACCTGTACCTAGAGAAACTGAAGCAGATGTAAATCATTGTGCTTGAGTGCATACGTGAGTGTGTTGCCTGAAATGTAAAATCAAAAATACTTATTTGTGTTTTTTTTTCCTGTAGGCTATTCCAAAGAAGGATGTGAAGCAAGACGCTTTCAAAATGTTATGAAACATTTTAGGGGGTTCTCCTGCTGGACAGACAGAACAAAAATCTGACATCACAAACACGACAAAGAATCACGAAAAGTTTGCTGAGGGCAAGTTTGTTCACCATTGTGAAGTATTGTGTATCAAAATTTCTCGAGGTGTCCTGTGAGGGATGTCGAACAAAGGCCCCAAACCAAGATGCCCACGTTTGCTTGGACTGGACTCAGGAGTTTATTCGAGACATGCTACGCAGGGTTATGAAGAAATTGGATATTGGAAGTCTGTTGCACACGTGTATCTGTATTGCATTTTCATTAGGTTGTCTTGAGATCAAGCAGGAATTTCCTGAATACGTTATGTCATTATTGGATCATGTATATAAATTTGAATCTGAACCCCATAAAATAGCCGCTAAACTGCTTCAACTGCAAGACCGTGTTTTTCTTTTTTCTGTTGAAAGAGTGGTCAAAGCCAAATCTTTTTGGTTTTATCTGAGATGAGGGGGTGGGGCTGATTTATTAATATCTGATTGTATGAAATAAAATACAGGTCTTGCATGACTAGGGAAATGATGCTTTCAATGGAATTTTAGAAGTAGAGAGAAGACATGGGGGTGAGAGAGGGAATGCTTATTAAAAAAAATGTGCATGTTTAGGAATAAAATGCAGATCTTGCATGACTAGGGAAATGATGCTTTCAATGGAAATTTAGAAGTAGAGAGAAGACATGGGGGTGAGAGAGGGAATGCTTATTAAAAAATGTGCATGTTTAGGAATAAAATGCAGATCTTGCATGACTAGGGAAATGATGCTTTCAATGGAATTTTAGAAGTAGAGAGAAGACATGGGGGTGAGAGAGGGATTGCTTATTAAAATGTGCATGTTTAGGAATAAAAATTATATTTTTTATATGAACTTTTGACTGTTCTGTTGCTTACAGGGGGGATTAATTCAAATGAATTTAGAAGACATGGGCTTGGGGGGCATGGGAGAATAGAACCTGCTCACATAGGGGTTACACCAAAAAAAAGGACTGAAAAATCAGAAGCTGATCAGACACATTTCTTTTCTATATGGGAAAACAATTTCAGCTATTTTATAATCCATGAGACTGGGAAGCAGAATCTGTATCTGGATTTTGCATGTGCAAAAACCAGGCACAGGTCAAAACTGGGGTTAATCCAGGACTATTGCATTCCAATAACTTGGAAATTTTTCAAACTTTTTGACATGGGAACGGAATCTATCTGGTATGCACAGATGTGAGATTTTCCCTATAAAAGCAGGACACATCTTTTTTTGCCACACCACACCTTTCCAAAAGAAAGAAGGCTGCAGATTTTGGTGAGTATATTATTCTCTGATTATGGGTTATATATGATGTGTGTGTGTATGATCCTATTAGGAAAAATGTCTTGAAATTTTGTCCATTAGGAAAAAATGTCTGGATTTTTGTTCAGAGTGAATCTTTTTTTTTATTCTGTGCATGCTCAGGGGTTAGTATTGACAGGAGTTTTTTTAAAAAAATCCTAGCTCTCTCTCTCTTTCTGGTCTTGAATTATGTCTGTGTGAGGGCGCCTGGCCCCCACCTTTTTTCATGGGATTTGACTGCCCCATTGTGTCAAACTGTTGAGGGGTTTATTCAAGGGTTGAGGGGGCTGTCTTGAATTTTGACCATAGGGCAAAAAAAAAAAAGTCTGGATTTTTGTTCAGAGTGAATCTTTTTTTATTCTGTGCATGCTCAGGGGTTAGTACTGACAGGAGTTTTTTTAAAAAATCCTAGCTCTCTCTCTCTTTCTGGTCTTGAATTATGTCTGTGTGAGTGTGCCTGGTCCTCGCCTTTTTTCATGGGATTTGACTGCCCCGTTGTGTCCAACTGTTGAGGGGATTATTCAAGGGTTGAGGGGGCTGTCTTGAATTTTGACCATAGAGCAAAAAAAAAATGTCTGGATTTTTGTTCAGAGTGAATCTTTTTTTATTCTGTGCATGCTCAGGGGTCAGTATTGACAGGAGTTTTTTTAAAAAAAATCCTAGCTCTATCTCTCTTTCTGGTCTTGAATTATGTCTGTGTGAGGGTGCCTGGTCCTCGCCTTTTTTCATGGGATTTGACTGCCCCGTTGTGTCAAACTGTTGAGGGGATTATTCAAGGGTTGAGGGGGCTGTCTTGAATTTTGACCATAGGGCAAAAAAAAAAAAAAAAAGTCTGGATTTTTGTTCAGAGTGAATCTTTTTATATTCTGTGCATGCTCAGGGGTTAGTATTGACAGGAGTTTTTTTAAAAAATCCTAGCTCTCTCTCTCTTTCTGGTCCTGAATTATGTCTGTGTGAGGGTGCCTGGTCCTTGCCTTTTTTCATAGGATTTGACTGCCCCTTGTGTCAAACTGTTGAGGGGATTATTCAAGGGTTGAGGGGGCTGTCTTGAAATTTTGACCATAGGGCAAAAAAAAGTCTGTCTTTTTTTTCAGGTGTACAGTGCAAAAAAAAGTTGTTTGACTGATCAGTGGTGGAATGTCAGAGGAAGATGAGCCAATTATTTCACAGGAATCTGATGGTACTTTGAATTTAAAAAATAGCAGTTTCCTAATAATTAAGTACAAGATACATTTACATGTCTTTTTCTGTTTCAAATTTAGTGCTGTTTCTGGGGGCACTGCAGGAATCAACTGCTAAACCAGGTATATGCACAGTTGAATTTTTATTTTCCATTTCCTCTGAATACTGAGCAAATCAAAGTGGATCTTTTTTTTTCAGATCCCCCTAGGCAGTCAGGCAACAATTCAGACTGCAAGAAAAAGCCTTTCATATTTTGAAAAGGTAAAACTGAGCCTATTTTTTTAATTAAGTTTCCTGAGTCTCTTTTAAAAAAAATAAGTAAAGTGACCCTCCTTATTTTTCTTTTTTAACTGTAGGACTTCCTTCAAGTACCAGATTAACCCCCCCCCCAGTTCTGATGGCTTATACTCAGCACCCAGTTCTGGTTTGTGTTACTTTACCTCATATTTTATTTAAAAATCAAGAAACTGGGTATCCTACATAATCCATAATTATTTTTACTGTTTTATTTCTTTTTTGAAGGAGAATCATCTCCAGCCCTATTCAAAAGAGGTAAAAATTCTGTTATTGCTCCCATTTTTTTATTGCACATTTATAACCATTTAATATAAAATTAAATTTCTGATCATTTCAGCTAAAGGAATTATTGATACAGCTCTTACCGACAGATGTGATGGTGGTTCAAGCATCTTTAAAAGAGGTAATATTCATGATTAATAACAAGGAAAAAAACGTATTGGCATCTACAAAAAAAAAAAGATTTTCCTTTCTTGTTCTAGTTGCTAGAGGGTCACCAACATCCAGCACAGGGGGAGGTAATCCTAGGCCTTTTCTTTTTTATGGAGGTCAGTTTTTTTAAAAAAAGAAAATTGATTTTAAAATTTTGGTTTTTTCCCACAATAGGAAATGCTGAACCTGTGCAAAATCACGCAGGTGTTAATGGACCCCGAGGAAAATCTCCATCGAGTCCAAAGCCTAGCACGTCCAAACCACCTGCTCTGGACAGTCACAAAAAAGGTAACCACTGATCCATGATCAGCTTGAATAAAACACAAAATATGGAAATTAATAATAATGGGAAATCCTATGCCACTATTTTCTAGCGCTTTTAAATTTTGGTTTTTGTCACACTCAGGAAATACTGGACCTGTGCAAAATATTCTTCAAAGAAAAGCTGCTGGGGGGCCTTCCACTTCTAATGTAGCAACTACTGCCAACCAGAAAGGTAACCACTTGTATAAATTTATCCACTAAATTTGACAAAAAAATATTTCTTTACTCCTTGGGACAGGATGCCTTTAAGAGGGGATTGGAGGAAAAAAAAATCCATTGTGGGTTACAAGCCAGGATTTTAGAAGTGGACTATGCAAGGGAGTCTCTTTTTTACCTGGTGTGAGATACAGGTTGCAGGACAAGGTGGGGGCCTATGGTCTGTTCTTATGATAATAAATTGCCTATTTCAGTTATGTAGTCTCACCATTCAGTAAAAAAAAAAAAATGTTTATATCTTTCTAGGAACTGTCACTCCTACGGGCAGACCACTCCCTGACCGGAAGCGTCCTGCTGCTGCTTTGTCTGAAAGTGAATCTGAAGATTTTGCTCCAAAGAAAAAACAGAAGAAAACCAGAAACCTTGACCCAGATGAATGTTTTGAATTGGGTGGATTATTGAACCAGTGTATGAATTCTGTTATTGAGAAGGAGAGAAAACTCTCAGCTCAGCTTAGCTACTGGAATTCAGAGTTAAAAAAACACTGGTGCTCGTTGTTTCAGGGCAAGGGGCTTGATAAAGAGATGCTTGTTTCTTTTCAAGAAAATATTAAAAACTTCCACATCTATCCTGAGAGTCTGCAGGGGGACCTGAGCCAGATACCACACAGCTCTCCTTTTGCTACAGGGGTGAATCAGTTTGGGAGGGGTTTCCCACAGGACTCCTCTGATTCAGAGGATGATGATGATGATGATGATGATGATGATGATGATGATGATATAGGGCTTTCTCCCATCCCCCAGGGGCCACCTGTTCCTGCACCAGATGCAGGTGCTGATATGGTTGAAGACCATTCTGATAGTGGCTATTCCTCCAATCCAAACCCTGTGTCCGATAGTGGTTATTCCACAATGAACACTACAGGGGGAGAGGAGGAGGAGGAGTCTGAACCAAGAGTCTACCTGGAAAGGGAGGGGCGCTGGGAATGGCATGCTCCGAGACTACCTGTCTCCCGATACACTTTTTCCTTCCGTTTTGTAAACTTGGAGCGCTTAAGTCACCCTTTGTTGGTGGAACAAGCCATAACCAATAGCATACAGGAATTGTTGGATGAGTTACGTAGCGAAATAGATCTGGCGGATTTAGTACAACTGCGTCTTGAGGGGGGCGGGTTAAATAACCCTCTCTTCTCCTTGAGGAGACACATCAGTGCTCTGGACACTGCATCATTTTTTGCTAACATAGGGAATCTCATTCAGAGCAATGCAGAAGTTCATCTTCATGGTCTGTTGCATCTCATAGTTTCTGTTATCAGAAACAGGGGTGGGAGGGGGTCAAAGACTCCTAAGCACTGTCCTTTATAGCAAGATCATAGAAAAGAAAAGCCAACACCTTGTTGACCTGAATAATGAGGACAGCAACCTTTGCTTTGGGGGGAGTCTCTTAGCAATCATAAATGGCCAAGGGTATACTGATTTTCATTTATTACAGATGGCAAGACAACTGTATGCAGCAGTTGGGATTGCCCCTGATAAAAAAATTCTGTTATCAGACCTGGGGAGATTTGAAAGGTATTTACAAGTGAATATAGGGGTTGTCCTACATGGTGATAAAGGCTGGGAAATCTTCAGATCGGGCCCACTTATACATGTTAAGTCCTACTTTCTACTGCTACACGATGAGCATTATTATGGTATTCTAAACATGAAAGGATTCTTTGGTTCTAGAAATTACTGCTCCATCTGTGGAACTCCTTATGCTCATACACACACTTGTAGGTTTCGCTGTCATTTTTGTTTACAGAGACAGTGTACCAGGGAGGTGGAGGTGCAGTGTGAAAGCTGCAGACTGATATGCCCTTCTCGGACCTGTTTAAATATCCATAAAAAATTAGTGGCCAAAGAGGAGATTGACTGTTTCTCTAAACGGCTGTGTGAAGAATGTGGGGGTTATGTCGCTAAAAGACACAAATGCAAGCCACGAAAGTGCTTGGAGTGTCTCAGTATTCCTTTACCTGACCATCTCTGTTACATTCCCCCTCTTAGGGAACCTGAACTTTCAGACAAGTATATCTTTTTTGACTTTGAGTGTACTCAGGAGACAGGAATTCACCTTCTCAATTATATATATGCGATGGGGACAAAGGAAGGGAAAACTTGGGAGTTTAAGGGTGCAGGCTGTCTTTCAGACTTCATTTCAACTTTTATCTCCCCAAAGTTCAAAGGATTCACCTTTCAGGCACACAATGCAAAGGGGTATGATAGCTACTTTATCTTAAACCAGCTGGTGAAGGAAAGGATGGAGGTGAAACTTATTGTACAGGGAGGTAAACTTATGTGCGTGACAGTGAAAAAATTGAAATTAAAATTTATCGACAGCTTAAACTTCCTCCCCATGAAGCTTGGGAAACTTCCCAAGGCTTTGGGGTTTGAGGGCTGTAAAGGATATTTTCCCCACTTTTTTAACACTGCTGAAAACTGGGATTACCAAGGCCCTCTCCGCCACCCGAATTTTACGGGTATGACACCATGATTCCTGATGAGAAAAAAGATTTTCTCACGTGGTATGAGGAAAATAAGAACAGCATTTTTAATCTCCAGAAAGAGCTAGCGCATTACTGCCAACAGGATGTAAAAATATTGAGGAAGGCCTGTATGTTGTTCAGGGATGAAATCCTACGGATGACTAAATCGGGAGGGAGGGACGGGATGGATCCGTTTCAATACTTAACCATAGCTAGCGTCGCAATGGCCATGTTTAGATACATGTTTTTAGAAAGCAATGCCATTGCTATTCTACCATGGGACAACTACGACTTGATAAAAAAGCGATTTTCCTCTGCGGCTATACAATGGCTGATGTATCTGGAGCATACAAAATCCACCGAGATCAGACACGCTCTGAAAGGGGGAGAATTTCGAGCAGGAGAATATTATCTGGATGGCTACGCAGTGATTGGGGGCAAACCAACAGCTTTAGAATTTTACGGGTGTTTTTATCATGGCTGTCCCATTTGTTACAAGGATATGGAAATAAACCCCCTCAGGAACACAACCTACCGTATGCTTTATTATGAGACCAAGCGTAGGGAGTATGAGATCAAAGATATGGGGTTTGAGATCATTACCATTTGGGAACACGAATGGAGGGCAATGTTAGCCAGCGATGCAGCGCTTAAAGCTTTTCTATCTGAAATAAATCCTCCGCAACCTCTGCAACCTAGAGATGCTCTGTTTGGTGGGAGAACAAATGCCATTACCCTCTATTACAAGCCCAAAGAGGGGGAGGAAATATGTTATTATGACTTCACGAGCCTGTACCCTTATGTAAACAAAACAAAAAAATATCCTTTGGGGCATCCTGAAATTATCACCAAGAACTTTAAGCCCCTGTCTTGCTATTTTGGTGTCGTGAAAACAAAAGTGCTCCCCCCGAGAGGACTCTTTTTCCCTGTTTACCGGTTAGGGTGAGGGGGAAGCTCATGTTCCCTTTGTGCCAGAAATGTGCGGAAACGAGCCAGCAGGAACCCTGCCGTCACTCTGATGAGGAACGCGTCATCATAGGCACATGGTGCACTTTTGAGGTGATGAAAGCCCTGGAAAAAGGGTACAGGGTCTTGACAATTTCAGAGATATGGGATTTTCCTGGCGAATCTGACGAGTTGTTTTCTGGTTACATTAAAATGCATCTACGTCAGAAACAAGAAGCCACGGGCTATCCCTCGTGGTGCACGGATGAGGCGAAGAAGAAACAAAATATCTCTGATTATCATGAAAAACAGGGCATTGAATTACGCCCCCAAAAGATTGCGGTGAACCCCGCAAAGCGCCAGATAGCAAAGTTGTTTTTAAATTCTTTGTGGGGAAAATTTGCTCAGCGCTCTAACTTGCTGAACAGCAGCATCGTGAGGGACCCTACTCAGCTTCTGGAGTATGCCTTCTCACTTGCCTATGAGATTTCAGGGTTTGAAATTCTTGACGATGAGGCAATCACTGTGTCTTGGAGACACTCTAAAGATCGGTTCAGCCGCAGCAGGAGAACAAATGTATTAATAGGGGCTTTTACAACCGCATACGCGCGATTAGAACTTTACAACTTGCTGGAACAGTTGGGTGACAGGTGCTTGTACCATGACACAGATTCTGTGATCTTTGTACATCGTGAGGGGGACTGGCGTCCCCCCCTAGGAGACTACTTAGGGGATCTGACAAATGAGATTCCCCCAAATGAGCGCATCACAGAGTTTGTGTCAGCTGGTCCAAAGACCTACGGCCTGAGACTGTCCTCCGCGAGGTCTTACGTGAGAGTGAAGGGCATTACGCTCCATGCCCAGAATTCTGAAAGGGTCCATTTCGATAGTCTGAAACAGATGGTTCTGGACTATGGAACGGGGTGTAAAGAAATTGTTCTGCAGCAGAGGGGCATTCTGAGAAATATAAAGATGTGGCGTATCGAAACAGGCGGTCTGAAGAAGACGCTAAGGGTTGTATATGATAAGAGGGTCCTTCTGAAAGACTTCAGAACTCTACCTTACGGGTATTAAGATGGATGTGCGGTGGAAACACCCTTTTTCGGCCATTTTAGCAGGGCCTAGCAACTGCAGGAAAACGTATTTTATAAAAAAACATGTTGGATCATGCACGTACTGTGCTCTCTGTTGTTCCTGAAAATATTGTATGGTGTTATGCATGCTGGCAGCCTATGTATAAGGAGCTCCTTCAGAAGTACCCCCACATACATTTTATGGAGGGGCTCCCTGTGACGTTTAATGATGATGAAATATTACCCCCAAATAAAGTGAATCTTGTTATCGTGGATGACCTCATGGCCTCTGCTTCTTCCAGCACTGAGATCGCTGATGTTTTTACCAAGTATGTGCATCATCGTAATTTAAGTATTTTTTTCATCACACAGAACATTTTCTTCCAGGGAAAATCCAATCGCACCATTACCTTAAACGCAAAATACATGGTGCTCTTCAAAAACCCCAGGGACAAACTACAGATCGTTGCAAGATGTACCTTGGAAACGTTCAGTTCTTTCTAGAGAGTTTTCAGGACGCTACCGCAAAACCTTATGGGTATCTGATGGTAGACTTAAACGCTTCCACGCCTGAGTCTTACAGATTGAGGACGGGGCTTTTCCCACCAGACTGGCCGGTCGTCTACACTATGAAAAAAAAGAAACTTGGAGCCCTTTACAAAAGCAAGTGAGTTAACCCATAGGGCGTTCAAATGTAAGCGCGTCCTCCTCACGGCAACATGTCTATCTGCGTGAGAAGAAATCTACCCCTTTTACAGTTGCTTATCAAGGCCCCCCGCGACAGAGAAAAGCCATTCTATGCGCGGCTCCTCATGATCTCGTCTTGGCTATCTCTGAAATTGCACTCAACACATTAAAAGATAACATCCCCCTATCAGACAGGCAGGCAGGTTTCCGTGCTGAGAAAAAACCACTCGCTCATCAAAAAACTGAGTAATAAGCGTATATCGATAAGAAAAAAGAAGCAGCTGGTAAACCAATCTGGAAGGTTTCTAGCACCCTTGTTAAGCATAGCTCTCCCCCTAGTCGCAGAGCTTTTACATAACCATTGATGGAACATGCTGAAAAAATGTTCCTTGTACCTAGCCACCAGTTAGAGCAACTGAAAAATCCTTCCCCAGGAGAAGAAGACATCAGAACTACATCCCTCAGTTCCTTAGATGCTGACATGCGAAATGTTTTACAGAGAAGGGGCTTAAAGGTATATGAAAAGGTGAAACAATATTCCGCTCTGCTTCAAAAATATCTAACTCATGTGAAACAGGGGGATTCTGAAAAAGGACATCTGACCTTGTCGTTACCAGCAGCACTACCTGCAGAACCGGCAGAGACAACTACCAAAGCACATGTCTCTCCAGCTCCAGACAGTGTATATCATGAAGTCTCTGACAGTTTGTCTGTCAGATATAAAAACTCTGCAAAGATAGTACTAAACAAAATGATGCAAAACAAGTCTGTTTCTTCGTGGAATGAAAAGGGGGCTTTTGTTTACAAAGGGGAAACTATCCCTGGCTCCAACATGCTGGACTTGGTGAAAGGAATCACACAAATCCATGTGCTGCCAGCTGCATGCACCCCTAAGGGTTGGGATGTCTTTCTGAAGGCAATGGCTGAACTTAATATTCCATCCACGGTTGTCAGCAACCCGGGAAACAGGACCTCTTCGGACCACTTGAAAAACCCCAGCCCCGTGACGGAATTAAAACATACCCCCAAGGCTTCCAGAAGATCTTCTAAAAAGCAATCTAGTTCTGTACCGTGGCTGACCTTATAAAAAATAAAAGCACTTTTTAAAAAAAAACACGCTGCTTCGACTTTTTTTTTTCTTTTAAACCCCCTCAGAGAGGGGTATCTTTTTTATTGAAAACCATGCCCATGAAAATTACTACATGACACACAGGTTTGGGGCTGATAAAAAAACCGGGGCGCTAGTCGAGACATGTACTGCTTCTTTTTTACAAATAGCAGTACCATGTGATCGTTCCTTAGCAAATCATCGGAATAGAGTTCTTGAATCTGGTTGAAAGTAAGCCCCTTACAGCGCTGGTGCAGAAAAAACACACAATGGTATCCACAGGTTGCAGAGTCCGGGGGCTGTAGTTGTTTTGCTTGATATGTCGTTACAGGGCCACATTTTCTTAAAAAATCCATGATTGCCTTGGGAAATCGGGAATGGTCTGGCGGATGTCCGTAGGAGTCAAAAAACTCTACGTGGTTTTCTTCTGGCAGGTACAAAGCTAGCCAGTGCTCTCCCGGGCGATCTTAAGTGTCCATGTTGACCACCAGCCCCGCAGATCTCTGTAGCTGGTTCGCTTTAGGAAGCTGGTCACAAGGAAACACTCCCTTGAATACCTTACGGGTGGCGGGGTCAGCGGACAGCAGCCGCGTTAACTGCAGAGTGTCCATGTCACATATAATCAAACAGAACATTCCTTTGGTTATTTATTTCGATTATGTTGTCAAAACCCTGTAGACGATCATGTTAACAGTCTGCAGGAGGGGACTGGCAAACCGAACTTCTGCCCTAAGGTTCCCCGTGTTGATCAAGAAATAGTGCTCGCCGCATTCCTGGCCAGGGGACAGGTCGAAGGCAAAGAGCGTGTACCCCCTCGCAAAGTCTTCTCTGTTGACTATCAGCCCCTTGTCTTTCATGTGCTTACCAGAGGCGTGCACCAGGCTCATGTACTCCCTCACACAGCTTCCTTCTTGAAAGTCAGGCTGAAACGGCTTTGCTGGGATTTGGTATCCCGACAGGTAAATAGCAAAAAAATTGATGTCATAATGCTTAAAGTTACACGGGTTTTTGCCGAAGGTCCCGCTGAAAGCATGGGGTGGGAAGTCTCGGGACTGGAGGACGTCATCCTGGAGAGGAGGGAAACAATCCCCTAGGGGGGATCCCTTCTCCAGGGGATGGGCCCGTATCCGAGCGCACTCAGGATACTCCTCGGCGGGAGGGGGGTCGGGGGCTTCTTGTATTGGGGGATTCGATTATTAGAAACATAGAGAGGGGGTTTGCGACGGATGTGAGGACCGCATGGTGACTTGCCTGCCTGGTGCGAAGGTTGCGGACATCACTTCTTGTCTAGACAGGCTAGTAGACAGTGCTGGGGGAGAGGTAGCAGCTGTGGTGCATGTCGGCACCAACGACATGGGCAAGTGTAGCTGGGAGGTCCTGGAGGCCAAATTTAGGCTTTTAGGCAGGAAGCTGAAAGCCAAGACCTCAAAGGTAGTGTTCTCTGAAGTGCTACCTGTTCCACGCGCAGGGCCAGCTAGGCAGGCAGAGATCAGGGGTCTCAATGCGTGGATGAGACGGTGGTGTAGGGAGGAGGGGTTTAGATTCGTTAGGCACTGGGGAACGTTTTGGGACAAGCGGGGCCTGTACAAGAGGGACGGGCTCCATTTGAACCATAATGGAACCAGACTGCTGGCGCATAACATTAAAAAGGTGGCAGAGCAGCTTTTAAACTGATCCCTGGGGGAAGGCCGACAGGAGCCAAGGGGCATCCGGTTCGGGACTCCTCATCCCTATGGGATGAGGATGAGGAGGCTAGAGAACAACAAGACAAAGGTAGAGTAGGAGAAGAAATTGGGAAAGGTAGCATGATGGGATGTGATGGACGGTTTGGCACAATGAGAGGATGTGGGGACAAAGGAGCGAATAAGCAGCCCATCCTGGGGCATTCCGTGTATAAATGCTTTTATGCGAATGCCCGAAGTCTTCGAGTAAAGGTGGGAGAACTGGAATGTCTGGTGACAAGGGAAAATATTGACATAGTGGGCATAACGGAAACCTGGTGGAATGCGGAGAATCAGTGGGATACCGCAATCCCGGGCTATACACTCTACAGGAGGGACAGGCAGGGGCGTGTTGGAGGTGGGGTGGCCCTTTATGTTAAGGAAGGGATAGAATCCAGCAAAGTAGAGATTGAAGGTGGGTCCGACTCCACCGTAGAATCTCTGTGGGTTAAATTACCAGGCTTGTGCAGCGATGTAATACTGGGGGCGTGCTATCGTCCTCCAGACCAGAAATCGGATGGGGACCTTGAAATGAGGAAACAGATCAGGGAGGTGACAAGGAGGGACAGGGTTGTAATCATGGGGGACTTCAGTTATCCTCATATTGACTGGGTCAATTTGTGTTCTGGTCACGATAAGGAAACCGGATTTCTTGACGTGCTAAATGACTGTGGCTTAGATCAGCTAGTCACGGAGCCCACCAGAGGACAGCTGACTCTGGATTTAATTTTGTGCGGTACGCAGGACCTAGTTAGAGATGTAAACGTTACTGAGCCATTGGGGAACAGTGATCATGCTGCGATCCGTTTTGACGTGCACGTTGGGGGAAGAATACCAGGCAAATCTCTAACAAAAACCCTTGACTTCTGACGGGCGGACTTCCCTCAAATGAGGAGGCTGGTTAGAAGGAGGTTGAAAGGGAGGGTAAAAAGAGTCCAGTCTCTCCAGAGTGCATGGAGGCTGCTTAAAACAACAGTAATAGAGGCCCAGCAGAGGTGTATACCGCAAAGAAAGAAGGGTTCCACTAAATCCAGGAGGGTGCCCGCATGGCTAACCAGCCAAGTTAGAGAGGCTGTGAAGGGCAAGGAAGCTTCCTTCTGTAAACAGAAGTCTTGCCCTAATGAAGAGAATAAAAAGGAACATAAACTGTGGCAAAAGATATGTAAGAAGGAGATAGGGGAGGCCAAGCGAGACTATAAGGAACGCATGGCCAGCAATATTAAGGGGAATAATAAAAGCTTCTTCAAATATGTTAGAAGCAGGAAACCCGCCAGAGAAGCGGTTGGCCCTCTGGATGGTGAGGGAGGGAAAGAGGAGATAAAAGGAGACTTAGAGATGGCAGAGAAATTAAATGAGTTCTTTGCATCTGTCTTCACGGCAGAAGACCTCGGGCAGATACCCCTGCTAATTGGGTAAGAGGCACTTTTTCAAGTGGGTGCTCCTCTTTTTAGCAGGGGGAGAGTAACTGGCCCACCTCATCCCAGCACTGTCTGTTCTAGTGGCTGTCTGCTGGTATTCATTTGCATCTTTTTAGATTGTGAGCCATTTTGGGACAGGGAGCCATTTAGTTATTTGATTTTTCTCTGTAAACCGCTTTGTGAACTTTTAGTTGAAAAGCGGTATATAAATACTGTTGATTGATTGATTGATTGATACCGCTGCCCGAACGGCCCCTCCTAACCGAGGAGTTAAGTCAGATAGAGGTTAAAAGAGAAGATGTTTCAGACCTCATTGATAAATTAAAGATCAATAAGTCACCGGGCCCTGATGGCATACACCCAAGGGTTATTAAGGAATTGAAGAATGAAGTTGCAGATCTCTTGACTAAGGTATGCAACTTGTCCCTCAAAACGGCCACGGTACCAGAAGATTGGAGGATAGCAAATGTCACGCCTATTTTTAAAAAGGGAAAGAGGGGGGACCCGGGAAACTATAGGCCGGTCAGCCTAACATCCATACCGGGTAAGATGGTGGAATGCCTCATCAAAGATAGGATCTCAAAACACATAGACGAACAGGCCTTGCTGAGGGAGAGTCAGCATGGCTTCTGTAAGGGTAAGTCTTGCCTCACAAACCTTAAAGAATTCTTTGAAAAGGTCAACAGGCATGTGGATGCGGGAGAACCCATGGACATTATATATCTGGACTTTCAGAAGGCGTTTGACAGGGTACCTCACCAAAGGCTACTGAAGAAACTCCACAGTCAGGGAATTAGAGGACAGGTCCTCTCGTGGATTGAGAACTGGTTGGAGGCCAGGAAGCAGAGAGTGGGTGTCAATGGGCAATTTTCACAATGGAGAGAGGTGAAAAGCGGTGTGCCCCAAGGATCTGTCCTGGGACCGGTGCTTTTCAACCTCTTCATAAATGACCTGGAGACAGGGGTGAGCAGTGAGGTGGCTAAGTTTGCAGACGACACCAAACTTTTCCGAGTGGTAAAGACCAGAAGTGATTGTGAGGAGCTCCAGAAGGATCTCTCCAGACTGGCAGAATGGGCAGCAAAATGGCAGATGCGCTTCAATGTCAGTAAGTGTAAAGTCATGCACATTGGGGCAAAAAATCAAAACTTTAGATATAGGCTGATGGGTTCTGAGCTGTCTGTGACAGATCAGGAGAGAGATCTTGGGGTGGTGGTGGACAGGTCGATGAAAGTGTCGACCCAATGTGCGGCGGCAGTGAAGAAGGCCAATTCTATGCTTGGGATAATTAGGAAGGGTATTGAGAACAAAACGGCTAGTATTATAATGCCGTTGTACAAATCGATGGTAAGGCCACACCTGGAGTATTGTGTCCAGTTCTGGTTGCCGCATCTCAAAAAAGACATAGTGGAAATGGAAAAGGTGCAAAAGAGAGCGACTAAGATGATTACGGGGCTGGGGCACCTTCCTTATGAGGAAAGGCTACGGCGTTTGGGCCTCTTCAGCCTAGAAAAGAGACGCTTGAGGGGGACATGATTGAGACATACAAAATTATGCAGGGGATGGACAGAGTGGATAGGGAGATGCTCTTTACACTCTCACATAATACCAGAACCAGGGGACATCTACTAAAATTGAGTGTTGGGCGGGTTAGGACAGACAAAAGAAAATATTTCTTTACTCAGCGCGTGGTCGGTCTGTGGAACTCCTTGCCACAGGATGTGGTGCTGGCGTCTAGCCTAGACACCTTTAAAAGGGGATTGGACGAGTTTCTGGAGGAAAAATCCATTATGGGGTACAAGCCATGATGTGTATGCGCAACCTCCTGATTTTAGGAATGGGTTAAGTCAGAATGCCAGATGTAGGGGAGGGCACCAGGATGAGGTCTCTTGTTATCTGGTGTGCTCCCTGGGGCATTGGGTGGGCCGCTGTGAGATACAGGAAGCTGGACTAGATGGGCCTATGGCCTGATCCAGTGGGGCTGTTCTTATGTTCTTATGTTCTTATCGTTGTCCACCAGGCCGATTACGACCATCTTCAGCAATTGTCCCAGAAACAGGTTCTCCTGGTTACTGACGCGACTCCCCGCCGGGAGACTAAACACTTTCATACTGACACGGTCCACAGGATACTTGGCGGTGGCTGTAAGCAAAGCTTCAGCGTGCCCCAGCCGTACCCCTGGGGCGACTCTCACCTTCTTTACAAACAGCGACGCCGTCAAAAGCTTCAACTTGTAGCATACGTTGGCATCGTCCGTCATCATGCAGAATCTGTCTTTGCTCCGGGTGAGTTTAATTTTCACGTCCACCCCGTTTAACAACAGTTTTTTTGAAAAGAGGTCCGCGTGGAGATGACCCAGGAGTTCTATTTTTCTGCTTTCAGCAGTCAGTCCTGCTCTTTTAATAAACCCTTGGTTTTGCCCATCCAGGTCCGCTGAGTCGTGTTCACCAGGTGTATCTTTGTAAAACATTCCTGCAGAGAACTGGCTGGATAGTGCGACTTCGCCGTAGTTTAGCACAGACTTGATGAAAGCCCTATAGGGATAGCAGTTGTTGCTCTGGCTGATGAGTCTGTCCCAGGGTCACATCCAGCTGACTAAAAATGGAAGCGATAGGGTAGTTCACCAATGCCACTTCTGCCTGTCGATCAATGTTACCCCCATCTTCTTTTACAATTTTACACCTCAGGTAAAGTAGAGTGTTGTTTAAATCCAAATAATCCTCCCCAATCAATCAATTGATTGACCTCGCATTGATACCAGCAAGACCCGGGATCAGAGAAAAGTGGAGGAATTTGCACAAGCGCTTGAGAAATCTCTTCCAGGCCCGGCTGACGCAAACGCATCCAACAGATGGGAACATTTCAAGAATACCGTTTACAACACCGCCTTGTCCATATTCGGCAAGAAGACCAACAAGGCAGCAGACTGGTTTGAAGCCCACTCTGAGGAGTTGACACCAGTCATTGAGGAAAAGAGGAGAGCTCAAGCAGCATACAAGGCCTGTCCCAGTGATTGCAACCTGCAGGTCCTCCGAACTGCTCGCAGCAAAGTCCAACAGACTGCCAGGAGATGTGCTAACGACTACTGGCTCCAGCTCTGTTCCGAAATACAGATAGCAGCTGACACGGGCAACATCAAGGGGATGTATGATGGTATCAAGCAGGCCCTAGGTCCAACACAGAAGAAAATTGCCCCTCTGAAGTCTGCCACAGGCGAGGTTATCCAGGATCGGGCGCAGCAGATGGAACGCTGGGTGCAGCACTACTCTGAGCTATATTCCAGAGAAAATGTAGTCACCGAAGAAGCACTGAACAACATTGAGTGCCTGCCTGTGCTGGAAGAGCTTGACAGTGAACCAACCCTAGAAGAACTTCACGTGGCCCTGGACTTCCTTGCCTTTGGCAAGGCACCTGGAAAAGACAGCATCCCTGCTGAAGTCCTAAAATGCTGCAAAGAGATCATCGTCACTGAGCTGCATGAAATCCTCTGTCTCTGCTGGAGAGAAGGTGGAGTACCTCAAGACATGAGGGATGCAAACATCATCACGCTGTACAAGAACAAAGGTGACAGGGGTGACTGCAACAACTACCGCGGCATCTCTCTCCTTAGCGTTGTAGGAAAGCTGTTTGCCCGAGTTGTACTAAAGAGGCTCCAGGTACTTGCAGAGAGCGTCTATCCAGAATCGCAGTGTGGATTCCGAGCCAACAGGTCCACCACTGATATGGTATTCTCCCTTAGACAACTGCAGGAGAAATGCAGGGAACAACGACAGCCACTCTTTATAGCCTTCATAGATCTCACAAAGGCTTTCGACCTGGTCAGCAGAGATGGCCTCTTCAAGATTCTCCCCAAGATTGGATGTCCACCCAGGCTCCTCAGCATCATCAGATCTTTCCACAAGGACATGAAGGGCACTGTTGTCTTCGATGGCTCCATATCAGACCCTTTTGACATCCGAAGCGGAGTGAAGCAGGGCTGTGTTCTTGCACCAACCTTGTTTGGGATTTTCTTCGCTGTCCTGCTGAAGCAGGCCTTTGGAACTGCAACAGAAGGCATCTATCTCCGGACCAGAACAGACGGAAAGCTCTTCAACCTCTCCAGACTGAGAGCAAAATCCAAAGTCCAGCTGAAATGTCTGCGTGACTTCCTCTTTGCCGACGATGCAGCTGTCACTACCCACTCTGCCAAAGATCTCCAGCAGCTCATGGATCGTTTTAGCAAGGCCTGCCAAGATTTTGGACTGACAATCAGCCTGAAGAAAACACAGGTCATGGTTCAGGATGTGGACTCACCTCCCTGCATTACAACCTCTTAGCATGAACTGGAGGTTGTCCATGACTTTGTGTACCTTGGCTCAACGATCTCCGACACTCATTCTCTCGATACCGAGCTAAACAAGCGCATCGGTAAAGCAGCTACCACGTTTTCCAGACTCACAAAGAGAGTCTGGTCCAACAAGAAGCTGACGGAACATACCAAGATCCAGGTCTACAGAGCTTGCGTCCTGAGTACACTTCTGTACTGCAGCGAGTCATGGACTCTTCGCTCACAACAGGAGAGGAAACTGAGCGCTTTCCACATGCGCTGCCTCCGACGCATCCTCGGCATCACCTGGCAGGACAAAGTTCCAAACAACACAGTCCTGGAACGTGCTGGAATCCCTAGCATGTATTCACTGCTGAAACAGAGACGCCTGCGTTGGCTTGGTCATGTCATGAGAATGGATGATGGCCGGATCCCAAAGGATCTCCTCTATGGAGAACTCGTGCAAGGAAAGCGCCCTACAGGTAGACCACAGCTGCGATACAAGGACATCTGCAAGAGGGATCTGAAGGCCTTAGGGATGGACCTCAACAAGTGGGAAACCCTGGCCTCTGAGCGGCCCGCTTGGAGGCAGGCTGTGCAGCATGGCCTTTCCCAGTTTGAAGAGACACTTTGCCAACAGTCTGAGGCTAAGAGGCAAAGAAGGAAGGCCCATAGCCAGGGAGACAGACCAGGGACAGACTGCACTTGCTCCCGGTGTGGAAGGGATTGTCACTCCCGGATTGGCCTTTTCAGCCACACTAGACGCTGTGCCAGAACCACCTTTCAGAGCGCGATACCATAGTCTTTCGAGACTGAAGGTTGCCAATACAATACAAATCCTCCCCATTTCCCGCGATGAAAAACTCCAATGATGAAGACTCTGTCACAGCCGTCAACGGAGGCACCTCCACATAAACGCTTCCTTCAATGCTGGTCTGCGTAGGGGCTATTTGGAACAGGTCTAGTTCGGATTTTGTACACCCTTCTGAGCACCCGTGAATAAAGGCCATGGTCTTGTTTTTTTAAAAATATGTCTCTAGAGAGGACTCTCTTTCTGCACCTCGGCTTCCGAACTTTTCTCTTCTGTGTAGTCCTTCGACTTTTAGCCCTTCTTTTAAAGGTCCTGTCAGCAGTGCTCGTGATGCTTTTCGTTTAACTGTTTTCCTTCTTTTCACGTACATCAGACCCGACCCCTTCCGTGGTATAACTTTATTCAATACGGCCTGAGAAATGTTTCCAACCACGTCCTGGGTAATATTGCGGGCAGCTAATTTAATGTGCGGTTTAATAATCTCTAACCCCCTCCTCAAAAGGGGAACCGCCTTTTGAAAAAGACTTTGGAATATGCCTCCGACCCCCGCTCCATACATAACAGGTGCTCCATGAAATCCTTGAAGTCCATGCCCAGCCTGCACCCTGTAGTAGTTGGTAAAAAGGGCTGGGTCCCCGTAACGTTTTAGAAGGACCATGTTTTTTTTTAAATATCCTGTTTTTCCTGGGACGGAAGTGTAGCTTCACAACCACTTTGCCGAAACGAAATGACACGTTTTTGTTCTGGTCTGTCTTTATCTCCACGGTGATGCTGTCTATATGGTCCATGCATACACCAACATAGTTCGGTCTATCATAAGTCACCGTAACTCGTTCACCATTCTCGCCGCGAATAGGAACACATCACAACAGAGGCACATAAAAGTCCCCCACCACCTGGTGGTCTATAATATCTGTGTAAACGTACAGAGTGCTAAAACCTCCTGTATTATCCGCCTTGAAGGTAGATTTTCTGGTAGCTAAGCTCATGTCCAATCCTAATATATGGGACAGTTCCGCTTCTGCTTCAATTTTGTGAAGCGGTGGAGCATTAAGATAGACCTTCCTATCAACAGAATCATAGGACAGAGATGTATCAACCGGTGGATTTAAATGGCTCCTTATTAGCTTGTTCATATTATCCAGTAAATCAGGTACTGAAGCGTAATAACCCCTCCATAGAGTGAATAGCCATTCTGTCCTTCCATCGTCAATTTGAAACTTTCTATCATCTGTGAGTGTGTCCCAGGTGTGAGGGTACTGTATCTCCGCTAACCCCACTTCCCACTCCCCCGGCAGAGCCAGGGAGTGCGCCAGACAGATCGTGAAGGCAGCACTGCTGTTCTGATCAAATATTTTATTGCTGGCGTTGCTAGGAAGGGTGATGTAAAAATCATTTTCTGCCATTTTTCCCCTTCTCTACTTAGCTTCACACAGTTCAGAGTCTGCAACCCAACTATTAAATTTGTCAGGCCGCCCTAACCATTTCACCAAGTGTTGCTTTTTCTTACCCCTCCCCCTCGTAGCTAGAACTTTTTCAACCCTGTAAACCCTATCCTCTCCCGCTCTCACTCTCTGTAATTCTTCAGGATAGAAAGTCCCTGCAATGCTCTCTCCCTTGTAAACTTTTAAGCTGCACACAGGTCTTCTCCCCTTGCTGCTGACTTGGTCAACTATGAAAATCTCACTGGTAAAGCTTTGTTTGTAACCTTATCAAATACCCCCTTGAGCTTTGAGATCCTCACATGATCTCCTTTTCTGAACACAGAAACCTCTTTTCCCCCTCTAATCCAATCTCCATACACTGTTTTCCAGACAGCCCCGGCATTGGAGTGGTTCACATCCACAGGTCGAACCCTGATCGTTCTGTGCACAGTATGGTTATAACTGCTTATAAGTCGCTGCAGAACTCCCGTGTATCTAAAAGTGTTGTTAGCTGTGAAAAATCTCCACATTCTTGATTTTAATGTTCTATTAAAACATTCCACAACAGCCGCTTTGACCTCATTTCCTGTAACAAAGTGATGGACGCCGTGTTTTTTTAATAGTTCTCTCACAGTACGGTTTAGAAATTCTTTACCAGAATCAGTCTTCAATTTGCGAGGTATTCTCCCCTGCTTGAAGATGTGTTGAAAAGCGGCTGCCACTTGCCTACCTGATTTGTCTTTCAAGCTTCTGGCCCATGCATATTTGGAAAGTATATCCACCACTGTTAAAATGTACTTGTGTCCCGCGTTGTACTTAGAAAACTGTTGCATATCCACTAAATCAGCCTGCCACTGCGCATCCATTCCCGAAACAACCGTTTTGTTTCTCTTAAATCGTACACGGTGCTGTTTGTGCAGTGTGTAAGCATCTTGCTCTGCAAGCCAGTCCCGAACATATTTTTGAGTCAGAGATTTACTATGCTTTTTGGCCTGTTGAAAGAGGGTATTTACCCCTCCAAAGCTCCCGACTGCCCCAGGTGTATAATATATATTTTTTAAAATTTCCTCATGCTTTTCCATGGCTCCAGTTAGCACAGAAACGCGCACAATCAGATAACGTGATTCTATTTTATTTTCTTCTTCACAGTTATTTTCATTCCTCCTCCGGCTTTTTAGGGAAGCAGGAACAGCCTAACGGCTCACTGAGAGTCATGCGCCCAAAATCCTCTTCAATTTCCTAGACAAGACATAAAATCATGTCTCACACATTTTTTTTTCTTCTCAGTGATTGAGATGTCTACTTCATTTAAAAATATATTTTAGAACCCCCTGTGAAATTTACATACAGACATGCACGGACACCACTGCGGTGTCTTCTTCGGGACTTTCCAGATATCTTCACTGGTATCCCCATCAGCCGACCAGTCTAGTGGCGCAACATCTAGTTCCCGCATCTGATTTTTTTAAAAAGAAAATTGCAAATTATTTCCACTCCACCCCATGTACCCGATATCGAAACCATCCCATACTCCCCCCCCAAAAAAAGTTTTTTTTTCTTTCTTACCATGAATTGCGTCCAATAGGGTGCTGAATCCACTTCACTTTCCTGGCTGTCAGGCAGAGAACTACCCCTGTATAAAACCCCCTCTGGAGGTCCAATACAGGGCTCTGGTTCTTCACTCTCCAAGGGCACCTTTCCAATTAAATCATCCATGTGTGTACCCCATTCAAGTGAATTACTACGCTGATCCACGGCATTATAAAAATTGATAGTTGTACCGAAGCACTGCCCATCTACAGTCTCCATTTTTATTTTTTATTTTTTTATTTTTATTTTTAAGGCGTGGGGCCTTAAATACAGGGGCATGCCCTGGCATGCCCAGACATGTTCCTGAAAGCCTATTCCTATTGGTTCATTCCTCCCTCCTCCCCCTCAAAAAAACATACATTGTGGGTCTTCCATTTTCTTTTATTTTTTAAAAAATCATACAAAGGTTTTCTTACATCTCCTTCACTTGTCATGAACACTTAGACAGCAGTGCCCTCTTGCAAGAAACTTTTGATACTTTTTTTTAGAAACCACGGTATATACATACTCAAGGTAAGTGTAATCCTCCCCGTTCACCAATGTATTAAGCCAAACCAGCAGGTCAGCAAAGATATTCATGCTAGCAAACAGGCTTAAAATATAATCAACAGTTGTGACAGTCAGATGCAAAAACCGAAAACTGTAAGCTATATTAATCACAGTGTTCAGAATTTCCTTCAGGTAGATTCTTTGACACAGAACTTCAAAGAATCCTAATCTATCAAAATTACTCCATTTTCTGCAAAAGTGGGCTTCCTCTTCCTTGAATTTAATTTTACATAAGTAAAATATAAGGTCAAGTAAATACCCCTTATAGCAATGCTTAAGAATCACATGCAATGTAGCTCTGATCAGTGATTTCATAGTGCCTGAGCGGCAATTGGAGGTGAAATGCTCCACCCGGGTCTTCTGAAGGCCTAAAATTTCACGGAAACTTGTATGGCCTTTTTCTTCTTGATTTCCTGGAAACTTCCGGGTGTTTGGAGATCCGGGACATTCTTTCTCCTTTAAAAAAATATTAAAAAAAACAATCTTAATTTCTAGTCCATTAATACAGTTGCAATGAGGATCATCCATAAATGTAAAAATGTTACCTGCGCAATCTTAATTGCTGCAGCCTTAGGATACTCAGACACTGAGTGGAAAAACACAAACCTGCAGTCACAGCTGGTTGGGGGAAAGCGCACAGTCTCTTCATCCCAAGCCAGCTTGAAAAGAAGCTCCATAGGTATCGGCCTACGAAATTCACCACTGACATCGATTTCACAGCAATGGATGTTCTTCCTCAGAGGATAATCCGTCAATCGCTCAAAGCCTGAAGCCCGGTAGGGAAGATTCTCAATCACTGATCTAAGCACGCTACTGTTAGGCGATTCGGGTCTGACCGGGGTCTCCCCCCCTCAGAAGGCAGCACGTTCTCCTTCTCCTCAGGGCTCTCCATCTTGACCACCACCATAGTGTGATTTTCACTCTCCACCCCGGCAGGGGATTCGCACTCCAACTGGGGAGCCTCCATCTCAGAAGGCGATGTGGGAGAGCTTTTCAGAGGGGATGCCATGGCAGAAACAGCAGCAACAGCAAAGTCTGGACGGGTTTCTCCCTGCCCCCAAAGGCCCTGGGCCTTAAATACAAGGACATGTCCGGACCTGTTCCCTCTCCCCCCTTTTTTCCCATTGGCTCCACACGGTGGTCCGAGAGCTATGAAACCTGCGCCTATTGGTTGGCGGCGATGGGGCAAGTTGTTTGACGGGTCACATGAACCCTTTTCCCACACTTCATTGGTGGGCTCTTTTTCCCGCCAAACCAAATGTCAGGGTGATACAAAACCCCTCCCTAGTGGTCGAGGGGAACGGGGAGCATTGTTTGAGGGGTCACATGAACCCCTTTCCAACACTTTATTGGGGGGCTCCTTTTCCCGCCAAACCAAATGTCGGGGTGCTACAAAACCCTTCCCTAGTAGTGTGGGAAGTTGTTTGAGGGGTCACATGAACTCCTTTCCAACACTTTATTGGGGGGTTCCTTTTCCCGCCAAACCAAATGTTGGGGTGCTAAAATCCCTTCCCTAGTGGTGGGGGGCAGTGGGGTGAGTTGTTTGAGGGGTCACATGAACCCCTTTCCAACACTTTATTGCGGGTTCCTTTTCCCGCCAAACCAAATGTCGGGGTGCTACAAAACCCTTCCCTAGTGGTTGACAGTCTTTGAGAAGTTGTTTGAGGGGTCACTTGAACCCCCTTAGGGGGCTGGATTTCTGGTAAAAAGGGGCAGGACTTCAGCTGTCAAAGTTAGTTTGACATAAAGTATGTACTTCCTACAACTACTCACAGGAGAAGGGGGGCAAAAAGACTCCATAGCAGCTGGGCCAGGAACCTCAACCTTCTTTTTTGCCCTCCTGCTGGCAGTCCCGAATGGAAGTCATGCACCCATCCATGAGGGCTTCTTCCCATGGAGCCTGAACTAAGCTCCACACAGAGGGTCTGCTTCCAAGAATTGAGCTGTAGCCAAGAAAGTCCAACCCAGCATGACCCCCCCTTGTTCCTTATGGCAAGAGCACCAGGAGTCTGCACATGACAGCTTATCCAAAGTCACTCCAGAGCCTCCTCCCAGCCAGCAGTTGTGAGAGGACATCACAGGGGGTCCCAAACAACTTGCTTCCAGACCTCCCTGCTCTCTCCATCTTCAGTTGCCTACAGCGCAGGGTCATTGTAAGGCTTTCTCTGCCTCTCTCAGCTGGGAAGTTGTGTGGCAAAACTCTGAAGAATATGGTCACCTTTCCATTCATAAGCCTGACAGTAAGAAGAGCAGATTGAGGGGGATGACTTGTGGACAATTCTGTGTCAGCCCAAAAAGTGTGCAGTCTGTCAATGGGTTGCTTCAACATTGGGGTTCTATCCTGCATTGTATCTGTTGTCTGAATTACTTACTTAGGTTCCAATCTTGTCCAATTTTCCAGCACCAGTGCAGCTGCCATGCAGCCCCTCGGCATCAGAGCACGGTACCTTCTGGAGGCCTCCATAACTGCCCTCCCACCACAGGATGCAGCGCACACCCCATTGGCAGGGCTATACCAGGACTGGAAAGTTGGATAGGATGGGGCCCTTAGCCCTGTTTTAATGGACAAGACCTCTTAAGTGTTGAGTTATTCCCTGAGTCCAAGGGTCTCCTAGGCAGGAGTCTGGTCTCCCTCCCTGCAAAGAAGGAGGATCTGGACCCTCAGCAGAGCCTGGAATGACTGAAATGCTGCCCTTCTCTGCAAGGGATGGGGGGGGCAGCCTGCCCAAGGTTCACACGAGATCTGCTGGAGACAAGCAGGAGCAGCAGAGCAGGAGGAAGGAGCTCAGCAAGGGAGGACTTCTTGGGGGGCAGGATGATGGGGATCAGCAGGGCCCGGCTGCAGAGGAGGCAGGGGGCTGCGGGGAGGGAGGACCCCCAAGTCCCCGCACCCTCCTCCAAGGAGTCCGGGAAGGGCGAGGCTGCAGGAGAGGATGCTCCGGGCTGGTGCAGCAGGGCGGGCGTGAAATGGTTAACTGTGGGAAACGGGAGCGGGGCGGGGAAGCTGGTGGGGACGCCTCTTGAAGGGGAGGGAAGGGAGGTGCAGGAAGGGGGGGCTCCGAGGAAGGACGGAGGTTTGTCCGGCCGCTGCCTGGCCGGAGACGGGAGGCTGCTGGTGAGTCCCGCAGAGCGGAGGGTGCTGCCCCGGAGAGCGACCCACAGCTCAGCCCCGCCTGGCTCTGGGCTCCCCGTGCGGGCGGTGGGAGGCTGCGGGCCGGGACCCCGCAGGAGGCTCAGCGCCAGTTGGATCGGGGCTGAAGGTCTGTGGGATGCACAGCCCGGCAAGGAGGGGAGGGGGTGGGGGGCTTGTTACCTGATGCAGGTGCAAGGGGGGAACCAGGATGCGGGTTGTGTCTTGAGGTCTCCCTGAAGCATCCCTTGGACCACGTGAGTCTCACTGTGAGATGCAGGAGGCTGGACTAGACGGGCTCTTCCACTAGAAGGACTCTTCAGCTGACAAGGGAGGGCAGCAGGATGAAGGTCTCCTGAGGTATTGAATGCTCCTGAGGTGTCTGGTGGGCCACTGTGAGATCCAGGAAGCTGGATCCTGCAGGGCTCTTCTTAAGTGCTTATGACTCCACCACAGATAATGGGATGGGAGAGCAGGGGAAGGGTTTTACCCCTCCCAGGTGGTCCTGAAGGTATCCAAGAGCAGGAGTTTAAGAGTGGCTGAGAATCCACTTTCCCCAGTCAGGTTTCCACCTTCTTCTCTGGCATGACTCTTGTGCCCTTTCCTGGCAGGCAGAAATTCAACAGGCCTGCACTTCCCCAGCATGGTAAAACACTGATCTGAAAGGATCACTTTTTCCCTCCCCCTTAAATGTCCCTTTGAGGTGTCTGTCCCAAATACAGGCACCTTTTCTGCCCTTTGTGTTCCACTGTGTCTGTGTCTCTGACTCAGGAGGGAACCCCCCCTTCAGCTCAGGGATACCTCCAGGGAAAGGTCTTGAATTGCTGGCAGCCTCTGACATTTGCATCTCTTTTGTCACCAGGTAAAACCCATCAACCCAGAGCCATCCCTTTTGGGAATGAAATAAGAGCTGCCAGGAGGAAGTGACTGGATCATCCCCTCCTCAGTCCTTCTAGGAAGATCTGGGGTCTGAGAACAAAGTGTTTGCCTAAGGCTATCCTGAGGTCTCCATTTTGCAGGAGTGGAATCAGGAAGAAAGCCATGAATGGGCAAACAAGTGGAGGTCCAGTGGAAGGACCAGAAGGGACAGGAGAAGTCACAATCAGAGATCAGCCTGAATCTCTGAGGAAGCCACAGCAGGGCCAAGAGGAGCCAGGCAGGGGGATGCAACAGCGCTGGGAAGCCCAGTGGCAGCAGTTCCTCCAGACCCTGCAGAATTCTCAACCTGCACAGGAGAGCCCCCAGCAGTCAGAGGCCGCACCCTGGGATGATGCCAAGGCCTTCCTGGCCTCCTTTGAGCAAGTGGCTGCAGCCTGTCGGTGGCCCAGAGGAGAGTGGGTGGCTCGGCTGCTGCCTGCCCTGAGTGGAGAAGCCCAGCAGGCCTTCAGCCTCCTTGCAGGCAGAGACAAGGGGGACTATGGGAAAGTGAAGGCTGCCATCTTGAGAGGTGAAGCCCAGAGAAGGGAGAAGCAGCGTCAGCACTTCCGGCAGTTCTACTGCCCAGAGCTGGGAGACCCAGGAAGGATGTACAGCCAAGTCCAGGAGCTTTGCTGCCAATGGCTGAAGCCCGAGAGGCACACAAAGGAGCAGATCCTGGAGCTGCTGATCCTGGAGCAGTTTCTGGCCGGCCTGCCTGCAGACGCCCAGAGCTGGGTCCGGGCTGGAGGACCAGACAGCTGTGCCCAGGCTGTGGTCCTGCTAGAGGATTTCCTGATGAGCCAAAGAGAGGCTAAGGTAGGGATGTGGCATGTGACGTCTTAGTATTTAATTCCATGCTTGCTAACCAGACACAGAATATGGAGTGTGTTGTTTGGAGTACCTGCCAATCTTCTGCTGAAACTGGAGAGACTGAATGCAGTTAGGAAAGGCCAAAATGGAACTGGCAATCCTCAACCCACTGAAAATCCTTCCCAGTTAAAGCTGAAAATGATGCTCAAGCATCTTGAAGGAGACTCTGTGTGGGATGCAGCTACTCAAAATAGACATCTTTGCACCACTACCATGATTTCATGGTGATGGAACACATTTAAGTCTATGGAAATGTTTGTAATAGATACAAATGTGCCTCTTTTCCTGTGTCTTTCAGCACAAAGGGTAGAAAATCCCCAGGCAGAGTTTTCTTCAGACATAATTAGAGAGCACAGAACCTGCCATGTCAGACTTCACAGCCCAGGGGTTGAGATGGGGAGAAACACTTGCCCACCTGATGTGGTCCTCTCAGCTACATAGTTTCCTCAGCTGCAGGAGGCCTAGAAAGCTGCATAGAGCTTTATTTCTGAGAAACCACATCTGGAATTAGGCAGCAAATGGAATAGGATGTAAGGGAGTAGGATGCGTCTCTTTTGCCTACTCTCTGTGTTCTGAGTGAGAGTCTCTTCACTGCTTTAGCAGCCATTGCAGGAGTGGACTGTGAGTCCCCTGGATGTCAAGGAGGAACCCTTGGACCTGTTGCACGGGGAGATCTCCAGAGAACATGCAGACATATTCAGAGACACCCAGCAGAACATCGAAGAGGATGTAGCCTTTTCAGGTAAGGATTCAGTTGCCACAGTCAGGGTCACAAAAAATGTAACGGGAGGGATGCTTTAGCAGCCATGCAGAAGAGGCGGAGGTTTCTGTCCCAGTTTACCCATCCTGCCCACCTGCCTTTTGCCAGGTCCAGGAATCTCTATTAGCCATCAGGGCAGAGGGAATTTTAGCATGGGTGGCTTTCCATGCTCCTGGGATGACAAGGCCCTTGAAGCCAAGTGTCAGGGTTAGAAAACAACCCCGGGGAAATTTGGCCTGGATAAGGTAGGGCCCAAGCTGTGTAAAATGCTGAATCACCAAGAGTCAGGGGGATAGAGAGCTCACTAATTGAAACAGGTCCCACCAGGAGGAGGAGACACCACCCTTCCTAATTCACACACACTGCTTTAAAAGGACTGCAAGAGCTCTCATGTGTGGGAAGGCAGGTGGTCACGTATATTGCATGTTGTGCCGTCTTTATGTTTCTTTGCTATGCTGCTGTTACATCTGTTAACTTGTAAATAGAGACTGAAATAATGAAGCGTTTATGTCTGAAGTGCTCTTTATCGTGCGGGCTGAGTCTTTGAGGCTGCATTCCGCAGGCAGCAACAGATAAGAGGCTGCTCCTTCCTCGACACAGCTGTTCAAGGATCTGGCCTTCTTTGCCTCTGGCCATGTCTAAAGATGAACAGAGGTGGACTAGACCATAAAATGTCCCTTCCGTCACTCACAGGACTTGAAATTGCACGTTCAACCTCAGTGCTTCCCCTGGAAGATCAGAACATGGGTGAAGATGAGCTGAGGAAGACGCTTGGTGTCCAAGTGGAGCAGGTTGGTTTGCGCAGGGCCCAGGCAGATGCATGGTGGCAATCCAGGTTTTTCTGCTGGTAACCAGGGCCAATCCCTCATGGGGCCAACTGAGGGGTTACCCTCAGTTAAGAGATGCAGATGGCACCCACCTCCCTCCATCCACTTGCCTTTACTGCCTCCTCCTGGGCCTTTTCCACTACATATTTCTCTTCTTTTTCCAATTGAGGGTGTGGGAGGGGCAGAGTGTGGCACATGACCAGTAATGAAGGGGCAGCTTTTGCCAGGACTGAAGGTTGCCAACAAGAGGGCAGTTGGCCAGATTACCTGATTTCCCATTCCTCAGTACTTGAGACCACACACAGCCCTGTAAAAGATTTTCCGTACTGATTTATTGAGAATAGAGCCGTGTGTGTGTGTGTGTGTGTGTGTGTGTGTGTGTGTGTGTGTGTGTGTGTGGCCACCTTCAGTCTCGAAAGACTGCTGCACAGCCTGCCTCCAAGCGGGCCGCTGAGAGGCCAGGGTTTCCCACCAGTTGAGGTCCACTCCTAAAGCCTTCAGATCCCTCTTGCAGATGTCCTTATATAGCAGCTGTGGTCTACCTGTAGGGCGCTTTCCTTGCATGAGTTCTTCATAGAGGAGATCCTTTGGGATCCGGTTATCATCCATTCTCACAACATGACCGAGCCAACGCAGGTGTCTCTGTTTCAGCAGTGCATACATGCTAGGAATTCCAGCTCGTTCCAGAACTGTGTTGTTTGGAACTTTGTCCTGCCAGGTGATGCCGAGAATGCGTCGGAGGCAGCGCATGTGGAAAGCGTTCAGTTTCCTCTCCTGTTGTGAGCGAAGAGTCCATGACTCGCTGCAGTATAGAAGTGTACTCAGGACACAAGCTCTGTAGACCTGGATCTTGGTATGTTCCGTCAGCTTCTTGTTGGACCAGACTCGCTTTGTGAGTCTGGAAAACGTGGTAGCTGCTTTACCAATGCGCTTGTTTAGCTCGGTATCCAGAGAAAGAGTGTTGGAGATCGTTGAGCCAAGGTACACAAAGTTATGGACAACCTCCAGTTCATGTGCAGAGATTGTAATGCAGGGAGGTGAGTCCACATCCTGAACCATGACCTGTGTTTTCATCAGGCTGATTGTCAGTCCAAAATCTTGGCAGGCCTTGCTAAAACGATCCATGAGCTGCTGGAGTTCTTTGGCAGAGTGGGTAGTGACAGCTGCATCATTGGCAAAGAGGAAGTCACGCAGACATTTCAGCTGGACTTTGCACTTTGCTCTCAGTCTGGAGAGGTTGAAGAGCTTTCTGTCTGATCTGTTCCGGAGATAGATGCTTTCTGTTGCAGTTCCACAGGCCTGCTTCAGCAGGACAGCAAAGAAAATCCCAAACAAGGTTGGTGCAAGAACACAGCCCTGCTTCACTCTGCTTTGGATGTCAAAGGGGTCTGATGTGGAGCCATCAAAGACAACAGTGCCCTTAATCAAAAGACATTAAGTAATTGTGAGACAAGACTTAGAACACACAACAGTCTAAAAACAAAGCTAGTTTCCTAGTTTTAATTACTCTTGTCTCTCCTGATTATTTCAAAAATTTGAGAGTAGGCTTGGTGGCCCACGGTTACCTGTTGGGCCGGGCACCCATGACATGATGAAGAGCCACCAGCCCTCCCTGCTAAGGGATCCTTCTTATTCTTTACAAAATGTTGTTAGCCAGCCAGAAGAGTGAAATCCAGACTCTTTCAGAAGGCTGTCTCAATCTCTGGGCAATTCATGGTCATCTGTTTACACACAATCCCAGCCCGAAAAATCTCAGCTGTACACAATCTCAGCTTAATTAGCAGATCCTTCTGCACCTAGTTGTACTGGACTCCTTGGTCCCCTTGGCCACTAAGAAGCAAGATAAGGAGAAACCTTCCCTGGTCCAAATTAGCAAGATTCTCACCAGCTGTGAAAGGAGGGCTGCAAGCTCCAAACAGGAAGTGGACATGGCCTAGATTTTGACCCAGACTTCACAACCTAGTCCCATTTTTCTCCCAGGAAAGTGACTTTCAAGTTTCAGGGTCCACCTGGGATATAAGCAGCTAGCAGGAATGGATGTGTGAGGGGGGCAAGAAAGTATTTAGCCCCCTCCTCCAGCTTGTCTCCTTGGTATAAAGCTTTGATCCTGTCTCCCATTCACTTATGAATCTTGAGAAGCCATCTAGATTCTCACGGACAGGTCTACATTTTACAAGTGTGTCCGCATTGCTTACAACATACATACACTCCAATGTACATACATACCAACACACCATAGCTAGCTCAGCTGTCCCTGCACGCCATGGTCAATTCTTTCGAGTGTTTGCATATACAGTTTTTGAAAGCTGAGTCTACCTGAAGTCTTCTGGACTATGGAGTTAAAAGGGCATAATCTCACGTCTATGAATTAACCGCATTCCTTGTACAGCACAATCTGAAGTGGGCAGTGAGATGTTTTCCTATGTCCTGCAGGCGATGATGCCCACGAAGACGGATGTGCATTTCCACGTGGTTGAGCAGACACCGATGCAGGCCAACCAACAGACCACATTCCGGAAAGTTCTGCAGGAGGATGGTGCGAATGTGGATTCCCTGGGTAAGGACCTGCTCTACTCCGTTTCAGTAAATGCTGTAAAAAAAACTGCGCATCACACTTTTATTTTGTGGCTAAAATATTGAGAAAGTGATTAAGAAGTGAATGGAAATATGGATGGACAGGCTGCAGCCAGGAAATCCGTAGGTTCTAGCATTTGCTTCTTTTTCTTTCTGCTGGTTCTTTCTTCTTTCTTTCTCTGCCCTCACTCTTCATGCACACCATTTTTTGCCTCGTCCAGAATTGTTGAGCATGGCAGCCTTTGCCCCTTTCTGTAGTACAGTGGTTCCCAAACGTACCCTGAACACTGTGACCTTCTTTGATGGTGCCTTGTCACGGTGGCACCACACCACAGAAGGATGAGATGGCCACCACCATGTCCTTGAGATCTTGAGTGGGGCTTCCCCAGCCTTCCTAATGCCTTTGAAAAGCATAAAATGTAATTTCCAATCTTAGGAAAAAACAGAAATTCAGTTATCCCTGCGGGGTACATCATGAGACATCTTGGGGATGGGGCTCAAGCCTAAACACAGAATTCATGTCTGATTCATATTTTGGACAATCTTTTGTATAATTTTAGTTTTATTATTTACTTTGCATGGAATATTTTAGTTTGTGTGGAACATGGTCTGTGCATTATACAGTTTGTGATTTAATTCTTAAGGCAAAAATGTTAAAAAAAAAAAAATTTCTGTTGGTGCTCAGAAAAATTCCATACTTGGAAATTCCAGATAAGGGATGCCCCACCTGTAGTTCTTTGGGTGAAAGAGTTTTGTGTGAAGCTTCCTTCCTAATGGAATGTTTTTTTCAGGAGTAATTGACTTTGGGTTCAGTCCTGTCCAAATTTCCAGGGCTCATGCAGCCCCCATGTCAAGGAATGAAATTTACCTTCAAGAGTCCTTTGTGACTGCCCCCCCCCATTGGCATGCCTGCATCAGCACTGGAATGTCGGAATGGACTGGACCTGCATTTTGCATTCATGATCAGTGTTAGTGTATATATGACGTCACTCATCTTTTTTTTAAAAACATACATCTAATTGATTAACTGTAAGAAGAAGAAAAAAATGTCAACCACCAAGATAAGGCTCCATGAATGTGTTTCGTATCAAAAACTAAGATAATAAATGTTTGCCTGTTTCTCTCTCTTTGGACCTCAAGTTGACCTGGCCCCCCATCCAGTGAAAAAGGAAGAGACCTTCGTCCCAGATCCTGTGCAAAGTCCAAGATTCCCAGGCCAGGACTCAGATAAGGAGTTGCAGGAACAAAGAAAGAGCTTCTCTCAGAGATCAAATTTATTAAGATATCAGCAGGTCCAGACAGGAAAGAAGCCACACCGATGTCCTGAGTGTGGAAAAAAATTCTCTCATAGATCAAGTTTCTTAAGGCATCAGAACATTCATACTGGAGAGAAACTTCACAATTGCCCCAAATGTGGTAAAAGCTTCTCTTGGAGATCACGCTTGTTAACCCATCTGGTGATCCACGCAGGAAAGGAACCTCACAAATGTCCTGAGTGTGGAAAAAAATTCTCTTGGAGATCACATTTGTTAAGGCATCAGAACATTCATACTGGAGAGAAACCTCACAGGTGTCCTATCTGTGGGAGAAGCTTCTTTCAGAGATCACATATGTTACGCCATCAAAACATTCATACTAGGGAGAAACCTCACACATGCCCTGAATGTGGAGAAAGTTTTTCTTGGAAATCATGTCTCCGTATCCATCAGAACATTCATACTGGAGAGAAACTTCACAATTGCCCCAAATGTGGTAAATGCTTCTTTTGGAGATCACGCTTGTTAACCCATCTGGTGAACCACACAGGAAAGAAACCTCACAAATGTTCTGAGTGTGGGAAAAAATTTTCTTGCAGATCACATTTGTTAAGGCATCAGAACATTCATACTGGAGAGAAACCTCACAGGTGTCCTGATTGTGGGAAAAGCTTCTCTCAGAGATCACATATGTTAAACCATCAGAACATTCATACTAGGGAGAAACCTCACACATGCCCCGAATGTGGAGAAAGCTTCTCTCAGAAATCTCGTTTTCTTAAGCATCAGAATGTTCATATTCGAGAGAAACCTCACAAGTGTCCTGACTGTGGTAAAAGCTTCTCTCGGAGATCATGTTTGCAAACCCATCAGGTGATCCACACAGGAAAGAAACCGCAAATGTCCTGAGTGTGGAAAAAAGTTCTCTTGGAGATCAAATTTCTTAAGGCATCAGATGATCCACGCAGGAAAGAAACCACATCGGTGTCCTGACTGTGGAGAAAGCTTCCCTGGGAGATAAACTCTATTGGCATATCAGATGGTCCACACAGGAAAGAAACCACACCAATGTCCTGACCATGAGAAAAAATTCTCTCAGAGATCATCTTGAGTTAGACATCAGAAAATTCATTCTGAGATAAATCCTATGGGTATCCTGTGTGTGGGAGAAGTTTAAATGAGAACTGAACACTGATGAGCCCCCAGAACATGTCCCACTTGGGTTCACGGTCAATAAACCGAAGGTCCAATGTTTTCTCAAACTATGATTTTAGTAATGTATTTTCCCATGTTTGTAACAATTTGTTGGCTTATGCTGCAATCATTAATGGAGAGTAAAGAATATAAGGACAGTCCCGCTGGATCAGGCCATAGGCCCATCTAGTCCAGCTTCCTGTATCTCACAGCGGCCCACCAAATGCCTCAGGGAGCACACCCGATAACAAGAGACCTCATTCTGGTGCCCTCCCTTGCATCTGGCATTCTGACGTAGCCCATTTCTAAAATCAGGAGGTTGCACATACACAGCATGGCTTGTACCCCGTAATGGATTTTTCCTCCAGAAACTTGTCCAATTCCTTTTAAAGGCATCCAGGCCAGATGCCATCACCACATCCTGCGGCAAGGAGTTCCACAGACCAACCACACACTGAGTAAAGAAATATTTTCTTTTGTCTGTCCTAACTCTCAAATGGTAGTCCCTGTGCAGTCACATGACTTGGGATAGGCAAAGTTCTCAGGGCCACACAGAGCCCCATGCCTCACCCTCTTACTAGCAGCTGTGGAATAAATGGTTTGGATAACCTTGATGCGCAGTGTTGCTTGGCTTGTAAATTGTATGCATTCTACATATCCCCTTGAATGAGCAGGAGGAGGAAGAAATCCCGCAACAAGGAGGCAGAGGAGGAGCAGTGAAGGAAGCCTGGTCAAAGTCCTTTGCCTTCTGCAGGGAGAAGAGAATGAGCTCAACAGAGAGAATTCTCAGCAGGGAAGATGGGGGCCAGTCTAATGGCAGGAACTATGGAAGCATGCCCCTATTTATCTGCAGAGCATGGGGAATAGGGTGGCACTCAAGGGACATTAAGGAGCACGTGTTGGAGGGAGATAATATAGCCGAGGCTGAGAACTGGTTGATATAGTGCAAACCCAATACTTTGAAAAAGAAAAGCAGGGCTAGGAGGCAGTGGGAGAAACACACACAAAGCACTTGCAAAAGAGAGACCCTGCAGGTGTAGAAATCCTTGTGAATAGAATTGTGTAACGATCCTCGCAGGATGAAAAGAGGAGGTGCTTCTAGGATGGGTGCCTTAGCCCAGGCTAGCATGGCAGCTTTGTCCTGTTCATTCTGTCTATTTCATATACTTTTAGATGTGTCATTCAAGTCCTTCTTTCCATCAGCCTTTGCTGGGCTGCTTTCAGGTTGTCAGCCATGCCCCTCCCAGCAGAGAGGGATGCATTAGATAACTGCAATAGTCCCTATCCTGTGAGCTCACTGTGTCACCAGAACGTGAGCAAGAAGTTTTATGGTGGTCACAAAGTGCAATCTACCAAGTACATCTGCTGGGACCTCCCAGCAGATATATTTGGCCCCTACACTGTCTCCATTCTCCTGGGAATTGCAGTGCTGGTCAGTGGTGTAGCTAATGATCGTGTAGCCCTGTGCCAAGCTCAAAATGTTGCCCCGGAAGTGATGTCACAATCGGAAGTGACATCACACCCAAGCTTTTTAAAAAGTGAAAATTGGGAGGACCCACCTCCTCCCCCCAGCAGTTCACCAACCACTTGCTCTGCTGCCTGCTCCCATTCAGGGGCATAGTTAAGGCATCTATCTATCTGCTACGTGGGGTCAAAGAAGATTTTGTAGCCCCCCCTGCATGTCAAAATCAAATTTAATTAATTAAATAAATAAAAAGTTATTGGTTCCATGCTTTATCATAATAACATCTCATTGGCACTCAGAACAATCAGTCTCACAGGTCAGTTTGGAGTTAAGCAAATCCACTTTTTGTTCCACAGCAGTTGTATTTTCATTTTCTGGTTAATTGGTCATAACTTTTGATAGAAAACAGATACTCGAGTGCTGTTTGTTGCATTGCATCCTGCATTAAATTACCTTTCCAGTGATATATAACATGTTGGTATTATTCATACATACCAAGATTTGCACAATTTTGGTCACTAGTGTCAAGCTCAGCTTGTTGCTCCCCTAAAGCTTGATGCCTGGTGTGACTGCTACCCCCTGCACCTCCTTAGCTACGCCACTGGTGCTGGTTGACTTTGGAGGATAGCACTATCTTTCCATAAGAGCCAGTTGGGTGCTTCCAGAAGCCCCTGAGCAAGGAAATAAATAAATAAATAAATATTTATTTATTAGAATTGTATTCCACCTTTCTCCCCGAAGGGCACCCAAGGTGGCTAACAATCATGTAGATAGACATTAAAAATACAGAACATTTAAAAACAATTAAAAATAAGATACATAGCAGCATAAGTTATAAATTTATAAAAACAGCCCTTATGGTGCCTCAAAGGCTTTCCTGAATAAAAAAGTCTTCAGGCCCAGCCTGAAGTAATGAGGAAGCTGCTCTCAATTCAAAGGGGAGGGAATTTCATAGTTCAGGTGCCACCACCGAAAAGGCCCTGTTTCTGGCCGCCATACCCTTCACCACTCTCAATGACGGCACAACCAACAGGGCCCTTCTGATGACCTTAGAGAACGGACCGGATTATATGGAAGAAGGTGGCGTCTCAAATACGCTGGTCCCAGGCCGTTTAGGGCTTTAAAGGTCATAACCAGCACCTTGAATTCAGCCTGGAAACAAATGGGCAGCCAGTGCATCCGCCGGAATAGCGGCGTGACAGAGTCAAACCGCTGACCCCCAGCAACCACATGAGCCACCGCATTCTGCACTAGTTGTAGCTTCCGCACCGTCTTCAGGGGCAGCCCCATGTAGAGCGCATTACAATAATCTAATCTTGATGTCACTATGGCATGGACCACCGTGGCCAGATCCGCCATACTGCCGCAGCTGGTGTACCAGCCGAAGCTGGGCAAAGGCACCCCTGGCCACAGCTGACACCTGGACATCCAGGAGGAGCTGCGAGTTCAGGAGAACCCCCAAGCTGATAGTCTGCTATGGATCTAGTAAGCTGCACCCACACTTGGAGGTTCTGTTTAGACATCAGGGCCAATTGCTCTTTACAATGCTCTCCATGAATCTGTCAATTTGTAAAGCCATCTGAAGCTGTGATCACCTCTACATCTCCTGGTAGGGCAGGGACTCCCAAAGTACGGACTGCAGTGCGCCTGCATAATAACCTTGGGCACAGCTATGGCAAAGTCTTGCCCTTCACTGTCACAGCTTTCTTTTGTAGTGCCAGATCTTTTCAGAGAGTTGCACCTGGCAGTCGCTTCTGCTGCACATCGACCCAGATGGCTCTGTAATCTGATTTCTGGAGAGGGGGGAGAGCAGTTGACTGGCAGGACTCTGCAAAGATCAGGTATGAGGAAAGGAGGCTGTGGCACGGAAAGGTAAGTCTTCACCACCCCAGTGACATGCCAGAGAGGATTATGCAGGAGCACCAGGTCCTGCCTTCGGACCAGAGTTTGGCATCCCCTGTGCTAGGGAATTGCAAACTGGAAGTATTTTTTCAGAACAAATGAGCCTTTCTGGGGCCCTGACTAGTGGTCCTTCTTTAGAGGGGGGAGGTCTTCCTTCTGCCTGGTTCCTGTGCATTGTCAGATCCTGCAGCCTGGCAGGTACAAAATCAATACACGGGACGTCCACAAGGCAGAAGAGTGGATCATGCCAACTGAAATGATCTTGTTGTCATTTGCCATGCAAAACTTACTGGAAAGTCAGGCTGCAAACATTTGCTGCTGTTCATTGCATCTTGTGAGGAGAGAACTATAGTAACTTATGACTCAGTCCTACCTGGGCCTTGAGCTGCTGGGACTCTTGCTCCCTGGCAGCGCAAGGCCCTATCTGGCAATCCAAAAGCCAGAACCCCATCACTGGCTAGAAGTGTGGCAGGCAGGGCAGAATCTCTCAGAGGGCCTGGCACTGTTGAAACTTGCAGAAAGTGTTTTGGGGGAGGGCAGCCTTGTTCTGAAGCAAGAAGCAGGCTGGAGGAGGTGGGTCTCAGCAGCCAAAGTACACACAGGATGCTATTTTCCATTCTTCATTCCACCCGACCCCCTTTTTTCCCCGGACTATGCAGCCAGTGTGTCTGACCACACAGAAAGGCTCCCAGGAAGCCTACCCAGAGGTAAGTAAAAATATTTTTTATTTTCTCGGGTTCACCTTCTGGTCAACCTGCCCCCCTCCCCACTAACAATTGGATGCAGCATGTGCTCCTTCATCAATGGTGAGGGGGATAGGATTGGGCTGTTAGCTGTTCAGGGGGAGGCTGCACTGACCCACAGGAGAAGGGGGGCAAGAAGACTCCATAGCAGGACTCACAACCTTCCTTTTTGCCCTCCAGCCGGTAGTCCGAAATGGAAGTCATGCAGTCATTCATGAGGGCTTCTTCTCCTGGGGCCTGAACTAAGCTCCACACAGAGGGTCTGCTTCCAAGAAATGAGCTGTAGCCAAGAAAGGCCAACCCAACATGACTCCCCCTTGTTCCTTATGGCAAGAGCACCAGGCGTCCGCACATGACAGCTTATCCAAAGTCACTCCAGAGCCTCCTCCCAGCCAGCAGATGTCCTCCCAGACATCACAGGGGGGTCCCAAACAACTTGCTTTCAGGCCTTCCCTGCTCTCTCCATCTTCAGTTGCCTACAACACAGGGTTGTCATAAGGCTTTCTCTGCCTCTCTCAGCTGGGAAGTTGTGTGCCAACAATTCTTGAGTATGGTCACTTTTCCATTCATAAGCCTGATTTGTGGACACTTCTGTGTCAGCCCCCAAAATTGTGTGAAGGGTTGCTTCAATATTGGGGTTCTATCCTGCACTGTATCTGTCCTCTGAATTACTTACTTAGAGCAGAATCCCATCCTATTTTCCAGCACCAGTGCAGCTGCCATGCAGCCCTTAGGCATTGGAACAAATGTTACCTCGTGGATGGCTCCATAACTACACTCCCACCCCTGGATGAAGGGCACACCGCATTGGCAAGGCTATACCAGGGCTGGAAAGTTGGATAGGATGGGGCGCTTAGCCCTGTTTTAATGGACCTGTTAAATAGTGACTTATTCTGGGGGTCCCACGGTCTCCTGAGCAGCAGGGTGGGGGCTATCCAGTGTTCTGCATCGAGTGCCACATGTATGATTATATGCCTCTGGGGCATAAGTCATGGGTGTGTCCTCAGTGCAAGGAGCTCCAGGGTCTCAGGGAACGCGTCTGCTCCCTTGAAGCCTTGGTGGCTGACCTGGAGAAGCGCAGGCAGGCAGAGGAGGACTGTGGGGAGACTTCCGGGGATGATCAGGCTTCGTCCCAACCTCAGGCGTGCAGCTCCTCGGCTGCCTGGGTGGGAAGTCTCGGGACTGGAGGATGTCATCCTGGAGAAGAGGGAAACAATCCCCTAGGGGGGACCCCTTCTCCAGGGCCCGTATCCAAACGCACTCGGGATACTCCTCGGCGGGAGGGGGGTTGGGGGCTTCTTGTAGTGGGGGATTCGATGATTAGAAACATAGAGAGGGGGGTTTGCGACGGATGTGAGGACCGCATGGTGACTTGCTTGCCTGGTGCGAAGGTTGCGGACATCACTTCTCGTCTAGACAGGCTAGTAGACAGTGCTGGGGGAGAGGTAGCGGCTGTGGTGCATGTCGGCACCAACAACGTGGGCAAGTGTAGCTGGGAGGTCCTGGAGGCCAAATTTAGGCTTTTAGGCAGGAAGCTGAAAGCCAGGACCTCAAAGGTAGCGTTCTCTGAAGTGCTACCTGTTCCACGCGCAGGGCCAGCTAGGCAGGCGGAGATCAGGGGTCTCAATGCGTGGATGAGACGGTGGTGTAGGGAGGAGGGGTTTAGATTCGTTAGGCACTGGGGAACTTTTTGGGACAAGCGGGGCCTGTACAAGAGGGACGGGCTCCACTTGAACCAGAATGGAACCAGACTGCTGGCGCATAACATTAAAAAGGTGGCAGAGCAGCTTTTAAACTGATCCCTGGGGGAAGGCCAACAGGAGCCGAGGGGCATCCGGTTCGGGACTCCTCATCCCTATGGGATGAGGATGAGGAGGCTAGAGAACAACAAGACAAAGGTAGAGTAGGAGAAGAAATTGGGAAAGGTAGCATGATGGGATGTGATGGACGGTTTGGCACAATGAGAGGATGTGGGGACAAAGGAGTGAATAAGCAGCGCATCCTGGGGCATTCCGTGTACAAATGCTTTTATGCGAATGCCCAAAGTCTACAAGCAAAGGTGGGAGAACTGGAATGTCTGGTGACAAGGGAAAATATTGACATAGTGGGCATAACGGAAACCTGGTGGAATGCGGAGAATCAGTGGGATACCACAATCCCGGGCTATAAACTCTACAGGAGGGACAGGCAGGGGCGTGTTGGAGGTGGGGTGGCCCTTTATGTTAAGGAAGGGATAAAATCCAGCAATGTAGAGACTGAAGGTGGGTCCGACTCCACCGTAGAATCTCTGTGGATTAAATTACCAGGCTTGTGCAGCGATGTAATACTGGGGGCGTGCTATCGTCCTCCAGACCAGAAATCGGATGGGGACCTTGAAATGAGGAAACAGATCAGGGAGGTGACAAGGAGGGACAGGGTTGTAATCATGGGGGACTTCAATTATCCTCATATTGACTGGGTCAATTTGTGTTCTGGTCACGATAAGGAAACCGGATTTCTTGACGTGCTAAATGACTGTGGCTTAGATCATCTAGTCACGGAGCCCACCAGAGGACAGGTGACTCTGGATTTAATATTGTGCAGTACGCAGGACCTGGTTAGAGATGTAAACGTTACTGAGCCATTGGGGAACAGTGATCATGCTGCGATCCGTTTTGACGTGCACGTTGGGGGAAGAATACCAGGCAAATCTCTAACAAAAACCCCTGACTTCCGACGGGCGGACTTCCCTCAAATGAGGAGGATGGTTAGAAGGAGGTTGAAAGGGAGGGTAAAAAGAGTCCAATCTCTCCAGAGTGCATGGAGGCTGCTTAAAACAACAGTAATAGAGGCCCAGCAGAGGTGTATACCGCAAAGAAAGAAGGGTTCCACTAAATCCAGGAGGGTGCCCGCATGGCTAACCAGCCAAGTTAGAGAGGCTGTGAAGGGCAAGGAAGCTTCCTTCTGTAAACAGAAGTCTTGCCCTAATGAAGAGAATAAAAAGGAACATAAACTGTGGCAAAAGATATGTAAGAAGGAGATAGGGGAGGCCAAGCGAGACTATAAGGAACGCATGGCCAGCAATATTAAGGGGAATAATAAAAGCTTCTTCAAATATGTTAGAAGCAGGAAACCCGCCAGAGAAGCGGTTGGCCCTCTGGATGGTGAGGGAGGGAAAGAGGAGATAAAAGGAGACTTAGAGATGGCAGAGAAATTAAATGAGTTCTTTGCATCTGTCTTCACGGCAGAAGACCTCGGGCAGATACCCCTGCTAATTGGGTAAGAGGCACTTTTTCAAGTGGGTGCTCCTCTTTTTAGCAGGGGGAGAGTAACTGGCCCACCTCATCCCAGCACTGTCTGTTCTAGTGGCTGTCTGCTGGTATTCATTTGCATCTTTTTAGATTGTGAGCCATTTTGGGACAGGGAGCCATTTAGTTATTTGATTTTTCTCTGTAAACCGCTTTGTGAACTTTTAGTTGAAAAGCGGTATATAAATACTGTTGATTGATTGATTGATTGATACCGCTGCCCGAACGGCCCCTCCTAACCGAGGAGTTAAGTCAGATAGAGGTTAAAAGAGAAGATGTTTCAGACCTCATTGATAAATTAAAGATCAATAAGTCACCGGGCCCTGATGGCATACACCCAAGGGTTATTAAGGAATTGAAGAATGAAGTTGCAGATCTCTTGACTAAGGTATGCAACTTGTCCCTCAAAACGGCCACGGTACCAGAAGATTGGAGGATAGCAAATGTCACGCCTATTTTTAAAAAGGGAAAGAGGGGGGACCCGGGAAACTATAGGCCGGTCAGCCTAACATCCATACCGGGTAAGATGGTGGAATGCCTCATCAAAGATAGGATCTCAAAACACATAGACGAACAGGCCTTGCTGAGGGAGAGTCAGCATGGCTTCTGTAAGGGTAAGTCTTGCCTCACAAACCTTAAAGAATTCTTTGAAAAGGTCAACAGGCATGTGGATGCGGGAGAACCCATGGACATTATATATCTGGACTTTCAGAAGGCGTTTGACAGGGTACCTCACCAAAGGCTACTGAAGAAACTCCACAGTCAGGGAATTAGAGGACAGGTCCTCTCGTGGATTGAGAACTGGTTGGAGGCCAGGAAGCAGAGAGTGGGTGTCAATGGGCAATTTTCACAATGGAGAGAGGTGAAAAGCGGTGTGCCCCAAGGATCTGTCCTGGGACCGGTGCTTTTCAACCTCTTCATAAATGACCTGGAGACAGGGGTGAGCAGTGAGGTGGCTAAGTTTGCAGACGACACCAAACTTTTCCGAGTGGTGAAGACCAGAAGTGATTGTGAGGAGCTCCAGAAGGATCTCTCCAGACTGGCAGAATGGGCAGCAAAATGGCAGATGCGCTTCAATGTCAGTAAGTGTAAAGTCATGCACATTGGGGCAAAAAATCAAAACTTTAGATATAGGCTGGTGGGTTCTGAGCTGTCTGTGACAGATTAGGAGAGAGATCTCGGGGTGGTGGTGGACAGGTCGATGAAAGTGTCGACTCAATGTGCGGCGGCAGTGAAGAAGGCCAATTCTATGCTTGGGATCATTAGGAAGGGTATTGAGAACAAAACGGCTAGTATTATAATGCCGTTGTACAAATCTATGGTAAGGCCACACCTGGAGTATTGTGTCCAGTTCTGGTTGCCGCATCTCAAAAAAGACATAGTGGAAATGGAAAAGGTGCAAAAGAGAGCGACTAAGATGATTACGGGGCTGGGGCACCTTCCTTATGAGGAAAGGCTACGGCGTTTGGGCCTCTTCAGCCTAGAAAAGAGACGCTTGAGGGGGACATGATTGAGACATACAAAATTATGCAGGGGATGGACAGAGTGGATAGGGAGATGCTCTTTACACTCTCACATAATACCAGAACCAGGGGACATCCACTAAAATTGAGTGTTGGGCGGGTTAGGACAGACAAAAGAAAATATTTCTTTACTCAGCGTGTGGTCGGTCTGTGGAACTCCTTGCCACAGGATGTGGTGCTGCCGTCTAGCCTAGACGCTTTTAAAAGGGGATTGGACAAGTTTTTGGAGGAAAAATCCATTACGGGTTACAAGCCTTGATGTGTATGCGCAACCTCCTGATTTTAGGAATGGGTTAAGTCAGAATGCCAGATGCAAGGGAGGGCACCGGGATGAAGTCTCTTGTTGTCTGGTGTGCTCCCTGGGGCATTGGGTGGGCCGCTGTGAGATACAGGAAGCTGGACTAGATGGGCCTATGGCCTGATCCAGTGGGGCTGTTCTTATGTTTTTATTCTGGTCTCCCTCCCTGCAAAGAAAGGGGGATCTGAAACTTCAGCAGAGCTGGAATGACTGAGATGCTGACCTTCTCTGCAAGGGATGGGGGGGGCAGCTTGGCCACGTTCACACGTGACGTGATGGAGACCAGCAGGAGGAAGGAGCTCAGCAGGGGAGGACTTCTTGGGGAGCAGGATGATGGGGATCAGCAGGGCCCGGCTGCAGAGGAGGCAGGGGGGCTGTGGGGGGGGAGGACCCCCAAGTCTCCGCATCCTCTTCCAAGGGGTCCAGGAAGGGCGAGGAGAGGATGCTCAGGGCTGCTGGGGGAGGGCAGGCGCGGAAGGGTTAAGGGAGGGGCGGAGCAGGGGCGGGGATGCTATTGGGGACGCCTCTCCCTGCCCGGGGTGGGAAAGGGAAGGGAGGAAGTTTGTATGGCAGCTGCCTGGCCGGAGACGGGAGGCTGCTGGTGAGTCCCGCAGGGCGGAGGGTGCAGCCCGGTAGCGCGACCCCCAGATCAGCCCCCGCCTGGCTCTGGGCTCCCCGTGCGGGCGGTGGGAGGCTGCAGCGGGGACCCCGCAGGAGACTCAGAACCAATCGGATCGGGGCTGAAGGGGTCGCGTGGAAGGTCTGTGGGATGCACAGCCCGGCAAGGATGAGGGTGGGGGGTTGTGACCTGATGCACGTGCAAGGTGGGAACCAGGATGCGGGTTGTGTCTTGAGGTCTCCCTGAAGCATCTTTTGGACCACGTGAGTCTCACTGTGAGATGCAGGAGGCTGGACTAGACGGGCCCTTGGCCTGATCCTGCAGGGCTCTTCCACAGGAAGGGCCCTTCAGCTGACAAGGGAGGGCAGCAGGATGAAGTTCTCCCGTGGTATTGAGTGCTCCTGAGGTGTCTGGTGGGCCACTGTGAGATCCAGGGAGCTGGATCTTGCAGGGCTCTTCTTAAATGCTTATGACTCCACCACAGATAAAGGGATGGGAGAGCAGGGGAAGGGTTTTACCCCTCCCAGGTGGTCCTGAAGGTATCCAAGAGCAGGAGCTTAAGTTTGGCTGAGAATCCACTTTCCCCAACCAGGTTGCTTCCTTCTTCTCTGGCATGACTGTTGCGCCCTGTCCCGGCAGGCAGAAATTCAACAGGCCTGCACTTCCCCAGCATGGTAAAACACTGATCTGAAAAGATCACTTCTCCCCCCCCCCCAAAAAAAAGTTCCATTGTGCTGCCTGTCCCAAATTTTCTCCCCTTTGTATTCATTTGTGTTCCATTGTGTGTGTGTGTCTCCAACTCAGGAGGAAACCCCCCTTTCAGCTCAGGGATACCTTCATGGAAAGGCCTGGATTGCTGGCAGACTCTGACATTTGCATCTCCTTTGTCACCAGGTAAAACCCATCAACCTTGAGCCATCCCTTTTGGAAGTGAAATAAGAGGGCCAGGAGGCAGAAATGGGATCATCCCCTCCTCAGTCCTTCTAGGAAGATCTGGGGTCTGAGAGCAAAGTGTTTGCCTAAGGCTATCCTGAGGTCTCCATTTTGTAGGAGTGGAGCCAGGAAGAAAGCCATGAATGGGCAAACAAGTAGAGGTCCAGAGGAAGGAACAGGAGAAGTCACAATCAGAGATCAGCCTGAATCTCTGAGGAAGCCACAGCAGGGCCAAGAGGAGCCAGGCAGGGGGATGCAGCAGTGCTGGGATGCCCAATGGCAGCAGTTCCTCCACACCCTGCAGGCTCCTCATTCTGCACAGGAGAGCCCCCAGCAGTCAGAGGCCACACCCTGGGATGATGCCAAGGCCTTCCTGGCCTCCTTTGAGCAAGTGGCTGCAGCCTGTAGGTGGCCCAGAGGAGAGTGGGTGGCTCGGCTCCTGCCTGCCCTGAGTGGAGAAGCCCAGCAGGCCTTCAGCCTCCTTGCAGCCAGAGACAAGGGAGACTATGGAAAAGTGAAGGCTGCCATCTTGAGAGGTGAAGCCCTGAGAAGGGAGAAGCAGCGCCAGCACTTCCGGCAGTTCTGCTGCTCAGAGCTGGAAGACCCACGAAGAATCTACATACAAGTCCAGGAACTTTGCTATCAATGGCTGAAGCCAGAGAGGCACACGAAGGAGCAGATCCTGGAGCTGCTGATCCTGGAGCAGTTTCTGGCCAGCCTGCCTGCAGACGCCCAGAGCTGGGTCCGGGCCGGGGGACCAGACAGCTGTGCCCAGGCTGTGGCCGTGCTGGAGGATTTCCTGATGAGCCAAAGAGAGGCTAAGGTAGGGATGTGGCAGGTGAGGTCTTAGTATTTAATTCCATGCTTGCTGACCAGACACAGAATATGGAGTGTGTTGTTTGGAGCACCTGCCAATCTTCTGCTGAAACTGGAGAGCAGGAAATCCAGTTAGGAAAGGCCAAAATCAAACAGAATCTCCTCAAGCCACTGAAAATCCTTCCCAGTTAAAGCTGAAAGTGATGCTCAGGCATCTTGAAGGAGACTCTTTGTGGGATGCAGCCAGTCAAAATAAGCATCTTTGTACCACTACAATTATTTTCGTACACATTTAAGTGTATGGAAACGTTTACAATAGATACAAATGTGCCTTTTTGCCTGTGTCTTTGCACAAAGGGTAGAAAATCCCCAGGCAAAGCTTTCTTCAGACATAATTAGAGAGCACTGAACCTGCCATGTCAGACTTCACAGCCCAGTGGTTGAGATGGGGAGAAACACTTGCCCACCTTATGTGGTCCTCTCAGCTGCATAGTTTCCTCAGCCACAGGAGGCCTAGAAAGATGCATAGAGCTTTATTTCTGAGAAACCACATCTGGAATTAGGTACCAAATGGAATAGGATGCAAGGGAGCAGTATGTGCCTCTTTTTCCTACTATCTGTTCTGAGTGAGAGTTTCTTCTCTGCTTCAGGAGCGCTTGCAAGAGTGGCCTGTGGGTCTCCTTGATGTAAAGGAGGAATGCTTGGATGTGGTGCAGGGGAACATCTCCAAAGAAGACGCAGAGATATTCAGGGACACCAAACAGAATGTCAAAGAGGAGGTTGTCTTGCCTGGTAAGGATGCAGCTGCCACACTCAGGGTCACAAAACGTAAAGGGAGGGTAACGGTTCTGTCGCTTTAGTGAGCATCCAAGCGGAAGAGGGAGTTGGGGGGGGTTTCTGCCCCGGTTATCCCTTCTGCTCGCCCTCCATTTGCCAGGTCTAGGGATCTCTAAGTATATTAGTGGTCAGGGCAGAGGGAATTTCAGCAAGGGCGGTTTTCATTGCTCCTGAAATGACTGAGCCCCTGAACTAAAGTCAAGGGGAGCTGTTCAAGGGACCAGAATTTAGCATGCTTTGCCTCTGGCCACCTCTAAGGATGAACAGAGGAGGACTAAACCATAAAATGTCCCTTCTGTCACTCACAGGACTTGAAATTGCATGTTCAACCTCAGTGCTTCTCCTTGAAGAACAGGACGTGGGTGAAGATAATTTGAGGAAGTCACTTGATGTCCAAGTGGAGCAGGTTGGTTTGTGCAGGGCCTGGGCCTACACACGGTGACAGTCCATGTTTTTCTGCTGGAGGTAACCAGGGCCGATCCCTCATGGGGCCCACTGAGGGGTTAGCCTCAGGTAAGAGAGGTGGGTGGCACCTCCCTCCCTCCGTCCACTTGCCATTACTGCCTCCTGTGCATTTTCCACTCCATATCCCCCTTCTTTTTCCAGTTGAGGGTGTGGGGGGGGGGCAGAATATGTCACATGGCCAGTCATGAAGGGACAGCATTTGCCACACGTCCTTGGGGGCCAGAATGTCCTTGGCAGGCCTTGGGCAGAGCTCTGATTTTCTGGACTCTGCTCCTAGGAAATCTTTGTTCAAGGAAGTGCCTCTTGATGTCAGAGAAGTACCAGAGTTGCCATTCTTTGCTGTGCTGTATGTTGCATCTGTCCCATTTTGAACTCTCAGTAAGATACTGGAACTCTATGTAAGATGCCGACTGTTCTTTGCATTCAAACCAGTATGTATGACTGCACTTAGCCCTGTAAAATATATTCCATAATGATTTATTAATAGAGGTTTGATTATACATAATCTATTATAATAATAATAAAGCCCCACTGACTTTTTGGCTGTATGTTTTGATAGAATGAAGATAGAACACATTCTGCAAGAAATGATGGATTGATATATGACATGCTGGTATTATTCCTCCAAATTATGATTTAAGTTATTTTGGTCACTAGTGGTGTCACACACACACACACACACACACCCAGGTGTCAACTTACTATCACCTTATTGGAGCAGTTCTCAAACTTTTAGCACTGGGACCCACTTTTTAGAATGACAGTCCAAGACCCACCAGAAGTGATGTCATGGTGGAAGTGACATCATCAGACAAATTAAAATAAATAAGTATAAATAATTAAAGTAAAACAAAAAATTAAATAAGCAGAAGCCAGCCCTGGTCCACCAAGTGAAATTCCTCTGAAGCCTGCCTGCAATAACACCCCTACCATGAAAACCAGTAAGGTTTTCATCCCTACCCAGTGCCCAGTTCAAGAACTTCTGTATAAACCAGATCACTGTCAGGATCCACCTGGCTTTGCAAGTCTCAGAAAGGTTTACCTTATCAACTGAAGTTTCTGTTTTGATCCTTTTTAGTCCTGGTGGGGGGAGGCTGCCTTCTGGAGCACTTGTTTAGCTGCAGGTGCATAGGATCAGGACCATTCTGGTAGCATTACACTCTCCTTCACCTGATCTACCACACCAGCCAAGGAATGTTTGCTTACTCGTGAGTAAACCCGACCATGAAGCATAGTGTAGATTTCCATAGGGCTCAATACATTCATCTACTTGGAGGGAGGGACTTCCTTCTCTGGTGTTTTTTGGAGCTGCATTCATTGGATCAGGACTATTCTGGAGTCACTGGATTCCTCTCAGCCTGCCCTTTTCAATGGACTAAGGCAAGTTCACCTACTTGTGAGTAAACGTGCAATACGGGTCACTTTCACTTTCCATAGGGACCCATGCATTTTTGTTATCCGGTTTTTTGGACATAACTTTTGATAGAAAGGAGATATTTCACTCTGGTTTTTTGCATTGCATTCCACTCGCAATTCCTTATCCAACAGTATATAATATGATGGGATTACTCCTAATCACAGCAATTTTAGCATGTCAGTGCGCATCACCCCCCTGTGCGTGTCACCCAGTACGGCCCGCACTCCCCTAGTGACGCCCCTAGCGACGCCACTGCTGAGAGGTCCTTCTTATTCCTTAGAAGATGTTGTTAGCCAGCCAGAGTAGGGAGATCCAGACTCTTCCAGAAGGCAGTCTCAATCTCAGGGCTATTCACAGGGCCTGCTCTCACTCCATCCCAGCCAGAGAATCTCAGCTGAATGCAATCTTAGTGTAATTAGCACATCCTTCTGCACCTAGTTGTACTGGACTTCTTAAATTGGTCCTCTTGGCCACTAAGAAGCAAGATAAGGAGAAACCTTCCCACCTCCTTATTAGCAAGATTCTCACCCGCTGTGAAAAGAGGGCTGCAAGCTCCAAACAGGAAGTGGACACGGCCTAGATTTTGACCCAGACTTCACACCCTGGTCCCATCTTTCTCCCAGAAAAGTGTCTTTCAGGTTTCAGGGCCCACCTGGGACATAAGCAGCTAGCAGGAATGGATGTGTGAGGGGGGCAAGAAAGTTAGTCCCCTCCTGCAGCTTGCCTCCTTGGTATAAAGCTTTCATCCTGTCTCCCATTCACTTATGAATCTTGAGAAGCCATCTAGATTCTCATACACAGGTCCACATTTTACAAGTATGTCCACAGTACTTACAACACACATACGCTCCAACATACATACAGGCCCACTCCCCATAGCTAGCTCAGCTGTCCCTGCACACCATGGTCAATTCTTTCGAGTGTTTGCATATACAGTTTTTGAAAGCTGAGTCTACCTGAAGTCTTCTGGACTATGGAGTTAAAAGGGCATGAAGTCACACCTGTGAATTAACCCTATTCCTTGTGCAACAAAATCTGAAGTGGGTGGTGGAATGTTTTCCTATGTCCTGCAGGCGATGAACCTCAGGAAGACGGATGTGCCTTTCCACGTGGTTGAGCAGGTGCCGATGCAGTCCAGCCAACAGACCACATTCTGGAAAGTTCTGCAGGAGGATGGTGAGAATGTGGATTCCCTGGGTAAGGACCTGCTCTGCTCCGTTCCAGTAAATCCTGTAAAAAAATTGCACGTCACACTTTTATGATTTGAGATATGCACATTTATTTACTGTTTGGAAGGGGATCTATGTACACAACACCTTGTATGACAGAAATACTGTATGTTTTTAATCATACATGTTGTGGCTAAAATACAGAGAAAGTGATCAGGAAGTGAATGGAAATATGGATGGACGGGCTGCAGCCAAGGAAATTCGTAGGTTCCAGCACTTCCTTCTTTTGGGGAGCTGTGCTACACCCTTCTTTCAGCTGGTGCTTTCTTCTTTCTTTCTCTGCCCTCACCCCTCAGGTGCACCCCTTTTTGCCTCTTCCAAAATCGTTCAGCATGGCAGCCTTTGCCCCTTTCTGTAGTACAGTGGTTCCCAAACGTACCCTGAACACTGTGACCTTCTTTGATGGTGCCTTGTCACGGTGGCACCACACCACAGAAGGATGAGATGGCCGCCACCATGTCCTTGAGATCTTGAGTGGGGCTTCCCCAGCCTTTGAAAAGCATAAAATGTAATTTCCAATCTTAAGAAAAAACAAACATCATGAGAGATCTTGGGGATGGGGCTCAAGCCTAAACACAGAATTCATGTCTGATTCATATTTTATACAATACATATTTTTAATTTGGTCTGTGCGTAAAACACAGTTTGTGATTTTATTTCTTAGGCAAAAATGTAAAAAAAATAATTCCTCTTGGTGCTCAAAAAAGTTCCATACTTGGAAATTCCAGATAAGGGATGCCCCACCTGGAGTTCTTTGGGTGAAGGAGTTCTGGTGTGAAGATTCGTTCCTAATGGAATGTTTATGTCAGGAGGAATGGACTTTGGGCCCAATCCTATCCAAATTTCCAGGGCTCATGCAGTCCCCATGTCAAGGAATGAAATTTACCTTCAAGAGTCCTTTGTGACTGCCCCCCCCCCCCATTGGCATGGCTGAATCAGCATTGCAATGTTGGAAAGGACTGGACCTGCATTTCACATTCATGATCAGTGTTAGTGTATATATGACGTCACTCATCCATTGTATCTTTTTTTTAAAAAAAACTTACATCTAATTGATTAACTGTAAGAAGAAGAAAAAATGTCAACCACCAAGATAAGGCTCCATGAATGCGTTTCATATTGAAAAATAAGATAATAAATGTTTGCCTGTTTCTCTCTCTTTGGACCTCAAAGTTGACCTGGCCCCCCATTCAGTGAAAAAGGAAGAGATGTTCGTCCCAGATCCTGTGCAAAGTCCGAGATTCCCAGGCCAGGACTCGGATAAGGAGTTGCAGGAACCAAGAAAGAGCTTCTCTCAGAGATCAAATTTATTAAGATATAAGCGGGTCCAGACAGGAAAGAAGCCACACCAATGTGCTGAGTGTGGGAAAAACTTCTTTCGGAGATCACATTTGGTATCCCATCAGGTGATCCACACAGGAAAGAAACCTCACAGATGTCCCGAGTGTGGAAAAAGCTTTGCTCAGAGATCAAATTTGTTAAGGCATCAGAACATTCATACTGGGGAGAAACCTCACAGGTGTCCTGACTGTGGAAAAAGCTTCTCTCAGAGATCACATTTGTTAAGCCATCAGAACATTCATAGTGGGGAGAAACCTCACAAATGCCCCGAATGTGGAGAAAGTTTTTCTCGGAAATCATATCTGCGTGTCCATCGGAACGTTCATACTGGAGTGAAACCTCACAAATGCCTCGAATGTGGAGAAAGTTTTTCTCGGAAATCATATCTGCGTGTCCATCAGAACGTTCATACTGGAGTGAAACCTCACAAATGCCTGGAATGTGGTAAAAGCTTCTCTTGGAGATCAAGCTTGCTAACCCATCTGGTGATCCACACAGGAAAGAAACCTCACAAATGTCCCGAGTGTGGGAAAAATTTTCTTGCAGATCACATTTGTTAAACCTCACAGAAAACCTCACAGGTGTCCTGATTGTGGGAAAAGTTTCTCTCTAAGATCATATTTGTTAAGCCATCAGAACATTCATACTAGGGAGAAACCTCACACATTCTCCGAATGTGGAGAAAGCTTCTCTCAGAAATCTCATTTGTTTAAGCATCAGAATGTTCGTATTGGAGAGAAACCTCACAAGTGTCCGGACTGTGGTAAAAGCTTCAAATTTATCCTGATGGGATAAATTTGTTATCCCATCAGGTGATCCACACAGGAAAGAAACCTCACAAGTGTCCTGAGTGTGGAAAAAAATTCTCTTGGAGATCAAATTTCTTAAGGCATCAGATGATCCACACAGGAAAGAAACCACATCCATGTCCTGACTGTGGATAAAGCTTCCCTGGGAGATCAACTCTATTGGCACATCAGATGGTCCACACAGGAAAGAAACCACACCAGTGTCCTGACCTTGTGAAAAAATTCTCTCAGAGATCAGCTTGAGTTAGACATCAGAAAATTCATTCTGAGATAAATCCTAAGGGTATCCTGTGTGTGGGAGAAGTTTAAATGAGAACTGAACACTGATGAGCCCCCAGAACATGTCCCACATGGGTTCACAGTCAATAAACTGAAGATCCAATGTTTTCCCAAACTATGGTTTTAGTAATTTATTTTCCCATGTTTATATCAATTTGTTGGCTTATGCTGCAATCATTAATGGAGAGTTAAGAACATAAGGACAGTCCCGCTGGATCAGGCCATAGGCCCATCTAGTCCAGCTTCCTGTATCTCACAGTGGCCCACCAAATGCCTCAGGGAGCACATAAGACAAAAGACCTGCATCCTGGTGCCCTCCCTTGCATCTGGCATTCTTACGTAGCCCATTTCTAAAATCAGGAGGTTGCACATACACAGCATGGCTTGTAACCCATAATGGATTTTTCCTCCAGAAACTTGTCCAATTCCCTTTTAAAGGCATCCAGGCCAGATGCCATCATCACATCCTGTGGCAAGGCGTTCCACAGACCAACCACATGCTGAGTAAAGAAATATTTTCTTTTGTCCTAACTCTCCCAACACACAATTTTAGTGGATGTCCCCTGGTTCTGGTGTCACTCCAGAGCCTCCTCCCAGCCAGCAGTTGTGAGAGGACATCACAAGGTGGTCCCAAACAACTTGCTTTCAGACCTCCATGCTCTCTCCATCTTCAGTTGCCTACTCCGCAGGGTCATCGTAAATCTTTCTCCCTCTGCCTCTCAGCTGGGAAGTTGTGTGCCAATAACTCTGAATATGGTCACCTTTCCATTCATTAGCCTGACAGTAAGAAGAGCGGATTGAGGGGATGATTTGTGGACACTTCTGTGTCAGCCGAAAAAGTGTGTAGTTTGTCAGTGGGCTGTTTCAACATTGGGGTTCTATCCTGCATTGTATCTGTTGAATTTCTTACTTAGGGTCCAATCCTGTCCAATTTTCCAGCACCAGTACAGCTGCCATGCAGCCCTTAAGCATTGGAACAAATGTTACCTTCTGGAGGCCTCCATAACTGCCCTCCCGCCAGCAGAAGCAGCGCACACCCCTTTGGCAGGGCTATACCAGCGTAGGAAAGTTGGATATGGTTGGGCCCTTAGCCCAGCTCTTTAATGGACAAGACCTGTTAAGTATTGAGTTACTCCGGGGGTCCAACGGTCTCCTGGGCAGGAGTCTGGTCTCCCTCCCTGCAAAGAAAGGGGGATCTGAACCTTTCAGAGCTGGAATGACTGAGATGCTGCCCTTCTCTGCAAGGGATCAGGGGACAGCCTGGCCACGTTCACACGAGACGTGCTGGAGACAAGCAGGAGCAGCAGAGCAGGAGGAAGGAGCTCAGCAAGGGAGGACTTCTTGGGGGGCAGGCTGATGGGGATCAGCCCAGCCCGGCTGCAGGGAAGGCAGGCGGGCTGCGGGGAGGGAGGACCCCTAAGTCTCCGAATCCTCTTCCAAGCCGGGAAGGGCGAGGCTGCAGGGCGGGCATGAAAGGGTTAACCGTGGGAAACTGGAGCAGGGGCGGAGATGCTGGTGGGGACGCCTCTTGAAGGGGAGGGGAGGGAGGCGCAGGAAGGGGAGGGCTCCGAGGAGGGACGGAGGTTTGCTGGTGAGTCCCGCAGAGCGGAGCGGAGGGTGCAGCCCGGGAGAGCGACCCGCAGCTCAGCCCCGCCTGGCTCTGGGCTCCCCGTGCGGGCGGTGGGAGGCTGCGGGCGGGGACCCTGCAGGAGACTCAGAACCAATCAGATCGGGGCTGAAGGGGTCGCGTGGAAGGTCTGTGGGATGCACAGCCCGGCAAGGAGGGGGGTGGGGGGCTTGTGACCTGCTGCAGGTGCAAGGGGGGAACCAGGATGCGGGTTGTGTCTTGAGGTCTCCCTGAAGCATCTTTTGGACCACGTGAGTCTCACTGTGAGATGCAGGAGGCTGGACTAGACGGGCCCTTGGCCTGATCCTGCAGGGCTCTTCCACAGGAAGGGCCCTTCAGCTGACAAGGGAGGGCAGCAGGATGAAGGTCTCCCATGGTCTTGTGTGCTCCTGAGGTGTCTGGTGGGCCACTGTGAGATCCAGGAAGCTGGATCTTGCAGGGCTCTTCTTAAATGCTTATGACTCCACCACAGATAAAGGGATGGGAGAGCAGGGGAAGGGTTTTACCCCTCCCAGGTGGTCCTGAAGGTATCCAACAGCAGGAGTTTAAGTGTGGCAGAGAATCTACTTTCCCCAACCAGGTTGCCTCTTTTTTCCTCTGGCATGAATGTTGTGCCCTGTCCAGGCAGGCAGAAACTCAACAGGCCAGCATGGTAAAACACTGATCTGAAAAGATCACTTCTCCCCCCCCCCCCCCAACAAAAAAGTTCCATTGTGCTGCCTGTCCCAAATTTTCTCCCCTTTGTATTCATTTGTGTTCCATTGTGTGTGTATGTCTCCAACTCAGGAGGAAACCCCCCTTTCAGCTCAGGGATACCTTCATGGAAAGGCCTTGGATTGCTGGCAGACTCTGACATTTGCATCTCTTTTGTCACCAGGTAAAACCCATCAACCTTGAGCCATCCCTTTTGGGAGTGAAATAAGAGGGCCAGGAGGCAGAAATGGGATCATCCCCTCCTCAGTCCTTCTAGGAAGATCTGGGGTCTGAGAGCAAAGTGTTTGCCTAAGGCTATCCTGAGGTCTCCATTTTGTAGGAGTGGAGCCAGGAAGAAAGCCATGAATGGGCAAACAAGTAGAGGTCCAGAGGAAGGAACAGGAGAAGTCACAATCAGAGATCAGCCTGAATCTCTGAGGAAGCCACAGCAGGGCCAAGAGGAGCCAGGCAGGGGGATGCAGCAGTGCTGGGATGCCCAATGGCAGCAGTTCCTCCACACCCTGCAGGCTCCTCATTCTGCACAGGAGAGCCCCCAGCAGTCACCCTGGGATGATGCCAAGGCCTTCCTGGCCTCCTTTGAGCAAGTGGCTGCAGCCTGTAGGTGGCCCAGAGGAGAGTGGGTGGCTCGGCTCCTGCCTGCCCTGAGTGGAGAAGCCCAGCAGGCCTTCATCCTGCTGGAAGCCAGAGATAAGGAGGACTATGGGAAATTGAAGGCTGCCATCTTGAGAGGGGATGCCCTGAGAACGGAGGCACAGCGCCAGCACTTCCGGCAGTTCTGCTGCCCAGAGCTGGAGGACCCGCGAAGAATCTACATACAAGTCCAGGAGCTTTGCTGCCAATGGCTGAAACCAGAGAGGCACACGAAGGAGCAGATCCTGGAGCTGCTGATCCTGGAGCAGTTTCTGGCCAGCCTGCCAGAGGGCGCCCAGAGCTGGGTCCGGGCTGGAGGACCAGACAGCTGTGCCCAGGCTGTGGTCCTGCTGGAGGATTTCCTGATGAGCCGGAGAGAGGCTGAAGCAGGGATGTGGCAGGTGAGCTCTTAGTATTTAATTCCATGGTTGGTAACCAGACACAGAATATGGAGTATGTTGTTTGGAGCACCTGCCAATCTTCTGCTGAAACTGGAGAGCTGGAACTGCAGTTAGAAAAGCCCAAAATTGAACTGACAATCCTCCACCCACTGAAAATCCTTCCCAGTTAAAGCTGAAAATGATGCTTAAGCATTTTGAAGGAGACATCTTTGTACCACTACCATGATTTCATGTTGATGGAACACATTCAAGTGTATGGAAAAATCTATATTAGATACAAATTTGCCTCTTTGCCTGTGCCTTTTAGCACAAAGGGTAGAAAATCCCCAAGCAGAGCTTTCTTCAGACATTGCTCTAGAGAGCACTGTGCCTGCCATGTCAGAAGTCACAGCCCAGGGGTTGAGATGGGGGAGAAACACTTGTCCACCTTATGTGGTCCTCTGAGCTACTTAGTTTCCTCAGCCTCAGAAGGCCTAGAAAGATGCATAGAGCTTTATTTCTGAGAAACCACATCTGGAATTAGGTACCAAATGGAATAGGTTGTAAGGGAGCAGGATGTGTCTCTTTTTCCTACTATCTGTTCTGAGTGATAGTTTCTTCTCTGCTTCCGGAGCGCTTGCAAGAGTGGCCTGTGGGTCTCCTTGATGCGAAGGAGGAATGCTTGGATGTGGTGCAGCGGAACATCTCCAAAGAAGACGCAGAGATATTCAGGGACACCAAACAGAATGTCAAAGAGGAGGTTGTCTTGCCTGGTAAGGATGCAGCTGACACACTCAGGGTCACAAAACGTAAAGGGAGGGTAACGGTTCTGTCGCTTTAGTGACCATCCAAGCGGAAGAGGGAGTTGGGGGGGGGGTTTCTGCCCCGGTTATCCCTTCTGCTCGCCCTCCATTTGCCAGGTCTAGGGATCTCTAAGTATATTAGTGGTCAGGGCAGAGGGAATTTCAGCAAGGGCGGCATTCATTGCTCCTGGAATGACTGAGCCCCTGAACCAAAGTCCTGCCTGAACACAGCTGTTCAAGGGACCAGAATTTGGCCTGCTTTGCCTCTGGCCACCTCTAAGGATGAACAGAGGTGGACTAAACCATAAAATGTCCCTTCTGTCACTCAACAGGACTTGAAATTGCACGTTCAGCCTCGGTGCTTCTCTTTGAAGAACAGGACGTGGGTGAAGATAATTTGAGGAAGTCACTTGATGTCCAAGTGGAGCAGGTTGGTTTGTGCAGGGCCTGGGCATACACACGGTGGAAGTCCCTGTTTTTCTGCTGGAGGTAACCAGGGCCGATCCCTCAAGGGGCCCACTGAGGGGTTAGCCTCAGGTAAGAGAGAGGTGGGTGGCACCTCCCTCCCTCCCTCCGTCCACTTGCCTTTACTGCCTCCTGTGTGTTGTCCACTCCATATCCCTTTTCTTTTTCCAGTTGAGGGTGTGGGGGGGAGGCAGAATGTGTCACATGGCCAGTCATGAAGGGACAGCATTTGCCACAAGTCGTTGTAGGCCAGGACGTCTTTGGCAGGCCTTGGGCAGAGCTCTGATTTTCTGAATTCTGCCCCTGGGAAATCTGTCTGTTCGAGGAAGTGCCTCTTGATGTCAGAGAAGTACCAGAGTTGCCATTCTTTGCTGTACTGTATGTTGCATCTGTGAGGGTCTGTTGGATCCTGTTTCTGGTGAACACATACACAGGTGTCAGTGTGCGCCTGTAGACATTTAAGGCACCATCTGATGCACAGAGTCCCATTCTGAACTGTCAGTAAGATACTGGAACTCTTTGTAAGATGCCGACTGTGTTCTTTGCATTAAAACCAGTGTGCCTGACTGGCCACTGGAGAACACATTGTTACAGCAGGCAGAGGCAGAATGTCAGCAACGTGTGGAAGGCAGGATGAAGGCTAGACTTGGGAAAGCGAACTGTGGGGTGAGAAGGAGGCGTCCTGAAGGCTTCCCATTGCCTGAGACCCACTTATCCATAAGTGGATTCCATCGGGCTGACCCTAAATGACATAACCACATGGATGGAGTCCTGATCCAAAGTGCTAAGCTGCATCTGCAGAGTTGGGTCACCAGCATGATTGAGCCAGCAGGTAAATCTACCATGCTGCCCAGTGTACATAAAATGGCAACCAGTACATAAAATTGCAACACCTGTCCATGGGGCCTTTTCACCCAGGGAAGTGGTATGTCCGTCAAGGCATGCCAAATTCTTTCCCTTGCCTCTACGTCTGTCCCGTGTGGTAAAGTCGGAAATTCAGAACCCAGGGCACCCTAGCTTTTCAATACCCCCTTCACAGGCCGACGATCCCAACCTTACAGTGTCTCAAGGGTTCACATGCCCAATGTAGTTTTCAGGAAACCCCAATACTCAAGGGATCCAGTCTCTCAGTTTGAGGGTGTGGTCTACTGGTCTTAATTGAGGATTTACTATCCCATGCTATCTCGGAGGGCACAACAAACCCAGATATAACAGGGCAGAATTTTTAGCTGAAATAAACCAGAGTATAAGGTTCTTAAGCCTAGGCACTGTCTATCTCACATGTCCACAGGCACGACAAGTGAGTGCGCCATTGCTGAGTCAATGAGTACCTCTTTCCGGTTATGCTACCACCACCCTAAGAACACCAGTCCCTTGGCTCCAGGGCAGTCGAGGCCCTGGGGGCTTTTCCCATGTCTTGTAACCCTGACAGCAACTGTTACCCTGCACATGCCCAATCTTGTCTGATCTTGGAAGCTAAGCAGGGTCAGGCCTGGTTAGTACTTGGATGGGAGACCGCCTGGGAATACTGGGTGCTGTAGGCTTATACCATAATCTTTCGAGACTGAAGGTTGCCAACCATTTGTAGACCCTGGGCTTCCTCTACCCTCAGGGACCCACATCTGAAGACTGGTATGTCGGAATCTGGGCAGTTGGCTGGATTAGCTGAATTCCCATTTCTCAGTACTTGAGACCACACACAGCCCTGTAAATTTCGTTCTGATTTATTAATAGAAGTTTGATTATGCATTATCAAAAGGCACTAAGTAATTGTGAGAAGAACCTACAATAGCCTACAAACAAAGCTGGCTTCCAGTTTTAATTACTCCTGTCTCTCCCCTGGTTATTCCAAAGATTTGAGAGGAGGCTAGGTGGCCCAGGGCTACCTGTTGGACCAGGCACCCATGACAGAATTTATTTATTTATGTATTAATTTACTTCATTTGTACCCCACCATTCTCCCCAAAGCGACCCAAGGTAGCTTACAATAAAAATTAAAAACACAGTTAAAAACATGCATTAAAAACAAGAGACAAAACAGCAAGATATTCTGAAAAACAGCAGTCAGATAAAAAAGTGTAAAAGGAGCAGACAGCAGCAGTTTATAAGAAAGGCCCAAGCCTGTAACCTGATGTTAAAGGTGTAAGAGATGTAAAAAAGTAAAAGATGTTTAAAAGGCCAGGAACTCAGTGTAAAAAGAAATGTCTTCAGGGCTCTCCGGAATGTTTCAAGCATGGGGGCAGTTCGTAAATCAAGGGGGAGGGAGTTCCACAGTGTTGGTGCCACTACAGAGAAGGCCCTGTTCCTTGCCACATACCTCCCTGGGCAGTAGCACTTGTAAAACAGCCTTCTCCGATGGCCTAAGGGGACGAGCTGGATTGTATGGGAGTAATAATAATAAATAATAATAATTCTGATATTTATATACCGCCTTTCTGGTCACCAAATTACTCCTCTGACTTTATTCAAGGCTGTTCACACAGGCAGGCTATCTCTAAACACCCAAGGAGATTTTTACAATAACAGAAAGGTCCTATCATTCAAGAACCGCCCAACATTTCAGATGGATCTTTCATGGTCTGGTATCACTTCTGGCTCCTGGTTACCTCCCACGCTGGCTGACAAGCAGCTCCTTCATCTCTCACTTGAAGGGCAGCCAAGACACTTCTTTGCTCACGCCAAAGAGCAGGTGGAACAACTCAGCTCAGTTTGTCAGCTGCTTCAGCTGGCCTCAAACTGATGACCTTCAGATGTTATCTTCGTGCTAATGGAGGCTCTACCCTCTAGACCAGACCTCCTGTCTGCCAGAGTAGGTGGTCTCTAAGATACCCTGGCTTAGAGCTGTATATAAAGGTCAAAGCCAGCACCTTGAATTGGGCCCAGAAGGAAATGGGCAGCTAGTGCAGCCGCTGGAGAGGCAGCCCAACAGAGTCAAACCGCCTACCTCCAGTAACTACAGAGGCTGCTGCATTTTGCACTAGTTGCAGTCTTTGAACCGTCTTCAAGGTCAGCCCCACATAGAGAGTGTTACAATAATCTAACCTCCATGTCACTGTGGCATGGATCACAGTGGTCAGGTCTGCACGATCCAAGTACAGCCACACCTGGTGAACTAGCCGAAGCTGAGCAAATGCCCCCCTGGCCACAACAGCCCCCTGAGAATCCAGCAGTGGCTGTGAGTCCAGATGGACCCCCAAGACACCACCCCTCCCTGCTGAGAGGTCCTTCTTATTCCTTAGAAGATGTTGTTAGCCAGCCAGAAGAGCGAGATCCAGACTCTTCCAGAAGGCTGTCTCAATCTCAGGGCTATTCACAGTCACCTGCTCTTACCCAATCCCAGCCAGAGAATCTCAGCTGAACACAATCTCAGCTTAATTAGCACATCCTTCTGCACCTAGTTGTACTGGACTTCTTAAATTGGTCCCCTTAGCCACTAAGAAGCAAGATAACCTTCCCACCTCCAAATTAGCAAGATGTGAAAGGAGGGCTGCAAGCTCCAAACAGGAGGTGAACACGGCCTAGACTTTGACCCAGACTTCACACCCTGGTCCTATTTTTCTCCCAGGAAAGTATCTTTCGGGTTTCAGGGCCCTCCTGGGATATAAGCAGCTGGCAGGAATGGATGTATGAGGGGGACAAGCAAGTGTTTAGCCCCCTCCTCCAGCTTGCCTCCTTGGTATAAAGCTTTCATCCTGTCTCCCATTCACTTATGAATCTTGAGAAGCCATCTATATTCTTACACATAAGTCCACATTTTACAAGTACGTCCACATTACTTACAACACACATACACTCCAACGTACATACATGCCCACACACCATATGTAGCTCAGTTGTTCCTGCATACCATTGTCAGTTCCTTGGAGTGTGCACATATACAATTTTTGAAAGCTGAGTCAACCTGGATTATGGAGTTAAAAGGGCATAATCTCACATCTTTGAATTAACCACATTGCTTGTGCAACAAAATCTGCAGTGGCCGGTGAAATGTTTTCCTGTCCTGCAGGCGATAAACCCAAGGAAGATGGATGTGTCTTTCCACGTGGTTGAGCAGGTGCCGATGCAGTCCAACCAACAGACCACATTCTGGAAAGTTCTGCAGGAAGATGATGAGAATGTGGATTCCCTGGGTAAGGACCTGCTCTGCTCTGTTCCAGTAAATCCTGTAAAAAAACTGCACATCACACTTTTATAATTTGAGATATGCACATTTATTTACTGTTCGGAAGGGGATCTATGTACACAACACACCATGAATGACAGAAATACTGTATGTTTTTAATCATACATGTTGTGGCTAAAATACTGAGAAAGTGATCAGGAAGTGAATGGAAATATGGATGGACGGGCTGCAGCCAAGGAAATTTGTATGTTCCTTCTTTTTGGGGTGCTGTCCTGCAGCCTTCTTTCAGCTGGTGCTTTCTTCTTTCTTTCTCTGCCCTCACCCCTCAGGTGCACCCCTTTTTGCCTCTTCCAAAATCGTTCAGCATGGCAGCCTTTGCCCCTTTCTGTAGTACAGTGGTTCCCAAACATACCCTGAACACTGTGCCCTTCTTTGATGGTGCCTTGTCACGGTGCACCACACCATAGAAGGATGAGATGGCCACCACCATGTCCTTGAGATCTTGAGTGGGGCTTCCCCAGCTTTCCTAATGCATTTGAAAAGCATAAAAAGTCACTTCCAATCTTACGAGAAAGCAGACATTCAGTTATCCGCGCGGGGTACACAATGAAAGATCTTGGGGATGGGGCTCAAGTCTAAACACAGAATTCATGTCTGATTCATATTTTATACAATATTTTTAATTTGGTCTGTGCGTAAAACACAGTTTGTGATTTTATTTCTTAAGGCAAAAATGTAAAAAAAAAAAAATTCTGTTGGTGCTCAGAAAAATTCCATACTTGGAAATTCCAGATAAGGGATGCCCCATCTGTAGTTCTTTGGGTGAAGGAGTTCTGGTGTGAAGCTTCCTTCCTAATGGAATGTTTTTTTTTTTCAGGAGGAATGGACTTTGGGCCCAAACCTATCCAAATCTCCAGGGCTCATGCAGCCCCCAGATCAGGAAACAAACCTTCAGGAGTCCTTTGTGACTACCCTCCCCCCCCTTTGGCATGGCTGCATCAGCATTGGACTGTTGAATGGGATTGGACCCGCATTTGACGTTCATGGTCAATGCTAGTGTATATATGTTGCCACTCGTCCATTGTATCATTTTGTTAAAAACTTACATCTAATTGATTTACCATAAGTAGAAAAAAGAATGTGAAACACGAAGAAAAGGCTCCATGATGCTTTTCTTATTGAAAAGTAAGATAATGAATGTCTGCTTGTTTCTGTCTCTTTGGATCTCATAGTTGACCTGGCTCCCCATCCAGTGAAAAAGGAAGAGATCTTCGTTCCAGATCCTGTGCAAAGTCTGAGATTCCCAGGCCAGGACTCAGATAAGGAGTTGCAGGAAGCAAGAAAGAGCTTCTCTCAGAGATCAAATTTATTAAGATATCAGCGGGTCAGCACAGGAAATAAACCACACCGGTGTCGTGAGTGTGGAAAAAAATTCTGTTTGAGATCAAGCTTGTTAAGACATCAGAACATTCATACTAGAGAAAAATCTTACAAGTGTCCAGAGTGTGGAAAAAGCTTCACCTGTAGATCACATTTGTTAAGACATCAGAACATTCATACAGGGGAGAAACCTCACAGGTGCACCGAATGTGGAATAAGATTCTCTCAGAGAACACATTTGTTAAGACATCAGAACATTCATACTGGGGTGAAACCTCACAGGTGTCCCAATTGTGGAAAAAGCTTCTCTCGGAGAACAAATTTGTTAAGACATCAGAACATTCATACTGGGGAGAAACCTCACACATGCCCCGAATGTGGTAAAAGCTTCTCTTGGAGATCAAGTTTGTTAAGCCATCAGGTGATCCACACAGGAAAGAAACCTCACAACTGTCGTGACTGTGGAAAAAAATTCTTTTGGAAATCAAATTTCTTAAGGCATCAGAACGTTCATACTGGAGAAAAATCTTACAAGTGTCCCGAGTGTGGAAAAAGCTTCCCTTGCAGATCAAGTTTGCTAAGCCATCACAAATTTCATACTGGAGGGAAACTTCACAAGTGTCCTGACTGTGGTAAAAGCTTCTCTTGGAGATCAAGTTTGTTAATCCATCAAGTGATCCACACAGGAAAGAAACCTCACCAATGCCTTGACTGTGGCAAAGAATTCTCTTGGGGATCAAATTTCTTAAGGCATCATATTAAGCACAGAGAAAAGAAACCACATCGGTGTCCTGACTGTGGAGAAAGCTTCCCTGGGAGATCAACTCTATTGGCACATCAGATGATCCACACAGGAAAGAAAGCACACCAGTGTCCTGACCATGAGAAAAAATTGTCTCGAAGATCAGCTTTAGTTAGACATCAGAAAATTCATTCTGAGATAAATCCTACAGGTGAGAGTTACAGCCCAATCCTGAGCTGCCCTGGGCACGCAGCTGCAGGGGCATCAAGAACAGCTGCCATCGCACCCTGCACTCCTCAGCCTGCGTGGGTGGCGCATTACCCCAGTTAAGGGAAGCAGCCTCGCTTAAGGTAAAGATGTTCAAGTAGGGCGTCAAGCCCTACATAAACAGACAGGATGTGGAGGATTGGAGCCCCAACAGTTCCGCCTCTCTGCCTCCTCCCCACTCTTTCCCCCAGACGTGCCTCCCGCCCTCCCTCTCCCCACCCCTGCCTCCACGTCACGCCTCCACCCCACCTTCTCTCCACCTGCCTCCCCCTTCCCTGGAACGCCTCCTCCACACCCCCACTTACTGTGGCACAGCTCGGTGGTCATGAGAGACAGCTGTCCAGTGCTGGGTTAGCACAGGCGGTAGCCCAGCGATAGGACTCGCAGACGTGCCTTACTGCACATTTGCAAAGTGCTAGGTGGCACAAAGCTTCTGTGTCAAGCTCAGGATTGGCTCTTACAGGGCAGGTGTCTGGACTTTGATGAGCTTGCTGCTGTGTAACTGTCAGTGTGTATGGGCTGACAAATGGCAGTCGCTATGCAGTCACATGACTTGGGTTAGGCAAAGTTCTCAGGGCCACACAGAGCCCCATGCCTCACCCTGTGACTAACAGCTGTGGAATAAATGATTTGGATTACCTAGATGCGTAGTTTGGCTTGGCTTGTAGAATGCATATAATTCACACATCCCCTTGAATGAGCAGGAGGAAGAAATCCCGCAACAAAGAGGCGGAGGAGGAGCAGTGAAGGAAGCCTGGTCAAAGTCCTTTGCCTTCTGCAGGGAGAAGAGAATTGGATCAACAGAGAGAATTCTCAGCAGGGAAGATGGGGGCCAGTCTAATGGCAGGAGCTATGGAAGGATGCCTCTGTTTATCTCCTGAGCATGGGGAATAGGGTGGCGCTCAAGGGACATTAAGGAGCATGTGTTGAAGGCGGATGGTATAGCCGAGGCTGAGAAACGGTTGATATAGTGCAAACCCAATACTTTGAAAAGGAAAAGCAGGGCTAGGAGGCAGTGGGAGAAACACACACAAAGCACTTGCAAAAGAGAGACCCTGCAGGTGTAGAAATCCCTGTGAATAGAATTGTGTAACAATCACAGCAGAGTGAAAAGAGGAGGTGCTTCCCGGATGGGTGCCTTAGCCCAGGCTAGCATGGCGGTCTTTGTCCTGTTCATTCTGTCTATTTCATATGATAGAGAGATTTCTGGGACTTGGTCTCTGGGTCAAAATGCTAAGCAGACACAGACTTCTTTAAAAGCATATAGAAAAATTTATTTACATGCTATTTACAGATTAAGAATAGATTAGGATGGATACAGGTTCTAAGTTACCCCATGGTGGATCTTTGATTCTTCTCCGAACCACACCCAAAACTCCTGTACTTGTACTCTATGAAAAACAAGTGACCCATGTGATATTCATGTCACTTCCCTCTCCTTATTTGGCATACTGGTGCATGGTTCTAGCGCTCACTGGGAAGTCCGTTATCCATGTTTGGAAAAGTTCTGGCTTGCACTTTGATTTCACAAGACCCTGGAATGTTCCTTTTGGGAAAGCTATGACACACATGTTTTTCTCTCTCTGCAGGTCATCTTGACATTTTCCACCTTGTTTTTAACAGAAAAACACTAGTCATGCTTTTCCTAATGTTCCTCCTCTGAGAGAAGTTAGGTTAACCCCTAAAATCTCTATCACATATACTCTCAGATGTGTCATTCAAGTCCTTCTTTCCATCAGCCTTTGCTGGGCTGCTTTCAGGCTGTCAGCCATGCCCCTCCCAGCAGAGAGGGATGCCTTAGATAACTGCAATAGTCCCAATCCTGTGAGCCCACTGCGTCGCCGGAACGTGAGCAAGAAGCTTTATGGTGGTCCCAAAGTGCAGTCCACCAAGTACTGGGACTTCCCAGCAGATGTATTTGGCCCCTACACTGTCTCCATTCTCCTGGGAATTGCAGTGCTGGTTGACTCTGGAGGATAGCACTCTCTTTCCTTAAGAGCCAGCTGGGTGCTTCCGGAAGCCCCTGAGCAAGGGAATAGTCTGCTATGGATCTAATAAGCTGCATCCGAACATGGAGGTTCTGTTTAGCCATCAGGGCCAATTGCTCTGTACAATGATCTCTCAGTGAATCTGTCTAATCCTTTTTTAAAGTCATCTAAAGTTGTGGCTACCCCTCCTCTCTTGCTAGGGCAGAGGCCTCCAAAGTACGGCCCACAGTGCACCTGCATAATAACCTTGGGCATGGCTGTGGCAAAGCCTTACCTTTCTGTGCCACAGCTTTCTTTTGTTGTGCCTGATCTTTGCAGAGAGTTGCACCTGGTAGCCACTTCTGCTGCACATTGACCCAGAAGGCTCTGTATTCTGATTTCGGGGGGGGGGGGGGGAGAGCAATTGACTGGCATGACTCTGCAATGATCAGGTATGACGAAAGGAAGCTGTGACACAGAACGGTAAGGCTTCACTACCCCAGAGACATGCCTGAGATGATTATGCAAGAGCACCAGGTCTGGCCTGCGGACCAGAGTTTGACATCCCCTGTGCTAGGGAATTGCAAACTGGAAGCACATTTTCAGAACAAATGAGCCTTTCTGTGGCCCTGACTGGTGCTCCTTCTTTAGAGGGGGGAGGCCTTCCTTCTGCCTGGGTTCCTGTATGTTGTCCTGTCCTGCAGTGTAGCAGATACAAAATCAATAGACGAGACGTCCACCAGGCAGAAGAGTGGAACACGCCAACTGAAATGATCTTGTCATTTGCCAAGCAAGACTTACTGGAAAGTCAGGCTGCAAACATTTGCTGCTGTTCATTGGGTCTTGTGGGGAGAGAACTATATTAACTTGTAACTTTTGTAGTAACTTTTTACGTGGGGGAAAGCTGACAGGAGCCGAGGGGCATCCGGTTCAGGACTCCTCATTCCTATGGGATGAGGATGGGGAGGTTAGAGAACAACACGGTAAAGACAGAGTAGGAGAAGAAATTTGGAATGGTAGCATGTTTGGATGTGATAGACGGTTTGGCACAATGAGAGGGTGCAGGGACAAAGGAGCTAATAAGCAGCCCATCCTGGGGCATTCCATGTACAAATGCTTTTATGCAAATGCCTGACACCTCCGAGCAAAGATGGAGAACTGGAATGTCTAGTAACCAGGGAAAACATTGACATAGTGGGCATAACGGAAACCTAGTGGAATGCGGAGAATCTGTGGGATACCGCAATCCTGGAATGTAAGCTACAGCAGGGACAGGAGGGGCGTGTTGGAGGTGGGGTGGCTGTTTATGTTAAGGAAGGTATAGAATCCAGCAAAGTAGAGATTGAAGGCAGGTCCAACTCCACCATAGAATCTCTGTGAGTTAAATTACCAGGCCTGAGGAGTGATGTGATATTGGGGGCGTACTATCGTCCTCTAGACCAGAAACCAGAAGGGGACCTTGAAATGAGGAAACAGATCAGGGAGGTGACAAGGAGGGACAGGGTTGTAATCACGGAGGACTTCAATTATCCTCATATAGACTGGATCAATTTGTGTTCTGGTCACGAAAAGGAGACCAGATTCCTTGACATGTTAAATGACTGAGCCTTAGAGCAGCTAGTCATGGAGCCCACCAGAGGACAAGTGACTCTAGATTTAATATTGTGCGGTACTCAGGGCCTGGTTAGAGATGTCAATGTTACTGAACCTTTGGGGAACAGTGACCGTGCTGCTATCTGTTTTGACATGCATGTCGGGGAAGAATACCAGGCAAATCTCTCACAAAAACCCTTGACTTCCGACGGGCGGACTTCCCTCAAATGAGGAGGCTGGTTAGAAAGAGGTTGAAAGGGAAGGTAAAAAGTGTCCAATCTCTCCAGAGTGCATGGAGGCTGCTTAAGACAACAGTAATAGAGGCCCAGCAGAAGTGTATACTGCAAAGGAAGAATGGCTGGACTAAGTCCAGGAGGTGCCCATGTGGCTAACGAGCAAAGTTTCAGAGGCCGTAAAGGGCAAGGAAGCTTCCTTCTGTAAATGGAAGTCTTGCCCTAATGAGGAGAATAAAAAAGAACATAAACTGGCAAAAGAAATGCAAGAAGGTGATATGGGAGGCCAAGAGAGACTATGAGGAACACATGGCCAGCAGCATTAAGGGGAATAATAAAAGCTTCAAATAGAAGCAGGAAACCCGCCAGAGAAGCAGGAAACCCGCCAGAGAAGTGGCTGGCCCTCTGGATGGCGAGGAAGGGAAAGGGGAGATAAAAGGAGACTTAGAGATGGCAGAGAAATTAAATGAGTTCTTTGCATCTGTCTTCAGGACAGAAGACCTCAGGCAGATACCGCTGCCCGAATGGCCCCTCCTGAACGAGGAATTAAGTCAGATAGAGGTTAAAAGAGAAGATGTTTCAGACCTCATTGATAAATTAAAGATCAATAAGTCACCGGGCCCTGATGGCATCCACCCAAGAGATATTAAAGAATTGAAGAATGAAGTTGCTGATCTCTTGACTAAAATATGCAACTTGTCCCTCAAAATGGCCATAGTGCCAGAGGATTGGAGGATAGCAAATGTCACACCAATTTTTTAAAAGGGAAGGAGGGGGGAACCGGGAAACTATAGGCCGGTCAGCCTAACATTATACCCAGTCAGATGGTGGAATGCCTCATCAAAGATAGAATCTCAAAACACATAGACAAACAAGCCTTGCTGAAAGAGAATCAACATGGCTTCTGTAGGGGTAAGTCTTTCCTCACAAACCTTTTAGAATTCTTTGAAAAGGTCAACAAGCATGTAGATGTGGGCGAACCTGTAGACATTATATTTCTGGACTTTCAGAAGGTGTTTGACACGGTCCCTCACCAAAGGCTACTGAGAAAACAGCACCGTCAGGGAATTAGAGGGCAGGGCCTCTCCTGGATTGAGATCTGGTTGAAGACCAGGAAACAGAGAGTGGTTGTCAATGGGCAATTTTCACAATGGAGAGAAGTGAAAAGCGGCATGCCCCAAGGATCTGTCCTGGGACCGGTGCTTTTCAACCTCTTCATAAATGACCTGGAGACAGGGTTGAGCAGTGAGGTGGCAAAGTTTGGAGGACACCAAACTTTTCTGAGTGGTGAAGACTTGAAGCGATTGTGAGGAGCTCCAGAAGGATCTCTTCAAACTGGCAGAATGGGCAGCAAAATGACAGATGCGTTTCAATGTAAGTAAGTGTAAAGTTATGCACATTAGGGCAAAAAATCAAAACTTCACATATAGGCTAATGGGTTCTGAGCTGTCTGTGACAGATCAGGAGAGAGATCTTGGTGTGGTGGTGGACTGTTTCATGAAAGCAGCGGCAGTGAAGAAGGCTAATTCTATGCTTGGAATAATTAGAAAAGGTATTGAGAACAAAACAGCTAATATTATAATGCCATTGTACAAATCGATGGTAAGGCCACACCTGGAGTATTGTGTCCAGTTCTGGTCGCCACATCTCAAAAAAGACATAGTGGAAATGGAAAAGGTGCAAAAAAGAGCAACTAAGATGATTACTGGGCTGGGGCACCTTCCTTATGAGGAAAGGCTACGGCGTTTGGGCCTCTTCAGCCTAGAAAAGAGACGCCTGAGGGAGGACATGATTGAGACATACAAAATTATGCACAGGAAGGATAGAGTGGATAGAGGGATGCTCTTTACACTCTCGCATAACACCAGAACCAGGGGACATCCACTAAAATTGAGTGTTGGGAGAGTTAGGACAGACAAAAGAAAATATTTCTTTACTCAGCGTGTGGTTGGTCTGTGGAACTCCTTGATACACATCAAGCCATGATGTGTATGTGCAACCTCCTGACTTTAGAAATGGGCTATGTCAGAATGCCAGAAGCAAGGGAGGGTACCAGGATGCAGGTCTCTTGTTATCTTGTGTGCTCCCTGGGGCATTTGGTGGGCTGCTGTGAGATACAGGAAGCTGGACTAGATGGGCCTATGGCCTGATCCAGCAGGGCTGTTCTTATGTTCTTAAGTTATGACTCAGTCCTACCTGGGCCTTGTGCTACCGGAAGTTGTGCTCTCTGGCAGTGCATGGCCCTTTGTGGCAGCCCCCAAACCAGGGCCCCATAGGTGACCAGAAGTGCGGTAAGCAGGCCAGAAACTCTGGGAGGGCCTGGCACTGTTGAAACTTGCAGAAAGAGTTTTGGGGGAGCGGAGCATTGTTTTGAAGGGAGAAGCAGGCTGGAGGGAGTGGGTCTCAGCAGCCAAAGCACACACTGAATCCTATTTTCCATTCTTCAGTCCACCCCTCCCCCTTTTTTCCCTGGACTATGCAGCCAGTGTGTCTGACAAGACAGAAAGGTTCCCAGGAGGCCTACCCAGAGGTAAGTAAAGATATTTTTTATTTTCTCTGGTTAACCTTCTGGTCAACCTCCCCCCCCACCACCACCAATTGGATGCAGTGTGTGCTCCTTCATCAATGGTGAGGGGATAGGATTGGGCTGTTAGCTGTTCAGGGGGAGACTGCACTGACCCACAGGAGAAGGGGGGACAAGAAGAATCCACAGCAGCTGGGCCAGGGAGCTTGAGTTACTGTGGGGATCCCAGCGTGGTGGGGGGGTTCATGATCACTTTTGCCCATCCTCAAATCCTTTCTGTGCTAATGGGGAAAAGTGATCTCCCTGTAAGGGAAGCTTACAGTCCTATCAAGGGCTTCTTTTCAGGCTACTGAGGTGGGTGGCCCTGGCTGGTCCTTCAGAGCGGGGATGAGGCCAGGTGCCCTTGCAATAGATCTCCTGGGCAGGAGTCTGGTCCCCCTCCCTGTAAAGAAGGGGGATCTGGACCCTCAGCAGAGCTGGAATGACTGAGATGCTGCCTTTCTCTGCAAGGGATCAGGGGCCAGCCTGGTCACGTTCACACCAGACCTGCTGGAGACAAGCAGGAGCTGCAGAGCAGGGGAAGGAGCCCAGCAAGGGAGGACTTCTTGGGGGGCAGGCTGATGGGGATCAGCCCGGCCGGCAGCAGGGGAGGCAGGCGGGCTGCGGGGAGGGAGGACCCCCAAGTCTCCGTATCCTTTTCCAAGGGGTCCGGGAAGGGCGAGGCTGCAGGAGAGGATGCTCAGGGCTGCTGGGGGAGGGCAGGCGCGGAAGGGTTAAGGGAGGGGCGGAGCAGGGGCGGGGAAGCTATTGGGGACGCCTCTCTCCCCGGGGTGGGGAAGGGAAGGGAAGGAAGGCGCAGAAGGAGGAGGGCTCTAAGAAGGGGCGGAGGTTTGTCCGACCGCTGCCTGGCTGGAGACGGGAGGCTGCTGGTGAGACCCGCAGAGCGGAGCGGAGGGACCCGCAGCTCAGCCCCAGCCTGGCTCTGGGCTCCCCCGGGCGGTGGGAGGCTACAGGCGGGGACCCCGCAGGAGGCTCAGCGCAGCCGGATCGGGGCTGAAGGGGTCGCGTGGAAGGTCTGTCTGATGCACAGCCCGGCAAGGAGGGGAGGGGGGTGGGGGGCTTGTGACCTGATGCACGTGCAAGGGGGGAACCAGGATGCAGGTTGTGTCTTGAGGTCTCCCTGAAGCATCTTTTGGACCACTGGAGTCTCACTGTGAGATGCAGGAACCTGCACTAGACTGGCCCTTGGCCTGATCCTGCAGGACTCTTCCAAAAGGGCTCTTCAAGGGAGGGCAGCAGGATGAAGGTCTCCTGTAGACTTGTGTGCTCCTGAAGCCTCTGGTGGGCTACTGTGAGATCCAGGAAGCTGAACTAGATGGGCCCTTTTCCTAATCCTGCAGGACTCTTCTTATGTGTTTATTACTCCACGACAAAGAAAGGGATGGGAGAGCAGTTGGAAAAATCAATGCCTAAGGTTTTTACCACCCCCAGGTGGCCCTGAATGTATCCAAGAGCAGAAGTTTAAGTGTGGCTGAGAATCCACTTTCCCCAGCCAGGTTGCCACCTTCTTCTCTGGCATGACTCTTGTGCCCTTTACTGGCAGGCAGAAATTCAACAGGCCTGCACTTCCCCAGCATGGTCCAGCACTGATCTGAAAGGATCACTTGTTCCCTCCCCCTTAAAGGTCCCCTTGAGGTGTCTGTCCCAAATACAGGCACCTTTTCTGCCCTTTGTGTTCCACTGTGTGTCTGTGTCTCTGGCTCAGGAGGAAACCCCCCTTTCAGCTCAGGGATACCTCCAGGGAAAGGCCTTGGATTGCTGGTAGCCTCTGACATTTGCATCTCTTTTCACAGGGGTGAAACTCAGTCCTTCTAGGAAGATCAGGAGTTTGAGAGCAAAGTGTTTGCCTAAATCAAGGGCTGGGCTCCAGGACAGAAGGATATCCTGAGGTTTCCATTTTGCAGGAGTGGAGTCAGGAAGGAAGCCATGAATGGGCAAACAAGTGGAGGTCCAGAGGAAGGAACAGGAGAAGTCTCAATCAGAGATCAGCCTGAATCTCTGAGGAAGCCACAACAGGGCCAAGAGGAGCCAGGCAGGGGGATGCAGCAGGGCTGGGACTCCCAGTGGCAGCAGTTCCTCCAGACCCTGCAGGCTTCTCACCCTGCACAGGAGAGCCCCCAGCAGTCAGAGGCCACACCCTGGGATGATGCCAAGGCCTTCCTGGCCTCCTTTGAGCAAGTGGCTGCAGCCTGTCGGTGGCCCAGAGGAGAGTGGGTGGCTCGGCTCCTGCCTGCCCTGAGTGGAGAAGCCCAGCAGGCCTTCAGCCTCCTTGCAGGCAGAGACAAGGGGGACTATGGGAAAGTGAAGGCTGCTGTCTTGAGAGGTGAAGCCCTGAGAAGGGAGAAGCAGCGCCAGTACTTCCGGCAGTTCTGCTGCCTGGAGCTGGAGGACCCGCGAAGGATGTACAGCCAAGTCCAGGAGCTTTGCTGCCAATGGCTGAAGCCAGAAAGGCACACGAAGGAGCAGATCCTGGAGCTGCTGGTCCTGGAGCAGTTTCTGGCCAGTCTGCCGGCAGACATCCAGAGCTGGGTCCGGGCCGGTGGACCAGACAACTGTGCCCAGGCTGTGGCACTGCTGGAGGATTTCCTGATGAGCCGGAGAGAGGCTGAGGCAGGGATGTGGCAGGTGAGGTCTTAATATTTAATTCCACGATTGCTAACCGGACACAGAAAATAGTGTGTGTTGTTTGGAGCACCTGCCAATCTTCTGCTGAAACTGGAGAGACTGAATGCAGTTAGGAAAGGCCAAAATCGAACAGAATGTCCTCAACCCACTGAAAATCCTTCCCAGTTAAAGCTGAAAGTGATGCTCAAGCATCTTGAAGGAGACTCTGTGTGGGATACAGCCACTCAAAATAGCCATATTTGTGGCACTACAATTGTTTTCATACACATTTAAGTGTATGGAAATGTTTGCATTAGATACTGGTGTGCCTCTTTGCCTGTGTCTTTCAGCACAAAGGGCAGAAAATCCCCAGGCAAAGCTTTCTTCAGACATAGTTAGAGAGGACTGAACATGCAGTGTCAGAAGTCACAGCCCAGGTGTTGACATAGGGAGAAACACTTGCCCACCTTATGTGGTCCTCTCAGCTACGTAGTTTTCTCAGCCGCAGAAGGCCTAGAAAGATGCATAGAGCTTTATTTCTGAGAAACCACATCTGGAATTAGGTACCAAATGGAATAGGATGCAAGGGAGCAGGATGTGCCTCTTTTTCCTACTATCTGTTCTGAGTGAGAGTTTCTTCTCTGCTTCAGGAGCCCTTGCAAGAGTGGCCTGTGGGTCTCCTTGATTCAAAGGAGGAATGCTTGGATGTGGTGCAGGGGGAGATTTCCAAAGAACACGCAGAGATATTCAGGGACACCAAACAGAATGTCAAAGAGGAGGTTGTCTTGCCTGGTAAGGATGCAGCTGCCACACTCAGGGTCACAAAACGTAAAGGGAGGGTAATAGTTCTGTCACTTTAGTGAGCATCCATGCGGAAGAGGGAGTTGGGGAGGTTTCTGCCCCGGTTATCCCTTCTGCTCACCCTCCATTTGCCAGGTCTAGGGATCCCCAAGTGTATTAGTGGTCAGGGCAGAGGGAATTTCAGCAAGGGCGGCATTCATTGCTCCTGAGAGCCCCTGAACTAAAGTCTTGCTTGAACACAGCTGTTCAAGGGACCAGAATTTAGCCTGCTTTGCCTCTGGCCACCTCTAAGGATGAACAGAGGAGGACTAAACTGTAAAATGTCCCTTCTGTCACTCACAGGACTTGAAATTGCACGTTCAACCTCAGTGCTTCCGCTTGAGGAACAGGACATGGGTGAAGATGATTTGAGGAAGGCTCTTGACATCCAGGTGGAGCAGGTTGGTTTGTACAGGGCCTGGGCCTACACATGGTGGCAGTCCATGTTTTTCTGCTGGAGGTAACCAGGGCCGATCCCTCATGGGGCCAACTGAGAGGTTAGCCTCAGGTAAGAGAGAGGTGGGTGGCACCTCCCTCCCTCAGTCCACTTGCCTTTACTGCCTCCTGTGTGTTTTCCACTCCATATCCCCCTTCTTTTTCCAGTTGAGGGTATGGGGGGGGGCAGAATGTGTCACATGGCCAGTCATGAAGGGACAGCATTTGCCACAAGTCCTTGGGGGCCAGAATGTCCTTGGCAGGCCTTGGGCAGAGCTCTGATCTTCTGGACTCTGCCCTTAGGAAATCTTTGTCTGTTCAAGGAAGTGTCTCTTGATGTCAGAGAAGTACCAGAGTTGCCATTCTTTGCTGTGCTCCATGTTGCAGCTTTGAGGGTCTGTTGGATCCTGTTTCTGGTGAACATGTACACAGGTGTGAGTGTGCGCCTGTAGACATTTAAGGCACCATGTGATGCACAGAGTCCCATTCTGAACTCTCAGTAAGATACTGGAACTCCCTGTAAGATGCCGACTGTGTTTGTTCTTTGCATTAAAATCAGTATGTATGACTGCACATAGCCCTGTAAAATAGATTCCATAATGATTTATTAATAGAGTTTTGAGTACACATAATCAAAAGGCATTAAGTAATTGTGAGAGAAACGTACAACACACAACAGCCTAAAAACAAAGCTGGCTTCCAGTTTTAATTACTCCTGTATTTCCCTTGGTTATTCCAAACATTTGAGAGGAGGCTAGGTGTCCCTGGGCTACCTATCGAACCAGGTATTCATGACAGAAGTTATGTATTTATGTATCTATTTATTTACTTCATTTGTACCCCACCATTCTCCCTGAAGTGACCCAAGGCGGTTTCAACAAAAATTAAAAACACAATTAAAAACATGAATTAAAAACAAGATACAAAACACATTAACAGCAAGACATTCTGAGAAACAACAATCAGATAAAAAGGTGTAAAAGGAGCAGACAGCAGCAGTTTATGAAAAAGGCCCAAGCCTGTAACCTGATGTTAGAGGTGTAAGAGATGTAAAAAAGGAGAAGATGTTTAAAAGGCCAGGAACTCAAAAGGCCAGTGTAAAGAGAAATGTCTTCAGGGCTTTCCGGAATGTTTCAAGAGAGGGAGCAGTTCGTAAATCAAGGGGTAGGGAGCTTCATAGTGTTGGTGCCACTACTGAGAAGGCCCTATTTCTTGCCGCCACCCCACGTACCTCCTTGGGCAGTAGCACTTGTAAAAAGGCCTTCTCCAATGACCTAAGGCAGGGGTGCTGACACTTTTTTGGCTCTAGAGTTACTTTGAAACCCAGCAAGGCCCGGAGATCTACCAGAGTTTTTTTACAATGTTCGCGCCGTCATAACATATAACATTTATGTGTACAATGTATGTTGGTGTACCTTGAGCCCCACTGAGTATAACAGGACTTACTCCTGAGTAGACATGCCTAGGATTAGGCTGTGAGGCTGCAATCCTAACCACACTTACCTGGGAGTAAGCCACATTGAGTACAATGGGCCTTACTCCTGGCGTTTCCTCCCAGAGGCACCTGAAGGGGGGGGGTCGGCACTCCGCGATCTACTCATTTTGCCTCGCGATCTACTGGTAGATCGCGATCCACCTATTGAGCACCCCTGACCTAAGGGAACGGGCCAGATTGTATGGGAGTATGCGGTCTCGTAAGATACCCTGGCCCAGCGCAGTATAGTATAGGGCTTTAAAGGTCAAAACCAGCACCTTGATTTGGGCCTGGAAACGAATGGGCAGCCAATGCAGCTGCTGGAGAAGCAGCCCAACAGTCAAACTGCCTACTTCCAGTAACTGCACTGGCCGCCACATTCTTCACTAGTTGCAGTTTTTAAACTGTCTTCAAGGGCAGTCCCACATAGAGCATGTTACAATAGTCTAACCTCAGTGTCACTGTGGCTTCAGTCACCGTGGCCAGGTCTGCACAATCCAAGTACAGCTGCACCTGGCAAACTAGCTGAAGCTGAGCAAATGCCTTCTGGACCACAACTGCACCCTGAGAATCCAGCAGCGGCTGTGAGTCCAGGCGGACCCCCAAGCCACCACCCCTCCATGCAGTGGCATCACTAGGGTTCGTGTCACCCGGTGTGGGATGCCAGTGCGTCACCCCCAGGCAGTGGGCAGGGCAACACCCCAGGTGGTGGGCGTGGTGATGTACCATCACTGCGCCCCACTGGCTTTTTGGCTGTCTCTTTTGATAGAAAGAAGATAGAACACATTCTGAATGAAATTACATATTGATTGATATATAACATGATGGTATTATTATGATATATAATTATAATTGATATAACATTATTATTAATAATATTAAAATATTTATTAATTATATAACATTATTAAAATCTTTATTAATTATATAACTATTAATAATAATATAATAATAATATTATTGATATGTAACGATGGTAAAATTATGATTTTAGTTATTTTGGTCACTGATGCTATCTCTCCCACCCCGGGTGTCAACTTATTAACACCTTATTGCAGCAGTTCTCAAACTTTAAGCACTGGGACCCACTTTTTAGAATGACAGTCTGTCCAAGACCCACCAGAAGTGAAGTCATGGTGGAAGTGACATCCTCAGGCAAATTAAAATAAATAAGTATAAATAATTAAAATAAAACAAATAATTAAATAATTAAATGAAGCCAGCCCTGGTCCACCAAGTGAAATTCCTCTGTAGCCTGCCTGCAATAACACCTTCCCCCTCGAAAACCAGTAAGGTTTTCAGCCCTACCCAGTGCCCAGTTCAAGAACTTCTGTTTAAACCAGATCACTGTCAGGATCCACCTGGCTTTGCAAGTCTCAAAAAGGTTCACCTTATCAGCTGAAGCCTGTGTTTTGATCCTTTTTAGTCCTGGTGGGGGGAGGCTGCCTTCTGGAGCGCTTGTTTAGCTGCAGGTGCATAGGATCAGGACCATTCTGGTAGCATTACACTCTCCTTCACCTGATCTACCACACCAACCAAGGCACGTTTGCTTACTCGCGAGTAAACTCAACCGTGTGGCTTAGGGTCACTTTCCGTAGGGCTCAATACATTCATCTACTTGGAGGGAGGGACTTCCTTCTCAGGTGTTTTTGGGGGCTGCATTCATTGGATCAGGACCATTCTGGAATCATTGGATTCCTCTCAGCCTGCCCTTTCCAAGGGACAAAGGCAAGTTCGCCTACTTTTGAGTAAACATGCAATATGACTCACTTTCACTTTTCTTAGGGATCCATGCATTTTGTTATCTAGCTTTTTGGACATAACTTTTGATAGAAAGGAGATATTTCACTCTGGTTTTTTGCATTGTGTTCTGCTCGCAATTCCGCATCCAACGATATATAATATGTGGTTCCTCCTAAGCACTGTGATTTTAGCTTGTCACCCCCTCCAGGAAGCATCACCCCCCCTGTGCACGTCACCCGGTGCGGCCCGCACTCCCCTAGCGACGCCACTGCTGAGAGGTCCTTCTTATTCCTTAGAAGTTGTTGTTAGCCAGCCAGAGTAGCAATATCCAGACTCTTCCAGAAGGCTGTCTCAGTCTCTGGGCTATTCACAGGGCCTGCTCTCACCCCATCCTAGCCAGAGAATCTCAGCTGAATGCAATCTTAGTGTAATTAGCACATCCTTCTGCACCTAGTTGTACTGGACTTCTTAAATTGGTCCTCTTAGCCACTAAGAAGCAAGATAAGGAGAAAATTTCCCAGCTCCAAATTAGCAAGATTCTCACCAGCTGTGAAAGGAGGGCTGCAAGCTCCAAACAGGAAGCAGAAATGCCCTAGATTTTGACCCTAACTTCATACCATGGTTCCATTTTTCTCCCGGAAAAGTGTCTTTCAGGCTTCAGGGCCCACCTGGGATATAAGCAGCTGGCAGGAATGGATGTTTGAGGGGGCAAGAAAGTGTTTAGCCCCCTCCTGCAGCTTGCCTCCTTGGTATAAAGCTTTCATCCTGTCTCCCATTCACTTATGAATCTTGAGAAGCCATCTAGATTCTCACCTACAGGTCCACATTTTACAAATATGACCGCATTACTTACAAAACGCATACGCTCCAACGTACATACATGTCCACTCACCATAGTAGCTCAGCTGTCCCTGCACATCATGGTCTGTTCCTTGGAGTGTGCACATATACAATTTTTGAAAGCTGAGTCAACCTCGATTAAGGAGTTAAAAGGGCATAATCTCACGTCTTTGAATTAACCCCATTCCTGGTTAAGCACAATCTGAAGTGGACGGTGGGATGTTTTTTTTGTCCTGCAGGCAATGAACCCCAGGAAGATGGATGTGTCTTTCCACGTGGTTGAGCAGACGCCGATGCAGTCCAGCCAACAGACCACATTCTGGAAAGTTCTGCAGGAGGATGGTGAGAATGTGGATTCCCTGAGTAAGGACCTGCTCCGCTCCGTTCCAGTAAATCCTGTAAAAAAACTGCACATCACATTTTCATAATTTGAGATACGCACATTTATTTACTGTTCGGAAGGGGATCTATGTACATAATACACCATGAATAACAGAAATACTGTATGTTTTTAAGGCGCACACCTTTTTGCCTCTTCCAAAATTGTTGAGCATGGCAGCATTTGCCCTTTTCTGTTGTACAGTGGTTCCCAAACATACCTTGAACACTGTGCCCTTCTTTTATGGCACCCTGTCATGTTGGCACCACACCACAGAAGAATGAGATGGCCGCCACCATGTCCTTGAGCTCTTGAGTGGGGCTTCCCCAGCCTTCCTAATACATTTTTAAAGCATAAAATGTCACTTCCAATCTTATGAAAAAATAGAAATTCAGTTATCCGCGCGGAGTACATAATGAGAGATCTTGGGGATGGGGCTCAAGTCTAAACCCAGAATTCATGTCTGATTCATATTTTATACAATATTTTTAGTTTGTATGAAACATGATCTGTGCATTAAACAGTTTGTGAATTTATTTCTTACGGCAAAGGTGTAAAACAAAAATTTATGTTGGCACTCAAAAAAGTTCCATACTTGGAAATTCCAGATAAGGGATGCCCCACCTGGAGTTCTTTGGGTGAAGGAGTTCTGGTGTGACGCTTCCTTCCTAATGGAATGTTTTTTTCAGGAGGAATGGACTTTGGGCCCAATCCTATCCAAATTTCCAGGGCTCATGCAGCCCCCAGGTCAGGGAACAAAGGTTACTTTCAAGAGTCTTTTGTGACTGCCCCCCCCCATTGGCATGTCTGCATCAGCATTGGAATGTTGGACAGGACTGGACCCGCATTTCACATTCATGGTCAATGTTAGTGTTTATATGATGTCACTTGTCCATTTTATGATTTTTTTTTAACCTACATCTAACTTATTTACCTTAAAAAGAAAAAACAATGTGAAAGGAAAGGCTCCATGAATGCTTTTCTTATTGAAAAGTAAGATAATAAATGTTTGCTTGTTTCTCTCTGTTTGGACCTCAAAGTTGACCTGGCCCCCCATCCAGTGAAAAAGGAAGAGACCTTCGTCCCAGATCCTGTGCAAAGTCCAAGATTCCCAGGCCAGGACTCAGACAAGGATTTGCAGGAACCCAGAAAGAGCTTCTCTCAGAGATCAAATTTATTAAGATATCAGCGGGTCAGCACAGGAAAGAAACCACACCAATGTCCTGAGTGTGGAAAAAGCTTCTCTTGGAGATCAAGTTTCTTAAGGCATCAGAACATTCATACTGGGGAGAAACCTCACGTGTGTCCTGACTGTGGAAAAAGCTTCTCTCAGAGATCACATATGTTAAACCATCAGAACATTCATACTAGGGAGAAATCTCACAATTGCCCCAAATGTGGTAAAAGCTTCTCTTGGAGATCAAGCTTGTTAACCCATCTGGTGAGCCACACAGAAAAGAAACCTCACAAGTGTCCTGACTGTGGAAAAAAATTCACTTGGAGATCAAATTTCTTAAGGCATCAGAACGTTCATACTCGAGAAAAATCTTACATGTGTCCTGACTGTGGAAAAAGCTTCGCTCGGAGATCACATTTGTTAAGACATCAGAACATTCATACTGGGGAGAAACCTCACACATGCCCCGACTGTGGAAAAAGCTTCTCTCGGAGATCAAGTTTGTTAACCCATCAGGTGATCCACACAGGAAAGAAACCTCACCAAAGCCCTGACTGTGGGAAAGAATTCTCTCAGAGATCAGCTTTAGTAAGACATCAGAGAATTCATACTGCAATAAAACCTACGGGTGTCCTATGTGTGGGACAAGTTTAAAGGAGAAATGAACACTGGTTACACACCAGAAAATGCCCTACATGTGTTCACGGTCAATAGAGTGAAGGTCCGATGTTTTCTCAAACTATGATTTTAGTAATGTATTTTCCCATGTTTGTAACAAGTTGTTGGCTTATGCTGCAATCATTTAAGGAGAGTTACAGGGCAGGAGTCTGGACTTTGATGAGCTCAGTGCTGTGTAACTGTCAGTGTGTATTTATTGGCTGACAACTGGCAGTCCCTGTGCAGTCACATGACTTGGGATAAGTTCTCAGGGCCACACAGAGCCCCGTGCCTCACCCTGTGACTAGCAGCTGTGGAATAAAAGGTTTGGATAACCATTTGGCTTGGCTTGTAAATTGTATGCATTCTCCATATCCCCTTGAATGAGCAAGAGAGGAAGAAATCCCGCAGCAAGGAGGCGCAGGAGGAGCAGATAAGGAAGCCTGGTCAAGGTTCTTTTCTCTGCCTTCTGCAGTGATAATTGGATCAACAGAAAGAATTCTCAGCAGGGAAGATGGGGGCCAGACTAAAGGCAGGAGCTATGGAAGGGTGCCCCTGTTTATCTGCTGAGCATGGGGAATGGGCTGGCACTCAAGGGACATTAAGGAGCACGTGTTGAAGGGAGATAGTATAGCTGAGAAATGGTTGATAATAGTGCAAACCCAATACTTTGAAAAGTAATAGCAGGCTAGGAAGCAGTGGGAGAATCACAAAACACACAAAGCACTTGCAAAAGAGAGACCCTGCAGGTGTAGAAATCCCTGTGAATAGAATGATGTAACCATCACTGCAGAGTGAAAAGAGGAGTTGCTTCCAGGATGGGTGCCTTAGCCCAGGCTAGCATGGTGGCCTTTGTCCTGTTCATTCTTTCTCTTCCATATACTCTTAGATGCATCACTGAATTCCTTCTTTCCGTCAGCCTTTACTGGGCTGCTTTGAGGTTGTCAGCCATGCCCCTCCCAGCAAAGAGGGATGTGTTATTTAACTGCAATAGTCGCAATCCTGTGAGCAGACCCCGTCGCCGGAACTTGAGCAACAAACATTTGCTGCTGTTCATTGCGTCAGGTTGGGAGAGAACTATAGTAACTGATGACTCAGTCCTACCTGGGCCTTGTGCTGCCGGAACCCGTGCTCTCTGGCAGTGCAAACCAGACCTTTCTGGCAGACCCAAAACCAGGACCCCATCTCTGACCAGAAGTGCGATAAGCAGACCAGAATCTCTGGGAGGTCCTGGCACTGTTGAAACTTGCAGAAAGTGTTTTGGGGGAGGGGAGCCTTGTCCTGAAGCGAGAAGCAGGCTGGAGGGAGTGGGTCTCAGCAGCCAAAGCGCACACTGGATCCTATTTTCCATTCTTCAGTCCACCCCACCCCCTTTTTTCCCCGGACTATGCAGCCAGTGTGTCTGACCAGACAGAAAGGCTCCCAGGAGGCCTACCCAGAGGTAAGTAAAAATATTTTTTTATTTTCTCTGGTTCACCTTCTGGTCAACCTGCCCACCTCCCCACTAACAATTGGATGCAGCGTGTGCTTCTTCATCAATGGTGAGGGGGATAGGATTGTGCTGTTAGCTGTTCAGGGGGAGACTGCACTGACCCACAGGAGAAGGGGGGCAAGAAGACTCCATAGCAGCTGGGCCTGGACTCTCAACCTTCCTTTTTGCCCTCCAGCCAGCACTCCCGAATGGAAGTCATGCAGTCATCCATGAGGGCTTCTTCTCATGGCGCCTGAACTAAGCTCCACACAGAGGGTCTAGCCAAGAAAGGCCAACGCAACATGACCCCCCCTTGTTCCTTATGGCAAGAGCACCAGGAGTCTGCACATGACAGCTTATCCAAAGTCACTCCAGAGCCTCCTCCCAGCCAGCAGTTGTGAGAGGACATCACAGGGGGGTCCCAAACAACTTGCTTTCAGACCTCCCTGCTCTCTCCATCTTCAGTTAGCTACACCGCAGGGTCGTCATAAGGCTTTCTCACTGCCTCTCTCAGCTGGGAAGTTGTGAGCCAATAACTCTGAATATGGTCACCTTTCCATTCATAAGCCTGACAGTAAGAAGAGCCGATAGAGGGGATGATTTGTGGACACTTCTGTGTCAGCCCCAAAAGTGTGTAGTTTGTCAGTGGGTTGCTTCAATATTGGGGTTCTATCCTGCATTGTATCTGTTGTCTGAATTTCTTACTTAGGGCCGAATCCTGTCCAATTTTCCAGCACCAGTGCAGCTGCCATGCAGCCCCTCAGCATCTGAACATGTTACCTTCTGGAGGCCTCCAAAACTGCCCTCCCACTACCAGATGCAGTGCACACACCATTGGCAGGGCTATTCCAGGGCTGGAAAGTTGGATAGGATGGGGCCCTTAGCCCAGCTCTTTAATGGACAAGATCTATTAAGTATTGCATTATTCTGGTGGTGCAACTGGGTTTGGGGGCATTCATGCTCACATTTGCCCATCCTCAAATCCTGTCTGTGCTAATGAGGAAAAGTGATCTCCCTAAAAGGGAAGGTGATTTCCCACCCAGGGTTGCTTTTCAGAGGTGGGTGGCCCTGGCTGGTCCTTCACAGCAGGACAGGTGGCCTTGCAATAGATCTCCTGGGCAAGAGTCTGGTCCCCCTCCCTGAAAAGAAAGGAGGATCGGGACCCTCAGCAGAGCCTGGAATGGCTGAGATGCTGCCCTTCTCTGCAAGGGATGGGGGGGGCAGCCTGGCCAAGGTACACACGAGTGCTGGAGACAAGCAGGAGCAGCAGAGCAGGAGGAAGGAGCCCAACAAGGGAGGGCTTTTGGGGCTAGGATGACGGAGATCAGCCCAGCCCAGCTGCAGGGGAGGCGGGGGGGGGCTGCGGGAAGGGAGGACCCCCAAGTCTTCGCATCCTCCTCCATGGACTCGGGGATGGGCGAGGCTGGAGGGAAGGCTGCTCAGGGCTGCTGGGGGAGAGCAGGCGGGAAAGGGTTAACCGTGGGAAACTGGAGCAGGGGCGGGGATGCTGGTGGGGACGCCTCTGCCTGCCCGGGGTGGGGAAGGCAAGGGGAGGGAGGCGCAGGAAGGGGAGCGATCGCTGCTTCCCGTGCCGAGGAAGGGGACGGAGGGTCCTGCCGCGGCTGCCTGGGGCTTCGCCTGCGAGGTGGAGGGCTGCTGGGTGGGTCCCGCAGAGCGGAGGGACCAGCCCTGGACTCCGACCCGCAGCTCAGCCCCCGCCTGGCTCTGCTCTCCCCATGTGGGCGGTGGGAGGCTGCAGGCTGGGACCCCCGCAGGAGGCTCTGCGCCAGCAGGATCGGGGCTGAAAGGATCCAGTGGAAGGTCTGTGTGGTGATGGGGGGGAAGGGACCTGATGCAGGTGCAAGGGGGGCACCAGGATGCAGGTTGTGTCTTGAGTGCTCCCTGAAGCATCTTTTCGACCACTTGAGTCGCTTAAGTGTGGCTGAGAATCCACTTTCCCCAGCCAGGTTGCCACCTTCTTCTCTGGCATGACGCTTCTGCCCTTTATTGGCAGGCAGAAATTCAACAGGCCTGCACTTCCCCAGCATGGTCCAGCACTGATCTGAAAGGATCACTTGTCCCCTCCCCCTTAAAGGTCCCCTTGAGGTGTCTGTCCCAAACACAGACACCTTTTCTGCCCTTTGTGTTCCACTGTGTCTGTCTCTGGCTCAGGAGGGAACCCCCCTTTCAGCTCAGGGATACCTCCAGGGAAAGGTCTTGAATTGCTGGCAGCCTCTGACATTTGCATCTCTTTTGTCACCAGGTAAAACCCATCAACCCTGAGCCATCCCTTTTGGAAATGAAATATGAGCTGCCAGGAGAAAGTGATTGGTTCTTCCTCTCCTCAGTCCTTCTAGGAAGATCTGGGGTTTGAGAGCAAAGTGTTTGCCTAAGGCTATCTTGAGGTCTCCATTTTGCAGGTGTGGAATCAGGAACAAAGCCATGAATGGGCAAACAAGTGGAGGTCCAGAGGAAAGAACAGAAGGGACAGGAGAAGTCACAATCAGAGATCAGCCTGAATCTCTGAGGAAGCCACAGCAGGGCCAAGAGGATCCAGGCAGGGGGATGCAACAGCGCTGGGAAGCCCAGTGGCAGCAGTTCCTCCAGACCCTTCAGAGCCCCCAGCAGTCAGAGGCCGCACCCTGGGATGATGCCAAGGCCTTCCTGGCCTCCTATGAGCAAGTGGCTGCAGCCTGTCAGTGGCCCAGAGGAGAGTGGGTGGCTCGGCTCCTGCCTGCCCTGAGTGGAGAAGCCCAGCAGGCCTTCAGCCTCCTTGCAGCCAGAGACAAGGGGGACTATGGGAAAGTGAAGGCTGCCATCTTGAGAGGTGAAGCCCTGACAAGGGAGAAGCAGCGCCAGCACTTCCGGCAGTTCTTCTGCTCGGAGCTGGAAGACCCGCGAAGGATGTACAGCCAAGTCCAAGAGCTTTGCTGCCAATGGCTGAAGCCAGAGAGGCACACGAAGGAGCAGATCCTGGAGCTGCTGATCCTGGAGCAGTTTCTGGCCAGCCTGCCTGCAGACGCCCAGAGCTGGGTCCAGGCTGGAGGACCAGACAGCTGTGCCCAGGCTGTGGTCCTGCTGGAGGATTTCCTGATGAGCCAAAGAGAGGCTAAGGTAGGGATGTGGCAGGTGAGGTCTTAGTATTTAATTCCATGCTTGCTAACCAGACACAGAATATGGAGTGTGTTGTTTGGAGCACCTGCCAATCTTCTGCTGAAACTGGAGAGAAGGAATGCGGTTAGGAAAGCCCAAAATGGAACTGACAATCCTCAACCCACTGAATATCCTTCCCAGTTAAAGCTGAAAATGATGCTCAGGCATCTTGAAGGAGACTCTGTGTGGGATGCAGCTACTCAAAATAGACATCTTTGCACCACTACCATGATTTCATGGTGATGGAACACATTTAAGTTTATTGAAACGTTTGTAATAGAAACAGGAGAGGAAATGTTTGTAATAGATGCAAATGTGCCTCTTTGCCTTTGTCTTTTAGCACAAAGGGTAGAAAATCCCCAGGCAAAGCTTTCTTCAGACATAATTAGAGAGCACTGAACCTGCCATGTCAGACTTCACAGCCCAGTGGCTGAGATGGGGAGAAACACTTGCCCACCTTATGTGGTCCTCTCAGCTATGTAGTTTCTTCAGCCACAGGAGGCCTAGAAAGATGCATAGAGCTTTATTTCTGAGAAACCACATCTGGAATTAGGCAGCAAAGGGAATAGGATGTAAGGGAGCAGGATGCATCTCTTTTGCCTACTCTCTGTGTTCTGAGTGAGAGTCTCTTCACTGCTTCAGGAGCCCTTGCAGGAGTGGACTGTGAGTCCCCTGGATATAAAGGAGGAACCCTTGGACCTGTTGCACGGGGAGATCTCCAGAGAACATGCAGACATCTTCAGAGACACCCAGCAGAACATCAAAGAGGATGTAGCCTTTTCAGGTAAGGATCCAACTGGCACAGTCAGGGTCTCAAAATGTAAAGGGAGGGATGCTTTAGCAGCCCTGCGGAAGAGGCAGTTGCGGAGGTTTCTGTCCCAGTTTACCCATCCTGCCTTTTGCCAGGTCTAGGAATCTCTATTAGCCATCAGGGCAGAGGGAATTTTAACATGGGTGGCTTGCCATGCTCCCGGGATGACAGGGCCCTTGAAGCCAAGTCCTGCTTGAACACTGCTGTTCAAGGATCTGGCCTTCTTTGGCCACCTCTAAAGATGAACAGAGGTGGACTAAACCATAAAATGTCCCTTCTGTCACTCACAGGACTTGAAATTTCACATGCAGTCTCGGTGCTTCCCCTGGAAGATCAGAACCTGGGTGAAGATGAGCTGAGGAAGACTCTTGGCGTCCAAGTGGAGCAGGTTGGTTTGTGCAGGGCCCAGGCAGACACAAGGTGGCAGTCCATGTTTTTCTGTTGGTAACCAGGGCCAATCCCTCATGGGGCCAACTGAGAGGTTACCCTCAGTTAAGAGATGCAGATGGCACCCACCTCCCTCCATCCACTTGCCTTTACTGCCTCCTCCTGGGCCTTTTCCACTACATATTCCTCTTCTTTTTCCAACTGAGGGTGTGGGAGGGGCAGAGTGTGGCACATGACCAGTAATGAAGGGGCAGCATTTGCCAGGACATCTTTGGCAGGTCTTGAGGAGAGCTCTGATTTTCTGAACTCTACTCCTGGGAAATCTTTGTCTGTTTGAGGAGGTGCCTTTTGATGTCAGAGCACTCCCAGAGTTCCATTCTTTGCTGTGCTGTATGTTGCATCTGTAAGGGTCTGTTGGATTTTGTTTCTGGTGAACACATACACAGGTGTTAGTATGCGCCTGTTGACATTTAAGGCACCATATGATGCACAGAGTTCCATTCTGAACTCTCAGTAAGATACTGGCATTCTCTATACAGTGTTTCTCAGACTGTGGGTGAGGACCCACTAGGTGGGTCATGAGTCAATTTTAGGTGGGTTCCCATTCATTTCAATATTTTGTTTTTAATAGACTTGATGCTCCCCTGTTATGTGACTGCATCTGGGGAAATGTTAAAGACCTGTACTTTTAACAAGCTACTGTGTGTATTCTTTTAACATTGATACTAAATGGGACTTACCCCTGGGTAAGTGTGGCTAGGATTGCAGCCTAGGAGTGTTAAAATTTTTCCTGCTTGACGATGTCACTTCTGATCATGACATCACTTTTGGTGGGTCCTGACAGATTCTCTTTCTTAAAAGTATGTCCTCGTGCGAAATGTGTGAGAACCGCTGCTCTGTAAGATGCTGTATTTGTAATAAAACTAGTGTGCATGACTGGCCACTGGAGAACACGTTGCTACAGCAGGCAGGGGCAGGATGTCAGCAACGTGTGGAAGGCAGGACGGGGTGGGGGAAGACTTGGGAAAGTGAACTGTGGGGTGAGAAGGAGGCGTCTTGCAGGCTTCCCATCGCCTGAGACCCACTTATCCATCAGTGGATTCCATGGGGCTGCCCCTAAAACACATAACCACATGGAAGGAGTCCTGATCCAAAGTGCTAAGCTGCATCTGCAGAGTTGGGTCACCAGCATGATTGAGCCAGCAGGTAAATCTACCATGCTGCCCAGTGTATGTAAAATGGCAACCAGTATATAAAATTGCAACACCTGTCCATGGGGCTTTTTCACCCAGGGAAGTGGTATGTCTGTCAAGGCATGCCAAATTCTTTCCCTTGCCTCTGCGTCTGTCCCTTATGATAAAGTCAGGAATTCAGAACCCAGGGCACCCTAGCTTTTCAATACCCCCTTCTCAGACCCACTATCCCAACCTTACAGTGGGTCAAGGGTTCACATGCCCAATGTAGTTTTCAGGAAACCCCTACACTCAAGGAATCCAGTCTCTCCGTTTGAGGGTATGGTCCACTGATCTTTTTTTAATTTTTTTTTAATTAACACACAGAGACATACAAACATATAACATACATTTAGGAGTGCTAAATACCATATACCATTGCTAATTAATCATAATATATCTCCTAATCATCTGCTTTTACCTCTTATTAATTTGTCCATTTATTTATATAATATATGATGTTCTTTCTAATGCCCTATACCTGGGGTCGGCAACCTGCCATTCTGGAGCCGCAAGTGGCTCTTTGAGCCTTCGGCTGCGGCTCTGTGCGGGGCCAACCCGTTCCGGGGAAGGGCTCGCCCCTCCCGCGATGCAGCCGCCGCTCACCAGCCCGAGCATACGGGCTGCGGCTGCGCCCCATAGGAGAGGGCGCGAACGGCTGGTGGAGCAGCTCCTCCGCTGAGAGCGAGCCCCCGCCGCCACACGTTCCGAGCCACAGCCCGAGCTCACGGGCTGCAGCTGCGCCCCATAGGAGAGGGTGCGAACAGCTGGCGTAGCAGCTCCTCCGCCGAGAGCGAGCCCCTGCCTCCGCTGCCGCACGTTCCCTCCTGCCGGAGCCGCAGCCCGAGGCTGTGCATGTCTCCTCAGAAGTAAGTTCCATTGAACACCCTGATGACCCCCCTTCCCACAAGCAGCCCTGACCCCACGGAGCCAAGGCAAAAGCAAGCAATTGAGTGCAGCTGCTCTATCCTCCTCCCAAGCTCAGGGCACAATCCTGTGCGTGTCTCCTCAGAAGTAAGTCCCATTGTGCTTGCTCCCAGGAAAGTGTGCACAGGATTACAGCCTTCAAACTCCCCACTCAGCACCCCCCCCTCACTCACTCACACTCTCACTGCTCCATTTCCTTCACTTGGAAACTTGAAAGGGGTTTGGAGACCCCTGCACCAGATGGTATTCTGTATATGTTTGTATACTGTATGTGTAACATACTGTATATGTAGCACCAAAGCATATTTCATTGTTGGGAAGTAATCACTGTTAGTATGCCTTTTATTTTATGCAGTTTTGAACTCTTAGCTTGTTTGTTCAGGAGCACTTTTGTGAACAGTGTTAAGTAGTACTAAGTTGTCTTGTTCAGAGGTAGTATTGTGTGGAAAGGCATTTACAGAGGTACAGAAGTAAATGACAGTAAAGAATGACAGTATCCTTCACAAGTAGTTCACCTGTGCACAATCTAAAACTGTTGTTCTCCAGCTGTGGGTCTGGACCTGATTTTTAGTGGGACATCTAAGAGGGGAGTGTATTATATAACTGGGACCTATAAGAGGGGAGCGCAAACTATATATGCAGTATTATCTTCATTTTAGATGTCAAAAGGGTTTTGTGGCTCCCAAGGTTTTCTTTTTTCTGGAAAACGGGTCCAAATGGCTCTTTGCGTGTTTAAGGTTGCCGACCCCTGCCCTATACCAGCGGTTTTCAACCGTCGTGCCACGGTACACTGGTGTGCCTCAAGGCAGCCTCAGGTGTGCCGCGGGGCCAGAGGAGACAGGCAGCAGCCGCACACGTGGGGGAGAAGTGGCTGCTTTCACCCTCACGCGGCAGCCTGCGAGAAAGGAGCAGCTGAGGCTGCTTTGCATCTCCTGCTGCTGAGCGAGAGGAAGGCTGCATCCTGACCCTCATTTACCTGGGAATAGGCCCAGTTGACTATTATGGGGCTTACTTCTGAGTAGACATGCCTAGGATTGGGTGTTAAGTCCAGGCAGAGAGGTTCGGAGTGAGAAGGAGGGAGGCAGGAGCAGGCAAGCAGGTCGGAAACGAGCGAGTCTGTGGAGGCCACCAGCCCAAGAACTGGCTGGCTAAAAGGGTCCTGGTGCTACAGTTGCCTGCAACTCCCCAAAGTTGCCTGCAGCTCCTTGTCTTTTGCCTTTTAGGGGACGGGCATTGGGCCACAATCCTATCCACACTTTCCTGGGAGTAATTCCCTTGGGGAGTAAACCCCAGGGGCTTACTTCTGAGTAGACATGCCTAAAATCGGGCTCTTGATCTCACTCTTTTTTCTTAAATACAGGAGCAGGCAATTGGCACTTCTCCCCACCCCACTCCTTCCCACAGGCACATTCCCCCCCAAATCTCATAACCAGGGTTTGCACCTCTCTTACTGTACCTCCCTTCACTCCTCCGTATCTTTCAAAGGTCCAGAATCGCTTTCCTCACATTCTCCCCCCAACTCCAGCTGAATCCTGCACTTCTTTCAATCATATCTCTTCATTGCCCCTCACCCACTATGTGCGCAGTCTGACCTCTCTTTGCCAGCACATTCTGGCATTACACTTTCATAACAACATTTTTCCTCCTTTCTAGAATCACATATACTCCAGATTTCATATTCTCCAAACTTCTCGTGAGTCTTTGACTGCAGTACTAACCACACTTTCCTGAGAGTAAGCCCCACTGAACAAAATAGGACTTACTTCTGATTAGACCTGGTTAGGATTGTGCCCTTTGTCATGTCATGATTTAATTGCATTAATTATATTAATTAAAAATTAATTGTAATGTAGTAATTTAATGTAAGTGAAAAACTGGGGGTGTGCCTTGACATGTAGTCATGCCTTGATATGTAGTCTTTATATTGTTTATATATATAAACAATATATATATTGTTTTTAAAAATAGGAACCACATATAAACAATTCTTCCATCTACTTCTAACTCTTCTACTCATTTATGCATTTCTTATATCATATATAATAAATTTTCCCAAATTCCCTATATTTTCTAAATATTCACTTTCTATCACTCCTCAACTAGTTCAATTACTCATTAATATTAAATAAAAATAATCTAATTTCCAAACTATAATGGAACCAACAATCTCTTATAATATATCTTTACCATTCTCCAATCTAATTATCCAATCTAATTTAATATAAAGCAATTCTTCTACACTTCCACATTTCCAGCAAAAAAGAGTGCAGGTTGGGGACCTTAATGATGCCGTGGGGAAGCCTGCAGCCAGATCAGAAAGCAGGGACTGCATGGAAGGAGAGCGGGTCCAGGCAGGAAACTTACAATTCCATGGTGGCAGCGTGGAGAAGCGGGTCCCGGCCAAGAAGGAGGAGATCGTACAGAGGAGGAGGGAAGGCTGCAAGCGAGGAGTGAGTGCTGTTGCTGGCTGTGTTATCGCCGCGCTGATTGGAGAAGAGTTTGTAGTAGGCGGTGTTTCCTAGTAGACAGCGGGGACAGCAGTGTGCATGCGCATTACTCTCCATTCAACGGCTGGGCTTGTTTGAGGTACTATGAATGCTGGCTGCAGGGGGCACAATTCATTAAAAAAAATAAGCTTTATCACTCACTGGTCAGCGCTCAGTGGTAACACAAATGGTCAATGCTCAATGGTAATGCAAATGTTCAGCGCTTAGTGACAAGGCAAATGGTTAGTGCTCAGTGGTAAACAATGAAGAAATGATACTGACAGTTCCTTCATTTCTTGCAGAAAAATACTACAGTACCTCATTCTACCAGTGCAAGGATGATAAAGCAGAAAAGGCTAGCATATAAAATTCCTTTTAAACTAGAGGTAGTAAAATATGCTAAGGAGCATGGAAACAGAGCAGCGGAGAGACATTTTGGGCCTCCTCCAACTGAAAAAATGATTAGAGAGTGGAGGAAACAGGAGGATCAGCTGCAAAGAGCAGATAAAAGTACCGGTAAGCACACTTTCCGTGGGCATGCTGCAAAGTGGCCACAGTTGGAGGTGCACATGAAAGAATGGATCATACGTCACTGGAATAATGGCTTCTCTGTCTCGACAAAAATGATCATATTTGAAGCGAAACGCATTTCTATAGAGAAAGGCATTCAGGATTTTACAGGATCACCATCATGGTGCTACAGATTTATGAGGCGATGTGGTCTTGCTGTGCAGACCAAAACTAGAATTGCGCAAAAAATGCCAAAAGAATATGAATCTAAGATTCTGTCCTTTCATAAATTTGTTATTGATGCTAGGAAGAAAAATGGCTTTGAAATTGGCCAGATTGGGAATATGGATGAAGTCCCGCTAACCTTTGATGTGCCATCTAATAGGACTGTAGATTTGAAGGGTGCCAAAACCATCACTGTGAAAACTTCAGGGCATGAGAAGACCCATTACACAGCTGTGTTGTCCTGCTGTGCCGATGGCACCAAATTGCCACCCATGTTGATTTTCAAAAGGAAAACATTTCCAAAAGAAGTGATTCCGCGAGGAGTTGTTGTACATGTACATGAGAAAGGATGGATGGATGAAAATGGAATGAGAATATGGGTTGAAAAGGTGTGGTCCAAACGTCCTGGAGGACTTCTGAAAAAGCCTGCCTTATTAGTGCTTGACCAGTTTAGAGCACATATTAGCAAACCAACAAAAAAGTGCTTCAAAGAAGTGAAGACTCATCTAGCTGTAATTCCCGGAGATCTTACCAGCCAGTTGCAACCTCTTGATGTTTCCATCAACAAGCCATTTAAGGTCTTAATGAGAGAAGAGTGGAACAAATGGATGGCTGCTGGTAATCATGATCTGACATCTACTGGACGAATGAAGAGGCCCACCATCACTCAAGTTTGTGAATGGGTGAAAACATCATGGGACTCAGTAAAGGAGGAGATTGTTGTACAGTCATTCAAAAAATGTGGCATTAGCAATGCCTTAGATGGAAGTGATGATGGTATCTTATATGAAGACAGCGAAGAAAGTGATGTCAGTGATTGTGAGCAAATGAGCTTCATAAATTCTGACTCTAGCGATGATGAGTTCTTGGGGTTTCCAGAAAACTAGAGTACTCAAACCTTTAAGTCTCTCCATTTGTTAATGACAGTGATGATGGTTCTTAATGCCACTGTTGACTGCTGTTCACTTTACATGGTTCAAATGTTATTCTGTTATAGTTTATTAAATATTTTATTACACTATTTGGTTCAGAATATTTTTTTCCTGTTTTCCTCCTCTAAAAACTAGGTGCATCTTATGGTCAGGTGCGTCTTATGGAGTGAAAAATATGGTAAGTTTGGGCCATTGTTAATTAACTAAGTAAATCCTCCAATTTTCTTTAACCCTCAGGTTTCTTTTTCTTTCTTGCTTTCTATTTTTTCTCTTGTAATATCTTTAATAATTTATCTCTATAACAAAATCTAACAGATCCACACTTTCTTGTATAAGGTGTGTTCATTCTTCCAGTTAACTGGGATGTATTTTCTCCTTGTTTCAACAAATTTTGTATTTTTTGCACCCATGTTACTCTGTCCATCTTATCTATCTTGATCTCCATCAGTGCCCCCTCTTCATCCTGTTGATTTCTTTCCGTGTCCGTTCTTCTGATTTCCATGTCTGCTCTTCTGATGGTGATTTCATCCCTCACCATCATCCTTTCCGTTTATCTTCTGCTTGTTTCTTCACATCTTCCAATTGCTCCTTGCACACACATATCTGTTGGGAGAGAGGCTCCAAACTGGCTTGAATCTGCTGCTCAGCTGCTGTTGTTTCATTGCAAGCAATCTTTCCATATTTGTCAACATCATTTGAATCCAAATTTCTGGAACAGGTTCCATCTTGCAATTTCTCTCTAATCCACAAGATGTCCACAGCGTATTATTCTCCTTACTTTCACCACGTCTGTACTGCTCTGCCAGCCAGACATTCCTTACATAGCTCTTGCAGATAACAGTCCAGCGTGGTTAATGGAGAGAGAGACACAAACGAAAGAAACAGTCTCACCATCTCTAGTATAACAAAACTCTTTCAAGTCTAATGAGAATTATGTCCAAAAACTATTCTAGATTTTAGTCCACACACCAAGTTATAGTTGTAGTTATAATCCACCACCGAATTATTCCACTACAAAGAGAAAGAGCACTTTCAACATCCTTAAAAAGTCTCTCATTAACACCTCCAGTGTATCCAGGGCTTTTAGCCAAATCAGCCAGTCAGAACAGGGGACAATATTAACACATACTTATCTTAAATTTCCAGCTTAAACTTTACGCCTCACGCTTTTTTCTCCATATGATATCTTAGTACAAAGCCAGCAGCTTGACTGCAGATCACTGCATCTCCCCCAATGCTGTCCCTGATGGTTAGGTTTTCCTGAGAAGAAAGCCCCCCCCCCCGGGTTGGGCTTTCAATCTCCCAGGTACCTTGCACCGTACAAAGATCTTGTCTCTCCTGACAAAGATCTCCAGATCCTCTTCAGACCTGCAGGTTTTGTCTCTCAGGAGCCCGTGGAGATGTGTCTGTTCATCCACTGTTGGCTCCTTCTCCTCCCTTGTCCACTGGTCTTAATTGAGGTTTTACTATCTCATGCTACCTCAGAGGGAACAAGAAACTCAGATATAACAGAGCAGAATTCTTAGCTGAAATAAACCAAACACAGAGTACAAGGTTCTTAAAGGCACTGGCTAGACCACATGTACACAGGCATGACAAGTGAGTACACCATTCCCGGGTCAACAAGTACCTCTTTCCAGTAATGCTACCACCAACCTAGGAACACCAGTCCCTCAGCTTCAGGGCAGCCGAGGCCCTGGGGGCTTCTCCCAGGTCTTGTAGTCCCTGGGCTCCCTCTACCCTCAGGGACCCAGATCTCAAGATTCTGGTATGTAGTAATCTGAGCACTTGGCCAGATTAGCTGATTTCCCATTCCTCAGTACTTGAGACAACACACAGCCCTGTGAAAGATATTCCATACTGATTTATTGAGAATAGAGATTTGATTACACATAATCAAAAGGCATTAAGTAATTGTGAGACAAGACTTACAACACACAACAGCCTTAAAAGAAAGCTAGTTTCCTAGTTTTAATTACTACTGTCTCTCCCCTGGTTAATCGAAACATTTGAGAGGAGGCTAGGTGGCCCCGGGCTGTCTGTTGGACCAGGCAGCCATGACAGAATTTATTTACGTATGTATATATGTATTTATTTACTTTATTTGTACCCCATCTTTCTCCCCAAAGCAACCCAAGGTGGCTTACAACAAAAATTAAAAACACAATTAAAAACACAATTAAAAACAAGATACAAAACACATTAACAGCAAGACATTCTGAAAAACAGCGATCAGATAAAAAGGTGTAAAAGGAGCAGACAGCAGCAGTTTATGAAAAAGGCCCAAGCCTGTAACCTGATGTTAAAGGTGTAAAAAAGGAAAAGATGTTTAAAAGGCCAGGAACTCAGTGTAAAGAGAAATCCCTCTCCAGAATGTTTCAAGAGAGGGAGCAGTTCAAGGGGGAGGGAGTTCCATAGTGTTGGTGCCACTACTGAGAAGGCCCTATTTCTTGCCGCCGCTCCACGTACCTCCCTGGGCAGTAGCACTTGTAAAATGGCCCTCTCCAATGACCTAAGGGGACGGGCCAGATTGTATGGGAGTAGGCGGTCTCTAAGATACCTTGGCCCAGTGCAGTATAGGGCTTTAAGGGTCAAAACCAGCACCTTGATTTGGGCCTGGAAACGAATGTGCAGCCAGTGCAGCCGCTGGAGAAGTGGCCCAACAGAGTCAAACTGCCTACCTCCAGTAATTGCACGGGCCGCTGCATTCTTCACTAATTGCAGTTTTCGAACCGTCTTCAAGGGCAGCCCCACATAGAGAGCGTTAAAAATAATCTAACCTCAGTGTCACTGTGGCATGGGTCACTGTGGCCAGATCTGCACGATCCAAGTGTGGCCACCCCTGGCGAACCAGCCAAAGCTGAGCAAAGGCCCCCCCTGGCCACAACTGCCCCCTGAGAATCGAGCAGCGGCTGTGAGTCCAGGTGGACTAATTCCAGAAGGGACAGAGGTTTGCACGGCCGCCCACACTGGTTTTTTGGCTGTATCTTTTGATAGAATACAGATATTTCAATATGGTTTGTTTCATTGCATTCTGCATGAAATTACGCTTTGCTTGATATATAACATGATGGTATTATACTGCCAAACTCTGATTTTAGTGATTTTGAAAACTACGCACACACGTACACCCCTGTGTCAACTTACGAACAACTTACTACAGCAGTTCTCAATCTTTTAGCACCGGGACCCACTTTTTAGAATGACAATCTGTCCAGGACCCATTGGAAGTGATGTCATGGCCAGAAGCGACATCATCAAGCAAATTAAAATAAATAATTATAAATAATTAAATTGAAATAAAAGAAATAATTAAATAAGGGGGAGCCAGCCCTGTCCTACCAAGTGAATTTTCTCTGTAGTCTGCCTGCAATAACAACCCCCCATAAAGAATCAGTATGATTTCAGCCCTTCCCAGTGCCTAGTTGAAAGTTCTTCTATTTCAAGCACATCAAGATAAAGACCCACCTGGCTTTGCAAGTGCAAAATAGAAAACTTTCCCCTTACGAGTTCAAGCCTCTTTTTTTTGTCCTTTTTAGTGGTGGAGGGGAGAGGCTGCCTTCTGGAGCATTTGTTGAGCTCCAGTTCCATCGAATTGGGACCATTCTGGGGTCCTCACATTCTCCTTTGCCTGGCCTGATCACAAGCTGAGGCGCATCTGCCTACTTGCGAGTAAACGTGGCCATGTGGCTTAGTTTTGCTTTCCATCGGGCTCAATACATTTACAGCTGGGAGGGAGGGACCTCCTTCTCTGGTGTTTTGGGGGGGCTGCATTCTTTGGATCAGGACCATTCTGACGATGTTGGAGTCCTCTCAGCCTGCCCTTTCCGGCGGATTAAGGCAAGTTCATCTACTCGCGAGTAAACGTGGCCACATGGCTTCGTTTCACTTTCCATAGAGCTCAATACATTTGCAGCTGGGAGGGAGGGACCTCCTTGAGTGCTTTTTGGGGGCTACATTCATTGGATCTGGACCACTCTGGTTTCGTTGGACTCCTCTCAGCCTGCCCTTTCCGAGGGACTATGGCAAGTACACCTATTTGCAAATAAACGAGTGATACAGCTCAGTTTCACTTTCCATAGGGCTCCATGCATTTTTTCTTTCTGGTTTTTTGACCATAACCTTTGAAGGAAAGGAGCTATTTCACTCTGGATTTTTTAGCTGCATTCCGTTGGAAATTCCACATTCAATGATATATGGCATGATGGGGTTGCTCCTAAAACCGCGATTTTAGCGCGTCATTCCCCCAGTTTGTGTCACCCCCTTTGCGTGTCACCGCACCCCCTACACTCCCGTAGCGACGCCACTGGCCAGAGAATCTCAGTTGAACGAAATCTTTGTGTAATTAGCAAATCTTTCTGCACCTAGTTGTACTGGCCTTCTTAAATTGTTCCTCTTATCCACTAAGTAGCAAGATAACCTTCCCACTTCCAAATTAGCAAGATTCTCACCAGCTGTGAAAGGATGGCTGCAAGCTCCAAACAGGAGGTGAACATGGCCTAGATTTTGACCCAGACTTGACAACCTGGTCCCATTTTTCTCCCAGAAAAGTGTCTTTCAGGTTTCAGGGCCCACCTGGGATATAAGCACCTGGCGGGAATGGATATGTGAGGGGGGCAAGAAAGTGTTTAGCCCCCTCCTCCAGCTTGCCTCCTTGGTATAAAGCTTTGATCTTGTCTCCCATCCACTTATAAATCTTGAGAAGCCATCTAGATTCTCACACACAGGTCCACATTTTACAAGTATGTCCGCATTACTTAAAACACACATACGCTCCAACGTACATACAGGCCCACTCCCCATAGCTAGCTCAGCTGTCCCTGCACACCATGGTCAATTCTTTCGAGTGTTTGCATATACAGTTTTTGAAAGCTGAGTCTACCTGAAGTCTTCTGGACTATGGAGTTAAAAGGGCATGAAGTCACATCTGTGAATTAACCCCATTCCTTGTACAGCACAATCTGAAGTGGGTGGTGGAATGTTTTCCTATGTCCTGCAGGCGATGAACCCCAGGAAGACGGATGTGCCTTTCCACATGGTTGAGCAGGTGCCAATGCAGTCCAACCAACAGACCACATTCTGGAAAGTTCTGCAGGAGGATGCTGAGAATGTGGATTCCCTGGGTAAGGACCTGCTCTGATCCATTCCAGTAAATTTTTTGTTGACACTCAAAGAAGTTCCATACTTGGAAATTCCAGATAAGGGATGCCCCACCTGGAGTTCTTTGGGTGAAGGAGTTCTGGTGTGAAGCTTCCTTCCTAATGGAATTTTTTTTTCAGGAGGAATGGACTTTGGGCCCAAACCTATCCAAATTTCCAGGGCTCATGCAGCCCCCAGATCAGGAAACAAACCTTCAGGAGTCCTTTGTGACTGCCCCCCCCCCTTTGGCATGGCTGTATCAGCATTGGAATGTTGAATAGGATTGGACCCGCATTTCACATTCATGGTCAATGCTAGTGTACGAGCTCATATATATGATGCCACTCGTCCATTGTATCATTTTGTTAAAAACTTACATCTAATTGATTTATCGTAAGTAGAAAAAAGAATGTGAAACACAAAGGAAAGACTCCATGAATGCTTTTCTTATTGAAAAGATAATAAATGTTTGCCTGTTTCTCTCTCTTTGGACCTCAAAGTTGACCTGGCCCCCCATCCAGTGAAAAAGGAAGAGACCTTCATCCCAGATCCTGTGCAAAGTCCGAGATTCCCAGGCCAGGACTTGGATAAGGAGTTGCAGGAACCAAGAAAGAACTTCTCTCAGAGATCAAATTTGTTAGGACATCAGCGGGTCCAGAAAGGAAAGAAACCACACCAATGTCCTGAGTGTGGAAAAAAATTCTCTTGGAGATCAAGTTTCTTAAGGCATCAGAACATTCATACTGGAGAGAAACCTCACAGGTGTCCTGATTGTGGAAAAAGCTTCACTCAGAGAGCTCATTTGTTAAACCATCAGAACATTCATACTGGGGAGAAACCTCACACATGCCCTGAATGTGGTAAAAGCTTCACTCAGAGATCAACTTTGTTAACCCATCAGGTGATCCACACAAGAAAGAAACCTCACCAGTGTCCTGAGTGTGGAAAAAAATTCTCTTTGAGATCAAGTTTCTTAAGACATCAGAACATTCATACTGGGGAGAAACCTCACAAATGCCCCAAATGTGGAGAAAGTTTCTCTCGGAAATCTCATTTGCTTAGGCATCAGAATGTTCATACTGGAGAGAAACTTCACAAGTGTCCTGACTGTGGTAAAAGCTTCTCTCAGAGATCAAGTTTGTTAACCCATCAGGTGACCCACACCGGAAAGAAACCTCACCAGTGTCCTGAGTGTGGAAAAACATTCTCTTGGAGCTCAAATTTGTTAAACCATGAGATGATCCACACACAAAAGAAACCCCACAAATGCCCTGTCTGTGGAAAAAAATTCTCTCATAGATCAACTTTATTAAGACATCAGATCATTCATACTGGGGAGAAACCTCACAAGTGTTCTGACTGTGGTAAAAGCTTCGCTCAAAGAGCAAGTTTGTTAACCCATCAGGTGACCCACACAGGAAAGAAACCTCACAAGTGTCCTGAGTGTGGGAAAGAATTCTATCGGAGATCAAATTTCTTAAGGCATCAGATGATCCACGCAGAAAAGAAACCACATCGGTGTCCTGACTGTGGAGAAAGTTTCCCGGAGAGATCAACTCTATTGGCACATCAGATGATCCACACAGGAAAGAAAGCACAGCAGTGTCCTGACTGTGAGAAAAAATTCTCTCAGAGATCAGCTTTAGTTAGACATCAGAAAATTCATTCTGAGATAAATCCTACGGGTGTCCTGTGTGTGGAAGAAGTTTAAATGAGAACTGAACACCGATGAGCCACCAAAACATGTCCCACATGGGGTCATGGGCAATAGACTGAAGGTCCAATGTTTTCTCAAACTGTGATAGTCATGTATTTTCCCATGTTTGTAACAATTTGTAGGCCTATGCTGCAATCATTTAAGGAGAGTTACAGCCCAATCCTGAGCTGCCGCGGGCACACAGCTGCAGCGGCACCAAGAACAGCTGTCGCCGCACCCTGCGCTCCTCAGACCACCTGGAGCTACCTCGCATTGCCTGGCGCTGACCAGTGCTGGGTTACCACAGGCGGTAGCCCAGAAGTAGGACTCGCAGAAGTGCCTTACAGCACATTTGTGACAGTGTGTGGTGGCATGAAGCCGCTGTGTCAAACTAAGGTCAGGAGTCTGAACTTTGATGAGCTCACTGCTGTGTAACTGTCAGTGTGTATTTATTGGCTGACAGATGGCAGTCCCTGTGCATTCACATGACTTGGGATAAGTTCTCAGGGCCGCACAGAGCCCCATGCCTCACCCTCTGACTAGCAGCTGTGGAATAAATGGTTTGGATAACCTCGATGCGCAGTGTGGCTTGGCTTGTAGAATGCAGACAATTCACACATCCCCTTGAATGAGCAAGAGGAGGAAGAAATCCCGCAACAAGGAGGCAGAGGAGGAGCAGTGAAGGAAGCCTGGTCAAAGTCCTTTGCCTTCTGCAGGGAGAAGAGAATTGGATCAACAGAGAGAATTCTCAGCAGGGAAGATGGGGGCCAGTGCAATGGCAGGAACTATGGAAGCATGCCTTGTTTATCTGCTGAGCATGGGGAATACACTGGGAATACACCCACAGAAACAGGGTGGCACTCAAGGGACATTAAGGAGCACATATTGAAGGGGGATAGTATAGCTGAGGCTGAGAAATGGTTGATATAGTGCAAACCCAAGACTTTGAAAAGGAAAAGTAGGGCTAGGAGGTAGTGGGAGAAACACACACAAAGCACTTGCAAAAGAGAGACCTTGCAGGTGTAGAAATCCCTGTGAATAGAATTGTATAACCATCACAGGAGAGTGAAAAGAGGAGGTGTTTCCCAGATGGGTGCCTTAGCTCAGGCTAGCATGGCGGCCTTTGTCCTGTTCATTCTTTCTATTTCATATACTCTTAGATGCGTCATTCAAGTCCGTCTTTGGCGTAGCTAACCAAGTTGCTGCCGGGTGCAAAAAAAATTCCTTAGTCCCCCTCCGCAGCAATGCCATCAAATTTAATTAATTAAATTGGGTGTTTTTATGTGTTAAAGTGAGTGAGAAATGTTAGCTAACATTTTAAAATAGCAAGCACTTGTTGAAAGTACTTGTTGCACTTTTATCTACTCGTATCTACTAAGGCGTAAGACCCCTTGTATTCAGTGGGGCTTACTCCCTGTTAAGTGAGGTAAAGTAGGAGTTGGGATTGCAGCCTTACACAGTTTGAGAGGTGCAGGAGGGGGCTGGAGACAATCCTAAGAGCCAGCAGCTTACCTTGAGGAAGAGGAATTATGTGAATAAATGAAGAGGCCGAGCCACGTACTGCTCAGTGCTTCTGCTGCAACTTGCCTCCCAGGTTGCCGTGCCTTGCTTGCTACCCTCTTCAGGTTCCTGCACACGTGCTGGTAACCTATCCCAGTCAGCAGCTCAGAGCCCAATCCTCTGCATGTCTACTTGGAAGCAAGTCCAGTCTAGTCAATGGGGCTTACTCCTAGGAAAGTGTGGTAAGATTGCAGCCTCGGAGCCCAATTCTCTGCAGAAGCAAGCCCATTATAGTCAATAGGGCTTTCTCCCACGTTAGTGTGGATAGGATTGTAGCCTGAGAGCCCAATCCTAGGCATGTCTACTCAGAAGCAAGGCCATTATAGTCAATGGGGCTTACTTCCAGGAAAGTGTGGATGGGATTGCAGCCTTGAAGGGGAGCCCAATCCTCTGCTGGTCTACTTAGAAGCAAGTCCGACTGGCTTAAATTGCCAGTCGGGCTGAGACAGTCGGGCTGCTGCAGCCCTGCCAAGAACTCAGGAGGAGAAGCAAATAGAGAGAGGACAAGTGGGGAGCAGAGGAGGGGAAGCAGTGAGCTGCTGGTCCTGCTGCACAAGGAGAACCCCCTCCTCAGTCTAGGGTCTCTGGGGACTCCCCCTGCCTGCCTAGCAGGAGCTCCACTCACACACACACCCTGTCCTGACCAGCATCCGACAGCCCCCGCTCTCCTCCCTCTCTCAACGCAGGCAGGCAGCCTCCCTCCTCTGCTCACCACATGTCCTCTCTTGCCATGGAAGCCATAGAGGGCTTCAGGGGGCAGTGTGTGGAGCAGAGCAGCTGGGGAAATGAGGGAGGGGGGAAATGAGGGAGGGAGGGCTGGCAGGAGGGGTGAAATAAAGGTTTGCTGTGTGCCTGAATGAGTGGGGGGACCCAGAGAAATCTCAGCTGCGGAAGGGGAAAAGAGCCAGCTTCTCCATGGCGCCTGCTGCGTCCTTGAGCCCTGCTGGAGGATTCCTTCAATCCCGGCTGCAGGGAGGGGCAACATACAGTTGAGCCCACTGCCTTGACTGTTGCCCCTCCTGAGTACCTGGCACTGGCAGGGCTGCTAGCAGCAGCCCAACTGTCGTGCACAGGCGCTGTTGCCTGCAAGTGGTTGCACCCTCAGCCATGTTGTTGCCCCACCCACCCTGTAGCCCGGTACACTTGCTACCCCATGCACTTCCTCCGCTATGCTACTGTTTCTTTCTGTCAGCCTTTGCTGGGCTGCTTTGAGGTTGTCAGCCATGCCCCTCCCAGCTGAGAGGGATGCGTAAGATAACTCCAATAGTCCCTATCCTGTGAGCCCACTGCATGGCCGGAACGTGAGCAAGAAGCTTTATGGTGGTCCCAAAGTGCAGTCCACCAAGTACTGGGACTTCCCAGCAGGTGTATTTGGCCCCTACACTGTCTCCATTCTCCTGGGAATTGCACTGCTGGTTGACTCTGGAGGATAGCACTCTCTTTCCTTAAGAGCCAGCTGGGTGCTTCCGGAAGCCCCTGAGCAAGGGAATAGTCTGCTATGGATCTAATAAGCTGCATCCGAACATGGAGGTTCTGTTTAGCCATCAGGGCCAATTGCTCTGTACAATGATCTCTCAGTGAATCTGTCTAATGCTTTTTTAAAGTCATCTAAAGTTGTGGCTACCCCTCCTCTCTTGCTAGGGCAGAGGCCTCCAAAGTATGGCCCACAGTGTTTCTTTCCGTCAGCCTTTGCTGGGCTGCTTTGAGGTTGTCAGCCATGCCCCTCCCAGCTGAGAGGGATGCGTAAGATAACTCCAATAGTCCCTATCCTGTGAGCCCACTGCATGGCCGGAACGTGAGCAAGAAGCTTTATGGTGGTCCCAAAGTGCAGTCCACCAAGTACTGGGACTTCCCAGCAGGTGTATTTGGCCCATACGCTGTCTCCATTCTCCTGGGAATTGCACTGCTGGTTGACTCTGGAGGATAGCACTCTTTTCCATAAGAGCCAACTGGGTGCTTCCAGAAGCCCCTGAGCAAGGAAGTAGTCTGCTATGGATCTAGTAAGCTGCATCTGAACACGGAGGTTCTGTTTAGGACCAATTGCTCTTTACAATGATCTCCTCTCAATGAATCTGTCCAATCCTTTTTTAAAGCCATCTGAAGCTGTGGAAGCTGTGGCCACCCTTACATCTCGTGCAAGGGCGAGTACAACCCACAGTGCGCCTGCATAATAACTTTGGGCATGGCTGTGGCAAAGCATTACCCTTCCATGCCACAGCTTTCTTTTGTTGTGCCAGATCTTTGCAGAGAGTTGCGCCTGGCAGCCACTTATGCTGCACATCGACCCAGAAAGATCTGTATTCTGTTTTCGGGGGGGGGGGGGAGAGCAGTTGACTGGCGTGACTCTGCAAAGATCTGTTATGATGAAAGGAGGCTGTGACACGAAAAGGTAAGGCTTCACCAGCCCAGCGACATGCCTGAGATGATTATGCAGGAGCACCATGTCCAGACTTCAGACCAGAGTTTGGCATCCCCTGTGCTAACTGGAAGCACATTTTCAGAACAAATGAGCCTTTCTGTGGCCCTGACTGCTGCTCCTTCCTTCTGCCTGGGTTCCTGTGTGTTGTCTGGTCCTGCAGCAGGTACAAAATCAATAGACGAGACATCCACCAGGCAGAAGAGTGGATCATGCCAACTAGAGGGAGATCTTGTCATTTGCCATGCAAGACTTACTGGAAAGTCAGGCTGCAAACATTTGCTGCTCTTCATTGCGTCTTGTGGGGAGAGAACTACAGTAACTGTTCTACCTGGGCCTTGCGCTGCTGGGACTCTCAGAGAGCTGCCAGTGCTCTCTGGCAGCGCAAGGCCCTTTGTGGCAGCCCCAAAACCAGGACCCCATCACTGGCCAGAAGTGCAGTAAGCAGGCCAGAATCTCTGGAAGGGCCTGGCACTGTTGAAAAGTGCAGAAAGTGTTTTGGGGGTGGGGAGCCTTGTTCTGAAGCCAAAAGCAGGCTGGAGGAGGTGGGTCAGCAGCCAAAGCGCACACTGGATCCTATTTTCCATTCTTCAGTCCACCCCACCCCCTTTTTTCCCTGGACTATGCAGCCAGTGTGTCTGACCAGACAGAAAGGCTCCCAGGAGGCCTACCCAGAGGTAAGTAAAAATATTTTTTATTTTCTCTGGTTCACTTTCTGGTCAACCTGCCCCTCTCCCCACCAACGATTGGCTGCAGCGTGTGCTCCTTCATCAGTGGTGACAGGGATAGGACTGGGCTGTTAGCTGTTCAGGGGGAGACTGCACTGACCCACAGGAGAAGGGGAGCAAGAAGACTCCATAGCAGCTGGGCCAGGAACCTCAACCTTCCTTTTTGCCCTCCAGCCGGTAGTCCGAAATGGAAGTCATGCAGTCATTCATGAGGGCTTCTTTTCCTGGGGCCTGAACTAAGCTCCACACAGAGGGTCTGCTTCCAAGAAATGAGCTGTAGCCAAGAAAGGCCAACCCAACATGACCCCCCTTGTTCCTTATGGCAAGAGCACCAGGAGTCTGCACATGACAGCTTATCCAGTCACTCCAGAGCCTTCTCCCAGCCAGCAGTTGTGAGAGGACATCACAGGGGGGTCCCAAACAACTAGCTTTCAGACCTTCCCTGCTCTCTCCATCTTCCATTGCCTACACCGCAGGGTCATCATAAAGCTTTCTCCCTCTGCTCTCTCAGCTGGGAAGTTGTGTGGCAACAACTCTGAAGAATATGGTCACCTTTCCATTCATAAGCTTGACAGTAAGAAGAGCAGATTGAGGGGGATGATTTGTGGACACTTCTGTGTGAGCCCAAAAAGTGTGCAGTCTGTCAATGGGTTGCTTCAACATTGGGGTTCTATCCTGCATGTATCTGTCGTCTGAATTACTTACTTAGGTTCCAATCCTGTCCAATTTTCCAGCGCCAGTGCAGCTGCCATGCAGCCCCTCGGCATCAGAACACATTTTACCTTCTGGGGGCCTCCAAAACCGCCCTCCCACCACGGGATGCAGCGCACACCCCATTGGCAGGGCTATACCAGGACTGGAAAGTTGGATAGGATTGGGCCCTTAGCCCTGTTTTAATGGACATGACCTCTTCAAGTGTTGAGTTATTCCCTGAGTCCAAGGGTCTCCTAGGCAGGAGTCTGGTCTCCCTCTCTGCAAAGAAGGAGGATCTGGACCCTGGAATGACTGAGATGTTGCCCTTCTCTGCAAGGGATCAGGGGACAGCCTGGCCACGTTCACACGAGACCTGCTGGAGACAAGCAGGAGCAGCAGAGCAGGAGGAAGGAGATCAGCAAGGGAGGGCGCCTTGGGGGGCAGGCTGATGGGGATCAGTAGGGCCCAGCTGCAGGAGGATCCCAAAGTCCTCGCATCCTCCTCCAAGGAGTCCGGGAAGGGCGAGGCTGGAGGTAGGGCTGCTCAGGGATGCTGGGGGAGGGCAGGGGAAAGGGTTAAGGGGGGGAGGAGCAGGGGCGGGGATGCTGGTGCGGACGTCTCTCCCTGCCTGGCGCGCTCCAAGAAGGGACGGAGGTTTGTCCGGCCGCTGCCTGGCCGGAGACGGGAGGCTGCTGGTGAGTGCCGCAGAGCGTAGCGGAGGGTGCAGGCCGGGAGAGCGACCCGCAGCTCAGCCCCGCCTGGCTCTGGGCTCCCCGCGCGGGCGGTGGGAGGCTGCAGGCGGGGACCCCGCAGGAGGCTCAGCGCAGCCGGATCGGGGCTGAAGGGGTCGCGTGGAAGGTCTGTGGGATGCACAGCCCGGCAAGGAGGGGGGTGGGGGGCTTGTGGCCTGATGCAGGTGCAAGGGGGGAACCAGGATGCGGGTTGTGTCTTGAGTGCTCCTTGAAGCATCCCTTGGAACACGTGAGTCTCACTGTGAGATGCAGGAGGCTGGACTAGACGGGCCCTTGGCCTGATCCTGCAGGGCTCTTCCACAGGAAGGGCTCTTCAGCTGACAAGGGAGGGCAGCAGGTTGAAGGTCTCCTGTGGTCATGTGTGCTCCTGAGGTGTCTGGTGGGCCACTGTGAGATCCAGGGAGCTGGATCCTGCAGGGCTCTTCTTGGTTATGACTCCACCACGAAGAAAGGGATGGGAGAGCAGGTGGAAAATAAATGAGGAAGGTTTTTACCACTCTCAGGTGGTCCTGAAGTTATCCAAGAGCAGAAGTTTAAGTGTGGCTGAGAATCCACTTTCCCCAACCAGGTTCCCACCTTCTTCTCTGGCATGACTCTTGTGCCCTTTCCTGGCAGGCAGAAATTCAACAGGCCTGCACTTCCCCAGCATGGTAAAACACTGCTGTGAAAGGATCACTTGTTGCCTCCCCCTCAAAGGTCCCCTTGAGGTGTCTGTCCAAAATACAGGCACCTTTTCTGCGCTTTGTGTTCCACTGGCTTTGTGTTTCCAAAGGCTATGGCATTTGGGTCTCTTCAGCCTAGGAAAGAGACGCCTGAGGGGGGACATGATTGAGACATACAAAATTATGCATGGGAAGGATAAAGTGGATAGGGAGATGCTCTTTACACTCTCACATAACACTAGAACCTGGGACATCCATTAAAATTGAGTGTTGGGAGAGTTAGGACAGACAAAATAAAATATTTCTTTACTCAGCGTGTGGTCGGTCTGTGGAACTCCTTGCCACAGGATGTGGTGATGGCGTTTGGCCTGGAAGCCTTTCAAAGGGGATTGGACAAGTTTCTGGAGGAAACATCCATTATGGGGTACAAGCCATGATGTGTTGGTGCAACCTCCTGATTTTAGAAATGGGCTCTGTCAGAATGCCAGATGCAAGGGAGGGCACCAGGATTCAGGTCTCTTGTTATCTGGTGTGCTCCCTGGGGCATTTGGTGGGCCGCTGTGAGATACAGGAAGCTGGACGAGATGAGCCTATGGCCTGATCCAGTGGGGCTGTTCTTATGTTCTTAAACTACAATTCCCAGGAGGCCTTGCAGGTCTTCTTGTTATCTGGTGTGTTCCCTGGGGCATTTGGTGGGCCGCTGTGAGATACAGGAAGCTGGACTAGATGGGCCTATGGCCTGATCCAGTGGGGCTGTTCTTATGTTCTTATGTACTCTTCTGTGCCAGGTGAAATGTATATACAGTCCAGTTTCCCAGAACTCTATATCTGCAATTTCATCAGCCACAGAAGGGTAAGGCCCAAATTCTAAGCAACGTTCTAATGGGACCTGTGCTGCATCCCACAGTAGGGTGGCAGTCACAGAGCATCCTCAAGGTAAGGGAATGTTTATTTCCTCACCTTGGAGCTGCATTGCTCTTATATCTGTGCTGGAAAGTGGGTTAGGAAGCGCCCTAAAATTTTCATAACTGGCCTGCTACCAGTTATAATTAGAGCAATAATCATGAACATGTATATTGATATATAAGAAGAAAATCAACACCACTGGTAATTGGTTGTTTGTTAAGAGGTATGTGTCCAGAAATAGCAATAAAAAATCATAAAGTTGGCATAACATATACAGCCACTTGCCACAAGTTCCTTTGCTTCAGGTGTTGTTTACATTATCCTGCAGGCATGGTTCTGCTTTTACTTATTATGGACTATTTCTATGTTATTTGAGGTGTTTAAGAAATAGTACTGCTACTACTACTTCATAAGTGACAGATCCGAACTAGGGCTGCAAGTAAAACCTGCCCTTACCGACTTAGCACTCATCGTCTCATTGATGAGATGGAGGCTTGCAGCAGAAGTTCAACTTGTTATACCACAGCGATTTTTAACTAATATGCCATGGCACACTGGTGTGCTGTGAATGATCTACAGGTGTGCCGTGGGAATTTGGGGGGTGATCATTTATTAGTAGGGCCAGTAGGGAATGTGAGCCCCCACCAGCAGTACGGTATGCCTTGTCAATTTAAAAAAAAACAACAACTAATGGTGTGACTTGACAATTTTAGAGTCTTGCAGTGTGCCATGAGATGAAAAAGACTGAAAATCACTGGCACAGCATGCTGCAAAATACACATCACACACCCTCTCCATAATCTCCCACCCCATCCCATCCCATCCCACTTAAGTTACAGTCCAGGGAGTAAGACCAGCCAAGCTGTCCACCCTACTGGAGCAGTCAAGCAAAACTATACAGGGGGGTGCAGAAAACTAATTATGGGGCAGCATCCCACAAACATCTGGCATAGCTTAGGGGCCACCTGCCATGATGAAGGATTCAGAGCCCATCCTCTGCCTGCCTACTCAGAAGTAAGTCCCATCAGTCAATGGGGCTTCCTCCCAGGAAAGTGTGGCCAGGACTGCAGCCTGGAGAGGGCAGTGCTTTCTCTAGCCAGCCTCACATCACCAACCGTGGGGTGAGTAGCCAAGCCAATTCCCTCACTGCTGCGTTCATCTCGGAGGCTTTCGTGCCTCTTCCTCCTCCTCCTCCTGCTGCTGCTCAGACAGACTGAAGCTGCCCACCAATGCAGCCGAGCACCTGCTTGTCTGCCTACTCAGAAGTAAGTGCCATTCTTGTTCATGGAGCTTACTCCCAGGAAAGTGTGGCACGGATTTCAGCCTGAAAGGGGAGATGTCAGGATGCCCCCGCCTGCTGCTGCTTCTGGTCCATTCATTCCCCAAGGGGCAGCTGGGGGAGTGCAAGAACAAAAGGCTCCCCCGAGGATCATGGACCCCCCAGGTGGTCTGGGGCCAGGACAAAGCCGCTGCCTGTTTCCCAGGTGCCAAGGCGGCTGGAGGGGAAAGGGACGAGGCTGCACAGGCAGGCTGGGCTGTGATTCATGCTGCAGGGCTTGGACTGGCCACCAATCCATGAGCAGCTGCTGCTCCAGCCCTTCTCCGAGCACGCTTGCACAGGCAGCAGTCCCACAGCCCAGCCCAGCCCGCAGCTTGTTAGCAAACGGTTCTCAGAACTGCTTCCTATAATAGCTAGGGGTTCTACAGAACTGGTGAGAACCGGCTGAATCCCACCACTGGACGTATTGTAGGTTTGGCTGTGGAATAACACCCCGTCCTTATGAAAACCCTACTCAGGTAAGTGTTAAGCCTCCGCTTAGTGGCATCCAATCTATTGGAATTCCTAACCCCTCTCCAAACCTAGGGGGCAAACAGGACCAGAGGATAGAATCCCCAGGACACTCAAATCACATTCAAATCTTGCTGGACCTGAAGCCTCCAGGACAACGATGTACTCTGGCTGAGGTTGTTTTCACCTAGATGAAGGACTACCTGGGGAGGTGGATGGGAATTCAGAAATTCAACAAATGCTGGTAGCAGTTGGCTCTATTTCATGCCCTTCTTTGCTTCCCAGTCAACGCAGGTTGTCCAGGCCAAGCTGGGTGCTGAAGCCATGCGAAATTGCTTATTTCTGTGCCCCTCACAAGACAGAGTGTCCGCAAAGGAGCACCTGCACTGGATATGCCCAATCAGGACCTGCCAAAAGAAACAAGAGTGATCGACTGTCCTAACAAATGAGGAGCAATCACAAATAACCTCATTTAACTACCCCAAAATGGATCAATGAAGGCCCAAAATACCTAGGAACCCTTACGGCACGAAGGAAGGCAAAATGTACGCACCCGCAGATACCCTGAGACCACCAGACCAATGAAGGTCAACTGGACCCACCAACAGGTGGACCAAGAAACTGTAAAAACCAGCACCAATGAAGGCGTGACAGGGTAATATCCCCCAAATTTTGACCAGTAACAGCAAAAAAGAGGGGTCCCCTCAGGGACAAACAGCAAAACAAAGAAGGGGTGGGGGTGCTGCTCCTCTTTTCTAATGTAATACTTAAGCACCCCAGACTGCCTCCTGTAAATCCTCCGAATGGCCTCCCCCGAAAGCCCCAAACTGGCCGCTATAGAGGCTGCTCCAATCTGTAGAGAAAGGAATCCATAATCATCAGGGGCAGACCATATATATATATATACACACACATACCCCTCTGATCAGTCTTAGGCTTGCGGATCGTAATACTCAAACCACTGGGCACAAAATGCAGGTCACCTACCTACAGCGCCCGCCCTGAAGTATCAGATTTCAAAGGGCTCAGCACTTTGCCAGGCCTAAAATCCCCAAAGAACGTTACCAGGCAGGCAGCTTGAAATAAAGCACCTTCCATGGTGAAGCACACAGGAAATTGAAAGCTCTGTGCAGACCTAATAAAATCCAGGGGGGTGATTGAGATCTGCAGGGAAGTAGACTGGCTCAAGGCCTGAACACGCTCACTTGCTTTCTGCCTGACTCCACTTCTCCTACTGCCTCAGAATGCTCTTGTCCTTCAGAGCATCTCCTCACCAACAGCTAAAGATGTGACTAGTTCCAGTTCCAGTTCCATGATGTCCTCCCAGCAGCCTTAAGGAATTCATTTTGCAGAAAACCAAATATACCCATCACTATCCAGAGGGGCACATGCCAAGTACTGGTCCCAATCCCTGCTACGTTCTGGTTCCAACCCCTGGCCAACCACTGGGGATGCCTTGTTTAAGACTCAGTTCAGCTGTGAGTTGCTCAGCAGCCTTTTGACCTCTGTATTCCCCTGGCATCCTTACGTTCCAGTTAGGAAGCCCCAATAGCACCTTTCCATTGTCCCACAGGAAAGGGGACTGTGAAATCCCAGAAACCCAATTCCCAAGTCCCTCATAAAAAGGGAAGGTCAGCAAGGACTTTGCCTGAGCAGGTTGGAAAGAGTGCAGGAGGTGCCTTTGTTTCTTCTAGGAGAGTGGATCTTCATGCAGGGACTGTTGAGGTAGAAACCGGCTTTCTTTTCTTTTACTTTGCCTATAAACCATGTGTTGTCCTCTGCCTCTTCTTTCACTCTCAAAACACATCTTTTCTATATTTTGAAAGCATCCTGCCTGTCTGGAAAAAGACAGGAGCTAAGAGCTATTAGCCTCCTTGTTCGCCGAGTGATTTGACCAAATGCTACAAGATGTGTGACCAGGAGCAGAAAACAGCCTTGTCCATTTCTCTCCCACAGCAACTTATTTGGTGTTAAGAGACTGACTGTTCAGTCATTCAAAAGCTACGAACGTTTGACCCATCTGAGGAAGAAGTGACACTGTGAGGCCCACTCCATTGGCTTGGCTGAAATCAACGGCAGTTTGGCTCCTTCCTTCCAGAATGGTCTTACCTGGTTGCATCTGAAAGAGAGGAAGGCAGTAAGGCTCATGCCATCCACTGTCCTTTGGTTCCTCCCCCTCTCAGAACTGACACCCTCCCCTCACTGGACATTCCAACTGGGCATGAGAACAATTGTGTTACATCGTATATGAATGTAAACATGAATTTGCCTGCTTCCACATCAGGCAGGCCGAGGAAGGCATATGAGACTCCCTAACACAGTGTCAATCTGGGAGGAAACTGGGCTGCTACAGTAGCTCTTTGGCTTGTGGATGTGCTTACCGTGAAGGAGTGTAGAGGAACTGTGGGCACAGTTGCAGGGCTGCAGAACTTAGTGGGTAAAGGACTGAAGCATCCAGTCCAAGTCCACAGTCTCTAGAGTCCAGTCCAGTCTTCCCGGTTCAGTCTTCTGCAGCAGAGTCCCTCCTCTGTGTCCTCTCCAGCAGAGTGTCTCCTTCAGCAGGGTCCTCCAGCAGAGTCCTGGCAGTCCCCTTCTCCCATAGGTCCTGGTTTGTCCGTGTCCCTTAGGTCTGGGTGGGACTTTTGCTCCTTCTGGAGCTGCCTTTTATCCTTGGATGTTCCATCATCCAAAATGCAGCTCAGCTGTGAGCTGCCATGTTAGCCCATGACCATTCAAAGTCCCATCAAGGTCAAATGAAGCTCAAGTGTCCATCAGAGTCTCCATTGGCCTTGGTGGATTACAGCTGTACAATCAGCCCTTCCCTTCCCAGAGTTGTCAAACAGCTGTCAAAACATAGGAATCACTGTCATCCACCTGATGATCTTATGATCTTCCATTGCAATGACCTACCAACAGATCCCAACCCACAGTTTGGGAACCACTGGCTTAGCACATCACTTCTGGTTTTTTGGGCAAAACAGGAAGCAACAGGCTGCATGCAGCATCCCTGAGTCTCAAACACCCTCCAGAAATTACCAGAGCACAGCTCCAGTCATGTTCTGGGGGGTAATTGCTGTAGGAGCAGCATTGCCATACCCCCAAAACTTTGCCCAGAAGCACAGCATCTCCTGTGCCTGCCCAGCTACAGAGGGAGCCTGTTTTTGACATACAAAAGGGGCATTCAAGAGTAAGTGGTTCAGGAAGAGGCCCATTAGCTTGTCCTGTAGAAAACGCTGTGATGAGGGTGACAGAATTTATTGTAGCTTTGAACACACAAAGGCTCAGGCAATTCAGTTACTGGACTAGATGGTGTTTGTTTTGCAGTTATCGAGGAAATGTCTTTGGGTGCAATCCTGCCCTTCGCTTAGGCTGGTGCAAGTCCCTTGCGCTGGCCCAGGAGGGTCGCAAACGTCGCAAAGCACCTCCTTAGGAGGAAGCCGTGCTCAAAGAAGCGGGGGGACCGGGTGATGGGCGACCCCGGGGGGGGCGGGGAGTGGTCCATGGACCACACTTTGAGCACCCCTATGTGAGCTTTCAAGCTAAGCTAGAAACTACTTTATTCTTCTGTTGAACTTGCCTCCAGTCTCAACCCCTCATATAGATTTGGGGAAGGCATCAAAGCTTTTTCATTCATTAGGAAAGGATTTGTGTGAACTATCCTGTTAGAAATGGTCAACGTTTATGCATACCAGTTCTGAGCATATTTTCAGATGTTCTTGTTAGGCAATGTAAGACAAAGAGGGCACAATCCTAACCAGGTCTACTAAGAAGTAAGTCCTATTTTGTTCAATGCGGCTTACTCTAAGGAATGTGTGGTTAGGATTGCAGCCTGAGTTGGGCAATTATTTAAGGAGACAGCTTGGGGGGCTGCACCGCCTCAGCCGGAAACACTTGCACCCGTGGACCCACCCCTTGTTTAGCTCCCACGTCCCCTGGCAGGCACATGATTGGAAAAAGAGGTCTACTGCAGGAATCTTTCAGATGCCGAAACACCACAGAAGCCTCCAGGGGATCAAAGTGCCCCAAACCAGAGAAGAACGGGCAGGAAATGGCAGAGAGAGCTCAGCCTCCACTGTGATGATGCAGGTGCTGTGGCTTCTGGGTAGCCTGTGGCTTCTGGTCGCCCAACACGGAGGCTCTTGATTCTACACTTTGAGTTGAATCAACCTTTGAGTTGATTGATTCAACCTTGATTCAACCTTTGAGTTGCCATAGAATCAAGTAGCCCCATTGTGGGACTCCTCGCTTTACCCAGGGGAAGGGATGAAAGTGCCATGGCCAACCTTTTGTTCCCTGAAAGCCTCTGGCCCACTCATCTGAACATGACCAGAACTGTGCTCTGATTGTGTCTGGAGGGTGTTCTGAGGGCAAGAGAGGTTGAATGAATGAGCCCATTCATTTATTCACTCATCTAAGTTCCATCTCTAATTTATTTATTTAAATTTTATATTTAAAATTTTTTCTGGCCCTACACACCATGCCAGATATTTGATGTGGCCCTTTGGCAAAACGTTTGGAGACCCCTGCTTTAGAGTAAACAATAGTAGAACGGGAGGATCTAGGAGGTGTAGCAGTGCACCCCTTCTGAATGAGCCAGGCAAGAAAAACAGTCAAAACTAGGTTTATTGAAGAGCGGAGGAAACAAAGTAATAAGCAGAGGGAGTGCAAAGGATCCAAGAGAGGCATTTATTCAAAGCCAAACATTTGGGGGATGGTTCGGGGATTATCCCCCCACAGTCAGCTTCCAGTTCCATCTTCCACAATTAGCACCTCTGCTGTGCTGGACATCTTCACAACACATTCTTTTCAGAACTTGCTTCCGGATGGAGAGTAAAGGGCGCAGGTGTTTGCAGGTTAGCAAAAGCAAGCAGAAAAACACAAACCACCTTGTAAAAACCACCTCAGTCGCACTTCACCTCCACTTTCCACTACAAAACACCTTGCACATCTCTGTTGAGCCATGATAGCCACCTGTTTGCTCACCACTGATAAAACCATGTGCCTCCTGCTCCTCTTTTGAACATACAGCAAACTTGAAGTGCAATCCCAGGCATGTAGGCAGGTCTATTCAAAAGGAGTCCCCACTGAGTTTAATGCGTCTCCCCCAAGGACTAGTATAGGATGGCAGTCTCAGTGTTTGCTGACAGTGTGTTAGGCACTGAGCATAACTTAGAAGCGAGTGACACAAACCCTCCTTAGGAGGTCATGGTTCTAACTAGGATAAACCAGAAAGTACTGTAGGAAAACAGCCAATGGTTTCTAGTGTGACTAGATGGAACCAGGATCTCCAAAGATGCTTAGGAGTTTCCACTATCTAGAAGTAGTTTTTACTAGTTGGAATAATTAGTAATGCTGATTTTTGGTTGTTATTGCAATGCGTGTGTGTGTATACATACACACACACACACACTTTTACTATTATTATTATTATTATTATTATTATTATTATTATTATTATTATTATTATTATTATTATTATTATTATTATTATTATTTCAAATCACAGAGTGATACAGGAGGAAGAGGCATATGGGAGCAAATGGGAAGAACAAATTGTGGGCCTCTTTTTGTCGTATGTGCTCCGTGAAACACCTGGTGGGACACCAGCACAATAGCTTGTGGCAAGGCAAGGCCATAAAATTAAGGCATTTTATTAATTAAATAATTGGGTAAAGAAATAGTTTCTTTTGTCTGTTCTAATTCTCCCAACAGTCAGTTGTAGTGGATGTCCCCTGGTTCTGGTGTTTTGGGAGAGGGAAAAGAACATTCCTCTACCCACTCTATCCACCCACTGCATAATTTACATCTCAGTCATGTCCCCCCCTCCCCTTAGGCGCTTTTTTAGTAGACTGAAGAGTTTTTAAGATATGTAAAAATCAGGAAGCAGATCAGCAAGAAATCAGCCACACAGTTCCTCAAGCTGGTTACAGGAGAGTGTATTTGGAAGGAGCAGGGAATGCATCAGAGTACAGTTGGGTTAGACACGGCATGTTTCGTTTCTTGTCCTGACAGGGCCCTTTTGAAAGACCAGCTTATTCACTGGTAGTAATCAGGGGGAAATTGAGCATTACATCTGTCAGTGTTGCAGCAGTTGGTAACGATTGCAATATACTTATCCTCATCCGTCATTGTTTTGTTGCATTCATTGATATCAATCATCCGAGTGCAGCCAGCCTCCCAGAATGAGCGCCTGCCCTCTGAATGGGAAAAGAAAGCAATTGGAAATGAGGGGATTCGTAAACATCACGGAAGGGAGTTGGAAGAAGGGAGGGCAGCCCCATCTAAGTCCCAACCCAGCTATCCCAGTTGACTCAGTTAAGCCTGCTGATTGGGGGTAACAATAGCTTACCTCTGTAGAATGCCCTTCTGTAACATTGTTCCTGTCCACAGGCATAGCAATCAGTATAAAACTGTCCTTTAATCTCATGGCTGGTGTCACGGCACCAAAGACCCTGTGCTGAAAGAAAGAGAGAGAGTGTCATGACAGAATGGAAATGTGAGCATCTCATAGATTTTGCTTTTTTTGTATTATGCTTCCTAATGACTACAGAAGAATACAAAATGGCCCAAGCCAGCCTGCCACCCTTATTGGTTTTGCAAGGCCTTTCTCTGCAGGTTTGGGGGGCCTCATTCATAAGTGACCTGACACTCCTTTTATTCTCTTCCTTTTGACTTTTCTAGGGAAGGAGCCCTACCCTGAAAAGTCAAATCAGACACTGAGGATTCCAGGCAAGAGTGCAGGTGGGGTCTGGTCACTCATATGCCAAAGGCGCACTTTCCCGAAGGGGTTCACCTCTGTGCCTGGCCTCCCCTCACCTGGCCTGCTGCTGTTGCTCCTACGCCCTCCCCCCACCCATGACTCTGTAGGCATCCTGTGATGAACCAGATGATCAGGTACGGAACAAGACCAGCTTGTACTCCTCCTTGCTGGGCAATTCCTGAGTGCCTGGCCCTGAGCCAGCCAAAGGGAGGAAGGAGCTGCAGCCATAGTGGACGGTGGACTCCCTGGCACTCCTGCAACAGCCACACAAAGGAAAACTCTCTGTCTTTCTGGGTACATGGGGGGAGGCAAAGCTGTCAAGCAGGTTAAGAAAAGCATATGGTTTTTGCACAAGGATCACCAGAAAGCTGCTGGAAATGTTAAATAAAAATACTATCAAGGCAGACACAACAACACAACACAACTCTGGTATCGCTGATGGTGTCTTTCAGTAGGATGTGCTTACAGCAACTGCACTCGCTTACACTGACATTTTACACCTGAGAAACTCACCATCTATTTTGAACAGATTGCACAAGAAGGACAAGACAATAGCTATTCACTAGAATTGGGGTGATAGTTAAGGGGCAAAGCTGAAGGTATGGAGGGTGTGAGCAAACATGGTATCAAACAGCAGAAAAAAATGCATGGTAATGGATTTTGTTTTTTAATAACAGCTGTTTTCTCTGCCATTTCTTTTATTTATTTATTATTTTTAACTAGCACACACAGACATACAAACATATAACATACATTTAGGAATGCTAAATACCATATCCCATTACTCATTAATCATACTATATCTCCTAATCTACTGCTCATCTACTTCTGCCTCTTATTAGTTTCTCCATTTATTTATATAATATAAGCTGTCTTAGGGGTCTTTGATTCAAACTTTACATTATACAGTAATTATATGTTGTAATTGCTTTAAAAGTGTACTAGGTAGGTGAAATAGGTGGTATAGTGTCAGCAGATGAAGACACAGCCATTGCCCAGGCACCCTACCAATCAAAACAAATTAAACCATTTTTGCCCAGCGTTGTATATGCACAACAGGGATCAAATGTGTGGCCTATGGCCTGGGCAGAAATGGGTTAAAATGATTTTATTTTTTCACAGTTTTCAGGTTTGTTTGTTTTTTTTTTAACAAAAATGAGAAGTACAGAAAGTGTTGCTATGCGTTTTTATTTCGTTATCACCCACCTCACCCAATTGCTGCCAATTGGGCCCTGTGCCTAAGGGGGTCCCGTGCTAGGGCCATATACTCTAGTCCAGCGATTTTCAGCCTTTTTCAGCTCACGGCACACTGACAAAATTGTCAAGGCACACCCTCAGATTTTTGACAATTGACAAGGCACACTGCGCTGCTGCTGGGGGACTCGCATCCCCCAATGGACCTATTAATAAATTACCCTCCCCCAAACTCGGAAGGGATTCTTACGAACCATTCGCAGCACACCAATGGTTGAAAATGGCTGTCTTACCTGCAATTTTATATTTAAAATGTACTTAGATCCATTTGGTCCATTGACTCACATGCACTTTTTAAGCATGCATTTTAACTGCATTCCATTCTACCACAGAGATATAAAGGCTAGAATAAATATTGTTTCTATCTCTAAGATTACACAGACCTCAGCTGTGAACCTGGGGCTCTGCCACAATGTTTCCAGTTGGGCCTGCAGCTCCTAAGACTGGCCCTGAGCCTCAGGGTTAACTCAATACTCTTTGCCACCCTCCCAAAACAATCTTCTCTTGTGGGAAACATGTTCTGAAGCATCTTTTGATCTGGAAATGCTTTGCAGACACATCTGGACTATTGCAGGCATGACCTGCTTTTCCCTCCCCCCCCCCATTTACTCACCCACAACCCCAAAAAGCAGAGCAGAGAAGCCCAGGAGAACAATCTTATTCATCTTCTCCAATTGCAGAGGCAGGATTATTCAGGAGAATCAGGCAGGACTCTAGTCTCTCTGAAGGTCCCAGGTGCCTCTAGGCAGGTGCAGGATTCCAGTTTATCCTCTAAAGGGAACGGGTAATGCATGCAAGGTGAGGGCGGGCCTCGGCATTCTTCTGGGAAGAAGCACAAAGTAATTATCGCAATGTATCTGTTTTGTCAGCAAATACACAAAGCTCCTTCTGGAAAGAGCAGCAGAATAATAAATAGTTCTTTGTGAAACACAATATTGCACCATACCCAGCCAGGGAGCTTGTCAGGTGCAAGTCGGGTCTCCAAGGAGTTGTGCTCACTGTCCACCAACCCCACTGAACAGTGGAGACAGGTCCAAGGAAGACCCCATCCCCACTGAATATTCATTTCTGGTTTTCTTGACAGAAACGCTGCCCCCAGAGTCATTCCCTGTACTAGCCCTGCCACTTGCTACCTATTTCAAAACAAAGTCAAAATACAACTTTGACACGGGATTTTAATTTCTTTATGCATCTGCTTTCCCATCAAAGATGCATCCAAAGTGGCATACAATGAGAATTGAAGTCATTGGGGCAAGATTTGGACAATCTGTCTACTTATTCAAGACATCATCCACAGAATCCATGGGAAGAAGCACTGAGAACAAAATCCAGGGCAAGAGAACAACATAAGAACATAAGAACATAAGAACAGCCCCACTGGATCAGGCCATAGGCCCATCTAGTCCAGCTTCCTGTATCTCACAGCGGCCCACCAAATGCCCCAGGGAGCACACCAGATAACAAGAGACCTCATCCTGGTGCTCTCCCCTACATCTGGCATTCTGACTTAACCCATTCCTAAAATCAGGAGGTTGCGCATACACATCATGGCTTGTACCCCATAATGAATTTTTCCTCCAGAAACTCGTCCAATCCCCTTTTAAAGGCGTCTAGGCTAGACGCCAGCACCACATCCTGTGGCAAGGAGTTCCACAGACCGACCACGCGCTGAGTAAAGAAATCTTTTCTTTTGTCTGTCCTAACCCGCCCAACACTCAATTTTAGTGGATGTCCCCTGGTTCTGGTAACAACAGGGAGGGGGAAGTGATTCAACAGCAAAGGCCAACCAATAGGAAGGTCTTTCACTGAAGAACAAAGTTCCTGACAGGTGGGGGCCAAAGGGAGGGGGTTCCAGCATAATGTACTACATTCCACCCCTATTCAATGTTAAGTGGATGTGACCCCCACCATGCTGGCTCCAAAGGGCAAACTCACACTGAAGGAAAAATTCCTTCTTGGCTCCTGCAGGTGACCCACTAATAATAATAACTCGGTATTTATATGCTGCCTTTCTGGTCATCGGATTACTCCTCTACATAAGAACAGCCCCACTGGATCAGGCTGACCCTCAAAAGCCTTCTAAGAGCTTCAGAGGACCCCAAAAGGGCACTTTTGGTTTTTAGGGAAAACCGGAAGAGATGTTTTCAGGCATTCTGAGGGCCAGGGAGGGAAACTTCATATGAGCCTCTTCCCTCACAAAGGGAGTTTGCAACTCATTTGACAAATGCCAGCATTTTTGGTGTTTTTGGCCACGCTCCGAACATTAATCTGCACCAGGTTTCTTTTAAGAACATAAGAACAGCCCACTGGATCAGGCCATAGGCCCATCTAGTCCAGCTTCCTGTATCTCACAGCGGCCCACCAAATGCCCCAGGGAGCACACCAGATAACAAGAGACCTCATTCTGGTGCCCTCCCTTGCATCTGGCAGATCCTTGGGGCACACCGCTTTTCACTTCTCTCCATTGTGAAAATTGCCCATTGACACCCACTCTCTGTTTCCTGGTCTTCAACCAGTTCACAAGAGGACCAGCCCTCTAATTCCCTGACTGTGGAGTTTTTTCAGTAGCCTTTGGTGAGGGACCGTGTCGAACGCCTTCTGAAAGTCCAGATATATAATGTCTACGGGTTCTCCCGCATCCACATGCCTGTTGACCTTTTCAAAGAATTCCATAAGGTTTGTGAGGCAAGACTTACCCTTACAGAAGTCATGCTGATTCTCCCTCAGCAAGGCATGTTCGTCTTTGAGATTCACATGTGTTTTGAGATTCTAGTTTTGATGAGGTATTCCACCATCTTACCCGGTATAGATGTTAGGCTGATAGGCCTATAGTTTCCCGGGTCCCCCCTCTTTCCCTTTTTAAAAATAGGCTTGACATTTGCTATCCTCCAATCTTCTGGCACCGTGGCCGTTTTGAGGGACAAGTTGCATATTTAATCAAGAGATCTGCAACTTCATTCTTCAATCCCTTAATAACTCTTGGGTGGATGCCATCAGGGCCTGGTGACTTATTGATTTTTAATTCATCAATGAGGTCTGAAATATCTTCTCTTTTAACCCTTAACTGATTTAATTCCTCAGTCAGGAGGTGTCATGCACTCTGGAGAGATTGGACTCTTTTTACCTTCCCTTTCAACCTCCTTCTAACCAGCCTCCTCATTTGAGGGAAGTCCACCCATCGGAAGTCAAGGGTTTTTGTGAGAGATTTGCCCGGTATTCTTCCCCCGACGTGCATGTCGAAACGGATCGCAGCATGATCACTGTTCCCCAATGGCTCCGTAACATTGACATCTCTAACCAGGTCCTGTGTACTGCACAGTATTAAATCCAGAGTCACTTGTCCTCTGGTGGGCTCCATGTCTAGCTGCTCTAAGGCACAGTCATTTAGCATGTCAAGGAATCCGGTCTCCTTTTTGTGACTGGAACACAAATTGACCCAGTCTATATGAGGATAATTGAAATCCCCCATGATTACAACCCTGTCCCTCCTTGTCACCTCCCTGATCTGTTTCCTCATTTCAAGGTCCCCTTCTGATTTCTGGTCTGGAGGACGATAGTACACCCCCAGTATTACATCGCTCCGCAGGCCTGGTAATTTAACCCACAGAGATTCTACAGTGGAGTTGGACCCCCCTTCAAACTCTACTTTGCTGGATTCTATCCCTTCCTTAACATAAACAGCCACCCCACCTCCAACAAGCCCTGCCTGTCCCTCCCGTAGAGTTTATAGCCCGGGATTGCGGTATTCCACTGATTCTCCGCATTCCACCAGGTTTCCGTTATGCCCACTATGTCAATGTTTTCCGTTGTCATTGGTAGAGGGTGGAAGGGTACTTATTTGCAGTACAGCTGGGAGGAGGGTGGGCTATGACAACAGCTCAGAACTGCTTCCCATTGGTTCAGAATGCGGGAGAATAGCACCGGTCGGCCTCCACCATCTGTCAGTCATCTCTTCCAGGAACTAGAGAATTGCTACTCACCACATACTTGGTGGATACCATAGTGCCATTGGCCATCTGCTTCTTCCTCTACCCTAAAAGATTCCCATGTTTCTGTTCAACCAGATTTGCAATACCTGCACTGTTACTGATTCATGTGTTCTTTTTAGAGGGTGTCATTCTGCTTTTTGAACTTTTTGAAATCAAGTAGGACGATGGTCTATCTATAGGTTTCCAGTACAGCAATCTCTTAATACATCATCTAAAGGGCAGATGCTAAAGGTTGATGTGGAGTATGTCAATCACGTAAGAAGACACAATGTCCTTGAAAAGCGATTGTGCAGTCCAAGACAAAAGCCTTTTCTTGGCACAGGAGTGACGACGCCTCCCGAGATTCCAGGAACAAAAAAAATCTTTTGGATGAAAAGGCGAAGATGGAGCACTTCAATCATTTGAGAAGACACAATGTTTTCAACATAAGATTCCTCCATCCAAGAGAAAGGCGTCTTCAGAGAACTGTGTGATAAAACTTTCTGCTATTATGAGAACTAAACAACTCTTTCGCCAACTAATTAAGTCTGAACTCTTTTCATTTTACGTGATGGGAACTTACACCACTGTGTGCTGACAAGCAAGCCCAGACTCTGCGCCCAGGTGCCCTCCATATGGAGAAAGCTGCCTTTGGAAGAAAGTGGATATGTGAACGGGTGCAGTTTTTGTCCCTTCTCTGGCACCAGATCCAGAACTACACATCAGGCCTCCCGACCCGAGCCGGGCCTTTCTACTCTTTGCTGGCTAAAAAGACAGCTCAAACTTGAGTAGTTCCATTGTGGGGCCTGCTCCCTTACCCAGGGGAAGGGGACAAATGTCCCCTTTTCCTGATGAGCAGTCGGAGGCTGCCCAGCGCACTCAGGTTGTAGCCGTTGCCATTTTGGTACCACTGCTCCTCTGGTCATAGGGTAGCTCAGGACTGGGCTGTAACACTCCAATGTCTGAATTATCTCTTGATGGTTTCTATTTAAATACAAACCATCAGAATCTGCCAGCTTTTATATAGTATAAAACAGCTTCCCAGACTTTTTAGCTCCTGGACCCACCTTTTAATATGAAAATCCATCGCAACTCACTGGTTCTGAAAAAGAAAGAAAACCTGGAGAGAATTCATAGTCCGGGTCTTTTGGCCCCAAGGCTGCTAGAGACCTTACATGTAGTACGTGTGTGTGTGTGTGTGTGTGTGTGTGTGTGTGTGTGTGTGTGTGTAGGTGGGTGGGTGGGGGGGTATTTGCTAGACCAGCGGTGCTCAACTTGCATCCGCTGCATGCCCAGAATGCAGTCCCTGGCATGACTGGCACTTTCAGCTCCTGAGTGCTGCAGGAATTCTTGACCCCAGATTGGCTGGTCTGGCCAGTCACATTTGTGGTGCAATGCCCCAGCAGGCATTGCACCCAGATGTCCACCAAGATGCGACTTGCCAGAGCATCGCGTTGTCCCGATCTGGGGACATGAAATCCTGCTGCGCTCTGGAATGGTGAGTGCCAGTCACGGGAGGAAAGGATTTGGCTGAATGCCAGATCTGGCCCACGGGCCACGGTTTGTGCAGCACTGTACTCGACCCTCTCTAGAAATGGAGTTCAAGGACTCAGACCTTTACCATCATTCCAGGGTACCCAGAAGGCTGGACTGAAGAGCAAGATGTTTGGTTAGGGACTTCCAGGCCACAAAAAAGGCTGAAACTGGGTTCACATGCCAATTACTAGAGAAAATAGGAAAATGAGACATTTTAATTTGGGGGTGTGAAGATTACCTCATACCGCAGGTTAGCATTTCAGCTATTATTTTTCCTGTAAATCTGACACAGGTGCTTGCAAAGCTGGTTTTTTAAAAAAGTTTCAAAAACTTTTTGCGACCCATCAAGAATTGGCTTGTGACCCACCAGTGGGTCCCAACACACAGTTTGAGAAACACTGCTATAAAAGATCACGCTTGTCCATATGCATGTGTTGTACAATATGAAATGCCATCAAGCCCCAACAGAGGCATATGAAGGTGATTCGTCACCCGGGGCCCATAAATATTTGGCACCCCCATACTAAGGGCTCGATCCTATAAAGTGCACGTCAGCTTACTGCCAGCACACACTGTCACAAATACGCTGTAAGACACGTGTGCGGCCCTCAGCGCTGGTGGTAGCGTTCCAGGACGGGGAGGAGGGGGATGGTGGGGAGGAGGTTTACTGGGGAGGCAGTGGGGCAGGAGGGCCAGCGGCCCAACACGGAGGCTCATGATTCTATGCCAACCCTTGGGTCGCCATAGAATCGACTAGCCCCATTGCAGGGCGACTCGCCTTACCTGGGGGAAGAGAATGAAAGTCCTCTTCTCCTGAGGCGCTGCTGTTGCTGTCCACGTTGCACCCAGGATGCAGTGGTAGCTCTTTTCGGTGCCGTTGCAACCCTGGACACCAGGCAGCTCAGGATTGGGCTGCCTGGCTGCAATCCTATCCACAACTACGTGGGAGTAAGCCCCTTTGACTATAATGGAACTTGCTTCTGAGTAGACATGCACTGGATTAGTCTTTTACTTTGGAGAAAGTTCTATTGAAGGCAGTGGGACTTCTGAAAGGACATGAGTAGGATTGTACTGCAAGTCCTTTGGGCTTTACTATCTAGTTTAGTAGCATGGCTGTTTCAGAGGGTTGAGAAAGAAAACAAAAGACCATGCTAAAAACCACAAAACCCAAAGAAAAGACGCTCTTGCCTGCACACTGCACAACTCCCCCCCCCCCCCCCCACACACACACTGATCAAATCCTGGAAGACTTTTCCCCACTTTCCCTCAGAGCTGTCAACCTGACCAGTTAGAAAGCACAAGATATCCAAAGAGGTTGACTACTGGACCCTTTGGCAACATCCCAGGTCATGGAGAACCATTCAAAGGCTTCACCTTATTCTGTGAGCCTGTAGCTTCGACCCTTATAACTACCAATCAAAGTAAAACTATTTCTTCAAGACACACGTCTGCTTTGTCTCTTTTAGATACTATTCTGCCAGTTGGCTCACTATGTAGTTTTAGATTTGGAAGAATATTGCTTATTTACTCTCCTCTTTCTGGGAATTAGTTGGGGTTCCACTTTGGCTCTTGCTACATTGATACCAAATTATGTTGATAGAATAAGCTTCCTATATCCTGCTGATGTCTCTATGCCAGTTTATACGTGTTCAGGGATCTATGTTATAGATAGAACTCCAATGGTGATCCCTATTTTTCTTTGAACTTGCTTCAAGTTATTTTGAGAACCAGATTTGACCATTTTGACCCCATTTCTCAGTTAGGATGTTTCAGACTCTTGTGCCAGTTGGAGAACTGGTGAGCAGTTCGGGCTGACGCCATTGCACTGGTCTGTGTCAAGCTCCTCATCATTACTCAGGCTTTTGAAAGGTGTAAGCAGATACAGTATATTCCATACCTGCTATACTCCCAACGCTTTCATTGTTTATGCAGCATTTCATTATTTAAATGTGTTTTTTTAAGCTCGAAGTGTTTTGAAATGTCTCAACATTTTTATATTCATTTTAGCATTCACCTTTAATTATGACTAAACCAAAATATCTACCAACCAAAATATCACTTTGAATTTAATTTTTATTTATCTGCTTTCAACTGTTACCCTGCACATCCCTGATCTTGTTTGATCTTGGAATCTAAGCAGGGTCAGGCCTGGTTAGTACTTGGAAGGGAGACCACTTGGGAATACCAGGTGCTGTAGGCTTATACCATAGTCTTTCGAGACTGAAGGTTGCCAACCACGTATCTGCTTTCCCACCAAGGATGCCTCCAAAGTGGCATGCAGTAAATAATGAAGGCATTAGGGCAAAATACACCAATATGTGCCATAAGAAATGAAGCACACACTCAAATGGTGTGCTTTCATTCCCCCACCCCACACCATGTACAGGTTCAGGAGTAAATACCTCAGAATCAGCACATCACAGGAAACACTCAGAGGGCCAGGGAGGCCTCGCTGACCCTCAAAAGCCTTCTAAGAGCTTCAGAGGACCCCAAAAGGGCACTTTTGGTTTTTAGGGAAAACCGGAAGAGATGTTTTCAGGCATTCTGAGGGCCAGGGAGGGAAACTTCATATGAGCCTCTTCCCTCACAAAGGGAGTTTGCAACTCATTTGACAAATGCCAGCATTTTTGGTGTTTTTGGCCACGCTCCGAACATTAATCTGCACCAGGTTTCTTTTAAGAACATAAGAACAGCCCACTGGATCAGGCCATAGGCCCATCTAGTCCAGCTTCCTGTATCTCACAGCGGCCCACCAAATGCCCCAGGGAGCACACCAGATAACAAGAGACCTCATTCTGGCGCCCGCCCTTGCATCTGGCATTCTGACATAGCCCATTTCTAAAACCAGGAGGTTGCACATGCACATCATGGCTTGTAACCCGTAATGGATTTTTCCTCCAGAAACTTGTCCAATCCCCTTTTAAAGGCGTCCAGGTCAGACACCATCACCACATCCTGTGGCAAGGAGTTCCACAGACCAACCACACGCTGAGTAAAGAAATGTGACTCCAGCACATCCCTACATAAGAACATGAGAACATAAGAACAGCCCCACTGGATCAGGCCATAGGCCCATCTAGTCCAGCTTCCTGTATCTCACAGCGGCCCACCAAATGCCCCAGGGAGCACAACAGATAACAAGAGACCTCATCCTGGTGCCCTCCGTTGCATCTGGCATTCTGACATAACCCATTTCTAAAATCAGGAGGTTGCACATACACATCACGGCTTGTAACCCGTAATGGATTTTTCCTCCAGAAACTTGTCCAATCCCCTTTTAAAGGCGTCCAAGCCAGACACCATCACCACATCCCGTGGCAAGGAATTCCACAGACCAACCACATGCTGAGTAAAGAAATATTTTCTTTTGTCTGTTCTTGAGAGTTTTACTTTAGAGTACTTGAGAGTTTTTGAGTACTTGAGAGTTTTTGAGTTTGAGAGTATTTGAGAGTACTTGAGAGTTTTACTTGAGAGAGGACTTGAGTTTTACTTGAGAGTACCCGTAGCAACAAAGAATTAAAGGAGCTGCAGCAGGCCAGCCCCCTCCCTGATCAGGATGTGGGGGATGAAGGAAAGCAGACTTTTTTGCAAGGATCAAGAAAGAGGAAATAGTGTAGCTGTTCATCAAACCGCACTTGTCACAGCTCTCCCTCTCCTTGTGTGTGGCACTGAAGGTGCTACCTCTGCCCCTTGCATGCACTGAGTAGGAGAGACAGCAGCAAAAGCTGTCTGCTTTTGTTTCCTCTTCTGTTGCATCTGCCTAGGATGTGGGGGAGGGAAGAAGAAAGGCAAAGCCATGGGGTGGGGAGATGCCAACTATATATATTCTGCTTTGTGTGCCTACTCAGAAGAGTCCCGTAGCATAGAATAGGGCATGCTCCCAGGAAAGTGTGCATAGGATTGCAGCCCAAGACACAAGGAAGGAGGCTCACAATCTGACCTGCAAATCCCTGCTTTTCCACTTGTGGCAGTCTTCTTGTCTGCACTGTATTATCTGCGCTCTTTTATTTTATTTAGCATATGGCAAATAATACATGGACTTGTATGACAATGAAACTAGATCAAATGTCAATGTCCAGTTCGTCCAGCCATTCAAGGACAGAGTTATCTTCGTTGAAAAAGTCAGACCATGGGCCAGTATACGCCCTCAGTTTGCAGTCAGATACCATGTGGTATATGGTTTGACAGAAGAACCCGCAATCACACTGTGGGGTAGATGCTAGCCCCGTTTAGACATTAAGTCCTGACAAACGCCACGTAGGGTACGGATCCTATTCAAAGTTTTCCATCAGTCCTAATGCTGATGTTCTGAGAGTAGTGGCTGAAGCTCCCCATCTTGTCCCTAGCAATTTCTGGAGTATGTTGTTCCTGGTATTGATTTTTGAGGCCGTGTTCTCGAGGTGTGACTTATAAGAGAGAGTCCGGTCCAAAGTTACTCCCAGATATTTTGGATGGGGATTTTAAGGAAGAAGGTTGTTATTTAGATAGACCTTCGGGGCTGCATTTGCTAGTTTGTTATGAAGGTGGAAGCATGTAGTCACCATTTTGCTGATACTGGGCATTAACTTCCAGTCAGTAAAATATTTTCCCAGGATCTTAAGGTCTTCTGAGGGGAGGCCATCCAACACCTCCATGTTTCTTCCCTGCACTGCTAGAGCCAAGTAGTTGGCATATCTAAATTTCTGTCCCCTTGTTACTGGCAAGTCTGAGATGTGGGTGCCATTACAGAGCCCTGTGGGATGCTGTTGTTTAGCCTTCCAACCTTACTTGCATTGTCCCCCATTCTGATCTGGAAAGATCTGCCACTTGGCATATTGTTGACTAATCGATACAGTTTTTTACAGGGGATGATGTGACACAATTTATATAGCAGCCTCCCTCCCTCCACACTGTGTCATATGCTGCAGTTAGGTCAATAAATACAACTGTAGTTTTTAAACCTTGTTGGAAGCCAGCCTCAGTGTAGCTCAGCACCTAATCAACACAGCTATGATTCTGTCAAAAGCCCACTTGTTCTACAGGCAGATATTCATCTATTATAGGGCCAATTCTGTTTATGGTTAGTTTCTCCAAAAGTTTGTAGCATGAGCTCAAAAGGGCAATTGGGTAATAACTGTCCACTCTGTCTTGCGGTTTACGGGGTTTCAGAACTGATATTACTTTATCTTTTTAAATTTCCGGTGGAAGATGTCCTCTAGAAAGTATGTCCGAGAAGAATTTGCCAGGCCACTTCCTTGTGTGTCTCCCAGAACGTATGAAAAACTCAGGATGGATGCCGTCAAAGCCAGGGGCTTTGCCACACTTCAGACTGCTGATGGCTGCGTCGATTCGTCCATTGAAAATGGGTGGGAAAATTCAGGATGCGTTTGGGACGACCGCCAAAAAGCTGTAAGGGCTCTCTTGATGGTAGTTGAGTGTGCTTTCCCCCTTGGGGCTTTGGAAAGGGATACAACTCGTGAGGCCACTTGATCAGGGGTTACACTGGGTATTTCTCGTGTGGGTTGACTGGCACCACCCAGTTTCCTTAAAAGACTCCAAGCATTCCTGCTTGATCTCTGGGCTGTTTTCTTACTCCTGCTCATTTTTCTTCACTAATCAGAGACCATCATCCAAAATATGACTAAAGACACAGGGTGTGTGTGTGTTGTTTCCATTCCTGGGAGCAGCACCCTGTACTTGGGATGGGAGATTGTTAGGTAGGGATGTGCTGGTAGGGATTGTAAATGATGATTGTCTCATGAGTTATGAGAGGATGAGTTATCATTTTGAGGTTATCATCATGAGTTATGAGATTTTGAGGTTATCATTATGAGTTATGAGAGGATGAGTTATCATCATCCTCATCGTGAGGATGAGTTATGAGGATAAACTCATAAACTCATGAGGAGGATTGTTAGGTAGGGATGTGCTGGTATGGATTGTAAACGATGCTGTTGTACAAATCAATGGTAATGCCACACCTGGAGTATTGTGTCCAGTTCTGGTTGCCGCATCTCAAAAAACACATAGTGGAAATGGAAAAGGTGCAAAAGAGAGCGACTAAGATGATTTCTGGGCTGCGGCACCTTCCTTATGAGGAAAGGCTACGGCGTTTGGGCCTCTTCAGCCTAGAAAAGAGGCGCCTGAGGGAGGACATGATTGAGACATACATAATTATGCAGGGGATGGACAGAGTGGATAGGGAGATGCTCTTTACACTCTCACATAACACCAGAACCAGGGGACATCCACTAAAATTGAGTGTTGGGAGAGTTAGAACAGACAAAAGAAAATATTTCTTTACTCAGCGTATGGTCGTTCTGTGGAACTCCTTGCCACAGATTGTGGTGATGGCATCTAGACTGGACACCTTTAAAAGGGGATTGGACAAGTTTCTGGAGGAAAAATCCATTACGGGTTACAAGCCATGACGTGTATGCGCAACCTCCTGATTTTAGAAATGGGTTATGTCAGAATGCCAGATGCAAGGGAGGGCACCCGGATGGGGTCTCTTGTTATCTGGTGTACTCCCTGGGGCATTTGGTGGGCCGCTGTGAGATACAGGAAGCTGGACTAGATAGGCCTATGGCCTGATCCAGTGGGGCTGTTCTTATGTTCTTATGTAGGGATGTGCTGGAGTCACTGAGCCCGAGTTACACAGCCATTGTGACTCAACCCAAGCCACATGTGCAGCGCAATTCTATATTGTGCTGGAACAGGCAGGCCAGGAGACTTGCACTTATCCTGCGCAAGATAGGGCTCCAAAGTGGCTCAGCCAAAGGTAAGCGTTTCCTCAGACTTCAGCCTTATGCCACCTAAAGAAAGAAAGAAAGAAAGAAAGAAAGAAAGAAAGAAAGAAAGAAAGAAAGAAACCTTCTGGAACCAAAACCTACCCTCCTCCCACCACATCTTCTGCTGCCATCCTTCTGAATGCCAGTTTCAGGATCTCCCACAAGGACTTTGGTGTGGTGTGGAATTGGCAAAGAAAGTAAGCCAGAACACACACAAGATAGGGATTTGGGGTAGTACTCATTAGGAGTCCCAGGGCCCTGAGTTGTGAGTGGAGTCGGGGTCAGCAACATCTGTAACTCAAATCAAAACAAGGCATGAGAAAACAGCATTTTCACAACTCGACCTGGGTGCCCACCCCTGGGTGATGCTGGGCTTTTTTACTGCCTGTGCAGAGAGAATTAAATCTTCAGAGTAAATAGCTCCCCCGACTCTCCTAGCAGACAGAAAACAACTTCTGCCTCTTTGCAGCACCCGCATGGGAAGACATTCTCTGCTTGTGTGTCAGCACAAGTTCTCCTCATGCAAAACGAGTCTGGTGATGAGAAAACATTTCAGAATAATTAAGTTTCTGGTTCTCAAGATATCAGGGAGTTCCATCACACCAGTTCCCCGAAGCCGCCTTCCTCTGGGACGGAGGAATCACATTTGAGAACATTGTGTCTTTTCACATGAACGTAATCTTCTGTCCTCATCCTTTAGCCTGTCTCTTTAGCAAATAAATTGAGATCTGGCTGCACTTGGAACCTATAGATAGTTCACTTGAAACCTATAGATAGGCCAGAGTCCTGCTCCTTTGTACTTCTTTGCACCTGTGAAAGCACAGAAGATGAATAAGATTCTTCTCCTTGGGTTATCTGTCCTGCTTCTCTGTGTTGTGGGTGAGTAACTAAAGGCATATATCGGTGGAAGGAGGTTATATCTAGGAATGCAAATGGTTCTGGGAGCAGTGTGTATCTTGACCCAAAGTATCTAGAAAGTCTGTTTTCAAGGCACAAGGCACGGATGCCAAGAAAAAGCTGGTGGGTTGATACTGAGGTTGGTCCAGAACCTACCGGACTCCAGAACAGAATGTTGCTGTGATAGAAGGGGCCCAAGCTCTTCAGAGTGCGTGTGGGGGGGGGGGGATGTTGCTTGTTTATGATGTTATCTCACTGGTCAGTCAAAGCTTGGCTCCAGAAACATTCACTGCAATTCTCATCCAATTGGAATAACAACTAAGGGCAAGGGAGAGGGATCCTCCACAGAAGCTGGGTTAAGGCACAAGATGCTGGGGATCCCATTGTCAGATTTCCTCTGGATGTTGTGTATGGCAACAGCCCCCAAGGCAGAAGGTGTTTCAAGAGTGGAAGGGGAGGATCCTGGTGGCAGCTGCACACAACAAAATCCCCCCTTTCCCCACCCCAATGTGCCCCTGACTGTCTTCAGAATTACACAGAGGACTCCCATCAGAGGCCAGGGAGGATCTCCTTCAATCAGAGCATGCAGCATATGCTCTATCAGTGGGGCTGCATGCTATGCACTAGCAGGGGATGTGAGTGTGATACCTAATAATAATGCTTTGAATTTGCATAGTACTTTGAGTGTTACTGGCACTTGCATGATTATTGCAATCTGTACAACACCACCTTGAAGTAAGGCAATCCTGTACAAACTTACCCAGAAGAAAGTCCCATTGAACTTGACTGGAGGGGGGTTATTTATTGTGTCTCCTCAGGAGTAAGTCTCCATGTGCTGAAACACAGAGGCTGAATCCAGCCTCTGCAGTAGCTTACTCTGTGAGCCTTGCATTGGCCCGGCTGGGCTGATGCAAAGCTCTGAGGTGGGCAGGAGGGAGGTGGGAGGGAATTGTTCCTGTTGGGGGAGGGTGGGGAGCGGGAGGGTGGGATGGGATCCTGTAGTTATTCCGGATTCCCAACCCCGTTCCCAGGGAGAGCGGAGCAACTTCAAGCCACTCTGCTCTCCTCTGACTTATGGCACCTCAGGAGGTGGCGCAAGTCAGAGAAGACCCATTGGGGCCAGGATGCCTTACCCAGGGTTAAGGGGAAAAGTTTCCCCTTGCCTCTGGCTGAGCTGGATAAAGCACAAGCCTCTTGGCTTGCCTGTTTCAGCACAGGGTAGGACTTCGCCCTTAGATGTGCATAGGATTGCAGTGTTAGTGTTAATTTTTAAAATACATACATACATACATTGTATTGGCAACCTTCAGTCTCGAAAGACTCTGGTATCGTGCTCTGAAAGGTGGTTCTGGCACAGCGTCTAGTGTGGCTGAAAAGGCCAATCCAGGAGTGACAATCCCTTCCACACCGGGAGCAAGTGCAGTCTGTCCCTGGTCTGTCTCCCTGGCTATGGGCCTTCCTTCTTTGCCTCTTAGCCTCAGACTGTTGGCAAAGTGTCTCTTCAAACTGGGAAACGCCATGCTGCACAGCCTGCCTCCAAGCGGGCCGCTCAGAGGCCAGGGTTTCCCACTTGTTGAGGTCCATCCCTAAGGCCTTCAGATCCCTCTTGCAGATGTCCTTGTATCGCAGCTGTGGTCTACCTGTAGGGCGCTTTCCTTGCACGAGTTCTCCATAGAGGAGATCCTTTGGGATCCGGCCATCATCCATTCTCACGACATGACCAAGCCAACGCAGGCGTCTCTGTTTCAGCAGTGAATACATGCTAGGGATTCCAGCACGTTCCAGGACTGTGTTGTTTGGAACTTTGTCTTGCCAGGTGATGCCGATACATACATACATACATACATACATACATACATACATACATACATACATAGCCATCTGCTTATTTGCATCATGCCACTCTATTGACTATCATGGAACTTGTTTGTGAGAAGACATGCATAGGATTGGGTTCTCCTATCCAAGTTTCCAGCATCAATGCAGCCCCAAGTTGTTGCAGGAACAAATGTTTCCTTACCGTGAGAACATCTCTGGGACTACTCCCCCCACCGCAGGATGCAGCACATGCCCCACTGGCAGGGCTGCATCAGTGCTGGAAAGCTGGATAGGATCGAGCCCTCAGTCTCCTAAACATGGCACTACAGTGCACTAATCTTCTCCTTGACCTGAATTCATATTTTATTTTGGTATTTGATGCTGGCCAGACTTCCTTGGAATTTAATTGTGTTTTATCTTCGTTATATATTTCTTAAGATATATAGTGGGATACTTTGCAGTATTAAAAATTGAAACCATCAGGAGAAAACAAAATGCCCAAAGTCCTTGATTTCCAAATGTTTGCGATAAAAATTTCACTTTTAAAATGGCACATTTGAATTGAAATGGAACAAATAAACGGAGATATGACGTGTGTTTAGTACATTTGAATTTCTCTCTTTTCACTTTCTGTATTTTTCTCTTAGTGCAAGGAGTTCTGTGCAATAAATGCATTTACTTAAACCCTGAGACCTGTAGACGATACCCTGAAAAACCATGCAAGTCTCCCCTTTCTTGTTTCTCAGCATCAATCTACAATCGTAAGTAGACACACAATCATAGGGAGGTTCGATCCATGATCCACAGTGATTTGTAGAAATGTCTCCGCATTGCTGTCATCCAGAGTCCTCCTCAGACTACGTCCCATCTGCTTTCACAATGTCTGCAGTTGCTTAAAAGCTCAGTCCTATTTCTTGCCACCAGTGCTGATGCAGCCACACCATGGAGACAGGCACTGTGTCCTATGGTGAGGTGACAAACAGAAGCCTCCTCTGGGTAAGGGGCATTTTGTTCTCTTACCCCAGATAAGCCCTCTGCCACCCTATGGGTCTTTGCAGAGACACACAAGTCCGGAAACGAGGGGACATGGCAAAGCCGGGCAGGGGGTACAGCACATTGGTGGTACCACTGCCACTGATAACAACCCACTGCCCACCCAGCGATGCCTCCTGGCAGCCCCACTCCCTGCCCCATTTCTCTCCTTCCCTGCTCCTTCGAGCCTCCTCCCTGCCCACTGCCCTACTCCCGTGCCGGCTTATCTGCACTGGGGCAGGTTGTGGGCTGCAGCACAAAGCCACCAAAGACTGTTGCCACTTCGTAACAGTGGCTCAAAAACGGCTACCAGTGGTGAGTGCTGATCTTTGACTGTGAGAGAGTGCCCCAATGAATAGGATTGGCCATAAGCAAAGCAGGCAGAGAGATAAGTACACAAGTAGCTATGGGGAGGGAAGCTGTGAAACTGTGAGGGCTGAGAGGCAGGTGGCCAGAGGCTGAGAGTCACTCACAGTAACAAATATTCAGAGGAATATGCACCTGAACTTCCATTTAGCCATCGTGACTCATAGTGATAGGCCGATCCTCCATTAAGTGGTCAAACCTCCTTTTGAAGCCACCCTGCAACTTGTGGCAGCAAATGCCACCAATTCATTGCCTGTTGTATGAGGGCATATTAAGCTTGGAATCTGCAGCCAGTCACTTTCACTGGGTGACTTTTGGCTGCAGCCTGAAGACTGTGGGAGCCTTATGTCCTTCCATCCTCTGTCTGGACGCTGGGCCTGATTTGTTCTAAGTCTATTGTATTCAATCCCCCTCAGTCATCACTTTTGAAAGTAGATCCAAACTCTCCGAGGATCTTCCCAGGATTGCGGCTCCTGCATTTGATTAGCCAGGTTGTGTTTTCAGGGGCTTTGGCATCACGTTCCTCTGGGAGGCTGGAAATGTCCAAAAATAGCCATCACAGGAGAAAACACAGAGGGGAAACATTAGAGGAAACACGGGAAAACATGAGAGGTCACACACGGCTTCTCTGCTGGTTTTGGATGTCACCTGTTACTGAATCAGGCACACCTTGACTCTCACTGTTGTTTTTCTTTAGCAAATGGAACTTTTGCTGGCGTGAGATATGGATGCAACGATTTTCTACCTGCAGAAATGCTCTGTAACAACACTTATAGGGCCAATGGGGACATTATAGTTAAAACCTGTTGCAACACTAACCGGTGCAATGGAAAACGTTCGCCGTTCCCTCCTCCTAAATGTGAGAGCCCTCCCTTGGCAGCAAGAGGGGCTGGAAGAAGCCCCAGGCTCCAGCTCCCCCTGCCTTCTTCTCCTTGAAGAGAGATCCAGACAGTGGCCATCACTTGATCCCGTTGGTCCTTTGCTTCCACTGTCTCTGTCTTATAATTTGTGCCTAGACATTTGATCTGTCAAGAAGTGCAAGGAGGAAGAATAAACCTGCACCCTGACGCACCGTGTCCTTTCTCTCCTTTCGCTTGACATGAAATCTTTCTCAGTCAGCAGTTTGGTTGAAGGTGTGGAAGTCTCTGTAACAGTGATGGTGGTTTTTCGTAGTTGGAGCATCTGTGAGGCACCTGTGCCTTTGCAGTTGGGCTGTTTCTCATACGTTCAGTGGGCACAGTCCAACTGTAGCTCAGCACCTGCTGGTTCCTCTGATTTCATGAGTTTTTAGACAAAAGGTTTGAAGACCCTGCAGGTCAAGCTCTTAGCCAGAGAAAGAAATAAGCCACCGCTGGTCTCTTTGGATGATCGATGTGCTTTTGCTAAAGAGTAGTTTGTCTTTCCCTTGGACTCTAAATGGTGCACTCCTAAGCCATCAGCTGCAGGAAGCCAACGTATAATTCATTCATGCCTTCTCAGAAGGGCTTCTGTCATCTTGGGGTGTGTGTAGATAGCGCAATTTAAAACATCAGCACATCATGTGGCTGCTGTGAAGAAGACAAATTCCAAGCTAGGGTCATTAGGAAAGGGATGGAAAATAAGATTACTTGTATTATATTGCCCCCATAGAAACCTGAGCTGTGGACACGTCTGCTGGAGCACAGACTCAGTCAGCAAGAGTTTATGGACTTAAATAAAAGAAACCATGGGGAATTCACAGGAAAGAAGCTCTGACTGCAACCTCTTTCCTTTCACAGCTACATCTCCTTTCCCCCCACTACTCAAGCAATTTTTGAGCCAGTTAACACTCGGCTTCCCCAAAATGGGTCTCCGAAAGATTTTATTCATGAACTTCTCTTGCAGTTGGGAGTTGCGTTTCATGCAGGAATCACCGAGACACACCCAGGGCTGGTGTCAGGCTACTTTGTGCCCTATACAAGGCTATAAACACACACACACACACACACACACACACAGAGAGAGAGAGAGAGAGAGAGAGAGAGAGAGAGAGAGAGAGAGAGAGAGAGAGATGGAAATGGTGGATACGGGAGACACTATTCAAATACTGAAGCAGCCTCCCCGCCTCCCCATGCCCATTTCATTTTCTTGGGCTCCCCAAGACTCGGAAATTCTAAAAGTAAAGCTAAGCAAAGACATTCTTTCTCCCCTAAACTGGTATCCTTTCATTAGATGTTGGACTCAATATTCACAGATTGAAGTTGCTGGCATTTGATTTTAGCCAATAAATGTTAAAAGAGACTGTACTATGAACAAAACAGCCAAGTGAGCATTTTGCTCCGTGTCAAGAAACACAGAGATGAAATGACAGATCTGCAGCTGAATAACCAGGGCCAGAGAGTTCCTTGATGAACATCAGCCAGGCTCCATACCCATAGATAACAAATGTGCATAGAAGAATCTGTGGGGCTGGCAAAAAGACATACTGGTAGGCACCTCTGGCAGAAAACTATTCACCCCGTTTCATAGCAGCCCTTTTTTAAAAGTTAGGAACTAGACTTGGTAGAGATAAAATGATGACATCTCTGATGAACTAATTAACAGACCTCAACACAGGACCTAAATCTATTTCCTCCCAATAGCAGTGCTGTCTGGGGTGGTGACACTGTAATGCCACTTCCAGGTTTGGAGGAGGGCAGCAGCAGCTTCGCAATGTGGCTGCCACCACCCCACCCCTTCTGCAGCAGCTTCCCGGCCAATTGTCAGCTTCTGCCGTGCACAAGCTTCTTGCAGGAGCTTGGCGGAAGCTGAGAGTCAGATGGGAAGCTGTTGCTCAGTGACACCCAAGGCATGTGCCCTACCCAATGACAAGGGATAAGATAGTGCAAGTACTCCCTAAAAATGGCTGGAGTTCAATAGCAGCAGATACCCTTCAGAAGCAAAAAAAAATAAGAAAGAAAGAAAGAAAGAAAGAAAGAAAGAAAGAAAGAAAGAAAGAAAGAAAGAAAGAAAGAAAGAAAGAAAGTCAAGTGTTTGTAAGTCCAGACTTGGACCACTTTAACACATACATCTACCCAAAGAGAAAATTAGTCCTCATTTTCTTACATAGTGTAATGAGAAGGAAGTAGAAGTGACAAGAGAATGGAGAAGGGATACTGATGGCTTTCTACCTATCTGTCTTAGGTCCCAATCCTAGCCAACTTTCCAGCAGTGATGAAGCTGCAATTCAGCCTTAAAGTAAGGGAACAAATGTTCTCGCTCACACTGGGGAAGCCTCCATGACTGACCCTCCCCCACAGCGGGATGCAGTTAGGCCCTGTTGGCACAGCTGCATCACTGCTGGAAAGTTGGCCCTTCCAGTGGGAGGGATGACCAATCCTGTATGAGGCAGGAAAGTGGAGGACCCAGAGCAAAATAGAATTAGAGACTGTAGTTCACCTCTTGTACAGGAAGCAATCTCACTCCGAGGACCAGCAATTTCACTAAGGCAGTCAGCCACTGCTGCTGAGGGGGACTGAGGTGTGTTCAACACGCTCCCTGCTGATGGTACATACACAAGGTCAGCACACCACCCAATCAAGTCAGGTTTTTGCCTCTGAAAGCATGGGATGTTTCTACTGGTCTTGAGGATCAGTTAGGGAGCATTCCGGTATATCAGAACACAGTGGGAAGCATCCTCAGGGTGAGATTTCAAGGGGGGAACTTTGGGTGACACCTTGGCATTACAGGGTCGGGAGCAGCTTAGCTGAAGGAGTGCCACCCCAGGGCACATCTTCCAGGGCTGTCCCCTGATGTGGGCAACCCTGTACTCTGAATGTGACTGCCCACACACGGCCTCCCTGGGTCTCAGAAGGCCTTCCAAGGCCTCAGCACAGTGGTTCCCAAACATTTTAGCACCGGGACCCACTTTTTAAAATGACACTCTACCAAGACCCACCTAGCTTTATAAGGCTGCAATCCTAACCACACTTTCCTGAGAGTAAGCCCTATTGTACAAAATAGGACTTACTTCTGAGTAGACCTGGTTAGGATTGTGCCCTAAGACTTTTTTAAAAAGAGAACTAGAAAGAAGTAACAACATTTATCTCCCTATATTTACACCTGCTTACAAACTGCAGGAGCTGAGCTCTTTGCAAGATAGTTAGCAGCTACAGTGTCTGAGTTTTCAATAGCGTCAGGGCTTGAGGCAGTTATTTTATCTTTCTGTCACCCTTTGGTAACCCACCAAACATCAGGTCATGACCTACCAATAGATCCCAACTCACACTTTGGGAAACACTGCCTTAGCACGTCACTTCTGGTTTTTTGGGCAAAACAGGAAGCCACATATTAAGACCTTCTGAGGCTGCACGCAGCATCCCTGGGCCTCAAAACACCCTCCGGACATGACCAGAGCACAGCTCCAGTCACGTTCTGGGGGCTGATTGCTGCAGGAGCATCATTGCCACCCCCCCAGACTTAGCCCAGAAGCACAGCATCTCCTGTGCCTGCCCAGCTACAGAGATAGCCTGTTTTTGACATACAAAAGGGGCATTCAAGAGTAAGTGGTTCAGGAAGAGGCTCATTAGCTTGTCCTGTAGAAAAGGCTGGGATGAGGGTGACAGAATTTATTGTAGCTTTGAACACACAAAGGCTCAGGCAATTCAGTTACTGGCCTAGATGGTGTTTGTTTTGCAGTTAGCGAGGAAATGTCTTTGGGCTCAATCCTGCCCTTCACTTAGGCTGGTGCAAGTCCCTTGCGCTGGCCCAGGAGGGTCGCAAACATCGCAAAGCGCCTCCTTAGGAGGAAGCCAGGCTCAAAGAAGCAGGGGGGTTGACAAGCGATTAGTGGCCTTTGGGGCGGGCGGGTGGGTGGGGAGCGGACCATGGACCACACTTTGAGCAACCCTGATTTACGTGAGCTTGGAAACTACGTATGCTAGAAACTACTTTATTCTTCTTTTGAACTTGCCTCCAGTCTCAACCCCTCATATAGATTTGGGGAAGGCATCAAAGCTTTTTCATTCATTAGGAAAGGATTTGTGTGAACTATCCTGTTAGAAACGGTCAACGTTTATGCATACAAGTTCTGAGCATATTTTCAGATGTTCTTGTTAGACAATGTAAGACAAAGAGGGCACAATCCTAACCAGGTCTACTGAGAAGTAAGTCCTATTTTGTTCAATGAGGCTTACTCTAAGGAATGTGTGGTTAGGATTGCAGCCTGAGTTGGGGAATTATTTAAGGAGACAGTTCAACTCACCTCAGAATCCAGGCAGAGCATGTAAGGCCCACATTCAGAGGCTTAAAGGAAAAAAATAAAGTATAGCCCAGTGTACTCCATGCTTTAAGAATCCTTTCTTTCAATGATCAGCTTTCAAGGTAGAAAGCAGATTTGGCTACTCCATACCTCTATGGCCAAAGCTTTTGGGGATTAATAGCCCCATCGGAAAACGTAGGAAGCAGTGACGATTCTGGCTCCTATGCTGCCTGGGGTCAGGACTAAAAAATGCTGGTCACGTCTGGAGGCCTTCTGAGGATCTGAAAATATCACTTCCAGTTTTCCAAGAAACTGAAAGTGATGTTTTAAGGCCCTCTGGAGTGCAGCCTCTCTGGCCCTCAGAAGGCCTCCAGATGGTGAGGCAGCGGAATGTGGGTGACACTTAGGGCAGCGTGGCTTGGGGGGCAGCACCCCCTTAGCCATGCTTGGCCTCTGCCTTTCCATTGGACCATTTCAGTGGCGTGGAGAGGGGGGATTTGCTGCCTATCCTCCATACCTACTTTACCCAGGCTTCGCGCACTGGACAGGACACTCTGTTCCAGAACCACCATTCAGAGCGTGACACCATAGTCTTCCAAGACTGAAGGATGCCAACAAGAGTATATAATAGAATAATTTCCATTTGTATCCAGAGCACAGCTGTCCATTTGTCCACAACACTGTTGCTAACTTTGAGAGAAGGTCAACTTGAGAAGCAAGAAGATTGTGCGATGCCACAACGGTTGTCCTTGCAGGACTAAAAATTCTGGAGGAATATGCTGTTGAAAGTGTCCATTCAATTGCTGAACTGATTGCTGGTCAAATGGGAATGAATTCTCTTCTGTAATCCCTCTGTGCCTTTCTTGAACTGGACCAGATGAGTCAATGTTACCATAAAGATGTTGGTCACATGGACGTGCTGTACATTTTCTCTCGCTCATCTCCTGCTCATGGACCTTTCCAAGAAAGAGGTGAGGGTGGAAGCAGCCAGAGACTGCTTGGACTGCCATCCTTGATGTCATCGTCTAGCTGGAGCAATGGTGGCCACCCTATAAGAATGTTGTATGGCAGGCAAGGGAGAGTTGGGTACGCAGGGCAAGAATCCGTAGGGCTGGCAGGCCTGGCTGTGTTTGCCTCTGTCCGGGAAAAGTGCCAGAGTCTAAATAGACACAAACTCCTCCCCACAGCTGCAGCAAGGAGTCCACAAAAACAGCAGCACCCTCTGTCTCCACACAGGAAGATGGAGGAAGTTATGAAAATGGGACACATGATAGTAGTTTTCACAGTTCTTGAAAACTGCATTTGTTTCTGACGTCTCTTTTCTGTCATAGTTTTTGTTTGGAAAGAATTGAAAATTTCAAGATCTGTTAAGTTTCTCTGCATATAAAAATGTCCTCACTTCCTTTTCCTCCCCTTCCACTCTCCTATCCCTTCAACAGATCTGAGTTTGTTATGCATCTTCTGACCTCTGCCTCAGTTTCCCCTAAGACCCCTTCCTTGCCTCCTTCCTTCCTCAAGGTTCTCCTCTCACCCTCCCTTGCACAGTTTGTGACCATCTACCTCCGTTTTATTCCTTCCTTTCCATTTCCCTCCATCTCTCTCTTATTCCCTCTTCCTTCCATGATGAAACATTTCTACCACTTGACTCCTTTAGAGCGCAATCCTAGGTGCTCACTGGGCTGGCATAAGCCCCTTGCGCCACCCCAGGAGTGTTGCGGACATGCCAAAAGGCACATCTGCACCTTCTGGTGAGTTGGCTGGGCCAGAGCGAGGTCGGGTGCTGGCCTGTGGAGGCCAGATCCAGCCTCTGCACCTACACAGCCAGGTAAGTTTGGGTCGGCCTCCCTTGGTCAGCATGGGGTTTTGGGTGGGTACGGGGAGGGCGGACCAGTAGGCAGACCGACCTGGAGAGGAGGGTGGGACCAGCATCCAGCACCCTGGCCCCGGCCCAGTCAGCCTTACTCAGGCAGGCTGGCACAGTGATTTTGCTGGCACAAATCCAAGTAACCCCATAGGGCTGTCTGGGGTGTTTCCTGGGGTAAGGGGACACAAGCCCCTTACTCCAAGTTATGCCTCAGCCCGCACCTCAGCTGCGCTGGATACAGCACAGGCCAGTCTGCCTACCTGTTCCCACACAGGTTAAGATTGCGCTGCCCTTCCCTTTCCCTCCTTCCCTTCCTCTCCTTTCCAGCCTCCTTCCTAAATTCACCACCATCATCCTCTTCTTCTTCCTTCCCTCTTCAGCTTTGGGTGAACTACATTTGGCCGCACTGAGGTCTCCTCCTTCAGCATTTTCTTTCTCACACTCTTTGGCTCCATATGCCACCACATCCTGCTCTTTTCTTCCTTTCTTTCTCAACCACAGAGCTCTCCCCTGCTTTTCCCCCTACATTCTGAGGCTCAGGCAGTCCACAGAGCTCTCTTTTATGATTTTCTTTTCTCACAGTGCCAGGCTCAATCTGCTGCCAATGGCTGCATTTTCTACCCTCTTTTCTTTCCTCCATCATCAGGGTTAATTTGGCCACTACTTCTTTACTTTTTCTGACTTATCTGGGTCAACCTGGCCACACTGAGCTCTCTTTTCTTCCTTCTATTCTTATTAAGTTACCAGTCTTTTTTGGCCACTGTTGATCTCTCCTCTATTCTCTATTCTTTTTGTTTTCTCTATTCTTTTTGTTTTCTCCTCTATTCTCTATTCTTTTTGTTTTCCCACCAGTCAGCTCCTCTTTATTCCTTGTTTTCTTTCTTTCTTTATCAGGCTTCCTTGGGCCACTGATCTGTGTCTCTTTCCCCTTTTCTGCTTCTCACTGAGCTTTCCTGATTCCAACCCCCCCCCCCCATGTTATCAGGCTCAAATTTCCCACACATGGCCTCTTTTATTCCTCTTTTCCTTTCCTCCCCAATCAGGCTCAATTGTTGGGCCACCACTGACCTGGGTCTCATTTCTTTTATTTCCTACTGGGCTCTCCCTCATCCCATCTTTTTTCCTATGTTAGGAGGTTCCATTTCTCCTCACTTCTGTCTCTTTTATTCCTTCTCTTCTTCTTACATTATGAGACATTATGGCCACCCTTTTGTTCTTTCCCAGAGAGAGATCCCATTTTCCTTCTCTTTTTTCCTATTTACCTGGTTAAAAATGGCTCTCTCTTACCTCTTTTGTATTCCTTCTTCCCTTACTGACATTGCCAGGCTAAGTATGGCCACACTTCCTTTTCTTTTATTCCTTCTTTTCTTCTGACCTTCTCAGGCTCAGTTGGGCCAACACTTACCTCTGTCTTATTCCACTTTCTTTACCACCAAGCTCTCCCCTATTCCTCAACTTTCTATCAGGCTCAATTTGGCTACATTTAGTGCTACTGTACTCTTCATTTTCTTTCTTAGATTTTCAGGCTCTTTTTGGCCACTACTTACCTGTGTCTTCTTCCTGGTTTCTCTTTCCCACTGAACTCTCCTTCCTTTATTCTCCAATATCATCAAGCTCAAGCTGGCCAAATTTAGCTTCCTCTGATTCCTTCTTTTAATTTGGTCACCACTTACCTCTCATTCCATTTCTTTTTCTTTCTCAATTAGTTCCTAACAGGATCAATGTCCTCACACTTAATTCTCCTTTAATTCCTTTTTTTCTTCCTTAATTTTTTTCCCACTGGGCTCTCCCTTATTCCCCCCCCCCATATTGTGTTTTTGTTGTTGTTGGTATCAGGCTCAATTTGACAACCACTCAGCTCTCTCTGTTCTATCTTAAATTAAGGGCTGCATTTGAACTGTACATACTTATGGTTGCAATCCGAACCATACTTTCCTGAGAGTAAGCCTCACTGAGCAAAATAGGATTTACTTATGAGTAGACCTGGTTAGGATTGTGCCCTATGTGTCCTTACTTTTTCCTTCCCACTGACCTCTCCCTTAGTCCAAGCTCTCCCTTATTTCAACTAGGTTATCAGGCTCAGTTTGGCCACACTTTGCTTTCTTCTATTCCTCCTTCTTTAAACATTACCAGGGTCAACTGTGCCACAACTTTCCAGTGTTATTTATCCCCCTTTTCAAGTCAAGTGACAAGAATCCAAGCTGCGAAAACACACATTTTTTGCTGACTCATGTGAAATCGAGTCATGCGTGTCAAGCACTCAGGCAAACACTCGAATCGAGGGCTCCTAACCTGGGAGCCGCCATGAATTAGGACAACTTGAGTTGCCCACAGGCAGCTTGGGGTTGCGCCGCCTCCGCCTTGCCCAAAAGACCTCTTGCGTTGATCCGGAAGCTGGGATTTGATCATGGGAGCAGCAACAAGCACAGCAGGGAACGTTACGTTTAGAGACGGGCTGGGGGTGGTGGAGGGAAATGGTGAATTTTGTTTGTTTGTTTTGGCTTTAAACTTGCAGGGTTGCAGAAGTAACAACTTTTGCAAAACTAACAATTTGAGCTGGGTGGGAACTCCCTGTGATGGTCCTGCAGGTGTACAGAACACGGGGGAGGGAGGGGCTTCTTCTTGTCCCCCGGGCCATGCATGGGATGGAGGATGTGTGTCTCTGGGAGAGGGAGGGAGAAGGAGGAGTCATTTTTCGCCATAGGGACAAGTAGGTTTTGCAAGTTTGGGGGGCTGGAGGAGGCAAAGGGAAGCTGGCGGGAGGCAGTTCCTGGAGGGATAGAAAAACAGCCACCCATGGCTGGCGTGCGCATTGTGTCACTCGCTTCCACGCAGCAAGCAACAGTTCTGTCTGTGCGCTCTCTCTCTCTCTCTCTCTCTCTCTCTCTCTCTCTCTCTCTGTCAGCGATTGTGGGTAAGGGGTGAAGAAGCTAAAGCTCCGCTTCTCTCCACCAGCCAAGACAAGCATTCTGTTTTTTGGGGGTGCAGAGGAGTCAAGACACAGGCTCTCACACTCCATGCTGATGATTAGTTTAGAATATTGATTGCTTTGTCCGTTCTTATCAGCCAGACACAGGGATTTTTAAATCTCTCTTCTATCTCTAACAGTAGGCAAGACATACTCTGCTTCCAGAAGGAGGGGGGCTTTCTAGATCCACCACTTGATAGGGTGGGACACATTATAGTATGTGGGGTTGACCGGAGGCGGCCAGCCACTGCCCAGCTGGATGACAATCTCAGAAGAATACTATTATTCTCCTGCGCAGACCCTGGGATACAGACTCGCTCCCTATCTCTTCGAAGTCACTCCTCCTCACTGCTATCTCGGATTCAGGGGAAATGGATCCTTAATTCCTCCCAGGAATCAACTACATTTTGGCCGGTCCCCTCCACTGGTCCTGCCCAACACAAAGAGGCCGGCACCAGGCAGCCAGTTCTGGCTTCAAATTAGAAACCTTCCAGAGAAACAGTGCACTTTTTCCTTCCTTTTCCTGCTGACTCTCTTGAAATACGTAAGGAAAGTACAGTCAGTGTGTAGAGCTGAGCAGCAGAGCCTGATTTTTCCTAAGAGCTGCAGGCCTCCAATTAAGTCCAGGCATTCAGCTGCCCTTCCAGACCTGATGTCCTTCTCGCCCAGCATCCTGCCTGGGGGAGCGGTAGAGCCAGTCTTTGGCTGCATCTCAAGCCCCAAACCCTCCGCTTTGAAGGCCAGGCAGATTAGATGGCGTACTGCCCACTCGGTCCTTGCTTCAAAGCAATGAGTTCTTGCAGAGGAGGTCACGGATTCTTTTGGGTTCACCAACCTGCAGAAATTTGTCAACTATCTCACCTCTGCTCAGTGCTTTTTCTGCCAGTCCATCACTGGCAAATTTTCCTCCAACTTCCTCAGGAGCCTCACGGTCTGTCATCTAGTTGTAGGAGTTTGAGTGTTCTGTATGCACACATGCTGCTGCCATGCCCCTCCAGAACATAGGAACATAAGAACAGCCCCACTGGATCAGGCCATAGGCCCATCTAGTTCAGCTTCCTGTATCTCACAGCGGCCCACCAAATGCCCCAGGGAGCACACCAGATAAGAAAAGACCTGCATCCTGGTGCCCTCCCTTGAATCTGGCATTCTGATACATAGCAGAAAGGAAGATTGTGGAAGCAGGGATAGGGCTAATGGAGGATTGCAGAGAGAGGGAGCACGGATGGGAGGGATGGGAGCAGGGATGGGAGGGATTGCAGAGTGAGGAAGCAGGGGTGGGGCTAATGGACGATTGCAGAGAGATAGGAAGCAGGGGTGAGATTGCAACTCACCTTTGGGTGAAGTTGGAAGTATCACCAAAGCAGGGTGATCTGTCTGTCCACCATCTGTCTGTCCACCATCAACCACCATCCACCACCAGGGTGATCTGTCTGTCCATCTGTCTGTCTGTCCACCATCCACTACCAGGGTGATCTGTCAGTCCACCATCCAGAGTGCGATACCATAGTATCTTTGGTGAACTAAGGTTGCAAACCTTCTGAGACTGAAGGTTGCCAACACATATGATATATAGCCCATTTCTAAAATCAGGAGGTTGCACATATGCATCACGGCTTGTAACCCGTAATCGATTTTTCCTCCAGAAACTTGTCCAATCCCCTTTTAAAAATGTCCAGGCCAGATGACATTACCACATCCTGTGGCAACGAGTTCCACTGACCAACCACACGCTGAGTAAAGAAATATTTTCTTTTGTCTGTCCTAACTCTCCCAACACTCAATTTTAGTGGATGTCCCCTGGTTCTGGTGTTATGTGAGAGTGTAAAGAGCATCTCTCTATCCACTTTATCCTTCCCATGCATAATTTTGAATGTCTCAATCACGTCCCATTTCATGTCCTCTCCTGCACAGACAGCAAATCAGAGCCCAACCAACACTTACGTATCTGCCAATCTGAAGCAAAGAGAATCCTGTGGAAGGGCGGTCTGGATCTTGGCCTGCTGTAGGTTGTTGCCATCACAGAGCCAGAGGCTGTGCGCAAAGCACAACAGCCTTATAAAAGGGCTGCTTGTGTTTGCCAACACCACTGCTGCATGAGGGAAAAAACCACGTTCCTTCGTATCGTGCCAGTGGTCTGCGTTCTCCACGCTGGCACCCCCCTCCACCTTGGGAAGGCTGGCTGCTGGGCCAGTCCTCCTGATAAGGGAAGTCTGTCATGAGGGCTTTCACCATGTTGCCCGCATTGTCTGTTGCCACATACCTCACCTTCTCCTTGTTCTGGAAAGAGGGGCACACCCCTTCAAAGACCTCGTGGATGTTTGCACCGGTATGCCTCATCCGAAATTGTTGGAAAGCAAGCAAGCAATCTGGTTTTCAGCTCAAAGTCCACAATGGGATGCACCATCACCCTGAGGTTGCTGCACCTTCTGTGGTCCGAGCAGATGTCGAAGGTCAGAACCACATTGCCCGCCCGTGCCAGAAGGCTGCAGACATCAGCTTTAGCCACGGAGTACCGTCTGTCTGTTTCAATGCAAACCAGCTTTTGGTTCATCTCTCGACAACAAGGGTCCAACTCCTTGCAGAAGTATAGAAATTGTGGCCTTTCCACCAACGACAGACGGAGGTAATGCCCAACGATTAACTTGTGGACGGCAGATCTCAGGATTCTCTTCTGCTTCGGATTGGCAGCCGCCTAAGTGTTGGTTGGGCCCTGATTTGCTGTCCATACAGGAGAGGACATGAAACTGGACAGGGTGAAGGCAGCCAGAAAACTGTGCACATACAGAACACTCAAACTCCTCCACCTTCACCCTATGACAGGCTGTGAGGTGCCTGAGGAAGTTGGAGGACGATTTGTTGCTGATGGTGGTCTGGCAGAAAAAGCACTGAGCAGAGGTGAGATGGTTGGCAAGTTTCTGCAAGCTGGTGAACCCAAAAGAATCCGTGTCCTCCCCTGCAAGAACTCATTGCTTTGAAGCAAGGACCGAGTGGGCAGTACGCAGTCTAATCTGCCTGGCCTTCAAAGCGGAGGGTTTGGGGCTTGAGATGCAACCAAAGACGGACTCTACCACTGACCCAGGCAGGATGCTGGGCGAGAAGGACATCAGGTCTGGAAGGGCAGCTGAATGCCTGGACTTAATTGGAGGCCTGCAGCTCTTAGGAAAAATCAGGCTCTGCTGCTCAGCTCTACACACTGACTGTACTTTCCTTACGTATTTCAAGAGAGTCAGCAGGAAAAGGAAGGAAAAAGTGCACTGTTTCTCTGGAAGGTTTCTAATTTGAAGCCAGAACTGGCTGCCTGGTGCCGGCCTCTTTGTGTTGGGCAGGACCAGTGGAGGGGACCGGCCAAAATGTAGTTGATTCCTGGGAGGAATTAAGGATCCATTTCCCCTGAATCCGAGATAGCAGTGAGGAGGAGTGACTTCGAAGAGATAGGGAGCAAGTCTGTATCCCAGGGTCTGCGCAGGAAAATAATAGTATTCTTCTGAGATTGTCATCCAGCTGGGCAGTGGCTGGCCGCCTCCGGTCAACCCCACATACTATAATGCGACCCACCCTATCAAGTGGTGGCTCTAGAAAGTCCCCCTCCTTCTGGAGGCAGAGTATGTATTGCCTACTATTTGAGATAGAAGATAGATTTTTAAAACCCCATGTCTGGCTGATAAGAACAGAGAAAGCAATCAATATTCTAAACTAATCATACGTAAGGAGTGTGTGAGCCCCCAGAAACCAAATGCTTTTCTTGGCTGATGGAGAGAAGCGGAGTTTTACGTTCTTCACCCCTTACACACAATCCGTGAGAGAGAGAGAGAGAGAGAAGACTAGAGACCCTGCCTTTTCTGTGCTGGAGAAAAGCACACCAGATCACTGCCTGCTGGAGCTGACAGGAGACTAGTAAACACGAACTTTCTGTCTTTCTTTCCTGGTTACATCTTTGGCTGCCTAATGCAGTCTCTAAAAGAAAGTAGGATATCATTGCCTAGGCTGGCTGACGATGAGAGATCAGAGTTGATGCCAGGAACCCAACCCACAGAAGCTGAAGCTACTGGGCTGGGAACGAAAGTATTGTTGAGAAACGCTGTGCATTGCTGTCTATACCATTAAAGCAAAAACGTGAGCAGAAGAAAACAACCCTGCCCTGAGTAGGATAAGAAGCACCCCAAAAAAGAAAGGCGCTGCTGCAGCAGCAGAATATCCCAATGACGCCCAACCCTGCCTGCCTAGCCAAAAACTACGGGCGCTGCCTGCCTGGATGGCCGCTGTTCTGGGAACATGAGAGAGAGAGAGAGAGAGAGAGAGAGAGAGAGAGAGAGAGAGAGAGAGCACACAGACAGAACTGTTGCTTGCTACGTGGGAGCAAGTGACACAATGCGCATGCGAGCCATGGGTGGCTGTTTTTCTATCCCTCCAGGAACTGCCTCCCCCCAGCTTCCCCTCCCCTCCTCCAGCACCCCCACTTGCAAAACCTACTTGTCCCTACAGCGAAAAATGACTCCTCCTTCCCCCACCCTCTCCCAGAGACACACATCCTCGTCCCATGGATGGCCCGGGGGACAAGAAGAAGCACCTCCCTCCCCCGTGTTCTGTACACTTGCAGGACCCTCACGGCGGGTACCCACCCAGCTCAAATGGTTACTTCTGCAACCCCCAACCCTGCAAGTTTTAAGCCAAAACAAGCAAAAACATTAACCATTTCCCTCCACCACCCCAGCCTGTCTCTAAACACAATGTTCCCTGCTGTGCTTGTTGCTGCTCACATGCGCAAATTCCAGCTTCCGGATCAACACCAGAGGTCTTTTGCGTGAGGTGGCGGCGGCACAACCCCAAGTCTTTTGTGGGCAACCTGAGTCGCCCAAATTCATGGTGACTCCCGAGTCAGGAACCCCAGACTCAAGTGTTGGCCCGATTATCTGACACGCATGACTCGAGTCTGCACAAGTCAGCCAAAAACGCTCATTTTTGCGACTCAGAATCATTTTTGCGACTCACTTGAATCAAGTTCCCTTCCCTGCAATCCTCTTGGCTGCAGAACTCATGGCTCTGCCTGCGGCTTTGTTTCCTGTTTTGGGTTATCTGTCTCATTTTGGCCACTTCTTCCCTGTTCCTTCCCCACTGAGCTCTTCCTCATTCCTTGTTTCTTTCCTACATTATCAGGCTCCGTTTGTCATGCTAAACTCTCTTTTATTCCTTCCTTTCATTCTTATGTTAACAGGCTAAGACTAACTACCACTTACCTGTGACTTAGTCCGTTTTCTTTCTCATCAATGAGCTCTCCCATATCCACCTTTCCCTCCCTGTGTTATCAGACTCAGTCTGGACTCACAGCTCTTTTTTATTCCTTCATTTCTTTTTTCAATTATGAGGCTGTGTTTGGCTAGTCCTGACCTGAGTATTATTCTTTTTTCCCTTCCCACTGAGTTCTTCCTTATTCCACTTTTTCATTCGGACATTATCAAGTTTGGCCACACTAAGCTCTCTTTTCTTCCTCCTTTTCTTTCATACATTATCTTTCCAAAATATTTCTTTACTCAGGGTATGGTTGGTCTGTGGAACTCCTTGCCACAGGATGTGGTGACGGCATCTGGCCTGGATGCCTTCAAAAGGGGACTGGACAAGATTCTGGAGAAAAAATCCATTATGGGTTACAAGCCATGATGTGTATGTGCAACCTCCTGATTTTAAAAATGGGCTGTGTCAGATGCAAGGGAGGGCACCAGGATGCAGGTCTCTTGTTATCTGGTGTGCTCCCTGGTGCATCTGGTGGGCTGCTGTGAGATAGAGGAAGTTGGACTAGATGGGCCTATGGCCTGATCCAGTAGGGCTGTTCTTATGTTCTTAAGTTATGACTCAGTCCTACCTGGGCCTTGTGCTGCCGGAACTTGTGCTCTCTGGCAGTGCATGGCCATTTGCGGCGGCCCCAAAACGAGGGCCCCATCGCTGGCCAGAACTGCAGTAAGCAGGCCAAAATCTCTGGGAGGGCCTGGCACTGTTGAAACTTGCAGAAAGTGTTTTGGGGGAGAGGAGCATTGTTTTGAAGGGAGAAGCAGGCTGGAGGGATTAGGTCTCAGCAGCCAAGGGCCTCAGACGTCAAGGGCCTGGCACTGTTGAAAAGTGCAGAAAGTGTTTTGGGGGTGGGGAGCCTTGTTCTGAAGCCAAAAGCAGGCTGGAGGAGGTGGGTCAGCAGCCAAAGCGCACACTGGATCCTATTTTCCATTCTTCAGTCCACCCCACCCCCCTTTTTTTCCCTGGACTATGCAGCCAGTGGTGTCTGACCAGACAGAAAGGCTCCCAGGAGGCCTACCCAGAGGTAAGTAAAAATATTTTTTATTTTCTCTGGTTAACCTTCTGGTCAACCTGCCCCCTCCCCCACCACAAACTGGATGCAGCATGTGCTCCTTCATCAATGGTGAGGGGGATAGGACTGGGCTGTTAGCTGTTCAGGGGGAGACTGCACTGACCCACAGGAGAAGGGGGGACAAGAAGACTCCACAGCAGCTGGGCCAGGGAGCTCAAGTTACTGTGGGGATCCCAGCATGGTGGGGGGTTCATGATCACTTTTGCCCATCCTCAAATCCTTTCTGTGCTAATGGGGAAAAGTGATCTCCCTGTCAACGCAGTCAACGCAGAGACGCCTGCGTTGGCTCGGTCACGTCGTGAGAATGGATGATGGGCGGATCCCAAAGGATCTCCTCTATGGAGAACTCGTGGAAGGAAAGCACCCTACAGGTAGACCACAGCTGCGATACAAGGACATCTGCAAGAGGGATCTGAAGGCCTTAGGAGTGGACCTCAACAAGTGGGAAACCCTGGCCTCTGAGCGGCCCGCTTGGAGGCAGGCTGTGCAGCATGGCCTTTCCCAGTTTGAAGAGATACTTGGCCAACAGTCTGAGGCTAAGAGGCAAAGAAGGAAGGCCATAGCCAGGGAGACAGACCAGGGACAGACTGCACTTGCTCCCAGCGTGGAAGGGATTGTCACTCCCGAATCGGCCTTTTCAGCCACACTAGACGCTGTTCCAGAACCACCATTCAGAGCGCAATACCATAGTCTTTCGAGACTGAAGGTTGCCAACACTCATCTCCCTGTAAGGGAAGCTTACAGTCCTATCAAGGGTTTCTTTTCAGACTACTGAGGTGGGTGGCCCTGGCTGGTCCTTCAGAGCAGGACCAAGGCCAGGTGGCCTTGCAATAAATCTCCTGGGCAGGAGTCTGGTCCCCCTCCCTGTAAAGAAGGGGGATCTGGACCCTCAGCAGAGCTGGAATGACTGAGATGTTGCCCTTCCGTGCAAGGGATCAGGGGACAGCCTGGCCACAAGTGCTGGAGACAAGCAGGAGCAGCAGAGCAGGAGGAAGGTGCCTGGCAAGGGAGGGCTTCTTGGGGGGGGCAGGATGATGGAGATCAGCCCAGCCCAGCCCAGCTGCAGGGCAGGTAGGGGGGCTGTGGGGGGGAGGACCCCCAAGTCTTCCAAGGGGTCCGGGAAGGGCGAGGTTGCAGGAGAAGATGCTCAGGGCTATTGGAGGAGGGCAGGCGCGGAAGGGTTAAGGGAGGGGCGGCGCAGGGGCGGGGATGCTGGTGGGAACGCCTCTCCTTGCGCGGGGTGGGGAAAGGGGAGGGAGGCGCAGGAAGGGGAGGGCTCCGAGGAGCGACGGAGGTTTGTCTGGCTGCTGCCTGGCCGGAAACGGGAGGCTGCTGGTGAGTCCCGCAGAGCGGAGCGGAGGGTGCAGGCCGGGAGAGCGACCCGCAGCTCAGCCCCGCCTGGCTCTGGGCTCCCCGTGCGGGCGGTGGGAGGCTGTAGGCGGGGACCCCGCAGGAGGCTCAGCGCAGCCGGATCGGGGCTGAAGGAGTCGCGTGGAAGGTCTGTGGGATGCACAGCCCGGCAAGGAGGGGGGTGGGGGGCTTGTGACCTGCTGCAGGTGCAAGGGGGGAACCAGGATGCGGGTTGTGTCTTGAGGTCTCCCTGAAGCATCTTTTGGACCACTGGAGTCTCACTGTGAGATGCAGGAACCTGGACTAGGTGGGCCTTTCGCCTGATCCTGCAGGGCTCTTCCACAGGAAGGGCTCTTCAGCTGACAAGGGAGGGCAGCAGGATGAAGGTCTCCTGTGGTCTTGTCTGCTCCTGAGGTGTCTGGTGGGCCACTGTGAGATCCAGGAAGCTGGATCCTGCAGGGCTCTTCTTAAGTGCTTATGACTCCACCACGAAGAAAGGGATGGGAGAGCAGGGGAAGGTTTTTACCACTCTCAGGTGGTCCTGAAGGTATCCAAGAGCAGGAGTTTAAGTGTGGCTGAGAATCCACTTTCTGTAGGTAGGTTCCCACCTTCTTCTCTGGCATGACTCTTGTGCCCTTTCCTGGCAGGCAGAAATTCAACAGGCCTGCACTTCCCCAGCATGGTAAAACTCTGCTCTGAAAGGTCCCCTTGAGGTGTCTTTCCCAAATACAGTCACCTTTTCTGCCCTTTGTGTTTCCACTGTGTCTGTGTCTCTGGTTCAGGAGGAAACCCCCCTTTCAGCTCATGGATACCTCCAGGGAAAGGTCTTGAATTGCTGTATTGTTTTGTATTGGCAACCTTTAGTCTCAAAAGACTATGGCACAGCCTCTAGTGTGGCTGAAAAGGCCCTCTGAAATTTGCATCTCTTTTGTCAACAGGTAAAACCCATCAACCTTGAGCCATCCCTTTTGGGAGTGAAATAAGAGGGCCAGGAGGCAGAAATGGGATCATCCCCTCCACAGTCCTTCTTGGAAGATCTGGGGTTTGAGAGCAAAGTGTTTGCCTAAATCAAGGGCTGGGCTCCAGGGGTCTCCATTTTGCAGGAGTGGAGTCAGGAAGGAAGCCATGAATGGACAAACAAGTGGAGGTTCAGAAGAAGGAGCAGGAGGGGCAGAAAGAGCCCCAATCAGAGATGAAGTTGAATATCTAAGAGAGCCACAAGAAAGACAAGAAGAGCCAGGCAGGGGATTGCAACAGTGCTGGGAAGCCCAGTGGCAGCAGTTCCTCAAGGCCCTGCAGGCTCCTCATTCTGCATGGGGGAGCCCCCAGCAGTCAGAGGCTGCACCCTGGGATGATGCCAAGGCCTTCCTGGCCTCCTTTGAGCAAGTGGCTGCAGCCTGTCAGTGGCCCAGAGGAGAGTGGGTGGCTCGGCTCCTGCCTTCTCCTGAGTGGAGAAGCCCAGCAGGCCTTCAGCCTCTTGGCAGCCAGAGATAAGGAGGACTATGGGAAATTGAAGACCGCCATCTTGAGAGGTGAAGCCCTGAGAAGGGAGAAGCAGTGCCAGCACTTTCGGTAGTTCTTCTGAGCTGGAAGACCCACGAAGAATCTACATACAAGTCCAGGAGCTTTGCTGCCAATGGCTGAAGCCAGAGAGGCACACAAAGGAGCAGATCCTGGAGCTGCTGATCCTGGAGCAGTTTCTGGCCAGTCTGCCGGCAGACGTCCAGAGCTGGGTCCGGGCTGGAGGACCAGACAGCTGTGCCCAGGCTGTGGCCCTGCTGGAGGATTTGAGCTGGAGAGAGGCTGAGTCAGGGATGTGGCAGGTGAGGTCTTAGTATTTAATTCCATGGTTGGTAACCAGACACAGAATATGGAGTGTGTTGTTTGGAGCACCTGTCAATCTTCTGCTGAAAGTAGAGAGAAGGAATGCAGTTAGAAAAGCCCAAAATTGAACTGACAATCCTCAACCCACTGAAAATGCTTCCCAGTTAAAGCTGAAAGTGATGCTCAAGCATCTTGAAGGAGACTCTGTGTGGGATTCAGCCACTCAAAATAGCCATCTTTGTACCACTACAATTGTTTTCATACACATTTAAGTGTATGGAAATGTTTGCATGAGATACAGATGTGCCTCTTTGCCTGTGCCTTTCAGCACAAAGGGCAGAAAATCCCCCTGCAAAGCTTTCTTCAGACATAGTTAGAGAGCACGGAACCTGCCATGTCAGATGTCATAACCCAGGGGTTGAGATGGGGAGAAACACTTGCCCACCTTATGTAGTCCTCTCAGCTACATAGTTTCCTTAGCTGCAGGAGGCCTAGAAAGATGCATAGAGCTTTATTTCCTAGAAACCAGATCTGGAATTAGGCAGCAATGGGAATAGGTTGCAAGGGAGCAGGATGTGCCTCTTTTTCCTACTGCTCTTAATAAGCATCTCTTCACAACTTCAGGAGCCCTTGCAAGAGTGGCCTGTGGATCTCCTTGATTCAAAGGAGAAATGCTTGGATGTGGTGCAGGGGGAGATCTCCAAAGAAGACGCAGAGATATTCAGGAAGACCAAGCAGAATGTCAAAGAGGAGGTTGTCTTGCCTGGTAAGGATTCAGCTGCCACACTCAGGGTCACAAAACGTAAAGGGAGGGTAACGGTTCTGTCGCTTTAGTGACCATCCAAGCGGAAGAGGGAGTTGTGGGGGGTTGTGGTTTCTGCCCCTGTTATCCATTCTGCTCACCCTCCCATTTGCCGGATCTAGGGATCTCCAAGTGTATTAGTGGTCAGGGCAGAGGAACTTTCAGTAAGGGCAGCATTCATTGCTCCTGGAATGACAGAGCCCCTGAACCAAAGTCTTGCTTGAACACAGCTGTTCAAGGGACCAGAATCTAGCCTGCTTTGCCTCTGGCCACCTCTAAGGATGAACAGAGGTGGACTAAACCGTAAAATGTCCCTTCTGTCACTCACAGGACTTGAAATTGCACGTTCAACCTCAGTGCTTCCGCTTGAGGAACAGGACATGGGTGAAGATGATTTAAGGAAGGCTCTTGACGTCCAGGTGGAGCAGGTTGGTTTGTGCAGGGCTTGGGCATACACACGGTGGCAGTCCATGTTTTTCTGCTGGAGATAACCAGGGCCTATCCCTCATGGGGCCAACTGAAGGGTTAGCCTCATGTAAGAGAGAGGTGGGTGGCACCTCCCTCCCTCCGTCCACTTGCCTTTACTGCCTCTTGTGTGTTTTCCACTTCATATCCCTCTTCTTTTTCCGGTTGAGGGTGGGGGGGGGGGCAGAATGTGTCACATGGCCAGTCATGAAGGGACAGCATTTGACACGCGTCCTTGGGGGCCTGAATGTCCTTGGGATGCCTTGGGCAGAGCTCTGATTTTCTGGACTCTGCCCCTAGGAAATCTTTGTCTGTTCAAGGAAGTGCCTCTTGATGTCAGAGAAGTACCAGAGTTGCCATTCTTTGCTGTGCTGTATGTTGCATCTGTGAGGGTCTGTTGGATCCTGTTTCCGGTGAACACATACACAGGTGTCAGTGTGTGCCTGTAGACATTTAAGGCACCATCTGATGCACAGAGTCCCATTCTGAACTCTCAGTAAGATACTGGAACTCTTTGTAAGATGCTGACTGTGTTTGTTCTTTACATTAAAATTAGTGTGTATGACTGCACATAACCCTGTAAAATATATTCCATAATTTATTAATAGAGGTTTGATAATCCAAAGGCATGAAGTAATTGTGAGACAAACATACAACACACAACAGCCTAAAAACAAAGGTGGCTTCCAGTTTTAATTACTCCTGTCTCTCCCCTGGTTAATCCAAACATTTGAGTGAAGGCTGGGTGGCCCCGGGCTACCTGTCGGACCAGGCACCCATGACAGAATTTATTTATTTATGTATTTATATATCTATTTATTTACTTCATTTGTACCCCACCATTCTCCCTGAAGCAACCCAAGGTGGTTTCAACAAAAATTAAAAACACAATTTAAAACATGAGTTAAAAACAAGATACAAAACACATTAACAGGAAGACATTCTGAAAAACAACGATCAGATAAAAAGGTGTAAAAGGAGCAGACAGCAGCAGTTTATGAAAAAGGCCCAAGCCTGTAACCTGATGTTAAAGGTGTAAAAAGTAAAAGATGTTTAAAAGGCCAGGAACTCAGAAGGCCAGTGTAAAGAGAAATGTCTTCAGGCCTTGCTGGAATGTTTCAAGAGTGGGAGCAGTTCGTAAATCAAGGGGGAGGGCTTTCCACAGTGTTGGTGCCACTATGGAGAAGGCCCTATTTCTTGCCGCCACCCCACGTACCTCCCTGGGCAGTAGCGCTTGTAGAAATGCCTTCTCCAATGACCTAAGGGGACGAGCTGGATAGTATGGGAGTCAGTGGTCTTTAAGATACCCTGGCCCAGCGCAGTATAGGGCTTTAAAGGGTAAACCTGCACCTTGATTTGGGCCTGGAAACGAATGGGCAGCCAGTGCAGCTGCTGGAGAAGCGGCCCAACAGTCAAACTGCCTACCTCCAGTAACTGCACTGGCCGCCACATTCTTCACTAGTTGCAGTTTTTAAACTGTCTTCAAGGGCAGTCCCACATAGAGCATGTTACAATAGTCTAACCTCAGTGTCACTGTGGCTTCGGTCACCGTGGCCAGGTCTGCACAATCCAAGTACAGCTGCACAATCCAACTAGCTGAAGCTGAGCAAATGCACAGGACCACAACTGCACCCTGAGAATCCAGCAGTGACTGTGAGTCCAGGCGGACCCCCAAGCCACCACCCCTCCATGCAGTGGCATCAGGCAGTGGCATCACTAGGGTTCATGTCACCTGGTGTGGGATGCCAGTGTGTCACCCCCAGGCAGTGGGCAGGGCAACACCCCAGGTGGTGGGCGTGGTGATGTACCATCACTCCGCCACACTGGCTTTTTGGCTGTCTCTTTTGATAGAAGATAGAACACATTCTGCATGAAATTACACATTGATTGATATATAACATGATGGTATTATGATATATAATTATTATAATTGATATATAACATTATTATTAATAATATTAAAATCTTTATTAATTATATAACATTAAAATCTTTATTAATTATATAACATTAATAATAATAATATTATTGATATATAACGATGGTAAAATTATGATTTTAGTTATTTTGGTCACTGATGCTATCACCCCCACCCCGGGTGTCAACTTACTAACACCTTATTGCAGCAGTTCTCAAACTTTAAGCACTGGGACCCACTTTTTAGAATGACAGTCTGTCCAAGACCCACCAGAAGTGAAGTCATGGTGGAAGTGACATCCTCAGGCAAATTAAAATAAATAAGTATAAATAATTAAAATAAAACAAATAACTAAATAAGCTGAAGCCAGCCCTGGTCCACCAAGTGAAATTCCTCTGTAGCCTGCCTGCAATAACACCCCTGCCATGAAAACCAGTAAGGTTTTCAGCCCTACCCAGTGCCCATTTCAAGAACTTCTGTTAAAGCCAGATCACTGTCAGGATCCACCTGGCTTTGCAAGTCTCAAAAAGGTTCACCTTATCAGCTGAAGCCTCTGTTTTGATCCTTTTTAGTTGTGGGGGGAGGGGGTGGGAGGCTGCCTTATGGAGCACTTGTTTAGCTACAGGTGCATAGGATCAGGACCATTCTGGTAGCATTACACTCTCCTTCACCTGATCTTCCACAACAGCCAAGGCATGTTTGCTTACTTGCAAGTAAACTCGACCGTGCAGCTTAGTGTCACTTTTCATAGGGCTCAATACGGAGGGACTTCCTTCTCAGGTGTTTTTTGGGGCTGCGTTCATTGGATCAGGACCATTCTGGAATGATTAGATTCCTTTCAGCCTGCCCTTTCCAATGCACAAAGGCAAGTTCACCTACTTTTGAGTAAACATGCAATACGGCTCACTTTCACTTTTCATAGGAATCCATGCATTTTGTTATCTGGTTTTTTGGACATAACTTTTGATGGAAACGAGATATTTCACTCTGGCATTTTGCATTGTGTTCTGCTTGCAATTCCGCATCCAACGATATATAATATGATGTGGTTCCTCCTAAGTACTGCAATTTTAGCATGTCACCCCCGCCCAGGAAGCATCACCCCCCTGTGCACGTCACCCGGTGCGGCCCGCACTCCCCTAGCGATGCCACTACTGAGAGGTCCTTCTTATTCCTTAGAAGATGTTGTTAGCCAGCCAGAGTAAGAGATCCAGACTCTTCCAGAAGGCTGTCTCAATCTCTGGGCTATTCACAGGGCCTGCTCTCACCCCATCCTAGCCAGAGAATCTCAGCTGAACGCAATCTTAGTGTAATTAGCACATCCTTCTGCACCTAGTTGTACTGGACTTCTTAAATTGGTCCTCTTAGCCACTAAGAAGCAAGATAAGGAGAAAATTTCCCAGCTCCAAATTAGCAAGATTCTCACCAGCTGTGAAAGGAGGGCTGCAAGCTCCAAACAGGAAGTGAGCACGGCCTAGATTTTGACCCAGACTTCATACCATGGTTCCATTTTTCTCCCGGAAAAGTGTCTTTCAGGTTTCAGGGTCCACCTGGGATATAAGCAGCTGGCAGGAATGGATGTTTGAGGGGGCAAGAAAGTGTTTAGCCCCCTCCTCCAGCTTGCCTCCTTGGTATAAAGCTTTCATCCTTGTCTCCCATTCACTTATGAATCTTGAGAAGCCATCTAGATTCTCACCTACAGGTCCACATTTTACAAGTATGACCGCATTACTTACAACACGCATACGTCCAACGTACATACACGCCCACTCACCATAGTAGCTCAGCTGTCCCTGCACATCATGGTCAGTTCCTTGGAGTGTGCACATATACAATTTTTGAAAGCTGAGTCAACCTCGATTAAGGAGTTAAAAGGGCATAATCTCACATATTTGAATTAACCCCATTCCTTGTACAGCACAATCTGAAGTGGGCGGTGGGATTTTTTTTTTTTGTCCTGCAGGCAATGAAGCCCAGGAAGATGGATGTGCCTTTCCACGTGGTTGAGCAGACGCCGATGCAGTCCAGCCAACAGACCACATTCTGGAAAGTTCTGCAGGAGGATGGTGAGAATGTGGATTCCCTGGGTAAGGACCTGCTCTGATCCGTTCTAGTAAATCCTGTAAAAAAACTGCACATCACATTTTCATAATTTGAAATATGCACATTTATTTACTGTTCGGGAGGGGATCTATGTACATAATACACCATGAATAACAGAAATACTGTATGTTTTTATGGCGCACACTTTTTGCCTCTTCCAAAATTGTTGAGCATGGCAGCCTTTGCCCCTTTCTGTAGTATAGGGTTCCTTACCCTGAACACTGTGCCCTTCTTCTATGACGCCCTGTCATGTTGGCACCACACCACAGAAGAATGAGATGGCCGCCACCATGTCCTTGAGATCTTAAGTGGGGCTTCCCCAGCCTTCCTAATACCTTTTTAAAGCATAAAAAGTCACTTCCAATCTTATGAAAAAACAGAAATTCAGTTATCCACGCGGTGTACATAATGAGAGATCTTGGGGATGGGGCTCAAGTCTAAACACAGAATTCATATCTGATTCATATTTTATCATATTTTATTTGATTCAGAGATCTCCAGCAGCTCATGGATCGTTTTAGCAAGACCTGCCAAGATTTTGGACTGACGATCAGCCTAAAGAAAACACAGTTCATGGTTCAGGATGTGGACTCACCTCCCTGCATTACAATCTCTGCACATGAACTGGAGGTTGTTCATGACTTTGTGTACCTTGGCTCAACGATCTCCGACACTCTTTCTCTCGATACTGAGCTAAACAAATGCATTGGTAAAGCAGCTACCACGTTTTCCAGACTCACAAAGAGAGTCTGGTCCAACAAGAAGCTGACAGAACATACCAAGATCCAGGTCTACAGAGCTTGCGTCCTGAGTACACTTCTGTACTGCAGCGAGTCATGAACTCTCCGCTCACAACAGGAGAGGAAACTGAACACTTTCCACATGCGCTGCCTCTGGCGCATTCTCGGCATCATCTGGCAGGACAAAGTTCCTAACAACACAGTCCTGGAACATGCTGGAATCCTTAGCATGTATGCACTGCTGAAACAGAGATGCGTGTGTTGGCTCGGTCATGTCATGAGAATGGATGATGGCCGGATCCCAAAGGATCTCCTCTATGGAGAACTCGTGCAAGGAAAGCACCCTACAGGTAGACCACAGCTGCGATACAAGGACATCTGCAAGAGGGATCTGAAGGCCTTAGGGATGGACCTCAACAAGTGGGAAACCCTGGCCTCTGAGCGGTCCGCTTGGAGGCAGGCTGTGCAGCATGGCCTTTCCCAGTTTGAAGAGACACTTTGCCAGCAGTCTGAGGCAAAGAGGCAAAGAAGGAAGGCCCATAGCCAGGGAGACAGACCAGGGACAGACTGCACTTGCTCCCGGTGTGGAAGGGATTGTCACTCCCGGATTGGGCTTTTCAGCCACACTAGACGCTGTGCCAGAACCACCTTTCATAGTCTTTCGAGACTGAAGGTTGCCAATACATATTTTATACAATATTTTTAGTTTGTATGGAACATGGTCTGTGCATTAAACAGTTTGTGAATTTATTTCTTAAGGCAAAAGTGTAAATCAAAAATTTCTGTTGACACTCAAAAAGTTCCATATTTGGAAATTCCAGATAAGGGATGCCCCACCTGGAGTTCTTTGGGAGAAGGAGTTCTGGTGTGACGCTTCCTTCCTAATGGAATGTTTTTTTCAGGAGGAATGGACTTTGGGCCCAATCCTATCCAAATTTCCAGGGTTTATGTAAATGGAAGTAAAGGACTTCAACACATAGCTATCTGCAGATGGAACATCAGGGGAGTGTTAAATAAGAATTCCTCCCCACACACACCCCACCACCACCTCACTTTTTTTCTGTGAAGTCATGCTCAGGCCCTTGACTTGTGACTCGATTCAAAAGAATTGAAATTTCTCATGAGTTGAGTCATGACAACTGCGCATTACAACTTGCGAATTGAGGTGAGTCATGGGAGTCACTGACGGAATTCAACTCACAACTCGGGCTCTAGGCCTTGAACACATTCCTGCTCAATAGAATGGGAACTGTCTCCCTCCTTCGTGGTGCAATCTCACATCTGGTGGTGCAGTAGTCTATGGGTGAGAGAGAACTCCTTGATCAGCCCCCTTCCTGTCATTGGAGTATTCATATGTACTGGCCTGAAGCATGGTTCACAACCTAGGGAAGAAGCTGCATGGGTGTGTGGAAGACCCAGGAAGGGGCATGGGTATTTCCTGAAGTGCCTCCAGCTGATATAATCTGCATGAAGGACCAATCTACCCAGAACTCCAAGCTTCAGAATGTTGCTTGTTCTGACGTATTTCCTACACTTTGCAGTAGAACATAAGAAGAACCCTGCTAGGTCATCAGTGACAATCCTGTCCACTGTGCCACCCCAGGGAGAGCCTGGCAGTGCCACCCTGTCACATGACTTCTGAAAGCCTTCTGAGACCTCCAGAATGTCTTACAACATCACTTCCTGTTGTCAACAGAAAATCAGAAGTGACATTTTAAGACCTTCTGGAAGCTTTAGAAGGTCTTCTGAGAGCTGGGGAGGCAGTGTGCGGCCTACCCAACTCTCAGAATGCCTCAGGACGAGGAGGCAGCGGGCAAAGGTGGCCCTCAGGGTGGCACAGCTGGGAGACAGCATCGCCAGGAGCCCTTTCGCCCGCTGACCCCTCCCCTTGGTACGCCAGTGTCGATCAGGCCAATGGCTCATCTAGTTCAACTTCCTGAATCTCACAGTGGCCTACCAGATGCCTTCAGGGAGCTCACAAGGCAGCAAGATAGCAGTATCCTGTTGCCACTCCTTGCATCTGGCATTCAGAGATAACTTAATTCCAAAACCAGGAGCTTCCATGTACTCATCAAGGCATGTAACCTGTGATGTACTTTTCCTCCATAAATCTGTGCAATCTCCTTTTAAAGGCAGAGCAACATTGCATACACCTTTAAAAAAAATCATAATTTGACTTTTCAGACTTCATATATTTTCTGGTTTTGCTTCTGAAATTTGACTATGATGGTTTTAGTTTCAAGACCTAAATCTTCAGTTGTGTCTGGATGAATGCAACAGGAGAGCACAAGAAGAGCCCTACAGGGTCAGGCGCAATCCTGGCTACTACCACATCTTGTTTCCCATGGTTGTCCACCAGCTGCCTCTGAGAAGCCCACAGCAGGAGAGAAAGGCATCCTTCGCTTCCGACATTGCTAGCCTGCAACTGGTGTTCTGAGGCATGCTGCCACTTAACCCAGAGGTAGCTGATTGCCATCACTTCTAGGAGCTATTGATAGACCTGCCCTCCATGAGTTGTACAAACCCCATTTCAAACCATGTGAGGTAGTGGCCATCACCCCACATCTTGTGGCATCAAAATCAATAGACTGGTTATGCCCTGTGTGAAGAAGTACAGCTTCTTGTTCATCAGAATCTTGTGTTAGTTTCATTGGATGACCCCAATTGTGTGTGTGAGAAAAAAACAAACACCCACAACTGGAGATGCAACAGAATCCATGACTGGGAATGGTGAACAAACCCTCCAAACAGGACAAAGTCATGGAGCATCTGTGGCAAACTGGGGGGGGGGGCATAGACTCAGAACCAGTATATGAGAGTTGAAGTGCATGTTACCGATGCACACCCCCCCCCCCCCGAATAAATGCACCAGGCTGCAGCTTGGGTTAAAACTGGGCCACTTTCTTGGTCTTAAATTACAGCAGGGTGACTGGGGTAGGTTAACTCAACTCCCAGCCCAAGGCATGTGGGCTAACAGGGAGCCAAGCCTCAGCCTGTCTGCGTCTGGTGGGGGCAACAACCAGTAGCACCGAAGACACCAATGGTCATTTGCGAGAGGAAAGGAAGGAGGTTCTCTCAAACCTTGAAGTTCTGAGTCCTTGTTCTGAGTCCAGGGGCTCCACCACTTCTTCTGCTGTCCTACTTTATCCCTTGCCCTTAAGTCCAGCATTTCACCTCTCACATCACAGTTTTGTCTCTTCCCACTTAGTTGAGGAGATCCATGATAATCTTACGTCTGCACTGATCCTGCTCTGCGCGAGAACTGTGACACCGTCACAAAGGAGCCCGAAAACAACTTCACTACACTCACAACCTGCTGCAATTTCCGTTATTGCAACAGGCTACCTGTAGACCTTTCGCAAGAAAAGAAACTGAAATTCCGCTCTCTTCCCAAAAAAATGGGGAATTCTGCCTGAGCTGCTCATCCCATCTCAGCTTTGGTTTCTTCCTTCAAATGAATTCTCCAGCCCTCTTTGTCTGTTCAGCGCATGAGATTCAAAAATAAATATTCATGCCGCTACACTGTGTCCCAACATTGTTACCTGTGTGTCTAATTTATGACAACATTTTTCCATTAGGTTGTGGATTTCTTTTGAGATGAATAATAACTCTTAATGAGATGGCTCCATTTTTTTCTGCAGCTAAAGCGGGGGGGGGGGGGAGGAGTACACAACATAAACGCTCCAGTCTTAAACTTCAGGAACATTCCCCCAAGAGGTTCAAAAATTACATGCCCATATGAAGGTAGGGAAGCAATCATATGCAGGGATCTCCAAACAGGTCCAGGAAAGGGGCGGCGTTGATGGCAGCAATCCAAACCCTCTTCTTGGTTCAATGTTCACAAACTTTGTTTCATGCACAGAATTATTAAAAATATTCTATAAAATTACCTTCAGAATGATTGTATAGGGGTATGTGAAAGATAAAGGAATTTTGTGTTTAGATGGGTCTGGTTCCCAAGATATCTCATTTTATATATGCATATGCTAATATTCCAAAATCTCCCCCACCTCCAAAATAAAAAATCCACGATCTGAAACACTTCTGGTCCCGAGCATTTTGGATAAAGGATGCTCAGCCTGTTATAGCGTAGCCAAAAAATACTAAAGGGATATGAATGGACAGCATGGTTGTTGCACTTGCTTTATTTATATTATGTAGACCAACTAGTGCATCTGGAACTTTACAGAGTAATGGAAGTATGGACCAAATCCTGCACCAAGGGGATCAAAGTGTATGTTTCAGTGGTGAGACAGACCATGGGCGGGAGGGAAGGTCGGGTTGGCGGGAGAGAATACAGGGATGGAAGGGAGAGGCAGAGGGAAGAATGGGAGCAAATGCAGAGACACGCAAGGAGGCTTCATTTTGACTGGAATAATATTTCCCACATTTAGACAAATGCTGCATGAAAGAGGTGGGTTTTCAGGAGAGATCCATAGGGAGAGAGAGAGGTGGCCTCAAGCAGGCATTCCTGAGGCAACTACAGGCCTCAGGAGGCACTAAGGGAGAAGAGGCACTGAGGGGTGGATGCTACGTATCATGGGCATATTTCTTACAACCTTCTTAAAGTAGTATGAGAAAAAAGGAGATATCAGTCCATCCTCAACTCAGTGGCATCACAAAGGTTTGTGCCACCCATACAAGAGGCCAGTGCATCACCCCTATGGTGGACCTTCTTCCATGCAGTGGGTGGGGAAACGCCACTGGGGTCACTTCCTGGGGTCACCTTCTGAAACATTTGGGAATCTAGAGCGGACTTGCTGGACTAACACTCCAATCCTATGCAGGGCTTACAGTGGCAGATCTCATAATCCACCACCATAAGTTCAGGCATGAAAGCCTTTATGATATTCAGCCAGCCATGGACACCAGCACAAAGCCATGGCGGCCACTGTCATTTGCTGCCACCGGTAAGTCAGCAGTAGGGACGGTTCGGGGAGGATCGTGGGCAGATTAGGGCAGGGAGCAGGCCTGTGTGGGGGAGGTTCAGAAGTGGGAGGTCCTATTCCCCCCCAGCCTGTCCGCATCCCCAGGAGTCTCCTCAGACTTACCCCAGCAAAAGAGCTCACATAGATCCAAGGAGACCCATTGGAGACCAGGCGGCCTACAGAGAGGTAAGTAAAAACGCTTGTCTTGGATTGTTTTCCCACCCACCTGTAGCATTCAGTGCGTGCTCTGTCAATGGCGCTGCATGCTCTGGGATGGCTTAGGGGATAGAACTGAACTCTAATTCTCAATCTTCCAGCCACAACCTGCTTTTCCAAGGATTTTCCTTTTCCCCTCCCGTTACTCACCCACAGCCCCAAAAAGCAAAGCAAAGAAGCCAAGGAGACAAAGCGGACTCATCTTCCCCGATGGCAGAGGTGGGATTACCCAGAAGCATTTGCTAGGGCTCCGGTCTCTCTGAAGGTCCCAGGTGCCTCTAGACAGCTGCAGGATTCCAATTTATCCTCTGAAGGGAAGAGATATTGTGTAAAGAGTGAGGGTGGCTCCACCACATGATTCTAGAAAGGTGTATTCCCAGGATGTCTACAGCAGAATGTTCTTTCTGTGAAGAACAGCATGATAAGGACGCTTTTGGGGATTCTGAAAAAGAGAATGTTTCTTTGCCAAACAAAGAACTTGTATTCTGGTAGCGAGGGGCATTCTGGCGGTGTGAAAGCTGGACTGCTGTCACATACCGCTGACTACTGAGCCACTGTTGCAACCAATGGGAATGGGAAGGATCAGGATAGGGATCTTGGCTGCAGGGCGGTGAGTCGAGGTGGATATCAGCAGCAATGGCACCAGAAGTATCCTATGTCTCCTGCCTGGCCCTGCCATGCCCATGGGTCCAATCAGACCTCCACCAGCCAAGGAGCAAGTGTAGATCCTAGTATATCCATCAGGGATCCTGGCACTGCAGAGTAGAGAAGTAAAACATTTCTCTATTCTGCCATGGTCTCCAGGAGGCCTGCAGGATGCAGTGCAGGCTGTTTTCACCACCACTGCTCTGGCCCCCAGGGCAGTCAAGGATGGGATTCTGAGTAAAATAGTGGAGAGAGAAAAGAAGGTGGTGTCTGAGACTGGGAAGAGTCAGCAGTAAATAATTAGCTAGAGAGGTAGTTCACACAAAGGATTTAAGGGTAATGATTCTGAGAGTCCAGTCCTGTCCCAACCCCCTCTACCACTGCTTGCAGTCATGCCAAAAATGATCGCCCTGTGTCCAGTGGGTGGGGGGAGAGACTGGGAGGCATCAGAGAGGAAAGGGAGATTATTTCCCCTTACCTCCATATAAACCTCCCATTTTGCAGTGGCTCTCCTCAGACCTTCACCAGCTCTGTAGTTGGTGCATGTCCTCGAAAAAAGGGCAGGGAGGTAGTCAAAGGGTATCTCATAATAAAAATAATATTCAGCATTCCCCCAGTGCTTGTAGCCATTCTTGTGCTTTATCTCTCTGCAATCCTTACAGCAACCCTGTCAAAGTGACAGCCCAATTCAATGCTGTCACACTACTGCCATAATCAGCATCCTGATGGTGGAATGCACTTTACGACATCATAAAAGCTTATGTGCAGCTGCATGCCTTTGGATAACCACAATAGATGGAGGGGAGGACCCTGCGTGCAGCAGTGGCAGCAAAGAGGAACCCCACTGGCAGTAGGTCAGTGGGGTGGGTGAAATGGGGCATGGAAATGGGAGCATCGGAGTGGGTTGGGGAGGGATGGAGGCATGTGGGACTTAGGAGGGGTGGCACCTGGCATGGGCAATTTGTGCTGGATGCCATCCCCTCTGGAGCCTGCCAGCACAGCTCCTTTGTATCCTTCGACTTACATCAGCCAAAGAGCAGGTCAGCAGGTCTGAGGAGACCCAGAGGTGATTGAGGGGCTTATGGAGGATAAGGAAAAATGTGTTCTCCCAAGCCTCCGATTGCCGATTGGGCTGTAAGACAAATTGCAAGTCATATGCCCTCTTTGCAGCAGGGCTGTTGAGGCTCAGATTGGTCAGCTTGTCTAAGGCTACCTACAGAGCACCTGACAGAGACAAGAGTCAAACCAGGAAGTGGCTGATTCGCAGCTTGGCCCCTTAACCACTGTACCATACCAGCTGTCTGCAGATGACATCACACTTCATGTGATTTCACTGTTTGAAATGTGCCTGTTGGATCTGACATGCAAGAAGAAAATTAGAACAGTCCCGCAGGATCAGCCCATAGGCCCATCTAGTCCAGCTTTCTGTATCTCACAGTGGACCACCAAAAGCCCAGGGAGCACAAAAGACAACAAGCGACCTGTAACCTAGTGCCTTCCTTTTAAAGGCATCTAGGCCAGATGCCATCATCACATCCTGTGGCAAGGAGTTCCACAGACTAAATGGTGTTTCATGCTTGACAGCATGAAGTTGCTGGCATCATACACTCTTTGAATATTGACAGGCTGTGATATCTGAGAAAATTTCAAATCACAGCTTTGAATTGGAAATGGAACCCCTGAGACTGGGTGTGAATCTTGAATGGCTGAAGAGGTTCTCCTTCAGCTCTCCTCTTTTTTTCTTAGCCCAGGGACTCCGGTGCAATCACTGCCCATCCACAAGTGTTGAGTATTGTCGCTGTCACTCAATGTTCTGTGAGACAGAAAAGGAAGAGGGACAATGTTTCACAGAGTCAGTCTGTAATGGTAAGAATCAGGCACAGTTATCTGCATCTTTGAGTGTGCCAAGCTGTATTTCCTTGAGGTGGTTCTTACAACACTTCCATAAGGTAAGGAAGTGTGATTAAGGTCTGTGTGCAAATTGAGAGGGAGCAGCTTGCCATCTACATGGCAAAGGTGAAATTCAAATTTCAACCAGAGTGGTCCTGGTTTGGAGCTCCCTCTAGTGCTAGGGTTCCCAACCCATGGTCCGCGGACCACTGGTGGTCTGCAGCGCCCTCCCAGGTGGTCCACGACCTCTCTGGTGAAAAAAGGAAAAAAAATGCCCTTCCAGGAAAAAAAGGCCTCTGCAGGCGCAGCAGCCAATCAGAGCAGCTCAGAGCCAATCAGAGCATAGCCTTTTTCCATCTCCTCCTCCCCCTCCCCCTCCCTTCCCTCCTTGTCTGTGAGTGCCCAGACAAGCGAAAAAGTGAAGCGCAGGCCCCTTGTAAGGTGCTCCTGTTTGTGCAGCCCCCTGCTGCCTCCATTCCTTGACCCTGTGCCTTGAGGTGAGCCCTCGCAGCCTGGTTTCTCAGGAGTCAAATCAGGACTGCAGCCAGCCTGGGAAGTCTCTTGGCGGGTGGGTGGGCCGCCGGAGGAGGAGGAGTTGGGGCCTGAGAAGGGGAGGAATTGGAGTAATAAGGAGGAGGAGGAGGAACAGGCTCACAAAGGCATTGCTGGCTGGCTGGGAGGGGTTACCCTGGGAGTGGGTTTCTCTGGATTCGATTTCCCTGGGATTCCGGACTCCAGCTGGCCAGGGATCACAGAGGAAGGGAGTTGGAGGCAGTGTGGCAGCAGGAGAGGGGAGAAACAGTATGCTGAACCTCCAGCCCTAGTACCCCCTCCTCTTTTGGCAGGATTCGGCCCCCTGGATGAGCTCTTCTAACGCCCAGGGTTGGAGCAAGGGATCCAGGCAACCAGGTTGTGGCACCCCTTTGGGAGAGGGAAACAGGCAGCACCTCTGCTGTCTTACTGCAAGCTGCCCACCTGGGGAGAGCAATCCCAGAATTTGCAGAACAGGCACCACTATAGCCAAGTACAGCAGGTGCAACCCCTGACTCTTCCTCCTCAGAGAGCAGCAGCAGCAGCTTTGTCCATGGGGAGCCCTCCCCCACCCCACACTTGGCCAGTTCCCTATCTCCTCAGATTGCAATCTTATGCATGCTTACCTTGGAGTAAGCCCCATTGACTATAATAGGACTTACTTCTGAGTAGACATGCCTAGAATGGGGCTGTTAGTCACACTGAGGCTGTGATGAACTCCTCCAGAAATTTCTCCAATCCCTTTTAAAGGCATCTAGTCTAGGCATCATCATCACATCCTGGGGCAAGGAGTTCCACAGATTAATGGCAGAGTAGGCAGCTGTTGTTTTGTGGCTGCAGCCTACCTATAGGCTTGCTCACACTCTCTTAGCTCCAACCAAAGTAGTCCACAGCTAGAGCATGACAGCAATTAGAACAGGAAGTGAAGAGAGGCTTTTCCCCCCTAAAGACCTTGCAGTGCACACCAAAAGGACTTCTCATCCTGAGACAGGCAGCAGCCATTCTGAGATGTCTCTCTGAGCTGGTGCTTCCTTCACACGTTTCTTCTCCTTCAGGACCCACCTGCCTAAATTGTGTTGAACACTTTCCTAAGGACTCTGCACTCACAAGTGGAGGGGAGCAGGGCCAGGGCTGTGTAACAAAAGGAACTGTGGAGGGATGTGTGTGCTTTTTGCTGACTCATTTAACTGCCTTGCATGACTTCTCTATAATCCCCTTGTGCTTACCCTCTCCCTTTTTGAGTTGTTTTTCCACACTTCAAAGAGGCAAGGGCTGTGTGTCATGTGGTCTGGTGTGGGAGAAAAGAGACTGGATTGAATTGGGTGGGTGTGAAAACCTCTCAGTTGGGGGGGGATTATTATGTGTTCCATGTATTCCATGTAAACCCAAGACTTTCACAGCTAGTGAAGCAAATGCAAGCACAAGCATCACATTAATTATTAAATCATCTTCTTATGTATTACAAATTTAATAGTATTTTTTGTGTGCGAGGGTGGGGGGGGGTTGCATGTGGTCCACACCGTCTCAAAAATTTTGCCCAACCACAAGTGTACACATTTGGTCCCTGTTGCGTATATGCAACGTTGGGCAGAAATCCCTCTGAGTTTGGAAGTGCTTTTGTACAGAGTGCTGAGGGGGCAGGATGCAGGTTAGAAGTCACTTACGAACCTGGCCCCTGGGTCACCTGGGATCAGGACCACAAAATGCTGCCCCTCATGTGGCCCAGAGGCCTGAAAATGTCACTTTCTCCAGAACCTGAAGGCCTTCGGAGGCCCAGTAAAGGACCTAAAGAAAACAAAACTAAGGCGGCGAGGAGGGGGTTGCAGCAGCACTTCGCTGGATGGTGGCCTGGGGCATTTCCCTCTCGGAACCCCCTCAGACCACCAGTGCTGGGAGTGGGCGGCATGGCTGTGGGGTGGGTGGCAACTGAGCGGAGCAGGTGTAGCTGGTATCCACGGAGTGTAGGACCCCAGCCTTACGCTCTGCTTATTGATTGGGGTCATGGCACAAAAAAGGTTGAAGACCACTGCCCTAATGTCTTCAAAAGGGGTGAACATGAGGACTTAAGAGACCAGCCTTGCTCTATTCCCTCTAAGGCAGTGGTATTCAAACTGGGGCATTGCGATGCCCCAACCTGACGGCCCTGGTTTCAGCCCCCCTAAGGGGCGGTGGCGGGGGGAAGGCAGCGATGCGATCCCCAGGATTGCATTGCTCAGGAGGCTGCAGGGACTGGGATACACTCACCAGTCCCTGCAGCAGCCTCCTGGGGGTGTGGGGAGCCCTGCATGAGCGTCTGCCTTCCCCCCACCCCCGCTTCCTCCCTGCCCTCCCCCACAAGGACTTACTGCGGTTTCCAAACTCCCGGAGAGTCTGAAATCCGCAGCTCTAAGAAGTCTGCGACAGTGAACAGACCCCTTCTTCTCCTGTATGCTTCGATGCTCTCCCTGGATCTCCAGTGATGACGTCAGGGAACTTCTAGGCTGAGGAGCTCTGTGCTGCATGGAGCTTGGAGTTGGGCAGCTGCACAGCTTACAGGGAATTTTGCGTGCCTTGCCCTTTTTTGTCAGAAGCCTGGCTGGCCCCACCTATCAGTTTAATCCATCCCTGCTCCCAAAGTCTACTAAACGGACCAGAACAGATATTCTGCTGACTGGAGCAGAAGGACAAGTACAGAGAAAATGCAGATTCTCCCTCTACTCACTCTACCCCACACCCGAAATTATTCTATAACTGAGTGTTGCACTTGCTCTCTGAAGGGTTTTTCCTGGATTCTATCAATACTTGGTATTAGGGAAGGCTCCAGATTTGAGAGGGTCCTCAACATGGTAGCAGGGCCCCCTCCAACTTCACTGGGAACTTCCCCCTTTCCTTGCTCCAGTGTGTGGCAGCAAATGTGGATTTCTGTTTTGTGTATGATTAAGTTGCCTCACCCGAACCGAGGTAAGCAGGGGCAGGCCAACCATGGGTCCTGACAACAGCCCAAGCACTCAAAACCCTGCCAGTATCATATAGCTGAACTCGGAAGAGAATCTTGGCAAACTTCCTTGTGATCAGAGTCCCAGCCCTTAAACAGCAGTGAGAGCCAGAATAGTGGAGTCATTCGGAAGCTGGACCTGGAATATTCAGCTTCAAATCCCCACTTGATCAGAAAGCTTCCGGGGTGACCTAGGGCCAGTCTCTATGTCTCAGCATCACCTACCTGGGGTTGTTGTGAGCACAAATGAAAGAGAGAAACTATGTACACCACCCTGAGCTCCTCGCAGGAACAGCAGTATTAAAAAACGTGATAATAAAAATAAAATGTCCACTCAAGCACACATTCCAGTAGTTCTGCAGACATGCTCTTCAGATCACACATACTCAATAGGTGGTGAAGGAAATGAACTTGTGAAATGAACTAGGGATTGGGACATGCCTCAAAGAGGGAGAGACAATGGCAAGAAGAAAATGTACTTCTGAATGAGAAGTAAGAATTTGTCATCAATAGAAAACAGAAAAGGAGGACTGAAAAGACACAAGGAGAGGAGAATCATGACCATAGACTGGAGCAGAGAAGCTCAGGCCAGTGGCACAGCTGAGAATGCAAGACAGAGTCTTCAGGGCAGAAGCAGAAATGTTGATACAAATTGAGCATCCAAAACCCCAAATGCTCCAAAATCTGAATCATTTTGAGTGCTGACAGGACACCACAAGCAGACAATTCCACACTTGACCTCATGTGACTGGTCACAGTCAAAACAAAGGCAAAAATCAGTTTAGTCAGCATCCCCAAGGGAAAATGTCCCTACCAGCCCCCTTCAGCCATGATATCTCTTTTCTGTGCATGCCCAGATTCCCCTGCGCAAGCCTGTCCACATTTGCTTTCTGATGGTTCAATGTACACAAACTCTTTTACATGCACAAAGTTATTTAAAAATATTGTGTAAAATCAGTGTCAGGCTATGTGTATATGGTGTTTATGAATCCTAAATCAATTCCATGTTCAGACTTGGATCCCGTCCCCAAGAGATCTCATTATGTATGTTCACATATTCCAAAATAAAAAAAAATATAGAATCTGAAACACCCCAAATCTTCTTGCCTCAAGCATTTCAGATAAAGGATACACAGCCTGTAATAGCACAGCTTCAAATGAAAGGCATGTTTTTTGTACTTGCTTTGTTTAATATGACATAGTCCAACCAGTGTATTCATAACATTACAGAGTAACAGAAGAATCAAACTCCTGCACCAATTGGATCACAGTCTACATTTCAGCAGGTGAGACAGACCCTTTGGGGGTAGGGGGTGGGCACAGGTTAGGGGGAGAGAATGTGGGGTGGAAAGGAGAGGCAGAGGAAAGAATGGGAGCAAGTGCAGTAACATGTAAGGAGGTTTCATTTTGACTAAATAATATTTCTATCTGTCAGTCAGAGATTTCCTCAACATAGGGCCCAATCCTATCCAACTTTCCAGCACCGGGGCAGCCGCAATGGAACCCTGAGGTAAGAGAACAAATGTTCTCTTACCTTGAGGAGTTCTCCAAAACTGTCTCCCTAACACAAGAAGCAGTGCATACCCCATAGGCATAGCAGCACCAGCACTGGAAAATTGGGTAGGATTGGGCCCTTACATCACAAGCCTAGACCTGTATTTCATGGGACTGACTCCCAGGAAAGTGTATACAGAATTGCAGCCTCCATTATAGTAGAGGGTATTTTAGAGATGAGGAGCAAACCATGCATTTATTTTCCCAGAAGGAATATGGAGTGCATCTGGTTACAGTTGGGCTATGATCCGTTTCTTTCTTCTTCAGTCACTGCCCCTTCTGGAAGACTGGCTCACTCACTAGATATAATCAGCTGGCCAATTGTTATTACAGTTGTCCTTGGTGCAGCACTTGAAAATGGTGGTCCGGTTGCTACTCTCGCTGAGAGAAAAAATCAGGGACTCGTAAGGACGAGTGACTGTCGTGTTGCATCTATCGCGATTCTTGGGTGTAGTGCAGCCACGTTGCTTAGAAATCAATTCACCATCTGTGTGGGGAAAAGAGAACAATTGGAAATGGGAGTGTTCCTCTTTCTGAGGATCAGCAACATCATAGAAGGGAATGGAGAAGAGGGAGGCAGCCTACTGAAAGTCCCAGCCCACCTTAAGGCTACTGATTGGGAAATCTGGTGTCTTACCTAGGTAAACTCCACGTGTAAAACATTGATCCGCCCCACAGGCATAACAATTAAAATGGATACATGGTTCATATCTGCATGGCTCCAAGCACCAAAGGCTCTGGACTGAAAAAGAGTGAGAGTGTTGTAAGTGAACGGAGCATCTGGTAAAAGACTGTTTTGCTTGTTTCCTAGTATGCTGCATTGTGACTCTCGAGAAGAACCAAGATTGAGTCTTGTGACTGGTGGGTCAGCACAGTAGAATGTTAAAATTAAAGGTTTTGATGCTTTTCCTTATTGCTCTGCTATGTTGTACAATTATTATGGAACTTAGTAATAATAATAATAACAACAACTTTATTTTTACCCCGCCTTTCTCCCCGAAGGGACTCAAGGCGGCTTACAACATATTAAAAACATAATTTAAAAAACAAATAAAAACATATTAACACATCATAAAAAACAGCAGAGTAAAAATAGGTAAAAAGAGCATAGAGCAGCAGCAAGTCATAAAAGAATCAGGCCTGTAAAAAATATTAAAAGGTGTTAAAAAGATGTTAAAAGGCCAAGAACTCAGAAGGCTTGTTTAAACAGAAGGATCTTCAGGCCTTGCCGAAAGGTCTCAAGAGAGGGAGCCATTCTTAAGTCAAGGGGAAGGGTGTTCCATAGCGTTGGTGCCACTACTGAGAAGGCCCTATTTCTTGCAGCTGCCCCACGTACCTCCCTAGGCGGCGGCACTTGTAAAAAGGCCTTCTCTGATGACCTAAGAGGATGAGCCGGATTGTACGGGAGTAGGCGATCTCTAAGATACCCTAGTAAGCTGCATGGGGCACTTGCTTCAGCATGGGGAAGGTGGGAAATAAATAAATAAATAATTAAATACTCAGAAGTCAGTCTAATTGATTTAAATAGGTCTTACTCCCAGGAATCTGTGCATAGGATAGCAGCCTGATGGTGTTTCACATCTATGTTTGACCTGGCTGCTTGTTCACTGACCCCTTTTCTCATTTTGTCCCTGAAAAGCAGAACTAGAGAAGGATCTCTCCAGACTGGCAGAATGGGCAGCAAAATGGCAGATGCGCTTCAATGTCGGTAAGTGTAAAGTCATGCACATTGGGGCAAAAAATCAAAACTTTAGATATAGGCTGATGGGTTCTGAGCTGTCTGTGACAGATCAGGAGAGAGATCTTGGGGTGGTGGTGGACAGGTCGATGAAAGTGTCGACCCAATGTGCGGCGGCAGTGAAGAAGGCCAATTCTATGCTTGGGATCATTAGGAAGGGTATTGAGAACAAAACGGTTAGTATTATAATGCCGTTGTACAAATCTATGGTAAGGCCACACCTGGAGTATTGTGTCCAGTTCTGGTCGCCGCATCTCAAAAAAGACATAGTGGAAATGGAAAAGGTGCAAAAGAGAGCAACTAAGATGATTACGGGGCTGGGGCACCTTCCTTATGAGGAAAGGCTACGGCGTTTGGGCCTCTTCAGCCTAGAAAAGAGACGCTTGAGGGGGGACATGATTGAGACATACAAAATTATGCAGGGGATGGACAGAGTGGATAGGGAGATGCTCTTTACACTCTCACATAATACCAGAACCAGGGGACATCCACTAAAATTGAGTGTTGGGCGGGTTAGGACAGACAAAAGAAAATATTTCTTTACTCAGCGTGTGGTCGGTCTGTGGAACTCCTTGCCACAGGATGTGGTGCTGGCGTCTAGCCTAGACGCCTTTAAAAGGGGATTGGACGAGTTTCTGGAGGAAAAATCCATTATGGGGTACAAGCCATGATGTGTATGCGCAACCTCCTGATTTTAGGAATGGGTTAAGTCAGAATGCCAGATGTAGGGGAGAGCACCAGGATGAGGTCTCTTGTTATCTGGTGTGCTCCCTGGGGCATTTGGTGGGCCGCTGTGAGATACAGGAAGCTGGACTAGATGGGCCTATGGCCTGATCCAGTGGGGCTGTTCTTATGTTCTTATGTTCTTATGTTTGGTTCTGCCCTCAGCTGGATGTATCCAATATTTCCAGGATTTTAAGCAGTGTTCTCTGTAAGCGGCTCAGCCACTGGGCTGCACAGCTGGAATTGCCATTGCACACAGCTGCTGTCTCTGGAGCTTGGTGATGATGGTAACATCATTGTGGAGCACTCCGGACATGCCCATGTGTGGCCATCTGCACTGCAAAAGCTTTGATTGCTCCATCTGACAGGACCTGGACTTCCATTCACTGGGAGAACCCAGCAGTTGCACATCTGTTGTGAATGGGTGACAGTGTTTGCAAACATGAAAAGAAATGAGTGATGTATTGTATTGGCTGTTTAATAGGCAGGTGTAAATATGTCAACAGATCAAACAAATAAATATATGAAGGAATGAAGGAGTAAATGAATGAATGAAGGATTTCAGAACTATAACTCCTGGATCTGAATTCATGTAAGAATTAATCTAGAAGTGGTCTCATTTGTAAGAAAAATGGTTGATGAGAGAAGTGCTGGAGGAGAAATACCAGTGGCACTGACTTAATTAATGCCACCAATCATGTTAGTAGCACAGTAAGTAACACATCTCCAGAAGGGATCGTAGAACTGGGAAAGGTACTGAAAAAAAGAAAAACAAATCACCAAATCACTTTTGACTGCACATGTGGACAAGTCCTCAGCTGTGGAATCTGGCAACCTCTGATCCAATGTCAAGTTCAAGAAAAAAAAAACAATTCCTATTAGAACGAAATGGGGAGACACCTCAAAAAGCCACTATATCTGCACAAGTATCTTAGAAGTGAAGATTCACAGCAAAATCTGAACATGCAGTTGAGTCAGTGTGGCCCATCCCCAGGCTGGCTCCAATTGCCACATAAGGCATTTTTGCGCCTACCTGGGATCCAGCAGGGCCAGCATGGAGGCCTGCACTGGATAGGCAGCATTGGATCTGACCCCTGTACCAGCTGGCACATGTAAGTGTATACTGGGCAGTGTGGGAAGTGGGAGAGGGTGGACCTGGGGGGAGGGTGGAATTGGGCAGGAAGGGGCATTTGAGAGAGGGGAAGGGCAGGGTGGCAGAGGGTAGATCAGGCCTAAAAGGGGGGGGTAGGATCATCTGTAGCATCCCTGATTTGCGCCAGCTACTTAGCTGATGCAGATCAGAGAAGCACCGTAGGGGTGGCTGGGGCTTTATTAGGGTTAAGGGAAAATATCCCCTCATCCTGAGGTGACCTCCAGCCATTTCCTGGCTGCACCAGCACAGTTTGAGCTGTAAAAAAGACGTGTAGGAAATGGAAGATGGGGCTGATCACCGGGGAGGAGGATGGAAAGGTAGCCCAGACATGTAGTGCAAGGATCAGGAATGCTAAAGCTCAGTATGAGATGAGGTTGACCACGGATGTCAAGAGCAACAAAAAGGGTTTTTGGAGGTCAAGCCAAAGGAAGGGGAAGAGAAAGGAGAGGGTGGGATTGCTTCTCGATAAGGATGGCCAATTAGTGTTTGGTGACAAAGAGAAGGTGGAACTGCTCACCTTCTTTGAGTCCTCTTGGAAGGAGGATTGTGCAAATGTGGATGGTGGGTCCTTAGCTCATGGGGGGAAATGTGTATATCCCCACAGAGGGAATGAAAACCTGAAAGATTAGTGAATGGTCTGCAGATTAAGATTGACAGCAGACTAGTAAAGAACCACCTAACTGTCCTAAATGAATTAAAATCATTTAGATCAGATGAACTGTATCCTAGAGTACTAAATAAACTTCCTGTTATGAAAAGGGGGGGCTCCAAGCAACACCCGCTGATCTAGGGAATTAGTGCCTAGTGCAGAGCACTCTCTCTCTCTTCCCTTCCCCCCAATCTTTCTCTAAGCTTGGACACACAAATTAGTGGGGAAGGCCTTGGTAGTTCTAATCCGCTGCCACCAGCCCAGGAGATCATGATCACCAGAGAGGTTCCCCAGGCAGGACCTCTAGAATAGTTTTGGACCTCAAGAATCTCCTTGAGCTCACGCTTACAAGCAAGGAGGCTGATAATTTCACTATTATTATCCCCCAACCCCAACCTTTTAAGAAGGTTAAAAGATTAATAGAGGACCAAGGAATAACAAAGTCCAACTGAGCAGAGGAACACCATAGAAGAGAGGCTTGGTTAATGCAGAAACATTTACTAGAGGTATACATGTAATCGGCCAGTAGATAGTGCTGGTGCTCTGCATGTGACTGCCTCAGGCAAGCATGGCTCCGCCAAGCAACAGCCATGGAGCATGAATGCTGACCCAGCCTGGAGCAAGCTTGGGAGGTCAAGAAGCACATAACATTTGCAAGGAAGAAACAAAACAAAACAAAATAAAGTGAAGCCCCCCTCCTTTTTTTTCTTAGTCTCATAAAGGTAGGTGGGTCCTGACAGAGTGCTGTTTTAAAAAGTGGTGCTAAAACTGGTGCCAAAACGTTTGGGAACCACTCATCTAGTCCGTTAATCCATTTTAGATGGATTCACAACTGGTTGGATGACCATAAACAAAGGGTGTTCATCAATGGCTTCGCATCAGGCTGCTTTGAAGTGGAGTACCCCAGGGCTCTGTCTTGGGCCCGGTTCTCTTTAACACCTTCATCAGGAGATACAAGGGGACCTCATCAAATTGGTGGATAATGCCAAGCTGGGAGAAATAGCAAATGAAATAGAATGGTGGTTCCCAAACTGATGGATTACAACCCACCAGCCAGGGAAGCACTCCTTTCAGGCCCCTTAAGGGGTGGGACTGAGCAATGGCAGTAATGCAATCCCCAGGATCGTGCTGCTGCCAGGGTCAGAAGGGCTTTTAAAGAAAAAATATGTTCAGGTGTCTGTGATGGTCTCTGTGAGGGTGTAGAGAGCCCCATGGATGCTTCCATAGGGCTCCCCAAGCCTCCGATTGAAGAAAAATAATCATCATTATCACTGATCATTGTTTTTACTCAGTCAGAGGCTTGGGGAGTCCCACAGAGGCATCTTGAGTACTTCCAGCACCCCCACAGAGACCAGCACAGATGCCTGTAACTATTTTTTTTTTAAAGCCCTTCTGACCCTGGCAGTGGCACGATCCTGGGGATTGCATCACTGCCATTGCCCCACCCCCACAAACACTGAGGTCTGCAATAGAAGATAGTGGAAGCCTTCAGGAAGACCGAGACAAAAGAACACTGGGCTGAAATGAATAAGATGGATTTCAATAGGGACAAATGCAATGTTCTGCACTTAGGCAAAGATAATCTATCATCAAAGACAAGATATAGAATGGGAGATAGGTATAAATATAGATAGATATAGAATGGGAGATTCCTCTGAGAGGAATTTTATCAGGGGGTACAAAGTTTCTTTGGGGCCCCTTTTGCAAAGGGGGGGGAAACAGAGCGGGGGAGGGTGGTGATGGGCAAGCAGAATGGGGGCAGAGAGGGGCAAAACATGATGGGAAGATGGTCTCAGCTGTGCAATCTGACAAGCTCTGAACCAACATCGGAATCAACCTGGAACAGTTTCCCCCATAATTATGTGAAAGACCTTTTGAAGCATTTTGGGATCTAGAACTGACGTGATTGACTAACACCCCAATCCTACACAGGACTTCAAGTGGCAGCTCTCTGATCCAACACCATAAGTCTCAGACCAATGGCATGAAAGCCACTTTGCTTTTCAGCAGGCCGTGGTCACCAGCACAAAGAAGCCACACACAAATGACAGCAGCCCACAGACCCTCCGCCTTCCTCTGCTGCCACCAGTAAGTGTTCAGGGACGATTGTGGGCAGATTAGGGCAGGGAGTGGGCCAGCAAAAAAAGGTTTTTAGTTATCTCTCCTGGGTTGCCTTTTTCTCCCCCCCCCCCCCCCCACAGCATGCAGCTTGTGCTCCTTTGCCAGTGCTGCACAGTCTGGGCTTGCAGGGGGTAGGACTGGCCTCTAATACTCACTGTTCCAGCCACGACTTGCTTTGCCAGGGATATTCCTTTCCCCTCCACTTACTCACCAACAACCCCGGAAAGCAGAGTAGAGAAGCCAAGGAGAAGAAGCGAATTCATCTTCTCTGATTGCAGAGGTGGGATCACCCCGGAGAATCAGGCAGGGCTCTGGTCTCTCTGAGAGTCCCAAGTGTCTCTAGACAGGTGCAGGTCTCCAATTTATCCTCGCAAGAGAACAGGTATTGCATCAAGAGTGAGGGTGGCTCCACTACATTATTCTAAGTAGGTTTATTTGCAAGATGTCAACAGCATAATGTCCCTTCGGTGAAGAACAGCATGATAAGGATGCTTGTGGGGACTCTGAGAAATAGAATATTTCTTTGTCAAACAAAATGTCTTTCTTGCACACACACCCAGCCATGGAGCTTGTTGTGCACAAAAGTGAGGCTTCCGATGGCTTTGTTGGATGCCTTTGTTCATGTCATTGTGGGCCCAGTGATCAAACCTATCTGGACTATTTTTAGTCATGATTTGGTCTTCCAAGGAGTTCGCTTCCCCTCCTGGTTTTGTGTCATCTGACAATTTGAAGACCATTTCTTCTACCCCATCATCCTGATCATTTATAGAAATGTTGAACTGCACAGGACCCAAGACAGAGCCTGTGGCACTGCACTCAACACCCCCCTCCTGGATGATGGAGAGCAAGTTAACAGCACTCATTGGCAATGATCGTTCAGCCAGCTTTACATAAGAACATAAGAACAGCCCCACTGGATCAGGCCATAGGCCCATCCAGTCCAGCTTCCTGTATCTCACAGCGGCCCACCAAATGCCCCAGGGAGCACACCAGATAACAAGAGACCTCATCCTGGTGCTCTCCCCTACATCTGGCATTCTGACTTAACCCATTCCTAAAATCAGGAGGTTGCGCATACACATCATGGCTTGTACCCCATAATGGATTTTTCCTCCAGAAACTTGTCCAATCCCCTTTTAAAGGCGTCTAGGCTAGACGCCAGCACCACATCCTGTGGCAAGGAGTTCCACAGACCGACCACACGCTGAGTAAAGAAATATTTTCTTTTGTCTGTCCTAACTCGCCCAACACTCAATTTTAGTGGATGTCCCCTGGTTCTGGTATTATGTGAGAGTGTAAAGAGCATCTCCCTATCCACTCTGTCCATCCCCTGCATAATTTTGTATGTCTCAATCATGTCCCCCCTCAAGCGTCTCTTTTCTAGGCTGAAGAGGCCCAAACGCCGTAGCCTTTCCTCATAAGGAAGGTGCCCCAGCCCCGTAATCATCTTAGTCGCTCTCTTTTGCACCTTTTCCATTTCCACTATGTCTTTTTTGAGATGCGGCGACCAGAACTGGACACAATACTCCAAGTGTGGCCTTACCATAGATTTGTACAACGGCATTATAATACTAGCCGTTTTGTTCTCAATACCCTTCCTAATGATCCCAAGCATAGAATTGGCCTTCTTCACTGCCGCCGCACATTGGGTCGACACTTTCATCGACCTGTCCACCACCACCCCAAGATCTCTCTCCTGATCTGTCACAGACAGCTCAGAACCCATCAGCCTATATCTAAAGTTTTGATTTTTTGCCCCAATGTGCATGACTTTACACTTACTGACATTGAAGCGCATCTGCCATTTTGCTGCCCATTCTGCCAGTCTGGAGAGATCCTTCTGGAGCTCCTCACAATCGCTTCTGGTCTTTACCACTCGGAAAAGTTTGGTGTCGTCTGCAAACTTAGCCACTTCACTGCTCAACCCTGTCTCCAGGTCATTTATGAAGAGGTTGAAAAGCACCGGTCCCAGGACAGATCCTTGGGGCACACCGCTTTTCACCTCTCTCCATTGTGAAAATTGCCCATTGACACCCACTCTCTGCTTCCTGGCCTCCAACCAGTTCTCAATCCACGAGAGGACTGCGGAGAATCAGTGGGATACCGCAATCCCGGGCTATAAACTCTACAGGAGGGACAGGCAGGGGCGTGTTGGAGGTGGGGTGGCCCTTTATGTTAAGGAAGGGATAGAATCCAGCAAAGTAGAGATTGAAGGTGGGTCCGACTCCACCGTAGAATCTCTGTGGGTTAAATTACCAGGCTTGTGCAGCGATGTAATATTGGGGGTGTGCTATCGTCCTCCAGACCAGAAATCTGATGGGGACCTTGAAATGAGGAAACAGATCAGGGAGGTGACAAGGAAGGACAGGGTTGTAATCATGGGGGACTTCAATTATCCTCATATTGACTGGGTCAATTTGTGTTCTGGTCACGATAAGGAAACCGGATTTCTTGACGTGCTAAATGACTGTGGCTTAGATCAGCTAGTCACGGAGCCCACCAGAGGACAGGTGACTCTGGATTTAATTTTGTGCGGTACGCAGGACCTGGTTAGAGATGTAAACGTTACTGAGCCATTGGGGAACAGTGATCATGCTGCGATCCGTTTTGACGTGCACGTTGGGGGAAGAATACCAGGCAAATCTCTAACAAAAACCCTTGACTTCCGACGGGCGGACTTCCCTCAAATGAGGAGGCTGGTTAGAAGGAGGTTGAAAGGGAGGGTAAAAAGAGTCCAGTCTCTCCAGAGTGCATGGAGGCTGCTTAAAACAACAGTAATAGAGGCCCAGCAGAGGTGTATACCGCAAAGAAAGAAGGGTTCCACTAAATCCAGGAGGGTGCCCGCATGGCTAACCAGCCAAGTTAGAGAGGCTGTGAAGGGCAAGGAAGCTTCCTTCCGTAAATGGAAGTCTTGCCCTAATGAAGAGAATAAAAAGGAACATAAACTGTGGCAAAAGAAATGTAAGAAGGTGATAGGGGAGGCCAAGCGAGACTATGAGGAACGCATGGCCAGCAACATTAAGGGGAATAATAAAAGCTTCTTCAAATATGTTAGAAGCAGGAAACCCGCCAGAGAAGCGGTTGGCCCTCTGGATGGTGAGGGAGGGAAAGGGGAGATAAAAGGAGACTTAGAGATGGCAGAGAAATTAAATGAGTTCTTTGCATCTGTCTTCACGGCAGAAGACCTTGGGCAGATACCGCTGCCCGAACGGCCCCTCCTGACCGAGGAGTTAAGTCAGATAGAGGTTAAAAGAGAAGATGTTTCAGACCTCATTGATAAATTAAAGATCAATAAGTCACCGGGCCCTGATGGCATACACCCAAGGGTTATTAAGGAATTGAAGAATGAAGTTGCAGATCTCTTGACTAAGGTATGCAACTTGTCCCTCAAAACGGCCACGGTGCCAGAAGATTGGAGGATAGCAAATGTCACGCCTATTTTTAAAAAGGGAAAGAGGGGGGACCCGGGAAACTATAGGCCGGTCAGCCTAACATCCATACCGGGTAAGATGGTGGAATGCCTCATCAAAGATAGGATCTCAAAACACATAGACGAACAGGCCTTGCTGAGGGAGAGTCAGCATGGCTTCTGTAAGGGTAAGTCTTGCCTCACGAACCTTATAGAATTCTTTGAAAAGGTCAACAGGCATGTGGATGCGGGAGAACCCGTGGACATTATATATCTGGACTTTCAGAAGGCGTTTGACACGGTCCCTCACCAAAGGCTACTGAAAAAACTCCACAGTCAGGGAATTAGAGCTTTCAGCTAACCTGTACAGGTATTCCCCGTATACACAGTTTTAATTAGTTGTTTTTTGTTTGTTTTTTTGTTTGTTTATTGGATTTGTGATTCCCCTTTCTCCCCAGGGCACCCAAGACGGATAACCATCAATAGGTAAAAATATAAAAATCATTAAAATACAGATAAAATTATAAAAGATAATATTTTTATCAGCAGTATTTGCTGCTGTAGTTCTGAGTGAGTGGGGAGTGGTGAGTCAGGGTCCCCTGGGGGCTGGGGATAAGAATAGGCCCTCAGTTCAACTGTACCTGTCATAAGAGGTGACTAAACAGTCACTGGGTAGATGGGACTCGTCAGCCTGGGAAGGCTGGGAAGATCATTAAAGAGAAGGAAACTCTGACCTCAAACCTCCACTGCCTTGTTGCTTCATCCAGTTATAGAAAAGGCTTCAGGAGTCAACCTTGAGGCAAAATCAGGAGTCGGAGTCGCTGAGACAGTTCGCGGCTAAATACAGTCACGCTCTGGCAACTCCTGCGACACCGCTGGAACCAACCGTATTGGCTTCTGCCTTTCGATTGGACCAATCCAGTGACGTGGAGAGGGGGGATTTGCTGCATGGGTAACAGCCTATCCTCCATACCATCTTTATCCAGGCTTCGCGCACTGGAGAGGACACTCCAGCTTCGCCATACGGCGTCAGCACAACACGGGAAGCAGCAGTATATTGTCACTTCCGAATTGGCCTTTTCAGCCATACTAGATGCTGTTCCAGAACCACTTTCCAGAGCAGAACCACTTTTCAGATACCAGACTCTTCCGAGACTGAAGGATGCCAATGTTGAATATAACAGCATAAAACAATAAAAGCAAACAGTATAAAACAGACAGCAGTAAAAAAAAACACAAACCAATAACAAACTTTAAAATGGACTCATAAAAGCAGCCATTATAGGGCCTAAAAAGACTTTCCTAAATAAAAATGTTTTCTGTCCTCAGCTCAATGGGGAGGGAATTCCATAACACTGGTGTGACCACCGAGAAGGTGGTGCCAATCCATGGATCAACTGATCCCTGGATCCAGGGGGACCCCCCCACTCCCTCCCAGTGTGCGCCCCTTCTGAACATCACACATAACAGTACCTTTGTTTTACTGTTGTAGCGCTTGCAGTGTGGGGGGGGGGGTTTCTGCAGTGGGGGGGCTTCTTCATTCTTCCTTAACTGAAGAACCAGCCTGCTTCGTAGAGGGTGACGAACTGAACGTTAATAGAAACTGTTTAGTTCAGTTAGGGCCCAATCCTATGGCCCATCAGTGTCAGTGTTGAGCTCCAGGAGCAGCTCTGGGTGTTCTACCCAATACCCAAAGAGGACTGAGCTCCAGCCCTGCACTGGACGGATGCCACTCACAGCACAGGAAGAGTTCAGAGTGGTGGTGAGGGCCTTGGGGGCAAGGGGAGGCATTTCAAGGATGGGAGAAGGGGAGGGGAAAAGGCTGGGGAAGAAACTGGAGTGGGAGGGGAGGTGGGACCAGTGCAGCCCTGCTGCACCATATCCTATCTTCTGTATTGGGCTGCAAAGCCCGACACAGAGGTTCACAACTCACTGCCGGCAAAAAAGCCAACGCAGACTTAAGAAGCTCCATTGCAGGGCTTGGGGCTTTCCCTGGGGATGGGAACCAAAGTTCCTTTCCCCTGAGGAGACCTCTGGTGGCCCCGGTAGTGCTGCTGAATGCAGCAGTAGCCATTTTGGTGCCACTGTACCCAACACCACCACCAGGCTCAGGATTGGGCTGTTAGTCTCCTCTCTGTACCGTGGAGAGTGGTTGTCTGCATGTTTGGTTCTTCAGTTCAGAATGAATGCTAAGCATGAAGCACCCCCACCCACTCCAAGGGCTACTACAATAAAACAAAGATACTGGACTGGGCACACAAGGGGCTGCTATTTATGAAGGTTTGTCCCGTATCTGTGATTTCCATACCAGCTGGCCCCAGAACAGAAACCCTGCAGTTACGGGGGGATGCAGCATTATCATTGAGCCTTCATTTTAGCATTTCACCCACAGGGGTGTTGTGGGAGAAATTCAGTAACTTTCCACCACAGATGCAGCCATGCCAATGGGGCATGTGTTGCAATATGTGGGGGAGGGGGGGAAGAGTCACAGAGGACTCCCCAAAGTAAGGGAATGTTTGTTCCCTTACCTCGGGACCACATTGCAGATGCATCGACTCTGGAAAGTTGGTTAAGGAATGGGCTTTCTGTTGAATGCAGTATATCTGAAACTTGAGTATACCTGAAATTTAGAAACACTCTGTACATGGCATTCCCACCATCAAACACTCTAATCATTCTGTCAAAGGAGGTGAGTCTTGTCTAGGTCAGAGTGGGCAAACCCAGCCCATGGGCCATTGGTGGTCCTTGAGGACCCCCAATCTGGCCTGCAGGGAGCCCCCAGTCACCACTGAGCCTCCAGCCCATCAGAGACTGCTGGAGCCCTCACTGCCTGAGACCACAAGAGGCAAGCTGCAGGCTGAGTTAGAGCAAGGCCTTGCCTAGTCTCCTTGTGATTTCTGCTTTTCCCTGGGCATTATTTTGCCCTCTCCCCATTGCCTCTGAACAACTTATGTCTCCATGTGTTTCTGGCTTGGTGCATATGTTTTTATTGTGCAAGAGGTATGTGGCAAACAGTTCATATTTCTCATGTGACTCTACATGCCTGTATTATAGTTCTCATGTGTATTATAAATAAGCTCAGTAAAATCCATTCATTCATATAAGTTCCATCTCTAATGTATTCATTTATGTAAATTTACTGAAAATTGAAATGTAAATTGATTCTTTCTTTTCCCGGTCCCCTACACAGTGTCAGAAAGATGATGTGGCCCTCCTGCCAAAACATTTGTCCACCCTGGTCTAGGTCGACTTGTTCCTGACAAACCCATGCTTGCTTCTAGAAATCATGCCATTGTTTTCTAAGTGCTCACAGACTTCTTGCTTCATTGTCTGACCTGGCAAAATCTGGAGACACACTGGAGACACAAACAGCTTCTCGTTTAGAGATTCCCCTTGTCTTTATTTTTAATTGCCCTGTGCACAGGCCAACACATCTGAAACAGGCCAGTTGTCTTGGGGTGCGCACTTCAACAAAGGTGCCCAAACTTTTTATACTTGTAATACATATCTACTTCATATTCGTAAACTAACCCTCACACCACCTTACTGAGAAATTTACCTGCTATATAAAATTAAGCATGCATACTGTGCTTGTTTTTCCCAAAACCTTAACATGCTTAGAAAGCATGTTTTTAGCTTTCCATTTCTCAGAAACTACATGATTTCCCCAAAATGAGGTCTCCTAAATCATGTTATTGTCCAACAATACATCATCTAGGACTTTGAGCTGCTCATTATAGAGGCATTGGTAGGGTAGTACGGTGTGCGTTCCACATTGGGGGTCACCCTCAGGAGGTCACACTTAGGAGGCTGACACCAAAGCTCCCCTCACGATATTTGACTTCTCATGATAGGATTTCGAGTGTGTTGTGTGTGGAATATTCACATCACATGTTTCCACAGTGTATGATGGATGGGAGCATTGTTACCCCACAACACAAAGAAGAATCATAGTCAGGATTGGTAGAGGAGAGAGGATGGTGAATGAGGTGGCCTTTAGAAATGAATAAAATGTAGAGCAATATTTCATGTGGGATGTTTCCATTGCCCTTATTCTCATTTTTATTATATGGAGTTTACTTTTGAAAATTACTGGCTATGGGAAGTTAGTTGGCAGGTGCACTGATGAGTCTGAAAAGTTCTAGTTGTACCTGACAGGAAGGTGTTTTGCAGTTTGCCAGTCTACAATGTTGTGTGTTTGTGCCCAGAATATGATGGAATATGTATATACGCGTACAGGACATTTCTGAGAACAATGTGTATATTCAGTGTGCTTTAATTAATGTGCATTAATCTGCTTTCAGATTGTGAGAAATCCTTTATGAAAAATATTGATCAGCAAACACTTGCTCAGGATATCATTGGCTGGAGTACACAACCTACAAGTCTTTGGCACAAAATAAATTGCATTGGATTAGTGTTAACAGCGGGGGGGGGGAGCTTTGCAAAAGCCATGTATTGGACCCCCTGATACCACCTAATGGTGTGTTGGACTCTGTCACTGCCACTGAGAGTGGAGATTCAGGGGTTGCAGCAGGGACATGGATCCTCGGCTGCTATTTGTCCAGACCTCTGAGTCTACCCCTCAATGTCAGCACCAGATACCAGTCTATCCACTTCCCTGTAGTGCGTCATTTTGTTCCAAACAGGATAGAAGAGAAGCAGACCTCTCTCCCACTAGCTGCTGAATGCTTCAGTTTTGGTTGTAAGGGGGAGGCCAAGCTCACAGAGAAGAGACAGAGCTTTGTGAACATACCCATTGAGCCAGTGGTGGGTTTCAAATAAATTAACAACAGGTTCTATGTCCTAATGACCATTTTAAGTATACCAAAAGATATACCGAAAGGTAGTTTAATAATTCATGCATTAAATACTCAAATAAGAACAACAAAAGAGGTACACAAAACTAGATTATATTTTAAGAAAGAGTTTTAAAATATGAATGAGAAAATATTAAATACCTGACAAACTGTTATTGAAGATATTTCCATATTGCTGTTTGATTAGCATCCTCACTTGCAATTTCTTTGCTTTTATCCGAGCATCATTGGCTGTGGGACTTCTGCCCGAAGTCCTTCTTCCAGCCCTTGTGCATAAAGGAGGTCAGGGCTGCATGGGGGTCAGGGCTGCTTGTGGGAAGGGGGGTCAGGGCTGTTTGGGTGTCAGGGCTGCAAGGGGGAGGGGGTCAGGGCTGCATGGGGGAGGATGGCCACACAGCATGCTCGTGCCCCCCACGCTACCTGCTCGGCCGCTGCGCGGAAGACGCAAGTGGCTTCCTTGGCCTTGAGCTTGTGGCAGAGGCCCAGGCTGCCCAGGTACTCGTCCATGGTGACCTGCACGGCCCTGCTGCTGCCCGCCCACCCGCGCTGTCACTCTGCGCGCGCCGGGGAAGCAGCGAACCTGGCGGGTGCCCTTCAGGCTGTCAGGAGGCGTACGCTTGCCCGAGGTGCAGGGCTGGGCTGTGCTGGGTGTGAGAGGCGCTCCAGAGGCTAACAATCAATAGGTAAAAGTACAAAAACCATTAAAATACAGATAAAATTATAAAATATAATATTTTTCTCAGCAGTATTTGCTGCTGTAGTTCTGAGTGAGTGGTGAGTGGCGAGTGGCGAGTCAGGGTCCCCTGGGGGCTGGAGATAAGAATAGGCCCTCAGTTCAACTGTACTTGCCGTAAGAGGCGACTAAACAGCCACCGAGTAGATGGGACTCGTCAGCCTGGGAAGGCTGGAAAGATCGTGAGCTTGCGGCAGAGACCCAGGCTGCCCAGGTACCCTGGGCATAGGTACCCTGGGTGACCTGCATAGCCCTGCTGCTGCCTGCTCGTCTGCCCGTGCACCCGCGCTGTCACTCTGTGCACGCCGGGGAGGCTGCGAACCTGGCGGGTGCCCTTCAGACTGGCAGGAGGCGCACGCATGCCCGAAGCAGGGGGCTGGGCTGTTCTGGGCTATGTGCGAGAGGTGCTCCAGACCCTGCACTACAGGCAGGTGCACCGGGACCTTTCAAGGTTCTCGCTCTCTGGCGCCAGGCATTCAGCTCTGGGTTACTGGGTGCTGGCACGAGGCTGCCTTGTGCGCTGCCATTGCCGTGCTCACTGCTCCAGCCACTGGTGCTCATTAGCAAACGGTTCGCAGAACCGATACCAACATTAGGTATTGGTTCTGCAGAACCTGTGCAAACCGGCTGAATCCCACCACTGCATTGAGCCCCTTTTCAAAACCGTTCTCTCAAAATCCCAAGCACATTGGTGTGTTTGTATATCTCGGTTTCTCAATTGATGCCAGCACATTGTGCTTGTAGCCTGAGTAGAGTTCATTGCTCAAGAGCACCACATCATTTAGACCCCAATAATAAACTTTCTGGCCATAACTGGGTTGGCGAAATGAGTGTCATAAAACAGTCAACACAGGTCAGAAAATGCACTCCATGAGCTCACTACACGGCACACTGCCGGGAGCAGGGTGGAAGGCCTGCGCCTTCCTGCCCATGTTGGAGCTTTGCTCACTGCTCATCAATGAAGATAATTCAGCAGGAGATGCTGGAGGGGTGGTGGCACTGCCGTTCCCAAACTCAATCCTGTGGTTTGCCTCCACGCAGTCTGGCAATATCCATTTCGCTGATGATTGTCTGAGTAGACCTCTCCTGCACAATCGAGGCTTACCCTGGGGAAGAAATGTTCCGTAACCCAGAGAAGACCCCCAGGACTCTCCTCCCCCTTCCACCTTAGGATGGTCACCATTTTAGGGAAGGGATGGATATGACTGGGCTGTTGGAAAGCAGAGGGGTCTGGTGAGATCATGTGTAGATGGAGTCAATAAAGTACTTTGAGTTTGCCACCCCTAGAGCATGCCCAAAGTGCAATATTTTGAGCCAGTCAGCTTGCAGCAGCTCTAGTTTCATCATGGAAAGGGAACCCATAGCTGGGAAAGATTTCCAAATTATTTTCTTTGGCACAAAATAGTGATGATCCATCTGTTCCCAAAAGACATCTTATTCTGGCTGAGAAGCCATTGTAAGAGATCACTGGGTCTCTTGCCATGTTCCTGGGGCTCCACCCTCATCCTCCTGCCAGCACCTTTTTTATCAGAGGATAAATTGGAATCCCACACCTCTCAGAGGCACCTGGGGCTGAGAGACTGCACGGTCCTGTCTCATTCTCGGCGGTATTTGTGGCTCTGAAATCAAGAAAAATGACTAAGATTCTTCTCCTTGGCTTCTCTGTTCTGCTCTTTTGTGTTCTGGGTGAGTAACTGCCTGATCTGGACCATGAGCTGTGTTGTCAGAGTTTGCACTGTGCTAGTGCATGCTGGGTACTGGCAGTGTGAATGCTGGGCTGCTGTCACATGATGCTGATCCACTGTCACAAATGGTGGACGATGCCACGTGTGCAGCAGTAGCTCCTCTGGCTCAAGGACAGTTTGAAGCTGGAAGCAGTAGACAGGGAGGAGGAGGGCTGGGGAGGACAGCCAGGGATCAAGTCAGGGTGGATCCAGACACCAGTGGCACTAGTAATACCCTATGTTCCCTGCCTGGCCTCGCCATGCCTCTCTGGGTCCAGTTGAATCCGTGCCAGCCAAAGAGCTGGTGCAGATCCTCACAAACCCATCAGGGACAATGGTGCAGCAGAGGAGATAAGTAGAAATTTCTCCATCATGAAATGGTCCTTAGCTGACCTGGAGGCTTTGTCAGCACTGCTGTGCCCCAGAGGCCGGCCAAGGATACAATTGGTGCCAGAATAAAGGAATAGAAACAAATAGAGAGAAAAGAAGTGGATGTCTGAGATGGGAAGAGTCAGCAGTCAAGAACTCTCTAGAGAGGTACTTCAGGCACTGGCTTTCTTGGACAGGATTCTGAGAGCTCAGTCCTATCCTTCCCCCCACTGATTCAGCCACTCTCAAAAAGGCATGTGCTGTGTCCAATGGAGAGGGGGGCAGATCATTCAGCAGGGAAAGGGGAATCATTTCCCATATTCATAATGGAGCCTCCCACTCAACAATGGGTCTTCTCAGACATGCACCAGCTTGATACCTGGCACAAGTCCAGGGCGAAGAAATGGACAGAGAGATTGTCAAAGGGGTGGGCATGATCTGGCATGTATCCTTGCCCTTGGAGCCAAACCCTACTGCCCCTGTTTCTCCCCACTTCCTGCCCAATTTTGTGCCAAACCTTCCCTGCCCTCCCCTTGCCGCACTGCCCCCTAACTTGTCCAGGGGGTGCGCTAGCTTGCAGCAGCATGCAAAATGGCCACTGACAGAGCACTGTGCATGCTGTTGGTAGCCATTTTGTGACAGAAGAATTGCCTTCTGCTGTCTCAATGTGGTCCACGGGGTAGCCCAATCCTAGAGCCTTAGGACTGAGCTATGATTTCTGGATAATGTTGTTAACTCTCCTAAAGTTGGTGGAGAACCTGGCAGACTCCTGAACTGAGGAGCAGGTGCTGAGGTGGAAGAATGGACAGCAGCACTTCACAGTCTGCATGATTTGGGATGGTTGAGGAAGAGGTTGAAGAATGGATTTGGTTTTCTATTTTGTCCCACTTGTCAGCCAAAGTTTGACTCCCAAAGGTATTTGCTGCAATTCATACTGAACAGAAATAGACACTGAAATGCAGGGAGCCCAGTCCAGGCAGAATCTCTCGGTTAACCTCAGTGCTGACACCAGCTGGGTGATCCCACCATTAAACCTTCTCTGGCTGTGATCTGAATGTCCACATGAAGCATATTGGGAAGTCATTCAATCTTTGATATGCGATAACAAAAACAACATTCAGCATTCACCCAGTGCTTGTAGCCATTCTTGCGCACTACCTCTTTACAAACCTTACAGCAATCCTGTCAAAGTGATTCAGTGCTGGAACTAGCATTCTGGTGGCAGAACATACTATATGGTATTATCAAAGCTGATCCAGATGCATGTGTAGTTGCATGCTTCTGGGCATGGGGAGTACCCCGTGTGCAGCAGCAAACAGGAGGCTGGCTGACACTGGTCATTCAGCAAGGTGGGCTGAACCGGGCATGGGTGGGGAGAGGAGACAGACCAAGGGAGAGAGGGGGTGCATGGGAGAGGGTGGCATCCACCATGAGCATCTTGATATTCTATCCCAGATAGAGCCTGCCGACACACCCCGAACAGGGGCTTATGGACTGGTAAGGGAAGATATGTTCCCTCGCTTCTCCAAGCTTCCCAGTTGCCCCCCACCACTACCACAGCATGTAGTGCAGCCTGCTTTTGCGCAACCATATGCTACGGCAGAGAAAAGGATATGCCCACTTTGCAACTGGACTGTTGAGGCTCAGATTTGGCAGCCTGCCCAAAGCTACCCAGTGAGCACTCGACAGAGGCAAGAGTCACACCAGGGAGTGCCCGATACACAGCTTGGTGTGTTAACCACTGCACTGCAACAGGTCTCTCCAGCTGCCATTACATTGCATTTTATGCAATTTCAATATTTGGCATGGCCTGCAGGCTGACATGACATGCAATGGTGTTTCGTACTTGACAACATAGGGAAGTCGGTATCTTACACTCTTTGGATACTCTGGTATTTGGCAGAATGAAAACTTCACAACAGAAATTTCAGTTTTCAAATCATAGCTGGGACTAGGGGTGAATCTTGAATGGTTGAAGAGGTTCCCTTTAGCTCTCCTCTTTTCTCTTAGCCCAGGGATTCCAGTGCAATTGTTGTGAATCTACAGATGCTGCGCTCTGTCAAAGTGGCCCACAGTTCTGCAAGCCTGAAATGAAAAAGGATCAATGCTATTCAAAGTCAATCTATAGCGGTACGGACAAGGTGCAGTTATCTTAATATTATGATAGTGCAATTTGAGTGTGCAAACCTATATATCCTTGATGTTGTTCTTAAACACCTCTGTAAATTAAGGAAGTATGATTCAGCTCAATATGTAAAGTGAGAGGCAACAGCTTTCCATCTCCTCTATTCATGGCAGAGGTGAGCAGAGAGGTTTGAAGTTCTCTGCAGTGCTCCAGCTCTCAGAGCTTGTACAGCCCAATCCTATCCTCCTGGGTGCCTCTGATTGCAATCCTATTCTCTGCCTGGCGCCTCCCTGGCATCTACTGCTGTATCCAGCAGGGCCAGGGAAGTTGCTAGAGGTCTCCTTGAGGGAAGGGAATGTAAGCTCCAGGCCCCACAATGGGACTACTCAAGTCTCCTTCAGCTGTTTTGCCAGTGCAGACCTGAGGAGCCCCATGTGGGCTTTGCATCCCAAAGCAGGGCATAGGATCCAGTGGAGAAGGCCTCTGCTGGTCCTGTCCCACACTAAGATTGTTCCCTCCCCCCTTTCCTGTACCCCAACCATGAAGCCCAAGAGGCAGTTCTGCCCCTGCAAGCAGGGTAGCCACATCTACCAGCACTTGTTCCTGCCATACTGCACCTTCTCAGATCACTGCCAGAGCCAGCACAATGTACCCTTGGCACTGCTCCTCAGCATCAATAGCCCATACAACCCTGCCCACAGCTCAGGTCCAAACTTCACAGACTGCATCAGATGAACATTCCTGATGAACACTCTAAGCATTCCTATTCATTGTGGCCTCACAGAGCAGTCAAGTCACTAGGAAGTAGCTGATCACTAGGAAGTCACTTCCCAGATACTATTGGAAGGTGCTTCTGGTCACATCTGGGAGGTCGTTGAGGTACACTCCCTGGATTCCATTATCCGCAGATGTCGGTAGCTGTGGGGGGTCCAGGAACATATCCCCCATGGATTCCAAGGGCCATATGTGTGTATGTGTGTGTGTGTGTGTGTGTGTGTAAGTACGTATATATACATACACACACACACATATATGAGAGAGAGAGGGAGCTAATATGAAAATGTACTTCCCTTGCAGTCTCTCCCAAATCACATCATCACTCCACCTCTTCTAGAACCTCCAGTTCACACTGCTTTGGTATATCTTGCAAACACCAAATGAAGGGGAAAGTTACTCAGCTGACACTCATATTTGAGCTTCCTCTCAGGTGAGAGGACATGAGAGGACCCCAATGGAGGCTCCTAGTTATGACCAACAGGGACTGATTAACCATCCTTCGGGATTATTCACTTAGCAAAAGCAGTCCTGATTGCTCACCTGTTACATGACAGCAGGCTCAGAGTGTGTGCCACCTGGGTCCTGCAGCCAGAGTCTCTGGCCTCCAAAGGGCCTCTTAGAGAGTGATGGCTCTAGCCTGCCTCCCATGGACTTTGTGCTAGTTTGTGAGATCACTCTCTCTTCCAAAACAAGAGCTTCCAGGCTTACATTGCTGTCTTTTCTTTAGAAAGTGGAAAATACCAAGGAACTAAATACGGATGTTCCAGTGAATATTATGGCTTAATGGACTGTAACCGCACTGTAATGGCCGAACTTTCGATTCTCGCTTACCATTGTTGCACAACTAACAAATGCAATACAGGGCGTGTGCCTTTCCCTCCTCCTGAATGTGTGAATCCTAAGTCAGGATTGTGAGTGGGTGGAAGACACCCAAGGCTCTGGCTACCTCCAGTCCAAGCATCTCCATTTTCTATGACAAGAGATCCAGAGACTGGCTGCAGGTCCATCCTTTCATCCCCTCAGAGTGGGCTTGTGCTTCAGCAGTCTGCACCCTACTCTAGAATTTGTCCACAAGCCATTTAATTTTAGAATTTAAGCCATTCTAAAGCCATTTAGAGTTTAGAAAAAGCAAGACAAACAAATAAATTAATTACATAAAAATAATCAAATTTGCTTCCTGGAGCACAGAGTTCCCTCTCCTCTTTAGTGTGACTTTAAATATTTCTCAGGCAGTGGATTGGTTCATGCTGTGGAAGCCTCTCGTTACAGCATCAGTTCATCTAGTTGGATCCTTTGTGACCTATATGCATTTGCAGTTGGGCTTTAGACACCATCCAATCTTAGCTCAGCACCTGTTCCTCCCATTGATTTCAGGAGGATTCAGAGTTCCATGACCCTGCAACATAAGCCCTTTTCCACAGAAACTTGAAGGCTTAGACCACTGATTCTCAACAGTTTCCATCTCACAGCACACTGGCAAGGCACTAAAATGGTCAAGGCACACCAGCAGTTTTTTGACAACTGACAAGGCACACTGCACTGTCAATGGAGGGGTCACACCCCCAAATGGCCCTGCTAATAAATGACCTTCTCTCAGTTTCCCTCGGCACACCTGGTGACCTTTCGCGGTACACCAGTGTGCCATTGCACAGTGGTTGAAAATGGCTGGCTTAGACCCTCAAAAGGCTTTCCATCAATCCTGATGAAGGGATCTTTAATTCTGCATGTGATGGAGATGGGGGTGGGATTTCTGTCTTAGGGCACAATCCTATTTAATTTTCCAGCCTTGGTGTAGTTTCACCAATGGGGTGTGTACTGCATCTTGCTGTGGGAGGGTAGTTACTGAGGCCTCCATAAGGTAAGGGAACATTTGTTTCCTAGCCTTGAGTCTGCATTGCAGCTGCACCAGTGTTGAAAATTTGAATAGGATTGGGCCCTTACTCACACTTCTAATTTCACCTTCAAACAATGCCAAAACACATGCAGACCTGATGCAAGGCCATGCATTCTGGACACACACTAAACTAGAAAAAGGGGTGCACCTGACTATTGGGGCCTGGGAATTCTGCGATTGGGGTGACCTACTGCTAGGGCCTAGCTTTGCTGGGCAGGTAGATCTGGGCTCCCACCTGAACTTGGAGCCAAGATCCACCTGCTGGGTAGACCTGGGCTCCAATTCCAACTCAGCTTCCCCTGCCACCCGACTTTCCTCCCCATCCCGGCAGACGACCTTCTCTGCTGGTGCAACTGTTTGGAGGCGGGGGCATGCATCCATGGCCCCTCCCTTGGATCAGTCCCTGACTTCAACAGGGGCTTTTGGCCTTTCCAAAATAAAGGGACAAACATTGCCTGTGTCCTCTCTGCACCTGAATGTACAGGAGCTGCATGAGTTAAACGTGCACCCATACAAGATAATAGACCAAAAAACACAAAAAAAGAAGCAGAAACACAGAGATTCATCCCAAGCACTTTTCAGGAAACTTTGGTGCACCTTGACTTTTGCCTCAAGCACCACCAAATGGAATATATGTGCCAACTGGTTATGACACTGGATTCCTGTGCATCACTGCTTCTCCCCTTGTGTGTGTGTCATGCATGTTTTAGACAAGTGCAGCCAATAACAGAGGGTAGCCAGTGAAAATGGCAGATTCTTGGAGGGTGCTGGCAGTGTCAGGAGAAGGACTCAGAACTCAGGCACCATGTAGTTGCTGTCAGCACGAAGAAAGCACAGTGGTCCAATTTTGCCATGAGAGGAGGAAGCAGAGGCTTTTCTAGTCATTCCATAACCACTTGGCACTTTGGAATCACATCCCTTCCTGACTACTGAGAAGTCCAAAAGTTTCATGCACCCACTCCATGTTCCAACAGCATTTTTCAAACACTAATACTCCAGCACAGTGGTTCGCACACATTTAGCACTGGGACCCACATTTTAGAATGAGAATCTGTCAGGACCCACCAGAAGTGATGTCATGACTGGAAGTGACATCATCAAGCAGGAAAGTTTTTTAAAATCCCAGACTGCAATCCTACCCACACTTATCTAGGAGTAAGCCCCATTTACTATCATTGTTAAAAGAATATACACAGCAGCTTGTTAAAAGTACAGGCCTGTAACATTTCCCCGAATGCAGTCACATCCCATGGTAGCATCAAGTTTAATGTATTAAAAATAAAATATTGAAATGAATGGGGACCCACTTGAAAATGGCTCGCAACCCACCCAGTGGGTCTCGACTCAGTTTGAGAAACACTGCTGCAGCAAAATGCACAGAGAGAGCACAACTCGGTCAAACCACTAATGATTAGGACAATTTCCTCCTAACGTTTTCTCATCTTGTCCCACTCCCACCAGCCTGTCCCACAGACACCAGCATTGTCTGGCAGCTGTGTTACACCCCAATCCTATGCATGTCTACTCAACAGTAAGTCCCTTGGAGTTCACTCGGGCTCACTCCTAGGAAACCATGCATTGGATTGCAGCCTTAGGCTGCAAACAGTCCAGGCACTTGTTGTCAGTGTTATTTTTGTCAATTGTTACCCACCAACAGAGGATCAGGTCCAGGAGATCAGGTGCCTTCTTTTTACAAGGAGAGAGAGCAGAACCTTTTTTTAATAGAGAATGCCAGACCTTTTCTCAGAACTCAAATCCCAGCATCTCTGCCAGGGTCACCTCTCTCCTCTTCACCTTATAAAGTGTCCATTCACTTTCCTTTCTGTCCTCAAAGTCCATTACCTTACCTCTAGGTTGCTGATGATCTCTTTGGGTTCCCTAGATTGCCACAGTTTCCTCTCTCAAGCCGGTCTCCCATAGAAGTGGAGCCATATTCTGTTTTTGTCATCCTCATGATAAGCTGAGACACAGAGCCATGTCCAATTGCTCTGCCTCTCTTCTTTCTTTAACGACTTTCAGTCCTTTTTGTTTCTTCATGTTCCTCAGCACTGATCTCAGTAAGGCCAGCTCTGCAGCTGGATACTTGCCGGGGGATGCACAATCTCTGACATCACAACCTCTTCCTTGTGCTCAGCACAGCAGGATAGGGGCGGGGTCCTTTCCTGTTACCTTTTGAACTGTTCTCATAGCTGGAGGTGGTGCTCGATGCCATGTCCTGATCTCAGGTCAGACATTTCATCTGTTAGGGAGGCAATGGCAGAATCACTTACAGACACTCACATAGCCTCTCCAATGGCTGGAAGTCCTGCTCAAAGCTGCAGCTTGAATGAGCATTGGAAGGGAAGAGAAAGCCCACAGCTGGGGAACTACAATTTCTGCCCAGCAGGTATCAATTTGCAGACACATAACATGCAAACATGGGGGGGGGGCCTTGCACCAGGGAGATACTTAAGGGCATCCCTGCAGGCACAGAGATTTCTGAGACACATAAGGGCATCAGCAGGTTGCTTCAGGCGGAACCATTAAGGCTTCCCCACCACTATGCCATGGGCCAGGTAAAATCTTCTGTCAGTCTGAATGTGGTCATTGCCCCCCCCCTTAATTTGGAAAAATCTGGTCTATAGTAAAGTGTGAGTGAGATAGTTCCAGCTAGACTAATTGGAATCACCTATTTGGTTTTGAGCACTACAATAAATTCCTCTTGGCACTTTGATCCTTGCTTCTGTTTCTGTTCCCTGCTGCATTGTGTAGCTGTAACACTGGCCACTGCACAGGAGCCCTGCATGCCATGGTTCCTCTGCAGTTACCCAGTAGTTGCAGGCCAAAACATTCAGCCTTTCCCAATCACCAGGCCCACTCACTTGGCCTGGCAAGTCTTCTGGTCATAATCTAGCCAGGGCTGCTAAATACTGCCTCTGAGTGAAGAAAGCCCAGCCCCAGCAGCAGCGGAGGAGGAAACTCACAGCCCAATCCTATGCATGTCTACTCAGAAGGAAATTTCCATTTGAGTTAATGGGGCTTACTCCCAGGAAAGTGTGGCTAAGATTGGGCTGTGAGGCTGATGTGATCAGCTGATGCTTCACTTGCCTTGCTTATTGAGAAGAAATTCCCCTTTGCCTTTGACTCAGCCTTTGAAAGGTTGGCTTTGAGCATCACACATTGACTGAAACATGGCCAAAGCAAAGGAGGGGGAAGGCGAAGTGTGCAGGGTCACAGCTTCTATAGCCAAAAAAAATTAAAATCAAACTGTGGGCAGATGTCTCCACAGGTTTTTTACCTTTTTCTCAGGCGGACAGGCACCAAAGTTTAACCTCGAAGTTTCTCGGGCTGGTGCTGGACTCCACACTTTTAATACAGAGCCTCACCCTGGTTCCACATTTTTTTAAATCATGTTCCAAGGGTTGGTGGGGACATGTGAGAACAGAGCCAGAGCAGTGAGTATTTTAACCAAAGGTATGAATGCCCTCTTGTGACAGTAGATGGGGCTGTAACCTATCAAGCTGGTTGATTAGAGCTTCTTGTCTCTGTTTCTTCTTCTGACTGCTGGATTTTACTTGTGGTGAAGACATTACTTGAGCCCTGGTAATAGTGGCTATGTAATGTGAAGAACTTTTTAATTTCCTCATATAGTGGAGACTAAAGCTGAGAGGATCGGCAGTGCAGAACACATTTATTATTTCACAGAGCACATTGTATTCCCCTTGGAAAGCTGAGAGGATGGAGGCTGCACTCTGCTTTTGCAGGCCTGCAACTTGCAAATGGAGTTTCAGATCTAGTATTGCAAATACACACCACATTGTGAGTCATCTGCTGGGTGTTTAGAACAATTACATAAGCCAGACAAGCTGTGGTTGTCAACCCTTTCTCTATCCCTTTGTCCAGTGCTGTCTTAGGCAGTTCCTAACTGTCAGCTGTCAGTCTTTCCCCTCCCTATTGTGTCAGGTGGCCTTTTCAACTTTGATTTTTAAAGGTATGTGATGTACATTTAGTCATCAATTCATTATTATTCTCTCTTTCTTACAAAGAAAGAAAGAAAAGCTTTTTTAAAAAGTGTGAATCTGCTTCTGGTTTGGGAATGGAGTTTGGTGATATGGACATGAGCCAATAAGCACTGTGCACAGCAACCCCCATTTGTAAGAATCAGAGGGATGGGGGAGGGTTTCAGAGAGGAGAGATATTGGTATTGGCAACCTTCAGTCTCGAAAGACTATGGTATCGCGCTCTGAAAGGTGGTTCTGGCACAGCGTCTAGTGTGGCTGAAAAGGAGAGATATATGTGGACAGAATGTAGGGACACTCCCAAAGCAGTCCCAATACGCTCATAATATTGTCTGTCCTCACCTGTAGATTCCCACATAGACCATTTCTCAACTTGGCTGCAGTTCTAGCTTTGAGGTGGATGAGCAAACAAATCCTTTCCTTCCTGAAAGAATTACTAAAATTATATTTAAAGTTTTCAGGCAGGTTTCCTGTCAGCTGGAGGAGGGAAACACCAAAAAATGTCACCTGAAGCTGCTCAAATTTGCAATCCTATGCAATCTGTCTACTCAGATGTAAGTCCCATTGTGTGTAAGTCCCATTGTGTGTAAGGGAGGGCTTTTGGGGCCAGGATGATGGAGATCAGCCCAGCCCAGCTGCAGGGGAGGGGGGGGCTGTGGGGAGGGAGGACCCACAAGTCTTCGCATCCTCCTCCAAGGAGTCCGGGAAGGGCGAGGCTGGAGGGAGGGCTGCTCAGGGCTGCTGGGGGAGGGCAGGCGCCGAAGGGTTAACCGTGGGAAACGGGAGCAGGGCGGGGATGCTGGTGGGGACGCCTCTGCCTGCCCGGGGTGGGAAAGGGAAGGGGAGGGAGGCACAGGAAGGGGAGGGGATCGGTGCTTCCCGTGCTGCAGCTGCCTGGGGCTTCCCCTGCGAGGTGGAGGGTTACTGGGTGGGTCCCGCAGAGCGGAGGGACCAGCCCTGTACTCCGATCTGCAGCTCAGCCCCCGCCTGGCTCTGCTCTCCCCACGTGGGCGGTGGGAGGCTGCAGGCTGGGACCCCGCAGGAGGCTCTGCGCCAGCAGGATCGGGGCTGAAAGGATCCAGTGGAAGGTCTGTGTGATGGGGGGGGGGGAGAAGGGACCTGATGCAGGTTGTGTTTTGAGTGCTCCCTGAAGCATCTTTTCGACCACTTGAGTCGCTTAAGTGTGGCTGAGAATCCACTTTCCCCAGCCAGGTTGCCACCTTCTTCTCTGGCATGACTCTTGTGCCCTTTCTTGGCAGGCAGAAATTCAACAGGCCTGTACTTCCCCAACCTGGTCAAACACCGATCTGAAAGGATCACTTGTTCTCTCCCCCTTAAGGGTCCCCTTGAGGTGTCTGTCCCAAATACAGGCACCTTTTCTGCCCTTTGTGTTTCCACTGTGTCTGTGTCTCTGGCTCAGGAGGAAACCCCCCTTTCAGCTCAGGGATACCTTCATGGAAAGGCCTTGAATTGCTGGCAGCCTCTGACATTTGCATCTCTTTTGTCACCAGGTGAAACCCATCAACCCTGAGCCATCCCTTTTGGGAATGAAATAAGAGCTGCCAGGAGGAAGTGACTGGATCATCCTCTCCTCAGTCCTTCTAGGAAGATCTGGGGTCTGAGAGCAAAGTGTTTGCCTAAATCAAGGGCTGGGCTCCAGGGGTCTCCATTTTGCAGGAGTGGAGTCAGGAAGGAAGCCATGAATGGACAAACAAGTGGCGGTCCAGAGGAAGGAACAGGAGAAGTCTCAATCAGAGATCAGGCTGAATCTCTGAGGAAGCCACAACAGGGCCAAGAGGAGCCAGGCAGGGGGATGCAGCAGTGCTGGGACTCCCAATGGCAGCAGTTCCTCCAGACCCTGCAGGCTTCTCACCCTGCACAGGAGAGCCCCCAGCAGTCAGAGGCCACACCCTGGGATGATGCCAAGGCCTTCCTGGCCTCCTTTGAGCAAGTGGCTGCAGCCTGTCATTGGCCCAGAGGAGAGTGGGTGGCTCAGCTCCTGCCTGCTCTGAGTGGAGAAGCCCAGCAGGCCTTCAGCCTCCTTGCAGCCAGAGACAAGGGGGACTATGGGAAAGTGAAGGCTGCCATCTTGAGAGGTGAAGCCCTGAGAAGGGAGAAGCAGCGCCAGCACTTCCGGTGGTTCTGCTGCCCGGAGCTGGAAGACCCGCGAAGGATGTACAGCCAAGTCCAAGAACTTTGCTGCCAATGGCTGAAGCCCGAGAAGCACACAAAGGAGCAGATCCTGGAGCTGCTGGTCCTGGAGCAGTTTCTGGCCAGCCTGCTGGCAGACAACCAGAGCTGGGTCTGGACCGGAGGACCAGACAGCTGTGCCCAGGCTGTGGTCCTGCTGGAGGATTTCCTGATGAACCAAAGAGAGGCTAAGGTAGGGATGTGGCAGGTGAGGTCTTGGTATTTTATTCCATGCTTGCTAACCAGACACAGAATATGGAGTGTGCCTTTTGATGTCAGAGCACTCCCAGAGTTACCATTCTTTGCTGTGCTGTATGTTGCATCTGTAAAGGTCTGTTGGATTTTGTTTCTGGTGAACACATATACAGGTGTTAGTATGCGCCTGTTGACGTTTAAGGCACCATATGATGCACAGAGTCCCCTTCTGAACTCTCAGTAAGATACTGGCATTCTCTATACAGTGTTTCTCAGACTGTGGGTGAGGACCCACTAGGTGGGTCACGAGTCAATTTTAGGTGGGTTCCCATTCATTTCAATATTTTGTTTTTATTAGACTTGATGCTCCCCTATTATGTGACTGCATCTGGGGAAATGTTAAAGACCTGTACTTTTAATAAGCTACTGTGTGTATTCTTTTAACATTGATACTAAATGGGACTTACTCCTGGGTAAGTGTGGCTAGGATTGCAGCCTAGGAGTGTTAAAATTTTTCCTGCTTGACGATGTCACTTCTGATCATGACATCGCTTTTGGTGGGTCCTGACAGATTCTCATTCTTAAAAGTGTGTCCTCGTGCGAAATGTGTGAGAACAGCTGCTCTGTAAGATGCTGTATTTGTAATAAAACTAATGTGCATGACTGGCCACTGGAGAACACATTGCTACAGCAGGCAGGGGCAGGATGTCAGCAACGGTTGGAAGGCAGAATGAGAGGTAGACTTGGGAAAGAGAACTGTGGGGTGAGAAGGAGGCGTCTTGCAGGCTTCCCATCGCCTGAGACCCACTTATCCATCAGTGGATTCCATGGGGCTGCCCCTAAAACACATAACCACATGGAAGGAGTCCTGATCCAAAGTGCTAAGCTGCATCTGCAGAGTTGGGTCACCAGCATGATTGAGCCAGCAGGTAAATCTACCATGCTGCCCAATGTATGTAAAATGGCAACCAGTACATAAAATTGCAACACCTGTCCAAATGGCTCTTTGCGTGTTTAAGGTTGCCGACCCCTGTCCTATACCAGCGGTTTTCAACCGCCGTGCCACGGTACACTGGTGTGCCGCGAGGCAGCCTCAGGTGTGCCGCAGGGCCAGAGGAGACAGGCAGCAGCCGCACACGTGGAGGAGAAGCGGCTGCTTTGACCCTCACGCAGCAGCCTGCGAGAAAGGAGCAGCTGAGGCTGCTTTGCATCTCCTGCTGCTGAGCGAGAGGAAGGCTGCCTCCTGATCCTCATTTACCTGGGAATAGGCCCAGTTGACTATTATGGGGCTTACTTCTGAGTAGACATGCCTAGGATTGGGTGTTAAGTCCAGGCAGAGAGGCTCGGAGTGAGAAGGAGGGAGGCAGGAGCAGGCAAGCAGGTCGGAAGTGAGCGAGTCTACGGAGGCCACCAGCCCAAGAACTGGCTGGCTGAAAGGGTCCTGGTGCCACAGTTGCCTGCAACTCCCCAAAGTTGCCTGCAGCTCCTTGTCTTTTGCCTTTTAGGGGACGGGCATTGGGCCACAATCCTATCCACACTTTCCTGGGAGTAAGCCCCTTGGGGGAGTAAACCCCAGGGGCTTACTTCTGAGTAGACATGCCTAAAATCGTGCTCTTGATCTCACTCTTTTTTCTTAAATACAGGAGCAGGCAATTGGCACTTCTCCCCACCCCACTCCCTCCCACAGGCACATCCCCCCCCCCAAATCTCATAACCAGGGTTAGTAACTCTCTTACTGTACCTCCCTTCACTCCTCCGTATCTTTCAAAGGTCCAGAATTGCTTTCCTCACATTCTCCCCCCAACTCCAGCTGAATCCTGCACTTCTTTCAATCATATCTCTTCATTGCCCCTCACCCACTATGTGCGCAGTCTGACCTCTCTTTGCCAGCACATTCTGGCATTACACTTTCATAACAACATTTTTCCTCCTTTCCAGAATCACATATACTCCAGACTACATACTCTCCAAACTTCTCGTGAGTCTTTGGCTGCAGTACTAACCACACTTTCCTGAGAGTAAGCCCCATTGAACAAAATAGGACTTACTTCTGATTAGACCTGGTTAGGATTGTGCCCTTTGTCATGTCATGATTTAATTGCATTAATTATATTAATTAAAAATTAATTGTAATGTAGTAATTTAATGTAAGTGAAAAACTGGGGGTGTGCCTTGACAATTTTAGTGCCTTGTCAGTGTGCCGTGAGCTGCAAAAGGTTGAAAATGGCTGCCCTATACCATATTTTCTAAATATTCTCTTTTCTAAATATTCACATATATATAAAATTAGAATATATATGTATATGTATATTTATATGTACATATGTATATGTGTATATATATATATATGTAGTCTTTATATTGTTTATATATACATATTGTTTTATATGTTTATAAAAACAATATATATATTGTTTTTAAAAATAATAACCACATATAAACAATTCTTCCATCTACTTCTAACTCTTCTACTCATTTATGCGTTTCTTATATCATATATAATAAATTTTCCCAAATTCCCTATATTTTCTAAATATTCACTTTCTATCAATCCTCAACTAGTTCAAATACTCATTAATATTAAATAAAAATAATCTAATTTCCAAACTATAATGGAACCAACAATCTCTTATAATATATCTTTACCATTCTCCAATCTAATTTAATATAAAGCAATTCTTCCACACTTCTACATTTCCAGCTATTTTTTTAATACATTCTAATTCATATTTATCAGTTTTGTATGTATTTTTTCAAAATACCGTGTTTTTCGCTCCATAAGGTGCACTTTTTCCCCCCCAAAAATGGGGGGAAAAGTGTGTGCGTCTTATGGAGCAAATACTGCAAAAAAGAGTGCAGGTTGGGGACCTTAATGATGCTGTGGGGAAGCCTGCAGCCAGATCAGAAAGCAGGGACTGCATGGAAGGAGAGCGGGTCCAGGCAGGAAACTTACAATTCCATGGTGGCAGCGTGGAGAAGCGGGTCCCGGCCAAGAAGGAGGAGATCGTACAGAGGAGGAGGGAAGGCTGCAAGCGAGGAGTGAGTGCTGTTGCTGGCTGTGTGATCGCCGCGCTGATTGGAGAAGAGTTTGTAGTAGGTGGTGTTTCCTAGGGGACAGCGGGGACAGCAGTGTGCATGCGCATTGCTCTCCATTCAACGGCTGGGCTTGTCTGAGGTACTATGAATGCTGGCTGCAGGGGGCACAATTCATTAAAAAAATAAACTTTATCACTCACTGGTCAGCGCTCAGTGGTAACACAAATGGTCAGCGCTCAATGGTAATGCAAATGTTCAGTGCTTAGTGACAACGCAAATGGTTAGTGCTCAATGGTAAACATTGAAGAAATGATACTGACAGTTCCTTCATTTCTTGCAGAAAAATACTACAGTACCTCATTCTACCAGTGCAAGGATGATAAAGCAGAAAAGGCTAGCATATAAAATTCCTTTTAAACTAGAGGTAGTAAAATATGCTAAGGAGCATGGAAACAGAGCAGCGGAGAGACATTTTGGGCCTCCTCCAACTGAAAAAATGATTAGAGAGTGGAGGAAACAGGAGGATCAGCTGCAAAAAGCAGATAAAAGTACCGGTAAGCACACTTTCCGTGGGCATGCTGCAAAGTGGCCACAGTTGGAGGTGCACATGAAAGAATGGATCATACGTCACTGGAATAATGGCTTCTCTGTCTCGACAAAAATGATCATATTTGAAGCGAAACGCATTTCTATAGAGAGAGGCATTCAGGATTTTACAGGATCACCATCATGGTGCTACAGATTTATGAGGCGATGTGGTCTTGCTGTGCGGACCAAAACTAGAATTGCGCAAAAAATTCCAAAAGAATATGAATCTAAGATTCTGTTCTTTCATAAATTTGTTATTGATGCTAGGAAGAAAAATGGCTTTGAAATTGGCCAGATTGGGAATATGGATGAAGTCCCGCTAACCTTTGATGTGCCATCTAATAGGACTGTAGATCTGAAGGGTGCCAAAACCATCACTGTGAAAACTTCAGGGCATGAGAAGACCCATTACACAGCTGTGTTGTCCTGCTGTGCCGATGGCACCAAATTGCCACCCATGTTGATTTTCAAAAGGAAAACATTTCCAAAAGAAGTGATTCCGCGAGGAGTTGTTGTACATGTACATGAGAAAGGATGGATGGATGAAAATGGAATGAGAATATGGGTTGAAAAGGTGTGGTCCAAACGTCCTGGAGGACTTCTGAAAAAGCCTGCCTTATTAGTGCTTGACCAATTTAGAGCACATATTAGCAAACCAACAAAAAAAGTGCTTCAAAGAAGTGAAGACTCATCTAGCTGTAATTCCCGGAGATCTTACCAGCCAGTTGCAACCTCTTGATGTTTCCATCAACAAGCCATTTAAGGTCTTAATGAGAGAAGAGTGGAACAAATGGATGGCTGCTGGTAATCATGATCTGACATCTACTGGACGAATGAAGAGGCCCACCATCACACAAGTTTGTGAATGGGTGAAAACATCATGGGACTCAGTAAAGGAGGAGATCGTTGTACAGTCATTCAAAAAATGTGGCATTAGCAATGTCTTAGATGGAAGTGATGATGGTATCTTATATGAAGACAGCGAAGAAAGTGATGTCAGTGATTGTGAGCAAATGAGCTTCATAAATTCTGACTCTAGCGATGATGAGTTCTTGGGGTTTCCAGAAAACTAGAGTACTCAAACCTTTAAGTCTCTCCATTTGTTAATGACAGTGATGATGGTTCTTAATGCCACTGTTGACTGCTGTTCACTTTACATGGTTCAAATGTTATTCTGTTATAGTTTATTAAATATTTTATTACACTATTTGGTTCAGAATTTTTTTTTCCCTGTTTTCCTCCTCTAAAAACTAGGTGCATCTTATGGTCAGGTGCATCTTATGGAGTGAAAAATACGGTAAGTTTGGGCCATTGTTAATTAACTAAGTAAATCCTCCAATTTTCTTTAACCCTCAGGTTTCTTTTTCTTTCTTGCTTTCTATTTTTTCTCTTGTAATATCTTTAATAATTTATCTCTATAACAAAATCTAACAGATCCACACTTTCTTGTATAAGGCGTGTTCATTCTTCCAGTTAACTGGGATGTATTTTCTCCTTGTTTCAACAAATTTTGTATTTTTTGCACCCATGTTACTCTGTCCATCTTATCTATCTTGATCTCCATCAGTGCCCCCTCTTCATCCTGTTGATTTCTTTCCGTGTCCGTTCTTCTGATTTCCATGTCTGCTCTTCTGATGGTGATTTCATCCCTCACCATCATCCTTTCCGTTTATCTTCTGCTTGTTTCTTCACATCTTACAACTGTTCCTTGCACACACATATCTGTTGGGAGAGAGGCTCCAAACTGGCTTGAATCTGTTGCTCAGCTGCTGTTGTTTCATTGCAAGCAATCTTTCCATATTTGTCAACATCATTTGAATCCAAATTTCTGGAACAGGTTCCATCTTGCAATTTCTCTCTAATCCACAAGATGTCCACAGCATATTATTCTCCTTACTTTGACCACGTCTGTACTGCTCTGCCAGCCAGACATTCCTTACATAGCTCTTGCAGATAACAGTCCAGCATGGTTAATGGAGAGAGAGACACAAACGAAAGAAACAGTCTCACCGTCTCTAGTATAACAAAACTCTTTCAAGTCTAATGAGAATTATGTCCAAAAACAATTCTGGATTTTAGTCCACACACCAAGTTATAGTTGTAGTTATAATCCACCACCGATTTATTCCACTACAAAGAGAGAGAGAGCACTTTCAACGTCCTTAAAAAGTCTCCCATTAACACCTCCAATGTATCCAGGGCTTTTAGCCAAATCAGTCAGTCAGAACCGGGGACAATATTAACATATACTTATCTTAAATTTCCAGCTTCAACTTTACACCTCACGCTTTTTCCCTCCATATGATATCTTAGCACAGAGCCAGCAGCTTGACTGCAGATCACTGCACCTCCCCCAATGCTGTCCCTGATGGTTAGGTTTTCCTGAGAAGAAAGCCCTACCCCCGGTTGGGCTTTCAACCTCCCAGGTACCTTGCACCGTACAAAGATCTTGTCTCTCCTGACAAAGATCTCCAGATCCTCTTCAGACCTGCAGATTTTGTCTCTCAGGAGCCCCTGGAGACGTGTCTGTTCATCCACTGTTGGCTCCTTCTCCTCCCTGGTCCACTGGTCTTAATTGAGGTTTATTATCCCATGCTACCTCAGAGGGAACAAGAAACTCAGATATAACAGAGCAGAATTCTTAGCTGAAATAAACCAAACACAGAGTACAAGGTTCTTAAGCCTAGCCACTGGCTAGATCACATGTACACAGGCACGACAAGTGAGTACACCATTCCCGGGTCAACGAGTAACTCTTTCCGGTAATGCTACCACCACCCTAGGAACATCAGTCCCTCAGCTCCAGGATAGCCAAGGCCCTGGGGGCTTCTCCCAGGTCTTCTAGACCCTGGGCTCCCTCTACCCTCAGGGAACCACATCTCAAGACTATGGTATGTAGTAATCTGAGCACTTGGCCAGATTAGCTGATTTCCCATTCCTCAGTACTTGAGACAACACACAGCCCTGTGAAAGATATTCCTGATATCCATACTGATTTATTGAGAATAGAGGTTTGATTACACATAATCAAAAGGCATTAAGTAATTGTGAGACAAGACTTACAACACACAACAGCCTTAAAAGAAAGCTAGTTTCCTAGTTTTAATTACTACTGTCTCTCCCCTGGTTAATCCAAACATTTAAGAGGAGGCTAGGTGGCCCCGGGTTGTCTGTTGGACCAGGCAGCCATGACAGAATTTATTTATTTATGTATGTATATATGTATTTATTTACTTTATTTGTACCCCATCTTTCTCCCCAAAGCAACCCAAGGTGGCTTACAACAAAAATTAAAACACAATTAAAAACATGAATTAAAAACAAGATACAAAACACATTAACAGCAAGACATTCTGAAAAACAGCAATCAGATAAAAAGGTGTAAAAGGAGCAGACAGCAGCAGTTTATGAAAAAGGCCCAAGCCTGTAACCTGCTGTTAAAGGTGTAAAAAAGGAAAAGATGTTTAAAAGGCCAGGAACTCAGTGTAAAGAGAAATCCCTCTCCAGAATGTTTCAAGAGAGGGAGCAGTTCAAGGGGGAGGGAGTTCCATAGTGTTGGTGCCACTACTGAGAAGGCCCTATTTCTTGCCGCTGCCCCACATACCTCCCTGGGCAGTAGCACTTGTAAAATGGCCCTCTCCAATGACCTAAGGGGACGGGCCAGATTGTATGGGAGTAGGCGGTCTCTAAGATACCTTGGCCCCATGCAGTATAGGGCTTTAAAGGTCAAAACCAGCACCTTGATTTGGGCCTGGAAATGAATGTGCAGCCAGTGCAGCCACTGGAGAAGTGGTCCAACAGAGTCAAACTGCCTACCTCCAGTAATTGCACGGCCCGCTGCATTCTTCACGAATTGCAGTGTTCTAACCGTCTTCAAGGGCAGCCCCACATAGAGAGCATTAAAAATAATCTAACCTCAGTCTCACTGTGGCGTGGGTCACTGTGGCCAGGTCTGCACAATCCAAGTGTGGCCACCCCTGGCGAACCAGCCAAAACTGAGCAAAGGCCCCCCCTGGCCACAACTGCCCCCTGAGAATCGAGCAGCAGCTGTGAGTCCAGGTGGACTAATTCCAGAAGGGACAGAGGTTTGTACGGCCACCCACACTGGTTTTTTGGCTGTATCTTTTGATAAAATACAGATATTTCAATATGGTTTGTTTCATTGCATTCTGCATGAAATTACGCATTGCTTGATATATAACATGATGGTATTATACTGCCAAACTCTGATTTTAGTTTAGTTTTCAATTTTAGTGATTTTGAAAACTTGTAGAGTCTCACACACACGCATACCCCTGTGTCAACTTACGAACAACTTACTACAGCAGTTCTCAATCTTTTAGCACCGGGACCCACGTTTTAGAAAGACAATCTGTCCAGGACCCATTGGAAGTGATGTCATGGCCAGAAGCGACATCATCAAGCAAATTAAAATAAATAATTATAAATAATTAAATTGAAATAAAAGAAATAATTAAATAAGGGGGAGCCAGCCCTGTCCTATCAAGTAAATTTTCTCTGTAGTCTGCCTGTAATAACAACCCCCCATAAAGAATCGGTAAGATTTCAGCCCTTCCCAGTGCCCAGTTGAAAGTTCTTCTATTTCAAGCACATCAAGATAAAAGACCCACCTGGCTTTGCAAGTGCAAAATAGAAAACTTTCCCCTTACCAGTTCAAGCCTCTTTTTTTTGTCCTTTTTAGTGGTGGGGGGGAGAGGCTACCTTCTGGAGCATTTGTTGCGCTCCAGTTCCATCGAATTGGGACCATTCTGGGGCCCTCACATTCTCCTTTGCCTGGCCTGATCACAAGCTGAGGCGCATCTGCCTACTTGCAAGTAAACATGGCCATGTGGCTTAGTTTTGCTTTCCATCGGTCTCAATACATTTACAGCTGGGAGGGAGGGACCTCCTTCTCTGGTGTTTTGGGGGGGCTGCATTCTTTGGATCAGGACCATTCTGACGATGTTGGAGTCCTCTCAGCCTGCCCTTTCCAGCGGACTAAGGCAAGTTCATCTACTCGCGAATAAACATGGCCACATGGCTTCGTTTCACTTTCCATAGAGCTCAATACATTTGCAGATGGGAGGGAGGGACCTCCTTGAGTGCTTTTTGGGGGCTGCATTCATTGGATCAGGACCATTCTGGTGTCATTGGACTCCTCTCAGCCTACCCTTTCTGAGGGACTATGGCAAGTACACCTATTTGCAAGTAAACGAATGATACAGCTCAGTTTCACTTTCCATACGGCTCCATGCATTTTTTCTTTCTGGTTTTTTGACCATAACCTTTGAAGGAAAGGAGCTATTTCACTCTGGATTTTTTAGCTGCATTCCGCTGGAAATTCCACATTCAATGATATATGGCATGATGGGGTTGCTCCTAAAACCGCGATTTTAGCGTGTCATTCCCCCAGTATGCGTCACCCCCTTTGCGTGTCACTGCACCCCCTACACTCCCGTAGCGACGCCACTGGCCAGAGAATCTCAGTTGAATGAAATCTTTGTGTAATTAGCAAATCTTTCTGCACCTAGTTGTACTGGCCTTCTTAAATTGGTCCTCTTATCCACTAAGTAGCAAGATAACCTTCCCACCTCCAAATTAGCAAGATTCTCACCAGCTGTGAAAGGATGGCTGCAAGCTCCAAACAGGAGGTGAACACGGCCTAGATTTTTACCCAGACTTCACAACCTGGTCCCATTTTTCTCCCAGAAAAGTGTCTTTCAGGTTTCAGGGCCCACCTGGGATATAAGCACCTGGCGGGAATGGATGTGTGAGGGGGCAAGAAAGTGTTTAGCCCCCTTCTCCAGCTTGCCTCCTTGGTATAAAGCTTTGAACCTGTCTCCCATTCACTTATGAATCTTGAGAAGCCATCTAGATTCTCACACATTGGTCCACATTTTACAAGTATGTCCACGTTACTTAAAACACACATATGTGCTCCAACGTACATACAAGCCCACTCACCATAGCTAGCTCAGCTGTCCCTGCACGCCATGGTCAATTCTTTTGAGTGTTTGCATATACCGTTTTTGAAAGCTGAGTCTACCTGAAGTCTTCCGGATTATGGAGTTAAAAGGGCATGAAGTCACATCTATGAATTAACCCTATTCCTTGTGCAACAAAATCTGAAGTGGGTGGTGGAATGTTTTCCTATGTCCTGCAGGCGATGAACCCCAGGAAGACGGATGTGCCTTTCTACATGGTTGAGCAGGTGCCAATGCAGTCCAACCAACAGACCACATTCTGGAAAGTTCTGCAGGAGGATGCTGAGAATGTGGATTCCCTGGGTAAGGACCTGCTCTGATCCATTCCAGTAAATTTTTTGTTGACACTCAAAGAAGTTCCATACTTGGAAATTCCAGATAAGGGATGCCCCACCTGGAGTTCTTTGGGTGAAGGAGTTCTGGTGTGAAGCTTCCTTCCTAATGGAATTTTTTTTTCAGGAGGAATGGACTTTGGGCCCAAACCTATCCAAATTTCCAGGGCTCACGCAGCCCCCACATCCGGAAACAAACCTTCAGGAGTCCTTTGTGACTGCCCCCTCCCCTTTGGCATGGCTGTATCAGCATTGGAATGTTGAATAGGATTGGACCCGCATTTCACATTCATGGTCAATGCTAGTGTACGAGCTCGTATATATGATGCCACTCGTCCATTGTATCATTTTTTAAAAACTTACATCTAATTGATTTACCGTAAGTAGAAAAAAGAATGTGAAACACAAAGGAAAGACTCCATGAATGCTTTTCTTATTGAAAAGATAATAAATGTTTGCCTGTTTCTCTCTCTTTGAACCTCAAAGTTGACCTGGCCCCCCATCCAGTGAAAAAGGAAGAGACCTTCGTCCCAGATCCTGTGCAAAGTCCAAGATTCCCAGGCCAGGACTCAGATAAGGAGTTGCAGGAACCAAGAAAGAGCTTCTCTCAGAGATCAAATTTGTTAGGACATCAGCGGGTCCAGAAAGGAAAGAAACCACACCAACGTCCTGAGTGTGGAAAAAAATTCTCTTGGAGATCAAGTTTCTTAAGGCATCAGAACATTCATACTGGAGAGAAACCTCACAGGTGTCCTGATTGTGGAAAAAGCTTCGCTCAGAGAGCTCATTTGTTAACCCATCAGGTGATCCACACAAGAAAGAAACCTCACCAGTGTCCTGAGTTGGAAAAAAATTCTCTTTGAGATCAAGTTTCTTAAGACATCAGAACATTCATACTGGGGAGAAACCTCACAAATGCCCCAAATGTGGAGAAAGTTTCTCTCGGAAGTCTCATTTGCTTAGGCATCAGAATGTTCATACTGGAGAGAAACTTCACAAGTGTCCTGACTGTGGTAAAAGCTTCTCTCAGAGATCAAGTTTGTTAACCCATCAGGTGACCCACACCGGAAAGAAACCTCACCAGTGTCCTGAGTGTGGAAAAGCATTCTCTTGGAGCTCAAATTTGTTAAACCATGAGATGATCCACACACGAAAGAAACCCCACAAATGCCCCTGTCTGCGGAAAAAAATTCTCTCATAGATCAACTTTATTAAGACATCAGATCATTCATACTGGGGAGAAACCTCACAAGTGTTCTGACTGTGGTAAAAGCTTTGCTCAGAGAGCAAGTTTGTTAACCCATCAGGTGACCCACACAGGAGAGAAACCTCACAAGTGTCCTGAGTGTGGAAAAGAATTCTATCGGAGATCAAATTTCTTAAGGCATCAGATGATCCACGCAGAAAAGAAACCACATCGGTGTCCTGACTGTGGAGAAAGTTTCCCAGAGAGATCAACTTTGTTGGCACATCAGATGATCCACACAGGAAAGAAAGCACAGCAGTGTCCTGACTGTGAGAAAAAATTCTCTCAGAGATCAGCTTTAGTTAGACATCAGAAAATTCATTCTGAGATAAATCCTACGGGTGTCCTGTGTGAGGAAGAAGTTTAAATGAGAACTGAACACCAATGAGCCACCAAAACATGTCCCACATGGGTTCATGGGCAATAGACTGAAGGTCCAATGTTTTCTCAAACTGTGATGTTAGTCATGTATTTTCCCATGTTTGTAACAATTTGTAGGCTTATGCTGCAATCATTTAAGGAGAGTTACAGCCCAATCCTGAGCTGCCGCGGGCACACAGCTGCAGCAGTACTGAGAACAGCTGCCGCCGCACCCTGCTCTTCTCAGACTACCTAGAACTACGTGGCGTTGCCTGGCACTGGCCAGTGCTGGGTTAGCACAGGCGGTAGCCCAGAAGTAGGACTCGCAGACGTGCCTTACAGCACGTTTGCGACAGTGTGCGGTGGCACAAAGCCGCTGTGTCAAGCTAAGGTCAGGAGTCTGAACTTTGATGAGCTCACTGCTGTGTAACTGTCAGTGTGTATTTATTGGCTGACAGATGGCAGTCCCTGTGCATTCACATGACTTGGGATAAGTTCTCAGGGCCACACAGAGCCCCATGCCTCATCCTGTGACTAGCAGCTGTGGAATAAATGGTTTGGATAACCTCGATGCGCAGTGTGGCTTGGCTTGTAGAATGCATACAGTTCACACATCCCCTTGAATGAGCAAGAGGAGGAAGAAATCCTGCAACAAGGAGGCAGAGGAGGAGCAGTGAAGGAAGCCTGGTCAAAGTCCTTTGCCTTCTGCAGGGAGAAGAGAATTGGATCAACAGAGAGAATTCTCAGCAGGGAAGATGGGGGCCAGTGTAATGGCAGGAACTATGGAAGCATGCCTTGTTTATCTGCTGAGCATGGGGAATACACTGGGAATACACCCACAGAAACAGGGTGGCACTCAAGGGACATTAAGGAGCACATATTGAACGGGGATAGTATAGCTGAGGCTGAGAAATGGTTGATATAGTGCAAACCCAAGACTTTGAAAAGGAAAAGCAGGGCTAGGAGGTAGTGGGAGAAACACACACAAAGCACTTGCAAAAGAGAGACCCTGCAGGTGTAGAAATCCCTGTGAATAGAATTGTGTAACCATCACAGGAGAGTGAAAAGAGGAGGTGTTTCCAGGATGGGTGCCTTAGCTCAGGCTAGCATGGCGGCCTTTGTCCTGTTCATTCTTTCTATTTCATATACTCTTAGATGCGTCATTCAAGTCCGTCTTTGGCGTAGCTAACCAAGTTGCTGCCGGGTGCAAAAAAAATTCCTTCGTCCCCCTCCGCAGCAATGACATCAAATTTAATTAATTAAATTGGGTGTTTTTATGTGTTAAAGTGAGTGAGAAATGTTAGCTAACATTTTAAAATAGCAAGCACTTGTTGAAAATACTTGTTGCACTTTTATCTACTCGTATCTACTAAGGCGTAAGACCCCTTGTATTCAGTGGGGCTTACTCCCTGTTAAGTGAGGTAAGGTAGGAGTTGGGATTGCAGCCTTACACAGTTTGAGAGGTGCAGGAGGGGGCTGGAGACAATCCTAAGAGCCAGCAGCTTACCTTGAGGAAGAGGAATTATGTGAATAAATGATGAGGCCGAGCCACGTACTGCTCAGTGCTTCTGCTGCAACTTGCCTCCCAGGTTGCCGTGCCTTGCTTGCTACCCTCTTCAGGTTCCTGCACACGTGCTGGTAACCTATCCCAGTCAGCAGCTCAGAGCCCAATCCTCTGCATGTCTACTTGGTAGCAAGTCCAGTCTAGTCAATGGGGCTTACTCCCAGAAAGTGTGGTAAGACTGCAGCCTCGGAGCCCAATTCTCTGCAGAAGCAAGCCCATTATAGTCAACAGGGCTTTCTCCCACGTTAGTGTGGATAGGATTGTAGCCTGAGAGCCCAATCCTAGGCATGTCTACTCAGAAGCAAGGCCATTATAGTCAATGGGGCTTACTTCCAGGAAAGTGTGAATGGGATTGCAGCCTTGGAGGGGAGCCCAATCCTCTGCTGGTCTACTTAGAAGCAAGTCCGACTGGCTTAAATTGCCAGTCGGGCTGAGACAGTTGGGCTGCTGCAGCCCTGCCAAGAACTCAGGAGGAGAAGCAAATAGAGAGAGGACATGTGGGGAGCAGAGGAGGGGAAGCAGTGAGCTGCTGGTCCTGCTGCACAAGGAGAACCCCCTCCTCAGTCTAGGGTCTCTGGGGACTCCCCCTGCCTGCCTAGCAGGAGCTCCACTCACACACACACCCTGTCCTGACCAGCATCCGACAGCCCCCGCTCTCCTCCCTCTCTCAACGCAGGCAGGCAGCCTCCCTCCTCTGCTCACCACATGGAAGCCACAGAGGGCTTCAGGGGGCAGCATGTGGAGCAGAATAGGCGGGGAAATGATGGAGGGAGGGAGGGCTGGCAGGAGGGGTGAAAGAAAGGTTTGCTGTGTGCCTGAATAAGTGGGGGGACCCAGGGAAGTGTCAGCTGCGGAAGGGGAAGAGGGCCAGCTTCATGGCGCCTGCTGCGTCCTTGAGCCCTGCTGGAGGATTCCTTCAATCCCGACTGCAGGGAGGGGCAACATACAGTTGAGCCCACCACCTTGACTGTTGCCCCTCCTGAGTGCCTGGCAGCAGCCCAATTGCACAGGTGCTGCTGCCAGCAAGTTGTTGCACCCTCAGCCACGCTGTTGCCCCACCCACCCTGTAACCTGGTGCACTTGCTACCCCCTGCACTTCCTCAGCTCTGCTACTGTTTCTTTCCGTCAGCCTTTCTCCTGGGAATTGCAGTGCTGGTTGACTCTGGAGGATAGCACTCTTTTTCATAAGAGCCAACTGGGGCTTCCAGAAGCCCCTGAGCAAGGGAATAGTCTGCTGTGGATCTAGTAAGCTGCATCCACACACGGAGGTCCTGTTTAGCCATCAGTGACAATTGCTCTTTACAATGATCTCTCAGTAAATTTGTCCAATCCTTTTTTAAAGTCATCTAAAGTTGTGGCTACCCCTCATCTCAAGCTATGGCAGAGGCTTCCAAAGTATGGCCCGCAGCACACCTGCATAATAACCTTGGGCAGGGCTGTGGCAAAGCCTTACCTTTCTGTGCCGCAGCTTTCTTTTGTCCTGGCAGATCTTTGCAGAGAGCCGCACCTGGCAGCCGCTTCTGCTGCACATTGACCCAGAAGGCTCTCTGTTCTGATTTCTGGGAGGGGGGAGAGCAGTTGACTGGCAGGACTCTGCAAAGATCAGCTATGAGGAAAGGAGGCTGTGGCACGGAAAGGTAAGGTTTCACCACCCCAGCGACATGCCTGTGAGGATTATGCAGGAGCACCAGGTCCGGCCTTCGGACCAGAGTTTGGCATCCCCTGTGCTAACTGGAAGCACATTTTCAGAACAAATGAGACTTTCTGTGGCCCTGACTGGTGCTCCTTCTTTAGAGGGGGGAGGCTTTCCTTCTGCCTGGGATCCTGTGTGTTGTCCTGTCCTGTAGCGTGGCAGGTACAAAATCAATAGACAAGACATCTATCAATAGACAAGACATCAAGGCAGAAGAGTGGATCATGCCAACTGAAATGATCTTGTTGTCATTTGCCAAGCAAGACTTACTGGAAAGTCAGGCTGCAAACATTTGCTGCTGTTCATTGCGTCTTGTGGGGAGAGAACTATAGTAACTTATGACTCGCCCTACCTGGGCCTTGAGCTGCTGGAACTCTCAGAGAGATGCCAATGCTCTCTGGCAGTGCAAGGCCCTTTGTGGCAGGCCCAAAACCAGGACCCCATCGCTGGCCGGAAGTGCGGTAAGCAGGCCAGAATCTCTGGGAGGGCCTGGCACTGTTGAAACTTGCAGAAAGTGTTTTGGGGGAGGGGAGCCTTGTTCTGAAGCCAGAAGCAGGCTGGAGATGGTGGGTCTCAGCAGCCAAAGTGCACACTGGATCCTATTTTCCATTCTTCAGTCCACCCCACCCCCTTTTTTCCCTGGACTATGCAGCCAGTGTGTCTGACCACACAGAAAGGCTCCCAGGAGGCGTACCCAGAGGCAAGTAAAAATATTTTTTTATTTTCTAGGGTTCACCTTCTGGTCAACCTGCCCCTCTCCCCACTAACAATTGGATGCAGCATGTGCTCCTTCATCAATGGTGAGGGGGATAGGATTGGGCTGTTAGCTGTTCGGGGGAGACTGCACTGACCCACAGGAGAAGGGGGGCAAGAAGACTCCATAGCAGCTGGGCCAGGAACCTCAACCTTCCTTTTTGACCTCCAGCTGGCAGTCCTGAATGGAAGTCATGCAGTCATCCATGAGGGCTTCTTCTTGTGGGGCCTGAACTAAGCTCCATACAGAGGGTCTGCTTCCAAGAAATGAGCTGTAGCCAAGAAAGGCCAACCCAACATGACCCCCCTTGTTCCTTATGGCAAGAGCACCAGGAGTCTGCACATGACAGCTTATCCAAAGTCACTCCAGAGCCTCCTCCCAGCAGGCATTTGTGAGAGGACATTACGTGGGGGTGCCAAACAACTTGCTCTCAGACCTTCCTTGCTCTCTCCATCTTCAGTTGCCTACTCAGCAGGGTTGTTGCAAGGCTTTCTCCCTCTGCCTCTCTCAGCTGGGAAGTTGTGTGCCAATAACTCTGAATATTGTGACCTTTCCATTACAGTAAGAAGAGCCGATTGAGGGGATGATTTGTGGACACTTCTGTGTCAGCCCCAAAAGTGTGCAGTCTGTCAATGGGTTGCTTCAGTATTGTGGTTCTATCCGGCATTGCATCTGTCGTGTGAATTACTTACTTAGGTTCCAATCCTGTCCAATTTTCCAGCACCAGTGCAGCTGCCATGCAGCCCCTTGGCATCAGAACACATGTTACCTTCTGGGGGCCTCCAAAACTGCCCTCCCACCACCGGATGCAGCGCACACCCCATTGGCAGGGCTATACCAGGGCTAGAAAGTTGAATAGAATGGGGCCCTTAGCCCAGCTCTTTAATGGACAAGACCTCAAGTGTTGAGTTATTCCCTGGGTCCAAGGGTCTCCTAGGCAGGAGTCTGGTCTCCCTCCCTGCAAAGAAGGAGGATCTGGACCCTCAGCAGAGCCTGGAATGACTGAGATGTTGCCCTTCTCTGCAAGGGATCAGGGGACAGCCTGGCCACGTTCACACGAGACCTGCTGGAGACAAGCAGGAGCAGCAGAGCAGGAGGAAGGAGATCAGCAAGGGAGGGTTCCTTGGGGGGCAGGCTGATGGGGATCAGTAGGGCCCAGCTGCAGGAGGATCTCAAAGTCCCTGCATCCTCCTCCAAGGAGTCCGGGAAGGGCGAGGCTGGAGGTAGGGCTGCTCAGGGCTGATGGGGGAGGGCAGGGGAAAGGGATAAGGGGGGAGGGGCAGGGGCGGGGATGCTGGTGGGAACGCCTCTCCTTGCGCGGGGTGGGAAAAGGGGAGGGAGGCGCAGGAAGGGGAGGGCTCCGAGGCGGGACGGAGGTTTATACGGCCGCTGCCTGGCCGGAGACAGGAGCCTGCTGGTGAGTGCTGCAAAGCGGAGGGTGCAGAGTGACCCGCAGCTCAGCCCCGCCTGGCTCTGGGCTCCCCGTGCGGGCGGTGGGAGGCTGCAGGCGGGGACCCCGCAGGAGGCTCAGCGCAGCCGGATCGGGGCTGAAGGGGTCGCGTGGAAGGTCTGTGGGATGCACAGCCCGGCAAGGAGGGGGGTGGGGGGCTTGTGGCCTGCTGCAGGTGCAAGGGGGGAACCAGGATGCGGGTTGTGTCTTGAGTGCTCCTTGAAGCATCCCTTGGAACACGTGAGTCTCACTGTGAGATGCAGGAGGCTGGACTCGACGGGCCCTTGGCCTGATCTTGTAGGGCTCTTCCACAGGAAGGGCTCTTCAGCTGACAAGGGAGGGCAGCAGGTTGAAGGTCTCCTGTGGTCATGTGTGCTCCTGAGGTGTCTGGTGGGCCACTGTGAGATCCAGGGAGCTGGATCCTGCAGGGCTCTTCTTGGTTATGACTCCACCACGAAGAAAGGAATGGGAGAGCAGGTGGAAAATAAATGAGGAAGGTTTTTACCACTCCCAGGTGGTCCTGAAGTTATCCAAGAGCAGAAGTTTAAGTGTGGCTGAGAATCCACTTTCCCCAGCCAGGTTTCCACCTTCTTCTCTGGCATGACTCTTGTGCCCTGTCCTGTCAGGCAGAAATTCGACAGGCCTGCACTTCCCCAGCATGGTAAAACACTGCTGTGAAAGGATCACTTGTTGCCTCCCCCTCAAAGGTCCCCTTGAGGTGTCTGTCCAAAATACAGGCACCTTTTCTGCCCTTTGTGTTCCACTGGCTTTGTGTTTCCAAAGGCAATGGCATTTGGGTCTCTTCAGCCTAGGAAAGAGACGCCTGAGGGGGGACATCATTGAGACATACAAAATTATGCATGGGGAGGATAAAGTGGATAGGGAGATGCTCTTTACACTCTCACATAACACTAGAACCAGGGACATCCACTAAAATTGAGTGTTGGGAGAGTTAGGACAGACAAAAGAAAATATTTCTTTACTCAGCGTGTGGTTGGTCTGTGGAACTCCTTGCCACAGGATGTGGTGACGGCATCTGGCCTGGAAGCCTTTAAAAGGGGATTGGACAAGTTTCTGGAGGAAAAATTCATTACGGGGTACAAGCCATGATGTGTAGGTGCAACCTCCTGATTTTAGAAATGGGCTCTGTCAGAATGCCAGATGCAAGGGAGGGCACCGGGATGCAGGTTTCTTGTTATCTTGTGTGCTCCCTGGGGCATTTGGTGGGCTGCTGTGAGATACAGGAAGCTGGACTAGATGGGCCTATGGCCTGATCCAGTAGGGCTGTTCTTATGTTCTTATGTTCTTATGTATTCTTCTGTGCCAGGTGAAATGTATATACAGTCCAGTTTCCCAGAGCTCTATATCTGTAATTTCATCAGGCACAGAAGGGTAAGGCCCAAATTCTAACCAATGTTCTAATGGGACATGTGCTGCATCCCGCAGTAGGGTGGCAGTCACAGAGGCATCCTCAAGGTAAGGGAATGTTTATTTCCTCACCTTGGAGCTGCATTGCTCTTATGTCTGTGCTGGAAAGTGGGTTAGGAAGCGCCCTAAAATTTTCATCACTGGCCTGCTACCAGTTATAATTAGAGCAATAATCATGAACATGTATATTGATATATAAGAAGAAAATCAACACCATTGGTAATTGGTTGTTTGTTAAGAGGTATGTGTCCAGAAATAGCAATAAAAAATCATAAAGTTGGCATAACATATACAGCCACTTGCCACAAGTTCCTTTGCTTCAGGTGTCTGTTTACATTATCCTGCAGGCATGGTTCTGCTTTTACTTATTATGGACTATTTCTATGTTATTTGAGGTGTTTAGGAAATAGTATTGCTACTACTACTTCATAAGTGACAGATCCGAACTAGGGCTGCAAGTAAAACCTGCCCTTACGGACTTAGCACTCATCGTCTCATTGATGAGATGGAGGCTTGCAGCAGAAGTTCAACTTGTTATACCACAGCGATTTTCAACTAATATGCCATGGCACACTGGTGTGCTGTGAATGGTCTACAGGTGTGCCGTGGGAATTTGGGGGTGTGATCGTTTATTAATAGGGCCAGTAGGGAATGTGAGCCCCCACCAGCAGTATGGTGTGCCTTGTCAAATTAAAAAAAAACAAAACAACTAATGGTGTGCCTTGACAATTTTAGAGTCTTGCAGTGTGCCATGAGATGAAAAAGACTAAAAATCACTGGCACAGCATGCTGCAAAATACACATCACACACCCTCTCCACCCCACCCCATCCCATCCGACTTAAGTTATAGTCCAGGGAGTAAGACCAGCCAAGCTGTCCACCCTACTGGAGCAGTCAAGCAAAACTATACAGTGGGGTGCAGCAAACTAATTATGGGGCAGCATCCCACAAACATCTGGCATAGCTTAGGGGCCACCTGCCACGATGAAGGATTCAGAGCCCATCCTCTGCCTGCCTACTCAGAAGTAAGTCCCATCAGTCAATGGGGCTTCCTCCCAGGAAAGTGTGGCCAGGACTGCAGCCTGGAGAGGGCAGTGCTTTCTCTAGCCAGCCTCACATCACCAACCGTGGGATGAGTAGCCAAGCCAATTCCCTCGCTGCTGCGTTCATTTCGGAGGCTTTCGTGCCTCTTCCTCCTCCTCCTGCTGCCGCTCAGACGGACTGAAGCTGCCCACCACTGCAGCCGAGCACCTGCTTGTCTGCCTACTCAGAAGTAAGTGCCATTCTAGTTCATGGAGCTTACTCCCAGGAAAGTGTGGCACGGATTGCAGCCTGAAAGGGGAGATGTCAGGATGCCCCCACCTGCTGCTGCTTCTGGTCCATTCATTCCCCAAGGGGCAGCTGGGGGAAGGCAAGAACAAAAGGCTCCCCCACGGATCATGGACCCCCCAGGTGGTCTGGGTCCAGGACAAAGCCGCTGCCTGTTTCCCAGGTGCCAAGGTGGCTGGAGGGGAAATGGACGAGGCTGCACAGGCAGGCTGGGCTGTGATTCGTGCTGCAGGGCTTGGACTGGCCACCAATCCACGAGCAGCTGCTGCTCCAGCCCTTCTCCGAGCATGCTTGCAAGGACCGAGCAGGCAGCAATCCCACAGCCCAGCCCAGCCCAGCCCGCAGCTTGTTAGCAAACGGTTCTCAGAACTGCTTCCTATAATAGCTAGGGGTTCTACAGAACCGGTGAGAACCGGCTGAATCCCACCACTGGACGTATTGTAGGTTTGGCTGTGGAATAACATCCCGTCCTTATGAAAACCCTACGGAGGTTAAGCCTCCGCTTAGTGGCATCCAGTCTATTGGGATTCCTAACCCCTCTCCAAACCTAGGGGGCAAACAGGACCAGAGAATAGAATCCCCAGGACACTATCTCATTCAAATCTTGCTGGACCTGAAGCCTCCAGGACAACGATGTACTCTGGCTGAGGTTGTTTTCACCTAGATGAAGGACTACCTGGGGAGGTGGATGGGAATTCAGAAATTCAACAAATGCTGGTAGCAGTTGGCTCTATTTCATGCCCTTCTTTGCTTCCCAGTCAACGCAGGTTGTCCAGGCCAAGCTGGGTGTTGAAGCCATGCGAAATTGCTTATTTCTGTGCCCCTCACAAGACGAAGTGTCCGCAAAGGAGCACCTGCACTGGATATGCCCAATCAGGACCTGCCAAAAGAAACAAGAGTGATCGACTGTCCTAACAAATGAGGAGCAATCACAAATAACCTCATTTAACTACCCCAAAATGGATCAATGAAGGCCCAAAATACCTAGGAAGCCTTACGGCACCAATGAAGGCAAAATGGATGCACCCGCAGATCCCCTGAGACCACCAGACCAATGAAGGTCAACTGGACCCACCAACAGGTGGACCAAGAAACTGTAAAAACCAGCACCAATGAAGGCGTGACAGGGTAATATCCCCCAAATTTTGACCAGTAACAGCAAAAAAGAGGGGTCCCCTCAGGGACAAACAGCAAAACAAAGAAGGGGTGGGGGGTGCTGCTCCTCTTTTCTAATGTAATATTTAAGCACCCCAGACTGCCTCCTGTAAATCCTCCTAATGGCCTCCCCTGAAAGCCCCAAACTGGCTGCTGTAGAGGCTGCTCCGATCTGTAGAGAAAGGAATCCATAATCATCAGGGGCAGACCATATATATATATATATATATATATATATATATATATATATATATATATACACACACACACACACACACACACACACACACACACATACATACACACACTCCTCTGATCAGTCTTAGGCTTGCGGATCATAATACTCAAACCACTGGGCACAAAATGCAGGTCACCTACCTGCAGCGCCCGCCCTGAAGTATCGGATTTCAAAGGGCTCAGCCCTTTGCCTGGCCTAAAATCCCCAAAGAACGTTACCAGGCAGGCAGCTTGAAATAAAGCACCTTCCATGGTGAAGCACACAGGAAATCGAAAGCTCTGTGCAGACCTAATAAAATCCAGGGAGGTGACTGAGGTCTGCAGGGAAGTAGACTGGCTCAAGGCCTGAACAAGCTCACTTGCTTTCTACCTGACTCCACTTCTCCAACTGCCTCAGAATGCTCTTGTCCTTCAGAGCATCTCCTCACCAACAGCTAAAGACGTGACTAGTTCCAATTCCAGTTCCAGTTCCATGATATCCTCCCAGCAGCCTTAAGGAATTCATTTTGCAGAAAACCAAATATACCCACCACTATCCAGAGGGGCACATGCCAAGTTCTGGTCCCAATCCCTGCTACGTTCTGGTTCCAACCCCTGGCCAACCACTGGGGGATGCCTTGTTTAAGACTCAGTTCAGCTGTGAGTTGCTCAGCAGCCTTTTGACCTCTGTATTCCCCTGGCATCCTTACGTTCCAGTTAGGAAGCCCCAATAGCACCTTTCCATTGCCCCACAGGAAAGGGGACTGTGAAATCCCAGAAACCCAATTCCCAAGTCCCTCATAAAAAGGGAAGGTCAGCAAGGACTTTGCATGAGCAGGTTGGAAAGAGTGCAGGAGGTGCATTGGTTTCTTCTAGGAGAGTGGATCTTCATGCAGGGACTGTTGAGGTAGAAACCGGCTTTCTTTTCTTTTACTTTGCCTATAAACCATGTGTTGTCCTCTGCCTCTTCTTTCACTCTCAAAACACATCTTTTCTATATTTTGAAAGCATCCTGCCTGTCCGGAAAAAGACAGGAGCTAAGAGCTATTAGCCTCCTTGTTCGCCGAGTGATTTGACCAAATGCTACAAGATGTGTGACCAGGAGCAGAAAACAGCCTTGTCCATTTCTCTCCCACAGCAACTTATTTGGTGTTAAGAGACTGACTGTTCAGTCATTCAAAAGCTACAAACGTTTGACCCATCTGAGGAAGAAGTGACACTGTGAGGCCCACTCCATTGGCTTGGCTGAAATCAACGGCAGTTTGGCTCCTTCCTTCCAGAATGGTCTTACCTGGTTGCATCTGAAAGAGAGGAAGGCAGCAAGGCTCATGCCATCCACTGTCCTTTGGTTCCTCCCCCTCTCAGAACTGACACCCTCACTGGACATTCCAACTGGGCATGAGAACAGTTGTGTTGCATCGTATATGAACGTAAACTTGAATTTGCCTGCTTCCACATCACGCAGGCCCAGGAAGGCATACAAGACTCCCTAACGCAGTGTCAATCTGGGAGGAAACTGGGCTGCTACAGTAGCTCTTTGGCTTGTGTATGTGCTTACCATGAAGGAGTGTAGAGGAACTGTGGGCACAGTTGCAGGGCTACAGCAGCTGAAGAACTTAGTGGGTAAAGGACTGAAACATCCAGTCCAAGTCCACAGTCTCTAGAGTCCAGTCCAGTCTTCCCGGTTCAGTCTTCTGCAGCAGAGTCCCTCCTCTGTGTCCTCTCCAGCAGAGTGTCTCCTTCAGCAGGGTCCTCCAGCAGAGTCCTGGCAGTCCCCTTCTCCCATAGGTACTGGTTTGTCTGTGTCCCGTAGGTCTAGGTGGGACTTTTGCTCCTTCTGAAGCTGCCTTTTATCCTTGGATGTTCCATCATCCAAAATGTGGCTCAGCTGTGAGCTGCCATGTTAGCCCATGACCATTCAAAGTCCCATCAAGGTCCAATGAAGCTCAAGTGTCCATCAGAGTCTCCATTGGCCTTGGTGGATTGTTGTTGGCAACCTTCAGTCTCGAGAGACTATGGCATCGCACTCTGAAAGGTGGTTTTGGAACATCGTCTAGTGTGGCTGAAAAGGCCAATTCGGGAATGACAATCCCTTCCACAACGGGAGCAAGTGCAGTCTGACCCTGGTCTGTCTCCCTGGCTATGGGCCTTCCTTCTTTGCCTCTTTGCCTCAGACTGTTGGCCAAATGTCTCTTCAAACTGGGAAAGGCCATGCTGCACAGCCTGCCTCCAAGCGGGTCACTCAGAGGCCAGGGTTTCCCGCCTGTTGAGGTCCACTCCTAAGGCCTTCAGATCCCTCTTGCAGATATCCTTGTATCTCAGCTGTGGTCTACCTGTAGGGCGCTTTCCTTGCACGAGTTCTCCATAGAGGAGATCCTTTGGGATCCGGCCATCATCCATTCTCACAACATGACCGAGCCAACGCAGGCGTCTCTGTTTCAGCAGTGCATACATGCTAGGGATTCCAGCTCGTTCCAGGACTGTGTTGTTTGGAACTTTGTCCTGCCAGGTGATGCCGAGGATGAATCGGAGGCAGCGCATGTGGAAAGCGTGGATTACATCCTTGGTGGATGTAGCGTGGAAATCCTTGGTGGAAGCGTGGAAATCCTTGGTGGATTACAGCTGTACAACCAGCCCTTCCCTTCCCAGAGTTGTCAAACAGCTGTCAAAACATGGGAATCACTGTCATCCACCTGATGATCTTCTGATCTTCCATTGCAATGACCTACTGATAGAGAGATTTCTGGGACTTGGTCTCTGGGTCAAAATGCTAAGCAGACATAGACTCCTTTAAGAGCATATAAAAAAATTTATTTACATGCTATTTACAGATTAAGAATAGATTAAGATGGATACAGGTTCTAAGTTACCCCATGGTGGATCTTTGATTTCTCCCCGAACCACACCCAAAACTCCTGTACTTGTAGTCTATGAAAAACAAGTGACCCATGTGATATTCATGTTACTTCCCTCTCCTTATTTGGCATACTGGTGTCTGGCTTGCAACTTTGATTTCACAAGACCCTGGAATGTTCCTTTTAGGAAAGCTATGACGCACATGTTTTTCCCTCTCTGCAGGTCATCTTGACATAAAACCAGTCACAATTTTGGCTCCTAATTTTCGAGTGTTTTTCTTATTTGAAGAGAAGTTAGGTTAACCCTAAAAATCTATATCACTACCAGCAGATCCCAACCCACAGTTTGGGAACCACTGCCTTAGCACATCACTTCTGGTTTTTTGGGCAAAACAGGAAGCAACATATTAAGACCTTCTGAGGCTGCATGCAGCATCCCTGAGTCTCAAACACCCTCCAGACATGACCAGAGCATAGCTCCAGTCACGTTCTGGGAGGGTAATTGCTGTAGGAGCAGCACTGCCACAGCACCAGAACTTTGCCCAGAAGCACAGCATCTCCTGTGCCTGCCCAGCTACAGAGATAGCCTGTTTTTGACATACAAAAGGGGCATTCAAGAGTAAGTGGTTCAGGAAGAGGCTCATTAGCTTGTCCTGTAGAAAAGGCTGGGATGAGGGTGACATAATTTATTGTAGCTTTGAACACACAAAGGCTCAGGCAATTCAGTTACTGGCCTAGATGGTGTTTGTTTTGCAGTTAGCGAGGAAATGTCTTTGGGTGCAATCATGCCCTTCACTTAGGCTGGTGCAAGTCCCTAGCGCTGGCCCAGGAGGGTCACAAATGTTGCAAAGCGCCTCCTTAGGAGGAAGCCGCGCTCAAAGAAGCGGGGGGACAGCGTGTGATGGGCGGCCCCGGGGGTGTGGGGAGCGGTCCATGGACCACACTTTGAGCACCCCTGATTTATGTGAGCTTGCAAGCTAAGCTAGAAACTACTTTATTTTTCTTTTGAACTTGCCTCCAGTCTCAACCCCTCATATAGATTTGGGGAAGGCATCAAAGCTTTTTCATTCATTAGGAAAGGATTTGTGTGAACTATCCTGTTAGAAATGGTCAACGTTTATGCATGCAAGCGATAGAAGCTAGTGAAAGCCACATGTCATAATGTCATATAAGCCACTTATGCTAAATGTTTACTCATGTTTTCTTATGCTGAAACTAGTCATTTATGCAAATGCTTGTTCATGCAATGTTATGGGTAAATTAGTCAGGTTTATATATGTTCCCATAGACAAACTTGCAAGGATTCATTTCTGCCCTCTCTGTTTGAAACAGTCTGATTTAGGCCAAAGGTAAAGCCAGCCATAAATCAGTCCAATTAAAGTGTTATTTGACAGCCAGCAAATGTTCTTTTGAAGGAATTAGAGAGTCATACAGGACCCCAGCTACAGAAAAATTCCCTTTTTAAATAAGTGACCCATGGAGAAGAAAAGGTTTTAAATAAAATTCAGTTAGGCTTCTCTAGGATTAAAATACACCTTGTATTGGCAACCTTCAGTCTCGAAAGACTATGGTATCGCGCTCTGAAAGGTGGTTCTGGCACAGCGTCTAGTGTGGCTGAAAAGGCCAATCCGGGAGTGACAATCCCTTCCACACCGGGAGCAAGTGCAGTCTGTCCCTGGTCTGTCTCCCTGGCTATGGGCCTTCCTTCTTTGCCTCTTAGCCTCAGACTGTTGGCAAAGTGTCTCTTCAAACTGGGAAAGGCCATGCTGCACAGCCTGCCTCCAAGCGGGCCGCTCAGAGGCCAGGGTTTCCCACTTGTTGAGGTCCATCCCTAAGGCCTTCAGATCCCTCTTGCAGATGTCCTTGTATCGCAGCTGTGGTCTACCTGTAGGGCGCTTTCCTTGCACGAGTTCTCCATAGAGGAGATCCTTTGGGATCCAGCCATCATCCATTCTCACGACATGACCAAGCCAACGCAGGCATCTCTGTTTCAGCAGTGCATACATGCTAGGGATTCCAGCATGTTCCAGGACTGTGTTGTTTGGAACTTTGTCCTGCCAGGTGATGCTGAGGATGCGTCGGAGGCAGCGCATGTGGAAAGCGCTCAGTTACCTCTCCTGTTGTGAGCGAAGAGTCCATGACTCGCTGCAGTACAGAAGTGTACTCAGGACTCAAGCTCTGTAGACCTGGATCTTGGTATGTTCCGTCAGCTTCTTGTTGGACCAGACTCTCTTTGTGAGTCTGGAAAACGTGGTAGCTGCTTTACCGATGCGCTTGTTTAGCTCGGTATCGAGAGAATGTGTGTCGGAGATCGTTGAGCCAAGGTACACAAAGTCATGGACAACCTCCAGTTCATGCTCAGAGATTGTAATGCAGGGAGGTGAGTCCACATCCTGAACCATGACCTGTGTTTTCTTCAGGCTGATTGTCAGTCCAAAATCTTGGCAGGCCTTGCTAAAACGATCCATGAGCTGCTGGAGATCTTTGGCAGAGTGGGTAGTGACAGCTGCATCGTCGGCAAAGAGGAAGTCACGCACACATTTCAGCTGGACTTTGGATTTTGCTCTCAGTCTGGAGAGGTTGAAGAGCTTTCCGTCTGATCTGGTCCGGAGATAGATGCCTTCTGTTGCAGTTCCAAAGGCCTGCTTCAGCAGGACAGCGAAGAAAATCCCAAACAAGGTTGGTGCAAGAACACAGCCCTGCTTCACTCCGCTTCGGATGTCAAAAGGGTCTGATGTGGAGCCATCGAAAACAACAGTGCCCTTCATGTCCTTGTGGAAAGATCTGATGATGCTGAGGAGCCTGGGTGGACATCCAATCTTGGGGAGAATCTTGAAGAGGCCGTCTCTGCTGACCAGGTCGAAAGCCTTCGTGAGATCTATGAAGGCTATAAAGAGTGGCTGTCGTTGTTCCCTGCATTTCTCCTGCAGTTGTCTAAGGGAGAATACCATATCAGTGGTGGACCTGTTGGCTCGGAATCCACACTGCGATTCTGGATAGACGCTCTCTGCAAGTACCTGGAGCCTCTTTAGTACAACTCGGGCAAACAGCTTTCCTACGACGCTAAGGAGAGAGATGCCGCGGTAGTTGTTGCAGTCACCCCTGTCACCTTTGTTCTTGTACAGCGTGATGATGTTTGCATCCCTCATGTCTTGAGGTACTCCACCTTCTCTCCAGCAGAGACAGAGGATTTCATGCAGCTCAGTGACGATGATCTCTTTGCAGCATTTTAGGACTTCAGCAGGGATGCTGTCTTTTCCAGGTGCCTTGCCAAAGGCAAGGGAGTCCAGGGCCACGTGAAGTTCTTCTAGGGTTGGTTCACTGTCAAGCTCTTCCAGCACAGGCAGGCACTCAATGTTGTTCAGTGCTTCTTCGGTGACTACATTTTCTCTGGAATATAGCTCAGAGTAGTGCTGCACCCAGCGTTCCATCTGCTGCGCCCGATCCTGGATGACCTCGCCTGTGGCAGACTTCAGAGGGGCAATTTTCTTCTGTGTTGGACCTAGGGCCTGCTTGATACCATCATACATCCCCTTGATGTTGCCCGTGTCAGCTGCTATCTGTATCTCGGAACAGAGCTGGAGCCAGTAGTCGTTAGCACATCTCCTGGCAGTCTGTTGGACTTTGCTGCGAGCAGTTCGGAGGACCTGCAGGTTGCGCTCACTGGGACAGGCCTTGTATGCTGCTTGAGCTCTCCTCTTTTCCTCAATGACTGGTGTCAACTCCTCAGAGTGGGCTTCAAACCAGTCTGCCGCCTTGTTGGTCTTCTTGCCGAATATGGACAAGGCGGTGTTGTAAACGGTATTCTTGAAATGTTCCCATCTGTTGGATGCGTTTGCGTCGGCCGGGCCTGGAAGAGATTCCTCAAGCGCTTGTGCAAATTCCTCCACTTTTCTCTGATCCCGGGTCTTGCTGGTATCAATGCGAGGTCTTCCTTCCTTTTTCGTGTGATACAGTCGCTTTGTTTGCAGTTTCACTCTGCTGCACACCAGGGAGTGGTCAGTGTCGCAGGCAGCACCATGATAACTGCGTGTGATCTTGATGCTGGGAAGGCTGGAGCGTCTGGTGAGGATCAGGTCGAGCTGGTGCCAGTGCTTTGATCTTGGATGTCTCCAAGAGACTCTATGTTGGGGCTTTGTGTTGAAGAATGTGTTGCTGACACAGAGACCGTGATGACAGCAAAACTCTAGCAGGCGTTGGCCATTTTCGTTCATCCTCCCAGTGCCAAACTGACCTAAGCAAGTGGGCCATGAACTGTTATCAGCACCAACTCTAGCATTGAAATCGCCGAAGATGAACAATGGCTCTTTTACAGGGATTTTCTTGACAGTGGTGGCCAGGTCATCATAGAATTTGTCTTTGGCTTCTGCTGGAGACGACAGAGTCGGTGCATAAGCACTGATGAGAGTGATAGGTCCTGCTGATGACTGGAGCTGCAGGGACAAAATTCTTTCACTTCCCACAGTAGGTGGGATGATGGATTTCAGCAGGGTATTTCTGACCGCAAAGCCAACGCCATGTTCCCTGGTTTCGTTTGGTGGTTTTCCCTGCCAGAAAAATGAGAAATTTCTCTCCTTGACAGATCCGGAATCTGGCAGCCTAGTCTCTTGAAGGGCGACGATGTCCATCTGCAGTCTGCTCAGCTCCATGTCGATGACAGCTGTTTTGCGTGCGTCGTCTATTTCTTGCAGGTCATCAGAGAAGCCAGGTGTCATTGTCCTAACGTTCCAGGTGCCCAGCTTTAGGGCAGTAGTTTTCTGTTTTCTGTTGCATGGTGCAGAGTTGTCGATCCGCTTGTCGGTTTTCACCCTAAACCCCACGCACCCGGTGAGGTTAACGGACCGTGGCGAGGCAACACCTTACTGGCTGGGGACTGCCCAGCTTAAGGCGGGCGGTAGCTGCCCAATGAGATGCAATGATCTCTCCCACCGTCGGAAGCAGCCCCTGGCGTCATGCTCTACGCCAATCGAGCAAAGACTTATAACCGGTAAACTGCTGCTTCCCGTGTTGTGCCGACGCCGTATGGTGAAGTTGGAGTGTCCTCTCCAGTGCGCGAAGCCTGGGTAAAGAAGGTATGGATGATAGGCTGTTACCCATGCAGCAAATCCCCCCTCTCCACGTCGCTGGAATGGTCCAATGGAAAGGCAGAAGCCAATACGGTTGGTTCCAGCGGCGTCGCAGGAGTTGCCAGAACGTGACTGTGTTCAGCCATGAACTGCCTAAGGGACTCCGGCTCCTGATTTTGCCTCGAGGTTGACTCCTGAAGCCTTTTCCAGAACTGGATGTAGCCACAAGGCAGTGGAGGTTTGAGGTCAGAGTTTCCTTCTCTTAGATGAGCTGCCTTCCTAGGCTGACGAGTCCCATCTACCCGGTGGCTGTTTAGTCACCTCTTACGACAAGTACAGCCAAACTGAGGGCCTATTCTTAGCCCCCAGCCCCCAGGGGTCAAACATGTTCAACATGTTCAACAGGGGTCAACATGTTCATGCGGATTGAATTTCAGTTTGTGGCTAAACTCAGATCTCAAAGCTGGGGGGGAGACACTTTGATGAACTGCTCTAACGAGGACAAAAGGGTCAAAAACTTTTTGTATTAAGATTCATGTCAGCTTTATGATACCCAACTCAAAGCAGTGCAAGACTACTGCTGGGGCAAAAAGTATTGTGAATGCATATAAAGCCCTTTCCACCAAAATTCCAAAAGAAACCAAGTGGGCTGCACAACAGATGTTAACTGGATAATATACACCCTCCCAATTGGGATCTGTCCACACAGTCAACAAGTCTTATACTTTTGCACTACCATGGTCATTTTCTTCCCGGTGGGTCAGGAACTTAACATATACCCGGTGGGTCAGGAACTTGGAATAAATGAAGAAAATGACCATGGTAGTGCAAAGCATAAAATACACCAAAGGATTAGTTATTGGTAATATGATAGAACCTGAATGATTAAAAAAAATCAAATGCTAGGTCCCAGCTTCAAGCAGGCACTGAATGAGCCTAAGGAATGTCCAGTTTTAAGGAATGTCCGGGCAAACTGCCAAAAGAAGCTGAGATGTCCAATTGCTAATTAACATGATATATGGAAACAGCTAAACAGATGAAATCCATGGCAAGAATAGGCTAATTAGAAACCTGTTAATTCCCTTAAAACCAAAATATGCATCTGTTAAAAGCTATGTTACACCAAAGCTTCATGTTAAAAAATTATTTAAAATGTAATTCAACAAGTTTTCCCATTTGAGCCAAATGTTTGAGTGTTTGTGGCTAAAAAAAAAAAAAAAGAACTATAAAGAAAGGCATTTCTCTGATCTTAGTCTAATGTAGGAAGTTTTCACTGAGATGGCAGAGGAATGTGCCACTGGCAACCTGCCAGAAAGGGAGAACACACATCCTGCTGCTAAGCCTCTATGTGAAAATAAAGAATTGGCTTTTAGAAATGCCAATAGCTATAATAATTATTAAAATTATTCTTTAAAGTGTAGCTGATGCTAGTGTGGTAGTTTAAGTAAATATTTAATAGGTTAATTATAAAAATACACAGAAGTGAGAATTGACTTAAAAGCCACGTAGCAGCCAGAAGCAACCTTGAAAAGGCTAAAGTTAGTTAGTTGGAGTACATTCCAATTCTGTAAGATTCAAAGTCTTGTTTGATGTTTTAATTGAAACATAACTCATAGGGAGATTTGAAAATAATGAGAAGCCAAAGATGCACCTGCAAGAGACTAGAGAGTGCCAGGAAATGAGATAATTAAAAGGAACTTATCTCTTAGCACCAAGAAGCGTAAAATAAAGAGACATAACTTAAATCATTTTAAGAAAGTCTGAGCTAAGCAGCCATTAATCTTGTCTAACAAGAATAGTTCATGTACTGGACATAAACATGATAAAAAATGATCTATCTCTGATGTCACCCAGCTCTTCAACCAATGATAGTAAGATTTTTAGAACAAAGAACCGGGGGGTATTTAAGCTGAAACATGCTTTGGAAAGTTGCTATTCTCTGGAGGCACTGAGAGTTACCACAGCTCTCTGTGTTTCCCATTTTGAACACCAAGAGAAGCCCATTGCTGGCAATGAATAAAGACTTGGAAATCACCACAATTTCAGGCTGCTGAGTTTGTTCTTGAACCCTGAAGACACCATGCAACACAAGTTCTGAGCATATTTTCAGAAGTTCTTGTTAGACAATGTAAGACAATGAGGGCGCAATCCTAACCAGGTCTACTGAGAAGTATGTCCTATTTTGTTGAATGGGGTTTACTCTAAGGAAAACGTGGTTAGGATTGCAGCCTGAGTTGGGTAATTATGCCTTATTTAAGAAGACAGTTCAAATCAGCTCAGAATCCAGGCAGAGCATGTAAGGCCCACATTCAGAGTCTTAAAGGAAAAAAAATAAAGTATAGCCCAGTGTACTCCATGCTTTAAGAATCCTTTCTTTCAGTGATCAGCTTTCAAGGCAGAAAGCAGAGTTTGCTACTCCATACCTCTATGGCCAAAGCTTTTGGGGATTAAGAGCCCCACAGGAAAAGGTAGGAAGCAGTGACGATTCTGGCTCCTGTGCTGCCTGGGGTCAGGATTAAAAAATGCTGGTCGCATCTGGAGGCCTTCTGAGGATCTGAAAATATCACTTCCAGTTTTCCAAGAAACCGAAAGTGATGTTTTAAGGCCCTCTGGAGTGCAGCCTCTCTGGCCCTCAGAAGGCCTCCAGATGGAGAGGCAGTGGAACTTGGTGACCCTTGGGGCAGCACAGCTTGGGGGGCTGCACCGCCTCAGCCGGAAACACTTGCACCCGTGGACCCACCCACATCCCCTGGGTTTAGCTCCCATGTCCCCTGGCAGGCACATGATTGGAAAAAGACAAGGTCTACTGCAGGAATCTTTCAGATGCCGAAACACCACAGAAGCCTCCAGGGGATCAAAGTGCCCCAAACCAGAGAAGAACGGGCAGGAAATGGCAGAAAGAGCTCAGCCTCCACTGTGATGATGCAGGTGCTGTGGCTTCTGGGTAGCCTGTGGCTTCTGGTCACCCAAAACGGAGGCTCTTGATTCTAAGCTAACCTTTGAGTTGCCATAGAATCAAGTAGCCCCATTGTGGGACTCCTCGCTTTACCCAGGGGAAGGGGATGAAAGTGCCATGGCCAACCTCTTGTTCCCTGAAAGCCTCTGGGCCACTCACCTGAACATGACCAGAACTGTGCTCTGATTGTGTCTGGAGGGTGTTCTGAGGGCCAGAGAGGTTGAATGAATGAGCCCATTCATTTATTCACTCATCTAAGTTCCATCTCTAATTTATTTATTTAAATTTTATATTTAAAAAATTTTCCGGCCCTACACACCATGCCAGATATTTGATGCAGCCCTTTGGCAAAACGTTTGGAGACCCCTGCTTTAGAGTAAACAATAGTAGAACGGGAGGATCTAGGAGGCGTAGCAGTGCACCCCTTCTGAATGAACCAGGCAAGAAAAACAGTCAAAACTAGGTTTATTGAAGAGTGGAGGAAACAAAGTAATAAGCAGAGGGAGTGCAAAGGATCCAAGGGAGGCATTTATCCAAAGCCAAACATTTGGGGGATGGTTCGGGGATTATCCCCCCACAGTCAGCTTCCAGTTCCATCTTCCACAATTAGCACCTCTGCTGTGCTGGACATCTTCACACCACATTCTTTTCAGAACTTGCTTCCAGATGGAGAGTAAAGGGCGCAGGTGTTTGCAGGATAGCACAAGCAAGCAGAAAAACACAAACCACCTTGTAAAAACCACCTCAGTTGCACTTCACCTCCACTTTCCACTACAAAACACCTTGCACATCTCTGTTGAGCCATGATAGCCACCTATTTGCTCACCACTGATAAAACCATGTGCCTCCTGCTCCTCTTTTGAACATACAGCAAACTTGAAGTGCAATCCCAGGCATGTAGGCAGGTCTATTCAAAAGGAGTCCCCACTGAGTTTAATGCGTCTCCCCCAAGGACTAGTATAGGATGGCAGTCTCAGTGTTTGCTGACAGTGTTAGGCACTGAGCATAACTTAGAAGTGAGTGACACAAACCCTCCTTAGGAGGTCATGGTTCTAACTAGGATAAACCAGAAAGTACTGTAGGAAAACAGCCAATGGTTTCTAGTGCGACTAGATGGAACCAGGATCTCCAAAGATGCTTAGGAGTTTCCACTATCTAGAAGTAGTTTTTACTAGTTGGAATAATTAGTAATGCTGATTTTTGGTTGTTATTGCAATGTGTGTGTGTATATACATATACATATACACACACACTCTTTTATTATTATTATTATTATTATTATTATTATTATTATTATTATTATTATTATTATTATTTAAAATCACAGAGTGACACAGGAGAAAGAGGCATATGGGAGCAATTGGGAAGAACAAATTGCGGGCCTCTTTTTGTCATATGTGCTCCATGAAACACCTGGTGGGACACCAGCACAATAGCCTGTGGCAAGGCAATGCCATAAAATTAAGGCATTTTATTAATTAAATAATTGGGTAAAGAAATAGTTTCTTTTGTCTGTTCTAATTCTCCCAACAGTCAGTTGTAGTGGATGTCCGCTGATTCTGGTGTTTTGGGAGAGGGAAAACAACATTCCTCTACCCACTCTATCCACCCACTGCATAATTTACATCTCAGTCATGTCCCCCCCTCCCCTTAGGCGCTTTTTTAGTAGACTGAAGAGCTTTTAAGATATGTAAAAATCAGGAAGCAGATCAGCAAGAAATCAGCCACAGAGTTCCTCAAGCTGGTTACAGGAGAGTGTATTTGGAAGGAGCAGGGAATGCATCAGAGTACAGTTGAGTTAGACACGTTTCTTTTCTTGTCCAGACAGGGCCCTTTTGAAAGACCAGCTTATTCCATAGTAGTAATCAGGGGGCAATCGATCATTACATCTGTTAGTGTTGCAGCAATTGGTAACCATTGTAACATGCTGATACTGATACGGATACGGATACGGATACGGATCCTGACCCTGATCCTGATCCTGACCCTGATCCTGATCCTGACCCTGATCCTGATCCTGATCTTGACCCTGATCCTGACCCTGACCCAGACCCTGACCCGTTACTGTTTTGTTACATTCATTGATATCAATCATCTGAGTGCAGCCAGCATCCCAGGATGAGCGCCTGCCACCTGAAAGGGAAAAGAAAGCAATTGGAAATGAGGGGATTCGTAAACATCACAGAAGGGAGTTGGAAGAAGGGAGGGCAGCCCCATCTAAGTCCCAACCCATCTATCCCAGTTGACTCCATTAAGCCTGCTGATTGGGGGTAACAATAGCATACCTACGTAGAATGCCCTTCTGTAACATTGTTCCTGTCCACAGGCATAGCAATCACTATAATACTGTCCTGGAACCTCATACCTGGTGTCACGGCACCAAAGACCCTGTGCTGAAAGAAAGAGAGAGAGTGTCATGACAGAATGGAAATGTGAGCATCTCCTAGATTTGGCTTTTTTTGTATTATGCTTCCTAATGATTAAAGAAGAATACAAAATGGCCCAAGCCAGCCTGCCACCCTTACTGGTTCTGCAAGGCCTTTCTCTGCAGGTTTGGGGGGCCTCATTCATAAGTGACCTGACACTCCTTTTATTCTCTTCCTTTTGATTTTTCTAGGGAAGGAGCCCTACCCTGAAAAGTCAAATCAGACACTGAGGATTACAGGCAAGAGTGCAGGTGGTGTCTGGTCACTCATATGCCAAAGGCGCACTTTCCCAAAGGGGTTCACACCTCACCTGGCCTGCTACTGTCGCTCCTACGCCCTCCCTCCCACCCATGACTCTGTAGGCATCCTGTGATGAACCAGATGATCAGGTACGGAACAAGACCAGCTTGTACTCCTCCTTGCTGGGCAATTCCTGAATGCCCTGGCCCTGAGCCAGCCAAAGGGAGGAAGGAGCTGCAGCCATAGTGGACGGTGGACTCCCTGGCACTCCTGCCACAGCCACACAAAGGAAAACTCCTCTCTGTCTTTTTGGGTACATGGGGGGAGGCAAAGCTGTCAAGCATGTTAAGAAAAGCATATGGTTTTTGCCCAAGGATCACCAGAAAACTGCTGAAAATGTTAAATAATTATACTATCAAGGCAGACACAACAACACAACACAACTCTGGTATCGCTGATGGTGTCTTTCAGTAGGATGTGCTTACAGCAACTGCACTCGCTTACACTGACATTTTACACCTGAGAAACTCACCATCTATTTTGAACAGATTGCACAAGAAGGACAAGACAACAGCTATTCACTAGAATTGGGGTGATAGTTAAGGAGCAAGGCTAAAGGTATGGAGGGTGTGAGCAAACATGGTATCAAACAGCAGAAAAAAATGCACGGTAATGGATTTTCTTTTTTAAAAACAGCTGTTTTCTCTGCCATTTCTTTTATTTATTTATTTATTTATTTATGTATTTATTTATTTATTTATTTTTAATTAGCATACACAGACATAGAAACATATTTATTTATTTATTTATTTTATTTGTCACGTTTTTATACTGCCCTTCCTCCAAAGAGCTGAGGGCAGTTTACACAGCTGCTCCTCCCCTCTTTCTTGTCCTCACAACAACCCTGTGAGGTAGGTGAGGCTGAGAGAAAGTGACTGGCCCAAGGTCACCCAGGAAGCTTTGTGGCTGAGGGGGGATTTGAACCTGGATCATCCACGTCTAAGTCCACCTCCCAAACCACTACACCACCCTGGCTCTCAACATATATTTAGGAGTGCTAAATACCATATACCATTACTCATTATCATACTATATCTCCTAATCTACTGCTCATCTACTTCTGCCTCTTATTAGTTTATCCATTTATTTATATAATATAAGCTGTCTTAGGGGTCTTTGATTCAAACTTTACATTATACAGTAATTATACGTTGTAATTGCTTTAAAAGTGTACTAGGTAGGTGAAATAGGTGGTATAGTGTCAGCAGATGAAGCCACAGCCATTGCCCAGGCACCCTACCAATCAAAACAAATTAAACCATTTTTGCCCAGCGTTGTATATGCACAACAGGGATAAAATGTGTGGCCTATGGCCTGGGCAGAAATGGGTTAAAATGATTGTATTTTTTCACAGATTTCAGGTTTGTTTGTTTTTTAACAAAAATGAGAAATACAGAAAGTGTTGTTTTGCATTTTTATTTCGTTATCACCCACCTCACCCAATTGCTGCCAATTGGGCCATGTGCCTAAGGGGGTCCTGTGCTAGGATCATATACTCTAGTCCAGCGATTTTCAGCCTTTTTCAGCTCACGGCACACTGACAAAATTGTCAAGGCAAACCATCAGATTTTTGACAATTGACAAGGCACACTGCGCTGCTGCTGGGGGACTCGCATCCCCCAATGGACCTATTAATAAATTACCCTCCCCCAAACTCGGAAGGGATTCTTACGAACCATTTGCAGCACACCAATGGTTGAAAATGGCTGTCTTACCTGCAATTTTATATTTAAAATGTACTTAGATCCATTTGTTCCATTGACTCACATGCACTTTTTAAGCCTGCATTTTAACTGCATTCCATTCTACCACAGAGATATAAAGGCTAGAATAAATATTGTTTCTATCTCTAAGATTACACAGACCTCAGCTGTGAACCTGGGTCTCTGCCACAAATGTTTCCAGTTGGGCCTGCAGCTCCTAAGACTGGCCCTGAGCCTCAGGGTTAACTCAGTACTCTTTGCCACCCTCCCAACACAATCTTCCCTCATGGGAAACATGTTCTGAAGCATCTTTTGATCTGGAAATGCTTTGCAGACACATCTGGACTATTCCAGGCATGACCTGCTTTTCCCTGCCACCCCCCCCCCCCCATTTACTCACCCACAACACCAAAAAGCAGAGCAGAGAAGCCCAGGAGAACAATCTTATTCATCTTCTCCAATTGCAGAGGTGGGATTATCCAGGAGAATCAGGCAGGACTCTAGTCTCTCTGAAGGTCCCAGGTGCCTCTAGGCAGGTGCAGGATTCCAATTTATCCTCTAAAGGGAACGGGTAATGCATGCAAGGTGAGGGCGGGCCTCGGCATTCTTCTGGGAAGAAGCACAATGTGATGATCGCAATGTATCTGATTTGTTAGCAAATACACAAAGCTCCTTCTGGAAAGAGCAACAGAATAATAAATAGTTCTTTGTGAAACACAATATTGCACCATACCCAGCCAGGGAGCTTGTCAAGTGCAAGTCAGGTCTCCAAGGAGTTGTGCTCACTGTCCACCAACCCCACTGAACAGTGGAGACAGGTCCAAGGAAGACCCCATCCCCACTGAATATTCATTTCTGGTTTTCTTGCCAGAAACGCTGCCCCCAGAGACATTCCCTGTACTAGCCCTGCCACTTGCTACCTATTTCAAAACAAAGTCAAAATACAACTTTGACACGGGATTTTAATTTCTTTATTCATCTGCTTTCCCACCAAAGACACATCCAAAGTGGCATACAATAAGAAATGAAGTCATTGGGGCAAGATTTGGATAATCTGTCTGCTTATTCAAGACATCATCCACAGAATCTATGGGAAGAAGCACTGAGAACAAACTCCAGGGCAAGAGAACAACAGGGAGGGGGAAGCGATTCAACAGCAAAGGCCAACCAATAGGAAGGTCTTTCACTGAAGAAGAAGGTTCCTGACAGGTGGGGGCCAAAGGGAGGGAATTCCAGCACAGTGTACAACATTCCACCCCTATTTAATGTTAAGTGGATGCGACCCCCAACATGCTGGCTCCAAAGGGCAAACTCAGACTGAAGGAAAAATTCCTTCTTGGCTCCTGCGGGTGACCCATTAATAACTTGGTATTTATATGCTGCATTTCTGGTCATCGGATTACTCCTCTACATAAGAACATAAGAACAGCCCCACTGGATCAGGCCATAGGCCCATCTAGTCCAGCTTCCTGTATCTCACAGCGGCCCACCAAATGCCCCAGGGAGCACACCCGATAACAAGAGACCTCATTCTGGTGCCCTCCCTTGCATCTGGCAGATCCTTGGGGCACACCGCTTTTCACTTCTCTCCATTGTGAAAATTGCCCATTGACACCCACTCTCTGCTTCCTGGTCTCCAACCAGTTCTCAGTCCATGAGAGGACCAGCCCTCTAATTCGCTGTGGAGTTTTTTCAGTAGCCTTTGGTGAGGGACTGTGTCGAACGCCTTCTGAAAGTCCAGTTATATAATGTCTACGGGTTCTCCCACATTCACATGCCTGTTGACCTTTTCAAAGAATTCCATAAGGTTTGTGAGGCAAGACTTACCCTTACAGAAGTCATGCTGATTCTCCCTCAGCAAGGCCTGTTCGTCTATGTGTTTTGAGATTCCATCTTTGATGAGGCATTCCACCATATTACCTGGTATAGATGTTAGGCTGACTGGCCTATAGTTTCCCGGGTTCCCCCTCTTTCCCTCTTTAAAGATAGGTGTGACATTTGCTATCCTCCAGTCTTCTGGCACCTTGGCCGTTTGCAGGGACAAGTTGCATATTTTAGTCAAGAGATCAGCAACTTCATTCTTCAATTCCTTAATAACTCTTGGGTGGATGCCATCAGGTCCTGGTGACTTATTGATCTTTAATTCATCAATGAGGTCTGAAACCTCTTTTAACCTTTACCCGACTTAATTCCTCGGTCAGGAGGGGTCATGCACTCTGGAGAGATTGGACTCTTTTTACCCTCCCTTTCAATCTCCTTCTAACCAGCCTCCTCATTTGAGGGAAGTCCGCCCGTCAGAAGTCAAGGGTTTTTGTGAGAGATTTGCTTGGTATTCTTCCCCCGACGTGCATGTCGAAACGGATCGCAGCATGATCACTATTCCCCAATGGCTCCGTAACATTGACATCTCTAACCAGGTCCTGAGTACTGCACAATATTAAATCCAGAGTCACCTGTCCTCTGGTGGGCTCCATGTCTAGCTGCTCTAAGGCGCAGTCATTTAGCATGTCAAGGAATCCAGTCTCCTTTTCGTGACCGGAACACAAATTGACCCAGTCTACATGAGGATAATTGAAGTCCCCCATGATTACAACCCTGTCCCTCCTTGTCACCTCCCTGATCTGTTTCCTCATTTCAAGGTCCCGATTTCTGGTCTGGAGGACGATAGTACGCCCCTAGTATTACATCGCTCCACCGGCCTGGTAATTTAACCCACAGAGGTTCTACAGTGGAGTCGAACCCCCCTTCAAACTCTACTTTGCTGGATTCTATCCCTTCCTTAACATAAACAGCCACCCCACCTCCAACACGCCCCTGCCTGTCCCTCCTGTAGAGTTTATATCCCGGGATTGCGGTATCCCACTGATTCTCCACATTCCAACAGGTTTCTGTTGTGCCTACTATGTCAATGTTTTCCGTTGTCACTGGTAGAGGGTGGAAGGGTACTTATTTGCAGTACAGCTGGGAGTAGAGTGGGCTATGACAACAGCTCAGAACCGCTTCCCATTGGTTCAAACTGCGTGAGAATAGCACCGGTCGGCCTCCACCATCTGTCAGTCATCTCTTCCAGGAACTAGAGAATTGCTACTCACCACATACTTGGTGGATACCATAGTGCCATTGGCCCTCTGCTTCTTCCTCTACCCTAAAAGATTCCCATGTTTCTGTTCAACCAGATTTGCAATACCTGCACTGTTACTGATTCATGTGCTCTTTTTAGAGGGTGTCGTTCTGCTTTTTGAACTTTTTGGAATCAAGCAGGACGATGGTCTAACTATAGGTTTCCAGTACAGCAATCTCTTAATACATCATCTAAAGGGCAGATGCTAAAGGTTGATGTGAAGTATGTCAATCACGTAAGAAGACACAATGTCTTTGAAAAGCGATTGCGCAGTCCAAGACAAAAGCCTTTTCTCGGCACAGGAGTGACGATGCCTCCCGAGATTCCAGGAACAAAAAAAAAACTTTTGGATGAAAAGATGAAGATGGAGCACTTCAATCATTTGAGAAGACACAATGTTCTCAACATAAGATTCCTCCATCCAAGAGAAAGGCGTCTTCAGGGAACTGTGTGATAAAACTTCCTGCTATTATGAAAACTAAACAACTCTTTTGCCAACTAATTAAGTCTGAACTCTTTTCATTTTACGTGATGGGAACTTACACCACTGTGTGCTGACAAGCAAGCACAGACTCTGTGCCCAGGTGCCCTCCATATGGAGAAAGCTGCCTTTGGAAGAAAGTGGATACGTGAACGGGTGCAGTTTTTGTCCCTTCTCTGGCACTAGATCCAGAACTACACATCAGGCCTCCCGACCCGAGTCGGGCCTTTCTACTCTTTGCTGGCTAAAAAGACAGCTCAAACTTGAGTAGTCCCATTGTGGGGCCTGCTCCCTTACCCAGGGGAAGGGGACAAATGTCCCCTTTTCCTGATGAGCAGTCGGAGGCTGCCCAGCGCGCTCAGGTTGTAGCCGTTGCCATTTTGGTACCACTGCTCCTCTGGTCATAGGGTAGCTCAGGACTGGGCTGTAACACTCCAATGTCTGAATTATCTCTTGATGGTTTCTATTTAAATACAAACCATCAGAATCTGCCAGCTTTTATATAGTATAAAACAGCTTCCCAGACTTTTTAGCTCCAGGACCCACCTTTTAAAATGAAAATCCATCGCAACTCACTGGTTCTGAAAAAGAAAGAAAACCTGGAGAGAATTCATAGTGCGGGTCTTTTGGCCCCAAGGCTGCTAGAGACCTTACATGTAGTACATGTGTGTGTGTGGGTGGGTGGGGGGTATTTGCTAGACCAGCGGTGCTCAACTTGCATCCGCTGCATGCCCAGAATGCAGTCCCTGGCATGACTGGCACTTTCAGCTCCTGAGCGCTGCAGGAATTCTTGTCCCCAGATTGGCTGGTCTGGCCAGTCACATTTGTGGTGCAATGCCCCAGCAGGCATTGCACCCAGATGTCCACCAAGATGCGACTTGCCAGAGCATCGCGTTGTCCCGATCTGGGGACATGAAATCCTGCTGCGCTCTGGAATGGTGAGTGCCAGTCACGGGAGGAAAGGATTTGGCTGAATGCCAGATCTGGCCCAGGGGCCACGGTTTGTGCAGCACTGTACTCGACCCTCTCTAGAAATGGAGTTCAAGGACTCAGACCTTTACCGTCATTCCAGGGTACCCAGAAGGCTGGACTGAAGAGCAAGATATTTGGTTAGGGACTTCCAGGCCACAAAAAAAAGCTGAAACTGGGTTCACACGCCAATTACTAGAGAAAATGGGAAAATGAGACATTTTAATTTGGGGGTGTGAAGATTACCTCATACCGCAGGTTAGCATTTCAGCTATTATTTTTCCTGTAAATCTGACACAGGTGCTTGCAAAGCTGGTTTTTTAAAAAAGTTTCCAAAACTTTTTGCGACCCACCAAGAATTGGCTTGTGACCCACCAGTGGGTCCCAACACACCGTTTGAGAAACACTGCTATAAAAGATCACGCTTGTCCATATGCATGTGTTGTACAATATGAAATGCCACCAAGCCCCAACAGAGGCATATGAAGGTGATTCATCACCTGGGGCCCATAAATATTTGGCAGCCCCATACTACACAGGGATTGATCCTATAAAGTGCACGCCAGCTTACTGCCAACACACACTGTCACAAATACGCTGTAAGACACATGTGCGGCCCTCAGCGCTGTTGGTAGCGTTCCAGGATGGGGAGGAGGGGGATGGTGGGGAGGAGGTTTACTGGGGAGGTAGTGGGGCAGGAGGGCCAGCAGCCCAACACGGAGGCTCTTGATTCTACGCCAACCCTTGGGTCACCATAGAATCGACTAGCCCCATTGCAGGGCGACTCGCCTTACCTGGGGGAAGAGAATGAAAGTCCTCTTCTCCTGAGGCGCTGCTGTTGCTGTCCAGGTTGCACCCAGGATGCAGTGGTAGCTCTTTTTGGTGCCGTTGCAACCCTGGACACCAGGCAGCTCAGGATTGGGCTGCCTGGCTGCAATCCTATCCACAACTACGTGGGAGTAAGCCCCTTTGACTATAATGGAACTTGCTTCTGAGTAGACATGTACTGGATTAGGCTTTTACTTTGGAGAAAGTTCTATTGAAGGCAGTGGGACTTCTGAGAGGACATGAGTAGGATTGTACTGCAAGTCCTTTGGGCTTTACTATCTCGTTTAGTAGCATGGCTGTTTCAGAGGGTTGAGAAAGAAAACAAATGACCATGGTAAAAACAACAAAACCCAAAGAAAAGACACTCTTGCCTGCACACTGCACAACTCCCTCCCACACTGATCAAATCCTGGAAGGCTTTTCTCCACTTTCCCTCAGAGCTGCCAACCTGACCAGTTAGAAAGCACAAGATATCCAAAGAGGTTGACTACTGGACCCTTTGGCAACATCCCAGGTCATGGAGAACCATTCAAAGGCTTCACCTTATTCTGTGAGCCTTTAGCTTCGACCCTTATAACTACCAATCAAAGTAAAACTATTTCTTCAAGACACACGTCTGCTTTTTCTCTTTTTGATACTATTCTGCCAGTTGGCTCACTATGTAGTTTTAGATTTGGAAGAATATTGCTTATTTACTCTCCTCTTTCTGGGAATTAGTTGGGGTTCCACTTTGGCTCTTGCTACATTGATACCAAATTATGTTGATAGACTAAGATGGAATGCAGGGGGAGGGGCAAGAGAGGGGCTTGTGCGTATCAGGAAATTGGAGAAGGAGCAGTGGTGAGACAAATGGGATGCAGGGGGAGGGGCAAGAGGGGCTTGTGGGTATCAGGAAATTGGAGAAGGAGCTGTGGTGAGACAAACGGGATGCAGGGGGAGGGGCAAGAGGGGCTTGTGGGTATCAGGTAATTGGAGAAGGACCAGTGGTGAGACAAAAGGGATGCAGGGGGGGGCAAGAAAGGGGTTTGTGGGTATCAGGAAATTGAAGAGGGAGCAGTGGTGAGACAAACGGGTAGATAAGCCTCGTCAGCCTGGAAAGGCAGCTCATTTAAGAGAAGGAAAACTCTGATCTCAAACCTCCACTGCCTTGTGGCTACATCCAGTTGTGGAAAAGGCTTCAGGAGTCAACCTCGAGGCAAAATCAGGAGCTGGAGACCCTGAGGCAGTTTGGGGCTGAACACAGTCATGCTCTGGCAACTCCTGCGACGCTGCTGGAACCAACTGTATTTGCTTCTGCCTTTCCATTGGATCATTCCAGCGACGTGGAGAGGGGGGATTTGCTGCATGGGTAACAGCCTATCCTCCATACCTTCTTTACCCAGGCTTCGCACACTGGAGAGGACACTCCAACTTCGCCATACGGTGTCGGCACAACACGGGAAGCAGCAGTTACCGGTTATAAGTCTTCGCTCGATTGGCATAGAGCGTGACGCCAGGGGCTGCTTCCGACGGTGGGAGAGATCATTGCATCTCACTGGACAGCTACCGCCCGCCTTAAGCTGGGCAGTCCCCAGCCAGTAAGGTGTTGCCTCGCCACAGTCCGTTAACCTCACGGGGTGCGTGGGGTTTAGGGTGAAAACCGACAAGCGGATCGACAACTCTGCACCATGCAATAGAAAACAGAAAACTCCTGCCCTAAAGCTGGGCACCTGGAACGTTAGGACAATGACACCTGGCTTCTCTGATGACCTGCAAGAAATAGACGACGCACGCAAAACAGCTGTCATCGACATGGAGCTGAGCAGACTGCAGATGGACATCGTCGCCCTTCAAGAGACTAGGCTGCCAGATTCCGGATCTGTCAAGGAGAGAAATTTCTCATTTTTCTGGCAGGGAAAACCACCAAACGAAACCAGGGAACATGGTGTTGGCTTTGCGGTCAGAAATTCCCTGCTGAAATCCATCATCCCACCTACTGTGGGAAGTGAAAGAATTTTGTCCCTGCAGCTCTAGTCATCAGCAGGACCTGTCACTTTCATCAGTGCTTGTGCACCGACTCTGTCGTCTCCAGCAGAAGCCAAAGACAAATTCTATGATGACCTGGCCACCACTATCAAGAAGATCCCTGTAAAAGAGCCATTGTTCATCCTCGGCGATTTCAATGCTAGAGTTGGTGCTGATAACAGTTCCTGGCCCACTTGCTTAGGTCAGTTCGGCACTGGGAAGATGAACGAAAATGGCCAACGCCTGCTAGAGTTTTGCTGTCTTCACGGTCTCTGTGTCAGCAACACGTTCTTCAACACGAAGCCCCAACATAGAGTCTCCTGGAGACACCCAAGATCAAAGCACTGGCACCAGCTTGACCTGATTCTCACCAGAAGCTCCAGCCTTCCCAGCATCAAGATCATGCGCAGCTCTCAGGGTGCTGCTTGCGACACCGACCATTCCCTGGTGTGCAGCAGAGTGAAACTGCAAACAAAGCTACTGTACCACACGAAAAAGGAAGGAAGACCTCGCATTGATACCAGCAAGACCCGGGATCAGAGAAAAGGGGAGGAAGTTGCATGAGCGCTTGAGGAATCTCTTCCAGGCCCGGTCGATGCAAATGCATCCAACAGATGGGAACATTTCAAGAATGCCGTTTACAACAACACCTTGTCCATATTTGGCAAGAAGACCAACAAGACGGCAGACTGGTTTGAAGCCCACTCTGAGGAGTTGACACCAGTCATTGAGGAAAAGAGGAGAGCTCAAGCAGCATACAAGGCCTGTCCCAGTGAGCGCAACCTGCAGGTCCTCTGAGCTACTCGCAGCAAAGTCCAGCAGACTGCCAGGAGATGTGCTAACGACTACTGGCTCCAGCTCTGTTCCGAGATACAGATAGCAGCTGACACAGGCAACATCAAGGGGATGTATGATGGTATCAAGCAGGCCCTAGGTCCAACACAGAAGAAAATTGCCCCTCTGAAGTCTGTCACAGGCGAGGTCATCCAGGATCGGACGCAGCAGATGGAACGCTGGGTGCAGCACGACTCTGAGCTATATTCCAGAGAAAATGTAGTCACCGAAGAAGCGCTGAACAACATTGAGTGCCTGCCTGTGCTGGAGGAGCTTGACAGTGAACCAACCCTAGAAGCACGTGGCCCTGGACTCCCTTGCCTTTGGCAAGGCACCTGGAAAAGACAGCATCCCTGCTGAAGTCCTAAAGTGCTGCAAAGAGATCATCGTCACTGAGCTGCATGAAATCCTCTGTCTCTGCTGGAGAGAAGGTGGAGTACCTCAAGACATGAGGGATGCAAACATCATCACGCTGTACAAGAACAAAGGTGACAGGGGTGACTTCAATAACTACCGTGGCATCTCTCTCCTTAGCGTTGTAGGAAAGTTGTTTGCCCGAGTTGCACTAAAGAGGCTCCAGGTACTTACAGAGAGCGTTTATCCAGAATCACAGTGCGGATTCCGAGCCAACAGGTCCACCACTGATATGGTATTCTCCCTTAGACAACTGCAGGAGAAATGCAGGGAACAGCGACAGCCACTCTTTATAGCCTTCATAGATCTCATGAAGGCCTTCGACCTGGTTAGCAGGGATGGCCTCTTCAAGATTCTCCCCAAGATTGGATGTCCACCCAGGCTCCTCAGCATCATCAGATCCTTCCACAAGGACATGAAGAGCACTGTTGTCTTTGATGGCTCCACATCAGACCCCTTTGACATCCGAAGCGGCGTGAAGCAGGGCTGTGTTCTTGCACCAACCTTGTTTGGGATTTTCTTCGCTGTCCTGCTGAAGCATGCCTTTGGAACCGCAACAGAAGGCATCTATCTCTGGACCAGATCAGACGGAAAGCTCTTCAACCTCTCCAGACTGAGAGCAAAGTCCAAAGTCCAGCTGAAATGTCTGTGTGACTTCCTCTTTGCCGACGATGCAGCTGTCACTACCCACTCTGCCAAAGATCTCCAGCAGCTCATGGATCGTTTTAGCAAGGCCTGCCAAGATTTTGGACTGACGATCAGCCTCAAGAAAACACAGGTCATGGTTCAGGATGTGGACTCACCTCCCTGCACTACAATCTCTGCGCCTGAACTGGAGGTTGTCCATGACTTTGTGTACCTTGGCTCAACGATCTCTGACACTCTTTCTCTCGATACCAAACTAAACAAACGCATTGGTAAAGCAGCTACCACGTTTTCCAGACTCACAAAGAGAGTCTGGTCCAACAAGAAGCTGACGGAACATACCAAGATCCAGGTCTACAGAGCTTGCGTCCTGAGTACACTTCTGTACTGCAGCGAGTCATGGACTCTTCGCTCACAACAGGAGAGGAAACTGAACGCTTTCCACATGTGCTGCCTCCGGCGCATTCTCTGCATCACCTGGCAGGACAAAGTTCCAAACAACACAGTCCTGGAACGTGCTGGAATCCCTAGCATGTATGCACTGCTGAAACAGAGACACCTGCGTTGGCTCGGTCATGTGGTGAGAATGGATGATGGCCGGATTCCAAAGGATCTCCTCTATGGAGAACTCGTGCAAGGAAAGCGCCCTACAGGTAGAGCACAGCTGCAATACAAGGACATCTGCAAGAGGGATCTGAAGGCCTTAGGAGTGGACCTTAACAAGTGGGAAACCCTGGCCTCTGAGCGTCCCGCTTGGAGGCAGGCTGTGCAGCATGGCCTTTCCCAGTTTGAAGAGACACTTGGCCAACAGACACTTGGCCAACAAGAGGCAAAGAAGGAAGGCCCATAGCCAGGGAGACAGACCAGGGACAGAATGCACTTGCTCCCGTTGTGGAAGGGATTGTCACTCCCAAATTGGCCTTTTCAGCCACACTAGACGATGTTCCAAAACCACCTTTCAGAGCGCAATACCATAGTCTCTCGAGACTTAAGGTTGCCAACAAGTAATCCTGCTGATGTCTCTATGCCAGTTTAGACGTGTTCAGGAACCTATGTTATAAATAGAACACCAATGGTGATCCCTATTTTTCTTTGAACTTGCTTCAAGTTATTTTGAGAACCAGATTTGACCATTTTGACCCCATTTCTCAGTTAAGACGTTTTAGACTCTTGTGCCAGTTGGAGAACTGGTGAGCAGTTTGGGCTGACGCCATTGCACTGGTCTGTGTCGTACAGTTCATGCTTCTCATCATTACTCAGGCTTTTGAAAGGTGTAAGCAGATACAGTATGTTCCATACCTGCTATACTCCCAAAGCTTTCATTGTTTATGCAGCATTTCATTATTTAAATGTGTTTTTAAGCTCATAGTGTTTTGAAATGTCTCAACATTTTTATATTCATTTTAGCATTCACCTTTAATTATGACTAAACCAATATATCTACCAACCAAAACATCACTTTGAATTTAATTTTTATTTATCTGCTTTCAACGGTTACCCTGCACATCCCTGATCTTGTCTGATCTTGGAAGCTAAGCAGGGTCAGGCCTGGTTAGTACTTGGAAGGGAGACCACTTGGGAATACCAGGTGCTGTAGGCTTATACCATAGTCTTTCGAGACTGAAGGTTGCCAACCACGTATCTGCTTTCCCACCAAGGATGCCTCCAAAGTGGCATGCAGTAAATAATGAAGGCATTAGGGCAAGATACACCAATACGTGCCATAAGAAATGAAGCACACACTCAAATGGACTCCATTCCCCCACCCCACACCATGTACAGGTTCAGGAGTAAATACCTCAGAATCAGCACGTCACAGGACACACTCAGAGGGCCAGGGAGGCCTCGCTGACCCTCAAAAGCCTTCTAAGAGCTTCAGAGGACCCCAAAACAGCACTTTTGGTTTTTAGGGAAAACCGGAAGAGATGTTTTCAGGCATTCTGAGGGCCAGGGAGGGAAACTTCATATGAGCCTCTTCCCTCGCAAAGGGAGTTTGCAACTCATTTGACAAATGCCAGATCTCTCTCCAGCATTTTTGGTGTTCTTGGCCACGCTACGAACATTAATCTGCACCAGGTTTCTTTTAAGAACATAAGAACAGCCCACTGGATCAGGCCATAGGCCCATCTAGTCCAGCTTCCTGTATCTCACAGCGGCACACCAAATGCCCCAGGGAGCACACCAGATAACAAGAGACCTCATTCTGGTGCCCTCCCTTGCATCTGGCATTCTGACATAGCCCATTTCTAAAACCAAGAGGTTTCATATGCACATCATGGCTTGTACCCCGTAATGGATTTTTCCTCCAGAAGCTTGTCCAATCCCCTTTTAAAGGCATCCAGGCCAGATGCCAACACCACATCCCGTGGCAAGGAGTTGCACAGACCAACCACACGCTGAGTAAAGAAATATTTTCTTTTGTCTGTTCTTGAGATTTTTACTTTAGAGTACTTGAGAGTTTTTGAGTTTTTGAGTTTGAGAGTACTTGAGAGTTTTACTTGAGAGAGGACTTGAGTTTTACTTGAGAGCACCCGTAGCAACCAAGAATTAAAGGAGCTGCAGCAGGCCAGCCCCCTCCCTGATCAGGATGTGGGGGATGAAGGAAAGCAGACTTTTTTGCAAGGATCAAGAAAGAGGAAATAGCGTAGCTGTTCATCACACCACACTTGTCACAGCTCTCCCTCTCCTTGTGTGTGGCACTGAAGGTGCTACCTCTGCCCCTTGCTTGCACTGAGTAGGAGAGACAGCAGCAAAAGCTGTCTGCTTTTGTTTCATCTTGTGCTGCATCTGCCTAGGATGTGGGGGAGGGAAGAATAAAGGCAAAGTCTTGGGGGGGGGGGAGATGCCAACTATATATATTCTGCTTTGTGTGCCTACTCAGAAGAGTCCCGTAACATAGAATAGGGCATGCTCCCAGGAAATTGTGCATAGGATTGCAGCCCAAGACACAAGGAAGGAGGCTCACAATCTGACCTGCAAATCCCTGCTTTTCCACTTGCGGCAGTCTTCTTGCCTGCACTGTATTATCTGCGCTCTTTTATTTTATTTAGCATATGGCAAATAATACATGGACTTGTATGACAATGAAACTAGATCAAATGTCAATGTCCAGTTCGACCAGCCATTCAAGGACAGAGTTACCTTCGTTGAAAAAGTCAGACCATGGGCCAGTATACGCCCTCAGTTTGCAGTCAGATAACATGTGGTATATGGTTTGACAGAAGAACCCGCAATCACACTGTGGGGTAGATGCTAGCCCCCGTTTAGACATTAAGTCCTGACAAACGCCACGGAGGGTACGGATCCTATTCAAAGTTTTCCATCAGTCCTAATGCTGATGTTCTGAGAGTAGTGGCTGAAGCTCCCCATCTTGTTCCTATCAGTTTCTGGAGTATGTTGTACCTGGTATTGATTTTTGCAGCCCTGTTCTTGAGGTGTGACTTATAAGAGAGAGTCCGGTCCAAAGTTACTCCCAGATATTTTCGATGGGGATTTTAAGGGAAAAGGTTGTTATTTAGATAGACCTTTGGGGCTGCATTAGCTAGTTTATTATTATGGTGGAAGCATGTAGTCACCATTTTGCTGATACTGGGCATTAACTTCCAGTCAGTAAAATATTTTCCCAGGATCTTAAGGTCTTCTGAGGGGAGGCCATCCAACACCTCCATGTTTCTTCCCTGCACTGCTAGAGCCAAGTAGTTGGCATATCCAAATTTCTGTCCCCTTGTTACTGGCAAGTCTGAGATGTGGGTGCCATTACAGAGCCCTGTGGGATGCTGTGGTTTAGCCTTCTAACCTTACTTGCATTGTCTCCCATTCTGATCTGGAAAGATCTGTCACTTGGCATATTGTTGACTAATCGATACAGTTTTTTACAGGGGATGATGTGACACAATTTACATAGCAGTCCCTCCCTCCACACTGTGTCATATGCTGCAGTTAGGTCAATAAATACAGCTGTAGTTTTTAAACCTTGTTGGAAGCCAGCCTCAGTGTAGCTCAGCACCTAATCAACACAGCTATGATTCTGTCAAAAGCCCACTTGTTCTACAGGCAGATATTCATCTATTATAGGGCCAATTCTGTTTATGGTTAGTTTCTCCAAAAGTTTGTCGCATGAGCTCAAAAGGGTAATTGGGCAATAACTGTCCACTCTGTCTTGCGGTTTACTGGGTTTCAGAACTGATATTACTTTATCTTTTTAAATTTCTGTTGGAAGATGTCCTCTAGAAAGTATGTCCGAGAAGAATTTGCCAGGCCACTTCCTTGTGTGTCTCCCAGAACGTATGAAAAACTCAGGATGGATGCCGTCAAAGCCAGGGGCTTTGCCACATTTCAGACTGCTGATGGCTGCGTCGAACCGTCCATTGAAAATGGGTGGGAAAATTCAGGATGCGTTTGGGACGACCACCGAAAAGCTGTAAGGGCCCTCTTGATGGTAGTTGAGTGTGCTTTCCCCCTTGGGGCTTTGGAAAGGGATACAACTCGTGAGGCCACTTGATCAGGGGTTACACTGGGTATTTCTCATGTGGGTTGACTGGCACCACCCAGTTTCCTTAAAAGGCTCCAAGCTTTCCTGCTTGATCTCTGGGCTGTTTTCTTACTCCTGCTCATTTTTCTTCACTAATCAGAGACCATCATCCAAAATCTGACTAAAGACACAGGGAGTGTGTGTGTTGTTTCCATTCCTGGGAGCAGCAGCCTGTACTTGGGATGGGGGATTGTTAGGTAGGGATCTGCTGGTAGGGATGTGCTGGAGTCACTGAGCCTGAGTTGCGCAGCCATTGTGACTCAACCCAAGCCACATGTGCAGCGCAGTTCTATATTGTGCTGGAACAGGCAGGCCAGGAGTCTTGCACTTATCCTGCGCAAGACAGGGCTCCAAAGTGGCTCAGCCAAAGGTAAGGGTTTCCTCAGACTTCAGACTTATGCCACCGAAAGAAAGAAAGAAAGAAAACCTTCTGGAACCAAAACCTACCCTCCTCCCACCACATCTTCTGCTGCCATCCTTCTGAATGCCAGTTTCAAGCTCTCCCACAAGGACTTTGGTGTGGTGTGGAATTGGCAAAGAAAGTAAGCCAGAACACACTCAAGATAGGGATTTGGGGTAGTACTCATTTGGAGTCCCATGGCCCTGAGTCATGAGTGGAGTCGGGGTAACCAACATCCGTAACATCAAATCAAAACAAGTCATGAGAAAACAGCATTTTCACAACTCGACCTGGGTGCCCACCCCTGGGTGCTGCTGGGCTTCTTTACTGCCTGTGCAGAGAGAATTAAATCTTCAGAATAAACAGCTCCCCCGACTCTCCTAGCAGACAGAAAACAACTTCCGCCTCTTTGCAGCACCCGCATGGGAAGACGTTCTCTGCTTGTGTGTCAGCACAAGTTCTCCTCGTGCAAAACGAGTCTGGTGATGAGAAAACATTTCAGAATAATTAAGTTTCTGGTTCTCAAGATATCAGGGTGTTCCATCACACCTGTTCCCCGAAGCTGCCTTCCTCTGGGACGGAGGAATCACATTTGAGAACATTGTGTCTTTTCACATGAACTTAATCTTCTGTCCTCATCCTTTAGCCTCTCCCTTTAGCAAATAAATTGAGATCTGGCTGCACTTGGAACCTATAGATAGGCCAGAGTCCTGCTCCTTTGTACTTCTTTGCACCTGTGAAAGCACAGAAGATGAATAAGATTCTTCTCCTTGGGTTATCTGTCCTGCTTCTCTGTGTTGTGGGTGAGTAACTAAAGGCATATATCGGTGGAAGGAGGTTATATCTAGGAATGCAAATGGTTCTGGGAGCAGCGTGTATCTTGACCCAAAGTATCTAGAACAGGGGTGCTCACACTTTTTTGGCTCGACAGCTACTTTGAAACCCAGCAAGGCCCGGAGATCTACCAGAGTTTTTTTTTACAATGTTCGCGCCATCGTGGCATATAACATTTATGTGTACAATGTATGTTGGTGTACCTTGAGCCCCACTGAGTATAACAGGACTTACTCCTGACTAGACATGCCTAGGATTAAGCTGTGAGGCTGCAATCCTAGCCACACTTACCTGGGAGTAAGCCCCATTGAGTACAATGGGCCTTACTCCCGGCGTTTCCTCCCAGAGGCACCTGAAGGGGGGTTCGGCACTCTGTGATCTACTCATTTTGCCTCGCGATCTACCGGTAGATCGCGATCCACCTATTGAGCACCCCTGATCTAGAAAGTCTGTTCTCAAGGCACAGGGCACGGATGCCAAGAAAAAGCTGGTGGGTTGGTACTGAGGTTTGTCCAGAATCTACTGGACTCCAGAACTGAATGTTGCTGTGATAGAAGGGGCCCAAGCTGTTCAGAGTGCGTGGGGGGGATGTTGCTTGTTTATGATGTTATCTCACTGGTCAGTCAAAGCTTGGCTCCAGAAACAGTCACTGCAATTAATAATATAATATAATCATATACAGTATTTATATACCGCCTTTCTTGGTCTTTATTCAAGACTTTATTCAAGGCGGTTTACATAGGCAGGCTTATTAAATCCACGCAGGGATTTTTACAAATTGAAAGAAAGTTCTCTCTTTCAAGAACCACCACATTCAAGGTGTTACACTCCGATCTGGTTTTAACATTCTGGCCTCCATCCTCCCACGCTCCGAGCAGATGGAACAACTCAGCTGCAGCTTGCCAGCTGCTTCAAGGCCGCACGGTGCCGGTGGCCTCGAACTGGCGACCTTGTGGATGTTAATCTTCAGGCAAATGGAGGCTCTACCCTCTAGACCAGACCTCCTGCCCATGACCTCTAGACCAGACCTCCTCCAATTCTCATCCAATTGGAATAACAACTAAGGGCAAGGGAGAGGGATCCTCCACAGAAGCTGGGTTAAGGCACAAGATGCTGGGGATCCCATTGTCAGATTTCCTCTGGATGTTGTGTATGGCAACAGCCCCCAAGGCAGAAGGTGTTTCAAGAGTGGAAGGGGAGGATCCTGGTGGCAGCTGCACACACCAAAATCCCCCCTTTCCCCACCCCAATGTGCCCCTGACTGTCTGATTACGACAGTCAGAGGAGACCCATCAGAGGCCAGGGAGGATCTCCTCCAACCAGAGCATGCAGCATATGCTCTATCAGTGGGGCTGCATGCTATGCACTAGCAGGGGATGTGAGTGTGATACCTAATAATAATGCTTTGAATTTGCATAGTACTTTGAGTGTTACTGGCACTTGCTTGATTATTGCAATCCGTACAACACCACCTTGAAGTAAGGCAATCCTGTACATACTTACCCAGAAGAAAGTCCCATTGAACTTGACTGGAGGGGGGTTATTTATTGTGCCTCCTCAGGAGTAAGGCTCCATGTGCCGAAACACAGAGGCTGAATCCAGCCTCTGCAGTGGCTTACTCTGTGAGCCTTGCATTGGCCAGGCTGGGCTGATGCAAAGCTCTGGGGTGGGCGGGAGGGAGGTGGGAGGGAATTGTTCCTGTGGGGGGAGGGGGAGGAGCGGGAGGGTGGGATGGGATCCCGCAGTTATTCCGGATTCCCAACCCCGTTCCCGGGGAGAGCGGAGCAACTTCAAGCCACTCTGCTCTCCTCTGACTTATGGCACCTCAGGAGGTGGCGCAAGTCAGAGAAGACCCATTGGGGCCAGGACGCCTTACCCAGGGTTAAGGGGAAAAGTTTCCCCTTGCCTCTGGCTAAGCCGCCTTGCGCCCCTATCCTGTGCTGGATAAAGCACAAGCCTCTTGGCTTGCCTGTTTCAGCACAGGGTAGGACTTCGCCCTTAGATGTGCATAGGATTGCAGTGTTAGTGTTAATTTTTAAAATACATACATACATACATACATACATACATACATACATACATACATACATAGCCATCTGCTTATTTGCATCATGCCACTCTATTGACTATCATGGAACTTGTTTGTGAGAAGACATGCATAGGATTGGGTTATCCTATCCAAGTTTCCAGCATCAATGCAGCCCCAAGTTGTTGCAGGAACAAATGTTTCCTTACCGTGAGAACATCTCTGGGACTACTCCCCCCACCGCAGGATGCAGCACATGCCCCACTGGCAGGGCTGCATCAGTGCTGGAAAGTTGGATAGGATCGAGGCCTCAGTCTCCTAAACATGGCACTACAGTGCACTAATCTTCTCCTTGACCTGAATTCATATGTTATTTCGGTATTTGATGCTGGCCAGTCTTCCTTGGAATTTAATTGTGTTTTATCTTCGTTATATATTTCTTAAGATATATAGTGGGATTCTTTGCAGTATTAAAAATTGAAACCATCAGGAGAAAACAAAATGCCCAAAGTCCTTGATTTCCAAATGTTTGTGATAAAAATTTCACTTTTAAAATGGCACATTTGAATTGAAATGGAACAAATAAACGGAGATATGACGTGTGTTTTGTACATTTGAATTTCTCTCTTTTCACTTTCTGTATTTTTCTCTTAGTGCAAGGACTTCTGTGCAATAAATGCGCTTTCTTAAGCCCTGAGAACTGTCGACGATACAATGAAAAATCATGCAAGGCTAAACTATCTTGTTACTCATCATCAATCTACAATCGTAAGTAGACACACAATCATAGGGAGGTTCGATCCATGATCCACAGTGATTTGTAGAAATGTCTCTGCATTACTGTCATCCAGAATCCTCCTCAGACTACGTCCCATCTGCTTTCACAATGTCTGCAGTTGCTTAAAAGCTCAGTCCTATTTCTTGCCCCCAATGCTGATGCAGCCACACCATGGAGACAGGCACTGTATCCTATGGTGAGGGGACAAACAGAAGCCTCCTCTGGGTAAGGGGCATTTTGTTCTCTTACCCCAGATAAGCCCTCTGCCACCCTATGGGTCTTTGCAGAGACACACAAGTCCGGAAACGAGGGGACATGGCAAAGCCGGGCAGGGGGTACAGCACATTGGTGGTACCACTGCCACTGATAACAACCCACTGCCCACCCAGCAATGCCTCCTGGCAGCCCCACTCCCTGCCCCATTTCTCTCCTTCCCTGCTCCTTTGAGCCTCCTCCCTGCCCACTGCCCTACTCCCGTGCCGGCTTATCTGCACTAGGGCAGGTTGTGGGCTGCAGCACAAAGCCACTAAAGACTGTTGCCACTTCATAACAGTGGCTCAAAAATGGCTACTAGTGGTAAGTGCTGATCTCTGACAGTGAGAGAGTGCCCCAATGAATAGGATTGGCCATAAGCAAAGCAGGCAGAGAGATAAGTACACAAGTAGCTATGGGGAGGGAAGCTGTGAGGGCTGAGAGGCAGGTGGCCAGAGAAGGAGGCTGAGACTCACTCACAGTAACAAATATTCAGAGGAATATGCTCCTGAACTTCCATTTAGCCATCGTGACTCATAGTGATAGGCCGATCCTCCATTAAGTGGTCAAACCTCCTTTTGAAGCCACCCCGCATCTTGTGGCAGCAAATGCCACCAATTCATTGCCTGTTGTATGAGGGCATATTAAGCTTGGAATCTGCAGCCAGTCACTTTCACTGGGTGACTTTTGGCTGCAGCCTGAAGAGTGTGGGAGCCTTATGTCCTTCCATCCTCTGTCTGGACACTGGGCCTGGTTTGTTCTAAGTCTATTGTATTCAATCCCCCTCAGTCATTGCTTTTCAAAGTAGATCCAAACCCTTTCAATCAAAAACCCTCCGAGGACCTTCCCAGGATTGCGGCTCCTGCATTTGATTAGCCAGGTTGTGTTTTCAGGGGCTTTGGCTTTTCTCTGGGAGGCTGGAAATGTCCAAAAATAGCCATCACAGGGGAAAACACAGAGGGGAAACATGAGAGGAAACACGGGAAAACATGAGAGGTCACACATGGCTTCTCTGCTGGTTTTGGAAGTCACCTGTTACTGAATCAGGCACACCTTGACTCTCACTGTTGTTTTTCTTTAGCAAATGGAACTTTTGCTGGCGTGAAATACGGATGCAACGATTTTCCAGGTGCAGAAATGCGCTGTAACGAAACTTATAGGTCCGCTTACGACATTATAGTTAAAACCTGTTGCAACACTAACCAGTGCAATGGAAAACGTGCGCCGTTCCCTCCTACTAAATGTGAGAGACCTCCCTTGGCAGCAAGAGCGGGTGGAAGAAGCCCCAGGCTCCAGCTCCCCCTGCCTTCTTCTCCTTGAAGAGAGATCCAGACAGTGGCCATCACTTGATCCTGTTGGTCCTTTGCTTCCACTGTCTCTGTCTTATAATTTGTGCCCAAGACATTTGATCTGTCAAGAAGTGCAAGGAGGAAGAATAAACCTGCACCCTGACGCACCGTGTCCTTTCTCTCCTTTCGCTTGACATGAAACCTTTCTCAGTCAGCAGTTTGGTTGAAGGTGTGGAAGTGATGGTGGTTTTTCCTAGTTGGAGCATCTGTGAGGCACCTGTGCCTTTGCAGTTGGGCTGTTTCTCATACGTTCAGTGGGCACAGTCCAACCGTAGCTCAGCACCTGCTGGTTCCTCTGATTTCATGAGTTTTTAGACAAAAGGTTTGAAGACCCTGCAGGTCAAGCTCTTAGCCAGAGAAAGAAATAAGCCACCCCTGGTCTCTTTGGATGATCGATGTGCTTTTGCTAAAGAGTAGTTTGTCTTTCCCTTGAACTCTAAATGGTGCACTCCTAAGCCATCAGCTGCAGGAAGCCAATCATGCCTTCTCGGAAGGGCTTCTGTCATCTTGGGGTGTGTGTAGATAGCGCAATTAAAACATCAGCACATCATGTGGCTGCTGTGAAGAAGACAAATTCCAAGGTCATTAGGAAAGGGATGGAAAATAAGATTACTTGTATTATATTGCCCCCATAGAAACTTGAGTTGTGGACACGTCTGCTGGAGCACAGACTCAGTCAGCAAGAGTTTATGGACTTAAATAAAAGAAACCATGGGGAATTCACAGGAAAGAAGCTCTGACTGCAGCCTCTTTCCTTTCACAGCTACATCTCCTTTCCCCCCACTACTCAAGCAATTTTTGAGCCAGTTAACACTCGGCTTCCCCAAAATGGGTCTCCGAAAGATTTTATTCATGAACTTCTCTTGCAGTTGGGAGTTGCGTTTCATGCAGGAATCACCGAGACACACCCAGGGCTGGTGTCAGGCTACTTTGTGCCCTATACAAGGCTATAAACACACACACACACACACACACACACACACACACACACACACAGAGAGAGAGAGAGAGAGAGAGAGAGAGAGAGAGAGAGATGGAAATGGTGGATACGGGAGACACTATTCAAATACTGAAGCAGCCTCCCCGCTTCCCCATGCCCATTTCATTTTCTTGGGCTCCCCAAGACTCGTAAATTCTAAAAGTAAAGCTAAGCAAAGACATTCTTTCTCCCCTAAACTGGTATCCTTTCATTAGATGTTGGACTCAATATTCACAGATTGAAGTTGCTGGCATTTGATTTTAGCCAATAAATGTTAAAAGAGACTGTGCTATGAACAAAACAGCCAAGTGAGCATTTTACTCCATGTCAAGAAACACAGAGATGAAATGACAGCTCTGCAGCTGAATAACCAGGGCCAGAGAGTTCCTTGATGAACATCAGCCGGGCTCCATACCCATAGATAACAAATGTGCATAGAGGAATCTGTGGGGCTGGCAAAAGGACTTACTGGTAGGCACCTCTGGCAGAAAACTATTCACCCCGTTTCATAGCAGCCCTTTTTTAAAAGTTAGGAACTAGACTTGGTAGAGATAAAATGATGACATCTCTGATGAACTAATTAACACACCTCAACACAGGACCTAAATCTACTTCCTCCCAATAGCAGTGCTGTCTGGGGTGGTGACACTGTAATGCCACTTCCAGGTTTGGAGGAGGGCAGCAGCAGCTTCGCAATGTGGCTGCCACCACCCCACCCCTTCTGCAGCAGCTTCCTGGCCAATTGTCAGCTTCTGCTGTGCACAAGCTTCTTGCAGGAGCTTGGCGGAAGCTGAGAGTCAGATGGGAAGCTGTTGCTCAGTGACACCCAAGGCATGTGCCCTACCCAATGACAAGGGATAAGATAGTGCAAGTACTCCCTAAAAATGGCTGGAGTTCAATAGCAGCAGATACCCTTCAGAAGCAAAAAAATAAGAAAGAAAGAAAGAAAGAAAGAAAGAAAGAAAGAAAGAAAGAAAGAAAGAAAGAAAGAAAGTAAGTAAGTAAGTAAGTAAGTAAGTAAGTAAGTAAGTAAGTAAGTTAAGTGTTTGTAAGTCCAGACTTGGACCACTTTAACACATACATCTACCCAAAGAGAAAATTAGTCCTCATTTTCTTACATAGTGTAATAAGAAGGAAGTAGAAGTGACAATAGAATGGAGAAGGGATACTGATGGCTTTCTACCTATCTGTCTTAGGTCCCAATCCTAACCAACTTTCCAGCAGTGATGAAGCTGCAATTCAGCCTTAAAGTAAGGGAACAAATGTTCTCGCTCACACTGGGGAAGCCTCCATGACTGACCCTCCCTCACAGTGGGATGCAGCTATGCCCAGTTGGCACAGCTGCATCACTGCTGGAAAGTTGGATAGGATCAGGCCCTTCCAGTGGGAGGGATGACCAATCCTGTATGAGGCAGGAAAGTGGAGGACCCAGAGCAATACAGGTCTGTTCAAAACAGAATGAGAGACTGCAGTTCACCTCTTGTACAGGAAGCAATCTCACTCCGAGAACCAGCAATTTCACTAAGGCAGTCAGCCACTGCTGCTGAGGGGGACTGAGGTGTGTTCAACACGCTCCCTGCTGATGGTACATACACAAGGTCAGCACACCACCCAATCAAGTCAGGTTTTTGCCTCTGAAAGCATGGGATGTTTCTACTGGTCTTGAGGATCAGTTAGGGAGCATTCCGGTATATCAGAACACAGTGGGAAGCATCCTCAGGGTGAGATTTCAAGGGGGGAACTTTGGGTGACACCTTGGCATTACAGGGTCGGGAGCAGCTTAGCTGAAGGAGTGCCACCCCAGGGCACATCTTCCAGGGCTGTCCCCTGATGTGGGCAACCCTGTACTCTGAATGTGACTGCCCACACACGGCCTCCCTGGGTCTCGGAAGGCCTTCCAAGGCCTCAGCACAGTGGTTCCCAAACATTTTAGCACCGGGACCCACTTTTTAAAATGACACTCTACCAAGACCCACCTAGCTTTATAAGGCTGCAATCCTAACCACACTTTCCTGAGAGTAAGCCCCATTGTACAAAATAGGACTTATTTCAGAGTAGACCTGGTTAGGATTGTGCCCTAAGACTTTTTTAAAAAAGAGAACTAGAAAGAAGTAACAACCACCCTTAAACATTTATCTCCCTATATTTAGACCTGCTTACAAACTGCAGGAGCTGAGCTCTTTGCAGGATAGTTAGCAGCTACAGTGTCTGAGTTTTCAATAGCGTCAGGGCTTGAGGCAGTTATTTTATCTTTCTGTCACCCTTTGGTAACCCACCAAAAATCAGGTCATGACCTACCAATAGATCCCAACTCACACTTTGGGAAACACTGCCTTAGCACGTCACTTCTGGTTTTTTGGGCAAAACAGGAAGCCACATATTAAGACCTTCTGAGGCTGCACGCAGCATCCCTGAGCCTCAAAACACCCTCCGGACATGACCAGAGCACAGCTCCAGTCACGTTCTGGGGGCTGATTGCTGCAGGAGCATCATTGCCACCCCCCCAGACTTAGCCCAGAAGCACAGCATCTCCTGTGCCTGCCCAGCTACAGAGATAGCCTGTTTTTGACATACAAAAGGGGCATTCAAGAGTAAGTGGTTCAGGAAGAGGCTCATTAGCTTGTCCTGTAGAAAAGGCTGGGATGAGGGTGACAGAATTTATTGTAGCTTTGAACACACAAAGGCTCAGGCAATTCAGTTACTGGCCTAGATGGTGTTTGTTTTGCAGTTAGCGAGGAAATGTCTTTGGGCGCAATCATGCCCTTCACTTAGGCTGGTGCAAGTCCCTTGCGCTGGCCCAGGAGGGTTGCAAATGTCGCAAAGCGCCTCCTTAGGAGGAAGCTGGGCTCACCGAAGCGGGGGGGGGTGATGGCAAGCGATTGGTGGCCTTGGGGGGGGCGGGTGGGTGGGGAGCGGACCATGGACCACACTTTGAGCAACCCTGATTTATGTGAGCTTGCAAGCTAAGCTAGAAACTACTTTATTCTTCTTTTGAACTTGCCTCCAGTCTCAACCCCTCATATAGATTTGGGGAAGGCATCAAAGCTTTTTCATTCATTAGGAAAGGATTTGTGTGAACTATCCTGTTAGAAATGGTCAACGTTTATGCATACAAGTTCTGAGCATATTTTCAGATGTTCTTGTTAGACAATGTAAGACAATGAGGACACAATCCTAACCAGGTCTACTGAGAAGTAAGTCCTATTTTGTTCAATGCGGCTTACTCTAAGGAAAGTGTGGTTAGGATTGCAGCCTGAGTTGGGGAATTATTTAAGGAGACAGTTCAACTCACCTCAGAATCCAGGCAGAGCATGTAAGGCCCACATTCAGAGGCTTAAAGGAAAAAAATAAAGTATAGCCCAGTGTACTCCATGCTTTAAGAATCCTTTCTTTCAATGATCAGCTTTCAAGGTAGAAAGCAGATTTGGCTACTCCATACCTCTATGGCCAAAGCTTTTGGGGATTAATAGCCACATGGGAAAATGTAGGAAGCAGTGACGATTCTGGCTCCTGTGCTGCCTGGGGCCAGGACTAAAAAATGCTGGTCACATCTGGAGGCCTTCTGAGGATCTGAAAATATCACTTCCAGTTTTCCAAGAAACTGAAAGTGATGTTTTAAGGCCCTCTGGAGTGCAGCCTCTCCAGCCCTCAGAAGACCTCCAGATGGAGAGGCAGTGGAATGTGGGTGACACTCAGGGCAGCGTGGCTTGGGGGGCAGCACCCCCTTAGCCTTGCCTCCAGGAAAATTTGCACCCATGGACCCACTCCTCAGGTACGCCACTGACTCAATCACATCTTCCAGGCAAAGCAAGTTCACAGAGCTCTCCTCCCTGGGGTAAGTCAATTCTCACAACAACTTGTCATGTGCCTGGGTGGAGAGATTTTGAACAGGCCAGAATATACCGGATAAGAACCTCTGTTCTCTTTTGAGTGATCCGTTAACATCTTGTACTGGAGAAGTTATGTCATGTTCTCTGATGCAAAGGTAGGAATCATCTGGTAAGATAACAAGCAATGAAAAAAATCACTATTTTTATTCAATAATTATATAATAGAATAATTTCCATTTGTATCCAGAGCAGAGCTGTCCATTTGTCCACAACACTGTTGCTAACTTTGAAAGAAGGTCAACTTGAGAAGCAAGAAGACTGTGTGATGCCACAACGGTTGTCCTTGCAGGACTAAAAATTCTGGAGGAATATGCTGTTGAAAGTGTCCATTCAATTGCTGAACCGATTGCTGGTCAAATGGGAATGAATTCTCTTCTGTAACCCCTCTGTGCCTTTTTTGAACTGGACCAGATGAGTCAATGTTACCATAAAGATGTTGGTCACATGGACGTGCTGTACATTTTCTCTCGCTCATCTCCTGCTCATGGACCTTTCCAAGAAAGAGGTGAGGGTGGAAGCAGCCAGAGACTGCTTGGACTGCCATCCTTGATGTCATCGTCTAGCTGGAGCAATGGTGGCCACCCTATAAGAATGTTGTATGGCAGGCAAGGGAGAGTTGGGTACGCAGCGCAAGAATCTGTAGGGCTGGCAGGCCTGGCTGTGTTTGCCTCTGTCCGGGAAAAGTGCCAGAGTCTAAACAGACACAAACTCCTCCCCACAGCTGCAGCAAGGATTCCACGAAAACAGCAGCACCCTCTGTCTCCACACAGGAAGACGGAGGAAGTTATGAAAATGGGACACATGATAGTAGTTTTCACAGTTCTTGAAAACTGCATTTGTTTCTGACTTCTCTTTTCTGTCATAGTTTTTGTTTGGAAAGAATTGAAAATTTCAAGATCTGTTAAGTTTCTCTGCGTATAAAAATGTCCTCACTTTCTTTTCCTCCCCTTCCACTCTCCTATCCCTTCCTCAGATTACAAACAGATCTGAGTTTGTTATGCATCTTCTGATCTCTGCCTCAGTTTCCCCTAAGACCCCTTCCTTGCCTCCTTCCTTCCTCAAGGTTCTCCTCTCACCCTCCCTTGCATGGTTTGTGACCATCTACCTCTGTTTTATTCCTTCCTTTCCATTTCCCTCCATCTCTCTCTTATTCCCTCTTCCTTCCATGATGAAACATTTCTACCGCTTGACTCCTTTAGAGTGCAATCCTAGGTGCTCACTGGGCTGGCATAAGCCCCTTGCGCCACCCCAGGAGTGTTGCGGACATGCCAAAAGGTACATCTGCACCTTCTGGTGAGTTGGCTGGGCCAGAGCGAGGTCAGGTGCTGGCCTGCGGAGGCCAGATCCAGCCTCTGCACCTACACAGCCAGGTAAGTTTGGGTCGGCCTCCCTTGGTCAGCATGGGGTTTTGGGTGGGTACGGAGAGGGCGGACCAGTAGGCAGACCAACCTGGAGAGGAGGGTGGGACCAGCATCCAGCACCCTGGCCCCGGCCCAGTTAGCCTTACTCAGGCAGGCTGGCACAGTGATTTTGCTGGCAGAAATCCGAGTAACCCCATAGGGCTGGCTGGGGTGTTTCCTGGGGTAAGGGGACACAAGCCCCTTACTCCAAGTTATGCCTCAGCCTGCACCTCAGCTGCACTGGATACAGCACAGGCCAGTCCGCCTACCTGTTCCCACACAGGTTAAGATTGTGCTGCCCTTCCCTTTCCCTCCTTCCCTTCCTCTCCTTTCCAGCCTCCTTCCTAAATTCACCACCATCATCCTCTTCTTCTTCCTTCCCTCTTCAGCTTTGGGTGAACTACATTTGGCCGCACTGAGCTCTCCTCCTTCAGCATTTTCTTTCTCACACTCTTTGGCTCCATATGCCACCACATCCTGCTCTTTTCTTCCTTTCTTTCTCAACCACAGAGCTCTCCCCTGCTTTCCCCCCTACATTCTGAGGCTCAGGCAGTCCACAGAGCTCTCTTTTATTATTTCTTTTCTCACAGTGCCAGGCTCAATCTGCTGCCAATGGCTGCATTTTCTGCCCTCTTTTCTTTCCTCCATCATCAGGGTTAATTTGGCCACTACTTCTTTACTTTTTCTGACTTATCTGGGTCAACCTGGCCAGAGCGCGATACCATAGTCTTTCGAGACTGAAGGTTGCCAACTACTGATCTCTCCTCTATTCTCTATTCTTTTTGTTTTCTCTATTCTTTTTGTTTTCTCCTCTATTCTCTATTCTTTTTGTTTTCCCACCAGTCAGCTCCTCTTTATTCCTTGTTTTCTTTCTTTCTTTATCAGGCTTCCTTTGGCCACTGATCTGTGTCTCTTTCCCCTTTTCTGCTTCTCACTGAGCTTTCCTGATTCCAAACCCCCCCCCCCCATGTTATCAGGCTCAAATTTCCCACACATGGCCTCTTTTATTCCTCTTTTCCTTTCCTCCCCAATCAGGCTCAATTGTTGGGCCACCACTGACCTGGGTCTCATTTCTTTTATTTCCTACTGGGCTCTCCCTCATCCCATCTTTTTTCCTATGTTAGGAGGTTCCATTTCTCCTAACTTCTGTCTCTTTTATTCCTTCTCTTCTTCTTACATTATGAGACATTATGGCCACCCTTTTGTTCTTTCCCAGAGAGAGATCCCATTTTCCTTCTCTTTTTTCCTATTTACCTGGTTAAAAATGGCTCTCTCTTACCTCTTTTGTATTCCTTCTTCCCTTACTGACATTGCCAGGCTAAGTATGGCCACACTTCCTTTTCTTTTATTCCTTCTTTTCTTCTGACCTTCTCAGGCTCAGTTGGGCCAACACTTACCTCTGTCTTATTCCACTTTCTTTACCACCAAGCTCTCCCCTATTCCTCCACTTTCTATCAGGCTCAATTTGGCTACATTTAGTGCTACTGTACTCTTCATTTTCTTTCTTAGATTTTCAGGCTCTTTTTGGCCACTACTTACCTGTGTCTTCTTCCTGGTTTCTCTTTCCCACTGAACTCTCCTTCCTTTATTCTCCAATATCATCAAGCTCAAGCTGGCCAAATTTAGCTTCCTCTGATTCCTTCTTTTAATTTGGTCACCACTTACCTCTCATTCCATTTCTTTTTCTTTCTCAATTAGTTCCTAACAGGATCAATGTCCTCACACTTAATTCTCCTTTAATTCCTTTTTTTCTTCCTTAATTTTTTTTCCACTGGGCTCTCCCTTATTCCCCCCCCCTATATTGTGTTTTTGTTGTTGTTGGTATCAGGCTCAATTTGACAACCACTCAGCTCTCTCTGTTCTATCTTAAATTAAGGGCTGCATTTGAACTGTACATACTTATGGTTGCAATCCGAACCATACTTTCCTGAGAGTAAGCCTCACTGAGCAAAATAGGATTTACTTATGAGTAGACCTGGTTAGGATTGTGCCCTATGTGTCCTTACTTTTTTCCTTCCCACTGACCTCTCCCTTAGTCCAAGCTGTCCCTTATTTCAACTAGGTTATCAGGCTCAGTTTGGCCACACTTTGCTTTCTTCTGTTCCTCCTTCTTTAAACATTACCAGGGTCAACTGTGCCACAACTTTCCAGTGTTATTTATCCTCCTTTTCAAGTCAAGTGACAAGAATCCAAGCTGTGAAAACGCACATTTTTTGCTGACTCGTGTGAAATCGAGTCATGCGTGTCAAGCACTCAGGCAAACACTCGAATCCGGGGCTCCTAACCTGGGAGCTGCATTAATTTGGGCGAATTGAGTTTCCCACAGGCAGCTTGGGGTTGCGCCGCCTCCGCCTTGCCCAAAAGACCTCTTGCGTTGATCCGGAAGCTGGGATTTGCGCATGTGAGCAGCAACAAGCACAGCAGGGAACATTGTGTTTAGAGACAGGCTGGGGTGGTAGAGGGAAATGGTTAATGTTTTTGCTTGTTTTGGCTTTAAACTTGCAGGGTTGGGGGTTGCAGAAGTAACAATTTGAGCTGGGTGGGTACCCGCCAAGAGGGTCCTGCACATGTACAGAACATGGGGGAGGGAGGGGCTTCTTCTTGTCCCCTGGGCCATGCATGGGACAGAGGATGTGCGTCTCTGGGAGAGGGAGGGGGAAGGAGGAGTCATTTTTTGCCATAGGGACAAGTAGGTTTTGCAAGTGGGGGGGCTGGAGGAGGCAAAGGGAAGCTGGGGGGAGGCAGTTCCTGGAGGGATAGAAAAACAGCCACACATGGCTCGCATGTGCATTGTGTCACTCGCTTCCACGCAGCAAGCAACAGTTCTCTCTCTCTCTCTCTCTCTCTCTCTCTCTCTCTCTCTCTCTCTCTCGTGTCGCCCGTAGTTTTTTGCTAGGCAGGCAGGGTGGGGCGTCGTTGGAATATTCTGCTGCAGCGGCAGCGCTTTTATTTTGGGGGGTGCTTCTTATCCTAATCAGGACAGGGTTGCTTTCTTCTACTCAGGTTTTTGCTTTAATGGTACACACAGCAATGCACAGTGTTTCCCAACAATATTTCCATTCGCAGCCTGGTAACTTCAGCTTCTGTCTGTTGTGTTCCTGGCATCAACTCTGATCTCTCATCGTCAGCCAACCTGGGCAACAATATATGACTTTCTTTTAGAGACTGCATTAGGCAGCCAAATGAGCATTTACTAGTCTCCTGTCAGCTCCAGCAGGCAGTAATCTGTTGTGCTTTGCTGCAGCACAGAAAGGGCAGGCTCTCTCTCTCTCTCTCTCTCTCTCTCTCCCCTCCCCGATTGTGGGTAAGGGGTGAAGAAGCTAAAGCTCCGCTTCTCTCCACCAGCCAAGACAAGCATTCTGTTTTTTGGGGGTGCAGAGGAGTCAAGACACAGGCTCTCACACTCCATGCTGATGATTAGTTTAGAATATTGATTGCTTTCTCCGTTCTTATCAGCCAGACACGGGGATTTTTAAATCTCTCTTCTATCTCTAACAATAGGCAATACATACTCTGCTTCCAGAAGGAGGGGGGCTTTCTAGATCCACCACTTGATAGGATGGGTCACATTATAGTATGTTGGGTTGACTGGAGGCGGCCAGCCACTGCCCAGCTGGATGACAATCTCAGAAGAATACTATTATTTTCCTGCACAGACCTTGGGATACAGACTCGCTCCCTATCTCTTCGAAGTCACTCCTCCTCACTGCTATCTCGGATTCAGGGGAGATGGACCCTTAATTCCTCCCAGGAATCAACTATATTTTGGCCGGTCCCCTCCACTAGTCCTGCCCAACACAAAGAGGCCGGCACCAGGCAGCCTATTCTGACAACAAATTAGAAACCTTCCAGAAAAACAGTGCACTTTTTCCTTCCCTTTCCTGCTGACTCTCTTGAGATACGTAAGGAAAGTACAGTCAGTGTGTAGAGCTGAGCAGCAGAGCCTGATTTTTCCTAAGAGCTGCAGGCCTCCAATTAAGTCCAGGCATTCAGCTGCCCTTCCAGACCTGATGTCCTTCTCGCCCCAGCATCCTGCCTGGGGGAGCGGTAGAGTCCGTCTTTGGTTGCATCTCAAGCCCCAAACCCTCCGCTTTGAAGGCCAGGCAATTAGACTGCATACTGCCCATTTGGTCCTTGCTTCAAAGCAATGACTTCTTGCAGGGGAGGTCACGGATTCTTTTGGGTTCACCAACCTGCAGAAACTTGTCAACTATCTCACCTCTGCTCAGTGCTTTTTCTGCCAGTCCATCACTGGCAAATTTTCCTCCAACTTCCTCAGGAGCCTCACGGTCTGTCATCTAGCAAAGTTGTAGGAGTTTGAGTGTTCTGTATGCACACATGCTGCTGCTATGCCCTTCCAGAACATAAGAACAGCCCCACTGGATCAGGCCATAGGCCCATCTAGTTCAGCTTCCTGTATCTCACAGCAGCCCACCAAATGCCCCAGGGAGCACACCAGATAACAAAAGACCTGCATCCTGGTGCCCTCCCTTGAATCTGGCATTCTGATACGTAGCCCATTTCTAAAATCAGGAGGTTGCACATATGCATCACGGCTTGTAACCTGTAATCGATTTTTCCTCCAGAAACTTGTCCAATCCCCTTTTAAAAACGTCCAGGCCAGATGACATTACCACATCCTGTGGCAAGGAGTTCCACTGACCAACCACACGCTGAGTAAAGAAATATTTTCTTTTGTCTGTCCTAACTCTCCCAACACTCAATTTTAGTGGATGTCTCCTGGTTCTGGTGTTATGTGAGAGTGTAAAGAGCATCTCTCTAGCCACTTTATCCTTCCCATGCATAATTTTGTATGTCTCAATCATGTCCCATTTCATGTCCTCTCCTGCACAGACAGCGAATCAGAGCCCAACCAACACTTACGTATCTGCCAATCTGAAGCAAAGAGAATCCTGTGGAAGGGCGGTCTGGATCTTGGCCTGCTGTAGGTTGTTGCCATCACAGAGCCAGAGGCTGTGCGCAAAGCACAACAGCCTTATAAAAGGGCTGCTTGTGTTTGCCAACACCACTGCTGCATGAGGGAAAAAACCACGTTCCTTCGTATCGTGCCAGAGGTCTGCGTTCTCCACGCTGGCACCCCCCTCCACCTTGGGAAGGCTGGCTGCTGGGCCAGTCCTCCTGATAAGGGAAGTCTGTCATGAGGGCTTTCACCATGTTGCCCGCATTGTCTGTTGCCACATACCTCACCTTCTCCTTGTTCTGGAAAGAGGGGCACACCCCTTCAAAGACCTCGTGGATGTTTGCAACGGTATGCCTCATCCGAAATTGTTGGAAAGCAAGCAAGCAATCTGGTCTTCAGCTCAAAGTCCACAATGGGATGCACCATCACCCTGAGGTTGCTGCACCTTCTGTGGTCCGAGCAGATGTTGAAGGTCAGAACCACATTGCCTGCCCGTGCCAGAAGGCTGCAGTCGTCAGCTTTAGCCACAGAGTACCGTCTGTCTGTTTCAATGCAAACCAGCTTTTGGTTCATCTCTCGACAACAAGGGTCCAACTCCTCGCAGAAGTATAGAAATTGTGGCCTTTCCACCAACGACAGACGGAAGTAATGCCCAACGATTAACTTGTGGACGGCAGACCTCAGGATTCTCTTCTGCTTCGGATTGGTAGCCGCCTACGTGTTGGTTGGGCCCTGATTTGCTGTCCGTGCAGAAGAGGACATGAAACTGGACAGGGTGAAGGCAGCCAGAAAACTGTGCACATACATAACACTCAAACTCCTCCACCTTCACCCTATGACAGGACATGAGGTGCCTGAGGAAGCTGGAGGACGATTTGTCGCTGATTGTGGTCTGGCAGAAAAAGCACTGAGCAGAGGTGAGATGGTTGGCAAGTTTCTGCAAGCTGGTGAACCCAAAAGAATCCGTGTCCTCCCCTGCAGGAACTCATTGCTTTGAAGCAAGGACCGAGTGGGCAGTACGCAGTCTAATCTGCCTGGCCTTCAAAGCGGAGGGTTTGGGGCTTGAGATGCAACCAAAGACGGACTCTACCGCTCCCCCAGGCAGGATGCTGGGGCGAGAAGGACATCAGGTCTGGAAGGGCAGCTGAATGCCTGGACTTAATTGGAGGCCTGCAGCTCTTAGGAAAAATCAGGCTCTGCTGCTCAGCTTTACACACTGACTGTACTTTCCTTCTGGAGGCAGAGTATGTATTGCCTACTGTTAGAAATAGAAGATAGATTTTTAAAACCCCGTGTCTGGCTGAACAGAGAAAGCAATCAATATTCTAAACTAATCATAAGTAAGGAGTGTGAGAGCCCCCAGAAACCAAATACTTGTCTTGGCTGGTGGAGAGAAGCAGAGCTTTTGGTTCTTCACCCCTTACACACAATCAGTGTGAGAGAGAGAGGACTAGTGACCCTGCCTTTTCTGTGCTGGAGAAAAGCACACCAGATCACTGCCTGCTGGAGCTGACAGGAGACTAGAACTTTCTGTCTTTCTTTCCTGGTTACATCTTTGGCTGCCTAATGCAGTCTCTAAAAGAAAGTAGGATATCATTGCCTAGGCTGGCTGACGATGAGAGATCAGAGTTGATGCCAGGAACCCAACCCACAGAAGCTGAAGCTACCGGGCTGGGAACGAAAGTATTGTTGAGAAACGCTGTGCATTGCTGTCTATAACATTAAAGCAAAAACGTGAGCAGAAGAAAACGACCCTGCCCTGAGTAGGATAAGAAGCACCCCAAAAAAGAAAGGCGCTGCTGCTGCTGCAGAATATCCCAACGACGCCCCCCAGCTTCCCCTCCCCTCCTCCAGCACCCCCACTTGCAAAACCTACTTGTCCCTATGACAAAAAATGACTCCTCCTTCCCCCTCCCTCTCCCAGAGACACACATCCTCTGTCCCATGGATGGCCCAGGGGACAAGAAGAAGCCCTTCCCTCCCCCGTGTTCTGTACATGTGCAGGATCCTCAGGGCGGGTACCCACCCAGCTCAAATTGTTACTTCTGCAACCCCCAACCCTGCAAGTTTTAAGCCAAAACAAGCAAAAACATTAACTATTTCCCTCCACCACCCCAGCCTGTCTCTAAACACAATGTTCCCTGCTGTGCTTGTTGCTGCTCACATGCGCAAATCCGAGCTTCCGGATCAACGCCAGAGGTCTTTTGCGCGAGGCGGCGGTGGCCATGCAACCCCAAGTCTTTTGTGGGCGACCTGAGTCGCCCAAATTCATGGTGACTCCCGTGTCAGGAACCCCAGACTCAAGTGTTGGCCCGATTATCTGACACACATGACTCGAGTCTGCACAAGTCAGCCAAAAACGCTCATTTTTGCGACTTGGACTTGAGTCACTTGAATCAAGTTCCCATCCCTGCAATTGGAACACTCATGGCTCTGCCTGCGGCTTTGTTTCCTGTTTTGGGTTATCTGTCTCATTTTGGCCATTTCTTCCCTGTTCCTTCCCCACTGAGCTCTTCCTCATTCCTTGTTTCTTTCCTACATTATCAGGCTCCGTTTGTCACTAAACTCTCTTTTATTCCTTCCTTTCATTCTTATGTTAACAGACTAACTACCACTTACCCTAACTACCACTTACCTGTGACTTAGTCCGTTTTTCTTTCTCATCAGTGAGCTTTCCCATATTCCACCTTTCCCTCCCTGTGTTATCAGGCTCAGTCTGGACTCACAGCTCTTTTTTATTCCTTCATTTCTTTTTTCAATTATGAGGCTGTGTTTGGCTAGTCCTGACCTGAGTATTATTCTTTTTTCCCTTCCCACTGAGTTCTTCCTTATTCTACTTTTTCATTCGGACATTATCAAGTTTGGCCACACTAAGCTCCCTTTTCTTCCTCCTTTTCTTTCATACATTATCTTTCCAAAATATTTCTTTACTCAGGGTGTGATTGGTCTGTGGAACTCCTTGCCACAGGATGTGGTGACGGCATCTGGCCTGGATGCCTTCAAAAGGGGACTGGACAAGATTCTGGAGGAAAAATCCATTATGGGTTACAAGCCATGATGTGTATGTGCAACCTCCTGATTTTAGAAATGGGCTACGTATCAGAATGCCAGATTCAAGGGAGGGCACCAGGATGCAGGTCTTTTGTTATCTGGTGTGCTCCCTGGTGCATCTGGTGGGCTGCTGTGAGATAGAGGAAGTTGGACTAGATGGGCCTATGGCCTGATCCAGTAGGGCTGTTCTTATGTTCTTAAGTTATGACTCAGTCCTACCTGGGCCTTGTGCTGCCGGAATACGTGGTCTCTGGCAGTGCATGGCCATTTGCGGCAGCCCCAAAACGAGGGCCCCATCGCTGGCCAGAACTGCAGTTAGCAGGCCAGAATCTCTGGGAGGGCCTGGCACTGTTGAAACGTGCAGAAAGTGTTTTGGGGGAGGGGAGCATTGTTTTGAAGGGAGAAGCAGGCTGGAGGGGGTGGGTCTCAGCAGCCAAAGCACACACTGGATCCTATTTTCCATTCTTCAGTCCCCCCACCCCCTTTTTTCCCTGGGCTATGCAGCCAGTGTGTCTGACAAGACAGAAAGGCTCCCAGGAGGCCTACCCAGAGGTAAGTAAAAATATTTTTTATTTTCTCTGGTTAACCTTCTGGTCAACCTCCCCCCCCACCACCACCAATTGGATGCAGTGTGTGCTCCTTCATCAATGGTGAGGGGGATAGGACTGGGCTGTTAGCTGTTCAGGGGGAGACTGCACTGACCCACAGGAGAAGGGGGGACAAGAAGACTCCACAGCAGCTGGGCCAGGGAGCTTGAGTTACTGTGGGGATCCCAGCTTGGTGGGGGGTTCATGATCACTTTTGCCCATCCTCAAATCCTTTCTGTGCTAATGGGGAAAAGTGATCTCCCTGTAACGGAAGCTGTCAGTCCTATCAAGGGTTTCTTTTCAGACTACTGAGGTGGGTGGCCCTGGCTGGTCCTTCAGAGCAGGACCGAGGCCAGGTGGCCTTGCAGTAGATCTCCTGGGCAGGAGTCTGGTCCCCCTCCCTGCAAAGAAGGGGGATCTGGACCCTCAGCAGAGCTGGAATGACTGAGATGCTGCCCTTCTGTGCAAGGGATCATGGGACAGCCTGGCCACACGTGCTGGAGAGGAGCAGGAGGAAGGTGTCTGGCAGGGGAGGGCTTCTTGGGGGGGGGCAGGATGATGGGGATCAGCCCAGCCCAGCTGCAGGGCAGGTAGGGGGGCTGTGGGGAGGGAGGACCCCCAAATCTCCGCATCCTCTTCCAAGGGGTCCGGGAAGGGCGAGGTTGCAGGAGAGATCCGCTTAGGGCTGTTAGGGGAGGGCAGGGGCGGAAGGGTTAAGGTAGGGGCGGCGCAGGGGCGGGGATGCTGGTGGGGACGCCTCTCCCTGAGCGGGGTGGGGAAAGGGGAAGGAGGCGCAGGAAGGGGAGGGCTCCGAGGAGGGACGGAGGTTTGCTGTTGAGTCCCGCAGAGCGGAGCAGAGGGTGCAGCCCGGGAGAGCGACCCGCAGCTCAGCCCCGCCTGGCTCTGGGCTCCCCGCGCGGGCGGTGGGAGGCTGCAGGCGGGGACCCCGCAGGAGGCTCAGCGCAGCTGGATCGGGGCTGAAGGGGTCGCGTGGAAGGTCTGTGGGATGCACAGCCCGGCAAGGAGGGGGGTGGGGGGCTTGTGACCTGCTGCAGGTGCAAGGGGGGAACCAGGATGCGGGTTGTGTCTTGAGGTCTCCCTGAAGCATCTTTTGGACCACTGGAGTCTCACTGTGAGATGCAGGAGGCTGGACTAGACGGGCCCTTGGCCTGATCCTGCAGGGCTCTTCTTATGTGTTTATTACTCCATGACAAAGAAAGGGATGGGAGAGCAGGCGGAAAATCAATGCTGAAGGTTTTACCACTCCCAGGTGGTCCTGAATGTATCCAAGAGCAGAAGTTTAAGTGTGGCTGAGAAGCCACTTTCCCCAGCCAGGTTGCCACCTTCTTCTCTGGCATGACTCTTGTGCCCTTTCCTGGCAGGCAGAAATTCAAGAGGAAGCCATGAATGGACAAACAAGTGGAAAGAGCCCCAATCAGAGATGAGCCAGGCAGGGGGATGCAGCAGTGCTGGGAAGCCCAGTGGCAGCAGTTCCTCCAGACCCTGCAGGCTCCTCAATCTGCACAGGAGAGCCCCGAGCAGTCAGAGGCCGCACCCTGGGATGATGCCAAGGCCTTTCTGGCCTCCTTTGAGCAAGTGGTTGCAGCCTGTCGGTGGCCCAGAGGAGAGTGGGTGGCTCGGCTCCTGCCTTCTCCTGAGTGGGGAAGCCCAGCAAGCCTTCAGCCTCTTGTCAGCCAGAGATAAGGAGGACTATGGGAAAGTGAAGGCTGCTGTCTTGAGAGGTGAAGCCCTGAGAAGGGAGAAGCAGCGCCAGTACTTCTGGCAGTTCTGCTGCCTGGAGCTGGAAGACCTGCGAAGGATGTACAGCCAAGTCCAGGAGCTTTGCTGCCAATGGCTAAAGCCAGAGAGGCACACGAAGGAGCAGATCCTGGAGCTGCTGGTCCTGGAGCAGTTTCTGGCCAGTCTGCCGGCAGACATCCAGAGCTGGGTCCGGGCAGGAGGACCAGACAGCTGTGCCCAGGCTGTGGCCCTGCTGGAGGATTTCCTGATGAACTGGAGAGAGGCTGAGTCAGGGATGTGGCAGGTGAGGTCTTAGTATTTAATTCCATGGTTGGTAACCAGACACAGAATATGGAGTGTGTTGTTTGGAGCTCCTGCCAATCTTCTGCTGAAACTGGAGAGAAGGAATGCAGTTAGGAAAGCCCAAAATGGAACTGACAATCCTCAACCCACTGAAAATCCTTCCCAGTTAAAGCTGAAAGTGATGCTCAGGCATCTTGAAGGAGACTCTGTGTGGGATGCAGCTACTCAAAATAGCCATCTTTGTACCACTACAATTGTTTTCATACACATTTAAGTGTATGGAAATGTTTGCATTAGATACAGATGTGCCTCTTTGCCTGTGCCTTTCAGCACAAAGGGCACAAAATCCCCATGCAAAGCTTTCTTCAGACATAATTGGAGAGCGCTTAACCTGCCATGTCAGACGTCACAACCCAGGGGTTGAGATGGGGAGAAACACTTGCCCACCTTATGTAGTCCTCTCAGCTACATAGTTTCCTTAGCTGCAGGAGGCCTAGAAAGCTGCATAGAGCTTTATTTCCTAGAAACCACATCTGGAATTAGGCAGCAATGGGAATAGGATGCAAGGGAGGAGGATGTGCCTCTTTTTCCTACTGCTCTTAGTAAGAATCTCTTCACAACTTCAGGAGCCCTTGCAAGAGTGGCCTGTGGGTCACCTTGATTCAAAGGAGAAATGCTTGGATGTGGTGCAGGGGGAGATCTCCAAAGAAGACGCAGAGATATTCAGGGACACCAAGCATAATGTCAAAGAGGAGGTTGTCTTGCCCGGTATGGATTCAGCTGCCACAATCAGGGTCACAAAACATAAAGGGAGGGTAACGGTTATGTGACGGTTCTGTGGCTTTAGTGACCATCCAAGCGGAAGAGGGAGTTGCGGGGGGGGGGGTGTTTCTGCCCCAGTTATCCCTTCTGCTCACCCTCCATTTGCCGGATCTAGGGATCTCCAAGTGTATTAGTGGTCAGGGCAGAGGGACTTTCAGTAAGGACGGCATTCATTGCTCCTGGAATGACAGAGCCCCTGAACCAAAGTCTTGCTTGAACACAGCTGTTCAAGGGACCAGAATTTAGCCTGCTTTGCCTCTGGCCACCTCTAAGGATGAACAGAGGTGGACTAAACCGTAAAATGTCCCTTCTGTCACTCACAGGACTTGAAATTGCACGTTCAACCTCAGTGCTTCCGCTTGAGGAACAGGACATGGGTGTAGATGATTTGAGGAAGGCTCTTGACGTCCAGGTGGAGCAGGTTGGTTTGTGCAGGGCCTGGGCCTACACATGGTGGCAGTCCATGTTTTTCTGCTGGAGGTAACCAGGGCCGATCCCTCATGGGGCCAACTGAGGGGTTAGGCTCAGGTTAGAGAGAGCTGGGTGGCACCTCCCTCCCTCTGTCCACTTACCTTTACTGCCTCCTGTGTGTTTTTCACTTCATATCCCCCTTCTTTTTCCAGTTGAGGGTGTGGGAGCGGCAGAATGTGTCGCATGGCCAGTCATGAAGGGACAGCATTTGACACGCATCCTTGGGGGGCTGAATGTCCTTGGGATGCCTTGGGCAGAGCTCTGATTTTCTGGACTCTGCCCCTGGGAAATCTTTGTCTGTTCAAGGAAGTGCCTTTTGATGTCAGAGAAGTACCAGAGTTGCCATTCTTTGCTGTACTGTATGTTGCATCTGTGAGGGTCTGTTGGATCCTGTTTCTGGTGAACATGTACACAGGTGTCAGTGTGCACCTGTAGACATTTAAGGCACCGTCTGATGCACAGAGTCCCATTCTGAACTCTCAGTAAGATACTGGAACTCCCTGTAAGATGCCGACTGTGTTTGTTCTTAGCATTAAAACCCGTATGTATGACTGCACATAGCCCTGTAAAATAGATTCCATAATGATTTATTAATAGGGTTTGATTACACATAATCAAAAGGCATTAAGTAATTGTGAGAGAAACGTACAAAACACTACAGCCTAAAAACAAAGCTGGCTTCCAGTTTTAATTACTCCTGTCTCACCCTTGGTTATTTCAAACATTTGAGAGGAGGCTAGGTGGCCCCGGGGCTACCTGTCAGACCAGGCACCCGTGACAGAATTTATTTATGTATCTATTTATTTACTTCATTTGTACCCCACCATTTTCCCTGAAGTGACCCAAGGCGGCTTACAGCAAAAATTAAAAACAGAATTAAAAACCATGTATTAAAAACAAGATACAAAACACATTAACAGCAAGACATTCTGAAAAACAGCGATCAGATAAAAAGGTGTAAAAGGAGCAGACAGCAGCAGTTTATGAAAAAGGCCCAAGCCTGTAACTTGATGTTTAATGTGTAAGAAATGTTAAAAAGTAAAAGATGTTTAAAAGGCCAGGAACTCAGTGTAAAAAGAAATGTCTTCAGGCCTCACCAGAATGTTTCAAGAATGGGAGCAGTTCAAGGGGAAGGGAGTTCCATAGTGTTGGTGCCACTACTGAGAAGGCCTTCTTTCTTGCCGCCGCCCCACATACCTCCCTGGGCAGTAGCGCTTGTAAAAAGGCCTTCTCCGATGACCTAAGGGGACGAGCCAGATAGTATGGGAGTAGGAGGTCTCTAAAATACCCTGGCCCAGCGCAGTATAGGGCTTTAAAGGTCAAAACCAGCACCTTGATTTGGGCCTGGAAACCAATGGGCAGCCAGTGCAGCCGCTGGAGAAGTGGCCCAACAGAGTCCAACTGCCTACCTCCAGTAATTGCACTGGCTGCTGCATTCTTCACTAGTTGCAGTTTTTGAACCGTCTTCAAGGGCAGCCCCACATAGAGCACTGAGTCTAACCTCAGTGTCACTGTGGCTTGGGTCACCGTGGCCAGGTCTGCACAATCCAAGTACAGCCACACCTGGCAAACTAGCTGAAGCTGAGCAAATGCCCCCTGGGCCATAACTGCCCCCTGAGAATCCAGCAGTGGCTGTGAGTCCAGGTGGACCCCCAAACCATCACCCCTCCCTGCAGTGGCTTCAGGCAGTGGCATCACTAGGGTTCGCGTCACCAGATGTGGGATGCCAGCGCGTCATTCCCAGGCAGTGGGCGGGGCAACACCCCAGGTGGTGGGCGTGGTGATGTACCATCACTCCGCCCCACTGGCTTTTTGGCTGTCTCGTTTGATAGAAGGAAGTTAGAACACATTCTGCATGAAAATACGCATTGATTGATATATAACATGATGGTATTATTATGATATAATAATTATTATTGATATATAACATTATTATTAATAATATTAAAATAATAATTATTATTTTATTAAATAAATATTTATTTATTTAATAAAAATTAATTTATATTATAAATTATATTATATTATAAATTATAAATATTATATAATATATATATTATTAAATTATATAATATATTATATATATTATATATATATTGTATATATAATATATATTATATATATATTGTATATATAATAATTATATATAATATAATTATATATGTAATATATAATTATATTATAATTATATAATATATAATATATTAATATAATTAATTAATTATATAATTAATATAATATTAATATAATAATATTAATATATTTATATAATATATAATATATATTAATATTAATATATTATATAATATATTAATATTATAATATTATAAATTATAAATATTATAAATTATAATATTATAAATATATAATATGATGGTAAAATTATGATTTTAGTTATTTTGGTCACTGATGCTATCACCTGCACCTCGGATGTCAACTTATTAACACCTTATTGCAGCAGTTCTCAAACTTTAAGCACTGGGACCCACTTTTTAGAATAACAGTCTGTCCAAGTCCCACCAGAAGTGATGTCATGGTGGAAGTGACATCCTCAGGCAAATTAAAATAAATAAGTATAAATAATTAAAATAAAACAAATAATTAAATAAGCTGAAGCCAGCCCTGGTCCACCAAGTGAAATTCCTCTGTAGCCTGCCTGCAATAACACCTTCCCCCTCGAAAACCAGTAAGGTTTTCAGCCCTACCCAGTGCCCAGTTCAAGAACTTCTGTTTAAGCCAGATCACTGTCAGGATCCACCTGGCTTTGCAAGTCTCAAAAAGGTTCACCTTATCAGCTGAAGCCTCTGTTTTGATCCTTTTTAGTCCTGGTGGGGGGAGGCTGCCTTCTGGAGCGCTTGTTTAGCTGCAGGTGCATAGGATCAGTATCATTCTGGTAGCATTACACTCTCCTTCACCTGATCTACCACAGCAGCCAAGGCACATTTGCTTACTCATGAGTAAACTCAACCGTGTGGCTTAGTGTCACTTTCCATAGGGCTCAATACATTCATCTGCTTGGAGGGAGGGACTTCCTTCTCAGGTGTTTTTGGGGGCTGCATTCATTGGATCAGGACCATTCTGGAATAATTGGATTCCTCTCAGCTTGCCCTTTTCAATGGACAAAGGCAAGTTTGCCTGCTTTTGAGTAAATGTGCGATACGACTCACTTTCACTTTCCATAGAGATCCATGCATTTTTGTTATCTGGTTATTTGGACATAACCTTTGATAAAAACGAGATATTTCTGTCTGGTGTTTTGCATTGTGTTCTGCTCGCAATTCTGCATCCATCGGTATATAACATGATGGGGTTACTCCTAACCACTGAAATTTAGTGTGTCACCCCCCCAGGAAGCATCACCCCCCCTGTGCATGTCACCTGGTGCGGCCCGCACTCCCCTAGCAACGCCATTGCTGAGAGGTCCTTCTTATACCTTAGAAGATGTTGTTAGCCAGCCAGAGTAGCGAGATCCAGACTCTTCCAGAACGCTGTATCAATCTCTGGGCTATTCACAGGGCCTGATCTCACCCCATCCTAGCCAGAGAATCTCAGCTGAATGCAATCTTAGTGTAATTAGCACATCCTTCTGCACCTAGTTGTACTGGACTTCTTAAATTGGTCCTCTTAGCCACTAAGAAGCAAGATAAGGAGAAACCTTCCCAGCTCCAAATTAGCAAGATTCTCACCAGCTGTGAAAGGAGGGGCTGCAAGCTCCAAACAGGAAGTGGTCATGCCCTAGATTTTGACCCAGACTTCACAACCTGGTCCCATTTTTCTCCCAGAAAAGTGTCTTTCAGGTTTCAGGGCCCACCTGGTATATAAGCACCTGGCGGGAATGGATGTGTGAGGGGGGCAAGAAAGTGTTTAGCCCCCTCCTCCAGCTTGCCTCATAAGAACAAAAGAACATAAGAACAGCCCCACTGGATCAGGCCATAGGCCCATCTAGTCCAGCTTCCTGTATCTCACAGCAGCCCACCAAATGCCCCAGGGAGCACACCCGATAACAAGAGACCTCATCCTGGTGCCCTCCTTTGCATCTGGCATTCTGACATAGCCCATTTCTAAAATCAGGAGGTTGCACATACACATCATGGCTTGTAACCCATAATGGATTTTTCCTCCAGAAACTTGTCCAATCCCCTTTTAAAGGCGTCTAGGCTAGACGCCAGCACCACATCATGTGGCAAGGAGTTCCACAGACCAACCATACGCTGAGTAAAGAAATATTTTCTTTTGTCTGTCCTAACCCGCCCAACACTCAATTTTAGTGGATGTCCCCTGGTTCTGGTATTATGTGAGAGTGTAAAGAGCATCTCCCTATCCACTCTGTCCATCCCCTGCATAATTTTGTATGTCTCAATCATGTCCCCCCTCAGGCGTCTCTTTTCTAGGCTGAAGAGGCCCAAAAGCCGTAGCCTTTCCTCATAAGGAAGGTGCCCCAGCCCCATAATCATCTTAGTCGCTCTCTTTTGCACCTTTTCCATTTCCACTATGTCTTTTTTGAGATGCGGTGACCAGAACTGGACACAATCAGGTGTGGCCTTACCATAGATTTGTACAACAGCATTATAATACTAGCCGTTTTGTTCTCAATACCCTTCCTAATGATCCCAAGCATAGAATTGGCCTTCTTCACTGCCGCCGCACATTGGGTCGACACTTTCATCGACCTGTCCACCACCACCCCAAGATCTCTCTCCTCATCTGTCACAGACAGCTCAGAACCCATCAGCCTATATGTGAAGTTTTGATTTTTTGCCCCAATGTGCATGAATTTACACTTACTGACATTGAAGCACATCTGCCATTTTGCGGCCCATTCTGCCAGTCTGGAGAGATCCTTCTGGAGCTCCTCACAATCACTTCTGGTCTTCACCACTCAGAAAAGTTTGGTGTCGTCTGCAAACTTAGCCACTTCACTGCTCAACCCTGTCTCCAGGTCATTTATGAAGAGGTTGAAAAGCACCAGTCCCAGGACAGATCCTTGGGGCACACCGCTTTTCACCTCTCTCCATTGTGAAAATTGCCCATTGACACCCACTCTCTGCTTCCTGGCCTCCAACCAGTTCTCAATCCACGAGAGGACCTGTCCTCTAATTCCCTGACTGTGGAGTTTTTTCAGTAGCCTTTGGTGAGGGACCGTGTCAAACGCCTTCTGAAAGTCCAGATATATAATGTCCACGGGTTCTCCCGCATCCACATGCCTGTTGACCTTTTCAAAGAATTCTATAAGGTTTGTGAGGCAAGACTTACCCTTACAGAAGCCATGCTGACTCTCCCTCAGCAAGGCCTGTTCGTCTATGTGTTTTGAGATCCTATCTTTGATGAGGCATTCCACCATCTTACCCGGTATGGATGTTAGGCTGACCGGCCTATAGTTTCCCAGGTCCCCTCTCTTTCCCTTTTTAAAAATAGGCGTGACATTTGCTATCCTCCAATCTTCTGGCACCATGGCCGTTTTGAGGGACAAGTTGCATACCTTAGTCAAGAGGTCTGCAACTTCATTCTTCAATTCCTTAATAACTCTTGGGTGGATGGCATCAGGGCCCGGTGACTTATTGATCTTTAATTTATTAATGAGGTCTGAAACATCTTCTCTTTTAACCTCTATCTGACTTAACTCCTCGGTCAGGAGGGGCCGTTCGGGCAGCGGTATCTGCCCAAGGTCTTCTGCCGTGAAGACAGATGCAAAGAATTCATTTAATTTCTCTGCCATCTCTAAGTCTCCTTTTATCTCCCCTTTCCCTCCATCACCATCCAGAGGGCCAACCGCTTCTCTGGCGGGTTTCCTGCTTCTAACATATTTGAAGAAGCTTTTATTATTCCCTTTAATGTTGCTGGCCATGCGTTCCTCATAGTCTCGCTTGGCCTCCAGAATCACCTTCTTACATTTCTTTGGCCACAGTTTTTTTCCTTTTTATTCTCCTCATTAGGGCAAGACTTCCATTTACGGAAGGAAGCTTCCTTGCCCTTCACAGCCTCTCTAACTTGGCTGGTTAGCCATGCGGGCACCCTCCTGGATTTAGTGGAACCCTTCTTTCTTTGCGGTATACACCTCTGCTGGGCCTCTATTACTGTTGTTTTAAGCAGCCTCCATGCACTCTGGAGAGATTGGCCTCTTTTTACCCTCCCTTTCAACCTCCTAACCAGCCTCCTCATTTGAAGGAAGTCCACCCGTCGGAAGTCAAGGGTTTTTGTTAGAGATTTGCCTGGTATTCTTCCCCCAACGTGCACGTCAAAACGGATCGCAGCATGATCACTGTTCCCCAATGGCTCAGTAACGTTTACATCTCTAACCAGGTCCTGCGTACCGCACAATATTAAATCCAGAGTCACCTGTCCTCTGGTGGGCTCCGTGACTAGCTGATCTAAGCCACAGTCATTTAGCACATCAAGAAATCCGGTTTGCTTATCGTGACCAGAACACAAATTGACCCAGTCAATATGAGGATAATTGAAGTCCCCCATGATTACAACCCTGTCCCTCCTTGTCATCTCCCTGATCTGTTTCCTCATTTCAAGGTCCCCATCAGCTTTTTGGTCTGGAGGACTATAGCACGCCCCCAGTATTACATCGCTGCACAAGCCTGGTAATTTAACCCACAGAGATTCTACGGTGGAGTCGGACCCACCTTCAATCTCTACTTTGCTGGATTCTATCCCTTCCTTAACATAAACGGCCATCCCACCTCCAACACGCCCCTGCCTGTCCCTCCTGTAGAGTTTATAGACCGGGATTGCGGTATCCCACTGATTCTCCGCATTGCACCAGGTTTCCGTTACGCCCACTATGTCAATATTTTCCCTTGTCACCAGACATTCCAGTTCTCCCACCTTTGCTCATAGACTTCGGGCATTCGCATAAAAGCATTTGTACACGGAATGCCCTAGGATGTGCTGCTTATTTGCTCCTTTGTTCCCGCATCCTCTCATTGTGCCAAACCATCTATCACATCCCATCACACTACCTTTCCCAATTTCTTCTCCTACTCTGCCTTTGTCTTGTTGTTCTCTAACCTCCCCATCCTCATCCCATAGGGATGAGGAGTCCCGAACCAGATGCCCCTCGGCTCCTGTCGGCCTTCCCCCAGGGATCGGTTTAAAAGCTGCTCTGCCACCTTTTTAATGTTATGCGCCAGCAGTCTGGTTCCATTCTGGTTCAAGTGGAGCCCGTCCCTCTTGTACAGGCCCCGCTTGTCCCAAAAAGTTCCCCAGTGCCTAACGAATCTAAACCCCTCCTCCCTACACCACCGTCTCATCCACGCATTGAGACCCCTGATCTCCGCCTGCCTAGCTGGCCCTGCGCGTGGAACAGGTAGCACTTCAGAGAACGCTACCTTTGAGGTCCTGGCTTTCAGCTTCCTGCCTAAAAGCCTAAATTTGGCTTCCAGGACCTCCCAGCTACACTTGCCCACGTCGTTGGTGCCAACATGCACCACAGCCGCTACCTCTCCCCCAGCACTGTCTACTAGCCTGTCTAGACAAGAAGTGATGTCCGCAACCTTTGCACCAGGCAGGCAAGTCACCATGCGGTCCTCACATCCGTCGCAAACCCCCCTCTCTATGTTTGTAATAATCGAATCCCCCACTACAAGAAACCCCCGACCCCCCTCCTGCCGAGGAGTATCCCTAGTGCGTTCGGATACGGGCCCATCCCCTGGAGAAGCTTTCATCCTCCTTGGTATAAAGCTTTCATCCTGTCTCCCATTCACTTATGAAGCCATCTAGATTCTCACACACAGGTCCACATTTTACAAGTATGACTGCATTATTTACAACACAGATATGCTACAACGTACATACAGGCCCACTCACCATAGCTAGCTCAGCTGTCCCTGCACGCCATGGTCAATTCTTTCGAGTGTTTGCATATACCGTTTTTGAAAGCTGAGTCTACCTGAAGTCTTCCGGATTATGGAGTTAAAAGGGCATGAAGTCACATCTGTGAATTAACCCTATTCCTTGTGCAACAAAATCTGAAGTGGGTGGTGGAATGTTTTCCTATGTCCTGCAGGCAACGAACCCCAAGAAGACGGATGTGTCTTTCCACGTGGTTGAGCAGGTGCCGATGCAGTCCAACCAACAGACCACATTCTGGAAAGTTCTGCAGGAGGATGGTGAGAATGTGGATTCCCTGGGTAAGGACCTGCTCTGCTCCGTTCCAGTAAATGCTGTAAAAAAAACTGCGCATCACACTTTTATAATTTGAGATATGCACATTTATTTACTGTTCAGAAGGGGATCTGTGTACACAACACATCATGAATGACAGAAATACTGTATGTTTTTAATCATACGTGTTGTGGCTAAAATATTGAGAAAGTGATCAAGAAGTGAATGGAAATATGGATGGACGGGCTGCAGCCAAGGAAATTTATAGGTTCCAGCACTTCCTTCTTTTGGGGTGTTGCGCTGCACCCTTCTTTCTGCTGGTACTTTCTTCTTTCTTTCTCTGCCCTCAGGTGCACCCCTTTTTGCCTCTTCCAAAATTGTTGAGCATGGCAGCCTTTGCCCCTTTCTGTAGTACAGTGGTTCCCACATGCACCCTGAACACTGTGCCCTTCTTTGATGGCGCCCTGTCACGGTGGCACTGCACCACAGAAGGATGAGATGGCCGCCACCATGTCCTTGAGATCTTGAGTGGGGCTTCCCCAGCCTTCCTAATGCCTTTGAAAAGCATAAAAAGTCACTTCCAATCTTACGAGAAAACAGAAATTCAGTTATCTGCGCGGGGTATATAATGAGAGATCTTGGGGATGGGGCTCAAGCCTAAACACAGAATTCATGTTTGATTCATACTTTATACAATATTTTTAATTTGTATGGAAAATGGTCTATGCATAAAACACAGTTTGTGATGTTATTTCTTAAGGCAAAAAATGTAAAAAAAATTTTTTGTTGATGCTCAAAGAAGTTCCATACTTGGAAATTCCACATAAGGAGGAATGGACTTTGGGCCTAATCCTATCCAAATTTCCAGGGTTCATGCAGCCCCCAGTTCAGGAAACAAATGTTACCTTCAGGAGTGCTTTGTGACTGCCCCCCCCCCATTGGCATGGCTGCATCAGCATTGGAATGATGGACAGGACTGGACCCGCATTTCACATTCATGGTCAATATTTGTGTATATATGATGTCACTCGTCCATTGTATCATTTTTTTAAAAAACTTACATCTAATTGATTTACCGTAAGTAGAAAAAAGAATGTGAAACACAAAGGAAAGGCTCCATGAATGCTTTTCTTATTGAAAAGATAATAAATGTTTGCCTGTTTCTCTCTCTTTGGACCTCAAAGTTGACCTGGCCCCCCATCCAGTAAAAAAGGAAGAGACCTTTGTCCCAGATCCTGTGCAAAGTCCAAGATTCCCAGGCCAGGACTTGGATAAGGAGTTGCAGGAACCAAGAAAGAGCTTCTCTCAGAGATCAAATTTGTTAGGACATCAGCGGGTCCAGAAAGGAAAGAAACCACACCAATGTCCTGAGTGTGGAAAAAAATTCTCTTGGAGATCAAGTTTCTTAAGGCATCAGAACATTCATACTGGAGAGAAACCTCACACATGCAAGCAAGGCACAGCAACCTGGGAGGCAAGTTGCAGCAGAAGCACTGAGCAGTACGTGGCTCGGCCTCATCATTTATTCACATAATTCCTCTTCCTCAAGGTAAGCTGCTGGCTCTTAGGATTGTCTCCAGCCCCCTCCTGCACCTCTCAAACTGTGTAAGGCTGCAATCCCAACTCCTACCTTACCTCACTTAACAGGGAGTAAGCCCCACTGAATACAAGGGGTCTTACGCCTTAGTAGATACGAGTAGATAAAAGTGCAACAAGTACTTTCAACAAGTGCTTGCTATTTTAAAATGTTAGCTAACATTTCTCACTCACTTTAACACATAAAAACACCCAATTTAATTAAATTTGATGTCATTGCTGCGGAGGGGGACTAAGGAATTTTTTTTGCACCCGGCAGCAACTTGATTAGCTACGCCAAAGATGGACTTGAGTGACACGTCTAGACAGAATGAACAGGACAAAGACCGCCATGCTAGCCTGGGCTAAGGCACCCATCCTGGAAACACCACCTCTTTTCACCCTGCTGTGATGGTTACACAATTTTATTCACAGAGATTTCTACACCTGCACGATCTCTCTTTTGCAAGTGCTTTGTGTGTGTTTCTCCCACTGCCTCCTAGCCCTGCTTTTCCTTTTCAAAGTCTTGGGTTTGCACTATATCAACCAGTTCTCAGCCTCAGCTATATTATCTCCCTCCAACATGTGCTCCTTAATGTCCCTTGAGCGCCACCCTGTTTCTGTGGGTGTATTCCCCATGCTCAGCAGATAAACAAGGCATGCTTCCATAGTTCCTGCCATTAGACTGGCCCCATCTTCCCTGCTGAGAATTCTCTCTATTGATCACATTCTCTTCTCCCTGCAGAAGGCAGAGGAAAGAACTCTGACCAGGCTTCCTTTACTGCTCCTCTTCTGCCTCCTTGCTGTGGGATTTCTTCCTCCTCTTGCTCTTTCAAGGGGATGTGTGAATTGTCTGCATTCTACAAGCCAAGCCAAACTGTGCATTGAGGTTATCCAAACCATTTATTCCACAGCTGCTAGTCAGAGGGTGAGGCAATGGAGCTCTGTGTGGCCCTGAGAACTTTGCCTATCCCAAGTCATGTGACTGCACAGCAACTGCCATTTGTCAGCCAATAAATGCAGACTGACAGTTACATAGCACTGAGCTCATCAAAGTTCAGACTCCTGACCTTAGCTTGACACAGCGGCTTCGTGCCACCACGCACTGTCACAAATGTGCTGTAAGGCACTTCTGCGAGTCCTACTTCTGGGCTACTGCCTGTGCTAACCCAGCACTGGCCAGCACCAGGCAACGCGAGGTAGCTCCAGGTGGTCTGAGGAGCGCAGGGTGCGGCAACAGCTGTTCTTGGTGCCGCTGCAACTATGTGCCCAGGGCAGCTCAGGATTGGGCTGTAACTCTCCTTAAATGATTGCAGCATAAGCCTACAAATTGTTACAAACATGGGAAAATACATGACTAACATCATAGTTTGAGAAAACATTGGACCTTCTGTTGAATTCTCCCTAAGCAAAATTGTTAATTTATCCATCTCCGCATAATCCATAAGTCTTATCCACCATTCCTCCACCGAAGGTATATTCATAGTCTTCCAATTTTGAGCATAAAGTATTCTGGCAGCGCTTATCATATACAAAAATAAAACTTCATTTTTTCTTTCCACATATTCATCTGTCATACCTAATAAAAATACTTCTGGCTTCAATTGTATATTTGTTTTTAAGATCAACTGTATATGTGCATGAATTTGTGACCAATATTTTTTAACTTTTGAACATGTCCACCACATGTGGCAAAATGTTCCCTCTTGTTTCTTACATTTCCAACAACTATTGGACATAGTTTCATACATTTTGGCTAATTTACTTGGTGTCACATACCAACGATAGATCATCTTATATATATTTTCCTTAATATTAACATTCAAAGTAAATTTTGTCTGTCTTATCCATAATTTCTCCCATCTGTCCATTGAAAGTTCATGGCCCACATTTTTTGCCCACTGGATCATGCATTCTGGAACCTGTTCATCTTCTGTTTCAAACTTCAAAAGCAATTTATATATTTTAGATATTATCTGCTCAACTGATCTTAATTGTTTCTCCAATATTGTCTCTCCCTCTTCAAAACCATATAATTTTTTATCAATTTTTGTAAATACATAAACCATTGGCAGTCAAAACCCTCTACAATCAATTCTTCTCTAGACTTCAAAATACATTGACCTTGATTAAATTTCAATAAATTCTTAAACAATAACCATTTATCTCTTGGTACAGTTCCCAAACCAAAATGTGCTTCTTGTGGTGAAGTTAAGAGTGGAATTTTGTTGTAAAACCTTTTCTTATAACGATTCCATATCTTCCACAGTGCATGTCTAACATAATGATTCTTAAATTCCATATTCACTTTCAACTTATCATACCAAAGATATCCATGCCAACCAAATCTTAAATCATATCCTTCTAACTTCAACAATTTTTTGTTTCTCAACAATATCCATTCTTTAAGCCACAGAAAACAACATGATGCATAATAAGTCTTCAGATCAGGCAGTCCTAAACCTCCTCTTTCTTATCTTGCAAAATCTTAAATTTCACTCTCGGTTTTTTCCCTTGCCATATAAAACCTGTCACATCTTTCTGCCACTCTTTAAAAGGTTTATCAGAAAGTAATATTGGTATATTCTGGAAGAGAAAAAGCATTTTTGGTAGTACATTCATTTTAATTACAGATATTCTTCCCAAAAAAGATAATTTCAACCTTTCCCATCTTGCAAAATCTTTTTTGATTTCACCCCAAACTTTAACATAATTATTTTGAAATAACATACAATTCGTATTTGTCAAAATAATGTGGATTATAATGAGAGATCTTGGGGATGGGGCTCAAGCCTAAACACAGAATTCATGTTTGATTCATATTTTATACAATATTTTTAATTTGTATGGAAAATGGTTTATGCATAAAACACAGTTTGTGATGTTATTTCTTAAGGCAAAAATGTAAAAAAAATTTTTTGTTGATGCTCCAAAAATTTCCATACTTGGAAATTCCTGATAAGGGATGCCCCACCTGTAGTACTTTTAGTGAAGGAGTTCTGGTGTGACACTTCCTTCCTAATGGAATGTTTTTTTTCAGGAGGAATGGACTTTGGGCCTAAGTCCTGAAAATGCCCTGTCTGCGGAAAAGAATTCTCTCATAGATCAACTTTATTAAGACATCAGATCATTCATACTGGGCAGAAACCTCACAAGTGTCCTGACTGTGGTAAAAGCTTCGCTCAGAGAGCAAGTTTGTTAACCCATCAGGTGACCCACACAGGAGAGAAACCTCACAAGTGTCCTGAGTGTGGGAAAGAATTCTATCGGAGATCAAATTTCTTAAGGCAACAGATGATCCACACAGAAAAGAAACCACATCGGTGTCCTGACTGTGGAGAAAGTTTCCCGGAGAGATCAACTCTATTGGCACATCAGATGATCCACACAGGAAAGAAAGCACAGCAGTGTCCTGACTGTGAGAAAAAATTCCCTCAGAGATCAGCTTTAGTTAGACATCAGAAAATTCATTCTGAGATAAATCCTACGGGTGTCGTGTTTGTGGGAGAAGTTTAAATGAGAACTGAATACTGATGAGCCCCCAGAACATGTCCCACATGGGTTCACGGTCAATAGGCTGAAGGTTCAAATGTTTTCTCTTTTTTTTTTCCACTTTTTTCTCTTTTTTTTGATCATTTATTTATTTAACTATAATAAACATAAAATAGAAAAACAAATACATACATAAACAAAATTCTAATAAAGCAGCACGAGTGAAGCCAAAACATTCCCATACTTATAATCCAAATACATACAGTCCAAACATTAACAAATGCTAGTCTATACCACTAATACTTCAAAATCAATCTTCAAATCCAAAATACCTCAAATCCCCATCATCTCTCTGATTCAAAAAATCAATAACTGGACTCCAATTCTTCAAAAAGTTTTCTGTTAAATTAAGTTTCAGAAAATTGAGGAGGAAATTAAAAGAAAATTGAGAAGGAAATCAAAAAATCTATAACTGGACTCCAATTCTTCAAAAAGTTTTCTGTTAAGTTTCAGAAAATTGAGGAGGAAATTAAAAAGAAGGAATATGAATTAATAGAAGTCCCAGGAGATTAAAAAAAATAGTACAAAAAATAAAAGATTTACCGCATCAATTATCTTTGATGATGGTGAATCAAATGGAAATTAAATTAAAGTTTGTGAAACAAAGATATTTTGAGCATGCCAATAAACCAGGGAAATGGTTGGCCTACAAATTGAGGAAGCAGAGAGAGAAGAGAGTAATTTTAAAATTGCAGGAGGCGGGAAAAATGTATACTGATCAGGAGGATATTAAAAAAATAATTACAAATTATGCTAATTTATACAAAAGTTAAAAAATAGATCAAGTAAAGAACTACTTGGATAAACAAAATTTACCAAAAATGTCTGAAGAACAAAGGGAAATTTTAAATAATAGAATAACTATGTGAAGTTGTAGAGGCAATAAAGAAGATTAATATAGATAAAACTCTGGGTCCAGATGGTTTAACAGGTAGATTCTATAAATATTTAGAAGAAGAAGTAAGTTTACCATTGCATAACACGATGAATGATATTTTGCAGACTGGGAAAATGCCAGATTCATGGAAAGCAGCAAATATAACTTTGATTCCTAAAGAAGGACAGGATTTGATGGATATAAAAAATTACAGACCTATTTCCTTGTTGAATAATGATTGTAAAATATTTACAGCAATTTTAGCAAACAGAATGAAGAAGATATGATAAAAGGATAGAGAAACAATTAGCATTGATTTTTTTGGACTTTGAGAAGGCGTTTGACAATTTGAGATGGACTTTCTTGATTGCTGTCTTAGAGAAGATGAACTTTGGAGGGAACTTTATTCAATGGATAAACTGTGCAGGTAGTGGTAAATGGAGAACTATCAACAGTGTTTGAGATTCAAAAAGGAACATGACAAGGATGTCCATTGTCGCTACTTTTATTTATACTTGCCCTAGAAGTGTTGTGTAGAGATATTAGACAAGATGAAAGACTACATGGTGCAAAGATTAAAAATGAATGCTTTAAATTAAGAGCATTTGCAGATGATATGGTTTTGATCTTAGAAAAACCGTTAAAAGACATAGAATTGTTGATGGATGCAGCCATGCCAATGGGGGGGGCAGTCACAAAGCACTCCTGAAGGTAACATTTGTTTCCTGAACTGGGGGCTGCATGAACCCTGGAAATTTGGATAGGATTAGGCCCAAAGTCCATTCCTCCTTATGTGGAATTTCCAAGTATGGAACTTCTTTGAGCATCAACAAAAATTTTTTTTTACATTTTTTGCCTTAAGAAATAACATCACAAACTGTGTTTTATGCATAAACCATTTTCCATACAAATTAAAAATATTGTATAAAGTATGAATCAAACATGAATCCTGTGTTTAGGCTTGAGCCCCATCCCCAAGATCTCTCATTATATACCCCGCGCAGATAACTGAATTTCTGTTTTCTCGTAAGATTGGAAGTGACTTTTTATGCTTTTCAAAGGCATTAGGAAGGCTGGGGAAGCCCCACTCAAGATCTCAAGGACATGGTGGCGGCCATCTCATCCTTCTGTGGTGCAGTGCCACCGTGACAGGGCGCCATCAAAGAAGGGCACAGTGTTCAGGGTGCATGTGGGAACCACTGTACTACAGAAAGGGGCAAAGGCTGCCATGCTCAACAATTTTGGAAGAGGCAAAAAGGGGTGCACCTGAGGGCAGAGAAAGAAAGAAGAAAGTACCAGCAGAAAGAAGGGTGCAGCGCAACACCCCAAAAGAAGGAAGTGCTGGAACCTATAAATTTCCTTGGCTGCAGCCCGTCCATCCATATTTCCATTCACTTCTTGATCACTTTCTCAATATTTTAGCCACAACACGTATGATTAAAAACATACAGTATTTCTGTCATTCATGATGTGTTGTGTACACAGATCCCCTTCTGAACAGTAAATAAATGTGCATATCTCAAATTATAAAAGTGTGATGCGCAGTTTTTTTTACAACATTTACTGGAACGGAGCAGAGCAGGTCCTTACCCAGGGAATCCACATTCTCACCATCCTCCTGCAGAACTTTCCAGAATGTGGTCTGTTGGTTGGACTGCATCGGCACCTGCTCAACCACGTGGAAAGACACATCCGTCTTCTTGGGGTTCGTTGCCTGCAGGACATAGGAAAACATTCCACCACCCACTTCAGATTTTGTTGCACAAGGAATAGGGTTAATTCACAGATGTGACTTCATGCCCTTTTAACTCCATAATCCGGAAGACTTCAGGTAGACTCAGCTTTCAAAAACGGTATATGCAAACACTCGAAAGAATTGACCATGGCGTGCAGGGACAGCTGAGCTAGCTATGGTGAGTGGGCCTGTATGTACGTTGGAGCGCATATGTGTGTTTTAAGTAACGCGGACATACTTGTAAAATGTGGACCTATGTGTGAGAATCTAGATGGCTTCTCAAGATTCATAAGTGAATGGGAGACAGGTTCAAAGCTTTATACCAAGGAGGCAAGCTGGAGAAGGAGGCTAAACACTTTCTTGCCCCCTCACACATCCATTCCTGCCAGGTGCTTATATTCCAGGTGGGCCCTGAAACCTGAAAGACACTTTTCTGGGAGAAAAATGGGACCAGGTTGTCAAGTCTGGGTAAAAATCTAGGCCGTGTTCACCTCCTGTTTGGAGCTTGCAGCCATCCTTTCACAGCTGGTGAGAATCTTGCTAATTTGGAGGTGGGAAGGTTATCTTGCTACTTAGTGGCTAAGAGGACCAATTTAAGAAGGCCAGTACAACTAGGTGCAGAAAGATTTGCTAATTACACAAAGATTTCATTCAGCTGAGATTCTCCGGCCAGTGGCGTCGCTAGGGGAGTGTAGGGGGTGCAGTGACACGCAAGGGGGGTGATGCATACTGGGGGAATGACACGCTAAAATCGCGGTTTTAGGAGCAACCCCCATCATGCCATATATCATTGAATGTGGAATTTCGAACGGAATGCAGCTAAAAAATCCAGAGTGAAATAGCTCCTTTCCTTCAAAGGTTATGGTCAAAAAACCAGAAAAAAAATGCATGGAGCCCTATGGAAAGTGAAACTGAGCTGTATCATGCATTTACTTGCAAATAGGCATACTTGCCATAGTCCCTTGGAAAGGGCAGGCTGAGAGGAGTCCAATGACACCAGAATGGTCCAGATCCAATGAATGCAGCCCCCCAAAAGCACTCAAGGAGGTCCCTGCCTCCCAGCTGCAAATGTATTGAGCTCTATGGAAAGTGAAACAAAGCCATGTGGCCACGTTTACTCGTGAGTAGGTGAACTTGCCTTAGTCCGTCGGAAAGGGCAGGCTGACAGGACTCCATTGTCAGAATGGTCCTGATCCAAAGAATGCAGCCCCCCAAAAGCACCAGAGAAGGAGGTCCCTCCCTCCCAGCTGTAAATGTATTGAGCCCGATGGAAAGCAAAACTAAGCCACACGGCCACGTTTACATGCAAGTAGGCAGATGCGCCTCAGCTTGTGATCAGGCCAGGCAAAGGAGAATGTGAGGGCCCCAGAATAGTCCCGATCCAATGGAACTGGAGCACAACAAATGCTCCAGAAGGCAGCCTCTCCCCCCACCACTAAAAAGGACAAAAAAAAAGAGGCTTGAACTCATAAGGGGAAAGTTTTCTATTTTGCACTTGCAAAGCCAGGTGGGTCTTTATCTTGATGTGCTTGAAATAGAAGAACTTTCAACTGGGCACTGGGAAGGGCTGAAAATCTTACTGATTCTTTATGGGGGGTTGTTATTGCAGGCAGACTACAGAGAATTCACTTGGTAGGACAGGGCTGGCTCCCCCTTGTTTAATTATTTCTTTTATTTCAATTTAATTATTTATAGTTATTTATTTTAATTTGCTTGATGATGTCACTTCTGGCCATGAGATCACTTCCAATGGGTCCTGGACAGATTGTCATTCTAAAAAGTGGGTCCTGGTGCTAAAAGATTGAGAACTGCTGTAATAAGTTGTTTGTAAGTTGACACGGGTGTGCGTGTGTGTAAGACTCTACAAGTTTTCAAAATCACTAAAATCAGAGTTTGGTGGAATAATAACATCATGTTATATATCAATCAAAGTGCAATTTCATGCAGAATGTAATGAAACAAATCATATTGTAATATCTGTATTCTATCAAAAGATACAGCCAAAAAACCATTGTGGGCGGCCGTACAAACCTCCGTCCCTTCTGGAATTAGTCCACCTGGACTCACAGCCGCTGCTCGATTCTCAGGGGGCAGTTGTGGCCAGGGGGGACCTTTGCTCAGCTTTGGCTGGTTCGCCAGGGGTGGCCACACTTGGATTGTGCAGATCTGGCCACAGTGACCCATGCCACAGTGACACTGAGGTTAGATTATTTTTAACGCTCTCTATGTGGGGCTGCCCTTGAAGATGGTTCGAAAACTGCAATTAGTGAAGAATGCAGCGGCCTGTGCAATACTGGAGGTAGGCAGTTTGACTCTGTTGGGCCACTTCTGCAGCGGCTGCACATTTGTTTCCAGGCCCAAATCAAGGTGCTGGTTTTGACCTTTACAGCCCTATACTGCGCTGGGCCAGGGTATCTTACGAGACCGCATATGCCCATACAATCTGGCCCGTTCCCTTAGGTCATTGGAGAAGACCTTTTTACAAGTGCTACTGCCCAAGGAGGTACGTGGGGCAGTGGCAAGAAATAGGGCCTTCTCAGTAGTGGCACCAACACTGTGAAGCTCCCTACCCCTTGATTTACGAACTGCTCCCTCTCTTGAAACATTCCGGAGAGCCCTGAAGACATTTCTCTTTACACTGGCCTTTTGAGTTCCTGGTCTTTTAAACATCATTTCCTTTTTTATACCTTTAACATCAGGTTACAGGCTTGGGCCTTTTTCATAAACTGCTGCTGTCTGCTCATAAGAACATAAGAACAGCCCCACTGGATCAGGCCACAGGCCCATCTAGTCCAGCTTCCTGTATCTCACAGCGGCCCACCAAATGCTCCAGGGAGCACACCAGATAACAAGAGACCTCATCCTGATGCCCTCCCTTGCATCTGGCATTCTGACATAACCCATTTTTAAAATCAGGAGGTTGTGCATACACATCATGGCTTGTACCCCATAATGGATTTTTCCTCCAGCCCCGTATTCATCTTAGTCGCTCTCTTTTGCACCTTTTCCATTTCCACTATGTCTTTTTTGAGATGTGGCGACCAGAACTGGACACAATACTCCAGGTGTGGCCTTACCATAGATTTGTACAACGGCATTATAATACTAGCCGTTTTGTTCTCAATACCCTTCCTAATGATCCCAAGCATAGAATTGGCCTTCTTCACTGCTGCCGCACATTGGGTCGACACTTTCATCGACCTGTCCACCACCACCCCAAGATCTCTCTCCTGATCTGTCACAGACAGCTCAGAACCCATCAGCCTATATGTGAAGTTTTGATTTTTTGCCCCAATGTGCATGACTTTACACTTACTGACATTGAAGCGCATCTGCCATTTTGCTACCCATTCTGCCAGTCTGGAGAGATCCTTTTGGAGCTCCTCACAATCACTTCTGGTCTTCACCACTCGGAAAAGTTTGGTGTCGTCTGCAAACTTAGCCACTTCACTGCTCAACCCTGTCTCCAGGTCATTTATGAAGAGGTTGAAAAGCACCAGTCCCAGGACAGATCCTTGGGGCACACCGCTTTTCACCTCTCTCCATTGTGAAAATTGCCCATTGACACCCACTCTCTGCTTCCTGGCCTCCAACCAGTGCTCAATCCATGAGAGGACCTGTTCTCTAATTCCCTGACTGTGGAGTTTTTTCAGTAGCCTTTGGTGAGGGACCATGTCAAACGCCTTCTGAAAGTCCAGATATATAATGTCCACGGGTTCTCCCACATCCACATGCCTGTTGACCTTTTCAAAGAATTCTATAAGGTTTGTGAGGCAAGACTTACCCTTACAGAAGCCATGCTGACTCTCCCTCAGCAAGGCCTGTTTGTCTATGTGTTTCGAGATCCTATCTTTGATGATGCTCCTTTTACACCTTTTTATCTGATCGTTGTTTCTCAGAATGTCTTGCTGTTAATGTGTTTTGTTTCTTGTTTTTAATTCATGTTTTAAATTGTGTTTTTAATTTTTGTTGTAAGCCACCTTGGATTGCTTTGGGGAGAAAGATGGGGTACAAATAAAGTAAATAAATGCATGTATACATACATAAATACATAAATTAATAAATGCTGTGCCTGGTCCGACAGGTAGCCCGGGGCCACCTAGCCTCCTCTCAAATGTTTGGATTAACCAGGGGAGAGACAGTAGTAATTAAAACTAGGAAACTAGCTTTCTTTTAAGGCTGTTGTGTGTTGTAAGTCTTTTCTCACAATTACTTAATGCCTTTTGATTATGTGTAATCAAACCTTTTTCTCAATAAATCAGTATGGAATATCTTTCACAGGGCTGTGTGTTGTCTCGAGTACTGAGGAATGGGAAATCAGCTAATCTGGCCAAGTGCTCGGATTACTACATACCAGAGTCTTGAGATGTGGGTCCCTGAGCGTATAGGGAGCCCAGGGTCTACAAGACCTGGGAGAAGTCCCCAGGGCCTTGGCTGCCCTGGAGCTGAGGGACCGATGTTCCTAGGGTGGTGGTAGCATTACCGGAAAGAGGTACTCGTTGACCCTGGGAGTGGTGTACTCACTTGTTGTGCCTGTGTACATGTGGTCTAGCCAGTGCCTAGGCTTAAGAGGCTTGTACTCTGTTTTTGGTTTATTTCAGCTAAGAATTCTGCTCTGTTATATCTGAGTTTCTTGTTCCCTCTGAGGTAGCATGGGATAGTAAACCTCAATTAAGACCAGTGGACCAGGGAGGAGAAGGAGCCAACAGTGGACGAACAGACACGTCTCCAGGGGCTCCTGAGGGACAAAACCTGCAGGTCTGAAGAGGATCTAGAGATCTTTGTCAGGAGAGACAAGATCTTTGTACGGTGCAAGGTACCTGGGAGATTGAAAGCCCAACTGGGGGTAGGGCTTTCTTCTCAGGAAAACCTAACCATCAGGGACAGCATTGGGGGAGGTGCAGTGATCTGCAGTCAAGCTGCTGGCTCTGTGCTAAGATATCATATGGAGCAAAAAGCGTGAGGCATAAAATTTAAGCTGGAAATTTAAGATAAGTATGTGTTAATATTGTCCCCGGTTCTGACTGACTGATTTGGCTAAAAGCCCTGGATACATTGGAGGTGTTAATGGGAGACTTTTTAAGGACGTTGAAAGTGCTCTCTCTCTTTGTAGTGGAATAAATCGGTGGTGGATTATAACTACAACTATAACTTGGTGTGTGGATTAAAATCCAGAATTGTTTTTGGACATAATTCTTATTAGACTTGAAAGAATTTTGTTATACTAGAGACGGTGAGACTGTTTCTTTTGTTTGTGTCTCTCTCTCCATTAACTACACTGGACTGTTATCTGCAAGAGCTATGTAAGGAATGTCTGGCTGGCAGAGCAGTACAGATGTGGTGAAAGTAAGGAGAATAATACACTGTGGACATCTTGTGGATTAGAGAGAAATTGCAAGATGGAACCTGTTCCAGAAATTTGGATTCAAATGATGTTGACAAATATGGAAAGACTGCTTGCAATGAATCGACAGCAGCTGAGCAGCAGATTCAAGCCAGTTTGGAGCCTCTCTCCCAACAGATATGTGTGTGCAAGGAATAGTTGTAAGATGTGAAGAAACAAGCAGAAGATAAACGGAAAGGATGATGGTGAGGGATGAAATCACCATCAGAAGAGCAGACATGGAAATCAGAAGAACGGACACGGAAAGAAATCAACAGGATGAAGAGGGGGCGCTGATGGAGATCAAGATAGATAAGATGGACAGAGTAACATGGGTGCAAAAAATACAAAATTTGTTGAAACAAGAAGGAGAAAAAACATCCCAGTTAACTGGAAGAATGAACACACCTTATACAAGAAAGTGTGGATCTATTAGATTTTGTTATAGAGATAAATTATTAAAGATATTACAGGAGCAAGAAAGAAAAGAAACCTGACGGTTAAAGAAAATTGGAGGATTGATTTAGTTAATTAACAATGGCCCAAACTTACCATATTTTTCGCTCCATATGACGCACCTGACCATAAGATGCACCTAGTTTTTAGAGCAGGAAAACAGGAAAAAAAATATTCTGAACCAAATAGTGTAATAAAATATTTAATAAACTATAACAGAATAACATTTGAACCATGTAAAGTGAACAGCAGGCAACAGTGGCATTAAGAACCATCATCACTGTCATTAACAAATGGAGAGACTTAAAGGTTTGAGTACTCTAGTTTTCTGGAAACCCCAAGAACTCATCATTGCTAGAGTCAGAATTTGTGAAGCTCATTTGCTCACAATCACTGACATCACTTTCTTTGCTGCCTTCATATAAGGTACCGTTTTCACTTCCATCTAAGGCATTGTTAATGCCACATTTTTTGAATGACTGTACAACGATCTCCTCCTTTACTGAGTCCCATGATGTTTTCACCCATTCACAAACTTGAGTGATGGTGGGCCTCTTCATTCGTCCAGAAGATGTCAGATCATGATTACCAGCAGCCATCCATTTGTTCCACTCTTCTCTCATTAAGACCTTAAATGGCTTGTTGATGGAAACATCAAGAGGTTGCAACTGGCTGGTAAGATCTCCAGGAATTACAGCTAGATGAGCCTTCACTTCTTTGAAGCACTTTTTTGTTGGTTCGCTAATATGTGCTCTAAACTGGTCAAGCACTAATAAGGCAGGCTTTTTCAGAAGTCCTCCAGGACGTTTGGACCACACCTTTTCAACCCATATTCTCATTCCATTTTCATCCATCCATCCTCTCTCATGTATATGTACAACTCCTCCTCATGGAATCACTTCTTTTGGAAATGTTTTCCTTTTGAAAAATCAACATGGGTGGCAATTTGGTGCCATCGGCACAGCAGGACAACACAGCTGTGTAATGGGTCTTCTCATGCCCTGAAGTTTTCACAGTGATGGTTTTGGCACCCTTCAGATCTACAGTCCTATTAGATGGCTCATCAAAGGTTAGCGGGACTTCATCCATATTCCCAATCTGGCCAATTTCAAAGCCATTTTTCTTCCTAGCATCAATAACAAATTTATGAAAGAACAGAATCTTAGATTCATATTCTTTTGGCATTTTTTCCCCAATTCTAGTTTTGGTCCGCACAGCAAGACCACATCGCCCCATAAATCTGTAGCACCATGATGGTGATCCTGTAAAATCCTGAATGCCTTTCTCTATAGAAATGCGTTTCACTTCAAATATGATCATTTTTGTCGAGACAGAGAAGCCATTATTCCGGTGATGTATGATCCATTCTTTCATGTCCACCTCCAACTGTGGCCACTTTGCAGCATGCCCACGGAAAGTGTGCTTACCGGTACTTTTATCTGCTTTTTGCAGCTGATCCTCCTGTTTCCTCCACTCTCTAATCATTTTTTCAGTTGGAGGAGGCCCAAAATGTCTCTCCGCTGCTCTGTTTCCATGCTCCTTAGCATATTTTACTACCTCTAGTTTAAAAGGAATTTTATATGCTAGCCTTTTCTGCTTTATCATCCTTGCACTGGTAGAATGAGGTACTGTAGTATTTTTCTGCAAGAAATGAAGGAATTGTCAGTATCATTTCTTCAATGTTTACCATTGAGCACTAACCATTTGCGTTGTCACTAAGCACTGAACATTTGCATTACCATTGAGCGCTGACCATTTGTGTTACCACTGAGCGCTGACCAGTGAGTGATAAAGTTTATTTTTTTTTTAATGAATTATGCCCCCTGCAGCCAGCATTCATAGTACCTCAGACAAGCCCAGCCGTTGAATGGAGAGCAATGCGCATGCACACTGCTGTCCCCACTGTCTACTAGGAAACACCGCCTACTACAAACTCTTCTCCAATCAGCGCGGCGATCACACAGCCAGCAACAGCACTCACTCCTCACTTGCAGCCTTCCTTCCTCCTCTGTACGATCTTCTCCTTCTTGGCCGGGACCCACTTCTCCACGCTGCCACCATGGAATTGTAAATTTCCTGCCTGGACCCGCTCTCCTTCCATGCAGTCCCTGCTTTCTGATCTGGCTGCAGGCTTCCCCACAGCATCATTAAGGTCCCCAACCTGCACTTTTTTTTGCTGGAAATGTAGAAGTGTGGAAGAATTGCTTTATATTAAATTAGATTGGAGAATTAGATTGGAGAATGGTAAAGATATATTATAAGAGATTGTTGGTTCCATTATAGTTTGGAAATTATTTTTATTTAATATTAATGAGTAATTGAACTAGTTGAGGATTGATAGAAAGTGAATATTTAGAAAATATAGGGAATTTGGGAAAATTATATATGATATAAGAAATGCATAAATGAGGAGAGAAGTAGATGGAAGAATTGTTTATATGTGCTTATTTTTAAAAAACAATATATATATAAATAATATAAAGACTACATATATATTAGTATATATATATATATATATATATATATATATATATATGTGTGTGTGTGTGTGTGTGTGTGTGTGTGTGTGTGTGTGTGAATATTTAGAAAAGTGAATATTTAGAAAATATGGTATAGGGCAGCCATTTTCAACCTTTTTCAGCTCACGGCACACTGACAAGGCACTGAAATTGTCAAGGCACACCCCCTGTTTTTCACTTACATTAAATTACTACATTACAATTAATTTTTAATTAATATAATTAATGCAATTAAATCATGACATGACAAAGGGCACAATCCTAATCAGGTCTAAACAGAAGTAAGTCCTATGTTGTTCAATGGGGCTTACTCTCAGGAAAGTGTGGTTAGTACTGCAGCCAAAGACTCACGAGAAGTTTGGAGAGTATGAAGTGTCTGGTGTGCTCCCTGGGGCATTTGGTGGACCGCTGTGAGATACAGGAAGCTGGACTAGATGGGCCTATGGCCTGATCCAGTGGGGTTGTTCTTATGTTCTTATGAAGTCTGGAGTATATGTGATTCTGGAAAGGAGGATAAATGTTGTTATGAAAGTGTAATGCCAGAATGTGCTGGCAAAGAGAGGTCAGACTGCGCACATAGTGGGTGAGGGGCAATGAAGAGATATGATTGAAAGAAGTGCAGGATTCAGCTGGAGTTGGGGGAGAATGTGAGGAAAGCGATTCTGGACCTTTGAAAGATACGGAGGAGTGAAGGGAGGTACAGTAAGAGAGGTGCTAACCCTGGTTATCAGATTTGGGGGGGGGGAAATGTGCCTGTGGGAAGGAGTGGGGTGGGGAGAAGTGCCAATTGCCTGCTCCTGTATTTAAGAAAAAAGAGTGAGATCAAGAGCACGATTTTAGGCATGTCTACTCAGAAGTAAGCCCCTGGGGTTTACTCCCCAAGGGGCTTACTCCCAGGAAAGTGTGGATAGGATTGTGGCCCAATGCCCATTCCCTAAAAGGCAAAAGACAAGGAGCTGCAGGCAACTTTGGGGAGTTGCAGGCAACTGTAGCACCAGGACCCTTTTAGCCAGCCAGTTCTTGGGCTGGTGGCCTCCGTAGACTCGCTTGCTTCCTACATGCTTGCCTGCTCCTGCCTCCCTCCTTCTCACTCCGAACCTCTCTGCCTGGACTTAACACCCAATCCTAGGCATGTCTACTCAGAAGTAAGCCCCATAATAGTCAACTGGGCCTATTCCCAGGTAAATGAGGATCAGGAGGCAGCCTTCCTCTCGCTCAGCAGCAGGAGATGCAAAGCAGCCTCAGCTGCTCCTTTCTCGCAGGCTGCCACGTGAGGGTCAAAGCAGCCGCTTCTCCCCCACGTGTGCGGCTGCTGCCTGTCTCCTCTGGCCCCGCGGCACACCTGAGGCTGCCTCGCGGCACACCAGTGTACCGCAGCACGGCGGTTGAAAACCGCTGCTATAGGGCATTAGAAAGAACATCGTATATTATATAATTAAACGGACAAATTAATAAGAGGTAAAAGCAGATGATTAGGAGATATGATTAATTAGCAATGGTATATGGTATTTAGCACTCCTAAATGTATGTTATATGTTTGTATGTCTCTGTGTGTTAATTAAAAAAAAAATTAAAAAAAGATCAGTGGACCATACCCTCAAACTGAGAGACTGGATTCCTTGTGTGGGGGTTTCCTGAAAACTACATCGGGCATGTGAACCCTTGACCCACTGTAAGGTTGGGATAGTGGGCCTGAGAAGGGGGTATTGAAAAGCTAGGGTGCCCTGGGTTCTGAATTCCTGACTTTATCATAAGGGACAGACGCAGAGGCAAGGGAAAGAATTTGGCATGCCTTGACAGACATACCACTTCCCTGGGTGAAAAAGCCCCATGGACAGGTGTTGCAATTTTATGTACTGGTTGCCATTTTACATACACTGGGCAGCATGGTAGATTTACCTGCTGGCTCAATCATGCTGGTGACCCAACTCTGCAGATGCAGCTTAGCACTTTGGATCAGTACTCCTTCCATGTGGTTATGTCATTTAGGGGCAGCCCCATGGAATCCACTTATGGATAAGTGGGTCTCAGGTGATGGGAAGCCTGCAAGATGCCTCCTTCTCACCCCACAGTTCCCTTTCCCAAGTCTACCTCTCATCCTGCCTTCCACACGTTGCTGACATCCTGCCCTGCCTGCTGTAGCAATGTGTTCTCCAATGGCCAGTCATGCACATTAGTATTATTACAAATACAGCATCTTATAGAGCAGCGGTTCTCACACATTTAGCACTAGGACACTCTTTTAAGAATGAGAATCTGTCAGGACCCACCAAAAGCGATGTCATGAACAGAAGTGACATCGTCAAGCAGGAAAAATTTTAATACTCCTAGGCTGCAATCCTAGCCACACTTACCCAGGGGTAAGTCCCATTTAGTATCAATGTTAAAAGAATATACACAGTAGCTTGTTAAAAGTACAGGTCTTTAACATTTCCCCAAATGCAGTCACATACCAGGGGAGCATCAAGTCTATTAAAAAGAAAATACTGAAATGAATGGAAACCCACCTAAAATTGACTCGTGACCCACCTAGTGGGTCCTCACACACAGTTTCAGAAACACTGTATAGAGAATGCCAGTATCTTACTGAGAGTTCAGAATGGGACTCTGTGCATCATATGGTGCCTTAAATGTCAACAGGCGCATCCTAACACCTGTATATGTGTTCACCAGAAACAAAATCCAATAGACCCTTACAGATGCAACATACAGCACAACAAAGAATGGTAACTCTGGGAGTGCTCTGACATCAAAAGGTACCTCCTCAAACAGACAATGATTTCCCAGGAGCAGAGTTCAGAAAATCAGAGGTCTCCTCAAGGCCTACCAAAGATATCCTGGCAAAAGCTGCCCTTTCATTACTGGTCATGTGCCACACTCTGCCCCTCCCACACCATCAATTGGAAAAAGAAGAGGAATATGTAGTGGAAAAGGCCCAGGAGGTAGTAAAGGCAAGTGGATGGAGGGAGGTGGGTGCCATCTGCATCTCTTAACTGAGGGTTACCCCTCAGTTGGCCCCATGAGGGATTGGCCTTGGTTACCAACAGAAAAACATGGACTGCCACCGTGTGTCTGCCTGGGCCCTGCACAAACCAACCTGCTCCACTTGGACGCCAAGAGTCTTCCTCAGCTCATCTTCACCCAGGTTCTGATCTTCCAGGGGAAGCACCGAGACTGCATGTGAAATTTCAAGTCCTGTGAGTGACAGAAGGGACATTTTATGGTTTAGTCCACCTCTGTTCATCTTTAGAGGTGGCAAGAGGCAAAGAAGGCCAGATCCTTGAACAGCTGTGTTCAAGCAGGACTTGGCTTCAAGGGCCCTGTCATCCCGGGAGCATGGCAAGCCACCCATGTTAAAATTCCCTCTGCCCTGATGGCTAATAGAGATTCCTAGACCTGGCAAAAGGCAGGATGGGTAAACTGGGACAGAAACCTCCGCAACTGCCTCTTCTGCAGGGCTGTAAGGGGCAAAGGCTGCCATGCTCAACAATTCTGGAAGAGGCAAAAACGGATGCACCTGAGGGCAGAGAAAGAAAGAGCACCAACTGAAAGAAGGAAGTGCTGGAACCTACAAATTTCAAATTTCCTGCCTGCAGCCCGTCCATCCATATTTCCATTCACTTCCTGATCACTTTCTCAATATTTTAGCCGCAACATGTATGATTAAAAACATACAGTATTTCTGTCATACATGGTTTGTTGTGTACATAGATCCCCTTCTGAACAGTAAATAAATGTGCATATCTCAAATTATAAAAGTGTGATGCACAGTTTTTTTACAGGATTTACTGGAATGGAGCAGAGCAGGTCCTTACCCAGGGAAGCCACATTCTCACCATCCTCCTGCAGAACTTTCCAGAATGTGGTCTGTTGGCTGGACTGCATTGGCATCTGCTCAACCACGTGGAAAGGCACATCCATCTTCCTGGGGTTCATCGCCTGCAGGACATAGGAAAACATTCCACCACCCACTTCAGATTGTGCTGTATTGTGAATGGGGTTAATTCACAGATGTGACTTCATGCCCTTTTAACTCCATAGTCCAGAAGACTTCAGGTAGACTCAGCTTTCAAAAATTGTACCTATGCACACTCCAAGGAATTGACCATGGTGTGCAGGGACAGCTGAGCAACCTATGGTCCGTGGGTCTGTATGTATGTTGGAGTGTATGTTTGTTGTAAGTAATGTTTTTGTACTTTTAAAATGTGGACTTGTGTGTGAGAATCTAGATGGCTTCTCAAGATTCATAAGTGAATGGGAGACAGGATGAAAGCTTTATACCAAGGAGGCAAGCTAGAGGAGGGGGCTAACTTTCTTGCCCCCCCCCCACACACATCCATTCCTGCCAGCTGCTTATATCCCAGGTGGGCCCTGAAACTGAAAGACACTTTTCTGGGAGAAAAATTGAACTAGGGTGTGAAGTCTGGGTCAAAAGCTAGGGCATGTCCACTTCCTGTATGGAGCTCGAAGGCATCCTTTCAGATCTTGCTAATTTGGAGATGGGAAGGTTATCTTGCTTCTTAGTGGCAAAGAGGATCAATTTAAGAAGTCCAGTACAACTAGGTGCAGAAGGATGTGCTAATTAAGCTGAGATTGTGTTCAGCTGAGATTCTCTGGCTGGGATGGGGTGAGAGCAGGTGACTGTGAATAGCCCTGAGATTGAGACAGCCTTCTGGAAGAGTCTGGATCTCGCTCTTCTGACTGGCTAACAACATCTTCTAAGGAATAAGAAGGACCTCTCAGCAGGGAGGGGTGATGGCTTGGGGGTCCGCCTGGACTCACAGCCGCTGCTGGATTCTCAGGGGGCAGTTGTGGCCAGTGGGGCCTTTGCCCAGCTTCCATTGGTTCACCGGGGTGGCTGTACTTGGATTGTGCAGACCTGGCCACGGTAATCCATGCCACAGTGACATTGAGGTTAAATTATTGTAATGCTCTCTATGTGGGGCTGTCCTTGAAGATGGTTCAAAAACTGCAACTAGTGCAAAATGCGGCAGCCCGTGTAGTTACTGGAGGTAGGTGGTTTGACTCTGTTGGGCCGCTTCTCCAGCAGCTTCACTGTCTGCCCATTTGTTTCTGGGCCCAATTCAAGGTGCTGGTTTTGACCTTTACAGCCCTATACTGCACTGGGCCAGGGTATCTTTGAGACCATGTACTCTGGCGGACAGGAGGTCTGGTCTAGAGGGTAGAGCCTCCATTAGCCCAAAGATAACATCTGAAGGTCACCAGTTCAAGGCCACCAGCAGGTCTGTGAATGGCAAGACCTTGAAGCAGCTGGCAAGCTGAGCTGAGTTATTCCACCTGCTCTTTGGTGCGAGCAAAGAAGCCCTTCAAGTGAGAGACAAAGGAGCTGCTTGTCAGCCAGCGTGGGAGGCAACTGGAGGCCAGAAGTGATTCCAGACCTTTCTGTTATTGTAAAAATCCCCTCAGGGATTTAGAGATAGCCTGCCTTTGTGAACCGCCTTGAATAAAGTCAGAGTAGTAATCCGATGACCAGAAAGGCAGTATATAAATAACAGGATTATTATTATTTAATATTATTACTCCCATACAATCCAGTTCGTCCCCTTAGATCATTGGAGAAGGCCTTTTTACAAGCGCTACTGCCCAGGGAGGTACGTGGGGCAGTGGCAAGAAATCAGGCCTTCTCCGTAGTGGCACCAACACTGTGGAAAGCCCTCCCCCTTGATTTACAAACTGCTCCCACTCTTGAAACATTCCAGCAAGGATTGAAGACATTTCTCTTTACACTTGCCATCTGAGTTCCTGGCCTTTTAAAAATCATTTACTTTTTTACATCTCTTTCACCTTTAACTTCAGGTTACAGGCTTGGGCCTTTCTTATAAACTGCTGCTGTCTGCTCATTTTACACCTTTGATCGCTGTTTCTCAGAATGTCTTGCTATTAACGTGTTTTTTATCTTGTTTTTAATTCACGTTCTTAATTCTGTTTTTAATTTTTGTTGTTAAGTCGCCTTGGGTTGCTTTGGGGAGAATGGTGGGGTAGAAATGAAGTAAATAAATACATAAATAAATAAATTCTGTCACGGGTGCCTGGTCCGACAGGTAGCCCTGGGCCACGTAGCCTCCTCTCAAATGTTTGGAATAACCAGGGGAGAGACAGGAGTAATTAAAACTAGGAAGCTAGTTATGTTTTTAGGCTGTTATAAGTTTTTCTCACAATTACCTAATGCCTTTTGATTATGCATAATCAAACCTCTATTAATAAATCAGTATGAAATATCTTTTACAGGGCTGTGTGTTGTCTCAAGTACTGAGGAATGGGAATTCAGCTAATCCGGCCTAAGTGGGATTAATTCAGCTAAGTGGGTCTCAGGCGATGGGAAGCCTGCAAGACGCCTCCTTCTCACCCACAGTTTGCTTTCCCAAGTCTAGCCCTCAACCTGCATTCCACACGTTGTTGCCATCCTGCCTCTGCCTGCTGTAACAATGTGTTCTCCAGTAGCCAGTCATGCACACTGGTTTTAATGCAAAGAACAAACACAGTCAGCATCTTACTGGGAGTTGCAGTATCTTACTGAGAGTTCAGAATGGAATTCTGTGCATCAGATGGTGCCTTAAATGTCTACAGGTGCACACTGACACCTGCGTACATGTTCACCAGAAACAGGATCCAACAGACCCTCACAGATGCAACATAGAGCACAGCAAAGAATGGAATTCTGGTACTTCTGGCATCAAAAGGCATCTCCTCAAACAGACAAAGATTTCCCGGGGCAGAGTCCAGAAAATCAGAGCTCTGCCCAAGGCCTGCCAAAGACGTCCTGGCCCCAAAGGATGTGTGGCAAATCCTGTCCCTTCATGACTGGCCATGTGACACATTCTGCCCCTCACACAACCTCAACTGGAAAAAGAAGAGGCATATGGAATGGCAAAGGCGCAGGAGGCAGTAAAGGCAAGTGGATGGAGGGAGGGAGGTGCCACCCAGCTTTCTCTTACCTGAGGCTAACCCCTCAGTTGGCCCCATGAGGGATCGGCCCTGGTTACCTCCAGCACAAAAACATAGACTGCCACCATGTGTATGCCCAGGCCCTGCACAAACCAACCTGCTCCACTTGGACGTCAAGAGCTTTCCTCAAATCATCTTCACCCATGTCCTGTTCTTCAAGGAGAAGCACCGAAGCTGAACGTGAAATTTCAAGTCCTGTGAGTGACAGAAGGGACATTTTATGGTTTAGTCCACCTCTGTTCATCCTTAGAGGTGGCCAGACGCAAAGCACGCTAAATTCTGGTCCCTTGAACAGCTGTATTCAAGCAAGACTTTGGTTCAGGGGCTCAGTCATTCCAGGAGCAACAAAATTCCCTCTACCCCGACAACTAATACACCTAGGGCACAATCCTAACCCATTATCCAGCTGTGACCTAAGGACAATGCAGCTCTGATGTAAGGGAACAAACATTGCCTTACCTTGAGGAGGTCTCCATGATTGCCCCCCAACTGTAGGATGCAGCCCATGCCCCACAGGCACAGCTATGCCAGTGCTGGAAAGTTGGTTAGGATTGCGCCCTTAGAGATCCCTAGACCTGGCAAATGTAAGTTGAGCAGAAGGGATAACCGGGGCAGAAAATCCCCCAACTCCCTCTTCCACATGGATGCTCACTAAAGCGACAGAACAGTTACCCTCCCTTTACATTTTGTGAACCTGAGTGTGGCAGCTGCATCCTTACCAGGCAAGACAACCTCCTCTTTGACATTCTGTTTGGTGTCCCTGAATATCTCTGCGTGTTCTTTGGAAATCTCCCCCTGCACCACATCCAAGCATTCCTCCTTTGAATCAAGGAGACCCACAGGCCACTCTTGTAATGGCTCCTGAAGCAGAGAAGAAACTCTCACTCAGAACAGATAGTAGGAGAAAGAGGCACATCCTGCTCCCTTACATCCTATTCCATTTGGTACCTAATTCCAGATGTGGTTTCTCAGAAATAAAGCTCTATGCAGCTTTCTAGGGCTCCTATGGCTGAAGAAACTACGTAGCTGAGAGGACCACATAAGGTGGCCAAGTGTTTCTCCCCATCTCAACCCCTGGGCTGTGAAGTCTGACATGGCATGTTAGGTGCTCTCTAATTATGTCTGAAGAAAGCTCTGCCTAGGGATTTTCTACCCTTTGTGCTGAAAGACACAGGCAAAGAGGCACATTTGTATCTTTGTATTGGCAACCTTCAGTCTCGAAAGACTATGGTATCGCGCTCTGAAAGGTGGTTCTGGCACAGCGTCTAGTGTGGCTGAAAAGGCCAATCTGGGTGTGACAATCCCTTCCACACCAGGAGCAAGTGCAGTCTGTCCCTGGTCTGTCTCCCTGGCTATGGGCCTTCCTTCTTTGCCTCTTTGCCTCAGACTGTTGGCAAAGTGTCTCTTCAAACTGGGAAAGGCCATGCTGTACAGCCTGCCTCCAAGCAGGCGGCTCAGAGGCCAGGGTTTCCCACTTGTTGAGGTCCATCCCTAAGGCCTTCAGATCCCTCATGCAGATGTCCTTGTATTGCAGCTCTGGTCTACCTGTAGGGCGCTTTCCTTGCACAAGTTCTCCATAGAGGAGATCCTTTGGGATCCAGCCATCATCCATTCTCACAACATGACTGAGCCAACGCAGGCATCTCTGTTTCAGCAGTGCATACATGCTAGGGATTCCAGCACGTTCCAGGACTGTGTTGTTAGGAACTTTGTTCTGCCAGGTGATGCCGAGAATGCGTCGGAGGCAGCGCATGTGGAAAGCGTTCAGTTTCCTCTCCTGTCCTATTACAAACATTTCCTCTCCTGTATCTGTTACAAACATTTCCATAAACTTAAATGTGTTCCATCACCATGAAATCATGGTAGTGGTGCAAAGATGTCTATTTTGAGTAGCTGCATCCCACACAGAGTCTCCTTCAAGATGCTTGAGCATCATTTTCAGCTTTAACTGGGAAGGATATTCAGTGGGTTGAGGATTGTCAGTTCCATTTTGGGCTTTCCTAACTGCATTCCGTCTTTCCAGTTTCAGCAAAAGATTGGCAGGTGCTCCAAACAACACACTCCATATTCTGTGTCTGCTTAGCAAGCATGGAATTAAATACTAAGACCTCACCTGCCACATCCCTGACTCAGCCTCTCTCCAGTTCATCAGGAAATCCTCCAGCAGGGCCACAGCCTGGGCACAGCTGTCTGGTCCTCCTGCCCAGACCCATCTTTGGATGTCTGCCGGCAGGCTGGCTAGAAACTGCTCCAGGACCAGCAGCTCCAGGATCTGCTCCTTCATGTGCCTCTCTGGCTTCAGCCATTGGCAGCAAAGTTCCTGGACTTGGCTGCACATCCTTCGCAGGTCTTCCAGCTCTGGGCAGCAGAACTGCCGGAAGTGCTGGCACTGCTTCTCCCTTCTCAGGGCTTCACCTCTCAAGATGGCAGCCTTCACTTTCCCATAGTCCCCCTTGTCTCTGGCTGCAAGGAGGCTGAAGGCCTGCTGGGCTTCTCCACTCAGGGCAGGCAGGAGCCGAGCCACCCACTCTCCTCTGGGCCACTGACAGGCTGCAGCCACTTGCTCAAAGGAGGCCAGGAAGGCCTTGGCATCATCCCAGGGTGTGGCCTGTGACTGCTGGGGGCTCTCCTGTGCAGAATGAGGAGCCTGCAGGATCTGGAGGAACTTCTGCCATTGGGAGTCCCAGGACTGCTGAATCCCCTTGCCTGGCTCCTCTTGGCCCTGCTGTGGCTTCCTCAGAGATTCAGGCTGATCTCTGATTGAGACTTCTCCTGTCCCTTCTGGTCCTTCCTCTGGACCTCCACTTGTTTGCCCATTCATGGCTTTCTTCCTGATTCCACTCCTGCAAAATGGAGACCTCAGGATAGCCTTATGCCAGGGGTCGGCAACCTGCGGCTCTAGAGCCGCATGTGGCTCTTTCAGCTGTCTGCTGCGGCTCCTCCAGGTGAAAGTGGCAAAGGAGTTAACAGGAGGCACCTGTGTTGTGAGTGCAGGTTGCTTCCCTCCACCCCCTGAGCTCACTGCCCTCCTCTCCCTTCACCCCCACCTGTCCCGCATTGCTTTCCCTTTTCAATTTTGCCTGCTCTGCAGGCTTAAGCTCCCTGTTTTTGCCTTCCCCAACTCTCCAGCAGGCTCAGCCAATGAGCATCCAGCAGGCTCCTGGCTTTTTCTGTTGGAATGGCTCAGGGCCCTTCACTGGCTGATCACCAGCCAATCCTGAGCTGCCCTCCTCCTCAGCCATTGCAAGCCCTTGCAGCCCGCCTTTCTGAGCCTTGAGCAGGTCCCCACTCAGTGCAAGGAGAGGCATTTCCTCCACAGCAGAAGAGACATCCTGTGTGTCTACTCAGTAGTAAGCCCCATTACAGCAGATGAAGCTTACTCCCAGGAAAGGGTGCCTGGGATGGCAGCCTTGAAGCCTGCTCAAGGCCAAGTGCAAGGATGGGTGAGTGGGAGCCCACGCAGGTCTGTTCAAGAGTAAGCCCCCAAGGTAGTCCCTGGGCTACTCCCAGGAAGGTGTGCAGGGCTGTAGCCTCAGCCTCCCCCTGTGCAGGTCTACTCACAAGTAAGCCCTGCTCTAGTCAGTGAGGCTTCCTCTCAGGAAGGTGTGGAGGGCTGCAGCCTCAGCCCCCTCCTATGTAGGTCTACTCACAAGTAGTCAGTGAGGCTTCCTCCCAGGAATGTGTGGAGAGGACTGCAACCTGAGAGCTCCAACCAACTTGTCTGCTCAGAAGTCCCATTGTAGCCAATGGGCCTTACTCCCAGGACACTGTGGAGAGGGTTGCAACCTAAGTGAGGGAGGGCAGGCAGGGCAGAAGCTGGCCTGTGGCTGCCCCCCTTCTTCTCTTCCCCACCTCTGGAGTCTGTGTCCTTTTTTCCTTCCAGCAGGGTGCCTCTGGAAGGTGGGGGGAGTTCTTTAGTATCCATGTAAGACAAGCAGATGTCATAACTGCCATATGTACTGGAAGAGCTGGTGAGGAGGTAGATGTGGTGTCAGCAGTGGCCCCTTTAAGGGTAAGGCCTGGGCATCCAGCAGAGTGTGCTGCACAGCTGCAGCCACTTGAAGGCAGTAGGGCCCTCAGGATATAAGGGCACCTGAGGAAGGGGGTGTGGGTTGTAGAAGGAGTGCAGGTTGCAGAGGAGACTAGACTAGACTAGACTGACTGGGCTTATTGACTTTGATACTCTGACTGATTTGACTGACTTACTTTGGAATCTGATCTTGGACTGTGACTTGGCTTATTGACTTTGGACTCTGCCCTGGATACTCTAACTGACTTTGTGACTAATGGACTGCTGGAGACACTGGAGTTTGGTGTGTGGCTGCTGTGCCCAAGACCTGCTGAGGACCAAGGGACAGCTGTAGTGGTGGGAGGCTGCTGGCAGGAGAGGGCTCTGCAGGTTGAACAGGTGAGCTACCCTGGAGGTGGGGTCCAGCAGGACTACAGGGCAGAACCAGGGTCACTTGTTGGGGGAAAGAAGGAAAGCTAATTTGCTTAAAGTGGGCCTAATTCTCCAGGCAGAGAATGGCCTTGGAATCAGGCAAAACACCATAGAGGACCAGGCGTCTGAAAACACAGGACAAGAATGTATGACAAAGCTAACTAAAAGCTGCAAGAGGGGGCTACATTATAAAAATGGGACCTATAAGAGCATAAAGGTTAAAAAAACAACTATATATGCAGTATTATCTTCATTTTAGATGTCAAAAGGGTTTTGTGGCTCCTGAGGTTTTTTCCCTCTGGAAAACAGGTCCAAATGGCTCTTTGAGTGATTAAGGTTGCTGACCCCTGCCTTAGGCAAACACTTTGCTCTCAGACCACATATCTTCCTAGAAGGACTGAGGAGAGGATGATCCAGTCACTTCCTCCTGGCAGCTCTTATTTCATTCCCAAAAGGGATGACTCAGGGTTGATGGGTTTCACCTGGTGACAAAAAAGATGCAAATGTCAGAGGCTGCCAGCAATTCAAGACCTTTCCCTGGAGGTATCACTGAGCTGAAAGGGGGGTCTCCTCCTGAGCCAGAGATACACAGTGGAACACTAAGGACAGAAAAGTTACCTGTATTTGGTACAGACACCTTAAGGGGACCTTTAAGGGGGTGGGAACAGTTGACCCTTTCAGATCAGTGTTTTACCATGCTGGGGAAGTGCAGGCCTGTTGAATTTCTGCCTGCCAGGAAAGGGCACAAGATTTGAGGGAGATTTTTAAGGTTTACCTGTATTGATATATCTTCTTATGTAAACTTATGTATTTGTCTAACTCAAGTAATGTATATTGTTCTCTGAAACTGGTTCTCGGGCCTACAAATATGGATGCAGACTTTGGTTGTGTAGTTTCTGCTTACGCAGATAAGAAGGAATGTGTTTTTCAGCTTTGACTGTGGCTGACATCCAGGGACTTTTGCAAGGGAACAGATATATCAGGAAGATTGTCAGAAAGTACTAGGGCACAATGACCCGGGTTTATGAATTCTGGAAAGTTTGGAAAGTCCCGAGAAGCCAAATTGCGTCATGGTTGCTATGCACAGTTTTTCTACTGTTATAAAAATGATCACAAAAGGGGAGGTAGAAGGGGTATGGTCTTGTCCTTGACAAGTCTGTTCGAGCCTGTTAGCTAATAAGCCATCTGAAAGAGAGCAACTCTTGATTTTTGATTTCGGCTCCTAATTGGAAAACAAATTCAAATTCTTTCTATCAGTTGGCACCCTAGATGGGACAAAAAAGCAGACAGTTGGCTTGGTGGGTGCCTCGCCTCTTGCTGGGTGTGCTTTACGCGCACCTTCCCTTATTTTTTGGGAAGAGAAGAGTGCCTGGAGGAGGCTGTGGCTGCTCTGCTGAGACAGCTGTTGTGCAGTGACCTTCCCCTGGCTTAGGATGGACAGACTATCTGATTTGGCTCCAAATTGCAAGATTCAGCATATAGAAGGGTGAGATAGTTGTGTCCTCTTTGTTGTTTGTTCTATGCTTTACATTCTGTGTACTGTCCTGTGTCTTTGTGTGATGTGTCAATGTTGTCTTGTAGCTGTCTTTTGTTCTGGTGCATGTTTATTCCTTGTGCCTTGCCTCAGGATTGTCTGTCTGTCTAAATGGTTCTTGTAGGTCTAAATGGTTCTGTCTGTGTGCTTTTTGCATTGACTTGATTAGTTGGCTTGACTAGCTGACTTGACTAGCTGGCTGAGAGATCCTCTGTCAGCTAGGGTGTTTAACAGGTTGTAAGGAAGGGAACGCACAGAGTCTATTTCAAGAGACTCTGGCAGAGTGCTCGCACTCTGGATAGCCTGGCCAGACAGAGGAAAATATAGGTTTCCCAGGTATATAAATGAATGTTCCCATGTGTTCTTTTTTCTAGACTTTTGTCCTGGTTTTCAACTGAAATGCTGTGAAGTCTCCAGCCTGAGTTTGCAAAGTCAGAGAGTGGTTCAGCCGAAGTTGAGCAGTGCTAAGAATCTGGGCGTTCAGCCAGTGCTTGGCACTCTTCCTGGACTGCTTGTGTAGCAGAGTTATTTTTAAACTAGGGCTGCTCAGTGTCATTGTGCGCATCCTGTCAGGCTAGCCTTTGATTCTTAAATCTGCTTAGTGTGCTTGTGAATGAATAAGAAAGGGACTGTGTGAATAAATGAAGCTGAGTGGAAAAAGGATTGTTTAGTCCTACGTTTTGGGCTTCTTACCTGTAGGTAAATCAGCTTGTCTTAAAATGGGCCAAACAACTAGCTGTGCCTCTGATGCTCCTCTTTCCCTGATTTTGAGGGACTGCGATAGTATCCCAGGAACAGTGGGGCTGTCTAAAAAACGCATGGTTACCTTATGCACTGTCACCTGGCCAAGTTTTACCTCTTCCTTGCTAGAATCTGATCAGTGGCCAAGTTGCGGAACATTCTCTGAGGAAAGGATGTTTAAATTACGAGACATTTTGTTAAGCCAGCATCCTGGCCAGATTATTTATTTGTATGGTTTAACTATAAACCTCCTGATGGGCAATGGGCCATACAGGCAATGTGTTTGGGGAAAAATAAATGTGAGGTATCCCCAAACAGTCCACCCCCCTACAAAGTTGATCCCACTTCCCAAGAGGATGATCAATATAACCCAGCCCTGTATCCATTTCATTTGTTGACTCCTAGGGGACTAGCTGGAGCTGCTCCAGCGCCTCAGGTAGTTGTAACTGGAACTGGAAGAATGGGAGGGCAACCTCCAAATACATTGAAGGCTACTGTTTCTCAAGATCGATTGGCTAGTCCTGTCTTTTGTAGCCAGGTTCAGGGGCAAGTTTCCCCTGGGTCACCTGATTTTTCCTGGGGAACTGAGTCTAGTAATATTTGTCAGGCTTTGAACCTAGAGGTCCCTTCTACGACCTATGGTAGGCAAAGCTGTGATCCTACTGTGCTCGAGACAAGTCCACTTACTGATCATGATTTGTCTGTAGCTAAATCAGTCAATAAAATATAAAAAATCTATGCTAAAGCACAAATTGAAAGTAAAGTGCCTTCAGGTGTAGATTGGTCTTTCTCTCCAACATGTACAACCAATAGAATTAACAGATTTCAGCCACAGACATTTACCCCAGGGAACTGTTTGGCTCCGCTGAGGGCCTATCCAGTTCCTACGGCTGATAGTCATGAGCTAGTATTTACTCATACACCTTTCACTACCTATGACTTATTAAATTAGCAGCAGACAATACCATGTCTACAAGATAGTCCAGATGTGGTGTATCAGAAGTTTAAAACCATTTTTGCCACTCATTCCCCGGTCTGGGCTGATGTCATGCAGTTGATGGACCATCTGTTAACGGAGGATGAGAAACAAAAGGTTAAACTGAAAACTACAGAATATATAAGGGGAAAACCTGTTTCTCCTACTTGGATTTTGGCAGAATGGCCTGCTCTTGATCCTGGCTGGGATCCAAATGTTAAAAATGGCAAGTTGGCTTTGTCAAATTTTGTGGAAGCTGTTTTAGAAGGAATTAAAGCTGCAAAAGAAGTTACTCCAAACTGGAGTAAGGTTACTGCCTGTGTGCAACGTTTTAACGAGCATCCCTCTGATTTTTGTACACGATTGACATGTGAGTTTAGGAAGCATAGAGCTTTGGATTCAGAATCAAAGCAAGGGCAGGAGGTATTAAAAACTATGTATAGGGCTCAATGTTCAGAAGATATTGCACGTCGCTTTAGGGAACATCCTGATGGCATGCAAAGAAAAAATCTACCTGAGATTATAAGCATTGCCACCAGAGTGTTCAATGCAAGGGGGAATTTAAAGAATAAGCAAAAAAAGAAAAAAAAACAGGCTGAAATGAAAGAGCAGGTTTCTCTTCTTGCAGCTATGGTTGCAGCTCCCAGAGAAGAGGCAAGGAGTTTTCAAAGTAGGAGATTTCAAGGTGTTCCTTTCCAGAACAAAGGGGAAACTGGGAGAGGTCGTGAAAGAGGAAGGCCAATGAATCAAGGAGGAGTTAATATAGGAGGTAGCATGGCTCCACAAGGGGGTAATCAAATCATCTGTCACAGGTGTGGGTTCTCAGGACATATCCAAAGAAATTGTCCTTTGAGGTTCCAAGAGAGTCCCAGACAGATCAGCCAAAGGACTGTTGCTGGGCAATTCATGGAATTTACTGACTGAAGTTGTGCGCCGCTCCCCTGGAGTCCAGAAGTGTATGATGCCGGATTTTTGCAGTTTAAATATGATCCAAGATTCCCCACTATTCCATTAAAAGTGGGAGAACAAGTTTTTAACTTATTGCTTAATACAGGAGCTTCTCATACAGCTTTACCGGGGGGGGGGGCGACTCCTAAAGGACAAGTAAAGAAAGAAGTTTTGGGAGTCACAGAGAAACCAGAGAGACATTTCATGAGCACTGAGTGCTCAGCTTCTCTGAGTCCCCTCAATTTTGAGCATTCTTTTCTGTTGATGACCCAGAGGAGAGAAAATAATCTTTCTGCCCTTTTAAGACGTGACCTGCTTACGAAACTGCATGCGCAAATATTCTGTGAACCTGATAATATAACTGTTAAATTTCCTTTGCATCAAATACATCTCCTGGCGGGGCTAGAAGCTAAAGAGATTGCAACATTGCCTAAAAGACTACAAAATAAAGTGAACCGTATAGTATGGGGAGACAAACATACAGTGGGGTTAGTGAAATCAGCAGCTCCTATTTCTCCTGTTGTGAAAGAGAGAAGGCCTCCGCCAAGGCAAAGGCAATATCCATTGAAACCTGAAGCAATCCAAGGTCTTGCACCTCTCATAGATGCATTGCTAAAACAAGGTGTTTTAGTTCCTTGTGAATCTCCTTGTAATACACCCGTACTTGCAGTGAAGAAAAAACATGTGGGATCAGATGGAAAACCTCTCTATCGGATGGTGCAAGATCTGAGGTTAATTAAAGATTATGTGATACCATCTTTTCCAGTTGTGCCTAACCCAAGTACGATCAGTAGCTCAGGTACCTCAAATTTCTGGTGTTCATTTCTGGTGTCTAACCCAAGTACGATCAAGTAGCTCAGGTACCTTCTGACGCCCAGTATTATTCTTTGATAGACTTATCGAATGCATATTTCAGCATAAAAGTCACTAAAAATAAGCAATATTTGTTTGCTTTTATACCAAGATCCAGGTCTACAGAGCTTGCGTCCTGAGTACACTTCTGTACTGCAGCGAGTCATGGACTCTTCGCTCACAACAGGAGAGGAAACTGAGCGCTTTCCACATGCGCTGCCTCCGACGCATCCTCGGCATCACCTGGCAGGACAAAGTTCCAAACAACACAGTCCTGGAATGTGCTGGAATCCCTAGCATGTATTCACTGCTGAAACAGAGACGCCTGCGTTGGCTTGGTCATGCCGTGAGAATGGATGATGGCCGGATCCCAAAGGATCTCCTCTATGGAGAACTCGTGCAAGGAAAGCGCCCTACAGGTAGACCACAGCTGCAATATAAGGACATCTGCAAGAGGGATCTGAAGGCCTTAGGGATGGACCTCAACAAGTGGGAAACCCTGGCCTCTGAGCGGTCCGCTTGGAGGCAGGCTGTGCAGCATGGCCTTTCCCAGTTTGAAGAGACACTTGGCCAACAGTCTGAGGCAAAGAGGCAAAGAAGGAAGGCCCATAGCCAGGGAGACAGACCAGGGACAGACTGCACTTGCTCCCGGTGTGGAAGGGATTGTCACTCCCGGATTGGCCTTTTCAGCCACACTAGACGCTGTGCCAGAACCACCTTTCAGAGCGCGATACCATAGTCTTTCGAGACTGAAGGTTGCCAATACAAAACTTGGAGTCATCCAGGTGTGCACTTGAAAAGTCAACCAGGTGTGCACAGGTGTGTACCTAACTTACCTGGGCATGCACAGGTGAGCATACGTGGGCTAGAATGCCCCAGGGCTATGTGGAGGCTCCCTTGATATTCTTAAAGGTGTTGGCGAATGATTTAAGTGATGTGCAATTACCTAGAGGTTCTACTCTTCTTCATTTTGTTGATGATATTTTGCTTGCCTCAAAAACACGTGAGGACAATGAGGAAGACTCTATTTACCTATTGAATCAATTAGCCATGAAGGGGCATAAGGTAAATCCTTCAAAATTGCAATGGGCAAAGCAGGAAGTGATGTTTTTAGGATATACTTTGGGACCAGGAGTACATCAGTTAGATCCTGATCATATCAAAGTAATCCAAAACTATGTTTTCCCAAAAACCAAAAGAAAAATGTGTGGGTTTTTGGGGGTGATTGGATTCTGTCACCAATGGATAGTATCAGCAGGGGAATTATTGAAGCCTTTAATTGAACTGACATGTGAAGAGGCTGAGGAACCTTTGAAACCTAATGCAGAGCAATTGAGAGCATTTCAAGAATTGAAGTCAACACTTAGCAATGCTCCTGCATTGGGTATTCCTTCCTATAAAAAAAGTTCTGATCTTTTTGTCCATGAACATAAGGGAGTGGCCTCAGGGGTCCTAACACAAGACTTTGGGGGATCACCTAGGCCTGTGGCCTATTTGTCTGTACAATTGGATCCAGTTGCAAGGGGATTTCCTGGTTGTTTGAGGAATGTAGTAGCAGCTGCAGTAATTGTAGAAAAGGCTCAAAACATTGTCTTAGGACACCCCCTAGTGGTGCATACTCCTCATGCAGTGGCAAGTTTATTGAATTCCAAACATCACAAACATTTAACAAATCAAAGGTTGACGAAATATGAGATAACCTTGTTGATGACACATGGAGTCACCTTGAAAAGATGTTCTACTCTCAATCCAGCCTCTTTATTGCCAAAAGAGGAGGGAAATGAGCAGCAATATATGCATGATTGTGTGCAAGCAGTTGATCTGTTATCTACTCCACGTACTGATTTAAAAGATGTTCCTTTAAAATCTCCAGACCTTGAGTTGTTTGTGGATGGGTCTGCATTTTACAAAGAAGGGAAAAGATATGCAGGATATGCGGTTACTACTCAGGATACAGTGTTAATCGCAAAATGTCTTTCATCTAGAGTAAGTGCACAACTTGCTGAGTTACTTGCTTTAACAGCCACTTGCAAATATGCCACAGGTAAATGGATTAATATTTTTACAGACTCTAGATACTGTTTTTGCATCTGTCATTTTGCTGGATCCATCTGGCAGCAACAAGGATTTATTACATCCTCTGGTAGTCAAGTTGCCCATAGTAAAGAGATTGCTGAGCTACTTGAGGCAATCCAAATGCCTAAAGAGATAGCTATTACGCATTGTAAGGCTCATACTAACCAAACTGATCCTATCTCTTTGAGAAACAAATTTGCTGATTCTGCTGCAAAGGCAGCTGCTGTGCAGGAAATGCAGGCAGCTCAACTAACTACACTGATAAGTGAATGGCAGGAAGCTGCTCCAAAGGTGGAGAAAGAAAAATAAAGAAAATAGGGATTGCAACCTGATGACAATGGGATATGGAAATCTGAGCACAGGTTGGTGCTTCCTCAAAGTAAACAATATGAAGTATTGAAAAAGATTCATGAAAATACTCATGGGCGAGCTGAAAAAATGGCTGACCTTGTGCTTAGACAATTCATATCTCCTGGAATTCATAAAACTGCTAGATGAATAGTAGAAAGTTGTTATTACTGTCAGCAAGGTAATCGAAAAGAGAAACCTCAAGTAAAAACCCCAGGTGGGCGACCTTGGACTCATAGACCTATGCAGCATATTCAAATTAATTTTACTGAACTGGTATATTCAGAAGGGAAGAAGTATCTGCTTGTAATAGTAGATCAATTAACTGGATGGGTAGAAGCTTTTCCTGTGAAACGAGCTGATGCAGTAACTGTGTGTAAACTAATTTTAAATGAAATTTGCCCTAAATTTGGCCCACCAAGAATCTTAGCCTCTGACCAAGGGTCACATTTCACTGCTAAAATATGCAAATTACTGACTAAAGCTATAGGTACCAGGTGGGCTTACCACACCCCTCATCACACAGAATCTTCGGGGCAGGTCGAGAAGATAAACTGTACTTTGAAAAATGTTCTAACAAAGCTGTGTATGGAGCTTAAGATGAAATGGACAAAGGTTTTGCCACTAGCTTTGTACATTATTTGAACCCTGCCTAACAAAAGGACAAGGTTGTCACCTTATGAACTCTTATTTGGACAGGTTCCTCCTACCCTAATGCCATTAACCTCTATTCCAAAAGACTGTGGGGCTAGTAAGTTAACTGAGGAGACTTGTAAGTATGTGAAAGCTTTGCAACGACATCTAGTGACTTTGCATAGATATGCCACTCAGTCGCAGTCATTACCTTTGTGGGAAGCTGTCCATTCTATCTTCCCAGGTGATTTTGTTTGAGTGATGTCCTACAAAGAAGACATCGTTGTGTCCTAAGTGGCAAGGTCCCTTTGAAACCCTGTTGGTGAGTCCAACTGCAGTTCGAGGAAAAGAACTTCCTACGTGGATTCATCACACCAGGGTCAAGAAGTGCACAGCAGAAGGGGTATGCACTGATGAAACAACAAGGAGCAACGCAGCTCACTGACCGGCAAGGTGAGCCAGAAGTTGCTGACAGTGCAGGAGCAATGCAGCCTGACCGACCCGAAAGGCAGGCCAGAAGTTGCTGACAGCGCAGAAGCAACGCAGCCTGACCGACCTGAAAGGCAGGCCAGAAGTTGCTGACAGCGCAGAAGCAACACAGCCTGACCAACCTGAAAGGCAGGCCAAAAGTTTTAAACTTTGAGTGACTGAACTTTAAATAACTTTGATTGCACTTTGAATGACTAAACTTTAAATGACTTGCTATCCTTTTGAGAAGCCTGAAGCACCTTCAACAGAAGAACTTTTCTGGTGTCCATTTCCAGAAAGATGGCCACAAATTGTGGCTTAGACTTTTGCAGCTTGTGCCTGTGTATTGTGGGTTTAGCTTTGCATGTGGCTCCTGGGCTAGGACAATTTGATGATACTAATGCTTTTATTCAGTTTGCTCACCAGATGAAGAGGCGTATGCCATCCTTGCAGAATACATCATGCTGAGTTTGTTCTCTGTTACCAGTGTCCAGTGAAAATGGTTTTCCAATGATACCAACGCCTTTAACAGCACAAAATATGACTTGAGCACCTTCTCTAAAAGATCCCACAGGAAGCAGCTTCGTGACTTGAAATGATGTGAGGATTGTTTCTGATAAGTATACCATAGTGCTGCCAAGAGTGGGAGAGTAGTGTTTCTTAAGTCAAGGTGCACAATCAGTGGGCACTAGTGTCTGTAAAAGATATTTTAATAGTACACATTTTAAAACACAGAGGGGGCAAAGAATAAATCTAGAAGATAGATATTCAAAGAGCAGAGCCTATTGGGCATACGCAAAATCTTTAAATTGTGCTCTGATGTTCAAAACCCTCAAATTACTACGAGAGAGGATTCTGTTGGATTATGTCCCAGCGTATCCAGGTGCACCTAAAGAGGATAGTAGAGGTTACCTCTGCTACTGTGAAAATAAGGCTATAGAACCACGCTTTGAGGGATTAGTTGTGTGGTCAGGATGGGCCCTACAAGTTTATGTAGTATCAGCTCTTCATAGAGTTAGCCTCCTCTATGGTGTTTATTAGGTATGTGGAGACAAAGCCTATATCATTCTTCCAACTTCATCAGATAGTTCATGCTATCTAGCATGGTTGAATCCACCAGTTTTGTTCAGGGAACAACTGCCAATTGAAAGAGTGCAGAATGTGCGAAGTGCTAAGAAAGATGTAAATAGGACGCATCCTCTGACATAGAGAGCACTGAATGATTGGACAGGTACCTGTGCAGCCTTCTTTGGGCTTGTAGTGGAGCTTTTTGGAGAGTAGATGAGGGCCTGATTCATGTCCAAAGTGTACTTGAACAAACAGCGAACAATACAGCAGAAGCCTTACTTGATTTAGCTTCTGAGCAGAAGCAACTAAGGCAAACTGTGATACAACACCGCATTGTTCTCGATCTTTTATTGGCTGCTCAAAGAGGTGTGTGTGCCTTAATTGGCCAGGAATGCTGTGTTTTCATTCCGGATGTGTACAACTCTACCTGAGATCGTGCACATCACATTCGCACAGTTGCTAAAGATATGGCAGGCAAATTAGTAGTAGGATTTTAAGCTAATCAGTTAGTTTCCTGATGTGGGTGGTTGATTGCATAACCTAATGACTTTAGTTGTTTTTATCTGTCTTCTGTTACTGATATATGTTTTAGTAAAATGTACTTGTTGTATAAGTAAAATAATCATGTCTAAAGCATGCACAACACCTGAACCCAAAAGAGTATATTAATGCTAACAAAGGTATTTACAAGAAATGAGTTAATGAAGTGTATAATCATATTTCGCATATATCTATATCATATATCACTATATACTGAATAGGAGATTATGTTGGTGGCTCAGATTCACTAGTTCATCTGTGCCAAGAGGAGGCACTGAGGGAGATTTTTAAGGTTTACCCGTATTGATATATCTTCTTATGTAAACTTATGTATTTGTCTAACTCAAGTAATGTATATTCTCTGAAACTGGTTCTCGGGCCTACAAATATGGATGCAGACTTTGGTTGTGCAGTTTCTGCTTACACAGATAAGAAGGAATGTGTTTTTCAGCTTTGACTGTGGCTGACATCCAGGGACTTTTGCAAGGGAACAGATATATCAGGAAGATTGTCAGAAAGTACTAGGGTGCAGTGACCCGAGTTTATGAATTCTGGAAAGTTTGGAAAGTCCCGAGAAGCCAAATTGCATCATGGTTGCTATGCACAGTTTTTCTACTGTTATAAAAATGATCACAAGAGGGGAGGTAGAAGGGGTATGGTCTTGTCCTTGACAAGTCTGTTGGAGCCTGTTAGCTAATAAACCATCTGAAAGAGAGCAACTCTTGATTTTTGATTTCGGCTCCTAATTAAACAGTATTTATATACCACTTTTCAACAAAGTTCACAAAGCGGTTTACAGAGAAAATCAAATATCTAATGGCTCCCTGTCCCAAAAGGGCTCACAATCTAAAAAGATGCAACACCAGCAGATAGCCACTAGAAAAGACACTGCTGGAGTGAGGTGGGCCAGTTACTCTCCCCCTGCTAAATAAAAGAGGAGCACCCACTTGAAAAAGTGCCTCTTAACCAGTTAGCAGGGGTTAAAACAACAAAGGGGTTAAAAAAACAAAGAAATCCAAATTCTTTCTATCAGAGTCATGCCAGAGAAGAAGGCAGCAACCTGGTTGGAGAAAGGGAATTCTTTCTGGGAGTGGTAAAAACGTTCAGCATTGATTTTCCACCTGCTCTCCCATCCCTTTCTTTGTTGTGAAGTAATAAACACATAAGAAGAGCCCTGCAGCTTTAGGCCAAGGGCCCACCTAGTCCAGCCTCCTGCATCTCACAGTGAGACTCCAGTGGTCCAAAAGATGCTTCAGGGAGACCTCAAGACACAACCTGCATCCTGGTTCCCCCCTTGCACGTGCATCAGGTAACAAGCCCCCCACCCCCCTCCTTGCCAGGCTGTGCAACACACAGACCTTCCACTCGCCCCCTTTCAGCCCCAATCTGGCTGCGCTGAGCCTCCGGCGGGGTCCCCGCCTGCAGCCTCCCACCGCCTGCGAAGGGAGCCCAGAGCCAGGCGGGGCTGAGCTGTGGGTCACTCTCCCGGGCTGCACCCTCCGCTCCACTCTGCGGCACTCACCAACAGCCTCCTGTCTCCGGCCAGGCAGTGGCCAGACAAACCTCCGTCCCTCCTCGGAGCCCTCCCCTTCCTGCGCCTCCCTCCCCTTTCCCCACCCCGCGCAGGGAGGAGTCCCCACCAGCATCCCTGCCCCTGCGCCGCCCCTCCCTTAACCCTTCCGCGCCTGCCCTCCCCCAACAGCACTGAGCATCCTCTCCTGCAACCTCGCCCTTCCCGGACCCCTTGGAAGAGGATGCGGAGACATGGGGGTCCTCCCCCCACAGCCCCCCTACCTGCCCTGCAGCTGTGCTGGGCTGATCCCCATCATCCTGCCCCCCCCCAAGAAGCCCTCCCTTGCCAGGCACCTTCCTCCTGCTCTGCTGCTCCTGCTTGTCTCCAGCACATGTGGCCAGGCTGTCCCCTGATCCCTTGCACGGAAGGGCAGCATCTCAGTCATTCCAGCTCTGCTGAGGGTCCAGATCCCCCTTCTTTGCAGGGAGGGGGACCAGACTCAGTCTTAGAGGAAACTGAGGCAGATGTCAGAAGAAGGCTAACAAACTCAGATCTGTTTGTAATCTGAGGAAGGGATAGGAGAGTGAAAGCAGGAGGAAAAGGAAGTGAGGACATTTTTATATGCAGAGAAACTTAACAGATCTTGAAATTTTCAATTCTTTCCAAACAAAAACTATGACAGAAAAGAGAAGTCAGAAACAAATGCAGTTTTCAAGAACTGTGAAAACTACTATCATGTGTCCCATTTTCATAACTTCCTCTGTCTTCCTATGTGGAGACAGAGGGTGCTGCTGTTTTCATGGAATCCTTGCTGCAGCTGTGGGAAGGAGTTTGTGTCTATTTAGACTCTGGCACTTTTCCCGGACAGAGGCAAACACAGCCAGGCCTGCCAGCCCTACAGATTCTTGTGCTGCATACCCAACTCTCCCTTGCCTGCCATACAACATTCTTATAGGGTGGCCACCATTGCTCCAGCTAGACGACATCCAGGATGGCAGTCCAAGCAGTCTCTGGCTGCTTTCACCCTCACCTCTTTCTTGGAAAGGTCTATGAGCAGGAGATGAGTGAGAGAAAATGTATAGCACGTCCATGTGACCAACATCTTTATGGTAACATTGACTCGTCTGGTCCAGTTCAAGAAAGGCACAGAGGGATTACAGAAGAGAATTCATTCCCATTTGAACAGCAATCAGTTCAGCAAATGAATGGACACTTTCAACAGCATATTCCTCCAGAATTTTTAGTCCTGCAAGGACAACCGTTGTGGCATCACACAGTCTTCTTGCTTCTCAAGTGGACCTTCTCTCAAAGTTAGCAACAGTGTTGTGGACAAATGGACAGCTGTGCTCTGGATACAAACGGAAATTTTTGTATTGTATTGGCAACCTTCAGTCTCGAAAGACTATGGTATCGTGCTCTGAAAGGTGGTTCTGGCACAGCGACTAGTGTGGCTGAAAAGGCCAATCCGGGAGTGACAATCCCTTCCACACCGGGAGCAAGTGCAGTCTGTCCCTGGTCTGTCTCCCTGGCTATGGGCCTTCCTTCTTTGCCTCTTAGCCTCAGACTGTTGGCCAAGTGTCTCTTCAAACTGGGAAAGGCCATGCTGCACAGCCTGCCTCCAAGCGGGCCGCTCAGAGGCCAGGGTTTCCCACTTGTTGAGGTCCATCCCTAAGGCCTTCAGATCCCTCTTGCAGATGTCCTTGTATCGCAGCTGTGGTCTACCTGTAGGGCGCTTTCCTTGCACGAGTTCTCCATAGAGGAGATCCTTTGGGATCCGGCCATCATCCATTCTCACGACATGACCAAGCCAACGCAGGCGTCTCTGTTTCAGCAGTGAATACATGCTAGGGATTCCAGCACGTTCCAGGACTGTGTTGTTTGGAACTTTGTCCTGCCAGGTGATGCCGAGGATGTGTCGGAGGCAGCGCATGTGGAAAGCGCTCAGTTTCCTCTCCTGTTGTGAGCGAAGAGTCCATGACTCGCTGCAGTACAGAAGTGTACTCAGGACACAAGCTCTGTAGACCTGGATCTTGGTATGTTCCGTCAGCTTCTTGTTGGACCAGACTCTCTTTGTGAGTCTGGAAAACGTGGTAGCTGCTTTACCGATGCGCTTGTTTAGCTCGGTATCGAGAGAATGAGTGTCGGAGATCGTTGAGCCAAGGTACACAAAGTCATGGACAACCTCCAGTTCATGCTCAGAGATTGTAATGCAGGGAGGTGAGTCCACATCCTGAACCATGACCTGTGTTCTATTATATACTCTTGTTGGCATCTTTCAGTCTTGGAAGACTATGGTGTCATGCTCTGAATGGTGGTTCTGGAACAGAGTGTCCTGTCCAGTGCACGAAGCCTGGGTAAAGTAGGTATGGAGGGTAGGCTGTTACCCATGCAGCAAATCCCCCCTCTCCACATCACTGAAATGGTCCAATGGAAAGGCAGAGGCCAAGCATGGCTAAGGGGGTGCTGCTCCCCAAGCCACGCTGCCCTAAGTGTCACCCACATTCCACTGCCTCTCCATCTGGAGGCCTTCTGAGGGCCGGAGAGGCTGCACTCCAGAGGGCCTTAAAACATCACTTTCAGTTTCTTGGAAAACTGGAAGTGATATTTTCAGATCCTCAGAAGGCCTCCAGACGTCACCAGCATTTTTTAGTTCTGACCCCAGGTAGCACAGGAGCCAGAATCGTCACTGCTTCCTACGTTTTCCCATGTGGCTATTAATCCCCAAAAGCTTTGGCCATAGAGGTATGGAGTAGCCAAATCTGCTTTCTACTTTGAAAGCTGATCATTGAAAGAAAGGATTCTTAAAGCATGGAGTACACTGGGCTATACTTTATTTTTTTCCTTTAAGCCTCTGAATGTGGGCCTTACATGCTCTGCCTGGATTCTGAGGTGAGTTGAACTGTCTCCTTAAATAATTCCCCAACTCAGGCTGCAATCCTAACCACACTTTCCTTAGAGTAAGCCGCATTGAACAAAATAGGACTTACTTCTCAGTAGACCTGGTTAGGATTGTGCCCTCATTGTCTTACATTGTCTAACAAGAACATCTGAAAATATGCTCAGAACTTGTATGCATAAACGTTGACCGTTTCTAACAGGATAGTTCACACAAATCCTTTCCTAATGAATGAAAAAGCTTTGATGCCTTCCCCAAATCTATATGAGGTGTTGAGACTGGAGGCAAGTTCAAAAGAAGAATAAAGTAGTTTCTAGTGTACGTAGTTTCCAAGCTCACGTAGATCAGGGTTGCTCAAAGTGTGGTCCATGGTCCGCTCCCCGCCCGCCCTAAGGGCCACCAATCGCTTGTCATCCCCCCCTGCTTCTTTGAGCCTGGCTTCCTCCTAAGGAGGCACTTTGCAATGTTTGCGACCCTCCTGGGCCAGCGCAAGGGACTTGCACCAGCCTAAGTGAAGGGCAGGATTGAGCCCAAAGACATTTCCTAGCTAACTGCAAAACAAACACTATCTAGGCCAGTAACTGAATTGCCTGAGCCTTTTTGTGTTCTCCCCAAGATTGGATGTCCACCCAGGCTCCTCAGCATCATCAGATCCTTTCACAAGGACATGAAGGGCACTGTTGTCTTTGATGGCTCCACATCACACCCCTTTGACATCCGAAGCGGCGTGAAACAGGGCTGTGTTCTTGCACCAACCTTGTTTGGGATCTTCTTAGCTGTCCTGCTGAAGCAGGCCTTTGGAACTACAACAGAAGGCATCTATCTCCGGACCAGATCAGATGGAAAGCTCTTCAACCTCTCCAGACTGAGAGCAAAGTCCAAAGTCCAGCTGAGATGTCTGCATGACTTCCTCTTTGCCGACGATGCAGCTATCACTACCCACTCTACCAAAGATCTCCAGCAGCTCATGGAACGTTTTAGCAAGGCCTGCCAAGATTTTGGACTGACAATCAGCCTGAAGAAAAAACAGGTCATGGTTCAGGATGTGGACTTACCTCCCTGCATTACAATCTCTGCGCCTGAACTGGAGGTTGTCCATGACTTTGTGTACCTTGGCTCAACGATCTCCGACACTCATTCTCTCGATACCGAGCTAAACAAGCGCATCGGTAAAGCAGCTATCACGTTTTCCAGACTCACAAAGAGATTCTGGTCCAACAAGAAGCTGACGGAACATACCAAGATCCAGGTCTACAGAGCTTGTGTCCTGAGTACACTTCTGTACTGCAGTGAGTCATGGACTCTTCACTCACAACAGGAGAGGAAACTGAATGCTTTCCACATGCGCTGCCTCCGACGTATTCTCGGCATCACCTGGCAGGACAAAGTTTCAAACAACACAGTCCTGGAACGTGCTGGAATCCCTAGCATGTATGCACTACTGAAACAGAGACGCCTGCGTTGGCTCGGTCATGTTGTGAGAATGGATGATGGCCGGATCCCAAAGGATCTCCTCTATGGAGAACTCGTGCAAGGAAAGTGCCCTACAGGTAGACCACAGCTGCGATACAAGGACATCTGCAAGAGGGATCTGAAGGCCTTAGGAGTGGACCTCAACAAGTGGGAAACCCTGGCCTCTGAGCGGTCCGCTTGGAGGCAGGCTGTGCAACATGGCCTTTCCCAGTTTGAAGAGACACTTGGCCAACAGTCTGAGGCTAAGAGGCAAAGAAGGAAGGCCCATAGCCAGGGAGACAGGCCAGGGACAGACTGCACTTGCTCCCAGTGTGGAAGGGATTGTCACTCCCGATTCGGCCTTTTCAGCCACACTAGACGCTGTTCCAGAACCACCTTTCAGAGCGCGATACCATAGTCTTTCGAGACTGAAGGTTGCCAACTAATTGTGTGTTCAAAGCTACAATAAATTCTGTCACCCTCATCCCAGCCTTTTCTACAGGACAAGCTAATGAGCCTCTTCCTGAACCACTGACTCTTGAATGCCCCTTTTGTATGTCAAAAACAGGCTATCTCTGTAGCTGGGACGGCGCAGGGGATGCTGTGCTTCTGGGCTAAGTCTGGGGGGGTGGCAATGATGCTCCTGCAGCAATCAGCCCCCAGAAAGTGACTGGAGCTGTGCTCTGGTCATGTCCGGAGGGTGTTTTGAGGCCCAGGGATGCTGCGTGCGGCCTCAGAAGGTCTTAATATGTTTCCTGTTTTGCCCGAAAAACCAGAAGTGACATGCTAAGGCAGTGGTTCCCAAACTGTGGGTTGGGATCTATTGGTAGGTCATGACCTGATGTTTGGTCTGTTGCCAAAGGGTGACAGAAAAATAAAATAACTGCCTCAAGCCCTGACGCTATTGAAAACTCAGACACTGTAGCTGCTAACTATCCTGCAAAGAGCTCAGCTCCTGCAGTTTGTAAGCAGGTCTAAATATAGGGAGATGTTTAAGGGTGGTTGTTACTTCTTTCTAGTTCTCTTTTTAAAAAGGTCTTAGGACACAATCCTAACCAGGTATACTCAGAAGTAAGTCCTATTTTGGGAGGTGAGTCCACATCCTGAACCATGACCTGTGTTTTCTTCAGGCTGATTGTCAGTCCAAAATCTTGGCAGGCCTTGCTAAAACGATCCATGAGCTGCTGGAGATCTTTGGCAGAGTGGGTAGTGATAGCTGCATCGTCGGCAAAGAGGAAGTCACACAGACATTTCAGCTGGACTTTGGACTTTGCTCTCAGTCTGGAGAGGTTGAAGAGCTTTCCATCTGATCTGGTCCGGAGATAGATGCCTTCTGTTGTAGTTCCAAAGGCCTGCTTCAGCAGGACAGCGAAGAAGATCCCAAACAAGGTTCGTGCAAGAACACAGCCCTGCTTCACGCCGCTTCGGATGTCAAAAGGGTCTGATGTGGAGCCATCGAAGACAACAGTGCCCTTCATGTCCTTGTGGAAGGATCTGATGATGCTGAGGAGACTGGGTGGACATCCAATCTTGGGGAGAATCTTGAAGAGGCCATCCCTGCTGACCAGGTCGAAAACCTTTGTTAGATCTATGAAGGCTATAAAGAGTGGCTGTCGTTGTTCCCTGCATTTCTCCTGCAGTTGTCTAAGGGAGAATACCATATCACTGGTGGACCTGTTGGCTTGGAATCCACACTGTGATTCTGGATAAATGCTCTCTGCAAGTACCTGGAGCCTCTTTAGTGCAACTCGGGCAAACAACTTTCCTACAACGCTAAGGAGAGAGATGCCACGGTAGTTGTTGCAGTCACCCCTGTCGCCTTTGTTCTTGTACAGCGTGATGATGTTTGCATCCCTCATGTCTTGAGGTACTCCATCTTCTCTCCAGCAGAGACAAAGGATTTCATGCAGCTCAGTGATGATGATCTCTTTGCAGCATTTTAGGACTTCAGCAGGGATGCTGTCTTTTCCAGGTGCCTTGCCAAAGGCAAGGGAGTCCAGGGCCACGTGAAGTTCTTCTAGGGTTGGTTCACTGAAGAAAACACAGGTCATGGTTCAGGATGTGGACTCACCTCCCTGCATTACAATCTCTGCGCATGAACTGGCGGTTGTCCATGACTTTGTGTACCTTGGCTCAACGATCTCCGACACTCTTTCTCTCGATACCGAGCTAAACAAGCGCATCGGTAAAGCAGCTATCACGTTTTCCAGACTCACAAAGAGAGTCTGGTCCAACAAGAAGCTGACGGAACATACCAAGATCCAGGTCTACAGAGCTTGCGTCCTGAGTACACTTCTGTACTGCAGCGAGTCATGGACTCTTCACTCACAACAGGAGAGGAAACTGAATGCTTTCCACATGCGCTGCCCCCGACGTATTCTCGGCATCACCTGGCAGGACAAAGTTCCAAACAACACAGTCCTGGAACGTGCTGGAATCCCTAGCATGTATTCACTGCTGAAACAGACGCCTGCGTTGGCTCGGTCATGTCGTGAGAATGGATGATGGCCGGATCCCAAAGGATCTCCTCTATGGAGAACTCGTGCAAGGAAAGCGCCCTACAGGTAGACCACAGCTGCGATACAAGGACATCTGCAAGAGGGATCTGAAGGCCTTAGGGATGGACCTCAACAAGTGGGAAACCCTGGCCTCTGAGCGGCCCGCTTGGAGGCAGGCTGTGCAACATGGCCTTTCCCAGTTTGAAGAGACACTTGGCCAACAGTCTGAGGCTAAGAGGCAAAGAAGGAAGGCTCATAGCCAGGGAGACAGGCCAGGGACAGACTGCACTTGCTCCCAGTGTGGAAGGGATTGTCACTCCCGATTCGGCCTTTTCAGCCACACTAGACGCTGTTCCAGAACCACCTTTCAGAGCGCGATATCATAGTCTTTCGAGACTGAAGGTTGCCAACTATAAGTCCTATTTTGTACAATGCGGCTTACTCTCAGGAAAGTGTGGTTAGGATTGCAGCCTTATAAAGCTAGGTGGGTCTTGGTAGAGTGTCATTTTAAAAAGTGGGTCCCGGTGCTAAAATGTTTGGGAACCACTGTGCTGAGGTCTTATAAGGCCTTCTGAGACCCAGGGAGGCCGTGTGTGGGCAGTCACATTCAGAGTACAGGGTTGCCCACATCAGGGGACAGCCCTGGAAGATGTGCCCTGGGGTGGCACTCCTTCAGCTAAGCGGCTCCTGACCCTGTAATGCCACTTGGCTGTTTTGTTCATAGCACAGTATTGGCTAAAATCAAATGCCAGCTACTTCAATCTGTGAATATTGAGTCCAACATCTAATGAAAGGATACCAGTTTAGGGGAGAAAGAAGGTCTTTGCTTAGCTTTACTTTTAGAATTTACGAGTCGGGGAGCCCAAGAAAATGAAATGGGCATGGGGAGGCGGGGAGGCTGCTTCAGTATTTGAATAGTGTCTCCCGTATCCACCATTTCCATATCTGTGTGTGTGTGTGTGTGTGTGTGTGTGCTTATAGCCTTGTATAGGGCACAAAGTAGCCTGACACCAGCCCTGGGTGTATCTCGGTGATTCCTGCATGAAACGCAACTCCCAACTGCAAGAGAAGTTCATGAATAAAATCTTTCGGAGACCCATTTTGGGGAAGCCGAGTGTTAACTGGCTCAAAAATTGCTTGAGTAGTGGGGGGGAAAGGAGATGTAGCTGCGAAAGGAAAGAGGCTGCAGTCAGAGCTTCTTTCCTGTGAATTCCCCATGGTTTCTTTTATTTAAGTCCATAAACTCTTGCTGACTGAGTCTGTGCTCCAGCAGACGTGTCCACAACTCAGGTTTCTATGGGGGAAATATAATACAAGTAATCTTATTTTCCATCCCTTACTCAAAAACTCTCAAGTACTCTAAAGTAAAACTCTCAAGAACAGACAAAAGAAAATATTTCTTTACTCAGCGTGTGGTTGGTCTGTGGAACTCCTTGCCACAGGATGTGGTGATGGCGTCTGGCCTGGACGCCTTTAAAAGGGGATTGGACAAGTTTCTGGAGGAAAAATCCATTACGGGTTACAAGCCATGATGTGCATTTGCAACCTCCTGGTTTTAGAAATGAGCTATGTCAGAATGCCAGATGCAAGGGAGGGTGCCAGATGAGGTCTCTTGTTATCTGGTGTGCTCCCTGGGGCATTTGGTGGGCCACTGTGAGATACAGGAAGCTGGACTAGATGGGCCTATGGCCCGTAGCATGGCCAAGAACACCAAAAATGCTGGAGAGAGATCTGGCATTTGTCAAATGAGTTGCAAACTCCCTTTGCGAGGGAAGAGGCTCATCTGAAGTTTCCCTCCCTGGCCCTCAGAATGCCTGAAAACATCTCTTCCGGTTTTCCCTAAAAACCAAAAGTGCCCTTTTGGGGTCCTCTGAAGCTCTTAGAAGGCTTTTGAGGGTCAGCGAGGCCTCCCTGGCCCTCTGAGTGTGTCCTGTGACGTGCTGATTCTGAGGTATTTACTCCTGAACCTGTACATGGTGTGGGGTGGGGGAATGGAGTCCATTTGAGTGTGTGCTTCATTTCTTATGGCACATATTAGTGTATCTTGCCCTAATGCCTTCGTTATTTACTGCATGCCACTTTGGAGGCATCTTTGGTGGGAAAGCAGATACGTGGTTGGCAACCTTCAGTCTCGAAAGACTATGGTATAAGCCTACAGCACCTGGTATTCCCAAGTGGTCTCCCATCCAAGTACTAACCAGGCCTGACCCTGCTTAGCTTCCAAGATCAGACAAGATCAGGGATGTGCAGGGTAACAGTTGAAAGCAGATAAATAAAAATTAAATTCAAAGTGATATTTTGGTTGGTGGATATTTTGGTTTAGTCATAATTAAAGGTGAATGCTAAAATGAATATAAAAATGTTGAGACATTTCAAAACACTATGAGCTTAAAAAACACATTTAAATAATGAAATGCTGCATAAACAATGAAAGCTTTGGGAGTATAGCAGGTATGGAACATACTGTATCTGCTTACACCTTTCAAAAGCCTGAGTAATGATGAGAAGCATGAACTGTACGACACAGACCAGTGCAGTGGCGTCAGCCCGAACTGCTCACCAGTTTTCGAACTGGCACAAGAGTCTAAAATGTCCTAACTGAGAAATGGGGTCAAAATGGTCAAATCTGGTTCTCAAAATAACTTGAAGCAAGTTCAAAGAAAAATAGGGATCACCATTGGTGTTCTATCTATAACATAGATTCCGGAACACGTATAAACTGGCATAGAGACATCAGCAGGATATAGGAAGCTTATTCTATCAACATAATTTGGTATCAATGTAGCAAGAGCCAAAGTGGAACCCCAACTAATTCCCAGAAAGAGGAGAGTAAATAAGCAATATTCTTCCAAATCTAAAACTACATAGTGAGCCAACTGGCAGAATAGTATCTAAAAGAGACAAAGCAGACGTGTGTCTTGAAGAAATAGTTTTATTTTGATTGGTAGTTATAAGGGTCGAAGCTACAGGCTCACAGAATAAGGTGAAGCCTTTGAATGGTTCTCCATGACCTGGGATGTTGCCAAAGGGTCCAGTAGTCAACCTCTTTGGATATCTTGTGCTTTCTAACTGGTCAGGTTGGCAGCTCTGAGGGAAAGTGGAGAAAAGCCTTCCAGGATTTGATCAGTGTGTGTGGGGGGGGGGGGGGGGAATTGTGCAGCGTGCAGGCAAGAGCATCTTTTCTTTGGGGTTTGTTGTTTTTAGCATGGTCTTTTGTTTTCTTTCTCAACCCTCTGAAACAGCCATGCTACTAAACGAGATAGTAAAGCCCAAAGGACTTGCAGTACAATCCTACTCATGTCCTCTCAGAAGTCCCACTGCCTTCAATAGAACTTTCTCCAAAGTACGAAATCTCTAATCCAGTGCATGTCTACTCAGAAGCAAGTTCCATTATAGTCAAAGGGGCTTACTCCCACGTAGTTGTGGATAGGATTGCAGCCAGGCAGCCCAATCCTGAGCTGCCTGGTGTCCAGGGTTGCAATGGCACCGAAAAGAGCTACCACTGCATCCTGGGTGCAACCTGGACAGCAACAGCAGCACCTCAGGAGAAGAGGACTTTCATTCTCTTCCCCCAGGTAAGGCGAGTCGCCCTGCAATGGGGCGAGTCGATTCTATGGTGACCCAAGGGTTGGCGTAGAATCAAGAGCCTCCGTGTTGGGCCGCTGGCCCTCCTGCCCCACTGCCTCCCCAGTAAACCTCCTCCCCACCATCCCCCTCCTCCCCGTCCTGGAACGCTACCACCAGCACTGAGGGCCGCACACATGTCGTACAGCGTATTTGTGACAGTGTGTGCCAGCAGTAAGCTGACGTGCACTTTATAGGATTGAGCCCTAAGTGTAGTATGGGGGTGCCAAATATTTATGGGCCCCAGGTGACGAATCACCTTCATATGCCTCTGTTGGGGCTTGATGGCATTTCATATTGTACAACACATGCATATGGACAAGCGTGATCTTTTATAGCAGTGTTTCTCAAACGGTGTGTTGGGACCCACTGGTGGGTCACAAGCCAATTCTTGGTGGGTCACAAAAAGTTTTTGAAACTTTTTTAAAAAACCAGCTTTGCAAGCACCCGTGTCTGGTTTACAGGAAAAATAATAGCTGAAATGCTAACCTGCGGTATGAGGTAATCTTCACACCCCCAAATTAAAATGTCTCATTTTCCTATTTTCTCTAGTAATTGGCATGTGAACCCAGTTTCAGCCTTTTTTTGTGGCCTGGAAGTCCCTAACCAAATATCTTGCTCTTCAGTCCAGCCTTCTGGGTACCCTGGAATGACGGTAAAGGTCTGAGTCCTTGAACTCCATTTCTAGAGAGGGTCGAGTACAGTGCTGCACAAACCGTGGCCTGTGGGCCAGATCTGGCATTCAGCCAAATCCTTTCCTCCTGTGACTGGCACTCACCATTCCAGAGCGCAGCAGGATTTCATGTCCCCAGATCGGGACAACGCGATGCTCTGGCAAGTGGCATCTTGGTGGACATCTGGGTGCAATGCCTGCTGGGGCATTGCACCACAAATGTGACTGGCCAGACCAGCCAATCTGGGGACAAGAATTCCTGCAGCGCTCAGGAGCTGAAAGTGCCAGTCATGCCAGGGACTGCATTCTGGGCATGCAGCGGATGCAAGTTGAGCACCGCTGGTCTAGCAAATACCCCTCCACCCCCCACCCCACACACACACACGTACTACATGTAAGGTCTCTAGCAGCCTTGGGGCCAAAAGACCTGGACTATGAATTCTCTCCAGGTTTTCTTTCTTTTTCAGAACCAATGAGTTGCGATGGATTTTCATTTTAAAAGGTGGGTCCTGGAGCTAAAAAGTCTGGGAAGCTGTTTTATACTATATAAAAGCTGGCAGATTCTGATGGTTTGTATTTAAATAGAAACCATCAAGAGATAATTCAGACATTGTTACAGCCCAGTCCTGAAGCTACCCTATGACCAGAGGAGCAGTGGTACCAAAATGGCAACGGCTACAACCTGAGTGCGCTGGGCAGCCTCCGACTGCTCATCAGGAAAAGGGGACATTTGTCCCCTTCCCCTGGGTAAGGGAGCAGGCCCCACAATGGGACTACTCTAGTTTGAGCTGTCTTTTTAGCCGGCAAAGAGTAGAAAGGCCCGGCTTGGGTCGGGAGGCCTGATGTGTAGTTCTGGATCTGGTGTCAGAGAAGGGACAAAATCTGCACCCGTTCACGTATCCACTTTCTTCCAAAGGCAGCTTTCTCCATATGGAGGGCACCTGGGTGCAGAGTCTGTGCTTGCTTGTCAGCACACAGTGGTGTAAGTTCCCATCACATAAAATGAAAAGAGCTCAGACTTAATTAATTGGCGAAAGAGTTGTTTAGTTCTCATAATAGCAGGAAGTTTTATCACACAGTTCTCTGAAGACGCCTTTCTCTTGGATGGAGGAATCTTATGTTGAGAACATTGTGTCTTCTCAAATGATTGAAGTGCTCCATCTTCATCTTTTCATCCAAAAGTTTTTTTTTTTGTTCCTGGAATCTCGGGAGGCGTCGTCACTCCTGTACCCAGAAAAGGCTTTTGTCTTGGACTGCGGAATCGCTTTTCAAGGACATTGTTTCTTCTTATGTGATTGACATACTCCACATCAAGCTTTAGCAGCTGCCCTTTAGATGATGTATTAAGATATTGCTGTACTAGAAACCTATAGATAGACCATCGTCCTGCTTGATTTCAAAAAGTTCAAAAAGCAGAATGACACCCTCTAAAAAGAACACATGAATCAATAACAGTGCAGGTATTGCAAATCTGGTTGAACAGAAACGTGGGAATCTCTTAGGGTAGAGGAAGAAGCAGAGGGCCAATGGCACTATGGTATCCACCAAGTATGTGGTGAGTAGCAATTCTCTAGTTCCTGGAAGAGATGACTGACTGATGGTGGAGGCCGACCGGTGCTATTCTCATGCAGTTTGAACCAATGGGAAGCGGTTCTGAGCTGTTGTCATAGCCCACCCTCCTCCCAGCTGTACTGCAAATAAGTACCCTTCCACCCTCTACCAGTGACAACGGAAAACATTGACATAATGGGCATAACGGAAACCTGGTGGAATGCGGAGAATCAGTGGGATACCGCAATCCTGGGCTATAAACTCTACAGGGGGGACAGACAGGGGCGTGTTGGAGGTGGGTTGGCTGTTTATGTTAAGGAAGGGATAGAATCCAGCAAAGTAGAGTATGAAGGGGGGTCCAACTCCACTGTAGAATCTCTGTGGGTTAAATTACCAGGCCTGTGGAGCGATGTAATACTGGGGGCGTACTATCGTCCTCCAGACCAGAAATCGGAAGGGGACCTTGAAATGAGGAAACAGATCAGGGAGGTGACAAGGAGGGACAGGGTTGTAATCATGGGGGAATTCAATTATCCTCATATAGACTGGGTCAATTTGTGTTCCAGTCACGAAAAGGAGACCGGATTCCTTGACATGCTAAATGACTGTGCCTTAGAGCAGCTAGACATGGAGCCCACCAGAGGACAGGTGACTCTGGATATAATATTGTGCAGTACTCAGGACCTGGTTAGAGATGTCAATGTTACGGAGCTGTTGGGGAACAGTGATCATGCTGCGATCCGTTTCGACATGCACATCGGGGGAAGAATCGGGCAAATCTCTCACAAAAACCCTTGACTTCTGACGGGCGTACTTCCCTCAAATGAGGAGGCTGGTTAGAAGCAGGTTGAAAGGGAAGGTAAAAAGAGTCCAATCTCTCCAGAGTGCATGACCCCTCCTGACCGAGGAATTGTCAGGTAAAGATTAAAAGAGAAGATGCTTCAGACCCCATTGATGAATTAAAGATCAATAAGTCACCAGGCCCTGATGGCATCCACCCAAGAGTTATTAAGGAATTGAAGGATGAAGTTGCTGATCTCTTGACTAAAATATGCAACTTGTCCCTCAAAAGGGCCACGGTGCCAGAAGATTGGAGGATAGCAAATGTCACGCCTATCTTTAAAAAGGGAAAGAAGGGGGACCCGGGAAACTATAGGCCAGTCAGCCTAACATCTATACCGGGTAAGATGGAATACCTCATCAAAGATAGAATCTCAAAACACATAGACGAACAGGCCTTGCTGAGGGAGAATCAGCATGACTTCTGTAAGGGTAAGTCTTGCCTCACAAACCTTATAGAATTCTTTGAAAAGGTCAACAGGCATGTGGATGCGGGAGAACCCGTAGACATTATATATCTGGACTTTCAGAAGGCGTTCAACACGGTCCCTCACCAAAGGCTACTGAAAAAACTCCACAGTCAGGGAATTAGAGGGCTGGTCCTCTCGTGAACTGGTTGAAGACCAGGAAACAGAGAGTGGGTGTCAATGGGCAATTTTCACAATGGAGAGAAGTGAAAAGCGGTGTGCCCCAAGGATCTGCCAGATGCAAGGGAGGGCACCAGAATGAGGTCTCTTGTTATCTGGTGTGCTCCCTGGGTCATTTGGTGGGCCGCTGTGAGATACAGGAAGCTGGACTAGATGGGCCTATGGCCTGATCCAGTGGGGCTGTTCTTATGTTCTTATGTAGAGGAGTAATCCGTTGACCAGAAAGGCAGCATATAAATACCGAGTTATTATTATTAGTGGGTCACCCGCAGGAGCCAAGAAGGAATTTTTCCTTCAGTGCGAGTTTGCCCTTTGGAGCCAGCATGGTGGGGGTCGCATCCACTTAACATTGAATAGGGGTGGAATGTTGTACATTATGCTGGAACTCCCTCCCTTCGGCCCCCACCTGTCAGGAACTTTCTTCTTCAGTGAAAGACCTTCCTATTGGTTGGCCTTTGCTGTTGAATCACTTCCCCCTCCCTGTTGTTCTCTTGCCCTGGATTTTGTTCTCAGTGCTTCTTCCCATGGATTCTGTGGATGATGTCTTGAATAAGTAGACAGATTGTCCAAATCTTGCCCCAATGACTTCATTTCTCATTGTATGCCACTTTGGATGCGTCTTTGATGGGAAAGCAGATGCATAAAGAAATTAAAATCCCGTGTCAAAGTTATATTTTGACTTTGTTTTGAAATAGGTAGCAAGTGGCAGGGCTAGTACAGGGAATGACTCTGGGGGCAGCGTTTCTGGCAAGAAAACCAGAAATGAATATTCAGTGGGGATGGGGTCTTCCTTGGACCTGTCTCCACTGTTCAGTGGGGTTGGTGGACAGTGAGCACAACCCCTTGGAGACCTGACTTGCACCTGACAAGCTCCCTGGCTGGGTATGGTGCAATATTGTGTTTCACAAAGAACTATTTATTATTCTGCTGCTCTTTCCAGAAGGAGCTTTGTGTACTTGCTGACAAATCAGATACATTGCGATCATCACATTGTGCTTCTTCCCAGAAGAATGCCGAGGCCCGCCCTCACCTTGCATGCATTACCCATTCCCTTTAGAGGATAAACTGGAATCCTGCACCTGTCTAGAGGCACCTGGGACCTTCAGAGAGACTAGAGTCCTGCCTGATTCTCCTGAATAATCCCACCTCTGCAATTGGAGAAGATGAATAAGATTGTTCTCCTGGGCTTCTCTGCTCTGCTTTTTGGTGTTGTGGGTGAGTAAATGGGGGGGAGGGGAGGGAAAAGCAGGTCATGCCTGGAATAGTCCAGATGTGTCTGCAAAGCATTTCCAGATCAAAAGATGCTTCAGAACATGTTTCCCATGAGGGAAGATTGTGTTGGGAGGGTGGCAAAGAGTACTGAGTTAACCCTGAGGCTCAGGGCCAGTCTTAGGAGCTGCAGGCCCAACTGGAAACATTTGTGGCAGAGCCCCAGGTTCACAGCTGAGGTCTGTGTAATCTTAGAGATAGAAACAATATTTATTCTAGCCTTTATATCTCTGTGGTAGAATGGAATGCAGTTAAAATGCATGCTTAAAAAGTGCATGTGAGTCAATGGACCAAATTGATCTAAGTACATTTGAAATATAAAATTGCAGGTAAGACAGCCATTTTCAACCATTGGTGTGCTGCGAATGGTTCGTAAGAATCCCTTCGGAGTTTGGGGAAGGGTAATTTATTAATAGGTCCATTGGGGGATGCGAGTCCCCCAGCAGCAGAGCAGTGTGCCTTGTCAATTGTCAAAAATCTGAGGGTGCGCCTTGACAATTTTGTCAGTGTGCCGTGAGCTGAAAAAGGCTGAAAATCGCTGGACTAGAGTATATGGCCCTAGCACAGGACCCCCTTAGGCACAGGGCCCAATTGGCAGCAATTGGTGAGGTGGGTGATAACGAAATAAAAATGTAAAACAACACTTTCAGTACTTCTCATTTTTGTTAAAAAAAAAAAACAACAAAACCTGAAATCTGTGAAAAAATAAAAATTTTTAGCCCATTTCTGCCCAGGCCATAGGCCACACATTTGATCCCTGTTGTGCATATACAACGCTGGGCAAAAATGGTTTAATTTGTTTTGATTGGTAGGGTGCCTGGGCAATGGCTGTGTCTTCATCTGCTGACACTATACCACCTATTTCACCTACCTAGTACACTTTTAAAGCAATTACAATGTATAATTACTGTATAATGTAAAGTTTGAATCAAAGACCCCTAAGACAGCTTATATTATATAAATAAATAGACAAACTAATAAGAGGCAAAAGTAGATGAGCAGTAGATTAGGAGATATAGTATGATTAATGAGTAATGGGATATGGTATTTAGCACTCCTAAATGTATGTTGAGAGCCAGGGTGGTGTAGTGGTTTGGGAGGTGGACTTAGACGTGGATGATCCAGGTTCAAATCCCCCCTCAGCCACAAAGCTTCCTGGGTGACCTTGGGCCAGTCACTTTCTCTCAGCCTCACCTACCTCACAGGGTTGTTGTGAGGACAAGAAAGAGGGGAGGAGCAGCTGTGTAAACCGCCCTCAGCTCTTTGGAGGAAGGGCAGTATAAAAACGTGATAAATAAATAAATAAATATGTTTGTATGTCTGTGTGCGCTAATTAAAAATAAATAAATAACTAAATAAAAGAAATGGCAGAGAAAACAGCTGTTTTTAAAAAAGAAAATCCATTACCGTGCATTTTTTTCTGCTGTTTGATACCATGTTTGCTCACACCCTCCATACCTTTAGCCTTGCCCCTTAACTATCACCCCAATTCTAGTGAATAGCTGTTGTCTTGTCCTTCTTGTGCAATCTGTTCAAAATAGATGGTGAGTTTCTCAGGTGTAAAATGTCAGTGTAAGCGAGTGCAGTTGCTGTAAGCACATCCTACTGAAAGACACCATCAGCGATACCAGAGTTGTGTTGTGTTGTGTTGTTGTGTCTGCCTTGATAGTATAATTATTTAACATTTTCAGCAGTTTTCTGGTGATCCTTGGGCAAAAACCATATGCTTTTCTTAACATGCTTGACAGCTTTGCCTCCCCCCATGTACCCAAAAAGACAGAGAGGAGTTTTCCTTTGTGTGGCTGTGGCAGGAGTGCCAGGGAGTCCACCGTCCACTATGGCTGCAGCTCCTTCCTCCCTTTGGCTGGCTCAGGGCCAGGGCATTCAGGAATTGCCCAGCAAGGAGGAGTACAAGCTGGTCTTGTTCCGTACCTGATCATCTGGTTCATCACAGGATGCCTACAGAGTCATGGGTGGGAGGGAGGGCATAGGAGCAACAGTAGCAGGCCAGGTGAGGTGTGAACCCCTTCGGGAAAGTGCGCCTTTGGCATATGAGTGACCAGACACCACCTGCACTCTTGCCTGTAATCCTCAGTGTCTGATTTGACTTTTCAGGGTAGGGCTCCTTCCCTAGAAAAATCAAAAGGAAGAGAATAAAAGGAGTGTCAGGTCACTTATGAATGAGGCCCCCCAAACCTGCAGAGAAAGGCCTTGCTAAACCAGTAAGGGTGGCAGGCTGGGTTGGGCCATTTTGTATTCTTCTTTAGTCATTAGGAAGCATAATACAAAAAAACCAAAATCTATGAGTTGCTCACATTTCCATTCTGTCATGACACACTCTCTCTTTCAGCACAGGGTCTTTGGTGCCCGTGACACCAGGTATGAGGTTGCAGGACAGTCTTATGCTGATTGCTATGCCTGTGGACAGGAACAATGTTTCACAAGGGCACTCTACATAGGTAAGCTATTGTTACCCCCAATCAGCAGGCTTAACTGAGTCAACTGGGATAGCTGGGTTGGGACTTAGATGGGGCTGCCCTCCCTTCTTCCAACTCCCTTCAGTGATGTTTACGAATCCCCTAGTTTCCAATTGCTTTCTTTTCCCATTCAGATAGCAAGCGCTCATCCTGGGAGGCTGGCTGCACTCGGATGATTGATATCAATGAATGTAACAAAACAGTGACGGATGAGTATCAGCATGATGTAGAGGTTACCAAGTGCTGCAACACTGACAAATGTAATGAAAACAGTCCCCCTTATTACTACTAGTGAATAAGCTGGTCTTTCAAAAGGGCCCTGTCTGGACAAGAAACGAAACATGCCGTGTCTAACCCAGCTGTACTCTGATGCATTCCCCACTCCTTCCAAATACACTCTCCTGTAACCAGCTTGAGGAACTCTGTGGCTGATTTCTTGCTGATCTGCTTCCTGATTTTTACATATCTTAAAAGCTCTTCAGTCTACTAAAAAAGAAGAGTGATGTGTGAGTGAAATGGAAGGTGCAGGGGGAAGGGCATTGTGGGTACTTGGAAATTGGAAGAGTAATGTGTGAGTGAAACGGAAGGTGCGGGGGGAAGGGCATTGTTGGTACTTGGATATTGGAAGAGTGATGTGTGAGTGAAACGGAAGGTGCGAGGGGGGAAAGGGCATTGTGGGTACTTGGAAATTGGAAAGAGTGATGTGTGAGTGAAACGGAGGATCCGGGGTGGGAGGGGGGAAGGCAACTCATCTAGGAGAAGGAAAACTCTGATCCCAAACCTCCACTGCCTTGTGGCTATATCCAGTTGTGGAAAAGGCTTCAGGAGTCAACCTCGAGGCAAAATCAGGAGCTGGAGTCCCTGAGGCAGTTCATGGCTGAACACAGTCACGTTCTGGCAACTCCTGCGACGCCGCTGGAACCAACCATATTGGCTTCTCCATTGGACCATTCCAGCAATGTGGAGGGGGGGATTTGCTGCATGGGTAACAGCCTATCCTCCATGCCTTATTTACCCAGGTTTTGCGCACTGGAGAGGTCACTCCAACTTCACCATACGGTGTTGGCACAACACGGGAAGCAGCAGTTTACCGGTTATAAGTCTTCGCTCGATTGGCGTAGAGCGTGACGCCAGGGGCTGCTTCCGACGGTGGGAGAGATCATTGCATCTCATTGGGCAGCTACTGCCCGCCTTAAGCTGGGCAGTCCCCAGTCAGTAAGGTGCTGCCTCGCCACGGTCCGTTAACCTCATGGGGTGCATGGGGTTTAGGGTGAAAACCGACAAGCGGATCGACAACTCTGCACCATGCAATAGAAAACAGAAAACTCCTTCCCTAAAGCTGGGCACCTGGAACATTAGGACAATGACACCTGGCTTCTCTGATGACCTGCAAGCAATAGACAACGCACGCAAAACAACTGTCATCGACATGGAGCTGAGCAGACTGCAGATGGACATCGTCGCCTTTCAAGAGACGAGGCTTCCAGATTCCAGAAGGAGAGAAATTTCTCATTTTTCTGGCAGGGAAAACCACCAAACGAGGCTTCTTCTCTTCCAGAAGGAGAGAAATTTCTCATTTTTCTGGCAGGGAAAACCACCAAACGAAACCAGGGAACATGGTGTTGGCTTTGCAGTCAGAAATTCCCTGCTGAAGTCCATCATCCCACCTACTGTGGGAAGTGAAAGAATTTTGTCCCTGCAGCTTCAGTCATCAGCAGGACCTGTCACTCTCATCAGTGCTTATGCACCGACTTTGTCGTCTCCAGCAGAAGCCAAAGACAAATTCTATGATGACCTGGCCACCGCTATCAAGAAGATCCCCGTAAAAGAGCCATTGTTCATCCTCGGCGATTTCAATGCTAGAGTTGGTGCTGATAACTGTTCGTGGCCCACTTGCTTAGGTCAGTTCGGCATTGGGAAGATGAACGAGAATGGCCAACACCTGCTAGAGTTTTGCTGTCATCATGGTCTCTGTGTCAGCAATACGTTCTTCAACACGAAGCCCCAACATAGAATCTCTTAGAGACACCCAAGATCAAAGCACTGGCACCAGCTCGACCTGATTCTCACCAGACGCTCCAGCCTTCCCAGCACCAAGATCACACGCAGCTATCAGAGTGCTGCCTGTGACACTGACCACTCCCTGGTGTGCAGCAGAGTGAAACTGCAAACAAAGCAACTGTATCACACGAAAAAGGAAGGAAGACCTCGCATTGATACCAGCAAGACCCGGGATCAGAGAAAAGTGGAGGAAGTTGCACGAGCACTTGAGGAATCTCTTCCAGGCCCAGTCGATGCAAACGCATCCAACAGATGGGAACATTTCAAGAATGCCGTTTACAACAACACCTTGTCCATATTTGGCAAGAAGACGAACAAGACGGCAGACTGGTTTGAAGTCCACTCTGAGTAGTTGACACCAGTCATTGAGGAAAAGAGGAGAGCTCAAGAAGCACACAAGGCCTGTCCCAGTGAACGCAACCTGCAGGTCCTCTGAGCTACTCGCAGCAAAGTCCAGCAGACTGCCAGGAGATGTGCTAACGACTACTGGCTTCAGCTATGCTCCCAGATACAGGTAGCAGCTGACACAGGCAACATCAAGGGGATGTATGACGGTATCAAGCAGGCCCTAGGTCCAACACAGAAGAAAATTGCCCCTCTGAAGTCTGCCACAGGCGAGGTCATCCAGGATCGGGTGCAGCAGATGGAACGCTAGGTGCAGCACTACTCTGAGCTATATTTCAGAGAAAATGTAGTCACCGAAGAAGCGCTGAACAACATTGAGTGCCTGCCTTTGCTGGAGGAGCTTGACAGTGAACCAACCCTGGAAGAACTTCACGTGGCCCTGGACTCCCTTGCCTTTGGCAAGGCACCTGGAAAAGACAGCATCCCTGCTGAAGTCCTAAAGTGCTGCAAAGAGATCATCGCTACTGAGCTGCATGAAATCCTCTGTCTCTGCTGGAGAGAAGGTGAAGTACCTCAAGACATGAGGGATGCAAACATCATCACGCTGTACAAGAACAAAGGTGACAGGGGTGACTGCAACAACTACCGTGGCATCTCTCTCCTTAGTGTTGTAGGAAAGTTGTTTGCCCGAGTTGCACTAAAGAGGCTTCAGGTACTTGCAGAGAGCGTTTATCCAGAATCACAGTGCGGATTCCGAGCCAGCAGGTCCACCACTGATATGGTATTCTCCCTTAGACAACTGCAGGAGAAATGCAGGGAACAACGACAGCCACTCTTTATAGCCTTCATAGATCTCACAAAGGCTTTCGACCTGGTCAGCAGAGACGGCCTCTTCAAGATTCTCCCCAAGATCGGATGTCCACCCAGGCTCCTCAGCATCATCAGATCCTTCCACAAGGACATGAAGGGCACTGTTGTCTTCGATGGCTCCACATCAGACCCCTTTGACATCCAAAGCGGCGTGAAGCAGGGCTGTGTTCTTGCACCAACCTTGTTTGGGATTTTCTTCGCTGTCCTGCTGAAGCAGGCCTTTGGAACTGCAACAGAAGGCATCTATCTCTAGACCAGATCAGATGGAAAGCTCTTCAACCTCTCCAGACTGAGAGCAAAGTCCAAAGTCCAGCTGAAATGTCTTCGTGACTTCCTCTTTGCCGACGATGCAGCTGTCACTACCCACTCTGCCAAAGATCTCCAGCAGCTCATGGATCGTTTTAGCAAGGCCTGCCAAGATTTTGGACTGACGATCAGCCTAAAGAAAACACAGGTCATGGTTCAGGATGTGGACTCACCTCCCTGCATTACAATCTCTGCGCATGAACTGGAGGTTGTCCATGACTTTGTGTACCTTGGCTCAACTATCTCCGACACTCTTTCGATACTGAGCTAAACAAACGCATCGGTAAAGCAGCTACCACGTTTTCCAGACTCACAAAGAGAGTCTGGTCCAACAAGAAGCTGACAGAACATACCAAGATCCAGGTCTACAGAGCTTGCGTCCTGAGTACACTTCTGTACTGCAGCGAGTCATGGACTCTCCGCTCACAACAGGAGAGGAAACTGAATGCTTTCCACATGCGCTGCCTCCGGCGCATTCTCGGCATCACCTGGCAGGACAAAGTTCCTAACAACACAGTCCTGGAACGTGCTGGAATCCCTAGCATGTATGTACTGCTGAAACAGAGACGCCTGCGTTGGCTCGGTCATGTCGTGAGAATGGATGATGGGCTGATCCCAAAGGATCTCCTCTATGGAGAACTCGTGCAAGGAAAGCGCCCTACAGGTAGACCACAGCTGCGATACAAGGACATCTGCAAGAGGGATCTGAAGGCCTTAGGGATGGACCTCAACAAGTGGGAAACCCTGGCCTCTGAGCGGCCCGCTTGGAGGCAGGCTGTGCAACATGGCCTTTCCCAGTTTGAAGAGACACTTTGCCAGCAGTCTGAGGCAAAGAGGCAAAGAAAGAAGGCCCATAGCCAGGGAGACAGACCAGGGACAGACTGCACTTGCTCCCGGTGTGGAAGGGATTGTCACTCCCGGATTGGCCTTTTCAGCCACACTAGACACTGTGCCAGAACCACCTTTCAGAGCGCGATACCATAGTCTTTCAAGACTGAAGGCTGCCAATATAGACTACTAAAAAAGCGCCTGAGGGGAGGGGGGGACATGACTGAGATGTAAATTATGCAGTGGGTGGATAGAGTGGGTAAAGGAATGTTCTTTTCCCTCTCCCAAAACACCAGAACCAGCGGACATCCACTACAACTGACTGTTGGGAGAATTAGAACAGACAAAAGAAATGATTTCTTTACCCAATTATTTAATTAATAAAATGCCTTAATTTTATGGCATTGCCTTGCCACAGGCTATTGTGCTGGTGTCCCACCAGGTGTTTAACGGAGCACATACGACAAAAAGAGGCCCGCAATTTGTTCTTCCCATTTGCTCCCATATGCCTCTTCCTCCTGTATCACTCTGTGATTTGAAATAATAATAATAATAATAATAATAATAAAGAGTGTGTGTGTATATGTATACACACACACGCATTGCAATAACAACCAAAAATCAGCATTACTAATTATTCCAACTAGTAAAAACTACTTCTAGATAGTGGAAACTCCTAAGCATCTTTGGAGATCCTGGTTCCATCTAGTCGCACTAGAAACCATTGGCTGTTTTCCTACAGTACTTTCTGGTTTATCCTCGTTAGAACCATGACCTCCTAAGGAGGGTTTGTGTCACTCACTTCTAAGTTATGCTCAGTGCCTAACACACTGTCAGCAAACACTGAGACTGCCATCCTATACTAGTCCTTGGGGGAGACGCATTAAACTCAGTGGGGACTCCTTTTGAATAGACCTGCCTACATGCCTGGGATTGCACTTCAAGTTTGCTGTATGTTCAAAAGAGGAGCAGGAGGCACATGATTTTATCAGTGGTGAGCAGATAGGTGGCTATCATGGCTCAACAGAGATGTGCAAGGTGTTTTGTAGTGGAAAGTGGAGGTGAAGTGCGACTGAGGTGGTTTTTACAAGGTGGTTTGTGTTTTTCTGCTTGCTTTTGCTAACCTGCAAACACCTGCGCCCTTTACTCTCCATCCGGAAGCAAGTTCTGAAAAGAATGTGGTGTGAAGATGTCCAGCACATTGTATTGGCAACCTTCAGTCTTGAAAGACTATGGTATCGCGCTCTGAAAGGTGGTTCTGACACAGCGTCTAGTGTGGCTGAAAAGGCCAATCCGGGAGTGACAATCCCTTCCACACCGGGAGCAAGTGCAGTCTGTCCCTGGTCTGTCTCCCTGGCTATGGGCCTTCCTTCTTTGCCTCTTTGCCTCAGACTGTTGGCAAAGTGTCTCTTCAAACTGGGAAAGGCCATGCTGCACAGCCTGCCTCCAAGCGGGCCGCTCAGAGGCCAGGGTTTCCCACTTGTTGAGGTCCATCCCTAAGGCCTTCAGATCCCTCTTGCAGATGTCCTTGTATCGCAGCTGTGGTCTACCTGTAGGGCGCTTTCCTTGCACGAGTTCTCCATAGAGGAGATCCTTTGGGATCCGGCCATCATCCATTCTCACGACATGACCAAGCCAACGCAGGCGTCTCTGTTTCAGCAGTGAATACATGCTAGGGATTCCAGCACGTTCCAGGACTGTGTTGTTTGGAACTTTGTCCTGCCAGGTGATGCCGAGGATGCGTCGGAGGCAGCGCATGTGGAAAGCGTTCAGTTTCCTCTCCTGTTGTGAGCGAAGAGTCCATGACTCGCTGCAGTACAGAAGTGTACTCAGGACGCAAGCTCTGTAGACCTGGATCTTGGTATGTTCCGTCAGCTTCTTGTTGGACCAGACTCTCTTTGTGAGTCTGGAAAACGTGGTAGCTGCTTTACCGATGCGCTTGTTTAGCTCGGTATCGAGAGAAAGAGTGTCGGAGATCGTTGAGCCAAGGTACACAAAGTCATGGACAACCTCCAGTTCATGCTCAGAGATTGTAATGCAGGGAGGTGAATCCACATCCTGAACCATGACCTGTGTTTTCTTCAGGCTGATTGTCAGTCCAAAATCTTGGCAGGCTTTGCTAAAACGATCCATGAGCTGCTGGAGATCTTTGGCAGAGTGGGTAGTGACAGCTGCATCGTCGGCAAAGAGGAAGTCACGCAGACATTTCAGCTGGACTTTGGACTTTGCTCTCAACCTGGAGAGGTTGAAGAGCTTTCCGTCTGATCTGGTCCGGAGATAGATGCCTTCTGTTGCAGTTCCAAAGGCCTGCTTCAGCAGGACAGCAAAGAAAATCCCAAACAAGGTTGGTGCAAGAACACAGCCCTGCTTCACTCCGCTTCGGATGTCAAAAGGGTCTGATGTGGAGCCATCGAAGACAACAGTGCCCTTCATGTCCTTGTGGAAAGATCTGATGATGCTGAGGAGCCTGGGTGGACATCCAATCTTGGGGAGAATCTTGAAGAGGCCGTCTCTGCTGACCAGGTCGAAAGCCTTTGTGAGATCTATGAAGGCTATAAAGAGTGGCTGTCGTTGTTCCCTGCATTTCTCCTGCAGTTGTCTAAGGGAGAATACCATATCAGTGGTGGACCTGTTGGCTCGGAATCCACACTGCGATTCTGGATAGATGCTCTCTGCAAGTACCTGGAGCCTCTTTAGTGCAACTCGGGCAAACAGCTTTCCTACAACGCTAAGGAGAGAGATGCCGCGGTAGTTGTTGCAGTCACCCCTGTCACCTTTGTTCTTGTACAGCATGATGATGTTTGCATCCCTCATGTCTTGAGGTACTTCACCTTCTCTCCAGCAGAGACAGAGGATTTCATGCAGCTCAGTAGCGATGATCTCTTTGCAGAATTTTAGGACTTCAGCAGGGATGCTGTCTTTTCCAGGTGCCTTGCCAAAGGCTTCTTACTGTGCTGCTATTAATATAGTGTCCTTTTTTCTTTTGCGGTCCTTGTGTTCACAGGATGTGCTGTTGTAATGCTAGTGCCTGGTGCACTGGCAGAGTTTCTGTTGCCATTTTAGACAGGCATTTCAAAAATATGTGAGAATTGAATAAATACTAGAACAGTGCAGTCATGCAGTGAATGAAGAGTGCATTTATGTGTTAAGGAGAGAATGAACCAGGTGTCAGACGGACTCACTGGGGAGTACTTAAGTCTCAGGAGACTGAACAGAGATGGCATGTAAATAAGTGCAAGTATTCAAATAGGTGGCACTTTTAGCCCTAGGTATCTGTTGGCTGCTGTTCCGCCTCCCAAGAGGCCCTCAAGGTGGCTCAATCTTGTTTAAATCACACTGGCTTCCTCTTCTTCTTACCCCATGGAGGCACCTGCTGGTTCTCTGTAAGGGGGAAGGGTACGCTTCAGCTTGTGAAAGCAGAGCAGGTGGCCATGGTGACTCCCACCCCATGACGAACATGAGACAGTACACATGTGAAGCCTGATCAGTGCCCACATGTTGGTACTAAATTGGAGGGACACATCCTGGCCCATTTTGATTCCAGTAACACATTCAGTTAAGCTGTGAAGATTTCTATCTTTCACCTGCACTGGAATGAAAAAAGATTATTATGCAAATATTAAGGAGAGTTTGAGAGTCACACTTGCTTGGTGAAGATGAACTCACCTTCTGAAGAGCCTTGCCAACCCTTTTCTTGGGGAAATAAAATATTGCTTGGGTACTTGCATCCTACTTATCTTTCTCACGTCACTGTACATAAAACATAGGAAACCGCAGCTCTCTAGGATTTCAAACTGTAATTATTCTCTGCCCTACCTGGAGATGTCAGCGGTGGAACACTTTGTTTGCAAAGCATGCAGATCTACCACTGAGTCATGGCCACTCCCCATGGAAGAGTTTCATTTTTATTTTCATGACAACTTTTTCAGGTAGGTTAGACTGATTAGTACAAAGCTATGCTGTGATCTTTTTAACTGGGAAGAAATTTGAGCCCTGGTCAACCCAGCCCAGGTTCAGCGCGCTGCCACATTTGTACCAGCTCTGTCTGCAGGCCCTTTACAGTGGGTGTCTTGCTGTAGGAATTGTTTCCCATAGATTTAAATGAAAATACCTTTGATTACCACTGTATCAGAATACTTAAATTGCCAGCATGCCTAAGCAAGTGACGTAACTTAGGACACCATATCATGAGTTGATCCGATCTTGTGTGACACATGGCAGCATAATGAGAGCTGCAGTTACTTGTCCAGCACAGCAGAGGTGCTAATTGTGGAAGATGGAACTGGAAGCTGACTGTGGGGGGATAATCCCCGAACCATCCCCCAAATGTTTGGCTTTGGATAAATGCCTCTCTTGGATCATTTGCACTCCCTCTGCTTATTACTTTGTTTCCTCCGCTCTTCAATAAACCTAGTTTTGACTGTTTTTCTTGCCTGGTTCATTCAGAAGGGGTGCACTGCTACACCTCCTAGATCCTCCCGTTCTACTATTGTTTACTCTAAAGCAGGGGTCTCCAAACGTTTTGCCAAAGGGCCGCATCAAATATCTGGCATGGTGTGTAGGGCCGGAAAATTTTTTAAATATAAAATTTAAATAAATAAATTAGAGATGGAACTTAGATGAGTGAATAAATGAATGGGCTCATTCATTCAACCTCTCTGGCCCTCAGAACACCCTCTAGACACAATCAGAGCACAGTTCTGGTCATGTTCAGGTGAGTGGCCCAGAGGCTTTCAGGGAACAAGAGGTTGGCCGTGGCACTTTCATCCCCTTCCCCTGGGTAAAGCGAGGAGTCCCACAATGGGGCTACTTGATTCTATGGCAACTCAAAGGTTAGCTTAGAATCAAGAGCCTCCGTTTTGGGTGACCAGAAGCCACAGGCTACCCAGAAGCCACAGCACCTGCATCATCACAGTGGAGGCTGAGCTCTCTCTGCCATTTCCTGCCCGTTCTTCTCTGGTTTGGGGCACTTTGATCCCCTGGAGGCTTCTGTGGTGTTTCGGCATCTGAAAGATTCCTGCAGTAGACCTTGTCTTTTTCCAATCATGTGCCTGCCAGGGGACATGGGAGCTAAACCCAGGGGATGTGGGTGGGTCCACGGGTGCAAGTGTTTCTGGCTGAGGCGGTGCAGCCCCCCAAGCTGTGCTGCCCCAAGGGTCACCAAGTTCCACTGCCTCTCCATCTGGAGGCCTTCTGAGGGCCAGAGAGGCTGCACTCCAGAGGGCCTTAAAACATCACTTTCGGTTTCTTGGAAAACTGGAAGTGATATTTTCAGATCCTCAGAAGGCCTCCAGATGCGACCAGCATTTTTTAATCCTGACCCCAGGCAGCACAGGAGCCAGAATCGTCACTGCTTCCTACCTTTTCCTGTGGGGCTCTTAATCCCCAAAAACTTTGGCCATAGAGGTATGGAGTAGCAAACTCTGCTTTCTGCCTTGAAAGCTGATCACTGAAAGAAAGGATTCTTAAAGCATGGAGTACACTGGGCTATACTTTATTTTTTTCCTTTAAGACTCTGAATGTGGGCCTTACATGCTCTGCCTGGATTCTGAGCTGATTTGAACTGTCTTCTTAAATAAGGCATAATTGCCCAACTCAGGCTGCAATCCTAACCACGTTTTCCTTAGAGTAAACCCCATTCAACAAAATAGGACATACTTCTCAGTAGACCTGGTTAGGATTGCGCCCTCATTGTCTTACATTGTCTAACAAGAACTTCTGAAAATATGCTCAGAACTTGTGTTGCACGGTGTCTTCAGGGTTCAAGAACAAACTCAACAGACTGAAATTGTGGTGATTTCCAAGTCTTTATTCATTGCCAGCAATGGGCTTCTCTTGGTGTTCAAAATGGGAAACAGAGAGAGCTGTGGTAACTCTCAGTGCCTCCAGAGAATAGCAACTTTCCAAAGCATGTTTCAGCTTAAATACCCCTAGGTTCTTTGTTCTAAAAATCTTACTATCATTGGTTGAAGAGCTGGGTGACATCAGAGATAGATCATTTTTTATCATGTTTATGTCCAGTACATGAACTATTCTTGTTAGACAAGATTAATGGCTGCTTAGCTCAGACTTTCTTAAAATGATTTAAGTTATGTCTCTTTATTTTACGCTTCTTGGTGCTAAGAGATAAGTTCCTTTTAATTATCTCATTTCCTGGCACTCTCTAGTCTCTTGCAGGTGCATCTTTGGCTTCTCATTATTTTCAAATCTCCCTATGAGTTATGTTTCAATTAAAACATCAAACAAGACTTTGAATCTTACAGAATTGGAATGTACTCCAACTAACTAACTTTAGCCTTTTCAAGGTTGCTTCTGGCTGCTACTTGTGGCTTTTAAGTCAATTCTCACTTCTGTGTATTTTTATAATTAACCTATTAAATATTTACTTAAACTACCACACTAGCATCAGCTACACTTTAAAGAATAATTTTAATAATTATTATAGCTATTGGCATTCCTAACAGCCAATTCTTTATTTTCACATAGAGGCTTAGCAGCAGGATGTGTGTTCTCCCTTTCTGGCAGGTTGCCAGTGGCACATTCCTCTGCCATCTCAGTGAAAACTTCCTACATTAGACTAAGATCAGAGAAATGCCTTTCTTTATAGTTCTTTTTTTTTTTAGCCACAAACACTCAAACATTTGGCTCAAATGGGAAAACTTGTTGAATTACATTTTAAATAATTTTTTTTAACATGAAGCTTTGGTGTAACATAGCTTTTAACAGATGCATATTTTGGTTTTAACTGCAGCGAGTCATGGACTCTTCGCCCACAACAGGAGAGGAAACTGAGCGCTTTCCACATGCGCTGCCTCCGACGCATCCTCGGCATCACCTGGCAGGACAAAGTTCCAAACAACACAGTCCTGGAACGTGCTGGAATCCCTAGCATGTATTCACTGCTGAAACAGAGACGCCTGCGTTGGCTTGGTCATGTCGTGAGAATGGATGATGGCCGGATCCCAAAGGATCTCCTCTATGGAGAACTCGTGCAAGGAAAGCGCCCTACAGGTAGACCACAGCTGCGATACAAGGACATCTGCAAGAGGGATCTGAAGGCCTTAGGGATGGACCTCAACAAGTGGGAAACCCTGGCCTCTGAGCGGCCCGCTTGGAGGCAGGCTGTGCAGCATGGCCTTTCCCAGTTTGAAGAGACACTTTGCCAACAGTATGAGGCTAAGAGGCAAAGAAGGAAGGCCCATAGCCAGGGAGACAGACCAGGGACAGACTGCACTTGCTCCCGGTGTGGAAGGGATTGTCACTCCCGGATTGGCCTTTTCAGCCACACTAGACGCTGTGCCAGAACCACCTTTCAGAGCGCGATACCATAGTCTTTCGAGACTGAAGGTTGCCAATACAATTTTGGTTTTAAGGGAATTAACAGGTTTCTAATTAGCCTATTCTTGCCATGGATTTCATTTGTTTAGCTGTTTCCATATATCATGTTAATTAGCAATTGGACATCTCAGCTTCTTTTGGCAGTTTGCCCGGACATTCCTTAAAACTGGACATTCCTTAGGCTCATTCAGTGCCTGCTTGAAGCTGGGACCTAGCATTTGATTTTTTTTAATCATTCAGGTTCTATCATATTACCAATAACTAATCCATTGGTGTATTTTAAGCCTAGAGAAGCCTAACTGAATTTTATTTAAAACCTTTTCTTCTCCATGGGTCACTTATTTAAAAAGGGAATTTTTCTGTAGCTGGGGTCCTGTATGACTCTCTAATTCCTTCAAAAGAACATTTGCTGGCTGTCAAATAACACTTTAATTGGACTGATTTATGGCTGGCTTTACCTTTGGCCTAAATCAGACTGTTTCAAACAGAGATGGCAGAAATGAATCCTTGCAAGTTTGTCTATGGGAACATATATAAACCTGACTAATTTACCCATAACATTGCATGAACAAGCATTTGCATAAATGACTAGTTTCAGCATAAGAAAACATGAGTAAACATTTAGCATAAGTGGCTTATATGACATTATGACATGTGGCTTTCACTAGCTTCTATCGCTTGTATGCATAAACGTTGACCATTTCTAACAGGATAGTTCACACAAATCCTTTCCTAATGAATGAAAAAGCTTTGATGCCTTCCCCAAATCTATATGAGGGGTTGAGACTGGAGGCAAGTTCAACAGAAGAATAAAGTAGTTTCTAGCTTAGCTTGCAAGCTCACATAAATCAGGGGTGCTCAAAGTGTGGTCCATGGACCGCTCCCCGCCCCCCCGGGACCACCCATCACCCGCTGTCCCTCTACTTCTTTGAGCGCGGCTTCCCCCTAAGGAGGCGCTTTATGACATCTGCGACACTCCTGGGCCAGCGCAAGGGACTTGCACCAGCCTAAGTGAAGGGCAGGATTGCACCCAAAGACATTTCCTCGCTAACTGCAAAACAAACACCATCTAGGCCAGTAACTGAATTGCCTGAGCCTTTGTGTGTTCAAAGCTACAATAAATTCTGTCACCCTCATCACAGCGTTTTCTACAGGACAAGCTAATGAGCCTCTTCCTGAACCACTTACTCTTGAATGCCCCTTTTGTATGTCAAAAACAGGCTCCCTCTGTAGCTGGGCAGGCACAGGAGATGCTGTGCTTCTGGGCAAAGTTTTGGGGGGGTGGCAGTGCTGCTCCTACAGCAATTACCCTCCCAGAACATGACTGGAGCTGTGCTCTGGTCATGTCTGGAGGGTGTTTGAGACTCAGGGATGCTGCACGCAGCCTCAGAAGGTCTTAATATGTTGCTTCCTGTTTTGCCCGAAAAACCAGAAGTGATGTGCTAAGGCAGTGGTTCCTAAACCTCCATCCCTCCTCAGAGCACCCCGGGCAGGGAGAGGCGTCTGCACCAGCATTCCCGCCCCTGCCCCTCCCCACTTATCCCTTTCCCCTGCCCTCCCCCATCAGCCCTGAGCAGCCCTACCTCCAGCCTCACCCTTCCTGGACTCCTTGGAGGAGGATGCGGGGACTTTGGGATCCTCCTGCAGCTGGGCCCTACTGATCCCCATCAGCCTGCCCCCCAAGGAGCCCTCCCCTGCTGAGCTCCTTCCTCCTGCTCTGCTGCTCCTGCTTGTCACGAGCAGGTCTCGTGTGAACGTGGCCAGGCTGTCCCCTGATCCCTTGCAGAGAAGGGCAGCATCTTTCCAGCCCTGGTATAGCCCTGCCAATGGGGTGTGCGCTGCATCCGGTGGTGGGAGGGCAGTTTTGGAGGCTTCCAGAAGGTAACCTGTTCTGATGCCTAGGGGCTGCATGGCAGCTGCACTGGTGCTGGAAAATTGGACAGGATTGGGACTTAAGTAAGTAATTCAGAGGACAGATACAATGCAGGATAGAACCCCAATATTGAAGCAACCCACTGACAAACTACACACTTTTGGGGCTAACACAGAAGTGTCCACAAATCATCCCCTCAATCGGCTCTTCTTACTGTAATGGAAAGGTCACAATATTCAGAGTTATTGGTACTTCCCAGCTGAGAGAGGCAGAGGGAGAAAGCCTTACGACAACCCTGCTGAGTAGGCAACTGAAGATGGAAAGAGCAAGGAAGTTCTGAGAACAAGTTGTTTGGGACCCCCCTGTGATGTCCTCTCGCAAATGCCTGCTGGGAGGCGGCTCTGGAGTGACTTTGGATAAGCTGTCATGTGCAGACTCCTGGTGCTCTTGTCATAAGGAACAAGGGGGGCCATGTTGGGTTGGCCTTTCTTGGCTGCAGCTCATTTCTTGGAAGCAGTCCCTCTGGGTGGAGCTTAGTTCAGGCCCCTTGGGAAGGAGCCCTCATGGATGACTGCATGATTTCCATTTGGGACTGCCAGCTGGAGGGCAAAAATGAAGGTTGAGGTTCCTGGCCCAGCTGCTATGGAGTCTTCTTGCCCCCCTTCTCCTGTGGGTCAGTGCAGTCTCCCCTGAACAGCTAACAGCCCAATCCTATCCCCCTCACCATTGATGAAGGAGTACATGCTGCATCCAAATGTTAGTGGGGAGGGGGGCAAGTTGACCAGAAGGTGAAACCTAGAAAATAGGGTTTTTTCTGTGTGTGTGTGTGGGCTATGTCAGAATGCCAGATGCAAGGGAGGGCACCAGGATGCAGGTCTCTTGTTATCTGGTGTGCTCCCTGGGCCATTTGGTGGGCCACTGTGAGATACAGGAAGCTGGACTAGATGGGCCTATGGCCTGATCCAGTGGGGCTGTTTTTATGTTCACTGTGTCTCTGGCTCAGTAGGAAACCCCCCTTTTACCTCCAGGGAAAGGTCTTGGATTGCTGGCAGCCTCTGACATTTGCATCTCTTTTGTCACCAAGTAAAACCCATCAACCCTGAGCCATCCCTTTTGGGAATGAAATAAGAGCTGCCAAGAGAAAGTGATTGGATCATCCCCTCCTCAGTCCTTTTAGGGTTTGAGAGCAAAGTGTTTGCCTGAGGCTATCCTGAGGTCTCCATTTTGCAGGAGTGGAATCAGGAGCAAAGCCTTGAATGGGCAAACAAGTGGAGGTCCAGAGGAAGGAACAGAAGGGACAGGAGAAGTCAGAATCAGAGATCAGCCTGAATCTCTGAGGAAGCCACAGCAGGACCAAGAGGAGCCAGGCAGGGGGATGCAACAGCGCTGGGAAGCCCAGTGGCAGCAGTTCCTCCAGACCCTTCAGAGCCCCCAGCAGTCAGAGGCCGCACCCTGGGATGATGCCAAGGCCTTCCTGGCCTCCTTTGAGCAAGTGGCTGTAGCCTGTCAGTGGCCCAGAGGAGAGTGGGTGGCTCGGCTCCTGCCTGCCCTGAGTGGAGAAGCCCAGCAGGCCTTCAGCCTCCTTGCAGCCAGAGACAAGGGGGACTATGGGAAAGTGAAGGCTGCCATCTTGAGAGGTGAAGCCCTGAGAAGGGAGAAGCAGCGCCAGCACTTCCGGCAGTTCTGCTGCCCGGAGCTGGAAGACCCGCGAAGGATGTACAGCCAAGTCCAGGAGCTTTGCTGCCAATGGCTGAAGCCAGAGAGGCATACGAAGGAGCAGATCCTGGAGCTGCTGGTCCTGGAACAGTTTCTGGCCAGCCTGCCGGCAGACATCCAAAGATGGGTCTGGGCAGGAGGACCAGACAGCTGTGCCCAGGCTGTGGCCCTGCTGGAGGATTTCCTGATGAACTGGAGAGAGGCTGAGTCAGGGATGTGGCAGGTGAGGTCTTAGTATTTAATTCCATGCTTGCTAAGCAGACACAGAATATGGAGTGTGTTGTTTGGAGCACCTGCCAATCTTTTGCTGAAACTGGAAAGACGGAATGCAGTTAGGAAAGCTCAAATTTGAACTGACAATCCTCAACCCACTGAAAATCCTTCCCAGTAAAAGCTGAAAGTGATGCTCAGGCATCTTGAAAGAGACTCTGTGGGATGCAGCCACTCAAAAAGCCATCTTGTACCACTACAATTATTTCATGTTGACTGAACACATTTAAGTGTATGGAAATATTTGTATTAGATACAAAACATGCATCTTTGCCTGTGTTGTTCAGCACAAAGGACAGAAAATCCCCAGGCAAAGCTTTTCCCCAGACATGGTTAGAGAGCATTAAACCTGCCAGGTCAGATGTCACAGCCCAGGGGTTGAGATGGGGAGAAACACTTGGCCACCCTATGTGGTCCTCTGAGCTACGTAGTTTCCTCAGCCGCAGGAGACTAGCAAGCTGCATAGAGCTTTATTTCTGAAAAACCACATCTGGAATTAACCTTATTCAAGTCCTTCTTTCCTTCAGCATTTGCTGGGCTGCTTTGAGATTGTCAGCCATGCCTCTCCCAGCAGAGAGGAAAGCGTAAGATAACTGCCTGTGAGCCCACTGTGTTGCCAGAACGTGAGCAAGAAGCTTTATGGTGGTCACAAAGTGCAATCTACCAAGTACATCTGCTGGGACCTCCCAGCAGATGTGTTTAGCCCCTACACTGTCTCCATTCTCCTAGGAATTGCAGTGCTGGTTGACTCTGGAGGATAGCACTATCTTTCCATAAGAGCCAACTGGGGCTTCCAGAAGCTAGGGAACTGCAGACTGAAAGCACATTTTCAGAACAAATGAGCCTTTCTGAGGCCTTGATTGGTGCTCCTTCTTTAAAGGGGGGAGGCTTTCCTTCTGCCTGGGTTCCTGTGTGTTGTCCTGTCCTGCAGTGTGGCAGGTACAAAATCAATAGACTAGACATCCACCAGGCAGAAGAGTGGATCATGCCAACCAGAGGGAGATCTTGTCATTTGCCAAACGAGACTTACTGGAAAGTCAGGCTGCAAACATTTACTGCTGTTCATTGGGTCTTGTGGGGAGAGAACTATAGTAACTTATGACTCAGTCCTTCCTGGGTCGTGACCTGCCGGAACTCATGCTCTCTCTCAGTGCAAGGCCAGAGACCCTTTGTGGCAGCCCCAAAACCAGGATGCCATTGCTGGCCAGAAGTGCAGTAAGCAGGCCAGAATCTCTGGGAGGGCCTGGTTCTGTTGAAACTTGCAGAAGGTATTTTGGGGGAGAGCCTTGTTCTGAAGCAAGAAGCAGGCTGGAGGGGGTGGGTCTCAGCAGCCAAAGTGCACACTGGATCCTATTTTCCATTCTTCAGTCCACCTTTTTTTTCCCCTGGACTTTTTTTCCATTCTTCAGTCCACCCCCTTTTTTCCCTGGACTATGCAGCCAGTGTGTCTGACCAGACAGAAAGGAGGCCTACCCAGAGGTAAGTAAAAATATTTTTTATTTTCTCGGGTTCACCTTCTGGTCAACCTGCCCCCCTCCTCGCTAACATTTGGATGCAGCATGTGCTCCTTCATCAATGGTGAGGGGGATAGGATTGTGCTGTTAGCTGTTCAGGGGGAGACTGCACTGACCCACAGGAGAAGGGGGGCAAGAAGACTCCATAGCAGCTGGGCCAGGAACCTCAACCTTCCTTTTTGTCCTCCAGCCAGCAGTCATGCAGTCATCCATGAGGGCTACCTCCTTAGTGACCTGAACTAAGCTCCACCCAGAGGGTCTGCTTCCAAGAAATGAGCTGCAGCCAAGAAAGGCCAACCCAACATGACCCCCCTTGTTCCTTACGGCAAGAGCACCAGGAGTCTGCATGTGACAGCTTATCCAAAGTCACTCCAGCAGCAGTTGTGACATCACAGGGGGGTCCCCAAACAACTTTCTCTCAGGCTTTCACTGCTCTCCATCTTCAGTTGCCTACACTGAAGGGTTGTCATAAGGCTTTCTCTGTCTGCCTCTCTCAATAACTCTTAATATTGTCACCTTTCCATTCATAAGCCTGACAGTAAGAAGAGCAGATTGGGGGGGGGGGGGTGATTTGTGAACACTTCTGTGTCAGCCCAAAAAGTTTGTAGTTTATTTGTCAATGTGTTGCTTCAGTATTCAGGTTCTATCCTGCACTGTATCTGTCCTCTGAATTACTTACTTAGGGCCCAATCCTGTCCAATTTTCCAGCGCCAGTGCAGCTGCCATGCAGCCCCTCGGCATCGGAACACATGTTACATCTTGGATGGCTCCATAACTACCATCCCACCACTGGATGCAGCGCACACTGCATTGGCAAGGCTATTCCAGGGCTGGAAAGTTGGATAGGATTTGGCCCTTAGCCCTGTTTTAATGGACAAGACCTGTTAAGTGTTGAGTTATTTCCGGGGTCCAAGGGTCTCCTAGGCAGGAGTCCGGTCTCCCTCCCTGCAAAGAAGGGGGGATCTGGACCTTCAGCAGAGCTGGAATGACTGAGATGCTGCCCTTCTCTGCAAGAGATCAGGGGGCCAGCCTGGCCACGTTCACACGAGACGTGCTGGAGGCAAGCAAGAGCAGGAGGAAGGAGCCCAGCAAGGGAGGGCTTCTTGGGGGTAGGATGATGGGGATCAGCCCAGCCCGCCTGCAGGGGAGGCAGGGGGGCTGCATCCTCCTCCAAGGGGTCCGGGAAGGGCGAGGCTGCAGGAGAGGATGCTCCGGGCTGCTGGGGGAGGGCAGGCGCGGAAGGGTTAAGGGAGGGAGGTGGAGCAGGGGCGGGGATGCTGTTGGGGACGCCTCTCCCTGCGCGGGGTGAGGAAGGGGAGGCGCAGGAAGAGGAGGGATCGCTGGTTCCTGTGCTGGGGAAGGGGACGGAGGTTCGTGCCGCAGCTGTCCGGGGCTTCCCTTGGGAGGCTGCTGGTGAGTCCCGCAGAGCGGAGCGGAGGGACCCGCAGCTCAGCCCCAGCCTGGCTCTGGGCTCCCCCGGGCGGTGGGAGGCTACAGGCGGGGACCCGCAGGAGGCTCAGCGCAGCCGGATCGGGGCTGAAGGGGTCGCGTGGAAGGTCTGTGGGATGCACAGCCCGGCAAGGAGGGGGGTGGGGGGCTTGTTACCTGATGCAGGTGCAAGGGGGGAACCAGGATGCGGGTTGTGTCTTGAGGTCTCCCTGAAGCATCTTTTGGACCACTGGAGTCTCACTGTGAGATGCAGGAACCTGGACTAGGTGGGCCCTTGGCCTGATCCTGCAGGGCTCTTCCATAAGAAGTGCTCTTCAGCTGATAAGGGAGGACAGCAGGATGAAGGTCTCCTGAGGCATCTGATGGGCCACTGTGAGGTGCAGGAAGATGGACTAGACGGGCCCTTGGCCTGACCCTGCAGTGCTCTTCTTGCTGCTTATGACTCCACCACAAAGACAGGGATGGGAGAACATAAATGCCGCCCAGGTGGTCCTGAATGTATCCAAGAACAGGAGTTCAATTCTGGTTGAGAATTCCCTTTCCCCAGCCAGGTTGCCACCTTCTTCTCTGGCCTGACTCTTGTGCCCTGTCCTGGCAGGCAGAAATTCAATAGGCCTGCACTTCCCCAGCATGGTAAAACACTGATCTGAAAAGATCACTTCTCCCCCCCCCCCCAACAAAAAAGTTCCATTGTGGTGCCTGTCCCAAATTTTCTCCCCTTTGTATTCATTTGTGTTCCATTGTGTGTGTGTCTCCAATTCAGGATCAAACCCCCCTTTCAGCTCAGGGATACCTCCAGGGAAAGGTCTTGGATTGCTGGCAGCCTCTGACATTTGCATCACTTTTGTCACCAGGTGAAACCTATCAAGCCTGAGCTGAGTGAAATAAGAGGGCCAGGAGGCAGAAATGGGGTCATCCCCTCCACTGTCCTTCTAGGAAGATCAGGAGTTTGAGAGCAAAGTGTTTGCCTAAATCAATATCTCTGGCACAGAAGGCCATCCCGAGGACTTAATTTTGCAGGCGTGAAGCCATGAATGTGCAAACAAGTGGATGTCCAGAAGGAGAAGAGGGGTCTGAAGGGGCAGGAAGAGCCCCAGATAGAGATGAGGCTGAATCTCTGAGGGAGCCACAAAAGGGTCAAGAGGATTCAAGCAAGGGGATGCAACAGCGCTGGGAAACCCAGTGGCAGCAATTCCTCCAGACCCTGCAGGCTTCTCACCCTGCACAGGAGAGCCCCCAGCAGTCAGAGGCTGCACCCTGGGATGATGCCAAGGCCTTCCTGGCCTCCTTTGAGCAAGTGGCTGCAGCCTGTCGGTGGCCCAGTGGAGAGTGGGTGGCTCGGCTCCTGCCTGCCCTGAGTGGAGAAGCCCAGCAGGCCTTCAGCCTCCTTGCAGCCAGAGACAAGGGGGACTATGGGAAAGTGAAGGCTGCCATCTTGAGAGGTGAAGCCCTGAGAAGGGAGGCGCAGCGTCAGCACTTCCGGCAGTTCTGCTGCCCGGAGCTGGAAGACCCGCGAAGGATGTACAGCCAAGTCCAGGAACTTTGCTGCCAATGGCTGAAGCCTGAGAGGCACACGAAGGAGCAGATCCTGGAGCTGCTGGTCCTGGAGCAGTTTCTGGCCAGCCTGCCAGCAGACATCCAGAGATGGGTCCGGGCAGGAGGACCAGACAGCTGTGCCCAGGCTGTGGCCCTGCTGGAGGATTTCCTGATGAACCGGAGAGAGGCTGAGTCAGGGATGTGGCAGGTGAGGTCTTAGTATTTAATTCCATGCTTGCTAAGCAGACACAGAATATGGAGTGTGTTGTTTGGAGCACCTGCCAATCTTCTGCTGAAACTGGAAAGACGGAATGCAGTTAGGAAAGCCCAAATTTGAACTGACAATCCTCAACCCACTGAAAATCCTTCCCAGTAAAAGCTGAAAGTGATGCTCAGGCATACTTTCGGGCCCGAAAAACTGCCCCGGGGGGGGGGGGGCGGGGAGACTAGAAAGCTGCATAGAGCTTTATTTCTGAAAAACCACATCTGGAATTAGGCTCCAAATGGAATAGGATGTAAGGGAGCTGGATGTGTCTCTTTTTCTACTCTGTGTTCTGAGTGAGTCTCTTCACTGCTTCAGGAGCCCTTGCAGGAATGGACTGTGGATCTCCTTGATGCAAAGAAGGAATGCTTGGATGTGGTGCAAGGGGAGATCTCCAAAGAACACGCAGAGATATTCAGGGACACCAAGCAGAATGTCAAAGAAGAGGCCTCTTTGCCAGGTAAGGATACAGCGTGTGACCCTGAATGCTGTCACGACCAGGGTCTCAAAACGCAAAGGGGTCCTTGTGGTTTAGCAGCCATGCGAGGAGGGAGTTGGGCAGAAACATACCCCTGTTGAGCCCTTCTGCCCACCCTCCACTTGTCAGGTCTAGTGATCTCTAACAGTAACCATGGTCAGGGCAGAGGGAATTTTATCAGGGTGACTTTCATAAGAACATAAGAACATAAGAACAGCCCCACTGGATCAGGCCATAGGCCCATCTAGTCCAGCTTCCTGTATCTCACAGCGGCCCACCAAATGCCCCAGGGAGCACACCAGATAACAAGAGACCTCATCCTGGTGCCCTCCCCTACGTCTGGCATTCTGACTTAACCCATTCCTAAAATCAGGAGGTTGCGCATACACATCATGGCTTGTACCCCATAATGGATTTTTCCTCCAGAAACTCGTCCAATCCCCTTTTAAAGGCGTCTAGGCTAGACGCCAGCACCACATCCTGTGGCAAGGAGTTCCACAGACCGACCACGCGCTGAGTAAAGAAATATTTTCTTTTGTCTGTCCTAACTCTCCCAACACTCAATTTTAGTGGATGTCCCCTGGTTCTGGTATTATGTGAGAGTGTAAAGAGCATCTCCCTATCCACTCTGTCCATCCCCTGCATAATTTTGTATGTCTCAATCATGTCCCCCCTCAAGCGTCTCTTTTCTAGGCTGAAGAGGCCCAAACGCCGTAGCCTTTCCTCATAAGGAAGGTGCCCCAGCCCCGTAATCATCCTAGTCGCTCTCTTTTGCACCTTTTCCATTTCCACTATGTCTTTTTTGAGATGCGGCGACCAGAACTGGACACAAAACTCCAGGTGTGGCCTTACCATAGATTTGTACAACGGCATTATAATACTAGCCGTTTTGTTCTCAATACCCTTCCTAATGATCCCAAGCATAGAATTGGCCTTCTTCACTGCCGCCGCACATTGGGTCGACACTTTCATCGACCTGTCCACCACCACCCCAAGATCTCTCTCCTGATCTGTCACAGACAGCTCAGAACCCATCAGCCTATATGTGAAGTTTTGATTTTTTGCCCCAATGTGCATGACTTTACACTTACTGACATTGAAGCGCATCTGCCATTTTGCTGCCCATTCTGCCAATCTGGAGAGATCCTTCTGGAGCTCCTCACAATCACTTCTGGTCTTTACCACTCGGAAAAGTTTGGTGTCGTCTGCAAACTTAGCCACTTCACTGCTCAACCCTGTCTCCAGGTCATTTATGAAGAGGTTGAAAAGCACCGGTCCCAGGACAGATCCTTGGGGCACACCGCTTTTCACCTCTCTCCATTGTGAAAATTGCCCATTGACACCCACTCTCTGCTTCCTGGCCTCCAACCAGTTCTCAATCCACGAGAGGACCTGTCCTCTAATTCCCTGACTGTGGAGTTTCTTCAGTAGCCTTTGGTGAGGGACCGTGTCAAACGCCTTCTGAAAGTCCAGATATATAATGTCCACGGGTTCTCCCGCATCCACATGCCTGTTGACCTTTTCAAAGAATTCTATAAGGTTCGTGAGGCAAGACTTACCCTTACAGAAGCCATGCTGACTCTCCCTCAGCAAGGCCTGTTCGTCTATGTGTTTTGAGATCCTATCTTTGATGAGGCATTCCACCATCTTACCCGGTATGGATGTTAGGCTGACCGGCCTATAGTTTCCCGGGTCCCCCCTCTTTCCCTTTTTAAAAATAGGCGTGACATTTGCTATCCTCCAATCTTCTGGCACCGTGGCCGTTTTGAGGGACAAGTTGCATACCTTAGTCAAGAGATCTGCAACTTCATTCTTCAATTTCTTAATAACCCTTGGGTGGATGCCATCAGGGCCCGGTGACTTATTGATCTTTAATTTATCAATGAGGTCTGAAACATCTTCTCTTTTAACCTCTATCTGACTTAACTCCTCGGTTAGGAGGAGTAGACTTTCCTTGCCCCTAGGACTGGGGTCGGCAATCTGTGTTTCCAGAGCCGCATGCGGCTCTTTCAGTCCTCTGATGCGGCTCCCCAGTGGGGGCTGGAAGCGGGGCGCCTTCCCCTTGACCTCCGCCCAGCCAGCCCAGCCCCGAGAGCGCCTCACTCCAGCGTGATGTGCTGCAGGTGGCTGCTGGTGAGTGCGGGGCCCCGCTCCTCCCTACAAAGCTGCAGCTCCTTCCCTGCAAAGCGCCCCCCCCCGCGCGCACAGCAGCTCCTTCCTCGGCAGGCAGGCAGGAGCAGGTGCGGAGGGGGGGGCAGCCAGGCACCTCTTCCCTGCGCTCTTCCTTCCTTCGCCCTGCAGCGGGCAGGGGGCTGAACGGAAGAGGCGAGGCTGGTCGGAGAAGTGCGGGAGACGCAGCGCTGCTGAGGCAATGGGCAGGCAGGAGCGAGGTGAGCTGCATTCCTGTCCACACTTCCCTGGGAGGAAGCCCCGTTCACTCTACTGGGACTGACTTCTGAGTAGACAGGCAGAGGATGTCCCCTGGTTTTGGTTTTATGTGAGAGTGTAAAGAGCATCTCTCTATCCGCTCTGTCCATCCCCTGCATAATTTTGTATGTCTCACTCTCAATCATGTCCCACCTCAGGCGCCTCTTTTCTAGGCTGAAGAGGCCCAAACGCCTTAGCCTTTCCTCATAAGGAAGGTGCCCCAGCACCTACAAGGGAGCTACAAGAAGGGGCTACATTATAAAAATGGGACCTGTAAGAGGGGAGCGCATTATAAAAGTTGCATATACAAGAGGGGAGCGCATTATAAATTGGGACATACAAGGGGGAGTAATAACTATAAATCTCTTTATTGTATTGAAAAAATACTAGTCATTAGATTTTGTATTTCATTGTACCTCTTTTACATTACTGTGGAAAAGACACAAAGATGACTATTTACTGTTGGTCAGGATTTTCTGCTAGGGAGGGCACCAGCCCAAGTCTTGCCTATAGCACCAAATTGGCTAGGGCAGGTCCTGGGAAAATAAATTAGTATTTAATTTATATGTATTTTATTTTAGCTCTTTTGTTTTTTATATGCAATTCTAAATTTAAGATTATGGTGATCTTGTAACATTAAAATATGTTACATATTGTTTTCTCTGTAGCAGTTCATTCATTTCAAAAATGCAACACACTATAGTTTTTTTATACATAACATAAGGGTAAAAAAAACTATATATGCAGTGTTATCTTCATTTTAGATGTCAAAAGGGTTTTCTGGCCCCCCGAGGTTTTCTTTTCTCCAGAAAACAGGTCCAAATGGCTCTTTGAATGTTTAAGGACCCCTGCCCTAGGATGACAGAGTCCCTGAACCCAAGTCCTTCTTGAACACAGCTCTTCAAGGGACCAGAATCTGCCCTGCTTTGCCTCTGGTGACCTCTTCCTTAAAATTTTTTTTATTATTTTCCAAAATAAAACCAAATATAAACAAACACTTAACAAACACAAACTCAATATACAATACAAAAAACAAACAAACACAGAAACACACCGTTGGAGGGTGCAAGCAATCATATATCAATATATCTAATCCAGGGGTGCCCAAACCCCGGCCCGGGGGCCACTTGCGGCCCTTGGGCACTCCCAATCCGGCCCTCAGGGAGCCCCCAGTCTCCAATGAGCCTCTGGCCCTCCGGAGACTTGCTGGAGCCTGTGCTGGCCCAATGCAACCGCTCTCAGTGTGAGGGTGACTGTTCAACCTCTCACATGAGCTGTGGGATGAAGGCTCCCTTCACTGCTTGCTGTTTCATGTCTGTGACGCAGCAGTGGCAGTGAAGGAAAGGCCGGCCTTGCTTTGTGCCAGGCCTTTTAGAGGCCTTGAGCTACTGCAAGACCTTCATTCATTCATATAAGTTCCATCTCTAATATATTCATTTATGTAAATTTATTCAAATTTGGAATGTAAATTAATTCTTTTTCTTTCCCGGCCCCTGACACAGTGTCGGAGAGATGATGTGGCCCTCCTGCCAAAATGTTTGGACACCCCTGATCTAATCAATCAATACATATCTTCTAATCTTGTTCCTCTTCTAGTTTAGCCTCTTAATATCATTTATCTATCGCAGGGGTGCCCAAACCCCGGCCCTGGGGCCACTTGCAGCCCTTGAGGCCTCTCAATCTCAGCTGTGGGATGAGGGCTCCCTCCACTTCTTGCTGTTTCACATCTGTGATGCAGGAGCAGCAGTGAAGGAAAGGCTGACCTTGCTTTATGCCTTTTATAGGCATTGCTATTGCAAGACCTTCTTTCATTCATATAAGTTCCACCTCTAATATATTCATTTATGTAAATTTATTCAAATTTGAAATGTAAATTAATTCCTTTTTTCTGATACAGTGTCAGAGAGATGATGTGGCCCTCCTTCCAAAAAGTTTGGATACCCCTGTTCTAAAGCATGAGCTTTGGAAGATTTGCAGTGGTTGATTGTGGTACATTCTCCCTCAAATTTCCATGTTCCAATTTACTCATATTTGTGACTGTCAAGAAAATACTTTTTAAAAAAACCAAAAAACCATAGGTTTGAAAGAATTACAGAGAAAGGGGTTGGGGTGGGATGAAAAATGGGAGTAGAATCTGGTGTGTGTTCTGATGCTGAGATTCACCCACTGCAGCCTGCTCCCCTCTCCCTGCCCTCCCTACCTTGAAATGCCCCCAAACCTCCCTTTCTCTGCAACCAACTTACTGAGATAGATGGAGCCCCTGGGAGCTGCTGTGTGTGTGTCGTAACTCTACTTTTTTGCAGCAGTGTCCTAGAAGTGCACAACAGTGGCCTGGCTTTCACGTGATCACAAAGAGCCCTGCCCTGCCAGAACATGAGTTCTGGCAGTGGAAGAGCCAGAAAGGATTGGGCTGTTCATAGTTTAATACAGGGTTCTCTGAACTCTGATCTGAACTTTTAGATCAGAGGGCTTCATCAAATATCTGGCATGGTGTCCAGGGCTGGAAATTTTTTTTTTAAAATTTAAAATTTAAATAAATACATTAGCAAGCCTAAAGTTTTCAGATGGTCCAAAAATGTCACGTTTGGTTTTTCAGGAAAACCAGAAAGGGAGATTTTTAGACATTTAGAAGGCATTCTGAGGGGAGGCACATGGGCCTCCCAGGCTCTCAGAACACCTTCCATATGCAATTGGAGCACAGCTCTAGTCATATTCGGTCGAACAGGCCAGAGGCTTCCAGGGGACCAGAGGCTTGCTGCGGGCTGGATAGAGGCTTGTCGCAGGCCACATCTGGCCCCTGGGCTGGGATTTGGACACCCCTGGTTTAACAAGATGGGTAGCCCAATCCTATCTAAATACCTGTGTGGTAATCTAGCAGCACTGGTGTGGTTTCTGCTGCATCCCATGGGGATTTTCAGCTGCTGGAGGTCTCCTCGGAGTAAGGGGACATTTGTTCCCTTGCCCCAGGGTAAGCCCCAGAAACAACTATTGGGCAACTTGGACCTGCATTAGTGATGCCACTGGTGCAAGTCTGTGTTGCTCTGGGCCAGTGGAATAGGTCCAGGAAGGGGGTTTGGATTTGGTGTGTGCTGCTGCTGAAGCCACTTCTCTTCCATGCCCAATCTGCCCATTTTCCACCCCATCTCCTCCCCATCCTCCCCACACCCTGTTCCACCCCCCCCCCCCACTTTGGGCTTACCTGCTATGGCAGGCCTCTGGACATTTACCTGCACATGGGAAAGCTCCATCATTCCCACTGGTGTGCCGGCTGATCGTTCTCCTGCAAGTGCTTTATGAATGTTTGTGGCTGCTTTGCGGCAGCCTGCTCTGGCAGAACATGTTCACCAGTGCTTTTTCTAGATATGAATGGACTGAAAGCCACCTTAGGTTTAGCTTTTTTGTTCTAAAACGTTTTGAAAAGTTCACTAGTGCTGCAATCCTATACACCACGGGTGCCCAAACCCGGCCCTGGGGCCACATGCGGCCCTCGAGGCCTCTCAATGCGGCCCTCAGAAAGCCCCCAGTCTCCAATGAGCCTCTGGCCCTCCAGAGATTTGTTGGAGCCCGCACTGGCCCAACGCTCGCAGCATGAGGGCGACTGTTTGACCTCTCACGTGAGCTGTGGGATGAGGGCTCCCTCCACGTCTTGCTGTTTCATGTCTGTGATGCAGTAGTGGCAGCAAAGGAAAGGCCAGCCTTGCTTTGTGCAAGGCCCTTTATAGGCCTTGAGCTATTGCAAGACCTTCATTTATTCATATAAGTTCGTCTTTAATATATTCATTTATGTAAACTTATGTAAATTTATTCAAATTTTAAATGTAAATTAATTCTTCCCCCCCCCCAGGCCCCTGACACAGTGTTAGAGAACTGATGTGGCCCTCCTGCCAAAAACTTTGGACACCCCTGATCTATCGTATCATATCCTGTATAATATATCATGTATACAATACATTCATCTAAATGCCCTATCTTATACATCTACAACTTCATTTTCAACCAAGCATAAAATGATCTCCATTGCTGTATCTGTGTCAGTTTGTGCTATTGATCCAAAATCTCTGTAAGCCTATCCATTTCAGCCACATTCATCATTTTCTCTATTAATTCATCTTTCATTGGAATTTTAATATCTTTCCAGTATCTAACATATAAAATCCTTGCAGCAGTTAATATCATAGTAACTAAATACACATTTTCTTTATAATATCTAAGGTAATATTAAGCAAAATTAAGTCTCGTTTCAACGACATCATAAATCCAACGATCTCTGGTATTGGATTCCTTATCATTTTCCAATATACTTGCATTTTTTTTTTTACATGTCCACCACATATGATAAAACGTCCCTTCTACACATTTACACTTCCAACAATTTTTTGGTATGTTCTGATTCATTTTTACCAGTTTTACTGGTGTCATGTACCATCTGTAAAACATTTTATATACATTTTCTTTAAAAATTTGTTGTTCTAATAAATTTTATATTATATTTCCAAATCTATTCCCATTGTTCTAATGTAATATTATGACCTATCCATATTTAACTTTTACAATTGAAGGAAGAGTGTCTTTTGTTTTTGAGGTGAATTTTCTAATCTTTTGTGTATTTTCATCTGCTTGGCCTTTAACAGCTTTCTGTTGCACACTGAGATCATTTAGATGTGTAGTTAAAACCTCCAGATTAGCTTGAATCTGCAGAAATTGATTTATGTGCTGCTGTCCCATTGCCAGTAATTTTTCTGTATTGTCTTGTATTGTCTGCTTCCAATCTTTCCCTTTCGGATCCTCTTGTGTTAGTTTTCCCAAGCTTGACTCCAGGGCGGGAGAGCCCCTAACTTTTGCTCCTTTTCCTGTCATCCTTTTTCTTCCTTCTTATGTCTTCTTTCCTGTAAAACTCAAATATCACTTATATCACTATCAGTTACCCTTATATCACATCACATCATCAAAAAATCAACTGTTCACCCATAACAACCAACACAAAGAAACTTTAAGTCAAATAAACCTTTGCCTTGCAATATTTTTTAACACCACTAGATGTCCTCAGCGTATCGTCCTCCTTCCTTCACTTGTCAAGTCCTGTTCTTGTCCTTGCAATGTTTTTTTAAATCCACTAGATGTCCCCGATGTTCTATTCTTCTTATTCTGTTTTGATTCTATTGCTTACATTTATATTGCATATCAACCACATTCTGTTCCAGGACATAGTGAGAGGAATTCAAAACAATAAACCACTTTTGCAAAACAAAGCAATGCAGATCTCCAGCCCTCTCCACAGGCACTCCAAGATCTCCACAGGAAAACAAAACTGAGCGTTCCAAGGCAGAGTTTGTATTCCAGAACGATTAATTTGTAATCCAATGAGTTTTAGATTTGTAAAGTTAGAGTTATACTCTCATGTTTCCATAACAAGTTCGGCAGGTCTCCTCCAAATCTTCTTCTCACACAAGCAAACAAGTGAACGGAGAAAGCCTCCCCCCTCTTTCCTCTTCCCAGAGGGGGAAAATCTGCCCCTCCTTCTTCCCTTGGGCAAAAGCTTAATCAGGCAGTCAATTAATCAATCAGTGCCATACACACACAGCAGAATAACACTCACTTAGTTCTTCCAACGTCTTTCCCTGCCTAGGGTCTTCAGCTTAGTTTCAAGGTGAATCCTCACCAACACTGATGGCTGGGTTCCCTTGGAGAAAAACAGCCCCTGGCTGGACCCTTCTTCTCCAGAACCGTACACCATCTGTAGGATCGAATCTCTCCTGATCACAGATCCTCGGATCTCCTCAGACCCACGGTTTTTTGGGAGGAAATAGCATGCTTTCCCAAGAGCTTTCAAGAGCTCAGAAAAACACAGCCATTCAATTGCCTCTGGCCCCGCCCCCTCCCCCCTCTGGCGACCTCTAAGGATGAACAAGTGGATCAATCCTCTTTCTCCATAAAATGTCCCTTCCTTCACTTACAGGTCTTGAAATTGCATGTTCAACACCAGTGCTTCCCCTGGAAGATCGGGACATGGCTGACGATGAGCTGAGCGAGGCTCTTTGCGTCCAAGTGGAGCAGGTTGGTGTATGCGGGGCCCAGACAGACACATGGTGGCAGCCAATGTTCTTCTGCTGGAGGGTCATCCTGACCCAAGGCGCTAAGCCATATTTGCACGGTTTGGTCATGGACGTGGCTGAGTTAGCGGGTAAAAGGTTTTGCGCTGCCCAGCCTACGTGCAAGTGCAGCTTCAGTTCACTATCAAACATCTGTCCATGGGACCATTTTAATTAGAGAAGTGGTCTGTGTGCCTGGGCATAACGAGCTCTTTCCTTTGCCTCTGCTTCTGTCCCCCAGTCTCATTTTTCTCCTGCTAAGTGTCTTTCAGAATTCAGGGCTCACCTTGGATATAAACAGGTGGCAGGAATGGATGTGTGAGGGGGCAAGAAAGGGTTTAGCTCCCTCCTCCAGCTTATCAGCTTGGTAGAAATCCTTGGTAGAAATCACTTATAAATCTTGAGAAGTGATCTATACATAGATAGATCTCTGCTTTTTCAAATATGGCCACATCAAACACACATACACTCCAACACACAGTGACTAGCTCACCTGTCCTTTCACACCATGTTCAATTCATTGGAGTTTGCTGATAACTGTGATGAAAGCAGAGTCTTCCTAAACTCTTTGGGATTATGGAGTTGAAAGGGCATGATCTCATATGTGTGAGTTAACATCATTCCTTGTCGAACACCATTTGAAGTGGGGGGCTGGGATGTTTTCCTGTGTCCTGCAGGGGATGAACCAGAGGGAGATGGGTGTGCCTTTCCACGTGGTTGAGAAGACACCGGTGCAGTCCAGCCAACAGACCACGTTCTGGAAAGTTCTGCAGGAGGATGGTGAAAATGTGGATTCCCTGGGTAAGGACCTGCTCTGCTCCGTTCCAGTAAATCCTTTCAAAATTGCTCATCTCATTTTTATAAGTTGAGATGTGTACATAGATCCTGCTCCAAGCAGTGCTTAACACACAAAGAATGACGAAAATACATTTTTAATTGTGACTAAAATATTGAGAAAGTGATGGAGAAGTGAATGGAAATGTAGATGGATGGGCTGCACCCAAGCAGATCATTAGGCTCCAGAACTTCCTTCTTTTTCTAGGGTGCTGTGTTGCAATCTTCATTCTGCTGGTTCTTCCTCCTTTCGTTTGGTCCCCTTCGCCCCTCATGCACACCCCGTCTGCCTCTTTCTTTTCCAAAATTGTTAAGCGTTGCCCCTTCCTGTACAGCAGCGGTTCCCAAACGTATCCTGGTCACGGTGCCTTTCTTTCATGGCTCTCTGTCGTGGTGGCACCATGCCACGAGAGGAAGATGGCTGCCAGCGCTTCCCTGTGATCTCAGCCCAGCCAAGATGGTGGTACCTGGGAGAACCAGGATGAAGAGGCCACTGGGGACATCTCACGGTGCCCCTTGGAGGTTCCCATGTCGCCCTGCTGCACTGCACTGGGCCCAGTTCTATCCAACTTTCCACCGCCAATGCAGCTCCGAGGTAAGGGAGGCCTCTGTGTCTGCCCCCCTCTCCATGACTGCCCTTCATGACTGCCCCCCTCCCCCATTGGCATGGCTGCATCAGTGCTGGAAAGTTGGATAGGATTGGGCTTCTCAGTTTACATTCACAGTCAGCATTAGTGTATACATTATTATTATTATTATTATCATTATTATCATTATTATTATTATGAACAGTATTTATATACCGCTTTTCAACAAAAAGTTCACAAAGCGGTTTACAGAGAAAAATAATGGCTCCCTGTCCCAAAAGGGCTCACAATCTAAAAAGATGCCAGGGAATACCAGCAGACAGCCACTAGAACAGACAGTGCTGGGGTGAGGTGGGCCAGTTACTCTCCCCCTGCTAAAAAAAGAGGAGCACCCACTTGAAAAAGTGCCTCTTACTCAGTTAGCAGAGGTTTTTAGCAGAGATATTAGCAGAGATACATGTCATCAATCCATCCAGTGTATAATTTTCTTTCTTTTACATCTAACTGATTTACTGTGAAGAAGAAGAAAAGATTGTCAAACACAAAGGTAAGAACCCATGAATGCTTTTTGTATTGAAATGTAGAAGAAATAAATTTTTGCCTATTTCATTCTCTGTGCACAAGGGGGATCTTTTGGCTCCCAACTTGACCTGGCCCCCCATCCAGTGAAACAGGAAGAGACGTTCCCCCCGGATCCTTTGGAAAGTCAGAAACTCCCAGGCCAAGACTCAGGTAAGAATTTGCAAGGACCAACCAAGAATTCTCTTGGTTCTCTTGGTTGACATAAGAGACACCTGGGTTCTTTCATGAAGACACTCCCAGGTCTGTTTCTTCACTCTCAGAACTACATTGCACAGATTTCCTTATAGCATTGTTTCTCAAACTGTGGGTCAGGACCCACTAAGTCTGTCAGAAGCCAATTTCAGGTGTGTCCCCATTCATTGCGATCTGTATTTTATTTTTAATATTAGACTTGATGCTACCATGGTATGTGACTGCTTCTGGGGAAATGTTACAGAACTTCACTTTCAACAGGCTACTATGTATATTCTTTTGACAATGACATTCAATGGGGCTTACTCATGGGTAAGTATGGATAGGATTGCAGCCTTTGGGATGTTTGGGGAATTTTTTTTTAAACAGATCAGCAGTTGCTTGGAGAGGTAAAAGATTCTTTTACATTTTTAAACTGTAAACTTTTAATTTACTTAAGACTGATTTGATTTTGTTGTATAGGGGGTGTTAAAAATTTCTTGCTTGATGATGTCACTTCCAGGTTAATGACATAAGGTGGATCCCAACAGATTATCATTCTAAAAAGTGGGTTCTGGTACTAAAATGTTGGAGCACCACTGCTTATAGCGGTCAGGAACAGATTCAGTGACAGATTCATTTTAAAAGCCAAGGGCAGGTTCTCTCTTCTGATATCTCTGCATTTCTGTGTACATCAGGAAACCCTGGCAGAAGTTAGTGCTGGGTTTGCTTAATCTGCTTAGCCTTTTTTTCAGTAGGACTGCATAAGAATTCCAGTGGTCCAGGGGAAAATCTCCATGGTCTTGCATTATACTTCCTTCGGCACGAGAAGTAAAATCCATGATGCAAAATAGCCACATTTCCTGAGCTGCATAAGCTCCAGGTTTCCCCAAGTCCAGAAGCAGAATATGTTTTCTTGACAGAGATATTTGATTTTCATAGTTCAGCAGAGAGTGTTCACATTCCTGGAGAGGAATGGGGTTTGGGGGTATGTTCAGTTGGCCAGAAAGGGAGATGGGCTGAAGGGGAAAGACAAGAAAGAGGATAAGAACATAAGTAAAGCCCAGCTGGATTAGGCCAAAAGCCCATCTTGTTCAGCCTCCTGTATCTCACAGTGGCCCACCAGATGCTTCAGGGAGCACACAAGACCTGCATCCTGGTGCCCTCCCTCGCATCTGACATTCTGAGGTACCCTACTTCTAAAATCAGGAAGTTGCACATACCCATCACGGCTTGTAACCTGTGATGGACTCTTCCTCCAGAAATTTGTCCATTCTCCTTTTAAAGGCTTCCAGGCCAGATGCTGTCACCACATCCTGTGGCAACAGACTAATTACACGCTGGGTAAAGAAATATTTTCTTTAGTCTGTCCTAACTCTCCCAACACTCAATTTTATTGATTGATTGAGACCTTTATTGGCATAAAACAATTTCCAGGAAATAGAGGCAATGGACAACGTAGAATGCACACAATAAAAGACAAGCATGAGCAAGATTTCAAAAAAATCAAACAGCCAGGGGAAAAAAACCACTCAGTGTTCAAGATCAACATGCAGGGGAGCAAAATTAGAAAAATATACACCTGGTCAACACAGAATTACAAATATCTCACTACAGTAAGTGAGCAGGACTCATTTCTACCATCCAGCAAATAATGAACTATGAGAATTTTGCAGAAATGGGGTTAACAATTGGTGACATAGATCAGTATAGTGAGGGCAGTAAAGTAGCAAATGAGGCAAGGTTTCAATTGTGGTTAAATCACAAGAGCAAGTCTGAGAGCTCTCCAAAGACCTATTGAATTTGTCACTCAAAACATTTGTAGGCATGACATTAAGTCTGGCCAGCATGAAGGATCTGTGAACCTGAGGAGAAAGTAAAAAGGAAAGGTAGCTTGAACCAGAATCAGAGGGCCAGGAAAGCCCAAGATGTGAAGGGGAACAGCTTGTAGATTCTGTTTTTCAATATCAAACAGACAGATCAAATGAGTGTAAAGGCAGCAGGCAAAGATCAACTGCCAGACTGGTCAAGCGATAGACCAAGCATCTGTAATTTTTTTTTAGAAAAGAGTTAGGCCTGGAGAAAGAGTAGCATCAGCTAGGCTATTTCTGAGCATGATGTCCCCAAATTTAGCTTATGTCCCCTGGTTCTGGTGTTACGTGAGAGGGAAAACAGCATGTCTCTATCCACTCTATCCATCCCCTGCATAATTTTGTATGGCTCAATCATGTCCCCCCACCCCCAGGCGTGGCTTTTCTAAACTGAAGAGCCCCAAATGCTGTAACCTTTCCTCATCAGGGAGGTGCCCCAGCCCAGTAATCATTTTGGTTGCTCTTTTTTGCACCTTTTCCATTTCCACGATATCCTTTCTGAGATGTGTCCAGATCAGAACTGGACACAATATGCCAGGTGTGGCCTTACCATCAATTTATACAATGGCATTATAATATTAGCCGTCTTATTCTCAATAGCTTTCCTAATGATTCCAAGCATGGAATTTGCCTTCTTCGCTGCCGCCGCACAGTGGGTCGACACTTTCATTGAGCTGTCCACCAGCACCCCAAGATCTCTCTCCTGATCTGTCACAGAAGAGCTCAGAACCCATTAACCTATATGTGAAGTTTTGATTTTTTGCCCCAATGTGCATGACTTTACACTTGTACTGAAACGCATCTGCCGGTTTGCAGGCCATTATCCCAGTTTGGAGAGATCCTTCTGGAGCTCTTCACAGTCCCTTCTAGTCTTCACCACTCGGGAAAGTTTAGTGTCGTTTGCAAATGTTGCAGATGTTGCCAGAAGCATGAAAACAGGTCACCAAAACATAGACAAAAAACTCCTCTCTCTGTCTCTTCAGATGATGGGAAGAGAACTCGGCTCAAGGGGAAGAACTCTCGGCTTGGAGGAACGAAACCAGTAGGAACATCCAGGAGAGGAGGAGGGAGAACCCAAGAGGATGTGCCGGTGACAGCTGAGGTGCAGGAGGAAGGATGTGAGTCCAACAGAGAGCGGGGAACAGTGCCACTTGGGGGATGCAAAGAATCTGGGAAGCTCCCACAATGTTTTGGAGCTGCCTGCAGCAATCCCAGCTCAGTGGTTATGGAGAGGAAAAAGGCATCATCTTCCAAGTGTGGCAGAAGGAACCATCCTAAGTCAGGACTTGTTTTTGAACACACTGGAGAAGAGTGCAGTGAAGGGCCACCACTGAAGGAAAAGATCCAGCCAAAATCAAAGCTGGATAAACATCACAGAAAAAGCAAAGTCACGGAAAAGCAAAATCATGGCTGCCTAGAGAGAGAGATAAGATTCCCTTCTACTTCATTAGCAAAACACCAGATAACTCATACTGGGAAAAAGAGTTGCAAATGCTCTGACTGTGGAAAAAGCCTCTCTCAGAGATCATCAAGACATCAGATGAACCACCCAGAAAAGAAACAACACCACTATGCTGAGCGTGGAAAAAATTTATCTCAGAGATCACATTTGTTAACCCATCAGAACAGTCAGACTGGAGCGAAACCAAACAAATGTCCCCAGTGTGGGAAGAGCTTCTCTCGGAGATCAGCTCTGTTGAGACATCAAGTGATCCACACAGGGAAGAAACCACACAGATGCCCAGAGTGTGGGAAAAACTTCTCCCGGAGATCAGGTCTATTGAGACATCAGATGATTCATAAAGGAATGAGACCCCACCAATGTCTGGAGTGTGGGAAAAAATTCTCTCAGAGATCACATTTGTTATGTCATCAGAACACTCATACTGGAGAGAAACCTCACAAATGCCTTCAGTGCGGTAAAAGTTTCTCTTACAGATCTGATCTGTTAGTCCATCACCGCAATCATACTGGAGAAAAACCCCACAAATGTTCCAAGTGTGGAAAAAGCTTCTCTTGGCTATCGCCTTTGTTGATCCATCTCACGGTTCATACTGGAGAGAAACCTCACAAATGCTCTGACTGTGGAAAAAGCTTCTCTCAGAAATCAAATTTATTTAGACATCAGAAAATTCATACTGAGAGAAATACGGGTGTCCTATGTGTGGGAAAAGCTTAAATGGAGAAATGAACACTGAATAGCAACCAGATAATGTCCTGTATGGTTCACGGTCAGTGGACTGAAGGTCCAGTCTTTCCTCAGAACTAAGAGTTCAGTAGTTTATTTTGCCTTGTTTGTCACAACGTTGGCTGGTGTGGTAGTCACTGAAGCACAATTAAAGGGAAAGAGCTTGAACTTGGTTTTAGCTCACTGATGCACAACTACTTATTTATTGGCTGATAAAATGACTGGGATTAGGCAAAGTCTTCAGGGCCACACAGAGCTGCATGCCCCACCCTGTGAGGAGCAACTGTGGAATAAGTGGTTCATTTGAATCAGTGGTTCTCAAGTTGTGAGTCCGTGGCCTGCCAGTTGGTCACCACCCACTTTGTGGTGATTCTTGAAACTGATTAGGCTATGTGCATCAAGAGTTAAACAACCTGCTACTTGGGAGGGGGGCACTGCTGCTCAATCACCATTATAGCCACAGAGGCTTGAGTGGTGGGTAAAGTGAATCTATCTTTTTAGGTGGATCCCAGTGCCACAGAGTTTGAGAACCACTGATTTGGATAACAAAGATACGCACATAGGCTTTTGGGGTTGTCTTGTAGAGTGTATACAAGTTAACATGTCGGCCTGAATCAGCTAGAGCAGGAGATGACCCAGCAGGAAGGAGGTGGAAGAAGAGCAAAGAGCAAAGCATGGTCCAAGTTTTTTCCTCTGCCTTCTGCAGTGATAAGAGAATTTGGTCAGTAGAGAGAATTTTCAGCAGGGAGGATGGGGACAGACTAAGAGCAGGCCGTATGGAAGAAACCAATCAAAGAGCCTCTTGCCATTCTGATGTCCTGAGCATGGAGAATAGGGTGGCACTGAAGGGACATTAAGGAGCACATGTTGAATGGAGGTAGTAAGAATGGGCCAAGGGTGAGAAATGGTTTAGATAACCTTTGAAGAAACATGAGAATCTGCATGTAGGAGAGCAACTGCATGAGTGTTCTCTATACCTGGGAAAAGCTTCACCCGCAGAACAGCATGAAATCAGATGATTCACCCAGGGAGGAAGCACATGAATGTTCTCAGTGTGGGAATAGCTTCAGACAGAGAGTGCATGTCATGTGTCATTGGAGATCCCGCATGGGAAAGAAATGCTCTGAATGTGGGAGAAAATTCTCTTGGGGATAGAGGGTCGCCACACATCAGGCAACTTATGGAAGTGAGACTTCCTCTAGCAGCCCAATTCTACATTTTTCCCCAGCATAGCAAAATGGGCTGTGCTGCTTTTTTTTTTGGGTGGGGGATCAGGAGGCTTGCGAAGGCAAAGTGCCTGTAAACCCCTCAATCATCAACAGGTCTCCTGGATGCGCACCAGCTCTTTAGGTGGTGAATGTTGGAGGGGTGTGTTGGCTCACTGGCATACCTTGGTGTTTTGCCGCCCCAGGGTCGTCCCTTTAAATGCCCCCCCCAACCTGCTGTGGAAGTAATTTCCCTCTTGCAATGCCATGGGAGAACCACCTTCATCCTTCCTGGCTCGCAGCCTCCCGCACGGAGCTTGAGCGAGAATGAGGGGTCCTCTTCATTGCCTGCTCATTACATTTTCACCCAGATAAGGTGAGGATGCCCCCCTCCCAGCCGTGTCACCCTTGCACCTGCTCATCTCCCTCAGGTACACCAGTGTACTGGCACTGGAGGGAATAGCATCAGGCACAATTCACCTATGCTGGATGCCATCCTTTCCACCTCTGATATGCCTCCCCTCCCCCGTTCCTCCCTCCTCCCCCTCCCCGTTCTGCCCACCCTGCCAACTCAGCTCTGTTGGTGGGCCTTCTTTACCCTGCTGCCACGTCTGGGGCTTCTGCATAATCTCCACATTGTTTATGACAGCTGGGAAGCCTGTTCCATCATGGAAAGCGACAACGGGATGGGGTTGTGTATGTAAGGGAAGAGTTCTGGTCAGTAGGTTATACCTATGAATCATAGGAGCACCCAGGACAAAAATGGAAAGATTTGATACTTGTTGCTCTGCAATGATTTTTCCTGAAATGTCACCTTCATGGGTTACCTAAGGATGCCTTCAAGCACAGTCCTCCACTCTACCAGCTGAGCAAACAAATGGCACAGCAGGCTTCCTGCTGGCTCTCCCTTCTCCCAGAAGGGACAGTGGCTGGCCTGGCATTGGGAAGGAATTGGTTTCAAGGGGTAGCTCCCAGAGACAGCAGTTTCTGTGGGGCAGTGGTTATCACCACTGGAGGGCCCAGTGTCATTGGGAAAGCAAGTGGCCTGATGACCTCTCTGTAAGCTGATGGTGTGGGGTTGGACAGGCCTGAATAAGAATTCTAGTCATCCAGGGAAAGATCTTCATGTTCTTGCATCATTCTTCCTCCTGCTATGCACTAGAAGTTAAATCCGTGATGCAAAATAACCACATTTCCTGAGTTGTGTAACCTCCACGATACCCCAAGTCCAGAAGCAGAATCTGGGTTTCCTTGGCAGAGCAATTTGTTTTTTGTACTTCAATAGAGAGTGTTCAGTGAGCACATTCTTGGAGAGGAATGGGGTCTGGGGGTATGTCCAGTTGGCCAGAAAGGGAGATGGGCAGAAGGGGAAAGACGGGAAGGAGGATGTTGCCGGAAGCTTGGAAAGATGTCACCAGAACAGAGACAAAAGACTCCTCTCTCTGTCTCCTCAGATGATGGGAAGGGAACTCGGATCAAGGGGAAGAATTCTCAGCTTGGAGGAAAGGAGCCAGTGGAAATGCCCAGGAGAGGACAGGGGAGAACCCAAGAGAATGTCCCGGTAACACCTGAGGTGCAGGAGGAAGGATGTGAGTACAAGAGAGGGCAGGGAACGGAACCTCTAATTAGACTCCATTCTAATTCAGTAGCAGAACAGCAGATAACTCATACTGGGAAAGAGACTTGCCAGTGTCCTGACTGCGGAAAAAGTTTCTCTCGGAGATCGTATTTATTAATACATCGGAATGTTCATACTGGAGAGAAACCTCACAAATGCACTCAGTGTGGTAAAGGTTTCTGTTATAGATCACAGTTGTTAATCCATCAGAGCATTCATACTGGAGGGGAACTTTGTAAATGCCCTGACTGTGGGAAAGAATTTCTTTATAGATCAGCTTTATTAAGACATCGGTACATTCATACTGGAGAGAAACCTCACAGATGTCCTGACTGTGGAAAAAGCTTCTCTCGGAGATCCCATTTGTTAAGCCATCAGAACATTCACACTGGAAAGAAACCCCACAAGTGCCTCAAGTGTGGAAGATGCTTCACTGAGAGATCACATTTGGTCAGCCACGATATGACTCATACTGGAGAGAAACCTCACAGATGCCCCGACTGTGGGAAGAATTTCTCTCGTCGATCAAGTATGTTGCAGCATCGAGTCATTCATACTGGAGAGAAACCTCACAAATGCCCCGACTGTGGGAAAAAATTCTTTTATCGATCAGATTTATTAAGACACCAGAACATTCATGCTGGAAAGAGACCTCACAATTGCCCCAACTGTGGAATGAACTTCTCTCAGAGATCCCATTTGTTAAGCCATCAGGACGTTCACACTGGAGAGAACCTCACAAATGCCCTGATGGTGGGAGAGGCTTCTTTTGTCAATCATATGTATTAACCCACCAGAAAATGCATAAGAAGAGAAATTTTTTGGGTGCTCTGGGTGTCGGAGAGGCTTAAATGAGAAATGAACACTGATTAACTGGTGGCTAGTCTATGTGAGTTAGCAGTTAATAGACTGAAGGTCCAGTGTCTTCTCAAACTATGATAATTAAAGTTGTTTATTTTGCTTTGTTTGTCACAGCTCAGATTGCGTGCGCTGAAATCATTTAAGCGGCGCTACAGGGAAGGAGTTTGAATGTTGATGAGCTATGGCTGATAAGTGACGGCCGCCGTTCAGTCACATGACATGGGTTAGGCAAAGTTCTCAGGGCTACACAGAGCCCCATATCTCACCCTGTGACTAGCAGCTGTGGAATAAATGATTTGGATAACCAAGATGCGCATGCTGGCTTTTGTTTTAGAGTTTATCCAATTTACATTTGATCAACAGAGAGAATTCTCAGCAGGGAGGATTGGGCCCAGGCTAATAGCAGGAAGTATGGAAGAAACCTATCAAAGAGCCTCCGGCAATGCTTGATGTCCTGAGTGTGGGGAATAGGGTAGCACTCAAGGGAGAGTGATAGGAATGAAGGGAGATGATAGGACTGTGCTGAGGGTGAGAAATGGTTTAGACCAGGGGTGTCCATAGTTTTTGGCAAGAGGGCCACATCATCTCTCTGACACTGTGTCGGGGGCCGGGGGAAAAAAGAATTAATTCACATTTAAAATTTGAAAAAATTTACATACGTTTACATAAATGTATATATTAAAGATGAACTTATATGAATGAATGAAGGTCTTGCAATAGCTCAAGGCCTATAAAGGGCCTTGCACAAAGCAAGGCTGGCCTTTCCTTTGCTGCCGCTATTGCATCACAGACATGAAACAGCAAGCAGTGAAGGAAGCCCTAATCCCACAGCTCACATGAGCGGTCAGACAGTCGCCCTCATGCTGAGAGCAGTTGCGTTGGGCCAGTGTGGGCTCCAACAAATCTCCAGAGGGCCAGAGGCTCATTGGAGACTGGGGGCTCCCTGAGGGCCGCATTGAGACGTCTCGAGGGCCGCAAGTGGCCCCAGGGCCGGGATTTGGGCACCCCTGGTTTAGACAGTCTTCAAAGAAACATGAGAACCTTCATGCAACAGAGAAACTGCATGAATGTTCTCTGTGCCTGGGAAAAGCTGCACATGCAGAGGAGCATGAACAGGAAATCTGATGGTTCACCCAGGGAGGAACCATGTGAATGTTCTCAGCGTGGGAAATGCTTCAGACAGAAAGTATATGTGCTGTGTCATCTGAGATCCCGCCTGGGAAAGAAATGCCCTGAATGTGGGAAGAACACCTCTTGGAGAGGGAGGGTTATCATCACACATTAGGCAAGTCCTGGAGGTGAGACCCTCTAGCAGCCCAATCCTGTGGTTTTTCTCTGTCATAGCATGTGGCTGCGCCAAAAAGCGCTGTGTTGCATGCTATGGTGGGGAGGGGATCAGGAGCCTTGAGAAGGGAGTGTACCTCTTGACTGACATAAGCCTCTTGACTGACAGTGGGTCTCCTTGGACGTGTGTGACCACTTTAGGTGGTGCAAGTTGGAGGAGAGAAGGTGGGCTGGCACCTGAGGGGACAGCATCTGGCGCAGTGGTCTACCTGCACTTTTGTTAGCTGCCTTCGGTCCCCTTAGGGAGAATGGTGGGGTAAAAAATGCAGTAAATAAATCCACCCATGCTGGATGCCATCTCTTCCTGCCTCCGATATGCCTCTCCTTCCCCTATTCCACCTTTCCTCCCCCAACTCATCTCTGTCGGTGGGCCCTTGCTAGGCCACTGTGCACAGAGCCTCTGCATAATTTCCGTGTCATTTACAGTGTGTTCCACCGTGGAATGCAACAATCGGATTGGGCTGTGTCTCAACTGCGGGAACAGTCTTGGTCAGCAGGTTATACCTGTTAACATAGAAGCACCCCGGACAAGAATTGGAAGACTTGACACTTGTTGCTCTGCAATGATTTTTCCTGCTGCGCTCTCAAATGGCTTTGTAGGCTTTCTGCTGCCTCTCCCAGCTGCTCAAGAGCACAGCGGCTGGCCTGGCACTGGGGAGGAACTGGGCTCAGAAGGCAGCTCCCAGAGGCAGCAGTGGGGCAGTGGTTATCGCCTATGGAGGGTCCAGTATGTCCTCCACATAGTGCTATGGCACAACCCAGCCTCTGGAGGTCCTCTGAAGGGCAGGACTCGGTCTCCATGTATGCTAAAAATTTTCTGAGGCCGAGCCCACGGGTAAAGGGGGCCCACTGCTTTGCAATAACAAAAATTAAAAGACAGAGTTAAATGTGTCCTTGGCAGCAACTGTTACCCTGCACGTGCCCAATCTCGCCTGATCTCGGAAGCTAAGCAGGGTCAGACCTGGTTAGTACTTGGATGGGAGACCGCCTGGGAATACCGGATGCTGTAGGCTTATACCATAGTCTTTCGAGACTGAAGGTTGCCAACCATAATGTGTCATTAGACAACTGTATTTGGGATGTGCCTAAACTTGTGTTTTAGGGTGCACTCCAGTAAAATAAACGATGAAAAGAACAGGACCTGATCAGCCATTGATAATTGAACACGTAGGCCTCAAATGGGATTGGGAGGGGGATGGAATAACAGAAAAATAGTTAAAATGTGTCCTTAGAGAAACCCAAGATCGGCTTGGAAGATTTTACCAGAAGTAAAATCCGTGATGCAAAAAAGCCATATTTTCTGAGTGGTGTCAGCACCAGGATTCCCAGAAGCAGAATCTATTTCCTTGACAAAGATATTTGTTTTTTTTAGCAGAGTGTTCACACTCCTGGAGAGGAACAGGATTTGGGGGTATGTTAAATTGGCCAGAAAGGGACAGAAGGGGAAAGACAGAAGCTTGAAAAGAGGTCCCCAGAACATAGACAAAGCTCCTCTCTCTGTCTCTTCAGATGTTGGGAAGAGAACTCAGATCAAGGGGAAGAATTCTCAGCTTGGGAGAAAGGAGCCAGTGGAAATGCCCAGGAAAGGACAATGCAGAACCCTAAAGAATTTGCCGGTGACAGCTGAGATGCAGGAGGACGGATGTGAGTCCAGCAGAGGGCAGGGAACAGAGCCATGTACAGGATGCAAGGAATCTGGTGAGCTCCCAGAAGGTCTCGGAGATGCCTATAGTGATCCTAGCCCAGTGGTTACAGAGGGGGTAAAGGCATTGTTTTCCAAGTATGGCAGAAGGAACCATCTTAAGTCAGGATTTTTTTTTTAAACACACTGAAGAAGAGTGCAAGGAAGGTCTGGTGTTGGGGGAAAAGATCCAGCCAAAATCAAAACTTGATAAACATCAGAGCAGTCACATGGAAGAGAAAAATCATGACTGCCCAGAGTTGGAGATAGGACTCCCTTCCAATTCATTAGCAAAACACCAGACAACTCATAAAAAGACTTACAAATGCTCTAACTACGGAAAGAGCTTCTCTCAGAGATCAAATTTATTACGACATCAGATGATCCACACAGGAAAGAAACCACACCGGTGTCCTGAGTGCAGAAAAAATTTCTCTCAGAGATCACATTTGTTAAGCCATCTGTACACTCATACTGGGGAAGCACCTCACAAATGTCCCAACTGTGGAAAGGCTTTCCTCATAGATCAGGTTTATTGAGACATCAGAATAATCATACTGGGGAAAAACCTCACAAATGCCCCGAATGTGGGAAAAGCTACTCTCAGAGGTCACATTTGATAATACATCAGGTAACTCATACTGAGCAAAATCCTACAGGTTTCCTATGTGTGGGAAAAGCTTAAATGAGAAATAACCCTGAATAACCACCAGATTATGTCCTACATGGGTTGCCAATAGCCTGAAGGTCCCGTGTTTTCTCAAAACAACAGTTTCATTAGTTTATTTTGCCTTGTTTTTAACAACTTGTTTTTAACAACTTTGGCTTATGCTGCAGTCATTTAAGCAGAGTTACAGGGAAGGCGTTTGAACTTTGATGAGCTCACTGCTGTGTAACTATTGGCTTGTATTCATTGGCTGACAAATGGCAGTCACTGTGCGGTCACATGACTTGGGATAGGCAAAAGTCCTCAGGGCTACACAGAGCTCCTTGCCTCACCGTGTAACTAACATCTGTGGAATAAATGATTTGAATAACCAAGATGCGCACATTCGCTTGTCTTGTAGAATGTATACAAGTTTACAAGTCGGCCTGAATGAGGTAGAGCAGGAGGAAACCCAGTAACAATCAGGCAGAAGAAGAGTAGTGACAAGACAATTTGACCACTAAACAAAGTTCTCAGCAAGGGGGGATTGGGGTTAGAGTAATGATAGGAAGTATGGGAGAAACATCTCAAAGAGCCCCATGCCATTCTTTATGTCCTGAGCGTGGAAAATAGGGTGGCACAAACAGGACATTAAGGAGCACATGTTGAAAGGAGATAGTATGAATGTGTTGAGGGTGAGAAATGCTTTAGACAACCTTTGAAGAAACATGAGAACCTTCACGCAAAAGAGAAACTGCATGAATTTCTCACCTAATGAGAAATTCATTTTCCTGGTTTCAAGGCCACATTCACCAGGTCTAGATCGTAACTGATATTTTGCCCTAAACTCTGTAGAGCATTATTCAGGGAATAAAGAAAAATACAACTAAGCTGATACCTCGAAATCCTTAAACCCGCTGGGAGCAAGAATATCATGCTCTACTGCATGAAACAAAAAAAGCTAAGGGCGCAATCCTAAGTGCATCCTGGGCCAGCCCAAGTACCTTGCACTGGCCCGGGAGGGTCACAGATGTGGCATAAAGCACGTTTGCACCTCCCTCGGAGTAAGAACATAAGAACAGCCCCACTGGATCAGGCCATAGGCCCATCTAGTCCAGCTTCCTGTATCTCACAGCAGCCCCACCAAATGCCCCAGGGAGCACACCAGAAAACAAGAGACCTGCATCCTGGTGCCCTCCCTTGCATCTGGCATTCTGACTTAGCCCATTTCTAAAATCAGGAGGTTGTGCATACACATCATGGCTTGTAACCCGTAATGGATTTTTCCTCCAGAAACTTGTCCAATCCCCTTTTAAAGGCATCCAGGCCAGATGTCGTCACCACATCCTGTGGTAAGCCATGCTGGCGCACGGAGGTGTGGCAGCCTGCAGAGGCCACATCCAGCCTCTGCAGCAGCAGCAGGTGAGTCCACGCCAGCTGAGTTTGGCCAGTACGGGGGGGGGGGCATGGGAAGGAGGTATTCCAGGGCAAGGGAGGATGTGTGGGCCCGTGGGTGGGCAGGGAACAGGAGTTATGCCAGACCCTAGCCCTGTTTCTGGGCGACGCAGAGTGGCTTCAGACTGTTCCCTTCTGCGCCACCTCTTTAGGTGGTGCAGATCCAAGCAAACCCATTGGTGCCACTGCAGCTCTCAGAGTAAGGGGAATTTTCTTCCTTTGCCAGGGCCGAGCCTCAACTCACACTTGCACTGGATACAGCACAGGTCCGCCAACCTGCCTGTTCCAGCACAAGTTAGAATTGCGCTGTCAGGCAAATATCCTTGCCAAAAGTTCAAAAGACTCCTAAGCCTAGACAAGGGGTGTCCAAAGTTTTTGGCAGGAGGGCCACATAGTCTCTCAGACACTGTGTTGGGGGCCGGGGAAAAAAAGAATTAATTTACATTTAAAATTTGAATAAATTTACATAAATGAATATATTAAAGATGAACTTATATGAATGAATGAAGGTCTTGAAATAGCTCAAGGCCTATAAAAGGCCTTGCACAAAACAAGGCTGGCCTTTCCTTTGCTGTCGCTACTGCATCATAGACATGAAACAGCAAACAGTGGAGGGAGCCCTTGGCCCATAGCTCACGCAAGAGGTCGTACAGTCACCCTCAGGCTGAGAGCAGTTGCATCGGGCCAGTGTGGGCTCCAATAAATCTCCGGAGGTCCAGAGGCTCATTAGAGACTGGGGGCTCCCTGAGGGCTGCATTGAGTGGCCTCGAGGGCCACAAGTGGCCCCAGGGCCGGGGTTTGGGCACCCCTGGCCTAGACCAACTGGATCCTGCCTGTAGCAGAGCCTCTTCCCATCTAAATGCCAGGACAACAGCAAGACTATTTATAGTCAGGCTTTACTAATCAACTAGTTGCTAATCCAGTCCCATCCCCATTACAGCTATTCTATCACTTTGCTATTCAGTTCCTTTTTTTTAAAAGGCACCTGTTATTTCAACCTGCTGTTTATGGAGTCTTAAATGCTGGTGTTGCTGAGCACCAGAGTCCAAGCATGGCTAAGACGAAGTGTCTCCTCTTTTCTGTTCATGTTCTGGAGGTGCTTATGAAGGGGACTCATGTTTCATGCAGTTGAATGTGATATTCTTGCTCAGGGGTGCCCAAACCCGGGCCCTGGGGCCACATGCAGCCCTTGAGGCCTCCCAATGCGGCCCTCAGGGAGCCCCCCGTCTCCAATGAGCCTCTGGCCCTCCTGATATTTGTTGGAGCCCACACTGGCCCAATGCAACTGCTCTCAGCGTGAGGGCAACTGTTTGACGTCTCGTGTGAGCTGTGGGACGAGGGCTTCCTCCACTGCTTGCTGTTTCATGTCTGTGATGCAGTAGCGGCAGCAAAGGAAAGGCCAGCCTTGCTTTGTGCAAGGCCTTTAATAGGCCTTGAGCTATTGCAAGACTGTCATTCATTCATATAAGTTCCACCTCTAGTATATTAATTTATGTAAACTTATGTAAATTTATTCAAATTTTAAATGCAAATTAATTCTTTTTTTCCCCCGGCCCCTGACACAGTGTCAGAGAGATGATGTGGCCCTCCTGCTAAAAACTTTGGACACCCCTGTTCTTGCTCCTTGCAGGTTTCAGGATTTCCAGGTGTCTGCTTCATTGTATTTTCCTTTATTCCCTTAATGATGCTCTACAGAGTTTAGGGCAAAACGTCGGGTTACTATCTAGACTTGGTGAACGTGGGCCTTGAAACTCGGAAAAATGGCCGTGTCGGCCAAGAATGCCAAACGTTTGTAGAGATACAAGGAGGAGGAAAGAGGGCAGGAGTCATTAAGGTGCCCTCTTGTGCCCGTCAATTTCTGGAGTCATGACTGACAGGTCCCACAGGGCACAAGCTCCTCCAGGAGCAGCAGAGTCTCGAATAGCATGCTGTCAGGCCAGATTTCTGTAGTGTGGCGGTTTTCATGCTTGCTTCACACATGAAATGTCCTTGGTTTGAAGCCAGACAGACACATTTTGCGGTGTGCCTCTGGTGACTGGACATTTGGGTGCAGTTGCTGCCCATATAGACAGCCAAAGCAAGTCAGCTAGCAGAGCATTCGACTGAAGATATAAAGGTTCCTAGTTCAATCCTCGGATTTGTCATGTTGCTGTCTCTGTTTGGCCACCTTTTGCACATGGTGGACTGGCAGGACTGGCCTCTTCTACCAGAAAGCTGATCAGGTTCATGCCCTAGGAAGGAACTGGCTCCTTGGGGTCCTATATTTTTGTGGCTATCACACTTTGAAATGTTTTGCAAAATGAAATGACACACCTGTGAAAAGTGGTGGTTCTTTTTTTGTCAGAGATGCCTGTGGTGCTGGCTCCTTAAGGGGCTTACATTAGATGGGAAGTAGCATAAGGAAGGTAGCCCAGCTTCCCTTGGATCTGGACTACCCACTTTCCCTCCTGGTGGCAGCATTCTCCCAAGGCTTTTGCAGAACGATTACCTCTGCCCAACTCTCAGTGGCAGTGAGAGAGACTTATCATGCATGTTGAAGGTCTCTGGTTCTTTCCCTGCCAGCTTCAATTAAAATCTCCTCGGGCAACTGGGTGGGAAGAATCTTGCCATAGCCTAAGACCCCAGTACTCTAGGCAACATGCCCCCAAACTGCCTCAGCGCCCTCCCCGTACATGCATGCCTCAATCCCCCCCATGTATCTATGTACATGCAGACAGCCCCCTAGCTGTGGGGAAGGGCACACGAGCATCCCTATCCCTTTACTAACCAGAAACATGACCTTCAGCCTGCCAGATGCACACTGCTTCTCTTTAAAAATGGAAGTAGGGCTTTCTGGGTTCCCAGCTTGCACTGGTTGGTTGGCGACCTTCAGTCTCAAAAGGCTATGGTGTAAGCCTAAAGCACCCGATATTCCCAGGTGGTCTCCCATTCAAGTACTAACCGGGCCTGAGCCTGCTTAGCTTCTAAGATCAGACAAGATCAGACATGTGCAAGGTAACAGTTGCTGCTGCTTCTGCTCATATCAAACAGAAGCAAGCATGGAACAGACAGGCTGCAGATCGTAGACAGGCTTTGTAAGCACCAAGTAGTCAGGGAGAGGTGATCTGGAGTGCAGCAGTATTTTTTTCCTTTCCCCTTTTTCTTCCAGCACAGTTGGATGGAGAATGTAAAAAAACAAAAAAAACCTCTTCCACATTGTGCTCCATCCTTGCATGGGCTTTAAAGGGTACGTATTCTTTTAAACTTCAAATCCTGTGCAAATATGGAGAGAGGGGAGGGGGAAGCAAAGAGCTTCTTCCTTGTATGGCACTTAAAGCTTAAAGGGATGTATTCTCTTTCAGCTTTAAATTTCATGCCAGGATAGAGCACAGGGAGGGAAGGGTAGGATTTGATTCCGGCTCACATTTCATAAACAGAGAGCAGATCAATGCTGCTCGTGGAGGGACACGGTTCCAGACTCAGGGTGAAGTGCACTCCAAATCCACCAGTCACCCTGCTGTAAGCTGTAGCTTCCGAGTTTGGCTTGGCACATTGGAGAGCCCTTGGCGGCCAGAAGAGTCAGCTTGGGGCTGAAAGAACCAGCGGGCTCATCCAGTATAAGGCAGCATCATAGGTTCCCATCCTCAGATCTTTTATTTTGAAATCTATGAGAAGGATTGACAAATCCCTTCTATTTCAACTACAGATTTGGTTGATCAAATTTGGTTGGTACAATTTTAGATCAGCCAAACTGCAGGAGTCGGCTGTACTAGAGAACGAGAGTGAAGTCAAGGAAAAAGACTCTTCCTTCCGGCAATTTACTAATCGCTTTGGCTTATTAAATCACAAGTCATCGTAACACTCCCCTCATTGTCTCCAAGCGGCGCTTAAATTGAGATTTTGGTTAATTGGTTAAAAGGCAGGTGATTAATTAAACTAAACGTGCTTTCCTCCATTGACAGCTGTAAAATGAAGAGCAGGGATAGCAATAGCCAAAGTATTGGTTGCAGTATCCTGAATCACCAAGTGGAGTCCCTTCATTTTCAGCAGTTCTAGACCTCTTTCCTCCTAATGCCTGGATCCCCATGACAGCCACTGTGATCATAGAATTAGCTGCTTGATTCCAATCTACATTGGATTGGGGGGGGGGGGGAAATGCAGCCTGTGAGTGTGAAAATAGACATAGGAGTATTTGCAGGTAGGCCCTTGAAAAGCTGTAGGCTTTCTGTTATAGTGGCAGCCGACTCTCTGAAGGAGGAACTGAGGCACAGAGTTTGGCTGTCTCACTTTGCCCTTTCAGAATATGAAACAAGAGAAAGGTTCAGAATTTTGCAGGAGCTGCACTTCTCTCTGTATTGGAGTCGCAGACGATCTGGCGAGGAGGTAGGATGTGGTGTCAGCAGTGGCCCCTTTAAGGATAAGGTCTGGGTATTCAGGGAGTGTGCTATACAGCTGTAGGTCTTGGGCAGGAGGTCTGGTCTAGAGGGTAGAGCCTCCGTTTGCCTGAAGATAACATCCGCAGGTCTCCAGTTCGAGGCCACCGGCACCGCGAATGGTGAGACCTTGAAGCAGCTGACAAGCTGAGTCGAGTTATTCCACCTGCTCTTTGGTGTGAGCGAAGAAGCGCCTTGGCTGCCCTCCATGTGAGAGATGAAGGAGCTGCTTGTCAGCTTGCGTGGGAGGAAATCGGAGGCCAGAATGTGAGACCAGATCAAAAAGATCCATCTGAAATGTTGTGGTTCTTGAAAGATAGAACCTTTCTTCGATTATAAAAATCGCTATGGGGATTTAGAACAGCCTGCCCATGTAAACCGCCTTGAATAAAATCTGAGGAGAAATCTGAAGACCAAGAAAGGCGGTATATAAATACCTGTATTATTATTATTATTATTAGCCACTTGAAGGCACTAGGGCCTCAGGCATAAAAGCACCTGATGAAGGGAGAGTTTGATGTGGTTAGTAGAAGGAGGAAAGCTTTAGGAAGGAGACTGGAAACTGATGGTCTGAGAAACTAATGGCTGATGGACTTCTGTGGACAACTGAAACTATGGAACTGCTGATGGTCTCTGGAGCAGACTAATGGACTTTGGAGACTGCTGGAGACACTGGAGTTTGGTGTGTGGCTGCCATGCCCAAGACCTGCTGAGGACCAAGGGGCTGCTGTTGTGGCAGGAGGCTGCTGGCAGGAGAGAGGACCTCTGCAGATTGATACCCCTGCTGGTGGAGTCCAGCAGGACTGTAAGGCAGAACCGGAGTCATTGTTGGGTAAAAAGGGGGAGCTAATTAGCTAAAGGTGGGCATAGGTTCTCCAGGCAGAGCTTGGATCTGACAAAACACTCTCCACTACCGCTCAGGATAGCTCAGTATTTTTCACACTTCCTGCATCCAGGCAATGCTTTCCTGCATCAACTACCCAGCCAAGGAACCAGGGATCGGCAGCCTACAACCCACAGGCCAGTTCTAGCCAGTGGTGGTCCTATGGGGGCACTATACCTGTGGGGGTGGCACCACCATGCCCTCCGTGCCACCTCTACTGTGTCCTGGCGTACACTTTTTTGCTGTGTGAAAGATCTAGTGGCGCCCTCCTTCAGAACAGGCAAGCAGCAGAGAAGGTCCAGCCAGGAGGCAGGGAAGGGTTAATGTTTTGCTTTTGAAGAGGGGTTTTGCTTAAGAAGAGGGGGGGAGGTGAGAGTGGGCTCTCTTGTCCATCATTTGATGGTTTTTTTCCCTGGATGAGTGAGGGAAGAAGGCGGGCAATGGACGTAGAGGCAGTTCCCAGCAATCCAGGAGAAATGGCATGGCTCCAGTAGGTTCACTGTATGACTGGCTGCAATGGAACTACTTATGAGTAGAGCTGCTAAGGATTGGGTTATACTGGTAGGCCTCCCAGCTGCTGCACATGATCGTCCTCCCTCTTGCTGCTTCTGTCCCTGAACATAAGAACAGTCCCACTGGATCAGGCCATAGGCCCATCTAGTCCAGCTTCCTGTATCTCACAGCGGCCCACCAAATGCCCCAGGGAGCACACCCTGCTCTCATGCAGTTTGTCCCACCCCCCTCCCACCTTGTTTACAGATGAGATGGGGACATCAAGAGAGTGTTTAAAGATCTCTCTCTCTCTCTCACTCACACACACACACACACACACACACACACACACACACACCCTGGCAGCAGCTCCATTTTTTTCTGCAGAGCCACAGCTGACTTCTTAAAAGGAAAGACTCGGGACGCGCGTCTTTTAGAGTCCCCAAAATGCACTGGGCAACTCTGAAAGCCCGCCTATTAGGACTCGTTTTTGACTTGAGTCCAAGGGGGTGGAGACCATTTCCCATCTCTGTTTAAAATGTAAGGTTTTAAGATGACACTCTAGGCCACTGCTACCACTCTACCGTTCTACATTTCCTTGTTCCTCTGCTTGCCATTTCAAATGGCAGGGAGAAGAGAAGATTGATAGGGGCAACACGAGGTGGCTGGCAGATGTGGGACATTGTCTCCGTGCTCTTTGCACCTGAAGCAACTGCCTCATCCTACGTCATGAGTGGGCCAGCCTGACCATGGTGCTTTTAGAACGGTGGGGATAAACTATTGAAACCATACTGTTAACCAAAGGAAAGAAAGCAGTCATGGAAAGTTTTTCTTTATTTAACAAATTAGTGCTGGAAGCAAATAAAACACAACTTTTTTTTTTTTAAAGACACTTACAGGATTAGGCTAACATGCTGCTCTTTGGTATGGAATAATCAGAATAATCTCTAAACACTTATTAATCATAAATCAGTTGAAGCTTGTGAAGTTGGCTATTCTTATGAACAGACGCCATTTTAAAGATTTATGTTATTGGTTGCCCACTGCTATTTTGGGCCGAGAAAAAGCAGCATCTGGGCTCTCTCTCACTAGAAATTGATGGTCACATGCTTAAGGAGGGGGAGCTGTAGCTCAGTGACGGAGCACATGCTTTGAGCGTGAAAGGTTCCAGATTCAATTCCTACCATCCTTGGGCAGGGCTGGGAAGCCTGTCGCCTCACACCCTGGAGAGCTACTGCCAGTCAGTGCAGACTGGGGTCCAAAGCCTTATAGAGCCTGTGGGCAGCTCAGGAATTCTGAGAAGAGATGGTGAGAGTCACGCAGAATGGCTGCTGAAAGGGCTGGGCCTTGATACAAAATATTTCACATGCATCTTCCCTCTGCACAAACCTTCCTGCTCTCCACTGTCTTTCACAATGCACTACTGCAACAGGCAGGGCAGCTACAGCTTGGTGAAAGCAGCAACAGGTGGGTACTATTTTGGGAGTCCTTGGCGTAGGTAGTACTGACTTAGATGGGCCAAGGATCTGATTGTGTATAAGGCAGGTTCTATGAATATGAACATCTGTGATGTGACATTGATGCAAGGGAAAGGAATTGCAAAAAGAAGCCGAAGCATATCTTATGACACTTCCCTCTAGTCAGCCTCTGCCCAGAATGATGGCTGTAAAATGATGTTTGTGAAGTCACAGAGGACAGGTCGCTCAGTGGCTATTGCCAATTATAGTCAAGGGGAACCCCAAGTTCTCCAAGGACAAACAAAAGGAGAGTTGGGCTCTATCTGGCTGGCCACTCTTGAAAATTGAATCTAGGCCAATGCTAGATGGGTCTTTGACCTGATCCAGTAGAGCTCTCGTGTTCTTTAATATTCCCAGTCAAGTACAAAAATAGTGTCCACACTATAAGGCAAGTTGACATCTCCTATTCAGAAGCCAAGGTTCTTATGTGTCAAGATGGGAGAGGGTACAGGCGATTCTGGTCCTCTTCCGCAGCTCAGACACGACAGCCACTCTCGGCAAAGCCTGCGGTGAAAGCCTGGAGCTGGGCGCAGTTGTTGCGGTACTGGGTGGCTCTGCAGCGCTCGGGTTTTGGCAGCTCCTCCACCCAGGAGTTCCTATCCAGCAGGTACTGGGGGCTGCAGAGCAGAAGGGTCAAAAAGCAGGAAGCCCAGAATTCCCACCAAATGAATGGTGTCCCTCCTACCTCCCATAGAAACCCCAGAAACATCCATCACCCTGCAACCCCAAGAAGAGGGGCACTGTACCCCCATGCTTTTACTTTGGTAATGATTTCCCTTGAATAATGTCGTGTAAGCTGTTCTGGAAGACAATTGATTGAAGAGCTTAAAAATAAATCTGACCAAGGGCCCAACAAGATGATACACTAACATGATTGGGGCCTGCATGTTCAAATTTTCAAATTAAATAGTAGTCATGAGGGGCACTGATCCAGACGGGGACTGTGGCATGACGCTTAACCTTTTGCCTCTCCACAGTTCTGATCTAGAGTGTGCCCCCACCCCCACAGATACTATTTGACAATGGGGGGGGGGATTTCAATAGCAGCAGCAGCTTTCTAGGGTACTATGCAAAAGCCCTGAAATAGAGCTACAGTGGAATTTTAACTAACTTTTTTTTTACTACTAATTTTTACTAACTGTTAAAGGTACAAGAGCCCTTTTGTCCTCTCTTGCAGTGTATCATGCTACTATTTCTCATTCTTGCATTTGTAACAGGAACCAGTAGGCCTCGTTGATGAATTCCCACTCTGGATTTGTGGCTGTTAGGGCGCAATCCTAACCAATTTTCCAGCACCCAGGTAAGGGCAATGCAGAACGAACATTCTCTTACCTTGAGTAGGCCTCTTTGACTGCCCCCCCCACCTGCAGGATGCAGCCCATGCCACACTGACACAGCTGTGTCAGAGCTTGGAAGTTGGTTAGCATTTGGGCCTTAGTCTCCCATTGTTCCTGCCCTTCCAGCATGTATTCTCTCTTGCTTAGTCTTTGGTGGTTGTCCTTATGTTGATCTTCCCTCTCGACGCTAACTCTGATTTTATTTTGTTTAACCATTTCTGCCCAACGTTGCATATATGCAACAGGGACCAAATGTATACACCTGTAGGCTTGGCAAAAATGGATTATTAACCATTGTTAATTGTTGGCTTAATTGTTGTAAGTTGCCTTAGTCACTTCCCTCTGAGGGGGAAAAGGTGGGGCAAGCAAAGGTGGGGCAAGCCAATTTTTAAATAAGAATCAATCAACTGATCAACACATTCTTAGACTCCCCCTCTTCTCCCTAACCTACCGGTTTTCAGAGTCACGGGTTTCCCCATCACGTCCCATCAATAGATATTCTTTGCCAGAGGCCAAGCGGGTCCGACACGCTGAACGAACTACAAAGCGCCGGGTTTGGTTCACAGAGACCCTGTGGTCTGCAGCTGAAGACAAAGAGACAATTGAAGGTGGGGGGAGCAGGCAGTGAATGGTATGGGACGCTTATGGGGCAGCATTGCTGAAAGTAAGCAAGCACAGATCAATCCTGTGGATGGGAGACTACTGTCAATACATGTAAAACAGAATGGAGGACTGGAAGAGAGCTGAATCCTTGCCCTAAGTGTTTTTCCATCCTCCTTTCCTTCCCCAAGTGGCCTCTCTCTTCATTGCGGCAGCTTGATTTTTAGCCTTATGACACACTTAGAAGCCTGCTTGGTTTACACTTGTACCAGGAGAGTTGTCAGGACCATAAATCTCCACTCAGTCTCAAGGGATCCCAACACACTGCCGTCTGATTCACATCTCTGAACTGAACATGGCTCTTTGAGAACAAATCCATGGCTGGCATAGCAGGTTTGTATAGACACCTGTGTATAGATGCAGGTGTAAAGCGACACCCTGATCTGCATCATGGCCCCGACAACCAAACATGGCTTTTCAGTTTGGTACTAAGAGCTCAGCAGGGTGTGTCACTGTAGATTTTTCCTTAGGGTCAAACTACATATATCTGTGATTGGATTTCCCAGCGTATTTTCAAACAGAAGTAGTGACGGAGGGAGAGGAAAGGGGCAGCAGTGCTAGGAAGAAGGGTACATATTTTTGGACCCTTAGGGTGCTGCTGTAGAGTTATCTTACTTGATCTGGGCTCCCCAGAGGTCCTGCAGAGGGAAGCAGGAGACTCACCGTCAAGAGCTGCATTAGCTTTCATTCCTCCCTGTGGGCTGCTTCCCCACAAGAACCACCTTGGACCGTTACCTAGATTTTGTCCCTTTCTGGTTTTCTATTATTGAAATGACCTCCATTTTGACTCTTAGCCTACAGACCACGCCCTGGTCCTGAGGCCTCCCGGCCCCACAGATCACTCACTGAACTGTAAGGGCTCCAAGATTGTAGCTTCATAGACACGGAAGGCACTTTCTTGGGTTTCACGCTCGACTCGAACCCGGTAACCTGTGAGCAAGAGAAAAAGATGAGCACTGGATGAGAAACCACTTATCAGGAACAGCACAAATATACACCCCCCCTTAACAACAACAACAACAGGTATTTATATACCACCTTTCTTGGTCGTCAGATTTCTCCTCAGACTTTAATTCAAGGCGGTTTACATGGGCAGGCTGTTCTAAATCCCCGTAGGGATTTTTACAGTTGAAGAAAGGTTCTATCTTTCAAGAACCACAACATTTCAGATGGATCTTTTATGATCTGGTATCACATTCTGGCCTCCAGTTTCCTCCCACGCAGACTGACAAGCAGCTCCTTCATCTCTCACTTGAAGGGCAGCCAAAGAGCAAGGTCTTGCCATTCACGGTGCCGGTGGCCTCGAACTGGCGGCCTTCGAATGTTACCTTCAGGCAAACGGAGGCTCTACCCTCAAACCAGATCTCCTGCCCCCTTAATGTTTTAAAGGCATTCTGTAGACCCTGGAATAACAACCATCACCTAGCACAAAGGAGAACTGGTAGTTCCCAGAACCCTCCCAGAACTGGTCGTTGAGTCTTTCACTTCAGCTTGAGTGGATACCTTCACTTTAGGCTTTTGTTACATCAGCCAGACAATTTCAGAATTGGCAACAGGCCACATGGAGGAATGAGACTGATGAAAGAACTGAACTGAGAGGCCTCCCATCCCAACGCCAACCCCTTACCATAGTGTACACGGGGATTATAGCAGGCAAACTCTGTACGAGCTTCTTCAGAAATTTCGTTATCAACGATACGCTTCAGGCGGGGGCAGGCACCTGCGTGGGGCAGGGGGAAGAGATGTTAATCAGGGTTCCTATAGAGGGGAGTCCAAGTGGGGAAAAATTGACTCCTATAGGAGGGACTTCTATAGGTCAGTACAGCTCTACCTCTAACTCCACTGGTGCACACTTTCACAAAAGCACCATAAAGCGCTTTGTGACAGTGCAAAGGGTGGCTGCCGTGGTGAGAAGGCCAGAGTCTTCCAGCGCACACTAGCAGCTGCATGGACACCTTGTGGAGCAAGTAAATCCAGTGTAGGGGCAGCGTGAGAAGGGGTGGAATGGGGGAGGGGGGTGACAGAGGCGGGGTGGACAGATCAGGCTGGGGAGGTGGGTGGAATCAGTGGTGCCAGGGCACACCATCTCCCCCTCCCCAGGCTTGATCCACCAACATGGATCAACACAGACTTGTCCGGGTTGACACATTGCAGTCACTGGGGCTTACCCAGGGGCAAGGACACATCCAGCAGCCAAAATTCCCCTTCAGTGTACCCCGTTCTGATGCTGCCGCACCGCCACATGGGAACATAGTTAGGATTGGGCTGTTTGAATATGTTGATCAGGATATCTTACAGAATATGTTTTAATATGCAGCATGCAATTTTGTTTCAGTTATAAGGTTTACTGTTTTTTCTCCACAAAACGACCAATCTAGTAGAGTGTCTGGGAACCAGGGCAGCTTGGCAGTTAAGTGGGAAAAGGACAGGGACTGGGTAGGAAACCAAGATTCCTGGGTTCTCAAAAGGCCTTTCCAGACAATTCCAGCTTTCCTGGGTGTAACCATCACGATTCGCTCAAATTATGTTGCTGTGGTCTAGCAAGAGCAGCTATTTTCGGAAAATTAGTGCTAGCTAATGTTAACTAGTGGTGCAAACTGCAGCAGCTAGGAAATGGGTATTTTTTGTACAGGCAAGAGCAGTTTGTATGCTGTCGGGATGAGGCTGCACTAGTGATGTGCAAAGCCATTGGACATACCTACCTACAATATCACTATCAGATGAATAGATTCCCCTTAAATACTATTTCCCTCCCCAATATGATATGGTAGCATGAGAGAAAAATACTGTCAGTAGCATAGCTAGAGGGGGTGTAAAGCACTAATTTTTGCAGGGAGCCTCACCACACTGTGCAAGCGGCCCCTCCCCTTTGGAGCCATTTCTAGCCGCTAGAGCAGGGGTCTCCAAACCCCGGCCCGGGGGCCAGATGCAGCCCGCAGCAAGCCTCTATTCGGCCCATGGCCAGCCTTTTGTCCTCTGAAAGCCTCTGGCCCACTTGGCCAAATATGACTGGAACTGTGCTCTGGTTGCATCTGGAAGGTGTTCTAAGGGCCAGAGAGTTTGAATGAATGAGCCCATTCATTCAATTTATTCACTCATCTAAGTTCCATCTCTAATTTATTTATATGAATTTTATATTTAGATTTTTTTTCTGGCCCCCAACACCGTGCCAGATACTTGATGTGGCCCTCTGGCCATAAAGTTTGGAGACCCCTGTGCTAGAGCAAAACAGAGGCACACACAGTTTCATGGCTTTGGGGGCACGAGTGCACCAGTCATATTGCTTTTAGGAGCCTTAATCCACCCTCCCTTCATGGCGTGGGAAGGGCTGACCTTTTGCCTGCTGAAGCTTCTATCCGGCTGCCACAAAAAGCCAAGCCAGGCCTTGCAATCTTACCTTCGGCACACTGGCAGACATCTTCGGAGCACAATGCTGACACATACTGGGGCTTATTGGGGGCACCGTAGAAGACGCTGCAGCGCTTGTCTGTAGTGAGGGAACAGAACTGTATATAATTGTGCATAATGTAAGAGACACAGGATCAATTTTAGTCCACCTTCACCAGCAGTCCACAGAAGCAGTCAATCAAGCAGAGGTCCACAAATTTACTCACCAGAGCAAATGCCCGTCCCCTCCTAGGTCAGAACCACCAAGGTGAGCTCAATGAGAAAAGCTGCCCCCTCCCCTCACTTTCCCATGCTTGGAACTTATGGAAGGAGGGGGGCTTGCAAAAAGCCATGAAACTGTGGCAGGAGTAGAGGGGCTTTCACATTAACCTTCACCACAGTTCCTAACCTGATCATGCCCTACAAATGTACATTTTTTTAAAAGGTTCATTCGGTGCTTAAAAAAACAACCCTGTAAACAATCCGCGGGGGGGGGGGAGTACATACCAGTGGCATAGCTAGAGAGGGTGCAAAGCACTAAGTTTTGCAGAGAGCCTCACTACAGCATGCAAGCAGCTTCTCCCCTCTGGAGCCATTTTGGGTGGTGGGAGCAAAATGGAGGCGTACGCTTTCTGGGGCATTCTAGGGAGGCCTTCCGGGCATAGGCCTCCATTTTGCTCCCATCGCCTGGAATGGCTCTGAAGGGGAAAGGCTACTTGCGTGCCTCGATGAAGCTCCCTGCAAAACTGAGTGCTTTGTACCCCCTCTAGCTATGCCACTTGTACACACAATCAGAATATGAGGCATGGTGGGAGTGAAAATGCTAAACACTCCCTTACACCCCTCTTTTGCAACATTTCACATGGCTCCCCCATTTAAAAAAAAAATGTTCCAAACTCACACATTCAAAGTAACATGTAGTTTGGGCCTTATTTCACCATTATGGACAACTGCTGGATACTAAACCTCTACCAAAGAGACACACCCCCTCCAGTAGTAAAGAGCCTGGGGAACTCTCTGCCCCATGATCTGTTTACCAGGTTCATAGAAGTCATATAAGCTGGCACTTGCTGGCTGAAGTTTCCCCACGGATACCACCTGTCTTGCTCCAAATTCTACACATTCACGTCCTGTTGCCGGCACCTGCATTTGAACATACAAAGCAGCTATATATTGAGCCAGATATAAATGATATATAAGGCAATGGGCTGTGGAACTTATTGCCACAGGATGTGGTGATGGCATCTGGCCTGGATGCCTTTAAAAGGGGATTGGACAAGTTTCTGGAGGAAAAATCCATTACGGGTTACAAGCCTTGATGTGTATGTGCAACCTCCTGATCTGAAAAATGGGCTATGTCAGATGCAAGGGAGGGCACCAGGAAGCAGGTCTCTTACATAAGAACATAAGAACATAAGAACAGCCCCACTGGATCAGGCCATAGGCCCATCTAGTCCAGCTTCCTGTATCTCACAGCGGCCCACCAAATGCCCCAGGGAGCACACCAGATAACAAGAGACCTCGTCCTGGTGCTCTCCCCTACATCTGGCATTCTGACTTAACCCATTCCTAAAATCAGGAGGTTGCGCATACACATCATGGCTTGTACCCCATAATGGATTTTTCCTCCAGAAACTCGTCCAATCCCCTTTTAAAGGCGTCTAGGCTAGACGCCAGCACCACATCCTGTGGCAAGGAGTTCCACAGACTGACCACGCGCTGAGTAAAGAAATATTTTCTTTTGTCTGTCCTAACCCGCCCAACACTCAATTTTAGTGGATGTCCCCTGGTTCTGGTATTATGTGAGAGTGTAAAGAGCATCTCCCTATCCACTCTGTCCATCCCCTGCATAATTTTGTATGTCTCAATCATGTCCCCCCTCAAGCGTCTCTTTTCTAGGCTGAAGAGGCCCAAACGCCGTAGCCTTTCCTCATAAGGAAGGTGCCCCAGCCCCGTAATCAGCTTAGTCGCTCTCTTTTGCACCTTTTCCATTTCCACTATGTCTTTTTTGAGATGCGGTGACCAGAACTGGACACAATACTCCAGGTGTGGCCTTACCATCGATTTGTACAACGGCATTATAATATTAGCCGTTTTGTTCTCAATACCCTTCCTAATGATCCCAAGCATAGAATTGGCCTTCTTCACTGCCGCCGCACATTGGGTCGACACTTTCATCGACCTGTCCACCACCACCCCAAGATCTCTCTCCTGATCTGTCACAGACAGCTCAGAACCCATCAGCCTATATCTAAAGTTTTGATTTTTTGCCCCAATGTGCATGACTTTACACTTACTGACATTGAAGCGCATCTGCCATTTTGCTGCCCATTCTGCCAGTCTGGAGAGATCCTTCTGGAGCTCCTCACAATCACTTCTGGTCTTTACCACTCGGAAAAGTTTGGTGTCGTCTGCAAACTTAGCCACTTCACTGCTCAACCCTGTCTCCAGGTCATTTATGAAGAGGTTGAAAAGCACCGGTCCCAGGACAGATCCTTGGGGCACACCGCTTTTCACCTCTCTCCATTGTGAAAATTGCCCATTGACACCCACTCGCTGCTTCCTGGCCTCCAACCAGTTCTCAATCCACGAGAGGACCTGTCCTCTAATTCCCTGACTGTGGAGTTTTTTCAGTAGCCTTTGGTGAGGGACCGTGTCAAATGCCTTCTGAAAGTCCAGATATATAATGTCCACGGGTTCTCCCGCATCCACATGCCTGTTGACCTTTTCAAAGAATTCTATAAGGTTTGTGAAGCAAGACTTACCCTTACAGAAGCCATGCTGACTCTCCCTCAGCAAGGCCTGTTCGTCTATGTGTTTTGAGATCCTATCTTTGATGAGGCATTCCACCATCTTACCCAGTATGGATGTTAGGCTGACCGGCCTATAGTTTCCCGGGTCCCCCCTCTTTCCCTTTTTAAAAATAGGCGTGACATTTGCTATCCTCCAATCTTCTGGTACCGTGGCTGTTTTGAGGGACAAGTTGCATACCTTAGTCAAGAGATCTGCAACTTCATTCTTCAATTCCTTAATAACCCTTGGGTGTATGCCATCAGGGCCCGGTGACTTATTGATCTTTAATTTATCAATGAGGTCTGAAACATCTTCTCTTTTAACCTCTATCTGACTTAACTCCTCGGTTAGGAGGGGCCGTTCGGGCAGCGGTATCTGCCCGAGGTCTTCTGCCGTGAAGACAGATGCAAAGAACTCATTTAATTTCTCTGCCATCTCTAAGTCTCCTTTTATCTCCCCTTTCCCTCCCTCACCATCCAGAGGGCCAACCGCTTCTCTGGCGGGTTTCCTGCTTCTAACATATTTGAAGAAGCTTTTATTATTCCCCTTAATGTTGCTGGCCATGCGTTCCTCATAGTCTCGCTTGGCCTCCCCTATCACCTTCTTACATTTCTTTTGCCACAGTTTATGTTCCTTTTTATTCTCCTCATTAGGGCAAGACTTCCATTTACAGAAGGAAGCTTCCTTGCCCTTCACAGCCTCTCTAACTTGGCTGGTTAGCCATGCGGGCACTCTCCTGGATTTAGTGGAACCCTTCTTTCTTTGCGGTATACACCTCCGCTGGGCCTCTATTACTGTTGTTTTAAGCAGCCTCCATGCACTCTGGAGAGACTGGACTCTTTTTACCCTCCCTTTCAACCTCCTTCTAACCAGCCTCCTCATTTGAGGGAAGTCCGCCCGTCGGAAGTCAAGGGTTTTTGTTAGAGATTTGCCTGGTATTCTTCCCCCAACGTGCACATCAAAACGGATCGCAGCATGATCACTGTTCCCCAATGGCTCAGTAACGTTTACATCTCTAACTAGGTCCTGCGTACCGCACAAAATTAAATCCAGAGTCACCTGTCCTCTGGTGGGCTCCCTGACTAGCTGATCTAAGCCACAGTCATTTAGCACGTCAAGAAATCCGGTTTCCTTATCGTGACCAGAACACAAATTGACCCAGTCAATATGAGGATAATTGAAGTCCCCCATGATTACAACCCTGTCCTTCCTTGTCACCTCCCTGATCTGTTTCCTCATTTCAAGGTCCCCATCAGATTTCTGGTCTGGAGGACGATAGCACGCCCCCAGTATTACATCGCTGCACAAGCCTGGTAATTTAACCCACAGAGATTCTACGGTGGAGTCGGACCCACCTTCAATCTCTACTTTGCTGGATTCTATCCCTTCCTTAACATAAAGGGCCACCCCACCTCCAACACGCCCCTGCCTGTCCCTCCTGTAGAGTTTATAGCCCGGGATTGCGGTATCCCACTGATTCTCCGCATTCCACCAGGTTTCCGTTATGCCCACTATGTCAATATTTTCCCTTGTCACCAGACATTCCAGTTCTCCCACCTTTGCTCGTAGACTTCGGGCATTCGCATAAAAGCATTTATACATGGAATGCCCCAGGATGGGCTGCTTATTCGCTCCTTTGTCCCCGCATCCTCTCATTGTGCCAAACCGTCTATCACATCCCATCACCCTACCTTTCCCAATTTCTTCTCCTACCCTGCCTTTGTCTTGTTGTTCTCTAACCTCCCCATCCTCATCCCATAGGGATGAGGAGTCCCGAACCAGATGCCCCTCGGCTCCTGTCGGCCTTCCCCCAGGGATCAGTTTAAAAGCTGCTCTGCCACCTTTTTAATGTTATGCGCCTTGTTGTCTTGTGTGCTCCCTGGGGCATTTGGTGGGCCGCTGTGAGATACAGGAAGCTGGACTAGATGGGCCTATGGCCTGATCCAGCGGGGCTGTTCTTATGTTCAGATCGGACCTTCTAGCTTAGTACTGTCTATGACAACTAGAAGTGGCTTTTCTGGGTTCTCAGCAGGAGAGCATTTATTTTTTTTCCATCTCTAACACCTGAGACCCTTTTAGCTAGGTTGGATGTGTCAGGGATTGAATGATGAATAGCTCAAATCCAATGAATAGATCAACACGTATTTATATACCAGTGTCAACCGTGGTAACAAAGAAGTGCACATACTAAATGCATTTCCCTCACCTCTGAATAATCACAGCCAGTCACCAATTCATCTGGCAGAGTCACCAGGTAAACTTAAATCTCAAAGCCTTCACTGTGAAAATAAATGATCAACTGCAGATGCTCTCAATGCACACGTTTAAACTGGATATACAAATGTAAGGAGCTTCTTACTGCCAGGGCTGGTCGTCCAGAAGACATTCTTATTCATCAAAGACTACAGGTGAGTGGCTATTTATTAGCTTATATTTAATTATTCTTCCTTCTGTTCCCCACCCAATGTTATCCTCTGAATAAGTCACATCACATTACTACCCCCCCCTCCTGCCAGCTTTTCTCACCGAGTCAAAGTACAGCAGCAGCCGCCTTCCTTGGAGCTCCCAGTGGCTGATGTACTGATCAGAGAGATCTTTGAGCTGCGAAGGTGGGCGCAAAAGAGAAAAAAACCATGAGAAGGTGCATAAGCAAGAAGATGGTTCTGTACACGCACCCCCTAGTTCAGCCATTTTCAACCACTGTGCCGTGGGCTGCGAGTGGTCCACAGGTGCACCACAGGAATTTGGGAGAAGATCATTTATTAGTAGGGCCAATGGGGATGTGAGCCCCCCACTGGCAGCACGGTGTGCCTTGTCCATTGTCAAAAACCTGATGGTGTGCCTTGACCATTTTAGGGCCATGTCAGTGTGTCACAAGATGAAAAAGGTTGAAAATCACTGCCCTAGTCCATCTCATGCTGAGGCTGTAAGCTGTCAAACCCACTGAGTCATTAAGACAAACTGATGTAAATAATTCACTCTAGGCGTTTAAATCCACATATCCCATCAGAACACCTAGTCTAAGGGGCACACTACAGCTTACACTGCAGCCTCATGTAAAGTCCAGAAGTCACTCCTGCCCTGAAAATCATCATCTTCTAGAGCAGGGGAGCCCAAACCCCGGCCCTGGGGCCACTTGTGGCCCTCGAGGACTCCCAATGCGGCCCTCAGGGAGCCCCCAGTCTCCAATGAGCCTCTGGCCCTCCGGAGACTTGCTAGAGCCCACACTGGCCCGATGCAACTGTTTGACCTCTTGTGAGAGCTGTGGGATGAGGGCTCCCTCCACTGCTTGCTGTTTCACGTCTGTGATGCAGCAGCAGCAGCAAAGGAAAGGCCAGCCTTGCTTTGTGCAAGGCCTTTTATAGGCCTTGAGCTATTGCAAGACCTTCATTCATTCATACAAGTCCATCTTTAATATATTCATTTATGTAAACCTATGTAAATTTATTCAAATTTTAAATGTAAATTTATTCTTTTTCCCCCCCGGCCCCCAGAACAGTGTCAGAGAGATGATGTGGCCCTCCTGTCAAAAACTTTGGACACCCCTGTTCTAGAGGGAGGGGAGTACTTAATCCTTCCCCTACCAGTCACTTTTCCTCTGATGCTCCCCAGTTCCCCATTGCTTTTATTTTCATAGTGTTTCAGGCCCAGGGTGACCAGATGTCAGCAAAATAGGACCAAGCACCCCAAAATGTAGGACATCAAAGAAAAATGCAGGACATGACAAAATAAGAGCTAAAAAAAATTCATATATTGATTTCACATGGTTAATTTAAACACAGTATTACTTATTATTCAATTTATAATATATAATTTAAAAACATAATTTTAACATATTTAAAAACATATAATTTATTACATAAAACTTATTAATTACAAGAAGGCTATGTGCTGCCTGCAAGGCCCGCTCACAGGGAAAAGGAGGACATTTATTTATTTTTATTTTATTTTATTTAAAAGATTTCTAGCCTGCCATTCCACCGCTGAAAGCAGATGCCCAAGGCGCCTTACAATTTATAGAGTTAAAAATAAATAAAAATAAAAAGACAATATACAATAGAGTAAAAAAAAAAAGCAAATACAATACTACAATCGAAAAAGGAAATACAATGGGGCGGAACACCAATTGAAGGAGGGCAAAAAATATTCAAGGAACTGCTATAGAGGCACAGGAGGCAGACATCCCAAAAGCAAAATGAAACAAAAATGTTTTAAGCCCTTGCCAAAATTTAAGTTCTTTTCTAGGACACGAAGCTTAATAAGAGGACAAGTCCTGGAAAAAGAGGACATCTGATCACCCTGTCCAGGACACTAAACAGAAAAAGGATGCAGTGGCAGTCCTGGGATTTTTCCTGCCTGAGTCCACCACTCTGTTTAGCGCCCCTCTCCCCCCCCCCCCGAATCGGAAGTAATTGTGGTGACATCATCACATCACCACCATCGCTTCAAGGATGTATAGTGGTGTCCCACTCCCAACTGCTGGGTAACCATATATTCTCTCCCCACATCCCTGAGACAAATGGAGAAGAGAGTTTCTGGGTTCAAGTCTATGACAATTCCTAGACAGACACTTATCATTTCAGAAAACCACCTTGTCAAGATCATCCTTGTCTGGCTGGAAGCCACTAAGGAGAGTGATGTCAGCAATGACCATTCCTGAGACACGCGCCCCTGGTTGTCTCCTGTAGGGAAAGGGAAAGGAAGTGGATTGGGGAGGTGAGAACAAGGACTTCCTTCTGTGGGCTGTCATCTTGATGAGAAAAATGCATCTCTGCAGGCTCTCATGTGCTCCAGCTTCCCTGCTTTTGCACACACAATCCCTGATTCCAAGTAAATTATTATCTCTGCTTTAGCCTTTGTGGGCTATTAACTTTTCAGTGAGTTGTCCTTCTCTAGGGCCCAATCCTATCCAACTTTCCAGTGCAGATGCAGCGGCAATGCAGCCCGTGGTAAGGAAACAAATGTTCTCTACCATCCATTGTTCTTGGATCACAGGAACAAAACATGCTCCTGCTCTGAAATCTGTCAAAGATAAGCAATTGCAAAGTAAATGCATAAAGCGGATAAAATAGATGAGCCATGAACAATGCAAGCATATATGGGTAAAAGCTTAGGCAGTGCTTCTCAAACTGTGGGTCATGAAGCAATGTCAAGTGGGTCCTCATTCATTTCACAGTGAATTTTTACTATATTAGACTTGAGGCTACTATGGTATGTGATTGCATTGGGGGAAATGTTACAGATCTGTACCTTTAACAGGCTACTATGTATATGTTTTTAATAATGATAGTCAATGGTATCAATGGCTATAGGCAGGTATTTCAGCACTTAATGATAATATTTAGCATTTATATATTGAAACCTGTGTGCAAGTAAAATCCTGGCTAGAGCCACCCAAGAGGCTTGGGTGGAAGTGTGCCAGCCCTATGTTTCAGGTAATAACCAGTGCTCTTCAATGCATGTATGTGAACTAAGGCAGGGAGTGAAGGGAGAGAGGGTTCCCTTGACAACTCCTTATAGCTGCTGGAACCAAATCATATTCCAAGTTACAGACCAAAGGGCATAACTTGGAATATGATCTCTCTGTGTTATTTTTATGATGAATAAGGAGAATCTGACAGTATCTTAAGTTTGGAAGTTGAATTTTAGGAGTTCTCTTTCCTTCCTGAAAATCTACTCCTGCTATTAACTTTTTTTTACTATTTCCTGGACTTCTAAAAGATATGGGAAGTACTAATTAGCTAGGAGTGTTGAGAATGGATCCAGTTCTTGGTCTGAGCCAGGATTCCAGAAAAAAAACCTGATTATAGGCTTATCCATCCCAAGGTAAGAGGGCTCTCTGAGGAGAAGAAGAAGAAGAATCAGTAGGAATTTAGCTGTATGTCCCTAAAAAACTGGAAACATCAAAACTTTCCAGAGTTTGTTTTTGGTTTAAAGCTTCAAATCCAGGTGCCTATCATTTGTGCAGGACTCGAACATGCAGAAACACAATAGGCTTCCACTCCAAAATTTTGCAATGGGGTAAATGACGAGGTCCAGGAAGGGTTGCCAGTGGACATTGTGGCACTGCCCATGTTCATTCACATTGTGAAACACCGTATAAACAATGAAGTCAGAGGTGGAAAAGCCAACAAGAACTGCAGTGATAGGTTCAAATATAAAATGAGGTAAAAGGGAAACTGGAATCTCCCCAAACAGCTCATTTGATGCTAGCCCCCCCGGGGCTCCCAACTTACCAATAACACACTTTGTAGGTGACATCACGTTGTGGCTGTCCAGGATCTTTGGCTTCCCTCCTGCGACGCTGTCGAGCATCAAACAAGTGGATAGGGGACAGTGGCTGGTCAGCAGGCAGGGATGACGGTTCACTTGGGGCGCCATCTTCATATTCGTAGTAGTAATCATAGTCGTTAAGAGCTATTGCAAGGAGGCAAAATGAAAGATGCCAGGAACAAACCTGGGTACTTTCTGCATGCAAAGCAGGTGATCTACTGCAGAACTATAGTCTGATCAATCCCCTGACTGATTCTCCCTCTGAACACCCCATTAGGCAGTTTTAATTTTGGCTCTCAAGGTAGGCTCCAAAAATAAGGGGGGGGGGGAAATAGCCTCCTGCCTGCCAATTCTTTCCCCCTCTTGCATATGATCTCCACCCCTGAAAAATACACGTTAAACTGCCACTTTTGCAAAGGTATTCCTGCTGGGTATAATATGTATTCACGCTTTAAATAAACCCACAAAAATAGGTGCAGGATTGAGAGAGAGGGCGAGTGCAAGCATGTTTGAGCTGTGATTCCATGCTCATCCTGCACAAGCACAGACTGGAGTATTTGGCACAGATTTCAGCTTCTTAAAACCTCCCTACCTCTTTTCTGTCATAAGCCTCTAGTCCTTTTCACTACAAAGCTAAGCTTGAGTGCTGAGCTCCAAGGGAGGGGCACTTACATGCTGTGGTAAGGCTCCCTGCAAAACTTAGCGCTTTGAACTCCCTCTAGCTCCACCACTGTCCCTCAGTGTATTGCTTTTTAAGCACATGCAGCCCTGGTTCTGACAAGCAGATCTGGGGAAAAACGTTTCAAATTGGCTTCCAGTCCCCAGCTCTGACTTACACGGGCGTGAAATGGAGCCACTCAGCTTCACCTCTAAGCCAAGGGTTTGGCAGGATGTGTTCTGCATAGTCAAGACTTGAAACTGTTTCAGGACCTGCAGGGAGCAAAAACAGAAGAGAACCGACTCTGTGAACCTGCCCACTGGCTTCACCATCACCAAAGCCCAACAGGCTACAGATGATCTCAGGAGTCCTGCTTCAATCCCTGCCACTCAAATCATCAGACCCCATTCAAGCACGAGAGGTAAGAAGATTGCTACTCCCTTAGACTTCTTTGTTTCTTTAACAGACTAGACATTTCTGTAACAGGCAGTATGCGCAGAGCAGGGGAAAGAAATGCTGACCAGGATTCCTGCAAGTGGTTCAGTGCATTAGCGCAAGGTGGCTGTGAGTTGCAACAGATAAATAAATCAATAACTTTTTTAAAACGATACTTACTGTCAAAGTCCCTTTCCCTTTTCCTTCCACTTTTACATGGATGTTACTCCCCAAGGGAAACTGAAGGAGAACAAAAAAACCAGCAAGAGTGTGAATGAGCAAACCCAAAAATTCTGCTACATCATTTGAGGCACTATGGAGGCCTGGGTGGAAGTCATGTCTGAGAAGCAAAGAAGACACACAGCCCTGATTGTTGGGCCTGCCCAACCAATGGGAAACCAACCAGTGGCACTTACTGGGGCAGAACTAGCTGCTGCCCCAAAAAGGGGAGGCAATGCAAGTTCACCTACCTGCAGCTCTTCTTGGACCGGATCATTAGATCTCCCAAATGAGAAGCGCATTGGCAAACCTTTCCCAGGGACAGTGAGGGTCACTTTCAGTTCATTTTCTTCCTCACTGTAAGTGCTGATCCAGTACTGCGACAGAGCTTCCAGTCCCACCACTGTGTCCTAGAAAGAGAGGTCGAGTATTTTGCCAGCTATTTTTTTAAGGGGTGGGGGAAGTGCAGACTGTGTCCTTTCCAACACACAAGGAGTATTGCAGACACCAAACAGAAAGTGGGACACTGGAGGCTCCATCCACTTGGGGCAGATGCCCCCCTAACACAGTGTTAACAGTGATCACACTGCTTGTGCCTGCTGTCCAAGCACCAAATCCACACTGTGTGGTTCAGATATATGTCTTCCACTTCTTCCACTACCATCCTGGCATATGAACAGAAGACATAAGAACAGCCCCACTGGATCAGGCCATAGGCCCATCCAGTTTCCTGTATCTCACAGCGGCCCAACAAATGCCCCAGGGAGCACACCTGATAACAAGAGATCTGCATCCTGGTGCCCTCCCTTACAACTGACACAGCCCATTTCGAAAATCAGGAGGTTGCACATACACATCATGGCTTGTAACCTGTAATGGATTTTTCCTCCAGAAACTTGTCCAATCCCCTTTTAAAGCATCCAGGCCAGATGCAATCACCACATCCTGCGGCAAGGAGTTCCACAGACCAATCACACGCTGAGTAAAGAAATATTTTCTTTTGTCTGTCCTAACCCTCCCAACACTCAATTTTAGTGGATGTCCCTGCTTCTGGTGTTATGTGAGAGTGTAAAGAGCATCTCCCTATCCATTCTGTCCTTCCCCTGCATAATTTTGTATGTCTCAATCATGTCCCCCCTCAGGCGTCTCTTTTCTAGGCTGAAGAGGCCCAAACGCCATAGCCTTTCCTCATAAGGAAGGTGCCCCAGCCCAGTAATCATCTTAGTTGCCCTCTTTTGCACCTTCTCCATTTCCACTATATCCTTTTTGAGATGCGGCGACCAGAACTGGACACAATACTCCAGGTGTGGCCTTACCATCGATTTGTACAATGGTATTATAATATTAGCTGTTTTGTTCTCAATACCTTTTCTAATGATCCCAAGCATAGAATTGGCCTTCTTTACTGCTGCCGCACATTGGGTCAACACTTTCATTGACTTGTCCACCACCACCCCAAGATCTCTCTCCTGATCTGTCACAGACAGCTCAGAACCCATCAGCCTATATGTGAAGTTTTGATTTTTTGCCCCAATATGCATGACTTTACACTTACTTACATTGAAATGCATCTGCCATTTTGCTGCCCATTCTGCCAGTTTGGAGAGATCCTTCTGGAGCTCCTCACAATCACTTCTGGTCTTCACCACTCGGAAAAGTTTGGTGTCGTCTGCAAACTTAGCCACCTCACTGCTCAACCCTGTCTCCAGATCATTTATGAAGAGGTTGAAGAGCACCGGTCCCAGGACAGATCCTTGGGGCACACTGCTTTTCACCTCACTATTGATCATCACTAATGCTCATCAGCCAATTCAGTAGGCCCCAACCCTAAAACAGTAGCATTCTCAGGCTCAGTAGGTCTCTTCACCAGTTAACCAGGGACCCAGCAAGTGCCTACGCTTGCATCTGGTCTGCAGCTTATAGCTGAATGAGGTGACAGAATCCCAAGGCAGTAAAATGGAGTGTACCGCTGTAGGCTACAGGTAGATTATTTCATTTCCGAATATCCCCCCCATGTGGAAACACACAGTGGCAAGCATTTTAGGGAGAAAGGTTCTAGCTCAGCCCCTTCCCTGCTGAATTTTGTTTATTTATAGCAGGGGTGTCCAAACTTTTTGGCAGGAGGGCCACATCATCTCTCTGACACTGTGTCAGGGGCCGGGAATAAAAAAGAATTAATTTAGATTTCAAATTTGAATAAATTTACATACATTTACATAAACGAATATATTAGAGATGGAACTTATATGAATGAATAAAGGTCTTGCAATAGCTCAAGGCCTATAGAAGGCCCTATACAAAGCAAGACCAACCTTTCCTTCATTGCCTCTGCTGCATAACAGATATGAAACAGCAAGCAGTGGAGGAAGCCCTCATCCCACAGCTCATGCGAGAGGTCAAAACAGTCGCCCTCACATTGAGAACAGTTGCATTGGGCCAGAATGGGCTCCAGCAAGTCTCCAGAGGGCTAGAGGTCCATTGGAGACTAGGGGCTACCCTCAGGCCAGATTGGGAGTCCTTGAGGGCTGCAAGTGGCCCCCAGGCTGGGGTTTGGGCACCCCTGATTTATAGTGAGGGATTTGTTGTTATCTTTTAAGCACAGGAACACAGCCAAAAAGGAATCCCACACTTGCAGTGTGGTACGATCCACTCCACTCACTGCATGCCTAGTTCAGGCCTGTGTTGGACCCATACTGAGATCCAATCCTGTCATTGTCTACCATTCATTATTTTTGAGCCAATTTCCAAGGAATTACCCTGTATTCATGACAATCCCTGCCTTCCTAATAAATCAAACTGCCCTTTAAAAAAAGTCCTAGTTATGATGATGATTAATATTTATATACTGCTTTCCCAACCCTCTTTTGCAGCAACTGTTACCCTGCACATGTCTGATCTCATCTGATCTTGGAAGCTAAGCAGGGTCAGGCCTGGTTAGTACTGGGATGTACCTGGGAATACCAAGTGCTGTAGGTTTATACCATAGTCTTTCGAGACTGAATGTTGCCAACCACCTTTTACAGCCCAATCCTATGCATGTCTACTTAGAAGTAAGTCCCATTAGAGTCAATGGGGCTTACTCCCGGGAAAGTGTGGATAGAATTGGGCTGTTAGGTACCCTACCATCACTCCACTGATGAAAGGCAGGCACTGTCATTATATCAGATGGTACCTGTGTAGATTTGAAACCCCCTCCGTAGTTCCTCTGCTCCGTCAGCCAGCGAGCCACCTTGCTGGCCATTGCAGTGTCTTTTTGCTTCACTAAGTATAGAAGCCCGTAGGCTGTGGCCTCCACTGAGATGGCAGAGGCTGATGGAACTCGGCCAGGATTCTTCTCCTCCCGCAGTCGGTCCCGATCTTCCACTGCCCAAAACACCACTGTGCCGTCTAGAAGCATGAGTGTGAGAGAACAGAATTCAGAGCCAACACACATGTGACACCAAAGATCCACGGTTAGGACTCCCCACATTAAAAAAATAAAATTATAAGTTGAGGGCCCAATCCTATTCAATTTTCCAGTGCCAGTGCGGCTGTGCCATTGGGGCATACATCCTGCGGTGGGGAGGCAATCACGGAGGCCTCTTCAAGGTATAGTAACATTTGTTACATTACCTTGGGGCTGCATTGCAGCTGCAAAGGTGCTGGAAAGTTGGATAGGATTGGACCCTATGTCTCCTTATTCATGAGGGTTCCCAGAACTCATTTGGATAGCAAAAATTGCATTCAAGCAAATTCATTTAAAAAACAATGTCCCTTTGCTCCCTTTGTGATTTAAAAACAGCTCTGCTGACCTTTGTGATGTAAGACAGAGTCATTAGGCAGACAATCCATCAATCTGTCTGTCTCCAGGTGCTTAGAAAGGCTTTTCTCCGAACCAGTGACCCTCCCGTCACCCGGAGCTTAGCACAGGAGCTTAGAAAGAATGCAATGCAAAGTGATTATCGTTCTTTCATGCGCTCAGGGGGAAGGGGGGGGTCGCTTGCCTTGGAGTGAAGCTGTTCTAAGTACCTGGAGAGAGAATGATTGAAGGATTGTCAGCTGGTTGCCCTCTCTCACATTAATGAGGCTATTGTTAAGACTATTTTCCCTTTAATTTAAAGGGCTCTTCTCAGATAAACAGTTGAGATAAAACTGGGTGAAAAATCTGTGAATAATTAGGTTATACTTGTAATTAATAGCAAGTGCAAAAGCTACTGGTTTGGATCTAAGATGCAGTACTGGGTCTGAATGCCACCCTTCATTGCTATTTGCCCTGCAGAAGAAGACTAAAAGGTAGCACCCCAGTATTTTCTCTCCAAGCAGGGTTTTCAAATGGGTGTTCGGATTTCTTTAGAACCTTGACTTAGGGAGATGGATCTGCTTTGGGGAGATCAAAAGTGTGGAAACAGGGAAAACAGCCCCCTACTCACTAATTCCTCAAGCCCAGTTGTTCCCTTTCCACTTTATAAATGGGCTTTGGTTACTATTACATTCATTTGCATGTAACATATAGTCTGGGCCTTATCCTGTTGCATGTTTAGATCTACATGAATTTCTTCCTTGGGGATGGAGCTGACTAAGGGCCCAATCCTATCCAATTTTCCAGTGCCGGTGCTGCTGTGCCTATGGGGTATGGACTGCTTCCTGTGGTGGCATGGCAGTCACAGAGGCCTCCTCAAGGGATTTGTTCCCTTACCTTGGGGCTGCATTGCAGCTGCCCTGGTGCTGGAAAGTTGGATAGGGTTGGGCCCTAAGAGTCCAATTCTGAGCTCTTACTTATATCCTGTCTTGCGAGCGACTTCAGACGGGTCTCAGCTGCTGCAATGGCCGATGAGTCATCTGATGCAAGTGAGAGGGCATAGCTGGAAATGGCGACAGGGTAGGCACCCAGAGAACGACCATTCAAGGATCGAGCAAGGAAGGAGGTAGCTTGAGCCAAGCTCCGTTTCTGGAAGAGAATGGGATAGAATTAGTCAGTTTGGGAGTCATCAAGGCAATTTCTTGTTGCCCTCTGCTCTTCAGTGTAGACCTTGTTGATTCACCCCACCCCATCCCTCCTCTGCTGATCTATAGAGACAACGAGTTGGAGCCAAACAGGCAAAGAAAAGGGAGGAAGCTTCCCAGCCAACTCTCCTCTTCTGCCCAGCCACGGCAAACCTCCAAGCACAGTGGGCTGCTTGGTGGTCCGCTGTGAGATACAGGAAGCTGGACTAGATGGGCCTATGGCCTGATCCAGTGGGGCTGTTCTTATGTTCTTAACTACAATTCCCAGGATGCCTTGCAGGTGTCTTGTTATCTGGTGTGCTCCCTGGGGCATTTGGTGGGCCGCTGTGAGATACAGGAAGCTGGACTAGATGGGCCTATGGCCTGATCCAGTGGGGCTGTTCTTATGTTCTTATGTTCAGTGCTGCACTTGGAGGTCTGTCATGGTTTGACAGAAGGAATGGGGGGGGCAGGCACATTGCAAACCCAGAAATGACATCAGCGCATCATGTGACATCCTGACATTGAATGATGCTGTGACATCAGTGACACCCAAGGTATTAGTGTTTCCACACGTGAAGTGCGACTGCCGAGAGTTTCAAACTCTGCTTCTAACCCCTTCTTCTTGTGTCATACCACTTGGCTTAGCTGTTCCTGCTTCTCTGCTTCCAACTCTTTTCCCTCGTACATGACCAAGGCCTGCTTCAGTGCAATGGTGACGAAGGCTGTAAGTGAGACTTTTGCATGCAGGCCACCGACACCACCCTGAGGAGACAAGAAAGAGGGCACATGACCAGAATCAGCCATTTTTCAACCATGGTGCCGTGGCACACTGGTGTGCCGCAGACGGTCTGTAGGTGTGCCGTGGGAGTTTGGAGGAGGATCATTTGTTAGTAGGGCTACTGGGGGACGTGAGCCCCTGCTGTCAGTGCTGTGTGCCTTGTCAATTGTCAAAAAACTGATGGTGTGCCTTGACAATTTTTGTGCCTTGTCAGTGTGCCATGAGATGAAAAAGGTTGAAAATCGCTGGACCAGATCATGATAGTAAAGTTTTGGGTCTTTATGTGTTCTGATGACCATGCACACAGCAATGCTGTGGGAGCTCACGGGTGCAACTGGGAGGCTGTCAGAAAGCAGAGATTGCTGCTTGACAGCTCACCTGCATCTCCCGGTGATAGACAAGGTGTGGATCGTGGAAGGAGCCATCAGACTCATTTTGCTTTCTCAGCAGCCACTGCACAGACTCACGGATCTTGGTCTCATCAACCGCATGGTACTGACGGGCCAGTGATAAAACTTTCACCACAAAAGCGGTCAGCCTGAAATGACAGAGGTCAAAGGGCAGGCAAGTAGTGGCAAAAGAAAAAGACCATCAAGGTTGGCTCTGCTTACTGACTTATTCTCAGCCAAGCCAAGACACAGGTAAATGGATTCTTTAACCCCTCCTCTGATAAGTGGGGATCTCAGGACTTCCACCCAGTGATGTAGCTAGAGGGGGTGCAAAGCACTAGATTTTGCAGGGAACCTCACTGTGGCATGGAAGCAGCCCCTCCTCTTCAGTCATTCGCCTCCATTTTGCTCCCACCGCTGGGAATGGCTCTGAAGGGGAGGGGCAATGAGGTAGTTTGTGCTTTGCAGCCCATCTAGCTACACCACTGCCTCCATCAATCTGCAGTTACCAGGATTCTTTGGAAGGAGAGTCATGACAGTTACAATGGTACAAAAGGGATAAAGGTCTGAAGTGTAGATATGCCCTCAGACTTCTTTAGTCCGATTCCCATCCCTGCACTTGGGATAAGAACATAATAAGAGCCCCACTGGATCAGGACAAAGGCCCATCTAATTCAGCTTCCTGCACCTCACAATGGCCCACCAGATACCTCAGAGCAGGGGTGTCCAAAGTTTTTAGCAGGAGGGCCACATCATCTCTCTGACACTGTGTCGGGGGTCAGGGGAAAAAAGAATTAATTTACATTTTAAATTTGAATAAATTTACATATATTATGTATTTAATATACATACATGAATATATTAAAGATGAACTTATATGAATGAATGAAGGTCTTGCAATAGCTCAAGGTCTATAAAAGGCCTTGCACAAAGCAAGGCTGGCCTTTCCTTTGCTGCCGCTGCCGCTGCTGCATCACAGACGTGAAACAGCAAGCAGTGGAGGGAGCCCTCATCCCACAGCTCATGCGAGAGGTCAGACAGTTGCCCTCACGCTGAGAGCAGTTGTGTCAGGCCAGTGCGGGCTCCAACAAATCTCCGGAGGGCCAGAGGCTCATTGGAGACTGGGGACTCCCTGAAGGCTGCATTGAGGGGCCTCAAGGGCCACAAGTGGCCCCAGGGCCGGGGTTTGGGCACCCCTGCCTCAGAGGAACACACAACAAGATATCTGCATCCTGATGGAAAGGCAGACGGCACACAACCTTCTAACACAAGTAAGATACACTGCCAAACAACCACCACACAAAATAGAAAGCGGGCTGCTAATGTATGCATGAGAAACTTCGAGTGGTTTTGTTTTCCGAAGCACAGTTTTCTCAACTTCCATGCAGACCTCCTCCCTTGCTGATCACACAAGCATCTTTGCAGTGGGGGCTCACCAGGTGCTGCTAGGGTGGGTGAGCCAAGCTCCATACGACCCATCTCGCTTCCGGAAAGTGAGGATGAGCTCGTAGCCTATAGTGCAAGTGATAAGAAGTCATGTACAGTACAGCCAAAACTCTTTGCTCCCTACCTGCAAAACTCCTTATGGGGATTTTTCCACCAACTTTGTTACACAGATGGATGAAGGAGATATGCCCAGGCTACCTACTGTGTGGAAGTGAAGGGGGAGCCTGATAACACAGGCCAACACACATTTTGCTTCCTTAAACGTTACACAAATTCCTGGGTATATTTGGGGTGCTGTTTCCAAAAAGGGCATCCGTTTTGCCCGATCACGTCTAGTTTTGGTGACACGGCACAGCCTCTTTAGTGAATGCTTCAAGCACCTTCCCCATGAGGAAGCCTACAACATGGCTTCCTCATGAGGAAGCTGCTTGAACCATTCACTAATGAGGCTATACGAAATTTCCAAAACTAGATGTGAGAGGGCAAAACGGATGCCATTTTTGTAATCGGCACCCCAAATTCATATCAAACCACCATAAAATTTGGGAAGAACTTTTCTGACCCTTAATTTCGTAGGCCTGTGTACTCAATGAATGAATATTGATTATGTAGGGAGTTCTCAGATGAAATGGGGTACAGAAGTGGGTTTATGATGATACCTGAACCAAGCAATCAGTCCTGCGGATAGCCAGCTTTTTGCTACAAAACTAGCAGAACCAGATTTTCCAGAGATCAGCACTGGAGAAAATTTGGACAGGCAAAATGACGTGAAAGGGCTTTCTGAAAGAAACCCAAGACTGGAGGTGAGAACAGAACAGGCATACAGACATTGCAGATTTAAATAGGTTGAATTATTGTTGCCTCTTCTCCGGGCCAAATGACACATTGTGTTGGCCCTTATGTGCTTGTGCCCCCCCCCCCAAAGAGCAGTCACAGGAGTCTGACCATAGCATGGGATGGGGAAGGAGAGAATTTCATTCTTTTCCCTGCCATGGTCCCTATATGGATTAGGTCCCCCATGGCTACTATTTGCCCTGGGAAGAAAGCAGCTAATACATGCTCTAAAAGCCAATCAAAAATAAAATATTTATTATTATTTTATTATTTATTTATTTATTATTTTTTAATTTTTTTATTTTAAAATATTTTTTATTTATTATTTTTATTAAATATTTAATAAAATATTAAAAATAAAATAAAATATAATCAAAAATCATTAAATAGAAAAAAAAATACCACTACTGTATGTCTAAAACTCAAGTGAAACCATAAATAAAAGAGACTACAATTATTTTCTAAAGGCCAGAGAGGAGTCGGTAGTACCAGCTGCAAGGAGAAGAGCACTCAGATGATCTCTTCCAACTCTATGATTCCACAAGCAGGGGGCCTCCACTGAGAAGACACTGCTCCTTAGGAATACAAGCCGTGCTTCAGCCAGCAAAAGTATGCAAGGCAGGGCCCCACCCACCGGCCCAGGTACCTCCCCAGAAGTTCATATGGAAGAAAACGTTTTCTAACTGACTGTTCCAGTTGCATCACACTCACCTGTGCGGATGTTTTCCAGTGCCTTCGCCTTGCTATCAGGTTTCAGCTGTAGCCACTGCTCAGTCTCATCCAGGTAACGCATAGCATATACCCCAGGGGCCAGGAAGATCATGGTTTGCTCCCCACATCCCCTTGGAACTCGAAGCAGAGACGACACGCCCTCTGGGGTCAGAGAACTCTCGAGAGTGTCTGTCGGCAGTGATCCTGTGCCAAGATGAAACAGAGGTTCAGTGTGGGAGAGTAAAAGAATGAAGGAAGCAATAGGTACCTCCCTGGAGGGGAGCCACTTAATGACGGGGATACATTCTCCCATCCTGGTTGTTATGTGATTAGGTCGTTAAGTGAACATTCACACCAATCTAGTGCCTTTGTTGTATAAACAGACATTCCCTGCCAGACACTTGCTAGCTGTGCATGCTACTAGAGACTGATGGCCTCTTCTTTACATTAAGAGCCTCTTTGTTCTATCTGCTTTGATCACTGTTGTATATTCAGTTCGTCATTAAGCAGAAGGTTGTTAAGCGACACACATCCGTTGTATTACATAAGATAAAAAGTTTAAAATCTTTTTAACTGCCATGACTTCCAGTCATGGAACTCTGGGACAAGTTAAGAATCTCCCTGCAGAGAATTCTTAGCATCCATGCTGAATTATAATTTCCAGAATTCTTTGGGAGCTGTATCAATCTATTTAAATTTGAGATGCAAACCTGCCCTACTGTTAATAGCAGACAATAGTTTTTAAGCAGTTGAGAACAGAATGAGAGACTGGTTTCTCATCACTGTCCATCAGGGCCTCCTCACCAGAGTCCTTTGAAAAGCGCCGCCACATGTCAGGTGTGCAAGCACACACAACCCACACGCACAGCCTCACCTGCCTCCCCACACACCGAATGTGCCTGCTGTCCATCATACAAATACACACACATTTATTTTATTGGCTATTGTCTCTGGTCAAGCAATTTTTCCAGACCTTTGAAGCACTACCGAACCCCACAAAAACTGTAAACACAGGACCTCACTACATGTAACATGCAAATATCCTGAGCCCCTCTTTTTAAAAGCTATTTAACCTTTCCCAGCATAACCATTTCCATTTCCGAACACTATGGGAGGGAAAGTGTTAAAGATCCATTCTCTGGGCACAAATGTCTTCATCCAATTTGCCCTAGCTACTTTTATGTCCCAACAAAAAATGTTGGGAGAGCCAGTCATAGTCCTCTTTGAGAGCCCTCCAATCATAGTCCTCTAATCAGAATCTTTTAGACAAAGATCCTGGACAGAGCTTTACTTCAGGGGCTTCCTCAAATTTCCCCTGACCATAGCACTTGATTTTCTAAAAAAAATTTATCCTCATGGGACCCAGTGCTGCCAAATCGCTTGCAACAATAAAATCCTGTTAAAAATAAACAATAAAAAGCAATAAAATCCTGTGAGCAGCTGCAATTGTTACATCTCTAATGACTGTCACTGTGTAAAAAAAAAAAATTCCAGGAAATTCAGTTTGCAGACATAAAGGAACAGAAAGTCCAGGTTTGCTTGTTTGCTTGTTTGTTTGGTTGGTCTACGGATTCAGATTGGGGAAACTGCTCTACACCTGTGTCTTTACAGAGCCAGCCTTGTGTGCCTGGTGTGGGTTGCCATTTATCAAACTGATCATTATTTCCGATAACAGAAATCACTCAAGCTGCACAGGCTTTTATACAGTGAGAGTGCAGAGATCAGTATCTTGGAGACGAGGGTTCAGTTTCCCACTAAGCCACAAAGCTTACTGCCCAAGATATCACCCAGGATGGGTGTTGTGAGTATAAAAGGATGGGGGGGGGGGGGAGAGAGAGAGAACAATGTCCATTATGCTAAGCTCCTTGGAGGAGCAGCCAAATTTAAACACAATAAATAAATAAATCTTGTACAAATTGAATTGTCACGGCTTTCTCAGATGATCCAAGAGATTTTTCGTTAGATAAGGCTTCTGAGAATTCTGTGCTAGAGATCCGTACTGCCTCTTCACAGTATAAATCTGAAACCACTTAAAGTCTGTATTGTAAATATGAGACCCTGAGGAATAGGCATCTTTTGCTGAAACCTCCAAAGCCATTACGTGAGATTTATCTTTTCCCTCTTCTGTTATTCAGTCCCTCAAGGGTATTGGGGTAAGTATCTTTTGAGCAGCCCAATCCAGTGCAGGGTTGGGGCTGGCTCTGGTACAACCAGGGGCAAAGGAAATTGATTCCCTTTATCCCGGGTAATGCAATAGGGGCCCGAATGGGGCTACTTGGATCTGCGCGACCTAAGAGGTGGCGCAGATCCAAGCAGCTCAGCACTAGGCTGAGTCACTCAGGAGCAGAGTTAGGATCCTGCCTAAGTGCCAGACCCTGACTCCACCCCCTTCCCAGGCCTGGTCCGCCCATGGCCCCCCCACTGTCCCCTCCTCACACCCCAGAATACCCCCAGACTACCCTCCGTTTTGCTCCCCCTGCATGGAATGACTCCGAAGGGGAGGGGCCCCTTGCATGCTGTAGTGAGGCTCCCTGAAAAACCGCACTTTGCACCCCCTCTAGCTACACCACTGCGCAAGAGGTTCAGACTGCAACAATTCTAAGTAAGTGCATAGAAGTGAAGCGTAGTGACAACTCACAATAGCAAATGTGGATAACAAAACTGGGGATAAGCAACCCTAGGAGGATTTTCTTCTCAATAAACAACATTAAAGAGTATTGATAATTCTGATAATATAAAATATCCTATCCACATCTTTAACTATTTGCATATTTTTTTATAGACAGCGCACAACCTTACAAACCTGTTCAATCTTGAAGCACTCCTAAACATTGGAACATGCTAGCTAAGATAAACTTAGGGTTCAGATTTTTGCATTTTCTCTCTTCCCACCTGTCAACCGGACGCTCATTTTGAAGTCCGCATCAGGAATAGCATTGGAAGGCATATCTCCTACAATGTCCACGGATCTCACGCGTCCATCTGTCCCAAACAGAACAGCCAACAATGAGTTCTTTAGGGCTCCAGCCCAACAGACCCTACAAAGAACATGGAATCCTAGATCTGCAACCTCTCTCCATGCTAGCCTTGAGAGACATCACTCTACAACGCACTTCTGGACATATATAACTCCTCTCCATGGCCTGAGAGGGGTTTAGGGCCCAATCCTATCCAACTTTCCAGTAGTGGTGCAGTGACAATGCAATCCCGAGGAAAGGGGACAAACATTCCCCTACCTTGTGGAGGCCTCCGTAACTAGCCTCCCACCACAGGATGCAGTGCGCCTCCCATTGGCATGGTTACACCAGGGCTGGAAAGTTGGATAGGATTTGGTTCTTAGCCTCTAATTTGCCAAAGCAAGGAGCAGGGAGAATCCTGCAGAAGAGGACAACAGGAACACAGGCCCCATTTCTATGCTATAGCCAGTATTGCAGTCCAAAAGTGCCATAGGCTCCCACTGTTTGTGGCCACCTATTGGGTTATCTATTTTCTTTTACCTTTTCAGGTTCTTTTAAATAAAGGCTCATCACCTGCTGATCATGTGGGGCAGGTGATATAGCACATGCAGCATTTGTGGCAGGGCTGGGAGTGAATTTAAAACTTTAAAGAGCTTGAACCATATTCCACCCCAATTGCAGGAATTCATCTGCAGTCCAACTTTACCTTTGATGCTCTCTCCTACCTTCATTATCTATGGGGATGGTGTATTCCTCTGTCTGATAAGCTCCTTCTCTCTGAAAATGGAAAAGAGAAAGAACCAATATGAAAAGGGCCAATATGAAAAGTACAGCTTAACTTGGAAGCAGTGGCGTAGCTAGAGGGGGTGCAAAGCACTAAGTTTTGCAGGGAAACTTCCCTGCACTAAGTTTTGCAAAGCACTTCACTGCAGTGTGCAAGTGTACACCTCCATTTTGCTCCCCCCAACTGCTCTGAAGGGGAGGGACCACTTGCATGCTGTGGTAAGGCTCCCTGTAAAACTTAGTGCTTTGCACCCTATCTAGCTACCCTACTGCTTCTAAATTGGATGAAAGAAGCCTGAGTTTGAGTCTTTGCTTAGCCACCAAGTTTGTTGAGTGATCTTTAGCCAGACACTCCATGTTAGTCTAACCTACCTCACTGGGTTGTTGTAAGCATAAAATGGAATAACCCCACATTAGCCACCCTGAACTCCTTGAGAGAAAAGACAGGATAGGAATTGAATTAATAGTATTGAAACCTGAGTCTGATAAACAAAAAGTGGCCCGTCTTTGTGGCACACATATGAAGAGTGAAATGCATGTGTGTGACTGCCAAATCTGATGACCGTTATGCAGATTTTAAAGTAGAATCCACATGTTAATTGTCATATCACACAAAGAGCCATGGTTCTGGGAGTAGGGCAAGACTACCAGGTTTCAGAGTAGAAAAACATTCCTGGAGAAGGACATCTCTTACCTCAACCCGTAGTTTCTTGGTAACCTTGTCCCCAGCTGCCCAGCCACCAAGGGCAACCACAGTTATGGGGATGTCACTGGCTCCCATGGGGACCAAAACAAAAGGCATGGGCATTGCTGAATTCCCAGGCACAACCACTTTCTGCTTGCGTGCTGGACCTACGGTGGCCGGAGAGCAGATGTCATCAGCAGGTTCCAGGTACACTAAAGCCTAAAGAAGGGGAGGTAGGGAGAGGACAACAAGGTTTGATTCAGTCATTATTTTTAAAATTTTAATGTAGGACTGCAAACTTTAACCAGCAGAGTAAACTACTTATGCTCTTGAACTGCAATGTATTTCAGCAACCTTTTTCTCAATCTAGATACAGAGGAGTTTTTTTTGGTTACAATACAATACAAAGACTCTGATCAATATAGCGAGGTAGAACTTTTTCCAGATATTATTTGTACCGCTAGTTAGTGATGTCTGTTCTGTTAAATAATATTTCCAAAATAGAAGAATGGGAATCTAACAACACAATTTTATACATGTTTACTCAGAAGTCTTACTGCATTCAATGGGACTTACTCCCAGGAAAGTGTGCATAGGATTGTGGCCTAAGCGACATAATGTAGCCATACTTGCCAAATTGTCAAGTTAGATATTAGAATAAAGGAGTGAAGATACGCCGAGTAACAAGTAACCCCCTCACTTGCAGTATGAAACGGTATAGATCATGAACTTCGAACCACAAGATTAACAAGCATGCACAGACCAGAGGCCTTAATTGATATATACAGACCAACAACATATGTTTGGTTAGGACACAGGAAAGGAGCTTTTCAGTGGCCACACCTTAGTTCTGAGCACCTTGCTAAGGGAGGTTCACTATGCCCTTTCTCTATCAGTCTCCTAGTGTTGGACAAAAAAAGTTCCTTTTTGAACAGGCGTTTGTCACTCAGGACTCTTGGTTTCTTCTCGCTGGCTGTCTTATATTGTGTTTTAAACCACTCATTAACTGTGTCTCTGGTGTTTTGATTGCTTAGATGGGGTTGTATTCAAAGAAAGTGAATCCAGACAATGCACCATTAAAATTAATAGGAACCTGACCATAGTGACCTGTATTTGGTCTCACTGATTTCCAACATGCTTTGTCAGAATGTACCTTCTCTGAACACAACCCATGCTTTTTATGGTGTTTTTATTTAGTTTAGGTTTTGTAAGCTGCCTTGAGCATTTTTTAATGGAAAGGCAGGGTATATGTTTTAAAAATAAATAATTAGGATTAGCTTGAAGAGGCCTAGGGATAGATGTCACTTTTTTTCAGAAGGCTATCTGAAGACAACTTGAAAGATGGATCACAACCTTTGGGGCAGACATGCTTCCCACTTTCACCACAAGTCCAGAGCCCTGCAAAGTTTGTTGCCAGAAGCAGTGGCGGACTTAGAAAATACATGCATATATTCTGGGAGGCTATGTAAAGCCTCTTTCAAATTTGTTAAAATGACAGGTCTCCTGCATTGGAGGACATGATGGAACAGAGGAGAGGTCTCCTCGGTGTGCAAGGCTCAAGCTGCTTAGAACGTTAGGGCAGCCGTTTTCAACCACTGGTGTGCCGCAAATAGTCTGCAGGGTGCCGCGGGAGTTTGGGGGAGGGTCATTTATTATTAGGGCCATTGGAGGATATGAGCCCTCCATCAACAGCATGGTGTGCCTTGTCAATAATCAAAAAACTGATGGTGTGCCTTGACAATTTTAATACCTTGTCTGTGTGCCATGAGATGAAAAAGGTTGAAAATCACTGATGTTAGAGGTTAAAAAATAAGCTCTGAGTTGGCACCCCAGAAGATTACAGGAAGGCAATGTGGATATTTCTACGCTATCCTGAGGATTGGGGCCCCACAAACTCCCAGCAACAGCAAAGAGCTGTTCAGAAGGAAACGACATGTGTGGGTTTGGCTTACAGTGACTGGATCAGGCTGGTAGTTGTACAGAACGGGGCGAAGTTCTATCTGTTCAAACCGCTTCACCGAGTATGGCAGCCTTAGAGAGATGTGGAAATCTTGGAAGACTCGAACGCGAAGAGGTTCTGAGACGCAGATCCCTGAGAGTAAAAAAATAAATACGTATATCAGTGAAGTGAGAAATGTTTAGGAAATTTAGGAATGTTTAGGAAGTTTAGGAATGTTTTTGTTTAGGAAAAAGACAACTAAGGAGTGTGGGGAGGGGGAGGCATAACTGAGGGTTATAAAACTAGGCATGGTGCGGAAAATAGAGAGAAGGTTGTCTTCCACCCTCATGACT